>NC_139246.1:55024149-56418420 GCF_977018435.1 Lepisma saccharinum | reverse complement strand
ATGAAATAAAATTATCGATATTCAAACAAAGATAAGTTACTGCATGTTTATCCAAACTACAGTGTGTGTGTGTGTTGCGGAGGGGGGTCATGATGAACAATTATTTTGGGGGGATTTTGATGAACGATTTTTGGGGGATGGGTCCTTGGCCTTGGTGATAATGGGCATCCCTGCATAGTTCAATAAGACTACAACGTGTATCTGAATGTTTGCACTGTATGACCACTTTCTTGGAGTACAAGACTTAATACATATCATCACGGACGTCCAGGGGGAGAGGGCAGCATCCTTGAATGTCAGTCTAAATTCACACATATATATTTTAATTTCAGTCAGTAATTTATGTTAATCAGTGGCGGCGATTAGGAATGCAGTTGCCCCCCGCTTTTTGCTATTTTTGCCCCCGCACTATGCTAAACCTTATCTAGCAAGGGAAAGCAAACAGTCCTTGCCCCCCCCCCCAGTTTTGGCACCTGGCTCCCCCAGTTTTGAAAGGTTAGATGCGTGTTTCATGTTTTCCTTATTTTCAAAATCGCACCCCCTAAATTTCTTTCCGAACCCCCTCAGCACCCCTAGATGAATACAATTCCAGGCGCTGCAGCTGTTAATCAACTTCAAGATATCTTATCTTGAAATAATCTTCCGTGTGTCAAGTGGTTTTTTCTGCAAAGGACAATAACGAAGTAAACAGCTTAAGAGAATTGTGTTTTGTTTTCCACGCAGCTTTCTTTTCCTTTCTCTACAAAAGTAAAATAAAACTGTGAAGAGCTTGCCTCAGGGTATTTTATAAATATGTATAAATTCAATGGGATTGGATTAATGAAAGTAGCAATTTTCAACATTTTCGGATAAAAATTCACGCACAATTCCCGAAGTCATTCATTGAGGCATAATTCCCGGAATTACAGGAATTCCCCATCCTGGAACGTGCAGCAAATTATACCTACGTAATTCATTTCTTATATCAAAAAGTAACTTTTGCTAACAGCACAAGTATCGTATTAGAATAATTTGTGGACTATTTTCAAAATGATATACAATTGAAAATTTGGTTATAAAAATAATATTTTGTTGTATATACCTATTACAATTTCTTAGTGTTCTTTTGAAATATTGTTTTTAACGATTGTACTTGTACCTAAGCATTATTTTCAGGAATGTTGAACCATTTCAAGTTTTTGAAACTTACTTCCGAATCTTTCGAGCCTAATTTAAGATATTTAGAACCCATTTTAGGATATTAGAGCCTGTTTTAGGAACTTAAAATCACTCTTTTAGAGCCTAAAAAACCAAGGTCTATTCAAGACTTGCAACATTTTTTGCGTTCCCGGACAGTTGCAATTATTATGATAACTCAGCTAAGAAAAATGAGAGAAAGGTTGGATAAAAAACATTGTTTTCAATACCTTTCAAGCTCATATTTAGGCCTCCGCGATGGCGCAGTGGTAGCGTCGTCGTCTTCTAATCAAGGGGTCCTGGGTTCGAAACCCGGGGAAGGCACATAGTGGTTCGGATCCCATTTTAAACTGTACGTCCAGTCCCGATTACCATTACCGTGCATAAAGTTGTCTTAAAACACCAAATCAATCAAATCAAGGTTATATTTATGTAACTTTTTCACTATCTCTAAAGCCAATGGCTGAGATTTAGGGTCAAAACTGGTATTGAATTTTGAACGAAATTGAAGTTTAGAATTTTTTTAACAGGGAAGTAATGAAATATCAGAGTTATAATTGTCATAGAGGAAACACATAGATCCAAAGTTATAGCAGAAAATATTTGATTTCTGTTACTGATTCCCTCTTTTACTTATAGCTCTTTGAAAGTGCTCGTTTTGTCATTTTCTTTCAAAATTTGTGCCACGATATCTCTGGTGGGAGATTTAATAAAAGTTTGATATTTTCAGAGAAAGGGGTTTACAGTTTTAGGCACTCGGTTACTACTGGTGTTATGGAATCGGATAGATGGTAATTAATTATGATATAAACTTTCGTCATTGGTCGTTCATTAGGAATTCTGTAACACCAATAAACCGAGGGATATTGCCCATGGATCAAATTCGGTTACATTGTACGGTATATGCAAATTCCACTAGTTCCATATAATTTTTCTCGGTACATACTATTAACGAATAGCTTAATTATCAGTTACGATTACAACTTTCAATTCACTTTCCAGTTCATTTCATAGCAGATGGTAACATTATCTTATCTCCCAAGTCCATTGGAACGCTTGCATCAGTGACAGATTGGTCGGTTTGACGCCGTGTTGCAGGCGACAAGTCACCCCTTCTTTGTCAAGCACTGGAAAGTATTGTGCTGTACAGATCAGTAGTCTACAGCTCTTGCTATTGTTCGGACTTACTGCTCGCGTTGTTTTGTTTTTTCGTCTGTACTGTTCCGTTCTGTGCGCTGCGTTGTTTTGTGTATGCGTGTACTATTGGGAAATGAGTGCTAAACGGAAACGTACGTATGTGACTATGGAATAAATATTACAGGCTCTAGAGCTCATAGATAAAGGTGAATCAGTCCAAAGTATTTGTAACGATTTTAAAGTCGGTAAAAGTACAGTTAATGACTGTCGCAAAAATAGAAAATCCACTGAGAGTTTTTTTACTCAAATCGAAACAGAAAAAGTGCTTTCGACGCGGTGCACCCTGAAAAGTTGCACGAGTTGGTAGATCAAGCTCTATGGGTATGGTTTATGCAAGAACGCCGATTACTGGTCCAATCTTAAAAGAAAAAGCTCTTATCCTACATTCTAAACTTCCAGACGAGGGAAAATTTGTGGCTAGTGATGGATGGCTCACACCGTGGAAGAAATGTCATGGAGTCTCATATTCTTGGAGTTCAAACATGGTTTAAACTACCATACAACTAATTTCAATGTATGGCCGTACCGTTTATAGGATTTATTGGTCTTTTTTGCATTACTTCGGTTCGTTCGGTTTTCTTTAGTTCGGCTACGGTTCGGTCCCGAGGTGGCCGAACTAGAAGGCGCCTACTGTATTCAAGGTTTAAACTTGAGTAAGACACTGAAGGTTTTGATTTCATTGATTTTTGTTCATTAGCGTCGCTTTTGCGCTTTTTTTAGGTTGAGTGATAATATGATGAAATTGATGATGGGAGACTTAAAAGAAACCCACACCCATGCCGGGATTCGAACCAGGGACCCTAATCCCGTCACCATTTTTGTCAGTTTACCGTTTATACTCATCGTCGTGGTTAATCCAAAAGGCAGAAAACACCCGAAATATAAATAAAGAATAAAAGGAGTAATTTAATTATATTTCAAAGAGTCAACATACTGAAGTTCATATTGCCGAAAAAGATTGGACGAATTTTCTGTTACATTGCAGTATATGGTAGCAAAATTTAATATTTATGCTTGTAATATATTTGTAATATCTAAGGTTTTTTGCGTAATTTTCCCACTTTGAGTTATTTGTCATCTGACACTGTAGTAAAAGGCCATTTATTTTAACATGATTCTGTTATGGCCACACAGTAGTGCAACGCCAATACGCCGACCCCCTCACTGTTCCCATCAACGTTATTAGCCCCGTCTAGTTCGCTGCACATTTTGACATTAAGTGTGGTGCAAGTGTATCCCGGTGTCAGGCTAGTTCAAGGAAATGACGTTCAACCAAGTAGACGAATATCTGTGTCCAAGTTCAGTAGATTCAACAAATGCCTGGTTTCTTCTTTAAACGTTCATTTGATTGGTTAGCACGCACCACGTGATCATACACCACACCACACATTACACCGCTCCAGAACGTAGTGCTGACACCAAAGCAACAAAGTAGGCGAGTCGGTGTTGCGCCGCGTAATCAACAAGACGCTGGAGTGCAGAGAGAGACAAAAAGTGGAGAGAACTAGACGGGGCTATGAATGGCATAACAGCATCATCTTGAGATGTTGAGTCGCCTTTACGATTTCTTCTGCAAAATGATCATTTGGAGTAAATCACAAGACCCTATTGTACTGCACAAGACATGAAATTGCTCCATGACTCTTTGTTTACCTGGGAAAGTTCCATACGTGCCAAGATTTTGCGAATAGAAGGAAACTGGAAGACAATAAACAGCTATTTTCTCAGACGCAGAAGTGGGCAGGGACAGTAATCTCTTGTATAATACAAGCAAAATAGTCTTTTGAGATCAGAGGAACGACCAGACCTAAATCATGCAGATGCAGCCAACAGTAATGTTACACCTATCGCAATTTTGTTTTATTTCTTCTTGTGAAACAGTTTCAAAAACGAGTTCGCCAATATCGTCTTTTTCTCTCTTTTTTCAGCGAACGAAAGGCAACACTGTCTCCACCAGCGGTTACAGGGACATTGAACCAGTTTCGGTGCAAACACCAGGACCACGCCACCGCTTGCAGAACTCATCAGCCCGCCACCTGCCGTCCAAAGTGGGACTTGCGTTACGAAGTTCACTTTCAGATCCAACAGGCCTCGTAACACTACAACGACCACGCCCCACTTGTTATATCACAGTCCCATGCGAGGCAAATATCACGAGCCGGTCAAAAATGGGCGCCCAATGTATATATTCTTCTCTCTCTCACCATTTCGAGAAATGGCCGACATTATAAAAAGCGCCGTTAGACGCCATGCCATAAAGTTGAAAGAGGATTTTACGTAATAGTGTGTATCACGAACGTACTGTGTGTGCATGTTTATATGTACGTAAACGAATGCCCATTTCTTACTGATGCTAGGGTTTAGCAGGTGCTGGTATTCCCGATCCATTTTAACAACTACTTAGTGTACTAATCGGTATAGATAGTATTCCTATATAGGGCCATAAGGTATTGAGGGAGTGAATAAGTAATATGTATGGATAAATTAGTGTGGACAGATACATACAGAGTGTGCGAGAAGTAACTAGGGGTTGAAAATTTGCTGTAGTTTTTGTAATATTTAAGCAATCTCAATGAAGCTCTCTGTACATGTACATTATTTATTTATTTATTTAATAGAAGATTCCAAATACAGCGTTAGCCATTTTACATTGGAGCGATTTTATAGAACATAAGGACAAAAATAATAACATAGAAAAATTACATGTGGTTAAGAGACTTACATACTTTTAGTTAACGTTCTTCTAAAACTGTCCAGATTTTCAAAAATGTCTTCCTAGATTATTATATTCACTGAGCAGTCTATGAAACAGAGAGCGCTGGATGAGGCACAATCTCGGCTTCTGAGAAGAAAAAAGTTTAGTTCTTCTTGTTGAGCGGGCAGGCACACGAAAGTAAATTTCCTGAAGACGGCGGTCATTTCTGATGTTGCCATTCACTATTTTATGTAGAAATATATGGTCAGCCAGTCTATGTCTCTCTTGAGGAGTTTGGATATTTAACATTTGCAGGAGGATGGACTTTTGCAATGGTTTTGAGGACGGAATTCGGTGTCGAACAATGGCCAGGAAGAAATTTAGGATGGAATTTAGTCTATCTGAATTTGAGGGGCATGCCATAGACCAGATCGGAGAACAGTATTCAATTTTAGGGAACACAAAAGATTTGTACAAGGTGCTGAGGGAAGTCAAGTTGTTTATTTCCGTGAAACGATAGAGAAGACCCAGTATACGCATTGAACCCCTTCTGACTGCAGAGATGTGCTCAGAAAAGGAAAGTTTCTCGTCAAATATGACGCCCAGGAATGGGATGGGATTACATATGTGCATCCAAATTTCACAATATGATGACAGTGTGGTGTGGAATGATAGCCGATAGGGTCGTAGGTCCATATTTTCTGCATGACGCCCCGAATGTTGCAAGGGAATGTTTGGATCATCATATGTCACTGGGGAAACATTTTCATGCTTTGTGCAATTCTTCATAGCTGGGGAATTCCATCCCACCGAGTTCTCCTCTACAAGCACTGCTCTTGAGTTAATGCCCTTTCATATACCGGGTGATCCGTTTGAGATGTCAGAAAAGTAAACCTTTAAACACAAGAGGTTAATGTACGTATCTGTGAGCAGTTTGTTGTAATACAAGCAGATAAGATGTAAGTTTTGAATGAGTGGAGGTTTGTAGACTTCAGCCACATGGCGGCGCTAATGTGCATGGTAACAAAGGTGGTGATCACGTCACAACAGCGCACACAGTATGTCGTATGGTATGCGAAATTTTCGAGTATTACATGCATGCTACTGCCGCCACGCAGCTGAAGTCAGTAAACCTCCACTCATTCGAAACTTACATTCTTTCTGCTTGCATTACAACAAACTGCTCACAGATACGTACATTAACCTCTTGTGTATAAAGGTAGGCTTATCATACGTCCGGGATTAGCCCAGACAGTCCTGGTTTTTTAGTGTTGTCCGGGGTGATGTCCGGGGTTTTGAGAAGCTGAACATGATAATAGCTACCGGTATTGAATATTCACGACCAGAATGTATGACCGGCAAGGATCGATCGATTATAAGGATCGATTATACTTTTTCTTTCTTCGAGATATCTAATTCCGAGCGATTCCGTTTCCGTACTTACGTGAGCGTCTTGGTGGTCTTGCAAGAGTTTGAAGTAACTCGTCAACTCGTTTTTGATAATTATAAGTATTTACAAGGGCTTTGCATTTGGCAATGGGCAAAAGAAAGTGTGTATTTAACGTTAACAAAAAAATATTATCCCATAGCAGCACAAGGTTCCTTAGTTTGGTGCCTGCAATAGAAAGAATTCTTGCCATTTTTGATGGGTTAAACTCATACTTCCTCTCTTGTGACAAGCGCCCAAAATTTTTGATTTTTTTGAAAATTCAGAAAGTGAATTGTATTTAAAATTTTTGCATACTTCTCTACAGTTATTTAATAATGTAGTTTTGAAATTGGAAGCTAATTCTATCACAGCAACAGAAGCATTTCAGACATATTCTCAATTAATTTGTCAACTTCAGGAAAGAAAAACCCATAAATTTATACCATCTTCTGCCAAAGAATTGCAATGCACTCTAAAAGAAAATAATGATGTTCAGGAACAAAAATTCTTTTTAAGCGTAGACAATTTTCATAATTATAGTATCTAATACTTAGAGTTGTGGAGAAACAATACTAATAATAATAATTAATAACATTAATAATGTTCCAATAAAATGTTAAGGCTTTTAAGTAATTTCAATTTATTTTTGTAAAAAACCCTGAAATTCAGCAGTAATGAGTTGATCGCGAATATGTCCTGGGTTGGATCCAAGAAAATATGGTAAGCCTATATTAAGGTTTATTTTTCTGACATCTCATACGGATCACCCGGTACATTTGTCTTGAAGCAATCGAAACTGATGTTTCTGCGTAATGCCAAGCCTATTTTAGCAACCTATGTAAGAACACGAACATTCATTTCTTATTTAAATTGAACTATCAAACTTGTAACGAAGTACTGTATTTATCAATTTATTTTATCTTTCCCTACCACAACGGAAATAGAACTTCAGTTTCTCTACATACATACACAACTGAAACCGTAATGTGTAAATTTGCCTAAATCTGCTTCTTCCGCAGATTAAGGCTGTAGACTCTTTTCTTCCACATGGCCATGTTTACAAAAAAAATTGAATGTGGAATAATTAAAATATTGAAAAAAGAAATAAAGAACACAAAAAATATATAAACATTACAGAGAAATAAAAAATATAAATAAAAATACATGTTAGAATGGTAATCTAACCTATAGATACCGGCACACACACTCACACACACACATACATATTTTTGCCCTTACACACGTACAAGCAAATACATAACATTACACTTACTTAAACACAGTCCAAAACGGTATGCTTTGACGATAATTCATCTTAGCTATTACGTTAATTGTGCCTTTCGTTCGTCTATCATTCTCTGGACCCGCCACTTTATTAGGGTAGTGAAACATTTAAGTTTCATTATATAATATGTGTAACTTTAACAATTTTTTTAACGTCAAATTTGAGGAAGAGACATGCATTTCAGGTGGCAACTTGTTCCAAAGGCCTGCTGAGGTAACAATAAAAGAATTTGCATAAAAGTTTTATTTGTGCAGTGAAATGGAGAGCAGAGACCTTTCTCGCGATCTGGTGTTGTGGCTGTGAAAGTCGGAAATATGTTGAAATCGGTTATAGAGATATTGCGGGTCATTGATTTGGAGGATTTTGTACAGTAAAATTAACTCATGAAAATTACGTTTATCGCTTAATTTAAGCCACTCGTCCTTCGCAAAGTACGATGTCAAATGCTTTGAATATTTTAGATCGGAAACGAAACGAATGCAGGCATTTTGGATTCGCTGCAGTCGTTTAGCTTGCTCGTGATTGACATCCAAGAAAGCAATGTCGCAATAGTCAACAATGGGAAATACAAGAGACTGGACCAGTTTAATTTTTATGCGTTCAGGGAGGAAGTTTTTGAGCCGATAGAGTGAATGCAACGCACCGAAAGCTCTTCTAGATACAGAGTTAACTTGCTCTGCCCAGGTGAGATGGTGGTTGGGTATCACACCCAGATTCTTAACAGTAGTAAAGAAGGACAGATGTGTGTCACTTATGTTGAGTTTAGGGAGGCTAGATTTATCTATTCTGCTCAAAATTCTAGGGGAACCTATACTCTTGACGGTAGGAAATGACTCATTTCGAGTCGTTGTAGAACGTTTGGAATGAAGGAGAAGAGACTTCTTCCCTGCGGAATGTTGGACCATTCTTCTTGCCATTCTTGTAGGATCGTTCTGTTGATATCTGCCGCAGTGTGAGCATATTCTCCTAGTAATTCGCGAATTTTGTCTTCGCCCTTTTTTAAAGTAATATTTGCAGAAAGTTTACCTGGACATTTTATCAATCGACCACAGGTACGTGATTACAAGTATGGCCATAGTTGACGTAGTGCGGAATGTACCGAGAAAATATGCCCAACTCTTTGACTTGTATTTGAGAGATCCGCTGAATTGTGCCTCGTGATCAAAATACATCCGGGAACCCCTCAGATTACCAAGACCACTACGCCGTCGTCGATTGTCTCATCTTATTGACGTACACAGACCAAATATTGGCAACTTGTGCTACCACCGAGAATTTAGCCACCACAGAGAACATATAAGCACCCTCTTAATACAGTCCCGGCATTCACGAGCCGATGTTTTCCCTCTCATGAAGACCTGAATGCCAGCGGCTGTAGAAAGCAGAAATCACCGATAGCATGTGGTGCTTGGAAATCCACCTAAGGTGCCAGCACGTACACCCATATGAGCCTTGGCAAACATTATGTTGTAATCTTATTTCATTCTCATGTAGACATAGGTTGACATTAATTACATAAAAACTAAGCATAAGGAGACAGAAACCGAATGAGGTAAAATAAAATTTAAGAGTAACTTATGCCGTTGAATATAGATCTCGAATACCATAACGTGATAAATTGTAATTGATTCGGATTGTAGTCCCTTTAAATGTTGTGATCCATTTAAATTTCTAGCTGGATGTAGAGTAGGATACATAATTACTACCATGCAAATTGTCAATCGCCATGTTTACTCACTTCGCTTTATACAATTTGAGGTTCACCACTTAAAACAAAATGCCAGCGCAAGAAGCTAACAAGTTCTGCCATCATTAGAACATTTCCATTTCTCAAAGAACACGTAGGATGTAAATGAAATATGAGTGGAAGTAGTGGACAATTTAGCTTTTAATATTTATACATTCCATTGTACAGTATTGTGCAAATTATACGTAGTTGGGACACTAGGAAATTTTCCTTCAAAATGTATCAGTACCGGTTCAGTCCTAACAATAACAACAATAACAACAGCAGAAACTTAATTCTTGCCAATTGGACTGGTTCTGTGTGACATTACTAATATTTACTAATTATCTTAAGGCTACGCCAGGGGTCCCGAGTTCGAATCCAGGCCTTGACATGGTTGTTCTTTTTGAGTGACCCTTCATCTATTTCATCACACATCCTCATCGTAGCAATTAGCCAAAAGTGGCAAGAAAAGCGACGCTAAATAACGAGAATCAAATCAAATCAAGTATGAGAATGTGCAGTAAGATATTTCAATAGCATGTCAATTGCATCATATTAGGTAGGGACTGAACTAGGATTGTATTTTACCGAATGCCGATAAATTACCGAAATATAATTTACCACGGAGACGATCAAACGCTCTTAAAGTTTGGTTCTGTGCATGCAGAATGGGCCCCTTCTTTTAGGGACATAGTCTCTCTTGAAGAATGCTGCTGGAACAGGTTTGTTGAAGATCCAGGAATTTTACATACCTAAATTCCATTCCGGTCCAGGAGAGAAAATCAGCTAGCGTAAATGAGTTTTGGTTCGTAAAGAACCTTTATATCTGTAAAGTATTCCAATACGATCCAGGAACCTTTTCTCAATGAAACAATACACAACTTGGACCGAATTTAAATTGTACCAGAGAAGAGGTTCCAGTCCTGTTGCGGAACAATGGAATCCACTAAAAAAATATGGGTTCCTGGAACTTTAACAACCCTGTACTGACAGGGGAGGGGGGAGGATGCAGTAGAAATGGTAGAAAGAAGGCAATGCACAATCAGCAGGCGTACACAAAAATGGAGTTGCAGAGAGTATGTCAAATTTTCTGTCAACGCCCGTGCGTCGTGAGAGTAATGATTCGATAGGGATTCGATATCGTGACCTTTCGTTGAGAAAGCACAGCCGCTCCGCCAAAGCCCCTGAGGCAACGCTCTCCTTGCAACACTAGGAAACGGAAACCACGAATCTCCAGGAGTGAATATTCCGGAACGGTGTTTCCAGGGGATCGTAAATCTCTCCACCAGCCATTAGAAGAAAAAATCGCCCTCCAGGCGCCGGAGCGGGAACAAATCAGACAAAACAATGCAAAGCGTCATCAATTTCTCTGATCCTTGAAGTGTCCAATCGCCTGGTAGAACTTCATTGTGGAATTATGATTCCGATACAGAAAAAACATTTCTTCTGAATGGACAAGGACGTTGCTTGCAGCGAGGTCACAACTTTTAGTTCACCAGGGAAACTGCAAGCCTTATTTAGTTGAAGTACATTTGCTATCTCTAACTGCAACCCTGGTGTTACAGGAAGTACGATTAGGACAATTTCACCTCTCGAGCCTCCTTAAACCCGAAGGTTTATGGCTGCACAAACACAAGCCTTTCTTCTGTCCTTATCCTGGGCAACATCAATCCAATATTTTCCATCCATTACCGATTTCCGTTAGGTCAATCTCAACGTTATACCTCCATCTTCGTCTTGGCATTCTTACAGGTCTCTTACCATCAGGTTTCCCAACAAAAGTTATGTAAACTCATTCGTGAGTCAATAGTACCATACCGATATCATGACCGATTCCAACCCATACCGATATCATGACTGATTCCAACCGATACCGATATCATGACCGATTCCAACCGATACCGATATCATGACTGATTCCAACCGATACCGATATCATGACCAATTCCAACCGATACCGATATCATGACCAATTCCAACCGATACCTATATCATGACTGATTCCAACCGATACCGATATCATGACTGATTCCAATCGATACCTATATCATGACTGATTCCAACCGATACCTATCTCATGACTGATTCCAACCGATACCGATACCGATATCATGACCAATTCCAACCTATAAATATATCATGACCGATTCCAACCGATACTTATATCATGACTGACTCCAACCGATACCTATATCATGACTGATTCCAACCGATACCTATATCATGACTGATTCCAACCGATACCGATATCATGATCAATTCCAACCGATACCGATATCATGACCAATTCCAACCGATACCTATATCATGACTGATTCCAACCGATACCGATATCATGACCGATTCCAACCGATACCGATACCGATATCATGACTGATTCCAACCGATACCGATATCATGACCAATTCCAACCGATACCGATATCATGACCGATTCCAACCGATACCGATATCATGAAAAATTCCAACCGATACCTATATCATGACCGATTCCAACCGATACCTATATCATGACTGATTCCAACCGATACCGATACGGATATCATGACCAATTCCAACCGATACCGATATCATGACTGATTCCAACCGATACCGATATCATGACCGATTCCAACCGATACCGATATCATGATTGATTCCAACCGATACCCATATCATGACTGATTCCAACCGATACCGATATCATGACCAATTCCAACCGATACCGATATCATGACCGATTCAAACCGATACCGATATCATGACCAATTCCAATCGATACCTATATCATGACCGATTCCAACCGATACCTATATCATGACTGATTCCAAACGATACCGATATCATGACTGATTCCAACCGATACCGATATCATGACCGATTCCAACCGATACCGATATCATGACTGATTCCAACCGATACAGTTATCATGACAAATTCCAACCGATACCGATATCATGACTGATTCCAACCGATAATGATATCATGACCGATTCCAACCGATACCGATATCATGATTGATTCCAACCGATACCGATATCATGACTGATTCCAACCGATACCGATATCATGACCGATTCCAACCGATACCGATACCGATATCATGACCAATTCCAACCGATACCGATATCATGACCGATTCCAACCGATACCGATATCATGAAAAATTCCAACCGATACCTATATCATGACCGATTCCAACCGATACCTATATCATGAGTGATTCCAACCGATACCGATACCGATATCATGACCAATTCCAACCGATACCGATATCATGACCGATTCCAACCGATACCGATATCATGACTGATTCCAACCGATACAGATATCATGACCAATTCCAACCGATACCGATATCATGACTGATTCCAACCGATACCGATATCATGACCGATTCCAACCGATACCGATATCATGACCAATTCAAACCGATACCGATATCATGACCGATTCAAACCGATACCGATATCATGACCAATTCCAATCGATACCGATATCATGACCGATTCCAACCAATACCTATGTCATCACCGATTCCAACCGATACCTATATCATGACCGATTCCAACCGATACCGATATCATGACCAATTCCAACCGTTACCGATATCATGACCGATTCCAACCGATACCGATATCATGACTGATTCCAACCGATACCTATATCATTACCGATTCCAACCGATACCTACATCATGACCGATTCCAACCAATACCTATAGCATCACCGATTGAAACCGATACCTATATCATGACCGATTCCAACCAATACCTATATCATCACCGATTCCAACCGATACCTATATCATCACCGATTCCAACCGATACCAATATCATGACCGATTCCAACCAATACCTATATCATCACCGATTCCAACCGATACCTATATCATGACCGATTCCAACCAATACCTATATCATCACCGATTCCAACCGATACCTATATCATGACCGATTCCAACCGATACCGATACCGATATCATGACCAATTCCAACCGATACCGATATCATGACTGATTCCAACCGATACCTATATCATGGCTGATTCCAACCGATACCGATACCGATATCATGACCGATTCCAACCGATACCGACATCATGAGTGATTCCAACCGATACCGATATCATGACCAATTCCAACCGATACCTATATCATCACCGATTCAAACCGATACCGATATCATGACCGATTCCAACCAATACCTATATCATCACCGATTCCAACCGATACCTATATCATGACCTATTCCAACCGATACCGATATCATGACCAATTCCAACCGTTACCGATATCATGACCGATTCCAACCGATACCGATATCATGACTGATTCCAACCGATACCTATATCATTACCGATTCCAACCGATACCTATATCATGACCGATTCCAACCAATACCTATATCATCACCGATTGAAACCGATACCTATATCATGACCGATTCCAACCAATACCTATATCATCACCGATTCCAACCGATACCTATATCATCACCGATTCCAACCGATACCAATATCATGACCGATTCCAACCAATACCTATATCATCACCGATTCCAACCGATACCTATATCATGACCGATTCCAACCAATAGGTATATCATGACTGATTAAAACCGATACCTATATCATGACCAGTTCCAACCGATACCGATACCGATATCATGACCAATTCCAACCGATACCTATATCATGACTGATTCCAACCGATACCGATATCATGACTGATTCCAACCGATACCGATACCGATATCATGACCAATTCCAACCGATACCGATATCATGTCCGATTCCAACCGATACCGATATCAAGACCGATTCCAACCGATACCGATATCATGACCAATTCCAACCGATACCGATATCATGACTGATTCCAACCGATACCTATGCCGATACCGATACTTGTATTTTTCCTGCTTAAAATAACAAAGACTAGTTTCCGAGTCATAACAACTCATCACATCACATTCTATTAGTGACATTAAATAATCCCCAAATTATTCTCATGCAGCAGTACAGCACTTTAAATGTCTAGTGACATTTTATGCGAACTTCTTTCTAGACTCCGAGGATGCAAAAATATAAGTTTTCGAAATGTTGCAAGCCATTTTAAAGTGTTGCAGTTACACCGAAAAATCAGCGGATTATACAAGTATCCCTGCTACAATTTCATGTAAACAACATTTTGTAGTTTGGGTTAACCTGAAGAGGGACGAAGACGACGTGAAAATATATCCAAATACAGGTAAATAATGCATATTTGGCCGTTTCTGTTTATGCCCTGCTGTCCAATATTCTGTCATTTGCAATAAAGACAAGTAGCTGCAGTGTCGGTATAAGACAGCAGTCACACAAAAGAAGTACAGAAGGGTATGAATCCACAACCCTCCATCCCAACAGTGAGATTAATTCCTTTCTCAAGAACTCCGGAATGAGCCCGACTCCCGCCGCCTCTAGCTACAGCTCTGAACTTGACGAAAACGAGAAAAGCAGATAATGCGAGCGAAGCAAGCAAGAAAAATTTTCAAAATGAATTTTTATTTGCATAAAATTTTCTGCTCTGTGCCCCCGCCCCCTCCCCCCTTGGTCGTCAGTTACTCTCCTTTGCTACCCTAGAATTGACTTCCGTCGAAAGTTGGGGGGGGGGGGGCGATTCCAAATTTCTATTACGCCCCTGTGGTTACGTCACTGTATAATACAGACATATTTAAGCAATATATGTTTATATACTGCCATTGCTAGTCAACCTTATTCTGCTCAGTTTTTCTGCTCGACTAACCTTGTATTAATGCGAATGCTACGCCCCCCACCATGCAAACCGATTCTAAAGGCATAAGAGGTAGTGTTTCATTTCAACCCTATCGCCGCGATCACCCACAGGTAGGTAGAAAAACTATACATAATAACCAAAACTGAAAATCAATAACAAGTCAACCCCCCTCCCCCAATTTTTTTATGAAGATATTTAGAATTGGTATAAAATTTTGTCCCCCAAAAAAATTCCCATGACGCAGGGTCATCAATCCCCCCTGTGGGCATCCCTGCATCCAATGTCCATAGGAGAACTTCCCAAAGGAAAGTCAGTGAACCACTCATGGAATTCTGTTTCCCGCAGACTTTCGGGAAGAAGCCACATTGACACAGGAATACCCTCGGCATATTATCGTAAAACTCTGGTCACTATAATACGCGGCCGTAGAAATGCGACACTTTTCCATAACAAGACGTCAATTAAAATAGCCTTACAATTTGCCTTCCGCCTGCCACACTCTCAGAACGGACTCCCCTTGCTTTACGCCAACACGCAACTTCTTCAAGTCCAACAACATTCAGCATCAAGTTCGTAAAACAGCACATCATCATAATAATATGGGTATTGCGTATGTACGTACGTACTGCATTGTATGTACAGTATTGCTTTACATTTTACTGTTTTGTTGCTATAGACGGAGTTTTAATGCACTTTCCACTGTTCTTTTACGATATTTCAGTTAATCCGGACTTTCGTTAAACCGGTTAACTTATTCCCCTCATTAGTCCGGATTATCGAGGTTTTACTGTACCTTAGGAAAACCAAAACTCACACACAAAAAACAAATTTCTATTGGCAACCTACCTGCAAGTTTCTTATTAACTTTAATTCATGTAAAATATCAGAAATATGCCGTGAAAACATTAGTGGAAAACAGCCTGCTGTTGGCTCTGTGAGTTGGTTAGTTGCAAAATGGTGTTCCTTTTTAAATCGCAAGCTTCATGCTCAACAAGGAAATCTTTCACAACTGGACCGTTAATGGACGCGAATGATTTTTCAATTGTGTTTGTCTCATAGTTAAGGAATGGTATACTACAGTATATGCTTTCAATTCAAGTTTTTTTGAGGGAGAAGAAATACCTCCGTCAGGGATAAAAATTATTGTTTTGGCCAGGGATAAAATTCTTTGTGGGGGAAAATCTACGCCGCCACCCCCTGTTAATTCGCAAACCGATCAGATATATTGAAGGGTAAGAGAGAAATTAAAACCGTCCTAGGTTAAAATGCTTTGGTTGATTGAATTAAATTTTTTGGGTGCATCGACACATTAGGTCATTTTGAATCCTTCAGTGTAAGCGGGGAAGATACACTTATCTAAAACCCTTACCTCAAAATTAAAGAAATGGATGTCGGTCCGTTCGAGAAAAATGTGTCTAACACTTAAAATAACGCTGCAAGTACGGCACAACGGAGGGTCCAGTCCTTCCAGCAAGTGACGATGTGTGAGACGGCTGTGTCCGATTAGGAGACGCATTAAAGGAAGAAGAACTTATCCTCGTGAGACAAATAGGCTATATAATCAAGAAACGGGTGATATGCCAATGTCAGGTTTGTACCCATAGAGCAAATCCAAGTTACGTAATAAATACAGGTATAACTTATTTAATGCCGTTTAGATTATGCTGTAATATAGCGAAAGAAAAGTCCTTTTCTTCCCATTTGATAGGTTCGAGTGAGGGACATGGTAATGCATGATAATGTTAGCAGTACACGATAAAAAACAGACGGTGAACAAACATAATATTTAATTGAAAACTGGATGCATGTCCGAAACAATACACATGCACAATGAAGCACGATACAAAAAGGGCTATACACAGAATATATCTGCTTCTGGTTTCCCTTCTTTTAGGCTTTAAGGCCAAACAAAGTAGCAATTTACTAATACGTGGATCATATTATTATTTATTATAAAAAAAAAACATGTACTGGAGTAATTCTTATACCCAAAGTTCCTTTCAGGAATAGAATAGTCATGGAGATGTGTCCTCTTAGTATCATTCAATGAAAAATAAATCACAAGGTACACTTTGGGTTCTAAATGGATAGACTTCTGTCTTTCTGTTTCATCAATTTCATCTTCTTAACATTTCTTCTCATAATCGTGAGGCAAGAAGTAAGGTAAAATAAGAGACAACATGCACTACATGCATGCAATAATAATAAAAATAATAATAATAATAATAATTTCTAGATCATTTCATATTGTCCTATCCACAACAGCCGGCCTCCGTGGAGGAGTGGTTATCACCGCGCGCCATGACGCCAGATGCCACAGGTTCGAATCTCGGCCTAGTCATGACATAAGTGTTCTTTGTGAGTGTTAATTGTAATCAAGGTGTTCCCGGTGCGATTCCCGGTGGAGGTACAGTGGGATCCATGAGTATTACCGTGCAAATTGTCCATGGCTATTTCTCTTACAGCGTATGTGTTTTTACGGGATTAATTTTTACGTATGCTGGTGCAGAAGTTGTCAACCGCTTGTTTTGAGTTTCCTTTTAAATATTGAAGCTCTTATTGGGTCAAATAAAGTGCACGAACATGGTGATGGACAATTTGCACGGTAATACTCATGGATCACTCTGTACATGGCATAGTGGTTCGAATAAACCGTATGCCCAAGTCCGAACAATCGTTCTGTGCATAAGGTGTACTTAAAACAACAATTCAATGTTTGTGATTGTTCCTTCATCAATTTCATCATGTTATCATTCATCTTCTCGATTAGCCAAAAGTGGCAGAAAGTCACAGTAAAATAAACCAAACCAATCAATCAATCGTAACGGCAACAAACAGCTTGGTTACAAATCGTTTTAGTACTGATTTGAGCCACTAGGCTAGTTGGCGTTCCATGCGGAGTCAGCTTAATTTATCCTGCAGGCAGCAGAGCAGGAGTGAGGTAGGTAGCGGTTTGGGTTAACAGGTAAGAAATTCTGCGGGTAAAGAAAACGGAACCACCTAGTGTTTTTCTGCCATGATTACGGTGTGTAAGGTGTGACCTTTTCAAGAGGCGCAACCACGAATTTTGGTCTGTGGGGGAGGCAAGTGGGAAGTACCAATAATAATAATAGTAACAATAAATATAATAATAAGAATAATGACATTGTTATAATTAGGGAGCGGAAGTTGATGACCTAAAAAATATATGACCTATAGAATGTCCTAAAAAATGAGGAAAAAATGACGCAGAAAATGCAAAAAATGACCATTAAATTTGTTAGTTTCAGGTTAAAAATTGAAATGAAAATAAAATTAAACAAAATGCAATCTTGTATTTAAAAAAAAAAGCCCAATTGATACCACATGCATATTCATATAACATATGCAACGAGGATATCCAATGGAATCAACCGAATAATTTAAAAATAATTTAATGAAAGAGTCGTATACACTGAATGAATTGGTGTAAAATGCAATAATTTCCTGCATCTTTGCCTGGTGGTGTAGTGTGGTGTGTTTCTGTGACACTGTAAAGAATAATAAATTATCTCGATCCACGTAAGCCAATTTTTGTTTAGAAATTTAACAAATTGTATAAAAGGAAAGGGAAACCAAAATCAGGGACGCCTTCGGAAAAGGGTTCGTAGACACCCCCCCCCCCCAACCCGCAAGGAAAAAGTACGTCGGAAAATTAATTTTTAACATCAGAACTTGTTTGAAATATCTGAGTTTTCCCGAGATGGGCACCTGGTGGTTTCCCCCGACACAACAAAAACTGTCACCAGTTCAGCATTTCTTTTGCTCGTAAATTGCAACCCGGCGATATACATATAGGCCTATGTTCACCTTGGTGAAAGGATACAAGAATATTACCAAAATGAAAGAAGTGAGAAAATATGACGAAACAATACACCGAAAATTGCGAAAAATGACAGGAAAATGCCGAAAATCGGGGAAAATGACCTAAAACCTGAAAATTAGCAAAATATGCAAAAAAAAATCACTTTAGAATTACCTTTTTTGGGTTCTAGACAAAGTGTAATATTGTGTATATTAAGGGGCATCGTGTCCGAGATGTCAGAAAAGAAATGACATTTCATCATCTTCCACTCTCTAGTGATAATTATTATTAGTGGTGGTGGTGGTGATGGTGGTAGTAGTAGTAATATCAAAGATGTTATCCTCGTAAATCACCAAAAAAGGGGGTAGAAGCATTTCTGTTCGAACAAACTCTTACATTCCGCTAGTCTTGCATTTTTTACTTCAATGTTTACCCTCCTTACCCCACAAGAACTGATTTTCGTCCAAGGTTGGGAGGGGGAAATGTCTCCCCTGCCCCCCCCTGTGGTTGCGCCACTAACCTTCTCTATGTCATTAGTGCACCCTTAACTGCATTTTTGCTTGCTAACGGAGCTCAGGCTGCGGGGTGCATAACGAATACTGGGGCTTGACTGGTGCCATCAATGTATGTTTGTGATCGTCTCTTCGTAAATCTCACCTTATCAGCATTCATCCCCATTGTTGCGATTAGTGAAAAGTAGCAGCAATGCGACGTAAACTAAACTAAATCAAGGGAATCAAATTTTGTCATGATTTCAGCGTTACTCACGAATGCATGTGCCTGATGGTGTGGTAGAAATGGAATATAGGAGTCCTGGGTTCGACCCTAGATGGAATCACATTACACGGTGGTCCGGATCACACTTTAAACTGTAGGACTGGCTAGCCTATGTGAACATGAAGTGCACTAACGTAAAACTAACTTTGTGTTTTTGGTTCTTCAGTTCATGAAATCACACTTGTGTCTACAGCAGATTCGCATTATCAATTGACATCGAATAATCCAATTGTTGACCCCATACGCATGGCCGTATTTAAGAGGGGGTTCAACAGGACCAACTCCCCCCTTTGTGGTTCAGTATAATTACCAGATTACCTGTTCTGTTCGCTTGTTCAAAACATTTCTTCGGACTTATTTTATTTTCCTAAATTCGAGACGTATAGGACGAGATATTGATGTATGTAATTCTACACACTAGATGGGACTGCAGACCAAATGTCTGCAATTTCCTGATAGTTTCGAAAATTCTGCGATAAGAAACTGCATTGGGACTGTCAAATCAGTTATCATTTTTTTCCATCGAGTCTTCTTAAAGAAATTTGGTTTTTAATAACCCAATGCAAGAAAACCAGGTAAACATCGTAGCATTCTCAAGTTCTTTGACACAAGACGAACAGAAAAGTAGCAATGCTTCAAGCATGACCGTGACTACATACAACTTTGTCGGGTCCAGCACCCCCTTCCCCCCGCTCTCCAACAAGCTTCTGGTCAGCAGTGCCCTGGATTGTCACTTATGAAATAAAGCAACCCTGATCATACCAAATGTTGAACACTCCCTTACGTGAACTGTATATACGTCCATGTAGATTGCTACATTGTACGCGTATGTCTTTCGCATTGTTAAATTTCTGTCTTGGTATCGCGATGTGAAGCATATCGATTGCAGACTTTATTTTGTTCTATTATCACTGTCAGGCAGAGAGGAGACCAATTAAGTAATTTTAGATATGGCAAAAGATCAACATTTCGAAACAGAGAACGATATAGATGTGTGTAATATCTAAATGAGACGGGGCTTAGTGTCCCATACTTTAATATGTTGTTTGTAAATTATTTTTTTTAATATTATACATACTTTATGTCGCTTTTCTGCCACTTTTGACTAATCTCAAAGATGAAGATGAATGGTGATAATATGAAATAGATGAAGGGACAACCCGGGTTCGAATCCCGGTCGGGCTTGGTTGTTTGTGAATGTCCATTCATCAATTTCATCATTTCATCACTCATCCCCATCTTCGCAAATTAGCCTAGAGGCACAAAACGCGAAGTAAAATAAACTAAATCAATCAATCAATCAATCATGAAGGGACAACCTCAGCCCACAATACCACATGGAGAATTTACTGGCATGAGTCCAGACGCCAATGCCTTACTAGTGTGCAAAATGTACTACTAAGACATACCAAGTGTATATATAAGAAAATATCCCGTGGCGCAACAGCCCTTGAGGGCCAGGGCCTACCTACCGACTGCCTGCCTAAGTGGAGGGTGACGTGTGGTCAACACGACGAACCGCCCGTCGTTGTTGTAGGTCTTCATGACCGGGCTGCGCTACTCATTCGTAGCTCCCAAATTTCCTCACGATGGGGTGGCCAACGGTTCGCCACACAGGCCGAAATCTCAGGAGAAAACTTGTTACGCTTCCCTCAGGAGACTCGAATCAGCACGTCCCGTAGCAGGAGACCAAACCATGGCACCTTAGACCGCATGGCTAAGGTGCGGGACACTAAGTGTATATCTTCCACATTATTTGCATATAGGCATAGTTCACACGTTCATTAATGGTAACTGTGAACCTGTGAGACTTGGTTGCATACTTCCGGGATCCAACCCTATTTGCAGGAGTTCCTAGCAACAACGCGATGCATCCAACAAAAAGGAAATATTATACAGGGTGATTTTTTTAAAACTCATGGTTTTCTTTGTTGTGTAAAATTTGTAAATGAAGTATTATTTCCATGCGGTTTGTGGCAAATGAATAAGGAAGGATGGGAGATTTATTGGAGTATGTTTACCGGTTTATATGCATCCCGGGTAATATCACCCACGCCTCAAAAAAACAGCAAATATTCATCAGTGTACCCTACAATAACATTGAAGTATTGGATTTTTGCTAAACTGAATTAATGAAAATGAAAATGAGTTCTTTTTTTTGTATTCACTCAAACATAAATAAAACATAAAAATTATGGCACAGACATATGACATAACATCTCACCATTAAAGAAGGTGCCGAAAGTGTCGACCTCCTTCCTGTAAACAAAGTCGAACACGCCGTTCCATGTTAAGGGCTGTCTGACATAGTGTTTCTGCGCTAATGTTCGCAATTTCAGTGATAATGTTCTGCTTCAACATTTCCAGGGATGTAGGGTTGTTTGTGTACACACGTCCCTTTAGGAAGCCCCACAGAAAGAAGTCAAGTGAAGTTAAGTCTGGAGACCTCGGAGGCCACAATCCCTTTGAAATAACCCTATTCGCAAAGAAACTTTCAATCAGTGCCATACTGTCATGCGATGTATGGCATGTAGCACCATTCTGTTGAAAATAACCCTGTGTGAGTTCAATGTCGTCCAAACTTTCAACAAATTCCATGAATATTGCCCTGTACCGCTCTGTGTTCACTGTTTCATTGAAGAAGATTGGACCCACTATACGTGATGCTGAGACAGCGCACCATACCCCAACTTTCTGTGAGTGCAACGGAATTTCGATTACACTATGTGGATTTTCAGCTGCCCATATCCGTGTATTCTGAGAATTAACATACCCAGAGAGATGAAACCAGGCTTCATCAGTAAACCACGTTATTTTCAGAATATCAGGATTACGCACAATAAACATTAAAAACCAATTACAGTAATCTACACGTTTAACTTTATCTGGATCCTTCAATTCTTGAACAGCTGTAATTTTGTACGCCCTTAGTTTTGCACTTTTCGCTGCCTTTTGACATGTTGAATAGCTATAGCCGGTTTCTTGTGACAAACGATGGAGAGATTTCTTGGGCGACCTCAAGAGTCGAGCACTGACATCTTCCACAACACCTGCCCGCGGGGTCCGATGCTTCCCTGTCTCACTCAGAAGCGATCCTGTTTCTTCCAATTTCTTCACTAGCGACAATATTGTGTTCCTGTCTGGGGCAGAACGTGAGGCAAATTTGTTTCTAAATACCCTTTGCGTGGCAACAACAGAATCAGTTTTCCAAAAACTTTTCACGATAAACACACGTTCCTGCAAGGAGTACACCATTCTTACTGTGTGTCCTGATCACAATAACGCAAATTTTCAGCACAACAATTACGCAAAAGCACACAACTTTCCAGCACAACAATATAACAGCTCAGTTTCCTGGTTATTGTTGACAATGACAACGGTGCTATCTACAGGAGGAAACTTAAACCTCCGCACTGCATCCAAACCCCCAGACCATATAGACGCGAAAGGTACACTGGTGAATATTTGCTGTTTTTGCTGAGGCGTGGGTGATATTACCCGGGATGCATATAAACTGGTAAACATACTCCAATAAATCTCCCATCCTTCCTTATTCATTTGCCACAAACCGCATGGAAATAATACTTCATTTACAAATTTTACACAACAAAGAAAACCATGAGTTTTAAAAAAATCACCCGTTATTAGAGAACATAATTGCTTTGATGACCTCCATCCTCTACAAACATTTGTGGGAATACACACCGTGGATATTGTATATACCATATAATTCCGTGATCGTAGATAATTAGAATCTCAATTATGAAGTGTCTTAATGTCTGTTTTAAAATAGCTACCTTAATCCTTATAATCGTAATTAGTAGTTTCTCTGGTATATATTATTACCTCTGTCATTTCATTCATTCCTGGTGTTTTGTGTAACACTAAACTATTATTTGGTAGGTCTGACTGCCAAATTTTGCTTTATATAATGTTAAGATACAGTGCGTTCGTTTTGACTCAGGGCCGTGATAGCACGTGAACAACTTTGAACAATTCTTATAACATAGGTTAGTACTCGTTATGCAATATAAATATAATTGTCTACATGCTAAAGATATGTGCATAATAAGCTAGACGTTACGGAACGAGAATGCCGGCATCTGCGCCCTGCCACGCGCTATCTCGTCCCAGAGCTAAAACGAATACACTGTACTTAATATGGTCATTGACATCACTACAATTAACCCAGGAGAAAAGAACTAAAATTGCTGTCCAGTGCCTTGAAAATTACATGTCTCTGAATTTAAGATATTTCCTGCAAAACATTAACAGGGAATCAGGTTTATATGTAAAATGAGACATTTACCATTGTTACATCAATCTTTTATCATCAACTCCTTGCGTTGTTTCATTGTTACGTTTAACTTAGAGAATATGAAAAACAAAATTGAATAACTATGTTTCCCAGTTGAAATTTAATGCAGCATATTGACGGTATTGCACTCTGGTGTCCACAAGGAGAACCAAGAAAATATGTAATGTGATATCTGAGAGAAACAGGACTGGAAAAAATATCATATTTCCCTTGATGAAACAAACTGCCACTTGCCTTCATAGCATTATAATATGTTGTCTGACTACCATGAGAGAGACCCGGGTTCGATTCCCGGCGAGGGAGAACCAGGATATTTTCAACCTGTTCAAGCTCAGCCAACGGTAAATACTGTTTTATTTCTACACGTTTAGACTAATTACCTAATGAAGAAGTTAATATAGAACATAAATAATAATAATATAATATTTATTTACGTGATGAGCATGATTTAAAATCAGCTACATCACTATGTCCAGATTGGTCATACAAAATTACAGAGTTGAATACATAGTTATAAAACAATAATGTGGACCATACAATCTTATACATCATCATAAATTCAAATTGTAGGTTTCAACAAGTTCAGTTACTAAACCTCTGGCCTTTTTTAGACATGTAATAATTGATATATACCAATGGGAATATCTGGAAATTTTATAAGATATATTACTCAAAAAGTGTTCACTATCTATTTGGAAAGTTAAAATCTTCTCAACAAAAATTATCCTTTTTATTTTTCTTCTTTCTTCTAAGGTAAACATATTCAACTTGTTAACCACTCAGAATAATGTTACTCATAGTAATTTTTCTTAAACTTTGTGCATAATAACCTGAACTGATTCAATTTTTGAAGATGATTCGTGGCTGTCAGAAACCATATTCATTAGAGTATTCAAGTATAGGACGAAGTATCGTTTTGTACATGTAGATTAAGGTATCTTATTTTTAAAAAACTTTCCATGAGAAAAATATGTAGCCAAGCATCTTCTTAGCTCTTTTGCAAATTTCTGAAATGTGCTGATCAAATATGAGAGAGGAGTCTATTAATATTTTTATGTTTTTATGACTGTCGCACATTTGGATTTTATTTTGATAAATATAATAGTTGGAGAATATACAATACACTCCTTAGTACATCTTAAAACTTTACATTTTTTCAAGTTGATTTCCATTTCATTAATCTTGCACCAATATGCCATTCTATCATGGTCAGCCTGAAGTTGAACTACGTCATTATTTGTTAAAATACTCTTAAAAATCATATCGTCTGCATATAGTAAACATGTGCTAGATTTAAAACATAAAGTAACATCATTGATAAAAACAGAGAATAAAATTGGGCTATAATAACAATAATAATAATAACCCGTGGTTCTACAGCCCGTAAGGTCCTAGGCCTATCTCCCGACTGCCAGTCTCCCTTCAACAATCCTACCTAGAGGTGTGGAGTTCTTCAACCGGTAACATGGTGACGTAGGGTCAGCACGTCGAACCCCCAGCCGTTATAGGAGATTTCTATGACCGGTTTACGCTACTCACTCGTAGCTCCCCAATTTCCTCACGATGGTGGGTTGCCACCGGTCCTATACACAGGCCGAGAACCCAGAGACTGAACCCATACGGACTCGAACGTCCCGCAGTCGGAGCCCAAAGCCCAGCGCCTTAGGCCGCACGGCCATGGAATAGGACAATAATAATAATCTAATAATCACAATACTAATTCTAAGGAGACCTAAATATCAACACTTGTAACTAATTTTCGTTTTGTTCTGTTCTCTTTCGCTGAGGAGGTGAACCGACTGCTGAGGGGGGTGAAAATCTTGCGTCCTAAAGTTGCTGAAAATGCCTAAGTAGATATTTGGTGAGGTGGCCCTTCTTATTCTGGCACGATAATGCTAGTTATTATTTCTGGAGGCCAGTAAAATATGTTAAAATATTCACAAGAAATTGACTAAAGGAATGTCTAGAATTTTATACTCTAACTATATCCCCTGTACTATCTGTCTTGTTTTGGTAGCTTGCAATATATTTACGTATTAACTTAAAATTATTGTTATTGCTATATTCTAATAAAATTTATGATTTCTTAATATGTTTAATATTTTCGGCCATCTAGTGTTGTTAAATTTGAGCATATATTGCCAACGCAATACCTGCAGTTATCTTCAGCGGTTAATAAGCTGATTATTTTATATTATCAATTTTGAATTAAGGGAACGTATGAAAGAAATACATACATTTATGTTTGAGCGATAAAGGATTTTTAATATACAGTCGAGTCTTTTATTTTTTACAATGAACCTTCATTCCTGAAGGATGATGACTATAATCGCTATGAACAGGTAACATGAGCGAAGAAATGATTACACGTTCTTCATGAGGTGATGGTTTAACCCAAGTAACCGTGGCCGTAGGCACCGATGGCTGGGCCAACAGCGTGTGCGACTGGGGCAGCAACAGCGTGGGCTACCGGGGCGGCGGCGACGGCGTGGCCGGTCTTGTGGACGACGGCGTTGAATCCGTTGACTGGGTCGGCGGTGTATTCGACGGTCCTGGTGGTGCCGTCGGGTTCGACGAGGCTGTAAGCTCCCTGGACAACATCGCCTTCGCGGGATTCGACCTGGTTCTTGATGTCACCGGTGTGATGGTCAGCGACGCCGTAGTTGAACTGGTAATGAGCTGGGGCCTAAGGAGGAAACAGAATTGCTCATCAGTACAGTCATTCGGTCCGGAAAACCAGTTTACCTCCAACCTTTACCCAATAAGCAAACTAGATCAAAGATTAGCTATAGTCTTAATGTTATTGTAGGAAATAAAAGATAATGCAAAAGCCTTATTTTTCGAATTCAAATTGGGTTAAAAGTGCAAATAAGAATAGTACCATTCTGCGCATGTCCATTAATTAATTTAACCGCAGCTTAAGAATGAGACAGTTATTTTTAAGTATCAAGTTTATCTTAATGGTTCTTTCTCATGTCCACAAACCAAAGTTTGATTGCAAAATGATTATAATTCGATTTCATAGCAAATTGTAAGATTTTAAATTACAATATATTATGTTAGCATTTGTGTATCATTGTTTAGCCACATTAACAATTTTAAACAATATTTTACAAGTGGGACGAAGCTTAATAGGTTTCAATTAAATAAAACTCCGTTCATCATTTACGATTAGTTCAGAGAATATCAGAACCGAAAACCCATTTATCCCTTCAATTTATACAGCTGATTTAGTCTATTATTTATATCTATATTTTCACATACAGAACATTGTACCGTTAGCAGACAATGATTTCTGTGCTTTGATAATGTATGAGCGACTCGAATATACATCCTCTAGACTTAGGTAATGACAGAATATTTATTGTAGAGGTATTTCTAGAGAGCATCTAATCAGATCTTGCAATTATTACTTTTTATCAGAGAGATTGAAGTTAAAAAATTATACGTTCAAGGTCTTTAAAAATAATAATCTTACGGAAGTTAGGTCTCATGCACTTTGTACCAGAGACATATTATTATTTTCATTCAAATAAGAAAATACTTTTTGTAATATTGCATGCATTGGCACAGTACGTCATTCAGAAGTATTGCATGCGAGCGACAACATACACTGCTTTCGTAATCCCGATTTTTTTCTTATTCTGCGAATTGGATAATTGCAGTACGTGCTTAATAAATGTCTTGTGACCTGTCCGCCCGCAAATTCGTGAGGACTATACTTATTTATTATTGCTATAATAATTGAGAAACAACATATTTTCAATATATTTGCATGCTAACATTGACACGAAAAGAGACTTGTTCTAAGGTAAACGGATTTGTATATCAAGGTCAAGGACTTCCCTTGGTTGGAAGGAGAAATACATTTGCATACTAAACCGGAGGCGTTCACCAAACAAGCCAAGCTTTCAGTTTGATGATCAGGTTGGCAAAAGTTGTCATGCAAGAAGAATAAAAACACTGATTCTTGTTAACCTAACCTCAGGACTGATCTCCAGAGACAATTGTTTATTAAACTTTATAATTATTGTACTGAATTTGTTTAATTTCTTAAGATTGTGTTCTACAGTGTATTCAATACATCATTTTTACAGTAAGAAGATTATATCTTTTGTCGCTGACGATTATAGAGAAACCTCTCGATATTTTGTTACTTCTCTCAATGAAAAGAGTTGTTCTAAGAACATAACTAACCATGGGGAAAGCAAGCTTATAAAATGTCGAGGTTAGCTTGATAACTTTGAAGTTTGTTTGTTTGAATCACTTCCACGTAATTATGTTGAATAAAAAATTTCAAGTTACATTTATATTATGGATATGTATACTCATTTACCGTATATTTTATTGAAATATAATTGTTAAAGGGACGTTATAATGTTCTCATATAAAATTGAAAAAAAAACATTAAGCCTATTTACATAATTGTTTATCTATTTAACATGATAACAGAAAAAACTCGAAATTTTGTAATTGTGCTTTATCGTATCAGTCAGTGAATATGAATAGAAGTTTAATTCACTAATTAAATAGTTATATTTACATAACATAATTTATTTTTCATTATTCACTGGAATTACATATGAAGAGCTAACTTGAAATACTTTCTTTAAAAAATCGTTTATTTCTTAGTAAGAATTTCGTGCGCCATCTTTTGTTATTTTCTTAATAGTAATCTTTCACGATGACTTCGATCTGCTTTCTTTCTGTTAGTCCACTTTGTGTATAGAAAGGCTAATCTGGACTGGACCTACAGGATCCGAAACACTATGTCATGTGCCTTCACGGGGTATTGAACCCGGAACACCTTGAATACAAGGCGACAACGTTGCCACTACGCTATCTGGTAGGCCCTCACGATGATTTTGCTTTCAGTAGCTGATATTATAATGTGAGTCGAATTCAGAGCCTTTTTCTAAACGATAGCATTAACCACTAAGCTGTTTAGTTCCCAGATAGTTCAAGCTTTGATATTTAGCTCAACAACTCCAGTCCATGTTCAAAAATTAGATTTTTGGCACCTTGAAGATGCGGGAGAGGTGCTTGAGCAAGAGAAACACTTGAGAAAGCAATGCTACAGCGTCTGACTCTATATTTATTTGACTTTAAAAGCTACTCTGCGTAAGCAAGGTACCCATTAAAATTAGGAAGCTCTGTCCCCGGGCTAAAAAGGAAAAGTTGGCCAAAGGCCACTTTCTTTCTTCGCCAACAGCGATTGACAGTGAAATTTCTGGTGTTACTTAATGGCCCTAACAACTCGGGTGAAATTACGACGCGATAATGTTACAATTTCAGCACCAAGTTCGCGGACAGTTATGAAGTGAAAATTAAATTGGCGAGTTGGGAACATATTTTCTCCTGCTCTTTTCCTGCGACACGGAAGTATATTACTCTAAATTGCCACATAGCTGAGCGAACGTTCTGATTGGTCCTGACAGTTCTTGCGTAATTTTATTTATTGCGTCATTCGATAGCTATTGGCTCTCGTCACCCCAGGGTAGTTGTGTATATACTCTATATATTTAAAAAAGTGGGCTTATGTAATGTTGCTGCGAAGTGACCAGATGTGAGGGAAAATACATTTATAACGTGCTATTAGATCTCTCACAAGAATTCCGAGATCATTTCAATAGATTACACTGCGTCATTTCAATAATCAACAGCTCTGTGTTTCGTTCACAAGCACCCTGATTATATACTGGTCGTGGGTTCGAGTCACGCGAGGGGTGTAACTGTTCCTATGTCTTTGATTCCTCTACTATGTTATCAGTCCTCGCTGTTTCAATTGTCCAAGGAAAGTATATAAAGGTGAAAAAAATAGTCCAATCAAATTCAATTATGATTATACTGTCCGCAATTCTTGGATCGGGCACTCTTCGTTTAAGCAGGTATTAATTCTGACAACAAAACAATATTTTATTCACAGCCTGAAATGTATAACTATTTACTTGTTGTATTCATGGTTCGCTTCCTAGTAAATTTTTGTGCTGAATTAGTAGGTGTGGTTATTGATAGAACTATTTACCGTAGTTTTTGTTGTCATTTTTGAGACGGTACACGTTTACAAATACCATCATTCTTGCATTAGTCTAACTTTATTTGTATTTTAGCAATATGTAGTCGTGCTATGTTATTATTATTATTGTTATTATTAGAGAAATATTAATATTATTTTCAGCAGTCTCGGCATAGCGATTAAACTGAATAAGCTCTGAGTGGAACTTGAACTCACGCAACCTAAGTAATTCGCAGTTCATACAATAAATTTCTGCAATTAAATGTGTTTGAATATAGAAAATATATTTTGCAAGTGAGGGATTTAGTTTAGTGCTTGAAACTACAAGGCCTATTCGATGGTTTGCGCGGCACTGACTTTGGGGCTTGTGTCCTGAATTTAAGTTGTGTGAATGTCACCGAATAAATCTGGATGTAGCAATGATGATTAGGAATATAAAGATTACTGATGCTGTTTGTGTACTAAAGGGTTGCAGAAAAATCAGTGGATACGTACGAAGTAGTCAACTTGTTTGGCGACAGCAGCGACTGGTGCAGCTACTGGGGCGTGGTAGGCGGCAACAGGGGCGTGGTAGGCAGCGGCGATAGGGGCGCCGTATGCGGCACCGTATGGGGCAATGCCTGGACGAGCCTGGGCAATGGCCACAAGGGCGGCGGCGACGATAACCTGGAAAGTAACAAAATTATTAATATTGTTGTACGTTACTAATACATGCGCACAAAAATATGCCAATATACATCTGGCCGATCTTTCTATTGGTTACCTATTATTTTTATAAACATGTTTATAGCATATTGAAACTAGAAAAGCATAAACTCCGAGAACATATTCATACATGTTAATAATACGTTTGTCTTCCTTAAGTAGGAAAAGACTATGAAATCTTAATTGCAAATCTTCAATAATCCTCCAACGCTGTTTTCCATTGTATACATTCGTTTCTGGAAATAATCATAGCTATTTTACCATATTAAAAATTAAAACAAGCTTTGAATCTAGTAGGAATGAAGACGGCATTTCGTAACTAACATAAGTGGAAAGTGAAGAGAAGCACTTTACTGCCATCTGTAGTTTTGAAATGAACTAATTCTTATGCTTCTGTTACAATTAATTTGTAGATGATTTTTTTTTTATCCGCTTGGATTCACTCTGGAAAACGGCAGCGAAATTGAAAGAAAGAAAACACAATCGCTCTCACATTGCCTGCAGTAAGACAAAAGTTTTCACCGGGATAGACATTTCCTTCGTGTCACTCTAAGGGAGCCTTTTTATATCTACTTTTTCCTCCGAATATCTACTTTCTTTCCGCACTAAATACGAGTCCAACTTGAAAAACAATCCAGAAGCATTCAGAATAAGAAAACAAAAGAGATAACGGGAAATTAGTGGCTTCCTTTCGGTTTCCCATTAACAAATCCGAGAGTGAAATTGAGTAAGTTCCGAAAATGTCCGCTAGATGGTAGCAGGCACTCAACACCACGGCGTGCGGTTAATTTCACCACAATCACAAGTTGCAGAAGCGTGCAGATCACACAAATTACAAAAGATGTCCTTGTAGAAGAAGAATTGCGAGCACACGAACCTGAGCGTACATTGTTGACTGTTCCTTACTGTTTCTTGTCGAACTGTGGCAGACCATTGAGGCCAAAGAGCTTATATACGTCCAAGAAAAGGTGAACGGCAAAAGGTTTTTTCGGAATCGGGGTCACTTGCAGACAAGTCTGGAGTATAACCTGAGAAAGTGCGATATAACCCCGTAGTTGTAGGAGCGGACAGAGCGAATCAAACCCACAGGTGCGCTTGTGCAGTTGTAAGGGGGCTAAAAAAGAAAAGGAAGAAGAAGAAAAATGAGTGTTGTGTTACGCAAGACACACTCGCACACCATACAGACACACATATACACCAGACGTATTCTACCTCGATAGAATGGGCGTGGTGCGGTCGGAGAGTTTAATGTCTCCTTCTAAAACTTGCCTTAATTCTTTTTCCCCCTCTCTTTTTTTTTAAATCGTTTTTTAATTTTTGGTTCGTAACGAAAGTGTATCTGCAAAGCTGGTTTGTAAAACTCGCTGACATTTGTAATACTTTCAAATTGCTTTTTGTGTGTTTGTGGGAGGTGTAGCGTTCGGTGGCAATATGCGGAGCGTAACAAATATTTTTGGGCGTGGAATGGTCTAGTAGTTTGAACGGGAAATTTTGCACTTTATTTTGTAAGGACGGAAGCAGCTGTTACAAGATATTCAAGGACCAAATGCATGTACAATGGCAAAATTAAAGTTATATTTGCAAAATACTTGTTTTGAAGAGAACTGCATAGAAGATTCTCATCTCATCTTTTAATTTATTCGTCTAGTGCAAATTCAAATTATTTCTGCCATCAGCAATTGCAATATATCTGGCGTCAATTACAGACATCAGTAGTGCGTCTTACTGCCCCGGATCACCAGGGAGGTGATTTTAGGTAAAAGTGGCTCTGGGGTTACCTCAGCCTGTAATAAATGAGTACCTGAGGGGAATTGTAAGTAGTAAAGGCGACCAGAGCGTAGTGCTGATCACATCACTTGCACATCATTTCATGCGCCTTCACTGTATATTGCAATGTCCAGGGAGTACTCTTTTGTACTGTGAATGTAGTTTTATTTAATAATATTTAAAAGAATAACATATATGAAAGCTTTTATAATTTACCACGTTTTAAATTTTAATAAAATTTTAAATTCAGCAGATCGAAAAAATGACCAAGGAAGGTAGAGGAGGATAAAGGTGAACAGGATGGCTCAATTGAAGTTCAAGAGAGAAATAACAATCATATTTTGACGATGATGTTACGTTGATAAGATCAACGACTGTAGGAAAAGTTTAAATAGCGAAATTTGTACACTGATTAAGGACGATGTGTAGACACATACGCATGGGCAGAAAAAGAGAGAGGCAAAGGCACGCAGACGGTGCGAGAAATGGATTGTTAGTGAGTAAGAAAGAGAGACAGAGAGAGAGAGAGAGAGAGAGAGAGAGAGAGGAAACAATTTATTCAACACACAAATTCGTTTGCATTTTCACCAATACTGCACCATCCCTCTTTTCTCTGTATTTTTTAAAATATTTTTTCTTTTCCGCGACCATATCTAGGTGTATACATTTCTATTATGTATTTTAAAATATGTCGCAGACATTTTCTTATGTCCGCTAGATGTAAGAACCATCTAAGACACGTTCACTTGAAAAAAAATGATAACACTTTACAACTAAGTAATAATTTAATAATTAGTGTAAGAAATAGGTACACTACTACTATAATGATTATTAATAAATAGATTGATTATATAATTAATATTCAGGCAATTGATAATAAAATAAATACATTACCAATTCGATCGGGTCAGCATTACAAAAAGGAATTAATGTTATCATATATAACATTTTTATCACTAAGCAAGGCATTTTAAAGCAGGATATGTTGTAACAAAAAATAAATTTTAGGACTCGAATGTGTGTTCTCTACCAACCAAGAAGCCGAGCCAGTCCTGGCTTCTACTAATTTCTAGCTTCCTCTGTTTTACCAGTGAATGTGGGAATTGTTCCAGTCACTGATCCTGCAACGGCAGTGGCGGCGATTGGATGTCAAAACAGGGGGGGGGGGGTTAAGAAAATTTTAATTTATCTTGGTGGACAAGGTTGGCATTAAGAGTGGGGGTGGAGCATCTGTCCCGAAAGCCCTTCCTAATCGCAACTGTATTTGTTGCCTTTGAAACACGAATGTCGTTCACGATGCGTGGAGCTGAATTTATTTCTTTGCATTTCGTTGCTTTCTACCCGTTTAGGTAATAGAATGAATACAATAAAATGAAACCTTTCTTGATGTATGTTTGAAGGACCAACACACACAGAATTTTCTGTAATTTGAGTATTTTTGTTCATGTTTTACGTGTATTTTTTACTATTCTTACAGTGTATATGTGTTTTTTTACTGTGTCTTTCTTTCCCTTCATATTTTAAAGTTTTTAGTTTTTATATATTAAAATCTACTATTAAGTCAATTTATTAAATGTAAAGTAGAGATAGTTAAGTGGAAGAAAAGGCTTAACGTCGCCATCCAAAACAATAAATAAATAAAATGGTAGGAGGAATAATAATATATACGAAAGGAGACGAAGACATATGGAATTTTCACCAACACTCGAACACAAAATCTTTGGCAAGTCTAACAATCAACATAGTCTGTTACAGTTGAGGCACATAATTACTCAGTATTTATTTTCAAGCTCAGAAAAACCAGTTAAAGTGTATTCTTATGTTCTTTATATTTTACTGCAGGTGGATATTAAAACTTTAGTTATTTCTGCGTAATTTTAATTAACATGGTAATGTATTCTCTGTGTTCAAGCAAAAACATATGTTTGTGCTCCTTTCTTATGATTCAAGACAGCCACGTAGCCAGGGGGAGAGCACTGGGGGATGAAACCCCGCAGAAATATACAAATATCTAATTTAAATAGTGCATTGGTGGTAATTAATTTTACTTCCTTAGTAGGATTATAATGTTATAATAAGTTGTAATATACTGAGGAATTCATCTTCTGGCTTCTATTCTCCAACTTTTTCAGATTTAGATAGCAGCTGCTGATATGGAATGGGCCCATCCCCCGAAATAAAATTCTGGCTACGGGCTTGATTCTAGATTACATGTGCATGGGATATCCTGAAAATTAGACTTTAAAGAGCGTTGACTTTAATTGATTTGCTTTACATTATTTTATTTCGCTTTTCTGCAACTTTTGGATAATCGCGGCGATGAGGATAATGTGATGAAACTGATGACGGAACACGCACAAAGAACAGCCATGCGCAGTCCGGGATTCGAACGCGAGACCCTTGGCGTCTTAGCGCGCTGTGATAACCACTCCATCGCGGAGGTCGGCGATTTTACGAACGTCATTTCATGTTTTTCATTCATTCTGTAAAAATTCGCTTTTGAATTTTTTAAAGTCCACTTTATGCACAGAAAGGCTAACGGCGTCTTGACCTACAGTTTAAAGTGGGATCCGAGCCACTTCTGGGCATCGAACCCGAGACCTCTTGATTACAAGGTAATGACGTTACCACTAAGCCATCAGGAAGCCCCGCGATTCGCTTCTATAGTCATTAACACCTTATTGATTGCAACTGTTAGCACAGATCGGTGTGCTTCAAATAGCCTTTCAGTTGATCTCAGTTTTTCAATTGCCTGCCAACGAAGTTCACAATTACCTGCGAGGACTGTAAAAGAAGGTATAGCCGACTGTAGATCGAGAAAGGCTGCTGCTTTTACTACCTGCTGGCATTTGAACCCAGCGACCTTGTTGGTTCTTCCTGTTTTATTGGCTCAATAAGCTCCTGGTGTTGTTGACTACCAATCATTTCATTTCATGAACTCCTTGAGAACGTATGATCTGTAGTTCCTTGTAGCAAACATATTTCCCAGTTCTCAATAATATATCGAGTGGTTTGACCATGAATGTTTCCTCATCCTTTTAAGCCAGATGTTAGGGAACCTCTGCGTGCGAATTAAGCTTTTTTCTTCGGGGCGGGGGTGGGTGGGGACGGTGCTCACTCAGTGGCGTATTTGTGATTTTATTTCGGGCTAGGGGCATATTTTTTGGAGTATGCACATTTGTCTATGTTACCAGTTCGTAACTTAAAGTGGGCCTTCCCGATGGCACAGTGGTAGCGTCTTTGCCTTGTAATCAAGGGGTCCCGATTTCGATACCCGGTGGAGGCACATAGTGGTTCGGATCCAACTTTAAACTCAAGGTCCAGTCCCGATTAGCTCTATTGTGCATAAGGTGGACTTAAAACACCAAATCAATCAATCAATCGTAACTTAAACTGACGGCAATTATGGGGGAGCGTGGGGGCGGTTGCCTCCCCCACTTTTTGCTACTTTTGCCTTCGCACTATGCTAAAACTAGTCCACCAAGGGAAAGTACACCATCCTTGACCCCAGTTTTGGAACCCAATCTCCGCCACTGCCCTTATAGTTCTAAGTACAGTACTTATAACAGTGTTTCTAACCTAAAACATTAAATCTTATGATAACATTTAAACGTAATTTAGAAACAGTATAGCTATTTACATTCTAAGAAAAAACAAATTCATACACAAAAGGAGCTATTGAACTAGTAACTCTGACAAAACTTGAACAAAATTATATCTTCCGTTGAACTCAATGATGGTGTGAAAAAAAATGTGATCCATCTTCAACGAATAAAGTTAACGAAATAAACTCTACTTGCCATTTCGTCAGGTTTCCTTAGTTTATTAACAATGGAGAGTGCAACTGTTATAGTCTGTTTTTTTCTTTTACCTCAGAATCGAAGTTGAATACAATTGTTTTAAAGGTTAAGTAACTGTTTTTTTCCAGAAAGAGTTATCAGTGCTGTTTCTTCCATAGTTAAACAAATGGTATAATCATCATCATCATCATCATCCTTCGCCATATCCTGCCTCTGGTCGAGTCGGCATAGAAGCCAAGCCTTTCCATTTCTTCCTGGTCTTCCACCACTCCTCTCTTTCCACGGTATTCCAATTTTGTCCTATTTTCCTAACACTCTCCTCTATCTGCTCTTTCCACAGACATCTTGCTCTCCCCCTTGGCCTTATTCCCACTCCTTGTTCATTGTAAGCTTTTACTGGTAGTCTTTCTGCATCCATCCCCTTCATGTGTCCGAACCATCTCATCTGTTCCGGATTTATCCTGTCCTGAAGCTTCACCACCCACACTGTTTGTCGAACTTCCTCATTCAATCTTTGGGAGAGGGGACAACCCTAGCAGGGATTAATATATTTCTCTTCTGCCTGGGATAAAAGTATTTTTGGGAGGGAAATTGCCGGCACCCCTCCCTCATTAATTCGTACAATGGGGAACCTTACTGATCAAATCTCACTGTTAATAAATCTAGTGGATGAGATTGTTTTTCATTTCACTTTCAAATAAATGAGCTTACTTTACATTAATTAAGATAGAAACCTATTCCATAAGTTCAATTTTGCTTTGACTATCCCGCATGGTGCAGTACGCTGAAAAACAGCCAGCCTCTCTGAGAAAGTGGTTGTCCTAACGTGCTACGAAGTTAGGGATACTCGGTTCAAATCCCTGATAATCTGTAAATGCGTCGTTGAGTTTGTCCCATCAGGAGTTTCATCCAAATGCGTGTTAATGTTTTCTATTACCTTCTCGTATAATATCTAAGAAGCTGAAAGTTAAAATATACAAAACGGTAATATTACCTGTAGTATTATATGGATGCGAAACTTGGTCCCTTACATTAAAAGAGGAACATAAATTAAGAGTATTTGAAATGAAATCCTTAGAAACATATTTGGATCTAAAAGGGATGAGGAAACAGGTTATATAATTTTCAACAGCATAATATGTACTCATGTCCATATACAGTGTGACCGAGAAAAAATATACCAATAAAGAATTTAAATAACTCAACAATCGTTAACGACAGAAATGTCAAATAACGTTTATTTGGAAGAGAAAATCATAGAATGTTTTTTAACCGAAGAACAAGAAAAAAATTTCACCTTAGTAGATCTCAATGTGTGCTCCTTTGGTGGCGCGACAAACATCAAGGCGGTACTCAACCTCCATCCAAGTGTTCTTCAACATTTGATGAGTGACGGAGCCACATGCATCGATAATTCTTTCACGGAGATCATTGAGGTCTTGCACAGATGTTTGGTAAACCATAGTCTTCACATAACCCCAAAGGAAAAAGTCCAAAGGATTCAAGTCTAGTGACCGTGGTGGCCATTTAATGGGTCCACCACTCCCAGTCCAATTCCCAGCGAAATTGTTATTAAGGAAGTTAGTAACACAACGGGCATAATGTGGGGGGGGGGGGGCATCCTGCTGGAACATCTACCCATGAGGTATACGAGGTACAGCATACTGTTGCAACATTTGCAGGTAACTTGCACCTGTAACTGTAGCCAATGCCAATGCCAATGCTTTATTAACAGGTTTTTTGTAAGTATCGGGACCATTGTGCAATTGACTTACTATCCTGTTCTTACAAAGTAGTGTATATAAAACATTTTTCTTGCTATAACCCGGGTCGACTGTCGGCCGGGATTTGGAAAATAGTTCATCTGTATTATTTCACTAATTTGAAATTGTTGAGTTCCTTGTTATAATTTTGCATTGACAGAGGAAGGAAATAATCACTATTATTTTTCAAAGCATACAATTGTTCGGTGCACTGATGAAAAGTTCTAATCACAAACTACATTTTTGCGCAGTACTTTAAAGACACATTAAACATAAAATAACCACATAGAATAATAATTATGATAACAATATATAAGTAACAATAAGTAACAAAAAAAATCACAATCGGTGCTTTTAAAGCTGCACTAACAAGGAACACTAATCTGCTTCATTGAAAACAGTACTTTGAAGTACTCATAAACAGGGAGTATATGTAACACAATAATGTAATACAATAGCATTTTTTGAATTTAGATTTGTTCAAAATTTCGGGGCATGGAGTGGGAATCCGGACCTGTGGTCGAGTTCCAATGCCCCGAACCTCTGGATTTGGATGCTGTTGGATCTGGCTCCAGAAGTTGTAACACATGGCATATATAGCAGATTGAACATAATCTAGTTCAAGGTCCTCATGGATTTGTAAGATACGAGTATCTCGGTTATGTCCAGTAATAAGTCGAGCGATATTATTCTGTATAATCTGCAATTTCCTTATAACTGAAGGTTATGACCCCAAGCTGGAGCTGCATACAGGAGTGTGGGACGTACCATCATCTTATACACATGCAAGCGAGTCGTCAGTCCCAAGGTAGGATTTCGGAAAACTGGGTACAATTGTCCAACTCGATTTTGTGCTTTTGCTGTCACAGTTGAGATGTGTTTATGGAAATTCAGTCTTCGGTCTAAAACCACTCCTAGATATATGGTAAAAGGTTTGTCCGGTATAGAAGATCCCTGGAGTCGTAGAATCTTTGGTAGTTGTCTATGTCGACGTGTAAATAAAACCGCAGCACTCTTCTGTGAATTATACTTCATGCACCAGCGAGTAGACCAATCTTCCAACTCTAATAGTTGTTGTCTCATCCTGCTGTAGCATAACTCTTGTAAAGGGCTATTTGTAAAGATGGTAACATCATCTGCATAGGTAGCTAACATGCATCTATGAGTTGCAGGGATATCACTGGTATATAAAGCAAACAGAAGTGGTGATAAAACAGCTCCCTGAGGGACACCAGCATGTATGATCTTAACGGTAGATCGAGCACTTAAAAATTGCACCTGAAATTGTCTCTTTTGTAAATACTGATTCAATAATTGCACCAAATAAATAGGAACTCCCAATTCCGATAGTTTCACAATTAATCCAGAATGCCAAATTCGATCAAAGGCTTTGTCCGAGTCGAGAAATACTCCTAGAGTATGCCGACTGAGATTAAAGTTTCCTGTAACATGCTCCACTACTCGGACCAGTTGCGTAGTAGTACTGTGCTTTTGACGAAATCCGAATTGATGATACGGTAGAAAGCTTTTTTCATCCACCACAGCTTGTAATTATGTTCGGTGAACAATGTATAATTAGTGTTTTTAATCTTGTTTTCCATTTTTGTGTATATGTGTGAGTTATTCATGTGAAGTGTGTGGGAGTAAGAAACTGCGGAACCTCCCGCATACTTGATTTCGGGAACTTACACACCCACAAGTAAATTCGGGAACGTCCCGAGAGGTGGTAAATTCGGGAACGTCCCGAGAAGTGAGCCAGGCTCTTAGCTTGGGCGTTGCCAGGAGAAAAGAACAGTCGTCATCAGAGAGTCATCGTGAGAAGAACCGTGTCACTCGCGCGCGGTCACAAGTGCGCTGTAGAGACATTCTACAGCCAAACAGACAGTCCTTCGTGTATATTGTTTAGTTATTGTATAGTCCTTCGTATATGTGTATTATAGACATTAAATGTATGTATATATCGTCTTTGTGCGTCTGTTACTTAACCAGACACCGTGCGGGAACCGACGCATTTAGGATAATTCGGGCCAGGGTGGAGTTCAGCCAGTTAGCCAATGTAGTGCGGGGCTTTCTGGACACTGACACTCATCAAATGGTCCTCCGGGCCGGATGCGTCGCAATTGTAGTTTTCGTGCCGTATTCCGGTAGTTTGTCGTCGGGAAATCAACGAGCCAGAAGAAGAGTCAACGTGCCACACCCTCGGTCCGCCATATGCGTTTAGCGTCTCTTGTACGACGAGTCAACATGGAGCAGTTACAGGCGTCAAAGACAGTCCTCAAGCGTGAAGTTACTCGGATTGAGAACAAGTCAGCTTCACCAACGCTGGAAAGTGCGACACTTCAAGTCTACATAGACAAGGTCCTTCAACTAAGTGCAGATTGTAGTGCATTACTTGTGAATCTCGCTAAACAGTGCGAAGAAACATTGTTCTCCGAGTACTACGATGAACTGAGTGCGGTGCAAGACAGATTAGAGTTCTTGTTGGGCTCCCTGTACCAAAAACAGAAGGAAGCCGTTTCTCCCGTTGTCGCGGTCGCGGTGAACAGTGATGCGAAAAGTGACGTTCGTTTACCAAAACTAACATTACCAGAATTCAGTGGTGACATTCATCAATGGTTGTCATTTCGGGACTTATTCGTGGCATCGGTTCATGACAACAAACACCTCAGTGGCGCTCAGAAGTTGCAGTACTTGAATTCTGCATTAAAGGGTGAACCGTCATTATTAATCCAGTCCATCGCAATAACGGATGCAAACTACGAGGAGGCGTGGAATCTGCTAGTTTCGCGGTACGAAAACAAGAGAGAGATTGTGAACAGCACGATTAATCGCTTGGTTAATCAACCTTGTGTGCCATCACGCTCGGCTACAGGGTTACGCAAGCTCATTGACGTCACTTCTGAGTGTGTGCGTGTGCTGAAGGTTTTGGACATCCCTGTAGAGGCTTGGGATGCAATATTAGTCTTTCACACCACCGACAAGTTGGATGCAGAATCTAGGCAACAGTGGGAACTTTCCCTGAAGAATGCAGAAGTGCCCAAGTTCGAGGACCTGACTACGTTCCTAGATGTCCGTGCCAGAGCTCTTGCAGCGTCTACGGTGACCTCCAGCCTCCCAATGTCCAGCAAACCCCCTCCCAGGTCTACTGATCGTCAAGTAAAGAAGAATGTGAATTCGTATCACACAGGTGCTGAAACTGTGTGTCCTAAATGCCGCGGACACCACAGGTTGCATACTTGTCAGAAGTATCAACAAATGTCGGTGAAAGAACGGTACTATTTTGTGAAAAGCAACAATCTGTGCTACAACTGTTTGCAATCGAATTGTAACGTCGGAAAGTGTACTTCGCGCACGTGTATGGTGTGCTTTAGAAAGCACCACACATCCCTTCACTTCTCTCGTGAAAACCCCAGTTCTACGCAGCAAGTAACGTCCCACATCGCCAGCAAGAAGAAAGCCATTCCGTTGCAGGAAGTTCTCTTGTCTACAGCCACCGTGGGCGTGAGGGATAGACACAACAACGTTCGGCATTTTCGTGCACTCTTAGATACGGGCTCCGAGTGTACATTTGTCACGGAAGACTGTAGTCAGCAATTAGGCCTTCGAAAGAAACACATCAGTGTTGCCATATCCGGTATTTCGGCAACCGGTATCGGTACTTCTCGTTCCATGGTGGACCTACAGTTTAGGTCAAAAGCGGGCAACGAAACGTACACCACCAAAGCCATCGTTGTGAAGAAGATTACAAATAATTTGCCCAAGCAGCAATTCACTTTTGATCAACAGTGGACTCACCTACATAACCTTGATCTTGCCGACCCGTCCTTCAACAAACCAGGGAAAATAGACATTTTATTTGGTGCAGATATTGTTCCCTTACTTTTAAGACCTGAGAAAGTCGCAGGTCCAGTAGGTACACCAACGGCCATAAGTACTTCACTTGGGTGGATTCTTATGGGCAGAATTAACGTTCCGCGCAATAAACGCGCAGTGTCATCACATCATGCGTCATGTAGTGATCTGGACGCTACCATAGCGCTTCTGGGAAATAGAGACTGTGCCATCGGTAAAACTGTACAACGAAGAAGAAAACTTTTGTGAACAACATTTTCGAAAAACACACGCACGTGACATCGACGGTCGTTATGTTGTGAGATTGCCCTTCCGAGAACAAAGCGGTGTTCTGGGAGCTTCACGTTCCCTAGCGGTGCAGCGTCTCAAACAAATGGAGAGACAACTCGTCAAGAATCCACAACGTCAACAAAAGTATGCTGAGTGTATGCAGGAATACATAGACTTGGGTCATATGAGCGTCATTTCGAATTCAGAATTACCTGTGTCCCAAGAAAGCAGTTGCTACCTCCCACACCATAGTGTCATCAAAATGGACAGTTCCACAACGGCTTTACGGATCGTGTACGACGCCAGTGCGAAGACGACGACAGGAGTTTCCCTCAACGATAAGTTGCTTGTAGGTCCTAAGATACAAGACGACATAATGCCTTTGTTGCTACGTTTTCGTACGTATCAAATAGCCCTTACTTCGGACGTTGTCAAAATGTTTCGACAGGTGAAATTACACCCAGATGATGCAGAATATCATCGCATTGTGTGGAGGAAGTCACCGAAAGAAGAGATACGAGACTTCAGATTAGAGAGACTGACGTTTGGTACGGCTAGTGCTCCTTTCTTAGCCACCAGGTGTTTACAACAGCTGGCCCGCGACGAAGAGGCAGACTTTCCTGAAGCAGCGGCGATTACATTGAGAGACTTCTTTGTAGACAATCTAGTGACTGGCAGTGATACAGTAACGCAAGCTATCGCGTTACAAAAACAAATAAGTGAACTTCTACAAAGAGGTGGTTTCGAATTGCGGAAATGGTGCTCGAACAATACACGAGTACTGAATGAAATCCCGGTACATTTGCGAGAAACGAACTTTGCATTGGATGTGAGCATAAATGAACATATAAAAGCACTCGGGATCGAATGGCATCCAGCGAGTGACGAATTCGCGATATCAGTGACGCAACCCGCAATTCGTGAGCAGTTGACCAAGCGCATTTTGTTATCAGACATCGCGAAAATATTTGACCCCCTAGGGTGGATATCTCCAGTAACTGTCAAAGCAAAGATCTTCATGCAAACACGTTGGCAAGTTAAACTTGACTGGGACGATGTACTTCCACCAGAACTAGAAATTGCATGGCGAAGTTTTCGGGCGGAGTTGCATAAGTTGCAGGATGTTAAGGTGCCTAGGCGCATCGTGTCTTCAAAACCGCTAACGTGCGAACTGATAGGCTTTTGTGACAGTTCCGAACGGGCCTATGCGGCCACTGCCTATTTACGTTCTACATACAGCGACGGCAGTATTGAAGTGCATCTTGTAGCAAGCAAAACGAGAGTCGCGCCTCTGAAGAAAGTGACTCTCCCGAGACTCGAACTCTGTGCTGCAGTGTTACTCATACGTTTGCTGCAGACAATAAAGGAAGCTCTTCATTTGAACATTACAGAGATCCGTGCATTTACTGACTCTACAATAGTTTTGTGTTGGATAAACTCTTCTCCTTCTAATTGGCGTACATTTATTGCCAACAGAGTTGCTAAAATACACGACGTTCTCCCTTCAGAGAATTGGTTCCACGTGTGCAGTGAAGAGAATCCAGCTGATTTGGCGACAAGAGGAATTTCTCCCTCAACCCTGTTCGAACGTGATATTTGGTTCTTCGGTCCACAGTGGTTACGTAATCAGTCCTTCAATCCTACACGCACGGTCAACGCAGCAGCAACAGCTGAGGTTGAGAGAGAGAGAAAAAAGGGTCTTCTCGTATTACAGTCTTCGGTCGAGGTGGAGGAGTTATTAGTAAACAAGTATTCAAACTTATCAAAGCTCCAACGAGTAACGGCTTGGTGCTTCAGATTTATGCATAACACCAAGCGAAGTGCTAATGAACGTCAGTTTGGACCCCTATCAGCACGCGAACTTAATCACACGTTGCTTGTGTTAGTGAAACAAGCACAAAGTACAGCATTCCCTACAGAAATAAAGCATTTGAAAAAAGGGAATCCTTTGCCTTCAAACAACCCATTACTCAATTTGACTCCTTTCCTGGACCAGGAGGGAATTCTGAGAGTAGGTGGACGTTTACACAATGCACAAATGACAATTGATAAGAAACATCCCATTCTGTTACCTCGTGAACATAAACTTACAGAGCTCATCGTGAAACATGAACATTTGAAACATTTGCATGCGGGAACACAATTACTTCTCGCTGTCCTACAGCAACGTTTTTGGATTATACGAGGGAGGGACTTAATTCGAAAAATTGTGTTTAAATGCAAAGAATGCTTTAAGGAAAAACAGTTGACAGCAACTCAACTCATGGGTAGTTTGCCAGCCCCTCGCGTCAATCCAGGCCGAGTATTTGCAAATACAGGTGTAGATTACTGCGGCCCATTTTCAATAAAGAGTTGCCAACTCAGGTCTTCAAAAATCACCAAAGGATACGTCGCTCTTTTCGTGTGTCTTGCAACCAAAGCAATTCACTTGGAAGCGGTAAATGATGCATCAACGCCTACATTCATTGCTGCATTGCGTAGGTTTGTGGCCAGACGTGGTAAACCTAACCAGATCTTCAGCGATTGCGGAACGAACTTCGTAGGGGCAAACAGAGAATTGAAAAAGCTACTTCAATTCATGCGACAAAAAGAGCACGTCCAATCGATGTCAGATGTTACGGCCTCGCAAGGCATACAATGGAATTTCAATCCACCGGGAGCAGCTCATTGGGGTGGTGTATGGGAAATTTCAGTGAAGGCAGTGAAATATCACTTGAAAAGAGTTATGGGCTCAACATTACTCACTTATGAGCAATTCATCACGTTATTGACACAAATAGAGGCGTGTCTTAACTCGAGGCCATTAACGGAGTTAAGTAGTGATCCAAATGACCTAACGGCACTCACGCCAGGACACTTCTTAACCGGTGATTCGTTACTGGCTGTACCACAAGCAGACTTTACGACATCCACGTCGAATTATTTGTCTAAGTGGCATCTGATCCAAAAAATGACGCAACATTTTTGGAAACGGTGGGCAACAGAGTACTTGTCCAGACTCCAGCAGCGGCCCAAGTGGATGGAGAAGAAGGAAAATCTACGGATAGGAGATCTGGTGTTGTTGAAAGAATCTACCCCTCCACAGCAATGGAAGCTAGGAAGAGTAGTGAAAGTTCATCCAGGACCAGACAAGTTAGTACGATCAGTGACAGTGCGAACAGCTGATGGACAATACAGACGTCCAATTGTGAAACTTGCTCCTCTCCCCTATTCTAAGGAGACATAAGTGTACTACATTGAAATTATTGATTGTGGTTGAAATTAGTATTTCAACGGGGGGGAGTATGTTCGGTGAACAATGTATAATTAGTGTTTTTAATCTTGTTTTCCATTTTTGTGTATATGTGTGAGTTATTCATGTGAAGTGTGTGGGAGTAAGAAACTGCGGAACCTCCCGCATACTTGATTTCGGGAACTTACACACCCACAAGTAAATTCGGGAACGTCCCGAGAGGTGGTAAATTCGGGAACGTCCCGAGAAGTGAGCCAGGCTCTTAGCTTGGGCGTTGCCAGGAGAAAAGAACAGTCGTCATCAGAGAGTCATCGTGAGAAGAACCGTGTCACTCGCGCGCGGTCACAAGTGCGCTGTAGAGACATTCTACAGCCAAACAGACAGTCCTTCGTGTATATTGTTTAGTTATTGTATAGTCCTTCGTATATGTGTATTATAGACATTAAATGTATGTATATATCGTCTTTGTGCGTCTGTTACTTAACCAGACACCGTGCGGGAACCGACGCATTTAGGATAATTCGGGCCAGGGTGGAGTTCAGCCAGTTAGCCAATGTAGTGCGGGGCTTTCTGGACACTGACACTCATCAATCCAGAATGCCAAATTCGATCAAAGGCTTTGTCCGAGTCGAGAAATACTCCTAGAGTATGCCGACTGAGATTAAAGTTTCCTGTAACATGCTCCACTACTCGGACCAGTTGCGTAGTAGTACTGTGCTTTTGACGAAATCCGAATTGATGATACGGTAGAAAGCTTTTTTCATCCACCACAGCTTGTAATCGTCTGAGTAGTATATGTTCAAAAATTTTGCTAACATGGCTCAGAAGACTTATAGGTCTACAATTCTGTGGTAGAAGAATGTTCTTTCCTGGTTTTGGCAAGAGGATTATTTTTGCTAGTTTCCAACTTGATGGATAATAGCCGGTAAGGAATATAGCATTGATGACTTTTGCTAGAAAAACTAATAATTTTCTGGGGCCTTTCTTCAGTTGTAATGTAGTAATAGTATCAAAGCCAGGTGCCTTACCAGGTCGTAGAAGATTTATAACACCTTTGACCTCTTGAGGGGTTGTGAGAATTGGATAACCTGTGAGTGGTTCATGACGTAATTGTTCCAGTCGATGTTGAATCTTCTGGATATAATTGCCATTATGCGGTTGATCTGGTGTTTGGAATTGGTCCTCCAGATGTGTGGAGAACACTTCAGCCTTCTCCTCTGGTGTGTACATCATGCCATTTGGACCCTGGAGAGGGTAGGCAGCAGATTGTGGATTCTTTCGCAGATAATTTCTTAATAATTGCCAGAATCTACTATCCTGCATTGATGTCCCGGAGAATTCGGTGTCCAAATCTGCCTGTCGCTGCCGAATGAGATATCGGCGAAATCGATCGTGAAATTGATTATAGAACTGTTTGTACGATGGTTATAAGTTTGTTGTCATTTCCGTCGGAAATATTTTTTACAGTTCAGGAGGATCACACCCTCACGGGATAGACAGCCATAGTTATTGTATAACTGAGGGGTTCTGATAGTGGAGTGAAGATAAGAAGAATGTATACCTGCTGTAAGGTTTTGTAAAGCCGAATCAATTTCGGCTGGAGTTTTTAAAGCTAAATTCAAGTCATTGATAGGCACTAAATGTCGAGTGTAAGCATCCCAGTCTGTTGTAACGTGATATTTTGGAGGAGGAGGCTTCAATAAATTATCATGAACAATTTCAAAGAGTATTGGTTGATGGTCCGAGTCTAGATCATGAATAACATAGGGACCATTCATAATATTTACACTTTGATATATCAAGATATCCAACACATCTGGTAGTCCACGTCCTCGTGGATAATGAGTGGGTTCTCTTGGGGCAAGAATGGATAAGTTCAATTGTTGAACACTTTGGAGAACAGAGGCACCTCCACGATTCACTAAACGCGAATTCCATGCAGGGTTTTCACAATTTAGATCACCAGCTAAAACCACTTTGCGGCCCAATCGAAAAACAGTCTCTAGTTCTTGTATAGGAATGAGCTGTTCTGGAACATTGTATCTTGCTACCAAAATTAGTGGGTCGGTGGTAGTTAATACTTCAATTATTGTGATTTTTAAAGCTTATAGAACTGGATTTGGAAGTTGACGTGCAAATAGCGAGGACTTCACAACTATACCAGTGCCCCCTTTCCGTCCCGGGAACCGATCGTTTCTATAAATGGTATAATTTGCAATTTTCCATTTATTACGGGGTTTCAAGTGCGTTTCATTCAAAAGGGCTACATCCACATTGTATTCACGCAAACATTGTTTGAAGGTCAGGAATTGAGTGCGAACTCCATCAGCATTCCACTGAACACAAGTCAATGTTCTACTTATCGGAGTACCTTTACGGGCCATTTCCGAAAAGGTTATCCAAAACATCCATGGCAACACTGAACTAATCTACAATTGTCTTGGCATGACTAAGTCGCTGTAGACCAGATTTAATTTTTTGAAGAAAACCCCTGAAATCGAAAATTTATTTTATGCTAGTCCAAATGTCCTTAAATTCCTGGCCTCTTGTATTAGTTTTTATATTTGCAGCATTAACATAACTCCTAGTGTTTGGTAGTGCAGGGAAAACTGTCTGGTCTTGTAAGGAAGGAGGTGATTGCTTAAGAGTGTCGGAAGAAGACTTTACACCATTTTTGCGAAGTTCTTGTGCTCGTTGTACACGTTGGAAAATTGGACAACCGCGAAAGTTAGCAGGGTGGTCACCTTCACAGTTTACACATTTAGCAGGTGATGTACGGTCTTTTTTAGGGCATTTCCGTGTATCATGTAATTGAGCACATTTGACACAGCGAGCTATGGCATTGCAGTTCTGTTGGGCATGTCCAAGTCTCTGACATTTAAAACACTGTATAAATTGCTGTGGGTGGTACTCCTCTATCACCACACGGTGTTGTTCAAAATATGGTTCTTTATAGATTCCTTTAGCAAATTCAGTCTTTTTAATGGTCAGCAGAAACAGAGCTAATGGCATGAGTTTATAGGTATTTTGATCCTTCTGTTTCAACTGAGATACCTTGAGCGCATCATAACCTAGTTCTTGATTAAATCTACCGATATCCGTGATATCCGTACAACTCGAAGTACCGGAAACCCTGTTTGGGTCCCGGTTGCATATTAAAGATTATGACTTTTCAGATGATCAATAGCAATATTATACTCCTCCATAGTGGCAAAGTGAATTTTTGATCCAGTAGAAGTATGGTATATTGTAGGATTAATTTTAAGTGTTTTGACACAGCGAGCTATGGCATTGCAGTTCTGTTGGGCATGTCCAAGTCTCTGACATTTAAAACACTGTATAAATTGCCGTGGGTGATACTTCTCTATCACCACACGGTGTTGTTCAAAATATGGTTCTTTATAGATTCCTTTCGCAAATTCAGTCTTTTTAATGGTCAGCAGAAAAAGAGCTAATGGCACGAGTTTATGGGTACTTTGATCCTTCTGTTTTAACTGAGATACCTTGAGCACATCATAACCTAGTTCTTGATAGAATCTGCCGATATCCATGATATTTGTATCCATTGGAAGTTTTCGCAGTACAACTCGAAGTACCGGAAACCCTGTTTGAGTCCCGGTTGCATATTCGAGATTATGACCTTTCAGATGATCAATAGCAATATTATACTCCTCCATAGTGGCAAAGTGAATTTTTGATCCAGTAGAAGTATGGTATATTGAAGGATTAATTTTAAGTGCTTTGAAGTGTTGGGAGAGGGCATAGAAATTGTTAAGGTTAAACACATATATGGGTGGTGGTTTCATTCGACGGGTGTCTTGAATAGAATTTCGTGTGGTTGTATCATCCCCTTTATCACCAGGAGCATCATCAGTTTCGTGTTTCTGAAGAGCACTAAATTGATTATGCAGTGGGATGGATATTGGCTGATATATCGGTAAACTCCTTGCCGTCTTCTTACTGAGCTGAAAGCCCTCAGCATCCATTCGGGAATGCTCACCAGATGAGTCGCCACTATCACGGGGCCTCTTGTTGGAAACACTAGTTGTAGATTCGGTTTTCTGTAGTTTAGGGTCCGTAATATCATCCGGGAGCGAATTCGTGGAATTATGAAGTGATTCTCTGGAGCGAAAGTTTGTAACAGTCGATCCTTGTAATATGTGTGGTCCATGTATTTCTGTCAGATCCGTATCAGATGAGGAAAGCTGAAAACCACGTCGTCTGTATCGTGCAGTCCTGAGTGGAGGGGATTTAGGTGTTTCAAAGTCCTGTTTTTTCATTGTCGGAGCTTGAGGAAACGGGAAGCAAATTACGAAGACGCCTAAGTTGGTGAAAAACACCCCCCAAGTGCGTTTTCGAACATATTATCGGTGCACACAACGCCTGTCAAAGTGTACACCACGATTGTATCTTCCTGTTGTGTCCGGAAGGAATGAAGCAAATGTGCAGTGCGTTGTCTTTTATACAGCACGATTACCCCGCACTCGCGAACCGGTGATTTTTGCCGAATTACACGATTACACGAGTATACTAGTTCCCAGTTCCCCAAAATACAGTCCGATGTGATGTTTTATTTAGGTTTTAGGCACTTCGATCACCAATGGAAGGCTGACGAACCACAAATGTGGCTAACGGTGTATATAATGCGATCTGAGTCCACTGATTCAAAAGAACTGTTCTTTGAATTAAAACAAAGCACCGTCTGTGTACTTCGCTAAGCACAGTGTTTAGTGATTTTTGTACAATTATTCACAACCACGGAACCGAGTTACTTACATCGGGCATCTGACAACTTCCGAAACACTAGAAAATATCCGGATAACACTAGAACTTAATTCTTCTTACCCTTATTAGCGAAAAATAGAGAGCTCAACGCAATACGTCCGAGTCACTTATTACCGCCCTAACTGTAGCTTCCTCAAAGAAAAAGGGCCCAATTACGGAATCTCTTGTCAAACCACACCACACATTCAACTTTGGACTGTCGCGTTCATGTCCAATAACTGCATGGAGATTCTGCTCACCCCATATTCTACAGTTATGCCTATGCACTTTTCCGAAAATGTGGAAGGTAGCCTCATCTGAAAATGTTACGCGTGTCAGGAATTCATTGTCATCATCAATGCGTGATAGCACTTCACTAGCATAATCAAACCTAGCGGGTTTATCACTGCACTTTAGTTTCTGAACAAGCTGTAACTTGTAAGCTCTAAGCCTTAACCTTTTATGTACGATATCATGCACAGTAGAACGTGGAATTTGAAATTGAGAACTAGCACGTCTCACAGATTTACGCGGGCTTCTCTGGAAAGCTTCCTGAACTGCAACCACTTTATCCTCGCTCACACGCTTCCGACCACTACCTTTCTTCCTCAACAAAGACCCTGTTTCCAGCAATTGTTTATGCCATTTAACAATGTAATGACGTTCTGGTGCTTCCTGTCCATATTGTTGCCGGAATCTTCTTTGTACCGTTACAGGAGACTTCAATTCTGCAAACCAAAGCAGCACTCAACTTTCTGACGAACAGTAAACGGCGCCATTGTACAGACTACTCACGAACAAAGCCGCACATGCGCTTAATTATGTTACGATTTTTTCCCTTCTGGTGCTAAAAAAAAAATCTTTCTCCCATCTTCCAAATAAACGTTATTTGACATTTCTATCGTTAACGATTGTTCAGTTATTTAAATTCATTATTGATATATTTTTTCTCGGACACACTGTATTATATTACAAGGATTGCCTCCGAGATGGCGCAGTGGTAGCGTCGTCGCCTTGTAATCAAGGGGTCCCGGGTTCGATACCTGGTGGAGGTACATAGTGGTTCGGATCCCACTTTAAACTGTAGGTCCAGTCCCGATTAGCCTTACTGTGCATAAAGTGGACTTAAAACACCAAATCATTCAATCAATCAATATTACAAGGATTAAATCACGAAGACTTAGGTGGACAGGCCATGTGGCACGAATGGGAGAGGAAAGAAGATTATACAGGATTCTTGTTGGGAAACCTGATTGTAAGAGATCTGTATTAAGGCCAAGACGGAGATGGAGGGATAACGTTGAGATGGACCTAAAGGAAATCGGTAGGATGGAAAAGAGTATATATATCTTACCCAGGATAGGGATAAATGGAATGCTTGTGTTGCTGCAGCCATAAACCTTCGGGTTTAAGAATACTAAACAGTAGTATTAGAAGGAGTTTCATCCTGGTCGTTGCGATTAACTCGTGAATTGGAACAGCGATGAAATAGAAATGAAATCAGTTTGATAAGAAACGGAAGTCTTAAAAGTCACTTAAAACATCTGGTTTAATTTTCCAGTTTCTTTAACAGTTTAATAGTTTTAGTTACTATTGATACGAAATTTAGAGTAGAAATTAAAACATTTTGCTTAGAAAAAGGAACGCACGTAAACACAAAAAGCAGCACCCTGTGCTTCAGTGGCACACTGTCCTGAAGGGACGAGAAAAAATCTAACGTTAGCGAGTAAAAATATTAAGACTTAATAAAAAATGTATTAAACTAGATAAATGTTATGAACAATTTTCATTTCATCATAATAATCACTTTCTTACTACGAGTTACAGTGAGCTATTTCTATGAAAAATCTCAGGTATTCTATTATTCTGAAATGAAATAATTGAAGGCGGGTGCTTAAAGTGGGCATTAATTGAATGGCCTTGCGAGGAGTTAAATCTTTCCTTTATCACAAGGCACCCCTTATATATTATTGAACTACCTTTGTGACCGCTTACTATTCCTCTACCGAAGGGAGCTTCCCTGGCATTCATCAATTTCAAGTGAGAAGTTACCACTATTCATTATCATCGTCACGTTTACCTAAAGATGCACAAAAATACAAATTTGCATGTATTATTGATGTAGTTATTAATTACAGTCAACAAAAAATTGTTGCTTTACAATAAGGCTAATTAAATTGGTCATATTAGTTTCATTTTGTAAACAGCCTGATGAATAACTTTACAATAGTAAAGTGAATAAATTGTCAATACAGTGTTTATTTATTAATGGAAAGATGACAAATTCAAAATGTCATTGGTCTTCCAAGAATGTTTCACTTCCTAGTCCAAGCATTTCTCCCTTCTTAATTTGCATGGCAATAATGAATGAAAACAACCAGCCATTTTCAAGATTCATTTACAAGTCACTGCATACTCAAAAAGTTTAAGGATTGAATTTTCCTTGAGTTCTCAACTTTCAAAGCCTTGTGAATTGATGGCAGTTTAAGCCTGTTCTCATAATCTGTCTACCTCCCTCATTCTTAATTGTTGGCCATATATTGCAGTTTCTTAAACTTTAATACATTCATGACTTTCCTGTCAGTAAAATAATCCCCTTTAGATATGTACATTTGTACATTTTCTACTTTACAGACAATTAACAGATGTCGCATATACAGCAATTTAACTGACAAGTAAATTATACTCTTTGCTTTGTATTACCTTAACAGGTATCTGATAAGTATAGAAGAACAATGAATTAGTCTTAAAAGTTCACATCAAATATTTATGTATGTCATACTACTTTGCTGAAATAAGCCTATAAATGTCCTACTGGTAAGTATTTTGTTTCATATTATTCAATTATTATGGCTTTATTCTTCAAGTTGTTTTTTTATAGATGGTTCGCAAAGTCAAGAGTGTGAGATTTGTTGTAATTAGTGATTTCTTCCTTCTAATTGAATGTTTACTTTCCTTCTACGTCTTATATCTCAAATATTGCCATCCTTCACCTTGAGATTTGTTTCGTAAGATATTTGAATTTTCCACACTTCGTAACAAGCCGCATACGTATGCCGTACAAATGGCGTCTTCATTTGTTACCCAACTTTTAACCTAAGGTTCCATCCTCAAACTTACTTCTATCGTTTAAATCTTTATTACTATTCTTGCTTTATTTCCCCTGAACTTGCCTGGGTTAAAAAAAAAAAACTCGGTGTTCGAGCTTCGAGGTTCGAGAATGGAACCCAGAAATCTCTAATCACTCTGCTATACAAAGGCTCCTATATTCTCTATAAGATACTGTAACATACCGTTTCTATAAAATTAGTTCCCGAAGTCATCACGATGTACAGTCACCTGTAATAAAAATGGGACACCTAAGCCCCGCGACAAGTTAAGTTTGCAGCAACTTTTCGCCCATGTAGACCCAAACGTGCGCGCAGATATACCTAGGTAGTCCCGCTGCAATACTGCCGATTTGCTCAATGTCTGTGATATGAACAGCTCGGCGGTCGAGGCAAAACTCGCACGGGAATTGCTGAGGGCCGTTCTTGCGCGGTTTAATACATAAAACGTGCTGCAAACTTAACCTGTCGCTGGGTATAGAATTTGAAATGCTCGTTTCCCTGCAAGGCTTTGTGTGTGTTGCCTAACTCAACGGCGATAAAAGGATTTCAGTAGCACATTTTCAATGGCAACTTCTAGTACTCATAACGCCTTAAAGGGAAGCGAGCATATCAGGATTTAGGTGTCAAATTTTTATTGCCGGCGACCGTACGTCTATGTCACAATGCTGTCTTGCCACCCTGGTAGCGGAGTTCATGTGTGCTCGGCTCACGAATTGGTTCCGAGTTTAGTACATACAGGTTTTGTCAAGGGTGTTGAGTGCCTCTTCATCGATTACGTTTTATCACCACACATCCTTATTTTTGCAATTAACATAGGAAGTCATTAAATGAACGCTTTGTTAACTTTCAATGCGGACATTCTTGTATATATAGGGTGAGGCAGTCAAACGGGAAGATTACAAATATTAACAAAAAATAGAGAGAGCAAATATTAGTTATTTCTTGAACATGAATGTACTGTTCATGAGTTGAAATTACTAGTGTACCTGAAAAATATTCATTTTTAATATGGTGTCAGTAAGATGACGTCCTTGGTTTTGCAGATATTCTCGGAGTCTCACAGTAAATCCGCCCATGACGTTGCGTAGCATCTCCAACGGAATGTTGTGGATCTCTTGCCGAATTCGCTCCTTCAAATGTTCCCTGGTTCTTGGAGGGTTGTCCTTAAATACTTTGGATTTGAGGTAACCCCAACGAAAAAAGTCAGGAGCCTGCAAGTCGGGTGAACGGACAGGCCACGGAATATCGCCGAATGTGCTGATGAGACAACCAGGAAATGCGAGTCTAAGCACATCCATAGACACTCTGGCAGTATGGCTAGTTGCCCATCTTGCTGGAAGCAAGGAGCACGCGGGGGCAACTGAAACTCTCGACGGAAAGCGTGTTGATCTCCAACAAAACTATCCGAGTTTTTGTAACACGTCTTTACAGCAATGTGTGCAACAACAAGGAGACACCATATTCAAAAAATGAACATTTTTCAGGTACACTAGTAATTTCAACTCATGTTCAAAAAATAACTAATATTTGCTTTATCTATTTTTTGTGAATTTTTTAAATCTTCCTATTTGACTGCCTCACCCTATATTTCCATGGCTATATAACAGTTTTTGGGAGCAGTTAATTTAGAGATAATCCCATAACTTTTCTCCCAATTAAAGTTGTATTTCGTGGCTCAGTTCTTTGGCAGATTCCTGCAAGGTCGAGCAGCTCTTATTTTCACTGCCATCTGTTGCAATTCTTCGGAACTTGAAGCAAGCGAAGGATCGGCTAAGTAAGCGCTATTTTAAGATTAATGTATTAATGATAATCAACCTTGGTTCTTTGTATAAAATGTTTAATGTTCGACAAGAAATTGATGTTTCAATTGCTAGTAAATGATGGAAATGTTGTCCTTCACTTTCATTTGTAAAATCGTATAAAGTTATTCCGAAAACGATGACACACTCTCTGCAAATGTATGCACGCATTACTGTTTTTAAAATAGTTCTTCCTATGTAAAGGGTCTACCAATTTGAACGTCAGAACTTTGAAAGAGTGTTGTGGCAACACTGACTGGAATGACGGGATGGAACGGTGACAACTGTGTGCAGTACGCTGTGGCAAGTTATCATGGGGAGATGCACAATGCAACACCGCATAGAAATTATTCGAATTTATTATCAAAATTCGTGTTCAGTTCGACAGACATTTCGTGCATTGACAGGAATTTATGGTCAACATAATCGACCGACTAAACAAACAAAAGTGTAGGATTTGAGCAGATGTAAATCCGCAAGTGATTCCGGACGTACCCCTTCATCCTAAGAAAGTGACTGTGTGATGTGTTTTTTGGGCCAATGGCGTGGTCGGGCCTTATTGTTTTGAGGACCAACATGGAACACACGGCACTGTCAATGGGGAGCGATACAGGAATATGGTGGTGCAGTTTTTGTGGCCTAAACTGGCAAATCTTGACATCAACAATGTGTTTTTCCAACAGGAACGTGCAACTTGCCATTCAGCTCGCCAAACAATGGAATGTTTGCAGGAAAAGTTCCCAGGACGAGTTCTGTCCAGAAAGGGTGATGTGAACCGGCCACCATCATGTGACCTAACCCCCTGCATTATTTTGTATGGGGTTATTTCAAATCAAAGGTTTATGAGACTAGGCCACGCACAGTTCGTGACCTGAAATGGAACATAGAACGAACCATTGAGGCTATACCGATCAATATGTGTGCACACGTGCTGGAAAATTGGACATACAAAATACATTCCACCCACCGAAGCAGGGGAGACATTTGAAGGACATATTGTTCAAAACATAATGCCAATGTTTGCTCTTCAAACTATATATATATATACACAGGGTGTCATTTTAATGGCGCCCACGGACCACAGATTCGTATAGAGGACATCAAAACAAACAACTTTTCCCAGTAACATTTTTGTCGTTGGTGCGTCGATTCGACGCTACAGCCGTTCAAAAAAGACCGTTTTGCCGCCTTGATGCTGGCAACCCAACACAACATTTGATCGTAACTGTGACGTCATATCCTGCGGCGAAACAGCGCACGGTAGGGTTGCCAGGAACACATAAATTTTGTGAAAAATGACAAACTACCAACCACATTATTATCTGTAAAACGAAGCGAGAAACACGTGCAGCAGACCGAACATCATAGCCTACCAGCCAGAAGATCAGCAGTCATCTTAGGGGAACGGGGAAGTGAACCAACGATATGAGAAATGGTAAAAAAAGTATTCAAAATGAAATGTCAATGTTGGATTTTGTCTCAGCCTACATCTGAAATATCAACATCAATAAATTTTATTGGACTTACAGCTTACACGTGGCTGTTTACGCCCAACTACATGTCAAATATTTGCAAATCTCGTTGCAAGGTTGATATCTACAGATTTGTATCCAGATGCCATGCGGTACTTTTGCGCTGATAACGGAAGTATCCGAGGTTCACGTTGTTACATTACGGCTAAAACAAGTACAACCACAGTAACAATCTAATTATGAATCAGTACCGAATATACTGCCCTGTTCACATTTGCAAACTATCACATGTGTATCCGGTGCATAGATAAACACAAAGTCGTCTTAGAGCTTGTATTACTACTACTTATATCCCTGTATTTTCAATCATTTTGCCACTTACCTCATAATGCTCTGAATATACATTATATTATCTGTTGCTTACCTTTGGAATTTTGAGTTCTTTCATTTCTATTTTGTTATCTGTTCATTGTGTCACAGACAACTAGTATCAGAAGGACGAAGTGGATAGACTAAATTGTAGATACCAACTTGGTAACTAGATTTGCAAATATTTGACATGTAAGCTGAGACAAAATTCGATATGACCACTTCCACTTGAATTATATTTTTCTTTCTACTATTTTTCGTATCGTTTGTTTACTTCCTGTTAGGTTACAGAACGTGTTTTCTCGTTTTGTGTTACGGTACATAATGTGGCTGATTGTAGCTATGTCATTTTTCACAGAATATACGTGTTCCTGGCAACCCTGGAACGCATCGCTTCACGACGGGATATGACGTCCCAAATGCAATCAAATGTTGTGTGTGGTTGCCAGCATTCAGGCGGCAAAACGGGTTTTTGTAAACTACTGTAGCGCCGAAACGACGCACCAACGAGAAAAATGTTATTGAGAAAAGTTGTTTGTTTTGATGTCCTCTATACGATTCCGTGGTCCGTAGGCGCCATTAAAATATATATATATACAGGGTGACTGGTAATTAGATGTATTCTCTGAAAGGGGTTAAAGTAGAGACAATTTGCAATAAATTTGACCATATGATACCCCGTCCGAAAATTAGTAGTTTTCGAGATAATCGAGTTTCTATTGTTTTTTCTAAAAATGACAATTTTCCACATAAAAAGATGAATTGAGAAGAAACTGATAAATGTAGGGAACTTATTTAAGCGTTTTCTGATAGTTAACAAACAAGTGGTTCGTTTAGAAAAAAGTTTTTTCCAAATAACAATCACATGTAAGTACCGGGTGGGTCTAAACTTACAAGTGATGATAAAAAAATGCACTCTTAGTTTACTTGGCAACGTATTAATAACAAAAATGGTATGACACGAACCGTACAAATTACTTAAATTACTTCCTTGAGTCATCAGCTATGCAACAAGGTACAAATGTTGCTAACATTTACATTTGTGTACAAGAATTAATACTGCATTCATTTTCATGTTAATTTCATGGGCACCTCCGTTACGAATGCAGGCACGTAAGTTTTTACGGGTCATTTGGTCTCTTAACTCGTGATGTGATGGTGGCCTTGACGTGTTGACCAACTGCTAAGATCCTCTCCCTGAGCTCTTCTTGCGAGTTTACCGGTGCCTTGTCATGTGGCTCCAAATGTAAAAGTCGCAAGGCGTCAAATCGATCGGGGGATCGAGCTGGGCAGTCATCATGCTGATAAATCATGTCACGTCTTGTAGCTAGAGGCACATGCTCCAACAACATTTCCATCCCGTTCCGCAAAAAATGTTCATAAGTGATGCCATTTAAGATTTTGGGGCAGGAAAAATGGCTCGATGAAATGATTGTTGATTACGCCCATCCATACTTCTGCCTGGGCGTGCGACAGTGGCTGGATGAAAAGTACCCAAAGAAATGGATTGGCCGAGGCGGACCGATTCCCTGGCCGGCTCGATCCCCCAATTTGACGCCTTGCGACTTTTACATTTGGAGCCACATGACAAGGCACCGGTAAACTCGCAAGAAGAGCTCAGGGAGAGGATCTTAACAGCTGGTCAACACGTCAAGGCCACCATCACATAACGAGTTAAGAGACCAAATGACCCGTAAAAACTTACGTGCCTGCATTCGTAACGGAGGTGCCCAATTTGATCAAGACGTGTAATGTTCTTTAATTGTATTGTTCAATGATTCCATTTACATGAAGATGAATGAAGTATTATTTCTTGTACACAAATGTAAATGTTAGCAACATTTGTACCTTGTTGGATAGCTGATGACTGAAGGAAGTAATTTAAGTAATTTGTACGGTTCGTGTCATACCATTTTTGTTATTAATACGTTGCCAAGTAAACTAAGAGTGCATTTTTTTATCATCACTTGTAAGTTTAGACCCACCCGGTACTTACATGTGATTGTTATTTGGAAAAAACTTTTTTCTAAACGAACCACTTGTTTGTTAGCTATCAGAAAACGCTTAAATAAGTTCCCTACAATTATCAGTTTTTCTCAATTCATCTTTTTATGTGGAAAATTGTCATTTTTAGAAAAAACAATAGAACTCGATTATCTCGAAAACTACTAATTTTCGGACGGGGTATCATATGGTCAAATTTATTGCAAATTGTCTCTACTTTAACCCCTTTCAGAGAATACATCTAATTACCAGTCACCCAGTATATTTACTATATATATATATATATATATATATATATAAATATATATATATGTGTGTGTGTATGTATGTATGTGTGTGTGTGTGTGGGGGTGTGTGTGTGTGTGTGTGTGTGTGTGTCACCTTCACTTGTGGTTTTCGTTCTATCTAATTTTAAAAATCTGACGTTCAAATTGGTTAGACCCTATAGTTATGTAATAAATGGTCTTATGGCAGTAATGGAAATGATACTTGCAATTGCTTTGTTCATTTTGACATACTTGTCATTATTATATGCAACCTGACATCTTTGGAGTGCTGTTCAAGTCATCTTCGTGTAATGGCATTGCCTTTTAGCTCTCTTGAATTGCAATCATGAATGTAATCACATATCATTCAGCAGTTCTATATATCAGTTTGGGACCAGAATTCAATTACAGTTCCCCTCCATGATCTTATTCATCTTCTTGTATGATCTTATCATAGTCTCAGTTCGCTCATTTATCAACCAAATTAACTGCAAGATAAATTTTTTGTCACTAGTAAATATTCTAACACGACGACTAACCGTTTATAATTGTACTAGGACACATGCATAGACACACACATTGGATTGGACAATTGGATATATCGAAATAAATCTAGATAATGGCAAGATGGAGAAAGCTAAAAACCGATATATAAAATATAGGTAGAAAGAGATGGACACAGAGAGAGAGAGAGAGAAATGGAGGAAAATATATAGAGGGAGGAGGAACAGAGAGAAAGAAATTCACAGAGAAACGGAGAGAGAGAGGGACCTTGGCGACCATCTCACAGCTCCCTCTAGCAATTACCTTCTTTTCGCAGATGACTGTAAAATTTTAAGGGAAATCTCCACTTCCGACGATACTGATCTTCTTCGGAATGACATAGCAACATTTACTTCCTGGTGCCTGACATGGGGCCTTGCATTACATCCTGACAAGTATACTACTCTCACTATCTCTCTCAAGAAGAATCTGTTAAAGTCATCTTACTCCATCTATGGCAATAACATCGAAGCAGTATCCTCTCACAACGACCTAGGCATTGTTTTCGACCACAAGCTCACATTTGAGGAACATATTTTATGCACCACAAAAAAGGCCATGCGTCTCTTAGGTTTACTCTACCGTTTCACTGAAATTAGTGACATCTCAGCCCTCACCTTGTACTTCAAATCATTAATCTCCCCAATAATAGAATACTGCTCTCCCGTCTGGTCCATGGCATGTCCCACTCACCTCTCCAGGATCGATTCAGTCTTTCACTTCTTCCTAGCTATAGTCCGTCACAGGGTTCCCTCATTACGCAATTTTTCATCTCCGCATCTCTTGTCTTTTCTAAACTTACAAACTGCTTATCAGCGACGTTTGCAGAATTATTTCAGTTACTTATACAAAATTGTGAATGGCAAAATCCGCTGCAACACACTCCTTGAGGAATTCCACTTTAGAGTACCTATGCGCACAACTCGCAATACAAGGTTATTTTATACAAAAAGCTAGACTGGAAATTCAAAAAAGATCTCTCTTTTATAGACTTGCAGCACAATACAATGATCTCCCCTCAAGTATTGATATATTTTCCTCCAAGTTTGCCTTTCGGTCTTCTATCAGAAGAAATACTTGTAATTAATATCACATAGTGCCATCTCTTACTTATTTTTTTGTTCATTTGCTATTCACTTTTATGTTGTTTTGTTACTCTTATTATTTCTTATTTATTTTTTATTTATTTATTTTATTTTATTTTATTTTTTATTTTTATGCTTATTATAATTATTGCTTTCTCATTGTTGACAATTTCAGTGTAAAATGGCCACCTGTGCTGTGTCTGAAATTTTCTCAAATAAATAAATAAATTGATGAAAAGAGTGAAACGGAAACGAAAAGGGAGAAACGAAGGAAGAAAAACAATCAGAATCAATCTTCTGGGAGCCATCCCAGAAGGAAGGAAGGTTAAGAAAGAAGAAGAAGAGTCTAGCAGCAACCTACCTACTTGGTACAATCGCTTCAGCTGGTAGGTACTAAGGATGTACCTGCCCGGCTTGACTGGGAGTACCAGGACCTTCCTTCCTAACCTGCCGTCTCTGCATAGGAGACACCGGTTGGCTTGCCAATTCCCAGCTAACGCCGGAGCCCGGAGATCACGGCATCCTTTCATCCCTGACCTAGCGCCAGCTTGTCGGAAGCATCAAACCGGTTAGTGTTCGGGGGGTCCCGCTTTTCCTACGTCCCGCTCGTCGGGGGTACCGATTGGCTACGGCCAGTTCCCGGGTGTGGTTGAGGGTACCGCGTGCTTCCTACTTTATTTTACAGGGGAGCCCGTGACGTTATCAGCGACCAAAGCCCTAAATAAAATTAGGTCCCTATACTCCCCTGGCACCTCACTGCGAGGAATTAATTGCATGTTCCCTGTCCCCCATTTCTCTACGAGAACAGAAGTAGTGCAGGTAATTGCACGTGTGTGGTACAGGTAAATGCACATAAGAGTCACAGGTAAAAAACACGTGTGTAAGTGTGCTAACAGACATTAATATATTTTGTTTATAATAAAAACATAAATTGAACTGGTGAAACGTTTCCTTAGCTCAGCAAGCCCTGAGAATATATTGGAGTCTGTGTTCACCGACCGTATGAAAAAAGTTAGCATCTATGGATAGACTTTTGTCACCCTCCTAATTGCAGGGTTTAGTGCGTTGAACGCAGCCAGTACCTGCACTCCTGCGCTGTGTTGATCTGTGCGTGGGTGAACGTTGCAAATCAAACACAGAACCTTGGTTTGACGTGATATTTGTATGACAAAGTTAAGACCATCATACAACCTTCTATGATTTTTTTGGTCCGGAGTCCTAAATTATTTTACAATGACCCAAAAATTCGTACAAAACTCAATCTGCTTATTGAAAAGAGTATATATAGTCCTCACCGAATTCTGAGATTATCTGCTTCAAATCAGCAGCTTTAGATGGCTTTATCTTCGGCATTTTAAGTCCACTCGACACCTAAACTCATGAATAGTAGAAACAGAAGTAACACCCTCCTAACCACGAATATCGGACTAAGATGCAAATGTTCGTGCTGAGTGACCTTCGCTTTCCTTTGATTCCTTTGATTCTCGGGCACGCGGTATTTATTGTTAATTTTCAGTCAAGTAGACGCGCTAGCTACGATAACGATCGGCTGGCTTCGAATTCGACGGAACGCGCCCACCAGGTCCAACAATCACATTCAACGCACAGTGTTGCCACACATCTACTCTCCACACCTACTCTACGCCACCTTGTCCCTCCACGCACAACCACCTTCCCACGGACTCCACATCGAAGTTGCAAAGTACGGCAACAGCGTATCCGCAGTCATGTGACTGAGACTCCACGTGGAGTAGACGAGCAGAATGACAGCTGCGCCCATTGGCTGAAGGTTGAGTGTCATTGGACGAAAACAACTCGCCCCCTAGTTATCCCCATCCACGTTTGTGACGGCGGATTCTTTAGTTCTTCGACCTTAACGAAGTAAACGCGTTGACTTTAGTTAAACATAGAGTAAGTATCGCAAGATAACATTCAGACAGAGCAGAAATTGTTGAACTTCTTATGTTTCAGCATTCAATGACACATTTTTTAAAAAAAACAACTAAAAATGACGCAAAATTTTAAAAAACCCTAAAAATAACGATAAATTTTTAAAATGACCTAAAAATTTTAAAAAATGGTAAAAAATGACAAAAAATGACCCAAAAAAAATACATTTCTCCAACCTGAGGAGGGTGTTCAGGATTTCTGTACTAGTTAGCAGTGTCTGCGTTGCACCAGTTAAAATATGAAATGTCATTAAAATCCGGGCACTGCGATAACTATTAACATATCTAAATGCACTTTACATGTATTGAAAGTTTTGTGCAATTATCTTACGTCACTGTTGGATTAACGTGTTATATGTTTTTTTTAAATTATTATTATTATTTTTATACTAATGAGTTAGTTCCTCTTCATGAAATATTTTATTTTAAAAATACATTTAATACTTTTGTTAATCAAAAGTACCATGCATTTTCGATGAAAGTAGATTAATGTCGCACTTACCTCATTTCATGTTATATGTAAGATATCTGAAAACATGTAAAAACACGTGAGATAAATGCCTGTATGTGGCTTCTTCTCCGTAATTTGTCATATTGGATTCGCTACATACCAAGGAAAATATATTTAATTACATCGTACAAATCGCAACTTTAAAGATAACATAGTTCCACACAGTGGCGGCGATTGGGTCCCAAAACCGGGGGTGCAAAGAGAGTATATTTCCCTTTGTAGATAAGATTTAGCATAGTGCGGGGGCAAAAGTGGCGAAAAGTGGCGGGGGGGGGGGGGGGCAACCGCCCCCCCAATCGCCGCCACTAAAACTGTAGTTTTTGTGTTCCTTGGTAAGTGTCCTTTCATCAACTTCATGTAGCTAGTCCTAATTTCATCCTCACCGTCGCGATTAGCTTAAAGCTATGAAAAGTCATATATACTAAGAAATGTACAAAATGCAAAGAATCAAACCGTCACATTATAATCTAAGTACGAGACGCAACAATAACAGGGTGTTTCAATTTAGCTACACTGGAAATTCAAAGAAGGTCCCTTGTCTACAGACTTCCCACAAAATATAATGGCGTTCCATTAAGTGTTGGCATAGTCAATACATATTCGGTCTCCCATCAGAATAAATGCTTGCAAAAATAACATCTATATAATAGTGTCATCTTGACTTATTTTTGTCAATTTTTTAAATATTTTTTTGCTATTTTTTCCTTATTGACAATTTCAGCGTAAGATGACCATTTGTGCTTTACCTGAAATTTTCTCAATAAATAAATAAGTAAATTCCATATTGCTTTTCCACTTCTTATGGTCAAGCGTAACGACAGGAACGATGTGCTACAGAATAACCACAAGGAAACATCATCTACCCGAAACAAAAAGTATTAAATTGAGAGAAAAGAGTAGTATAACAAACAAGAAGTGAGTGACAAGGGTGATACTAATTTCAAATAATTAATTACATGGAATTAATTGTTGTAAACGTTCTGAAATATTTTTTCCACTTAATTTTATAGTTCGTACTTAATGTATCTAAAAGCCATTCTTACAAAAACAAAATGGAGATTTTGATTTGAAACCGCGTACTCTACAACATCACTAGTAGTAAACATGTTGAAACACATTGATCGGACACATTTTCACTTCAAATTGTAACAATATTAATTGTCACTCATTGCACAGTACTTTGCAAGGTATTGTTAAATATATTTTTCCTAAACTATTCGTATATGCCTGTTTTTGTTCAAACTTGACAGCGATTTGTTCCAAGTGGACCACTATTGAGTACAGTGTTTCCAACCTCACAACAGTTTCCCTTCCCTTCAATTTTAACATGCCGAATCTCAAGTATCCACTAACATCATTGTTCGTAATGATGCTCCATTTTTTCTCTATTAATATGTTGAATGAATATAATGTCTGACTTCATGTTAAAGCAAGAACGTAAATCTTTCACCAGAGTGTTTCTCGTATATTAAAGGAACCTTTAATAAAGTTGGCTACCCCCTTCTTGTGCACATGAGCTCTGCCACTTTAACGATTTCCGGACTTGGAATGAATTTCAGGACGGTCAGGTAACTATTGGAGAAGTGTACCTAAAACTTCATTCTAAGCACAGTCAAGCTCTGCAAGTAGTGTTGCTCACGGGACGAGACATGTCCCGTCTCGTCTCGAAAACGAGACGAGACACGAGACGGGACAAAGCTTTTGAAATTCGAGACGGGACGAGACGGAATGCCTGTCTCGTCTCTTTTTCGAAATACATTTCTTTTGAAAAGTCTCGTCTCGTCTCGAATGTCTCGAAAAAATAAAAGCAAAATATTTAACCAGTTGCAAATACTTGTTTGCTTGGAATAAAGTATTTAAATTAGAAACTTTGATAAGCATGTATTAAGTCAAAATAAGACTATTCTAGAGAGAATAATGAATGAATTGAATACCTAAACTTATTTTCAATACTCTTTCGAAACAGCAATACTACCCATTTTTTTAAAAAAAATATTCCAGATTAATAATTTTATTATGTTACGATGGCACTCCAGATACTAAAACAATTGTGAATAACATCAAGTAAAAGAGCAGGTAGAGAAGGGGGAAAGAGGGGCCAAAACATCGTGGAGTATCTGAGTCCGAGATTTATCTTGTAAACATAGTCTCAGCTCTATAAGTTGGAAAGATAAACGGACCGACGGATAGGGTTTATTATTATTATTATTTAATTTTTACATCAAAGGTTGTACAGAAGTGAATGTTTTTAGGAAGTAGGAAAAACATTGTATAAGTATTTATTGCTCCTCTTGTGACAGTCAGATTTACCGTCATTATTATTATCATTATTATTCATGTATGTAGCGGTAAAAAGACGAGTTGATTCAAAGTGTTAGGTGTTTTAATTTGTGAGATTACATATTTGATTTTTGCCAAGCCGACGGGAGGGACGAGACTTCCGCTTGTGTTGAGGGCGAGCACCTGAAGGGTCACGCTATGCGGCTAAAGCTTAGGAAATTCGACCGTAATGACAAACATTTAAATATCTCGGTTTCCAACGGTCAGATTCATGTGAAACTTATACCAGCGCAGCGGCATGTGTGCAAGGACGGATATGTGGAGTTTCGTCACGATCAAGCGACAATTACGGACGCCAGATCAAATCGGTTCTAATTGATCAGTTTGTGGACAGCGATTGCAGTTGAGCTATGGGCGACAGCCAGGCGGAAGCTTAATCCGCGCAAGTCAACTTCGGACACGGTACGTCCTAGTTTGGAGACAATAGAGCAAAGTGGACTGACCCCTTCGGAAGCGTCACTCCAACGTGCGCATAGCGTCGTTTTTCAAAATCTAAATAAAACGAAGGACATGGTTTTTCGACACACAGTCTTACCGCGATCCTTGTAGCGAGAGCAGCTCCGAGCTACCTCTCCATATACAGTTTTTGCCGCGATTCTTGGAACGAGAGCACCTTTGTGCTACCTTTCGTGTACAGTGGACTTTGTTGTGTTGTGCGAACACCAGTGTGTGTGATAGGCAGTAAGTCTACACGAGTGCGCCTACCTCAACCGCTGGGGGAAGTTGAAGCGAAAACGTGTTTCCGTGATTACCTTGCGCCATTTATAATTTTTGAGAAACAAGGAACACCGGAAACTATGGCGGGCTAGAGGAAGAAAGGAGATGAGGGCGTTACGTCGATTCGCCTGATGTCAGAAGAAGCTACGCCGACGATGCCTATCCGCCGCCATGGAGAGAGAGAGAGAGCGTCGAACGCCGCCCCATTGATACGCCCATGATGCCTATCCGCCGCCATGGAGAGAGAGAGAACGTCGAACGCCGCCCCATTGATACGCCGACGATGCCTACCATCCACCACGTTGACGTCCCGACGACGCTTACCAGCCGCGACAGAGAGACGTAGAGAGAGATGTTGACGCCCCGACGACGCCTACAACGACCGCTCAGATTCGACGTCCGAACCGCGTCATACCACGGAGATCCACCGATCCCGAGAGGAAGAGGAGCCGGGAAACTAGGTGTTTGAATCCTTTTCGCATCTTCATCGTCGCGATCAAAGAAACCTTTCGCGTGGATACTATGTGTTTTCAATCGCCCATAAAGACGCCAGGATGCACCCCGGGAGCTGAGAGATGGTAAAGTATTCATCTGTGTGAACCTTAACACGTGACGGCCCGATTGATTTAGAGAACGCCCTTGAAATTCGTCGACATTTGGAAAACGCCCACTCAACTCGAAATTTTACATCAAACTCCCGTCGCGCTTGTCATTTGTAATCTATTCGTCTCAGGTCAATTTTTCTTATTCCTTGTGATATTTTTTATGATCTTAAATTCATTGTTGTTTGTGCTCCTTTGTATTTGTTTAAAGTGCGTACTATTAGAGTAAAGCGCCGCCCGCTTAATTGCATATTCTGCTTGAGGTTTGTTCATTTTTATGTGTCAGCGCTGTGTCGCTGCTAGCTATGTCCGGTCGCATATGTGATTATTTGTTAAAGTATTTGCCTGGTAATGTGAATTGCTCGTCGCGGCGAAGTGTTTAAGTCCCGCCTGCTAGAGAGTACATGTTTGCGTCACTCAACGGAGGTTATTTGTTATGTTTGAACCACGTGAGGTCTTGTAAAAGGAAAACGTCCGCCCACGTGAATGTAATTGCCGTTGAGACGCCTTTGTTTATACTGGTCAAGTAATGTATGGTCACCGCGCCGACTAGTTTCTTTTTTTTAAAAAACAAAAGGTGAACTTAAGTAAGGGCTGGCTAGGATTTAAGTAGCACTGGAGCAAAATCACAAATGACCTGAGTAGACAAAAAGTAAGATAATATTAATTGAGAATGCAATAATTAGGGCTTGTCGTCATAAAACCTGTACATGTCATGTATAATTTCTAATGTCGATAACCCCATGAGGATTGAATCTGAGAGAGAATGTGAGAGTGCAAGTGAGGGGACCTGTAGTGATTCCATTTTTGTTGGTTACGAATAGAATATACTTTTTATTTTCATGTTAATTTTGGGCTATATCATTTTCGTATGCATGTCGCTACCCGTGATTTTCAGGTATGCAGCTAGCCGCTTCCCGGCTACAGGTAAAGAGGTGGTAATTTGAATGTACATATGTCTTTGTTTTTATTCGATATGGCGTATCACTATGCACTGTTGGTCACCGGTTCCTACACACGAACTTAACCTGGACCGTAACGCTATTTCGCTTGTCCGAGGGAGATTTTGCCGCCTCTATCTAGGTAGTGGTAGCATTTGTCTTCCCGGGCAAGGGAGGGTGTTTCATTAAGTCACACAACTTTTGGCGCCGCGAACACAGGGACCGGTATATTTTTAAATCGAAAGCACCCTCAGTGCAGAGGTATATGTCGTTTTTTGTAAGGGCTACGTCAGGCGCATTTTGGTGTCATGTAACTGTGTTTCATTGTGAGATTTTATTGTTTTATTTTGACGTGAGGTGGTAATTGAGACATTAGGCGTTTATTTTTGTCAAGGTAGTAGGGCAGCTACTTAAGGCGTTAGGCATTTTAAAATTTTTGTTTGGCATATGGCATTAGGCGTTAAGTTGAATTCTGGCAAAGGGGGAATCGACCGCCCTTATCTTTTTTCGTTTGTGAATTGTTTAAATATATATTGGTATATATTGTGAGCGCTCACGTTTACGCTTGTCAGCGAGCATTGAGAATCGACCGAGGGTTGAATATTTGATTTCATGAAATTGCGCAACCGCCGCATCGAGAACTTGAACATGAGTGACGTAAGGGTGATTTGCGATGTCTGCAGCGAGGAGTTCCCAGAAAGTGAAAATGTCGGCACAGCTAGCCTCGTTTGCTCCCGGTGCGATGTCCCGTTAGGTCCGCGTGAAGAAACCAGTCTACCGAACAGCGGGGGGCAAGCCAATGAGACCATCGTGCAACAGGTATCTCTGGGAGAAGCAGAAAGGGTCAACGAAGCAGCTAGCCTCAGCGGTACCAACTCCCAACAGATCATCGAGATGCTACTGCGGATGGGAGCCTCACTCGAAGCCAAGATGGAGGCTACGCGAAGCGGAATCGAAGCCTCGCTAGAATCAAAGATGGAAGCTACGCGAAGCGGAATCGAAGCCTCGCTCGAAGCCAAGATGGAGGCTACCCAAAGCAAGATAGAGGCCATCAGCACCCAGATGCGAGTGACGGAAGACCGCCTCCAGGAAACCATCCGTACTTCCGGTGAGGTGATAACGCAAGAACTCGTCACTCGGGTACAGGAATGCGAATCCCGTGTCGAAGCCAAAATCACCGAAACCAACTTGCGGGTCGAGCGGCAAGAGAACCAGATGGCAACACTGTCTCAGAGCGTGCGCGACCAGGAGGAAGGTATGCAGCAGATGGCCCGACAATGCGTGCAGCTGGAAGCGACATGTGACCGTGGCATAGACACCCTGGGGCGACAAGTGAGAGGGATTTCAGTTCGAGCCGAAGGGAATTCCGAACGGATTGAAGACCTCGAGATGAAAGTGCGTCAACTGAGCATGACTAGCAGCGGCACTTCACAATCGTCGCGGGAGCCCAGATTGACGTCACCACCGGCAGCCGACGTCGCCACTTGTTCGAACGGGGAAAGCGACCAGCGAGCTCCAGGAACGCCCCGCCCCCTTCGAAGAGAGGACACTGCGTCACCACGGGTGAGTCCGCGCCGCGAGCAGAGGGACGAGGATTTACAGTTACTACAACCGTCCGCCAGAAGAGCTCTGTTTCCGCCCGAATACCGGAAGCACTTCAAAAAATTTTCGGGTGCTGACAGAATCCTTCCTTCCACGTACCTCGAGGAATTTAATTCTACCGCCCGAGAGTTAGGTCTGACAGACGAGGATAGGCTTCTGATTCTGAAAGGTTTAATGCAGGACCGGGCCAAGAACTGGATGGACAGGAACGAGGGGAACTTCAATTCATATGAGGAGTTCAAAGAAGCGTTTCTCACTTATTTTCAACGTCCCCTGCAGGTCGAGAGGATGCTAATGCAGGTGCGAAACGAACGATACGACAGGGGCGGAGGACTCACGTATGCCCAGTACTTTTGGAAACGGTACAATGAGTTCAAGTCTCTGCAACCCCAAATGACCACGGCGGAGATAATAGCCGCTCTGGTGTACCATTTTCCACACGAAATTCGTCGTCACCTCAATGGAGCTTGCGTGTTTGACGCCGACGCGATGTCCCTCACACTGGAAAATCTGTTTCAGTGCGAGGAGGAGAGGCAGAAAACCAGGGGTGAGAAGTTTAACAAGCGGCGCCGACCGGAAGATGATTCGTCGCACCGGAATAAACACCCGCGCGTTCATCTAGTCCAGCAGGGATGGAGAGGACAGCACCACGCTCCAGGGGCTGAAAGGAACCGCCAGCGGCAAGATCCACCTTCACCGCAACGAAGACGCCCGTTCAGAGGCAGGAGACGGCGTGGAGGTCCGACTCGTGCGTCGCCAAGGAGAAACGACGGTTTTTTTCAAAACGGCCAAGTCCGGGATGGATTTTATCAGCGCCACGCGGATAGCAGGTCGGTCAGCCCGGAGTCAGATCGGGGAGATGCAGGACGCCGTGGAGCGAGGACGCAACGGAGCCCAGCGAGAGAAGAGACCAGGCCGAATTCCAGACGCGGTTCGCCCAGGCCAGGACCGTCGGGATACCAGCATCCGGGAAACTAATAAAAGTCTCGCGTCAGGGCTCGGATGCGGGGCAGACTACACCTGATCCACCTTCGCTTGAGCCGAACCACCCGGATGAAACAAAGACCACGCCGATCAGGATTCGTGCCGCTTGGCTGGACGAGGAGATCCACGCCGACGAAGAAGCCGAGGAAAGTCACGAGGACCGCTGGCCTTCGAAATCGCCACATGTACAACTGCGAGTGGGCGATGAAATTGTGATGGGGCTCCTGGACACGGGAAGTGAGGCAAGCTTATGCTCGGAGGCAACTTGGCGGCGCGTGACAAAGGGAGTGCGCAGGCCACAACTTCGGCACGTACGAGACTTTAGACTCATCGATTTCTCGGGCAAAGCGAGAGAGAGGCCCCTCGGTCACACCATTCTGCAGGCAACGCTGGATGAACACCACGTTGAGGTTGAGGTTCTGGTGGTCCAGTCATTGTCCGTGGACCTGCTGCTAGGAATGGATTTCCTGAGCCGGTATGCGTCTGTGCTCAACATCGGTCGACACTTTGTAACCTTGAATAATCGCGACGAAGAGTTTAACGTCGAATTCTGGAGGTCAGGCGCAGGAGAAGATGGCGAGTTCCAGCCCGTCGTCGCTTTATGTTCGGAGGTCGACCGCGACAAAGGAGTACAGGAAAGATTGCACGCCGCAGTTGCTTCATGTGAGAATCTCTCGGCGAGTCAAAAGCAAGTTTTCGCCAATCTTTTGAGGGATAATGCCGTCGTTCTTGATGAAAGGCCAGGAAAGTGCCGGAAGTATACGCATGAAATCCGTGTCGAGGGAGAAAGTCCAGTTGTCAGTAAGCCTTACCCGATAGCGTTTACACATCGACCGGAAGTGCGTCGGCAGCTGCAGCAGATGCTGGAGTGGGGCGTAATTAGGAAATCACGCTCCGTACATTTGAATCCTCTTCTCGTGGTGAAGAAATTTGACAATAGCCTCAGAATTTGCGGAGATTTTCGCGCGCTAAATACGAGGTGTAAGCTGGAACGCGTCAGAACATTAAAACTACAGGACACCCTACAACTGTTCCATGGAAAACACGTGTTCTCAAAAATCGATATGTTATCTGGATTCTGGCAGGTCCCCTTGTGCGAACAGAGCATGCCTTATACAGCCTTCGGATTCGAGGATAACTTATACGAGTTTACCGTCGTTCCGTTCGGAATCTCTAACGGCGTGCAAGCTTTCACGAACGCCATGGCGGAAGTGCTCGGAGACGAAGTGAAAGATTTCTGTCTGTGGTATGTTGATGACATCTTGTGCTTTTCAAGAAACGTGGAAGAACATTTTGAACATCTAAACCTGATCCTCAGTAAATTACGAGATGCGGGAATGACAATTAAACTCGAGAAATCGGCTTTCTTTCAACCGGAAGTGCAATTTTTGGGCCACATCATAGACGCGCGAGGCGTGAGGCAGGACCCAGTCAAGTTTGACACGATAAGGAAGCTCGAGCCCCCGACATCAAGGAAAGGAGTCCAGCGCCTTCTAGGGATATTTACGTGGCACCGGCGCTTCATACAGAACTTCAGCGAACTTGCGTCACCCCTATTTGAACTGCTGAAACAAGGAAAGGCATGGAAGTGGACGGATCAACACCAAGGAGCCCTTGATAAACTGAAGGACGCCGTCTGTGAACAGCTTCGCCTCTACCACGCTGATTTTTCTGACGTTTTTTACGTCCAGTGCGACGCTTCGATCACGGCCGTGGGCGCAGTACTGTATCAAGAAAAGGAGGGGGAGAAACGTGTGATTCAGTACGCCAGTCGTTCCCTGCGGGGGGCAGAGAGAAATTACACCGTCGGAGAACTCGAGTGCCTGGCCGTGGTGTGGGCCATCGAAACCTTTCATGTTTATCTGGCCGGAGGACACTTTATTGTGAGAACAGACCACCGGAATCTCCAATGGCTGCACCGCGCAAAAAACTGGAGTGGGAGACTAACGAGGTGGAGCAATCGCCTTCAGCGCTACTCGTTTGAGGTGGAGTATGTGAAAGGGCGAGAGAATGTTGTGCCTGATGCCCTGTCAAGATACGTTGGGGGGAAAGGATTAACAAAAGTGCACGTAAATTTGATGCAGTTCGATTCCCTGTACCTGACCACCTTCAGCCGCGGGCGGTTTATAGAAATGCAACAAGAAGATGCCGAGCTCGCACAGTACTTCAGTATCCTGGAAGACCAGCGACCCGCAGACCCACGTCGCCAGCGACGCGTGAAAGAGCATTTTGTCGTCGCGAACGGGATCCTGTGCAAGACGGATGTCCACAACCCGGAGCGCCTGAGGGTATATGTGCCAGCTGAAGCGAGAAAGAAAATCTTGGAGGAAGCGCATGACAAATCAGGTCACTTTGGGGGGAGGAAAATGTGGAGATACCTCGAGAGTACCTATTATTGGAAAGGGATGCGGAAAGACGCTAAGAAATGGGTGCGCGATTGCGTCATTTGTATGCAAACTAAGCCTAACCGCGTCAGAGCAGCAAAAAACCCAACATCGTTTGTGGCAGAGAAACCGCGGGAAATGTTGTTCGCAGACTGCGTGGGACCACTCCCGAAAAGCAAGGACGGCATGAAGTACCTATTCACAGTCATGGATGGATGCAGTCGTTTTCTGGTTGCGTATCCAGTCAGGTCAACCGCGACGAGAGTGCTGCTCCGTAAGCTTACAGAAAATTACTTTGTACACCTCGGAACTCCGCGCTACATTCTCACGGACCGCGGAGCTCAGTTCACAAGTAGCCTCTGGAGGTACACTTTGGAAGCATACGCAGTGAAGCCCATATGGACCCCGAGCTACAGGCCGCAGGCAAACAAGGTCGAACGCATGCACTGTGAAATGAACCGCCTCTTGAGATTATTTTGCCATAAACAGCATCAGGAATGGAGCAAGCACGTTACCTCGATTGTACTCCTCCTAAACAACACAGAATCCGACACCCTTGGGTTCACACCAGCAGAGCTACAATTCGGCAGCACACCTCGGAGAGACGTAATTCGTCACTTTGGATTGAGGGAGGACAACCGCGACCCAACTGTCAAACAAAAGATCCTGATGGCCGTCGAACGGACGAGAGAAACCAGGAGGAAGGCCAATGAAAGACAGGCAAGAGACGGCGCCGAGATTCGAACTGGAGACCTCGCATTCGTAAAAAATCACGGACTTAGTTCTCAAATTGAAGGGAAAATCAAGAAGCTCTTTTTCATGTACGATGGTCCGTACTTCTGCAAGAGCAAGCTCGCCGCCAATATTCTGGAGTTAGTGGACTGCACGTCTGGGAAGATCATAGCACCCCAGCATATAGAGAACTGCAAGAGGTGGAACTGCTCCGATGAGAAGCGCAGAGAGTGGACAGCACTGTACGAGAGTAAGAGCGACGTAGGAATGCAAGCTGACACGTAAATGCTCACATCTTGTTCTTGTTTTATATATATATATATATACTCTCCATATTATGTTTATATTCAGGATGTTATTATATGTGTTAAGTAACCGAAAGTTCACAGTGTCAGTGCAGTGTGGAGAGTAAATTTTTATATACAGGGTGTTCATGTATTTGCTTGTCAATTTTTATATACAGGGTGTTCATGTATTTGCTTGTCAATTTTTATATACAGGGTGTTCATGTATTTGTTGGTCTATTTTATATACAGAGTGTTCAAGGATTTGTAAACAAAAAAAATTTCTGTCCCTGTGTAGAGCGAATTTTTCGCGCTTACGAAATCCTTGGAAGAAGGAGAAGGGCGAGGTTGTGACAGTCAGATTTACCGTCATTATTATTATCATTATTATTCATGTATGTAGCGGTAAAAAGACGAGTTGATTCAAAGTGTTAGGTGTTTTAATTTGTGAGATTACATATTTGATTTTTGCCAAGCCGACGGGAGGGACGAGACTTCCGCTTGTGTTGAGGGCGAGCACCTGAAGGGTCACGCTATGCGGCTAAAGCTTAGGAAATTCGACCGTAATGACAAACATTTAAATATCTCGGTTTCCAACGGTCAGATTCATGTGAAACTTATACCAGCGCAGCGGCATGTGTGCAAGGACGGATATGTGGAGTTTCGTCACGATCAAGCGACAATTACGGACGCCAGATCAAATCGGTTCTAATTGATCAGTTTGTGGACAGCGATTGCAGTTGAGCTATGGGCGACAGCCAGGCGGAAGCTTAATCCGCGCAAGTCAACTTCGGACACGGTACGTCCTAGTTTGGAGACAATAGAGCAAAGTGGACTGACCCCTTCGGAAGCGTCACTCCAACGTGCGCATAGCGTCGTTTTTCAAAATCTAAATAAAACGAAGGACATGGTTTTTCGACACACAGTCTTACCGCGATCCTTGTAGCGAGAGCAGCTCCGAGCTACCTCTCCATATACAGTTTTTGCCGCGATTCTTGGAACGAGAGCACCTTTGTGCTACCTTTCGTGTACAGTGGACTTTGTTGTGTCGTGCGAACACCAGTGTGTGTGATAGGCAGTAAGTCTACACGAGTGCGCCTACCTCAACCGCTGGGGGAAGTTGAAGCGAAAACGTGTTTCCGTGATTACCTTGCGCCATTTATAATTTTTGAGAAACAAGGAACACCGGAAACTATGGCGGGCTAGAGGAAGAAAGGAGATGAGGGCGTTACGTCGATTCGCCTGATGTCAGAAGAAGCTACGCCGACGATGCCTATCCGCCGCCATGGAGAGAGAGAGAGAGCGTCGAACGCCGCCCCATTGATACGCCCATGATGCCTATCCGCCGCCATGGAGAGAGAGAGAACGTCGAACGCCGCCCCATTGATACGCCGACGATGCCTACCATCCACCACGTTGACGTCCCGACGACGCTTACCAGCCGCGACAGAGAGACGTAGAGAGAGATGTTGACGCCCCGACGACGCCTACAACGACCGCGTCATACCACGGAGATCCACCGATCCCGAGAGGAAGAGGAGCCGGGAAACTAGGTGTTTGAATCCTTTTCGCATCTTCATCGTCGCGATCAAAGAAACCTTTCGCGTGGATACTATGTGTTTTCAATCGCCCATAAAGACGCCAGGATGCACCCCGGGAGCTGAGAGATGGTAAAGTATTCATCTGTGTGAACCTTAACACGTGACGGCCCGATTGATTTAGAGAACGCCCTTGAAATTCGTCGACATTTGGAAAACGCCCACTCAACTCGAAATTTTACATCAAACTCCCGTCGCGCTTGTCATTTGTAATCTATTCGTCTCAGGTCAATTTTTCTTATTCCTTGTGATATTTTTTATGATCTTAAATTCATTGTTGTTTGTGCTCCTTTGTATTTGTTTAAAGTGCGTACTATTAGAGTAAAGCGCCGCCCGCTTAATTGCATATTCTGCTTGAGGTTTGTTCATTTTTATGTGTCAGCGCTGTGTCGCTGCTAGCTATGTCCGGTCGCATATGTGATTATTTGTTAAAGTATTTGCCTGGTAATGTGAATTGCTCGTCGCGGCGAAGTGTTTAAGTCCCGCCTGCTAGAGAGTACATGTTTGCGTCACTCAACGGAGGTTATTTGTTATGTTTGAACCACGTGAGGTCTTGTAAAAGGAAAACGTCCGCCCACGTGAATGTAATTGCCGTTGAGACGCCTTTGTTTATACTGGTCAAGTAATGTATGGTCACCGCGCCGACTAGTTTCTTTTTTTTAAAAAACAAAAGGTGAACTTAAGTAAGGGCTGGCTAGGATTTAAGTAGCACTGGAGCAAAATCACAAATGACCTGAGTAGACAAAAAGTAAGATAATATTAATTGAGAATGCAATAATTAGGGCTTGTCGTCATAAAACCTGTACATGTCATGTATAATTTCTAATGTCGATAACCCCATGAGGATTGAATCTGAGAGAGAATGTGAGAGTGCAAGTGAGGGGACCTGTAATGATTCCATTTTTGTTGGTTACGAATAGAATATACTTTTTATTTTCATGTTAATTTTGGGCTATATCATTTTCGTATGCATGTCGCTACCCGTGATTTTCAGGTATGCAGCTAGCCGCTTCCCGGCTACAGGTAAAGAGGTGGTAATTTGAATGTACATATGTCTTTGTTTTTATTCGATATGGCGTATCACTATGCACTGTTGGTCACCGGTTCCTACACACGAACTTAACCTGGACCGTAACGCTATTTCGCTTGTCCGAGGGAGATTTTGCCGCCTCTATCTAGGTAGTGGTAGCATTTGTCTTCCCGGGCAAGGGAGGGTGTTTCATTAAGTCACACAACTTTCGTGTGCGAGCCATAGGCTGTGCGCACTACATCTATTCTTATTACATAATTATGATTCCCTACAGACTACACTATCCGTTACATTCCGTATAGATGTTAACATAACAGTTCTGGTAAATTAACACTTATTCCTCTTCCTTATCCCGTCTCTTTACAGCACTTATTTTCGCCTTAAATGTTTCTAAATACACCCCCACTTTTTACAATAGTTCCATGCTCCTTTGCACTACAATTGATTCGAACACTCTCTCCAAGCTTATGTTGGGTAGCTTCTCCTCCTGCAGAACGCGCGTGTCCTGACATAAGAATAAATGTTCTGGCCTATCTTTACCATTGCGTAATACGCATTTATATCTCCCTTCCTCGTTTTTAATGTATTGTGTCTCCATCTTCTCAGCCTCATCCATGTCATCCACTTTCTTGCCACCATGCTCACCTTCTTGATGTACGCTACTTGTCCCCATTCCCGGAACTCCCCTTCTTTGGAGTTCGAGCGATCTCTTAGTTTCATATTCCGCTATTATTTCCTGCCTATCTATATCCTCTAGTCTTTGTTTCACTAATTGAAATGTCCCCTGATCGACGTGTCCCCCCTCCCATATCCATCCCAGTCCAATTTTGTATAATTTGCCTCTGATCTCTTTCGCCCACGTTGCCATTTCCTCCCCTTGTACCCGTTGTATCAGCGATTGCCATTTTACCGAGTTCTCCCTTCTCGATATTATGTCGCCCAGTATTTAACCCTTCTCAACATATCCCACGTATGCTGACTGACCAGTCCAAGTTCCCGTAGTACACCGCAGTTTGCAGTGCCCATGCTGATATGCAAAGCCCTCTTGTAAAATGTGGATTGGATTCTGTTTAGACATGGCCCCCCTTTGCTCCCCATATCTCCCTCCCGTACCCTATTGACCTTATTAATAATGTACGATACAGTTTTCCACAAAATGTATATCGTCCCTGCCATAAAGAGAACTAGTCCCAAGTATGTTATTATTTTTACCCTTTCTAATTCTTGCCCTCTGAAAGTCCACCTTTCGTCTTTTCCATATACATATCCGTTTTTGAACACCATAATTTTTGTTTTTGTGGGATTTACTTGCAGTTTGGATTCTCAGCTGTACGTATTTTTCCAACCCGTCCAGAACCCTTTGTAGTCCGGCATTTGTCTCTGAGATCAGAACCATATCATCTGCGAACAGGAGCACTGGTACCCTTGTCGTCCCCACCTTGTGGGTGTCTGCTTGTTCACTCTCTATATACGCCACTATATAATATATATATAGAGTGAAGAGCAGGGGTAACAGAACACATCCTTGCTTTACCTCCGCTTCCGATTTTCGTTTCTCTGTCACGGTATCCACTTGACACCGTACACAGAATTCTACCTTCGAGTATTGTAGCAAACATGCCAGTACAAATTGATGAGGAGTTGTTGGGAAAGTTATTAGGGAGTCCAAGATATTGGCTAGACTAAGAGAAGGAGATAATTAAGGACAAATAATCTTGCATTATCCCACTCCGAGCAGTTGAGAGCTAAAGAGGAGGAGAAAATACGGGAAATTTGGAAAGAACTAATTTGGTGATTTTAGTGTTTACAGGGAACCATGACAAGATTTTAACACATGATTATTTGCACGGGTTGCGAAATTATTAGAATGTTATGGAAATTTCGGAAATGTCTTCGTTGAGAAAATTCTTGTTGTTTCCCTCAGGCATTCCACAGGTGGTTGGATTCGATTATTTTACGTCCGTTTAAATATTATTTCCAATGCTTTTATTTTTTTTTAAGGAGAATACTATTCCTTGGATTGTAATAACGAAATACTGAGGCTGCAATACAATAGAATAGATTTCAAGTGAAGGAAGGTAACTAAGTTCTGTATAATTGTCGTAGGAGGAAACTTTGTTCTATGAGGGGACTCCCCGATGGTACAGTGATAGCGTCGTCGCCTTGTAATCAAGGGTTCCCGGATATGATACCCGGTGAAGGCACATAGTGATTTGGATCCCACTTTCAACTGTGGCTCCAGTCAAGATTAGCCTTTCTGTAAATCAGATGAACGAATGTTGTATCTGTTCTTTTTATTCTGTGAAGTTAGCCAAGTTTTTGAGCAAAATACATGTAGTATCTACTGTCTACATTTTCACTCGTTGCCAAACAAATTTCACAAAGTAGTTTTTTATCAAATTTCAGAAGGAAGCTGACAGCAATGCTAGGAAAGGGGGGGAGCTCAGCGCACCCCCTGCCTGGTTACGGCCAGGGTGTATTCCGATACTATTTTTCGCCGTTCACCACTGACAGAGGTTTCGCTTTGAACAATGGACACCGTTGCTTCAGGGGCGAGGTTGACCTGCAGTAGCGGGTAAGTGCCATAAATCCAGACCTAGGAATGAACGTTGACGCAAGGGAGGGGCAATAAAAATTCTGTAATTTCCTTTGCTTGTAGACAGGAAGTTTTGCAGGAACAATAATACGAGGGACACTTAGGATTCTTTTCAGCTGCTAGGAAAAGCTGAGATAAATGGAAAACGGCAGACTTTGAATGAAAGAAAGACAGTGAACTACTTGTAAGATAAACAAGTCCTTTGTATTATTCGCCGACACGCAAGCTTCCATTTCGAAGCTGAGGCTATCAGCAGTGAAGTTATTAGAGGGTTGGAAGCAGTGACGACGCCAAAGGCGGGCAGGGGGCGCCCCAAGTCAGACACTTCGCCCCCCCGTGCCCCCAACTGAAGATAATTAAATATTGAATAATAAGTTCATTTATAAGAGTATGACGATTTTCACCTTTTCAAAGTGGTGTATTCTGCATGATATCACTTTCCTGCTTATAATACCAACTTGACTAAATTTGTTTTAGTATATATTCGAATGTGTGTGTGCGACTTTCGTTCAAGATTCCAGCGCTGACCTGGGCATTCGTGATTTCTCATTAATTTACTTTCTGTAATCGTCGCGATTAACCTAAGTTTTAAACAGTGTTAAGAACTGGGAGAAAGCGTTGAATGTAGATGGTTTTAAAACATCACGGATATTTTGAGGACCACAAAACATCATCTGTAGTACGGGCAGATTATTCTAATCGTGGGTTGTTAGTGACAAAGCTAATTAGTAAAATACATTCAAAGTTGATTCAAGATTTGGCGGGTTGGTTGATTTGGTGTTTTAAGTCCACTTTATGCACAGAATGGCTAATCGGGACTGGACCTACAGTTTAAAGTGCCTCCACTGGGTATCGAACCCGGGACCAAAGGTGATCGGAGAAAAACCGACACTACATGTCAGTTGTTGTGGATTCATCGCGGTTTCTTACTATTCAGGGACTTGAATTTCGAGATGATGAGCCTGAGGCAAACCTTAACAAAGGAAATTTCTTCGATACTCTTGAAGTTAATTTCAAAATGAGGGGATATTATTCGGAAATGTATTGAACTTGAACCTTAAAATGCAAATTACACTTAAAATCGATTCAAAACACATCGCGGGCAGGTTCTTCTTTCTCGTACATATCAAAGTCGAAGAACTTCTTCCCACGAACTCCATAGGTGCCTGCAATTGTGTAGCACAGACATACGTTGGAGTGGTAGAGTAAGAGTAAATAATGCCAGGGTCAGAATATTTCTTTTTCAGATTTTTTATCCTGTGATAACATTTCCCTGAAATGTGAAACACAAATTTTGCCCAAAACTCTTCTGCGTTACGAAGATGGCACTGAAATACTCCTCTTAATGGATTTCTTTGAAATCCTAGGAAAATATAAATTGGCATTTCACAAGGTTAACACTCTAGTTGTATTCTCTGTAACAATTCCAGTTTCCAATGCAGCGTGTGAATGTGAAAGAACCTTTTCGTCCTTAAAATCTTTGAAAAGGCTTGCTCGAAACAGAATGCTGGATGCAAACTGCCTCATTTGGCTGTCCTTGGCATTGAGAAGAAATGTCAAGTCCTAGACGTACCAAAGGTGGGCAATGTGTTCTCCAAAGCACATTCAGCAGAATTCTCCTACAGGAGATTTGCACTTCACTAACTGACTTTCATTGTTTCAAATACTTAAGAAGATTAATTTCTTCATTTTCAAGAAAATTAAACTCTTCGAAGCAAATTTTTTCGTCATTTATATTATTATCTTCATAACTTGAATATTTATATCAGTAGTTTCATCTCATGAAAGACAATGAATTATAAAATTATGAATGTCTTCCAATACTGAAATAGGCCACTCGAGGCAACGCAACTTACGAATAAAAAATGCCTTTATTAAATATAATCATATGGAATAAACTCGTAATCAAGAAAATTTAGGCAGTAAACGTCCACTCTAAACAAGGGACAAACACAAAACATCATACATGCATATTATAACTATTATTATATATGTATATGTAGTGTTTTCGGGCGTTGTGACTGCCCCCAACAATATTTTGTTCCCCCTTTCCGCCCCCCCCCCCCCGTTCACATTTCCCTGGCGCCACGTCACTGGTTGCAAGTAAATTTATTAGGACGAGTAAAGTAACATTAGCTGTTGACAGTGTTGCACCAAAGGACATAATATGTGCTACTGTTTGTATAAATTATAGGAAATTTAAGCATAAATTTATAATTGTTGAGACTTGAGAGTTGTTTCCGACATTTGATCGTAGGAAGAGGTTTTCTGAGACAGAGTGGGATTATTTTACACATACATGAGAAAGGGTGGTTGTATTTGGCACGTTTTTTAAAAGTTCAGATAAAACGAGAATTTAGCCTTACTGTTATAAAAAGAGATAACGCAGTACAGGGAAAGAATAACTCTTCACATTTCTCGCACCTGGTGGGATGCAACACACATGCAAAAGAGTATTGCAGGAAGTCTATGAACAAGGATGAAGAGGGATATGTGAAATTTGACTTACCTGCGGGTGAATTAGTGGATTTTAATATTCTTAACGTTGATATTGTATTTTTTTAAGTCCACTTGAATTACAAATAGGCTAAATTGCGAACCGACCTTCAGTTTAAAGCACGATCCGGTCCACTTTGTGCCTCCATTGGGTATCGAACGCGAGGACCCTTAATTACAAGACCTCGGCGTTATTACTACGCCATCGGGGAGGCATCCAATTTACACAAATAGGTTGATTCCAATAACACGTTATATGCATAATCTGATAATTATGCACTTTTGGTGCATCTAAACATATTTTTTTCAACTATAGCATGTCTAAAAAGTCATTGAAGTTTGGATTTTTATAACTTCAGGAGACACGGATCTGAAAATGTGCGATATAAAATAAATGCAGGTTTGCCTTCCATACGTGGTGGTTTTGTCACGCTTCTTCGCTTCGTAAAACAGACACTTTTGCAGGAACGGCTTCTTGCATCCGCCTGGGGTCTTGCTCTAGCTTATCAAAAAATATATTTGTTTAGCATAACCGAGGGTTACTTATTCCTGCCGAACAAGGATTCTATTGCGACCATACGGCTTTGTATATCAATAAAGATTTATGTACAGAAATATTAATTAGGAACTTTTTTTCGTCAACTGGATTTAACGTCCTTTTTTGTTATTCAGCAAATATTCAATTAATCACCTTTTTTGTCATTAATTTCCTTGCCAGCACAGCTGTTTTTATGCAAATTGTGGCGTACTTAACTACTCGTAAGCTAGATATTAGCTAATATTCGTGCTGTTATATTACTATTCTTGTACCGTCTTTGTAACATTTCATGAAATAATAATAATAGTAATACTTTAGAATTTAAAGAAAAAGGTAAATTTTCATAGTGCACGAAAGTTCAACATTCAGATAGAAAGATAGTCTAGGGAAAAACATTTCAAAAGGATAGACAGTTGTATGGAAGCGAGAAAAAACACAAGGTATATTTCATAAGATACCTAGCAATCAGTAACCAACAAACTGCATTTTTAATATTAATGTCCTCATGATTAACGAACCTTATTTATTCTAACCACGCAATGGGTAAAATATTTGGAGCTTTATCCCACTTTCCGGAAAAATATTTTGTGTTTCTGCTACTTTTGACTTTTGTTGGCATGATATCCCGGATCACTTTTACGAGACGAGACGAGACAAAACGAGACGGGACGAGACGAGACGGGACACGAGACGGGACAAACGAATATTTTCGAGACGAGACACGAGACGAGACAGCATTTTCACGAGACGGGACGAGACAGACCAAAGTCTCGTCTCGTCTCGTCTCGTGGGCAACATTATCTGCAAGCGTGCGCCTTCATTTTGCAGTAAAATGTGAACATCTTAGCTGTGCCACGGAATCGAACCTGAGTACCCTATTGCAAGTCTACAGCGTGAACCTAACAAATCAAGCAAGACGCAAGTGATAAGAAACACTAAAACCAACATGTATGGTGAAAATACACCATAACATCCCGCAACCATAAATTCTAATCTAACCTATTCCATAAGACATTTATTGGTGTGGCTGTTATAAAGATTCAGTCACGGCTATTCAGACCAGTCCGTCGGCATTTGCAATCCTCGAAATAGCTTAAGCGTGGTCGATACGACTCGAATAAAACCCGAAAACAGCCTGTGGCGTCGTGTTACAACATTGCGAGTGGACATTTCTCCCGCCGAAGGGATATCGTGCCAGACAGCCTGGTTGCCTTGAGGCAGGAAGTGGCATAAGCGGTCTTGGATTTTCGCAATCAATCCCTTTGCACATTCTCATGCGGACCGATGTGGAAACAGGATGAGCAGTTTCTACAAACACATTCCCAAGAGTGCAGGGAATTAACATTGTAAAATACGTTTAATTGAGGATGAAATTCCTCCTCAGGCAGCGCCGTACTGCAACGAGACGTCGGCACAATGCAAAAAATCCTTTCTCCTAATTCACTCCTAATAATTAACTGCAATGACGAAAACAATACGTTGTTAGTTATCTTCTTGCATTCGTATTCGCAAATTATCACACTTTATTAAACCTTGCAACCCTCGTATCTAACTTTATAACTAGGGAATTGATTTTAAGGTGCAGCATATTTCCAAAAATATAGCTGATTTCACACCAAACGTTTAAGATATGTATTTTAGGACATGAAATCAAATAAAATGAACACACTTTGTTGCACCATTTAGCACCTTTTCATGAGATGATGATGATGATGCTTCACCACCTTTTCCCTTCCATTCCTTCCTTTCGGTGTGCTTACAAGATATGCTCCATTGGTTTCAGCTGATGTTGAGCGGAGTTTCTCAACATGTAAGGATCTCCTGAGCTCAAAGCGCCAGCAACTTACATTCGAAAACATAGATATGATCCAGTATAACAAGTTGGTTGAAACCTAGTAAATGCCATGCTTACTTCCTAAATACTGGTTACTTTATGTAATTATTACTAAGAATGTTATTTCCTATAGTGTTAAATAAACAATTTAATGTAACTGGTTTAGACCTGAATAAAGGTATTTTATCAATACCTTTTCTAGCACCTTTTTGAAAACATTTCAGAACCTTTTTTTTCCTTTCCCGACCATAATTTTGCACCTTAAAATCCTTTCCCTACTAATAACCATTATAATTTCCGACATTTTATAAAATTAGCCTTTACTTTCTATTTTTATCTACATACAGAGTGTTCATAAAAAACCTCGAGGGTTTTAAATCATTTGCAGGAACTCCTACAATGCATGGTGCAACAGCCCTCTAAGGTTTAGGGCCTGCCAGAGCGACTTTTTGATCGGTCAGCGCATCGCCGCTGTTCTCTGACTTTCCTGCCCGGATTTTAAGAAACAGGTAATGTGTGTATATACAATAATCAGGGCATTGTTCTCTTTATCCTAATTCACGTGAGGTTTGTGAGGTAACTCCTTATTTAGTTTTGTGAGTTACGTGAACATTCCGTCAGCTCAAGAAAAGACCCAAACTTATCGCACACTTACGGAAGACATTTCGCGTTCTGACGTCATTGTGGTATACGTTCGTTTTTAGGTTCAGCTTGCTTGGCTTATTTTACCTAGCAAAAATTACAGATGTCTGGGAATTTACAATATTAGGAATGATAATTTTAATTTCATGATACATATTTCTACATATTTTGAGGCTGGTTCCTGTTTACGTTACATATTTTTACATAAAATGCATTATTTATGTCATATTTCTGGTTCCATTGAAAAAGTAGCTATAATTGTGGGACAAACAGTCAAACAAATCGTCGCATTAAATGTACGTACATTTTTTTTCGCCGTTTTGTTCATTCATTGAGAATATTATTTTTACATTAAGAAGCACTTATCACGGTGAAAATTATATCTGGCAAAACTGGCTAATCAAATCTACTCTAAACTTCTGTCATTGACGTTATCAATTTATCAGATTATACATTTTGGAACGCTATGTAACACCTTAAAATTTCATCATTTCAAGGTAACGTCTTAACATATAATAGTATTCACGAAAAATACATTATTGTTCCTTTTTTTACACCGACTAACATAAAAACAGTACAGAAATAAGATATAATATGTACATTAGTTGTTTTTTTATACTTTGATATTTTTCTAAAATTACATATTTTTTTACATATTTCAGCATTTTTCTTCATATTTATGTACATATTTTGCATGTTTTGGCTACATTAATTTCCGGGGCATACTAATCAGGATAAATTGAATTAGTAGGGGGTGGGACACAGTGGCGGCGATTGGGTCCAAGGTGCCAAAACTGGGGTGCACCTGCCCCCCTTCGCCCTGGGACAAACACAATGATATCTATGTCTTAGGTAAGATTCGAACCTAGGACTGTGATTTCGTACCAAGTTACGCTAGCAACCAGGGCCGGATATAAAATGTCACCAACTCTACATCAAAGTAAAAATGTTCCTCATCCCACAATTTGTTTATGAATGTGTTCTGATTGTGATATGGTAATTAATTAAATTCAAGAATTAAAAAGTAAAAATTAATTAAACTTAACCCCCTTGCTTTACTTGTAATTATCAGGAGACCGTACTTTACATTCCTTGAAAGTTTTGTGCAACTATGTTGCAACCCTGTTTTGACGATTTGTGTAATCACTTATCCGCTTCATATAATACTATGTTTTGAAAGTACATACTTCTTGCAGATCAATAATGTCACTCCAACATATAAAATGTTTTCCCGTCGTTCTACCTATTTGATGCTGTGTTGACAAATTATATGCCTTTCAACCTCCATGCCTTATTGCTTTCGTTTTTAATACATTTTTAAAAATTATATACTTTCTTTGTCAAAACTATATTTCTCTATTTCCATATCATAAAAATATCAATGTCTAACATAATTTCTTATATCGCAACCACAAGACGCAAAACTCAGTGGCCTTGTATTCAAGGGGTCACGGGTTCAATAACCGGTGGAGGAAGTGGTTCGAACCTCACTTTAAACCGTAGGTCCAGTTCCAATTACCCTTTATGTGCATAAAGTGGACCTAGAAATTTCAAACTCCAAACAAGGCGCAAAAGAGCATGATATTGAGTAGTGAAAAGGGAATATTTTTCTTTTCAATTAACAGTTCTATACAATCTGTATACTCTGTCCAGACTATCTTTGGAGCTAGGACGCGTATAGTGGCAGAGAAATGGTTGGTTGGGGGAAACGAGTAGGCAGAGCGAAGCGGTACACGCTGCTGGGAAGGCTGTTAACGACAGTCGCTTCCCCCTCTCCACGCAATCCCATTTCCTCTCACGTGATCATTGGTGGAGCCGACTCGCGTCACCACTTGCGCAGAGACTAGTTTACGTTGCTCCAGAAATACCAGGGACAGAGTATAGTTGGTATTGTTCGTTCAATAATTTATGGCTGTTTGGATCTGTTATTTCAATCACAGTTCATGAAAAAGAAGCGTCCATATCGTTTTAAGCTAGTGCAATTTTTCCACTCTCACTTCGTGCCCCCTTAGGTCCAGGCCAAATTCGGCCCTGCTAGCAACTCTGCGACAGTGTAATGAAATGAAGGAAACTCTCATGCTATTCGAACTCACGGAATGACTAGCCAATTTCTTCTTTTTTCCCTGCGACAAAATGTCATACTATTACTTACCATAAATATTTTATGGCACCAGTTACTGCAGAACCCACATTATTTATGTCAAGGCAAGACAGGAGCCTAATTATGCTTATTAAATATCAATTCGTGTGAGAGTCAAAACCAATCGGATAATTACGAAACTTTTTTTCTTCTTTTCAGAGTCACTGTCTCTTGAATCGACTCTTAGAATATTGTATGTACCTAACCTACTTTTTGATGTTACAATCTCTTTAGATTCTCTGTAACAATTTCACTAAAAATCAACAAAATATGCATTTTACTTCAGTCTCTCTCAAATTCCATTCCTTACTTGAAAGTTTGTAGGGGAAGGGGACGAATATTGTATATTTATTTTTGGGAGAATGGGATGCTTGAGTATTACCAAATTGTTTGAGTTTAAGTTTTTCCATCATCCATTTTTATGCACAGATAGGCTAATCGGGACTGAACCTTCAGTTTAAAATAGGATCAGAATCAGTAGAGTCACTTGGGGGAATATTGTGGCCCTACAGGCAAGCTCTTTCCCCCTGGGCCGCTTGGTTGAAGCCGAAGAATAGGCGGTTGGGGACCAAGCCGTCCAGGGTTCGATGCCCGGCTGTACCTGCAGTGTGCACATAAACAAATAGAGTATAATATAGAAAAGGGGAGAAAAGGATGGGGTTGCATATGAAATTATAGCGATTTGATTGATGGAGTGTGATATGTGAATATGTATTATGTTAAGAATCTCTACATGATATGAGAATTGCAAGTCCACACCTTAATTTCAATTCCGATCACACTTACGCGGATGTCCTGGCGCTGTGTATTGATGTCTCCATTGTCTGTCGTTAGGGAACCCGGTTGTCCCAACTGTCCGTGGTGTCAATCACACTGCCCTCCGGTGACGATTCCTACATATACATCAGGCCGCGGAAGCACACGTCACAGTTCACATCTGTCTTCCGTACACTGACCAGTTATATACTTTTCTATGTAAAAAGATATAGTTTATCTTGTGACGAAAAATATACCGTTCATCGTAACTCAAACGTTATGTGCAATACTCTGGGCACTGGCGCACACTGGCTTCTTAACGCAGACTCTTCATGACACCGACTTTTCTGTACTATTCCTAGACACAGACTTGTCACAGTAAATTCTCAACACACACTTGTCACCTGAATTCTCAACACCGACTCTTCTGCCTAGCTTATAGACGCACACTGAACTGCCAAAATTCACCGTTGGGTTGGTTTTTTTGTCCATATCCAGTTTCTATTGGCTGACGTGGAGGAGGGGGTTGGTTGCAGTGAAGAGGAAACCAACGAATAAGGCCAACAATAAAGTTTCACTGTTTTTCTACTGTCAATCACTCTGTAGAGATATTTTTTTCTTCTTCTCAAAAATCAAAATGCCTAATATACTACTTACCATCCTTCACAACTCCTGCCTGAAACAATTCTTCCAACTCAGGAACAGACCTTCCATTTAGGATTGTTTACACTTTTTTCGTAAATTCCGAAAATCCCTTCTCCAGAACGTCATCAATAACTCCCGGTCCCCCTATTTTATCACTTCACAGCACCGACAAACGATAGAGATCCTGTAATGTAAATAATATGAACGAAACACTCGCTGCAAATTTCACACGACAGAAGAAAGCAAAAGTCAACCTCCCACGGTATGTTGTGTCCGGTCCCGCTATGCCCGAAAACCACGCGTTCTTGTGGACGAATGAATCGGAGTTGCCAGTCGACAAAGTATTTTGTAGAAGGGAGATAATTAAGGACAAGTAGAAAATACGTCAGCATAGATCCCAGAACACTTCAAAAGCTAAACTACCGTACATCACTTTGCAATGTCTGGCGGGATGGGGGGGGGGGGGGGGATCATTCAAGTCCCATTGTAAGTGTTGTGTTTTATTATGTTTTTCTTTTATCATTCATTCATATCGTCGGGTCACCAATCAACACCCATGCTATGGAACTCAAAGGAAATGTTGATCCCGAAAGGAGATAAACAGATACTTTCATACACTGAGAATTGTGCGAAACTTGAAAATTGTTCACATATTTTCCCCTCGACACAGTGACAGTCCAGTCTGGTCCTCACCTCCCTATACGAAAAAAAAACCTTGCTAGTGTAACTTTACCCTCACATAAATATTTTATATGTGATAGTTTACGCGTATATTAAATATGATCTTCCACCACTACATATTCTTGCCCTCCTCTCTGATTCCTGTATCACTTTTTATAATGTGTTTTTATTGCAACCCAACACAGTGATCTATCTACGCGTGGCTGCTAAATGCTAGTAAGCTAAGCATTCCAGAAAAAAAAATATATGTTGACTACTGTCAACACTGCATACGCTGTCAAAATCTTGGGTACCCTCGCCGCTTAGAACCGGGAAAAAAGTGGGAGAGAGAATAAGCGCGGGCAGACCCAAACACGTGGTCGGGGCTGATATGAGCCAATGGGGCTACCTTCCGAATTTCTAGGGTACCAAGCAGAAGAAACAGCGTCTTTCTGCGGAAATCGGCAACGCGGATCGGGTGGGTGCCGAAGTCACAATCGGGATCATTCGGGACTGCCTTCAGGAAGGCAGCAGCGTGTTCGTGCGGAAATCGGAATTTCTTGCAGTGGAACTGCTTTCGGAGCGATTACTGTTGAATTTTCATGTTAGGGGAAGACGAAAAAATGTTCATTTTTTCTTATTTCGTTGTGTGTACGCAGAGCGTACCTTGCGTATCCCGAATGCACGCCGCTGACATTCAGGATTAATATCGTGAGGTTAGAAGACAATTTGTGAGGTATTAATTTTTTGGACGTTGCTGTATTGACACTGTGCAATAATATTCCCAAGAGAGAAAGAAACTGAATTCTATTTGGTGTAAAGATCAAGAGTGAGGGAAACATATCTGCAGAGTAAAACTGCCGCATGGTGCTCAGAGTTGCCAACCCAGTGATTCAATTCTCTGCTTGTAACTGTGGTGTGATATGCCCACAGAAATTAAGTACAATATGCCCATGGGCATTATTATGAGAAGAAAGTACCATAATGTGACTGGATCCAGTGTATTCCTTGTAGTATGTGGATGCACGTAATATGTATCAAATTCACGTCCATGTTTGTTGATTGATTGATTTAGTTTTCTTTACTTCGCGTTTTGTGCCTCTTGGCTAATTTGCGAAGATGGGGATGAGTGATAAAATGATGAAATTAATGAATGGACATTCACAAAAAACCAAGCCCAAGCGGGATTCGAACCCAGGACCCTTGGCGTCATTTCCGTGTGTCCAAAGTGCAATGCAATTTCTAACAAATGTAAAAGGTAAAAGAGGCTATGGTAAATTCAAAATAAATGTTGTTAGAAACGCTATGCTTGTCTGTACAAATGATGTTCTGTTTACGAAACAAACGTTAATAATCTTCCAGTTAATGCTGTGTATTATTTTCCTTTAAATATGTCATGTGAAGTATTACAACAATTGTTTCTTGTATTGGGCATTTTACCCCTATTGGGTGGGCATTTTCCCTTGAACACGATTTGATTTGCCCAAATTGACGTTCATCTGTTTTTTTCTCTCTGGTTGTTTTGTTATACGACTTTCAGTAATAATACTTATAGCTAACAATAACAAAGCATGTAGCTCGCATTTGACTTCCTTTTAATTTCAACACTCTATCATTTCGCGAAGCTATAAACCGCCAAAAAAAAATTTGGGTGAATTCCCCCGAGTGACTCTATATACCTTCACCTGATATCGAAACCAGGACTCTTTGATTACAAGGCGACTATGTTATCGGGAAGTCCATCAAGCAAATAGACAGACACCATTCACACTCTTTGTTTTACGTAATGAGAGTTACAAGAATGGCCAAAAAATAGCCAAACAATCAACTGACAATGTTTGCAGTAGCGTACAGAAAAATCCATTCCTTAAAAACAGGTACGAGATAATAGGAAAAAATAAAGAAAATATTCATGAACAATTCGCAGAAAAATACTTATGCATCTCAGAATAACAGAGACAAATTATATTTTTGAAGATATTGAAATTGATATTAATATAAAATGTTATAGAAACAATATAGTGTGGTACTTTGTTTCTCATGTTTTGTCGTAAGAGTTGCACCCTTGCCACCCTTAAATCCCGCCTTTGCTAACGTTAGTGTGTCATATGTTGCACTTCCTTTGTTTTCTCTATATTTCTCTTTGATTTTCCATTTCTCATCATTCTCTTTCTCTGTTTCCTTCTCACTCTATTTCTACTTCATTATTTCTTTCTTCAGCTTCCCCTATCAATTTAGCTCTACCACATTTCTCTCCTTCTGTTCTTCTCTCTTTCTTCCTCTCTCTCTATTTCTCTTCATTTTTTGTTTCTCTTTTTCCTTCTTCCTCTTCTTATCTCCTTGTCAATTTATTTCTATCATATTTTCTCTCTCCCTCTCTTTCTTTTTACCTCTGTTTCTCTATTCTCCTAATATTTTGTTTCTCTCTTTCATTCTTCCTCTTCTTATATCCTTGTCACTTTATTTCTATCACATTTTTGTCTCTCTCTCCCTCTCTTTCTACCTCTGATTTTCTATTTCTCTTCATTTTTTGTTTATCTGTTTCCATATTCCTCTTCTTCAATGATTGTCACTTCATTTCTATCACACATTCTCTCTCTCTTTCCCCTCTCTCCTTTCCTCTGTTTCTCTACTTTTCTTCATTTTTTGTTTCTATGTTTACTTCTTCCTCTTCTTTATTTTTCTTTCAACCTCTGTTTCTCTATTCTCCTAATTTTTTTGTTTCTCTGTTTCCTTCTTCCTCTTCTTATATCTTTGTCACTTTATTTCTATCACATTTGTTTCTCTTTCTCCCTCTCTTTCTCTATTTCTCTTCATGTTTGTGTATCTGTTTGAATCTTCCTCTTCTTAAATAATTGTCACTTTATCTCTATCACATTCTCTCCCTCTCTCTCTCTCTCTCTCTATCTCTCTCTATCTCTCTCTCTTTTCCTGTTTCTCTATTTCTATTCATTTTTGTTTTTCTGTTTACTTCTTCCTCTTCGTATGTCCTTGTCACTTTATTTCTATCACATTTTTTCCCTCTCTCTCTCCATCTCTTTCTAGGTCTGTTTCACTATCTTCTTCATTTTAGTCTCTCTGTTGCCTTCTTCCTCTTCTTATATTCTTGTAGCTTTATTTCTATCACATTATCTCTCCCTCTCTCTCTGTCTAACTCTGTTTCTCTATTTCTCTTCATTTTTGTTTCTCTGTTTCCTTCTTCCTCTTCTTGTATTATTGTCACCTTATTATCACATTTTCTCTCTTTCTCTCTCTCTCTCACTCTCCCTTTCTTTCTACCTCCGTTTCTCTATTTCTCTTCATCTCTCTTTTCTTCCTCAGCTTATAAATACCTTTACAAAAGTATACAAAATGCTATTAAAATTGTTTCCTTTCTACTTATATCATCTGTGATGTTAGTTCAAACAAAGCTATCTTTGAATGCATATCCATTAAACCTTACATTACAAATATAAATATTTCATACAGCACTTATACTTGCTGTACTAATCACGCATTTCATTTCCAAATCTAACTTTAAGATATATGTAACAAAATATAACGGTATTAAATTCATTTTAATGCACATTTTGACCAGCTTATCAATATTCTAGGTTTATCCTATTTTATGTAGCACATCCTTTATAACAAATCTACTTTGCTAAAGAGAAGTAAAGCACGTGTAAGCTCCAATATTTTGGACATTCATAATAAGAGAACGAGTGGGAAATCTTATTTAAAAATAGATTGCTGTTATATAAATATTAAATGAACGTTAGGTTTATAATAATATCAAAACCATAAATTTAACTCATCAATAAATTCAGTTTAACTATTTGTGTAAACTAAGTCTTTCTAAGGGTTTTGTTAAGGATTCCAATGCGGAGTCTGTTCATCGCATTTTACAATATAAATATTGAGATGATTCTATGTAAATATATATCACTGTCTATGGGTGCAATCAATACTAATTATGCACCTTTAAATTATAAAATGACTAGCTGATTGCCCGGTGTTGTCCGGGTATTTATTTATCCGATTCGTCTATTGGAAAGGGAATATAATGAGTTCTAACTATAGTGTAAAATGAACTTGGAGTTGAACAGCATTGGGAGTGTCACTATTCATCTTATCGACCCCGAAAACTATGGATTCCACACTATTATGGGTCGTTTTCGATTATTTTTACATGTCACCCCCTTCCCACCCCCACCCTTAGGGATGTCAGGGGTGTCTTATCCCCACAGTATTTCTTTGCATATTGCAAGTAATACGTGTTCCAAGTTTGGTTGAAATCGCTCCAGACGTTCGAGAGTACAAACATACACAAATACATACACCCATTTTTATATATTAAAATTTGAGAATATTATGCCTTGGTTCTCAGTAATTTCTGGATGCCAAACCTGTACTATCCCATCACAAGCATCATTATGTTTGCATTCAGAAGCAAGAGTGTGTGGCATGTACAGTCACCGACAATAAAATTGAGTCACCATGATCCTGAAATACTCGCTTCTTTGTAAGGTGTTATGTGTGTTCCGTAACCCTGGGGCGGTGGTAGAAGTTTCTATTTAAAGTTTGGCATTACAATTGCAACAAGTAGGCGGATAGCCCGTTGCCAAGACACACGACACACCGGCTCGGTCCCCTCGACAGACAAAGACCGGGCGTCGCTGCCTACCAAATATCTTTCTGTTATTAATATATATATGCCACGACTACGCTCAGTTCCTGCGGGGCATGGGACCCCGCATCCCAAAGTTCGGGTAAGGGTCTGTTTCAAGATAATAATATAATCAAAAGTTAAATTTACACTTACATAACCAAGACTTCAAATTATATTAGCCCTTTCTCATGCTTGAACCCCACCGCAATCGCACCCGCATCCCACTGACCAGTGAGGATACGCATACGATTCGCGATTGAAATCAGCATAATCAATTCTGGCGTCCTTTGGATTGATAAGGCCTCCGCCTCACTGACCAGTAACGGCGGGACACCTCTCCAACCAAAAGGAAGTCAGTTAATTTATACTTATTAGGCAAACTTACTTCAAGGAAATACCAAATAACGATTATAAATTTATTTACTAATCCATATATATGTTAGGATAAAATAAAGTATACAATCTTCAGATGGAGAAAAATTTACAATGCCAAAATTTAATTTCTGTTCAAATAACTTCCGAAAAACATAGACTGAAACTTGCTTTCTCATAAAATACAATCCAGAGAGCTCCCTCATATATATATATATATATATATATATATATATATATATATATATATATATATATATATATATATCGTCCATATCCCAGCTTAACTTGGTTTCAATAAACAGGTGACAAATTAACAGTAATGATCGACAATTTCCATTAACCAAAACCAAAAGAAAATTACATAAACTTCTTATCCGTAAATATCTATTTGTGCTTCTGTCATATTTTCACTTCAGTATTATGTTCTTTAGAACTCTCGAGGTATACTACCCTCTTCGGGGCCAACCTCCAATAACATTCATAACTAAAGATAAGGGGAGCCTGTCTCTACCCAATTACCAAAGCCATCTCTCGGCCACAAACTACAAATGTTCGCTTGGAATTCCATAACATAACAGGGGACACTGTCTACCCTCTTTGGCTACTTACATTGCAAAAGCAAAACAATAGACTTTTACATAAAACGAATTTCTATAAAAACATTTACTCGACCGGTCACCTATTATAACTGTTTCAAAATTATATCTAACATAAAACCAAAATAAAACCCATTAAACGTTCCGGATACTCAGACTTTAGAAACGGACGCAAAACTATATAAGTTATTAGATTTAAGAGACATCCTCTGACCAGAGGTATGCTCTCGGATTTAAGTATCAAAGAAACAAATTTATTTAAATGAACCTCCTGACCAGGATAATTCAAAATGATTTAAGAATTAAAACAAATAACTCGACGAGAAGAAAGTATAACTTGAATTTATACCGGAGTCACACTGACCAGTGCCAACTTCGATAGAATTTATGAAACAAAATTTTAAATTATTAAGATTAATTATGTATAAATCAAATTATTTACAAGCCTGCCAAAATCCCCTTTAAGGATCATGCTGACCAGCACAAATCCAGAAAGGTGGCTTACGGAAAACTCAGGACATTGTAGAAGGGAGAGCTGACCAGCCACTCCCCTCACAATGCCTGTGTTCTCCCAGCCCTGGACCTCGACAAGCGATTTAATCACCTAACGATTCCGGAATCTACTGCTATACTGAATTAATCTGCCAGCGAGAACGCTGATATTTATACTTGCGAGATTGCGCAATCCTATTTCTCAACAAAAGATTTCGACAAACTGAAAAGTTATTTTTAGCATCTAACAATTACCCTTTCCAAAAGACATATCCAGAAACACAATGCAAGCTAAACTTATTTACAAACCCACGCAGCGCCGAACGAAAAGAACTCATTGTTGTTAAGGAAGAAAAACAACGCAAGCTTCTACTTGCTTTGCGTTCTTTCTCGTTGGGCCGAAAATGCGTTACAATGTTAACAAAGATAAAAGATAAAAATGTACATTCAAAAGATTAAAACTCCAAATGAATTTATACGAGGGCTATTAAATATTAAAAAGATTTGCCAAAAATTTTTCAATCGTTACACAATCCACTTATCGCCCTATAGTTAGGCAACACACATAACGTCTTGCTGGGAAGAGAGTATTTCAGGACGTAGGTGTCTCTTTTCTATTACCGGTGACTGTACAAAATTAGTTATTTCCAAGTTTTGAAATGACCTTTTGATCGTAGAGTTAAAATGCAAAATATGTGTCTCTGTGAGTGCAACTGGTATTTATGAAGAATTTCTAAATTCAAAAATACGAAATCAGGTGAAATTATTTTCTGTGGGTAGTAACAACACATACTTTTCCTCGCGATTGTGCAATCACGGATATATTTTCTGTTTACATGTAAGATGAGTAAAATTTTATGAAAATTGTCTCTTAATTGGGCATTCGCTGGTCGAAACAAATTTTAAGGTTTAAGTGACGAAGAAGTAGCGGTCTCGAAAGCCAGAAAATATCGGCTTGGCAGGCCTTGGTTCTCGAAGGTATGTTGTGCCATAGAGTTGATTCAATTTAATGTTTTGAACTTGGAAACTCCTGTCAATACAAGTTTATCATTAGTGACATCTACAACGTGTCCCAATATGATGAACTGGGTTTGACAGCCCTTTAATTGTCCTTCTATGTGAGGTACAAGGACAAAGCTTACACGAGAGTAAACAACAACTCAACAAGTTTACGCAATGTACCTTATAAATGTTAAATGTGAGCACCTTTCGTGACACGGAATACATCCATCCAAAAGCCGCATTCCCTTTGCAGACACATCCAGTTTCAAATTGATTAAACCATCGACGAATGTTGTTATCGGAGGGATGATCAATCCCAAATTGCCGTCGAAAAGCTCCTAAACTGAAACAGCAGAGCCACACCATGCAAATTCAATGACACAAAAGATTTCTGCACGGGAGTCGCCATCTTGTAATACATCTACGCCGCTGTGTAGAAGCAAAATTTCACAGTCGTTCTTATCGTACCTATACGATATACACATTCACCTTCGTCTATTGCAATATACTAAGTACTTGAAACCCTTATAAGTATTTTGGAACATGGTGTATTTTATCCCTTATTTGTATGGGTGAAAAGAGAGTCATATGTAAAGGTCTTTTCTACTGTTACGGCGGCCGATCCTAGTGCTGACGAGGGAAGTCGGAAACAAAAAAGCAGCACGATAAGAAACGCAGCAGCCAGTAAAACGAGGTTCACGTAGTTCTTTTTCTCGCCGCGTGGTGTCTTAAGGCGCCACTGCTGTTGTCGTGTTGGTCTGCTGCGTAATCCCCGCTCCCCACTTCCCTTGCCAGGAAGCGAATTTTTCTTCCAGTCAAATTGTGAATGCGGGTTCATTTCTTGCTCTCCGATTGGCTGTTGGAAAGTTACGGTGCTCTGATTGTGAGAATATCTTATTTCCTATTTTCAGCGCAAATTTGCTGCTTTCTAATCTAATCTAACCTAACCTAACCTAAACTAACCTAACCTAACCTAACCTAACGTACAGCGCAAATAAGATATTCTCACAATCAGAGCACCGTAACTTTCCAACAGTGAATCACAGAGCAAGAAAAGGCATTCACAAGTTGACTGGAAAAAGAAAAAAGCGCTGCTAGGAATACTCGACAAAACGTACCATTGACAAGACGTACCTACCACCTATGCGGATACCTGCGGAGGGTCTTCTAGTGAGTCTTAAAATATTTGCGGTGCGACAAAACGTACCACTTGAAAGTCCTATATCTTGAACTTTACGCCAAAGGCATTTCTTAAAATGGAAGAAGCACACACTGATTTCTGTCCAAGGAAACGCTTGGCGAATCTCATATATGGCTGCCAATTCAAAATCCACGTTCACTCTTTCTGGTTTCCACTCCGGAACAGCCTGAATGTTGAGTCGAAACAAGCTAATATAGGTCTCTCTATCCTTATTGGGCAATAGAGCAAAACTGCGGGGTTGATATTTGTTTCTTCAGCCGTGCTTCCAAAATCTTCATGGGTGCTGTAAATCTGAGAAAATTGTTTACTACAGCACTTAAAAGTACCATCCAAGAAAAATGAGTAAAGCGCTTCAGACTCTAACCTAACCTAACCTAAACTAATATGAAAACAACCAATTAGGAAATTGAACTATGACCAGCCGCAGTAAGATTGGAAAATACTTATAATAACTGGTGAGGTACAAATTACATTTTCTGTACCCATCTTTCCGATTGTTTTCTTTAATACAGGATTCAGTCTTCAATCTAACTGGTGGAACTATGGCGTTAACTACACAAACGAGAAACATTTCTTGTTGATCAGTATAATCAGAATAATGGTCATTATTGTAGTTGCCGTTTCATCATTGTCACCATCGAGATGATCATATTTCGAAACCGAAAAGTGACCGAAATTTTCTTAAAAGTTGATAGGGAAAGTTTTGGTATCAATTAGAAAAGCTGAAAGAACGTCGGTGCATCTGTGATAATTATCGGCATCTCAGAAACTATTGCACATACAATGATGAAATTTTATGTACTAATAGACCTAGAAAGGAGTGGACAAATCTATTGTACGCCAGTGCGATGCAGAGTCAAATGAAAACCGTAAAAGACCGACACGAACTACAGGACAGACTGTTTGATTTGATTTGATTTGTTGTTTTAAGTCCACTTTATGCACAGTAAGGCTAATTGGGACTGGACCTACAGTTTAAAGTGGGATCCGAACCACTTGTGCCTCCACCGGGTATCGAACCCGGGACCCCTTGATTTCAAGGCGACGACGCTACCACTGCGCCATCGGGGAGGCCCCAGGACAGACTGTAAACAGCTCAAATTTACACGAGGTATCGACTGTTATTTACAAAACGACCTCAAGGCTGCAACACTGATCAAGTTAGCTTCACAACGCAATTTTTGTCATTTTAAAGAAGACGCCTCCTGCATACATAGGCACCAGCGAAGAACAGTGGTTTCTTGCCATTGGAAGACTAAAACCTACGGACATCCTACAGCAAATGAAAATTCAATATCTCTATACATGCTTACAACGCCAGCAAGTTTACAAATAGAGCAGTAGTGGCTTCTGCCTATTCGCGCATTTGCACGTGCACACCCACATAAATCTGTAATGAAAATCAATATTATTATACTTATTTATTGAACTCTATCTCCTTCGAAACATCAAGTGTTCCCACGCCGCTTCACCAAGAGAGATGGTGGAGAAGCCTGCGATCAGTGATATCAACCCGCGTACACCAAGGCGCGCTCGCACTATGCGAGTTTCGTTCCCTATGACGCTGTTGCGTAGAGAACTCTGATTGGATCTTCTGGCTTGGGCGCCGTGCCTGGAGATTTTGCATCATTAGTAAACCCATGAACGCAGCGGTCGATGTGTTAGCAAATGTAGTGTTGCAAACCCATTCCATTAGAGACCATGTGACGAGTCGAGGGAACCCATACATCATTACAAATTGAGGTATTTTTTATTTTAGAAAAGGGAAATTTCGATTGTATATAGTCCTTCTCGTCCTGTTCCGAGCATGGCAGGGGCAGGAAAGAAGGGGCGGGGGAGGAGGGCGACTGAAAGTGAGACAAGTGTATGAAACATGCCTGGTATTACCTTTGCTTAGTCCATCTTGGCCAAAATAAACAGTCGCTGTGGTGCAGTAGCCGAATTATCAACACGACCAGAGGGAGCGTACATCAATCAGTCAGCTGTGTTGCATTCTGTGCCTGTTACTGCGTTGCAAAATTGTTTAGCGCTGTCAAAAGGTCGTTCCTGTTTCAGTGCAAGTGTTTGATTTCATGATGAATAGCGAAACTGTACATATCGAAAGCAGAGACTTAATATTTAACGTTATTGAATTTTTAAGGGACGTGATTGCCTGGAAAAGTTTAGAAATATTTGAAATTTGTTAAAAAATCTGTGCTAAAAATCATGAAATATAACTCTGTCATAGTCTCATTTTCAGTGAAAGATGATCAAAACTGGAGTTTCCAATACATTTAGCATCATTATGTACGTAAAAACGGGTGTACCGCATCATATCGATATCTATGAAACTGTTAAAGATAGAACGATAAAATTTAGTGAATTCTAGTAAGATACAAATACTAGTTGAACAAGGTATAAATTACCTCCATTTATTTCTCTATGTCGCTGGGGCGGTGAAACAATCGAAAGTCAACGTTGTGACATCTCTGCAACCAGTCGAACCGTAACTGTGAAATTTGGTTAACTGAAATACTTAACAGAATACCAAATCAACGTCGTTCCGGTCCATTTCCAGTCCTGATTATGACTTCATATATTGAGGGATAACGCATTTCAGCTATTGCTTCAATTCAAACTTATTGCTGTAACAAAATATTCTGCATAATAAGCGCAATTTCCCCAAAGCCTAATGTTTAGACATTCTGACTGTTGGTTAGCATTAAGTTGAAGAACAACACAGCAAAATATCATTTTCTTACTAATTACATCCTGGTTATTCCCTAATTACACTCTAACATAAAGTTCTATAAATTTATAAGGGAGAACAATATTCAATTTGTAGCTATGAATAAAATAATGCTGTAGTTCTCTGTTTCTCAACAATGCTGCCATCTATGAACCACTGCGGTCGGTAGAGTCGAAAATGGCGTCTGTGCAAGAGATGCCATTATGTTCTATGGCTTCACGAAATCCAGTCACCAGTTATAGTGCAGCGATCAGTGGTGGCGTTTAGGGGGCGACGGGGCATTTGCCCCCCCCCCGCCCCCACATTCCGCCACTTTTGCCCCCGCATTATGCTAAACCTTATCTACAAAGGGAAATATACTGCATTTCCACCTCCCAGCCAGTTTTTTACCCTGCCCTCCCCGCTTTTGGAATCCACTCGCCACCCCTGACAGTGATTGTATCAAACGAAAGGCACCGGATGTTAAGAACATAAAAAAATACACAAATTGTACATTTTCAATCGTTGCCCTGGGCTAAGGTTCGTGAAAATCTGGATAGCAAATTTCCAAATCGATGCATTGTGACGGGTGGTTGGAAACCCTGGAGTCCCAGATCACATGGTGCGGCTTAAGGATGGGGCCACCTTGTGTCCTCCTTGAGTAGCGCATAAACCTATATTTTGATTCTATAAGCGTGGCTATTTGTTTTAAAAATAGTTGTTAAAAACAGAGGCGCGACCACGAAATTTTGATTGGTGGTGGGAGCAAGTACCTGGATAAACGTACCAATAATAATAATAATAAAAATAATAATGCCATTATTATTATTATTATTATTATTATTAGTAGTAGTAGTAGTAGTAGTAGTAGTAGTATCAAAGACGTTATTGTCTTCGTAATTTACGCAAAAAGGGGAGAAGTTGGTGCTAAACCATTTGTGTTGTAACAAACGATTTGAAATATTTTTTCAAGACGCTCAATTTCACATTAACTAATCATGGAAAACAAGCACACAAACTGTATTTTTGAATGGCAGAAAATGCATGCATGATAAATTCATTCCGATAATTCTTCTTGTACATACAACATGTATAACTTTCATGTACAACCTTAAGTTTTACAATGCAACATGGATCGAGAATATACATGAGAATATACGTATACAAAATGGTTACACTAAATTCTGTATGTATTCAAAGTTTCTTTAAAACATATGTACTGTATACAACATACATTATTTAAATACATTACATAATCAATTCATCAACCTTAAAGTAAACCAACAGGAAAAATGACATAAATTGTCTCTGACTCCCTTCCCTCCAAACAAGCCACATAAGAAAAGTCTCTCTTGTAATTTACAGTTGCAGTTTACTTTGAGAGCGAAACGAGGAAAAAAATTTTGAGATCCAATTTTTTACAAATTGAAAACAATATTGATTCAATAGGGCGCAATTAATTTCTCGGATCTCCATGGCATTCTCTTTTACATTATTTTCCATTTACGTCGTTCGGCTAACAGGGCCGACTTCCGCCATTCCCGGCTTTGAACTTGATGAGACAATGCAAAGAAGACACTGCGAGCGATGCGAGCAAGAAAATTTTACGAAATGTATTTTTATTTGCATAAAAATTTGAAATCGAGGGGGGGGGGGATTACCCCTCTGTGCCCCCTGCCGGTGCCCTTGACGGTCAATGTTTTCTCCCAAACCCCCGCTCCCCTGATTTTCTTTTAAGGTTGGGGGAAATGTCTCCTGACCCCCTGTGATTACGCCAATGGTTAGAAATCAGATAGTTCATAGTGGAAACAATAGCACGAGAAGGAAAGGAGTTTCGCAAAAGAAGTACAGATGGCAGCTCAAAATAAAAAAAATATAAATAAAGTGTTGGAGAATAAATATGAAATACTGAAAGCAAGATTTACAATAAAAATATGTAGAAAAGACGAAAGCAATGTATAACTAGTAGCTGGTAAATGGAAAGGCAGACGTAAGTGTTTTCTGTCATACTTGAAGTTCAAACCTAGGGTCAATTGTAAGGCAGGCATAGAGGTATTCAGGAAAGTAAAAGATTTTAGTCTCCAGAAGCAGAGGTCAGTATAGCATTTTTCATCATCGCTACCTCATGTATCAATTTAAGCTAAGAAATTACTGTTATTCTGATATCATTGTGAAGGTATTAAATACATTTATACCTATAATAAACGTATGATTTAACAGTAATACTTAAAAGTATTTAAAACTAAGGCTATTATAGTATAGGTGAAATAAGGTTGGAGACGGAAATAATTATTAGAAAGCTGATTCCTTCTGAAATACGTTCTTTAGGTCCTCCTGTACTTCCCCAGAAATCCCAAAAAAATCCTGCATGGGGAACACCCTTAAATTTTGAATAAACGGTCGCCATCTTGGATTTATTTTAAAAATGCGACAACTCAGTAATGGACAATCATAGGGAGGTGCTGTTGGTGCCAAACGTTTCAGTTTTGGAAGAAGGAACTTATTACTGCAAAAAAAGTGTAAAATAGAGAGTTGATATAAATTTATTAACATATTATTGCATAAAACATGTTTGAAAACATACAAAAGAATCATTTTTTCAGTAAAGAATTGTACAATTGTTTCGAAACAATTCAAAATGAAGAATGAACACGTATACATAAACAGGTAAGGTTTAATATGCCTGACAAATTTCCGTCTTCCATTAAACTCATCTTCGTTTTGCATAATCTTCTCTGGTGGAGGCGCTGGTACATTTGGCTTCGACATGATCCTCGGTATCGTAGTTGCCTTCGATATCGTATTTATCCTCGGAATCCTGAATATTCCGATTGAAGCAGGTTTCTCCCGCACATTCGCTGCACATAGTGGTGCATTTCAGCCCACTTCGCTTACACTCACAATTTCGGGAGATGTCTCCTTTGCACCCACACGCACGAGATGCAGAAGGTTGTCTGGCGCCGGGGGTAAAGTGGATGTGACAGGCGTATGGTGTATCTTTCCGATGGTCCAGCCCCAATCTTTAGCTGAAAATACGTTACCTTTCCACGGCTGGACTTGGTTATATACTCTCAGACTATGCTCAGGGCGGCAGCTGAAGTAGGAGGAAGGCTCGGAAGATCCATAACGTAGTTTGGAGGTTTTTTACCAACGGTCTGGACATATTTCTTGTATCTCGTTTTGTCAAGTCCCTCTGAACGTTTACCTCCGAACAAATGGACGAAGAATTTCTCTCCTGCAGCTTCAACACAATCCTGCGACGTGTTTGGGTTGTTAAATATTTACACAACTATCTGTAGTGCAAGGTTATTTTGCAGCTTGTTGAAGCCTGAAATTGGACCTCTTCTGTACAAAGCAGAGGTGGTGTCGCATCCCTTAAAAGGGTGTAGGAAAAGTAGGTGTTTCGTCATGTTACCAAGGCCTTCGTGTAATTCTCTGCTGCAGTAAACTTTTCTAGCGGTTGTAGAATTTCCAGGAACTAACATGTGCAGGGCACCTTGGGGTTGCATCAAGGTAGCACTGAGTACAAGTAGATCTGAGTCCGCGCCAACTAGAACAGCTGATCGTCCTGATTCCGATTACTTTTTCGCTGTTTCAACAAACAAAACATCCGCGTCACTAGGGGTCTCGAAAACCGGGAACTTTGCTTTCTGGAATTCAGTGCTAACGAGTTTCAAAAAACTTATTTTATTCTCAACGTTTGACAAGACATTCTCTTGTGCAATTGTCACGGGGTTGGATGGAGTTACATCAACCCTCGCAGCAACAATTCCTGAAGACAGGGAAATGAGCTCTTCGGATTTGTTGAAAGGCGAATGTTGATGCAGCCAAACTAAAAATTTCCTCAAATCACTGGTATTTCGAGTCTTCCACGATCTTGATAAAGAAATGTGCTGGTCGGAGGATTCACCTGTCACTCCTGCAAAAGCTTCCACTGCTTCCATCACCTGGAGACTTCCTGGCATGGTGCAAATCCAATGCGCTACAACGCTATCGGACATATTTAGGCCTTGTGTCAAGCCACCGCTAACCTTCATAGATCGCATTAAGATCTGCTCTATGGTCATGTCCGCACCAAAACTTATCCGATCGCCGAACTGTAAAATAACCCTGACTGACAAAACGTTCAAACTCTTGATCCGACAAAGTAGTCTTAAGTTTAAACATATTCTGGAGGTAAAGGTGGGCTGATTTAGCGTAATGAATATGGCCAGCTGCATGGAGGTGAACTAACATGAGTTGAACGGAGAAGAGAAGAAGGTTCCAGTCGTCTGTTCTTTCTACTCTCACGAAGTCATGCATTATAGAAACTTGCTTGAAATACTGCAGCCATAATTGAGCAGTACGACTTCTTTCTTCAAGTGTCTTCATCGCACTGGATACAGCACTCAGTAAAGGTTTGACTTTGAATAGGAAAGATTCTGCGGAGGAGGACAAGTTTAACACCTCACTGTGAATTCCCCTGAGAGTTTGGACGTCAGAGCTGATCAAAAGTCCGCCTTCCTCACAACACTCCAAAATGAAATGAGCGATAGCTGCCTGAGGCAGCGAATGAGCTCGTAATGCTCTTGCATAAGCATGTCCATTAGCCATGTGGACAACAGCGTTCTTGCCAAATACCTCACCCCACATTTCTTCCATACCACTGCCACCCATGATTTTGCCCACCGCACCCATGTAACTCATAAGCAGACGAAATCCACCTAATCTCACGATTACCTTGGACAGCTCATCAGTTTCGTCTGCCTGATAGACTATATCCATGCCTTTAATGAAAAGTGGCTCATCAAGTGTTACAATATACCTTCGTTGCCGCTTCCTGCATTCTTCTATCGCGAAACGAAGACAGGTGTTAATTGAGGTGGGGTTAGAAGGTTGAAGATTGACGAAGGGCAAGGGTATCACTTCTGACTTTTAGTAGGATCTTTTTCCTGTGGCAATCTCCATGAAACCATTCCATCCCGTATGAGGTTCTCCAGCTGACTTGGGACCCGCCATCCAAATCCATTGGTATGAGGGTCAATCCATGGTTCTTGGGCCGGTGAATGACGATTGGGATGAAGCCAAACTTTCCAACAACAGTCGCCGTTGGTATAATCTTCGGTTGTGGAACACAAGAACTCGTCAGAACAGTTGAAGAAGTCGTCACACACTGTATTCCTCCCATCATATGATATGTTCCATGTCCATCCACAGTTCGAGTTTTATGATCAGCATTATCGAAGACAAACTGCACAAATCCATGTTTCTGAACTTCACTTGAAGTGTTCATTGTCATGGAAGTTTCATACTTACAGATTTCACTGTAGGAAACAGAGTAGCCTAAATTATGCAGAAGGTTAATTAGATGTTTTGATCGGAAACGCCTATGAAGAAACACTCCAATTCCAACCTGCAGAGCTGACACAAATGAACGTGAACGCACCGAAGAAATGATAGAGTGCGCAACACTCAACACCTTCTGGTTGCAAGGTGGACCTTTTACTGGTTTCATTAGACCAGAAAGCAGATGAGTGAGCATCTCACCTACTTGATTTTCTCCACTTTTCGATATTTCTTCGTAGGTTGGATATGTCGAGCAATCATAAACTTTAGATCTTATCTCTTCTTGGAGGATGGTAATAGCCGGGTCTATAATCCTCTTCTTTTCTTCCACAGCATCTTTTTACTTTCGCTGTACCACTTGTCTGTTAAAATCCTTGATGCAACGGGCCTAAAAGAAACAACAATCCCGAAACATTTCTTGCTGGATGACATAAGAACAGTACTGCCGTAGCGCGTTGCTAAAAGCTCCCGCAGACGCTTTTCACTGTATAACTTGTCACTGTCGGTACTGAACTTTAAGAGCATCTCCATAAGATCAGACAGCAGGTACTGGCAGTCATCGTTGTCATGCAGGAAGTTGCATAATTTATTGAAAGCCTCTAACTTGTACTCGTCAACAGGTCTTCCGACCACATTTTCAGATGGCTCGCCTGGCATACTTGAACCAAAGATTGAAAATTGTGCATCACAGTTTTTTATGATATTGCGCTTCGGCCGCAATCAGGTCACATTCGCTATTAATGCGATTTAGAACTATTTTCCCCCACTTGTCGCACTATTTGCGCACATACTCCGAATACTTGACTTTTTTTGTGAGTAGAGTAAATATGTACTTCTGACCACAACTTTGATTTCTTGACCAAACGACTACAAAAAGTTGAAAAACTCACTTTCTCTCCCCGTTGCGCGCCTCATTTAGTGCGCTGACGATGTTTCACGGGCGCAAAAAGGCAGTGATGAGTGAAAGATGAGCTCTCATTCTCTCATCCTTCTCATCTTTCTCATCTTTCTCATTGTTCTCTCATTCTCTTTTTATTCTCCTCTCATCCTCTCATTTTTTTTTATTCTCTTATTTTTTTATTCTCTTATTTTCTTATTTTTTGAAAGATGAGTGCACCTTATCGTAATTTTCCAAGTCTGGGACCAAATGTTTATATATCGTGACCTACGTAAACCTCTCCTCTCATTCTCTCATTCTCTCATTCTCTTATTTTTTGAAAGATGAGTGCACTTTATCGTAATTTTCCAAGTTTGGGACCAAATGTTTATATATTGTGACCTACGTAAACCTCTTCTCTTATCCTCTTATTCTCTCAATCTCTCAATCTCTCAATCTCTCATTCTCTTTTTACCTTTAGAATATTGTCGTCAACATTAGAGATGAAGTTGGAGTGCTGGAATCAACGGGGCCAAATGTTTATATATATCGTGATCTTCGTAAACCTCTTCTCTCGGGGAGGGAACGATGCGGCATATACACACGCGGGCGCTCTCATCTTCTTATTCTCTTATTCTCTCATCTTCTCATCTTCTCATCTTCTTATTTTTTGAAAGATGAGTGCACCTTATCGTAATTTTCCAAGTCTGGGACCCAAATGTTTATATATATCGTGACCTTCGTAAACCTCTCTCTCGGGGGAAGAATGTGGCATATACACACGCACGCGCGTGCGCGTATGCCCGTATTGTAACACAAACAAACAAACAAAATAATAATTGTTGTTTTTTAGGATACCTGGCCCCTATAACCTCGCCAGGGTGCGTGGTGCCCAACCCAAAAAGGTTCTAACGGCGAAATCATCACGAGTTTAGATTTGTACTGCGAATGTTGTCAAAAATTTAATCAATGTTGTTTATTCTCGATGCTAGAATCTTACATAGATTATTCTCTAAAACAAAAATCGATAATCCTATGCCAAGCCCCCAAGCTATTCAGGCAATTTCTAATGTTCGCGTGGATAGCGACGCTCGGTAGAATTTTTCCTGTCCCTGTGGAGAAATTGTGTTTCATCGCTCAATGTAACATTTTCATCACGGACCAAACTATCCACAGCAACCCCTCCCCGAACCCATTCACCTTACATCCTTTTTCGCCCGAAGAGATTTTATTTTTTTTCAGCTTTCCCACGGTTCTGAATAAAGAATCTATTACATCCCCGATAACAATAGATTCAGAAGCGGATGCGGCGGAAGCAAACACAGCAGCATCTTCCGCTTTTTGAGTTTTGTGCTGGGAATCGTTTGTTTCACACACCACACCCTGACGGGGCGTGGAATAGAGGCCGAGGGGGGAAATAAACGACAATACATGCATGGGTGGAACTGTCAACGCCCCGTTTATTGTTATTTGTCCCTACAGAATATTGTGCACATCGCAAAAATCTTTTGTTGAAAAAAATATGGCATGAATGAATTAGTTAACAAGGGTTTTATTTGCTAGGATATTGACCATAGCCCTCATTGTGTTTTCACCAAAGAGAGTCGCGTGGAGTAGGGAGGAGAGAAGGAGAAAAAAAAGAGGAGTTCCTATATAACGTAGTAGTTTCTTCTTTGTACATTATTATCATAGTGAACGTCAATCGTGGCAGTTCAGTATTTTTTAATTTGTTTATCTGGCAGTATACATATATATCATCGTGGAAGTTTTAGTGAGCTACAAGTTTTATTTTGAAGTTTTTCTATCTCTCTTGAAGGGTGAACGTCAATCGTGGGAGTTCAGTATTCTTAATTGTTTGTCTGGCAGTATACATATATATCATCGTGGAAGTTTTAGTGAGCTACAAGTTTTTATTTTGAAGTTTCTCTCCATCTCTGTTGAAAGGTAAGTTTTTATTTTCATGATATATTAATATTTTTGTTTTGCGTCTGACACACACATATTCAGAGGAGCCATAAAAAATTGACACACACTTACATGTCCCATATTTTTTAACCTCCTACAACAGTGCACACACACACACACACATACATACATACATACATACATACATACATACATACATACATACATACATACTGTTTGCGTCTAATATATATGTGGAAGGAAAAAATATCTAGCATTTTTTAACTTTTTTTCCTTCTGTTTCAGTGCACTTTCCACTACCATCACCACAACCCCCCCAAAAAATTTCTCTGTGTATATATAAATAACAGAAGGAAAAAATGGAATCGCAACCAGGTCCCTCCGGTCTTGTGGCATGTCGCAACTGTCGAAAGTTGATTTCTAAACCTAATATTGCTAGGCATTTAAAAAAATGTCGTCTACCAGATCATGATGTCGTAGCCCCGCCGGCAAAGAAATCTCGCACTGATGGGCATGAGGAGGGTGCTTTGAATAAAAGTGCACGCATCATGACTTATAAATCTGGAAGCGATGAAAAGTGTGACTCGAGCATCTTCCTCAACAATGTGAAATCTCTGGTAGTCGATAAATTACGTGATTGCCTCGTCAATGTTGCAATTAAAATTCATCTCGTCTTGACCCTGCTGTATGAGAAAGTTGTCTCGTCCGAGTCAAGCACTTTCAGCTTTTACGTAGGGTGTGAAAGCTTACACGATGACAATAACGAGAATCTTGACGAGATAGTGACACGGCTATTTGAGCACTTGACACAAAAACAAGAAGAGTTTGAAGGTAGAGGAAGTGGATGGAGTCTTTGCGGTCACAACCACATGTTAGAACTTCGAGTCTGCAATTTCAAACCATTACGCAGCACTCAAAAAAAAACAAAAAAACAAAAAAAGCAAAATGCAGTGTTGAACATACAAAGTAATGATCAGAAGAGTTTCCTATGGTCTGTCATCGCCGCATTACACCCGGCTAATAATAATAACCCCCAACGTCTGTCCAATTACAGAGGATACGAGGGAAGATACGAGAATATGATGAGAGGAATTTCCTATCCTGTGCCCCTGAATAAGATCAATCAATTTGAAAAAAACTATAGAGAGGAAAAAGGAGAATATATCGATATTTCTGTGTTTGGGGTTGACGATTGCGACAACATTCGTGTGTTAAGACCTGCGAGAAGCCAGAATAATGTAATTCGACTCTTGCTTGTAGATGGTCGTTATAGTTTGATACGAAATTTCTCAGGATTAGTAGGAAGACAGATCAGCAAGCATCACGATAAGATCGAAATTTGCGATCGGTGTTTGAGAATTTTTCGCGGAGGTAAGAAGATGAGAGAACAGTACAAGTGTTTTGGCTCCGTGAATGCAGAACCCGAAGATGTCATGCCGGAACCCGGAACCAAGATGAAATTTCAGAAACACCAGGCTCTTCTCCACCATCCCGTCGTCCTTTATGCCGACTTTGAAAGCTTCCAAGTTCCCATGGCGTCTTGCGACCCTGATCCCTCTACCTCAAGCACGACCCAAATTTTTCACCACGAGCCTTGCAGTTTCTCCATCTACGGAGAAAAATTGAATGATGTCATCTTGTATTGCGGACCTGATGCGGCAAAACATTTTGTTGAGAAGATAGCGGAATGCGCGAGAGAACTTACACCCAGCCTGAAAGGCTCTTACGTTTCTCCACCTGCTCTCACAACAGAACAACAACAGAGACATGACGCGGCGACAAGATGCGAGGAGTGTAACCAGGCTTTCACCGCCGAAAATTACAAGGTCGTCCACCATAACCACCAGAATGGATTATTTCTAAGCACCATCTGTAATTCGTGCAATCTCAAGATTAAGGAGTCGCATTTTGTTGCCGTGTTTCTGCACTACACGGAGAAGTACGACACACATTTCTTCGTCAAAGAACTCCACAACATAACTTCTCGAATCAGCATCATCCCGAGAACGAGCGAGAAATATATTGTGGTGAGAGTGTGGATCCCTCTCCAAGAAGGAGGAAGCGTGGAAGTGCGAATCCTGGACTCTTACAATTTCCTGTCCTCCAGCCTCGCAAGCCTTGCATCTCAACTTGGCGACGAAGATCTTGTGGCCACCAAGCAAAAATGTTTTTCGGGGAGAGATGAGAATTTGAATCTGTTGCGTCGCAAGGGTGTCTACCCCTACGAGTACGTCAACAATTTCGACAAATTTGACGAGACGGAACTTCCACCCCGGGAGGTATTTTATTCTTCTCTCACGGAGGACGTCTGTTCCGAAGAGGACTACGAACACGCTCGTAGTGTGTGGACGGCATTCAATTGCCAAACTTTTCGCGATTATCACGATCTTTATCTGAAATTGGACGTGACACTTCTGATGGATATTTTCGAATCGTTTCGTAAGAGATGCATCGCGATATACAAGTTGGATCCTGCGTATTTCTTCACCACACCGGGATTGACTTGGGAATCGATGATGAAATACACCAACGTGGAACTGGGCCTCATCGCAGAGAAGGAACAGTATGCTTTCATGGAGAGTGCGATACGGGGTGGCATCGTCCAATGTCCCCGACGCCATGCTCAAGCAAACAATCCTCATACGCCTGGTTACGATGCATCGAAACCCAACACCTATATTGTCTACTGGGATGTCAACAACCTGTACGGCCACTCCATGTCCCAGTGTCTTCCCATCAGCGACTACGGGTGGATGACCGAAGAGGAACTCTCCTGCGAAGATTTTCTCAACTGGAGCGAAGATAATGAATGGGGCTGTTTCTTGGAAGTGGATCTCGATTATCCCGAAACGCTTCACGAGAAACATCACGGATTGGCCCTGGCCCCCACCAAGGAGAAGCCACCTGGAGGATCGGAGCCAAAACTCATACTAAGCATGGAGAACAAGCGGAATTACGTTCTGCACTACCGACTCCTCCAATTTTACATAAGTCACGGCTTGCAGTTGAAGAAAGTTCATAGAGGATTGAAGTTCCGACAGAGCAAGTGGCTCGAACCGTACATAGCCGAGAACACGCGGCGCAGAGTGCAATCGACATCGCCTGCAGACAAGGATCTGTACAAACTGTTCAATAACGCCATCTACGGCAAGACGATGGAGAACGTGCGTAATTACATCGACGCAACGTTGGTCACGGACGAAAAGAAATTTGAGAAGATCGTCGCGTCACCCTACTTCAAAAACTTCACTATTTTCGACGAGAATCTAGTATTTGTTGAGAGGAACAAGAAGCAAGTGATGCTCAACAAGCCGATTGCCATAGGTGCCACCGTCCTTGAACTATCAAAATTGCACATGTACCAATCGTACTACGATCAGTTTCAACCTTTTTATGGAGATAACATCCAAATATGTTATATTGACACGGATAGCTTCATTTTTCTAATCCAAACACCAAGCCTCGAACATGATCTGACTAAGATGAAGCATCTGTTTGATTTTAGCAACTTACCATCAGGCCATCACTTACATTCGACAGAAAACAAAATGACGATTGGAAAATACAAAGATGAAGCGGCTGGTAATTACAGCAGGGAATTTGCGGGGCTTCGTGCCAAAATGTACTGTGTAAAGATTACAGAAGAAAAAGAGATCAAGAAGGCGAAGGGGGTAGGAAAAATAAGTACCAGCAAATTTAGCATGCAGGACTACAAAGAATGCCTTTTTCATGGTAAAAGGCAACTTAGCACCGATCATCGCATTGCAAGTAAATTGCATGATTTGTACACGACGCGCGTAACCAAGGTCGCATTGGATGGCAGAGACAACAAGTTACGCGTTCTCGATTGTCAAATCCACACGCGAGAGTGGGGGCACTACAATAAAAGCGATAAATGTGACGTGTGTTAACCGTAACCCCATAGTCATGAAGTCCGCTGTGTTTTTGAAGAAGAATGGCAGACGGAGGAAAAGAATAAAAGAGGGAGCCCTCGGGTGATGAAAAATAAGAGTTGAATTTAATGAGCCTCGATTTGGAGCGGGCTTAACAACATAATAACAGGTTGCAACTTTTCATCGCCCGAGGGCTCTCCCTTTCATTCTTTTCCTCCATATGTTTTGAAGAATAGCAAAAAGCACGATGTGTTAAATAACTAACAAGAACAATGAATCTCTTTGGTTTTCGCAAACAAAGCAACATGGACACTGCATCACCAAATTTCAATAACCTCTTACCTTCCGTGTTATCTAAACTCAACGGTTTGTTAATTATTCACCTCAACAGCATTTGGACGGAAATAAATAACGATGTGGGCAAGATGTTTTATGTTTTTAATAACAATTTACATTTCTATGAAATTCCGATCGACGGGAAACTTCAAATCACCGTGAATCCGGAAAACGCAGGCGAAATCAAAATTTCTACCGGCAAGAACATTTTTCGAATGAAGCACGACAAGATACTTTCTAACATGTCGTACGATGTGTCTGCAGGAGATTATCTTTACGTGGAACTCCTAGGAGATTACGACAAACTTATTCCTCTCTTCGTAGAATTACGAATCGTCTATCCTATTATAAATAACCGTTAACCAAAATGCCTAACGACATTTTCGGCAACACTAAGCGTGTAGACCATGCAGAAGAGATTCTCATGCTGGACGTTCGAGTTAAGAAGTTGAGGACCGATTTGATCGCTTTGCAGGAGACCTTAAACAAAAGTTTAGAGTCTGAGATCGCTACGCTCCAAACGCAATGTCTCGATCCCATTCTGAAAATCGATTCCGAACTGAAAACACTGATAAAAAATTATGTTGACGTACCTTCTTACGACAACATTCAAAATATACAGTTGAGCATGGATTCGCTTCAAAATGATTTGGCCAAATTACAGCAATTTCAATCGAAAAATGAAGATTTGGAAAAATTGAAACTCGAAATCGAAGAGCGAACTTCCGCAATAGAAAAGAATTTCTCTGAACTTCAAACCGTCGTGAATGATATTGATATAGAACGATTGCAGGTCGTTGTTTCTAAATTACAAGAAGAATTCACCGGCACGTTGGAAGAAATCAAATCCAAGTTGCAGACTTTGGAAGATACAATGACGAACCTACCATCGTCGGACGAACTGCAGGTCATCGGTAAAAGCGTCGCGAACATAAAAATTCAACTGGAGGCTTATCAAGATTTCGAACACATTCAAACCACCATCGCTACCCTTCAGGCGTCCTTGGAATTGATCAACGAAGAAATTAAAAATATTCACGCTGAAGCAAGTGTGTTGACGAGCATTCAAGACACGTTGAGCACGGTTCAGCAGAAGATCCAATATTTAGAAAATTTGAACGTCGAAACGAATCTCGCTCATTTTCATCACGTACTGGACAACATACAGGGTGACTTGGAATCGTTACGAACGAGCGTGCCTTCAAGTGAAGATTTGGAAAAATTGAAAACGGCGGTGACGGCACTATCCGATTCGAGTGACATCAAAAGTTCATTGAGCGATCTCGAGAGTAAAGTGGCCAATCTCCCCACCTCCAAAGAATTACACGCCTTGAAAAGGAACATATCACGTATGCTGAAACGACTGGAAACGGAAACAGCGAACGTGGAACAGATTCGAGACGAACTTGCTTCGCTGGTGTCGACGCTGCCCACTTCGCAGAGCGTCGCCGACCTTCACACGCAGTTTACAGAGATGCGAATCATCGTGAACGATCTTACCGAGAAGAGCTCGAAATTGAATCAAATCGAGAACCTTCAGAACATTGTCGTCAACATCAGAGATCAAGTTGGAGTGCTGGAATCAACGCAGGAATCGACGCTGGCCTCTTTCGGTGCCAAGTTGCAAGAACTCAACGAAAGCTACAAGCAGTTGAACGTGGAAGTGAAAATCAAACCGTCATTTTCTACCGTAACGGATACCATAGTCGAGCATTTGGTGCCCGTACAAAACACACTGGGTCAGCTTCACAGCAACCTCGTTAGCATCGATACTAAATTCGCTAAACTGCATTCTCTGCAAGCCATCGAAATCAACAGCGTTCCCAATCAACAGAGAATCTCCACCTTCGTCGAAGGTAACAAACTGTACATGCTACATCCTTATCATCCGTACTACAAGTTTCTCCTCGATGGCACGATTCAGATAAACGAATTTTCGTACTGGTCTCACGGCAGAAAAGCTAGCGTTCCCACCATGACTTTGATATCGAATCGTGGTGTCCAGAAAGCAGGAAACATTCCTCTGGCGCGTTGGAACGAAACGCGCAACATATATGAAATACACGAAGACGAAGATCTTACTGTTTTCGACGTGAGTGCCGGCGATAAGCTGATCATTCAAAACACGAGCGAAGTGCCACCCTCTTTGAATCCCATCACGCTTGTGCTTCTTTTGAAACGTAATCTCTAAAAATAATAAAAAATGTCTAGGCAAGCCATCGTCCAAGAATTGCATAAACCTGCACGCCGCAACTACGAACGTTTGGCTGTGGTAACCAAGGGAATCGACGACCTCTGGGAAAGCGACCTCGTCGAAATGAGTAGCGGCAAGTTAAAAAACGTGCATAAATTGAACAAGGGCAACAAGTACCTCCTCACCGTCATAGACACATTTTCGAAATTCGCATGGGCTCTACCTTTGAAGGCGAAAACAGGAACGTGCGTCACGGAAGCATTCAAGACAATTTTTCGCGAAAGCGGCGGCAGACGACCTCGGTTTCTGCACACGGACAAAGGGAAGGAATTTTACAATGCCGTATTCCAAAAGTTTATTCGGAAACACAACGTTCATCATTACTCGACCTTCAGTGACGTCAAGGCCAGCATTGTGGAAAGATTCAATCGCACTCTGAAATCGCGCATGTGGTCACGCTTCACGCTTCAGGGAAGCTACAAGTGGGTCACTATTCTCCCGGAACTTGTTAACGACTATAATCACACACGGCACGCAACGATAGGCATGAAGCCAGCTGACGTTACCAGGTCTGACGAGCAACGTTTAATTTCTAGCGTTTACTGTCCAAAGTACATGCCCACGACAAAAAAAGCTAAATACAAAATTGGAGAACAGGTGAGGGTTAGTAAATTGAAGCGAACGTTTGACAGGGGTTTCACACGAAACTGGAGCACTGAACTTTTTACCGTGGTTCGAGTTCTACCCGGGAACCGTCACACGTATATAATAAAAGACAGTGGCGATGAAATTTTATTGGGGCGCTTCTACGAGGAGGAACTCTCTAAAACTAAATACCCCGACACGTACCTTATCGAAAAAGTTTTGCGCAAGAGAGGCAACAAACTTTTGGTGAAATGGCTGGGACTTCCGGAAACAAGTTGGATCGATTCAAACGAAGTGATTCTATGAGTACGTGGAACGTGGTAAAGCGTCTACCTGATTCGGAAAGTGGAAGGAAGAAAAAAAACGGTGAATTGCTCCCCGACAGCATCCGCTGTCTGATCGTAGGACCTTCGGGGTGTGGAAAAACGACACTGCTCGTGGACAATTTTCTCCTCGCACCAAATTGGTTAGATTGGAAGAACAGGCACCTGTACGTGTTCTCGAAAAGTTTAGAGCAATCCAAATACCAGCAACTGATGAAACTGTACGATGGTCTGGACATTGCAACGTTCGCCTCGGAAATAAAACCACTCGACGATTGTCGTGAAAATTCAGTTGTTGTGTTCGACGATGCCATCCTGGAAAATCAAAATGAAATTCGCAACTTTTTCACGCAAGGTCGTCACAAAGGAATGGATTGCTTCTACCTAGCTCAAACGTTTTCCAAAATTCCAAAACAGTTAGTACGCGACAACGCTAATTTCATATGTTTGTTTCGTCAAGATCACACCAACCTCAAGCATGCGTACGATGACTACGTAGGCGGAGACATGAACTACAATCAATTTTCGGAAGGCTGCTGCTCTACTTGCTGGAAGGGTGACGATTTCGGATTCGCTACGATCGACATGACGAGGAAACCCAACGACGGAAAATACAGAAACAAAATCAACGACTTTCTAAACGTTGCAACGTTGTGAGAAACGACATATATAAATAACGTCATGACGAAACGAAAAATCGAAGACGAAAATCTTAAGCTTCGCGATTACCTCGCAAAACGCTTCAAAGGTTGGAAATCCGAAAATCGCGGATTCTACGAAGAGAAGAAACGTCAGGATCAACCTGTGATCGATGCCATCAGCGGTCTAGGTAAAGAAATTAAAAGTGTCACGGAACAAAATAAAAATTTGATTAACGAACTCGTACCGCTCGCAGCTAAAAGTTACGCTGTACCCACGCCTATTTCAAGCATTCCTTCGACGCCGTTCGAACTGAAGGATGCACCGGCACGACGTCGAGCTATTGGTAGCACGTCCTCGTCTTCGGATAAAATTGAGTTGGGGCCTTTGGCACGAGACTACCTGAGTACGGGGAAATTCGACAAGGATGAAGTGTTCGGATTGTATCCCAGTATGGAAACCAGCGAAGGCGGCGGTGTGGTGTGGAAGATTGGGAAATCGAAGGTGACCTTCGAAGGCAACGACATTAAAGTCAATTTAGGCGACAAGGATAGTTGGAACAGGTATCCGGGTACGGTGGGACTGTGGGAACTCGTTGCCAAAAAGCAGCCGAAAGATTACACCGACGAAGATTACCAGAGTTACAAGGAAATTCTAATCATGACGGATGCCTTGTACCAAAACAACGACGCCTCGCAGAATAGGGTGAAATCGAGCAGCGGCGAGAAGTACAGGAATCTCATCAAACCGATTTGGAACCAGGTCAAAACAGGCAGCGGGGTCAAACGCTACAACACGTTACCCAAAGAATTCGTTTGGGTGGACGACGTGAGGAAACTCGTGGACCGATTGTTGGTGATAGCCGGCGAAGAGAATGCAGGCAACCGTAATTTCTACAACGAGAAGGTTGGCATCGTGGACATGATCAGCACGAAACTTTCCAACTTCATCGTGAACGACGACAAGGGCATAGGTTACCTGATCAAAATCATCAACACGCTGCCTCCGAAATTCTGGAACGTTGCCGAAGGAAAGGGACTCGTGAACGACATCATCAACAAGTTACCTTTCGAGATGCATTTACCTGGCTACCAGTACTGCGGACCGGGTACCAAACTCGAGAAAAGATTGGAGAGAGGAGACAAGGGTGTGAATCCGTTGGACGCCGCATGCAAAGATCACGACATCGCCTACAACACCACGCAGACGGATCTGGATGCACGTCACGAAGCAGACAGAAAGTTAGAGCACGCAGCTTTCGAAAGATTCGTGAGTAGAGACGCATCGTTGGGTGAACGGGTCGCCGCACTAGGCACCACCATCGCCATGAACACGAAACAAAAATTGGGGTGGGGTATATAAATAACATACAGTAAAAAAACAACATGGATTGCATAACTAATTTGCCACCCGAGCTACTATCTAAAATATTCAAAAAGGTAGTTAACGGAGATGTTAATAAACTTGTAAACATAGCAAGAACAATGCCGGAATTTCGCATCCCTTGTGAAATGGTTCTCAAGGACCTTCTTCGGGAGATCAGCGGCCTGAGGTGCGGTGATCTCAACATTCTGCTTTTGGCTGCAGGGCAAAAATTGGACGATAGGTCGGACGAACTGTACGAGGCGATGCAGGGAAGAAGACAGTATACTGATGATTGGTACAAGTCTATGCAGGAGAGGAAAGATATCACTACGCACATCCTCGCGTTTTCCGAAGCACGAACTTTCTTCCTCTGTTAAAAAATAATAATATATATACGTGTCAAAAAAAAACTTGATATATAAATAACACACATCGTGAAAAATATAATCTTCGGTATATATAAATAACACACATCGTGAAAAACAATTAAATTTCTCTCTAACACTTTGAAATTTTTCTTTGATATGACGACCGAAAAAATAAGTGAGCTCCAAGCATTAAAACAAATGCTAAATTTGTCATTTGAGTATGTAAAAATTCGGGAATTGGAAGTCGACAAATCTTACACGATAACTTCCGGTTCAATCGTTTCTACCCAGTATGGTCCCAAGGTACGCCTGTTGCTCAACGCACAATACAGTTTATTTTTACCAGATCGATACGCTAACATGTTATCGGACGAGAAGCTATCTATTTTAATCGAGAACAAAACAAAAATCGTGTACAAGGGGACAAAGGAACTTCTTGGCAAGAAAACAAAGCACGTAATAGAATTTGTGTAGCGACTGCGAGGCCTTGAAAATATATAAATAACATACCGTAAAAAACTACACAAGAAAAAATCTCAGAATATATATAAATAACATACTGCGAAAATAACGCATAGAGCATCAACATGAAGCCCAAGGGTGTCGTGTACCAGATACCATACTCCAATCTTAAAAATCTAGGTGCCCTCGATGGGTTACTCACCAAGAAACAACGCGAGAAGAAACGTTCTTGCTTGTCGAAAGGACATGGAATGAAATTGCTGCTCAGCACACCTCAATTGAAAAGATTGCAGCGTTCGCGGAAACAGCAAAAGATTGGAGGTTTCATATTCAGCATCCCGGCCATCCTAGCAGCATTGGGGGCCGTTGGAAGTTTGGCTGGCGGAAGTGCCGCCATCGCGAAAACCGTCATCGACTCGAAGAAGAACAAAGCCGAGTTGGAAGAACAGAAACGTCACAACCTGGCCATGGAGAAGAAGGGGAAGGGCGTGATGAAGAAGTTTAAAAAAAAGAAACAGAAGCACTCACCAATCGAGACATTGAATCTCTGATCGAACCATTACGAATCAAATACTTCAGAGGAGTTTTCATGTCCGACTCGTTACCTTCAAGCGTTAAAAGAAGAGAATGCGGAGTAGTCAACTTGGACGGTCAAGAAAATCCAGGCACGCATTGGATATGTTACCACAAAAACGACAATGATAAAGCATTCGTTTTCGATTCTTTCGGAGGTGTTCCACCTACAAATTTAATTCATTATCTGAAAACAAACAAAACCTCCATATACTACAACGACGAACGCATTCAAAATTTCGGAGACGTGAACTGCGGTCATCTCTGCCTCTCCGTGCTCGCCTTTCTCTCTAAAATAAATAACCCTACGATCGAGGATTTCCAGAAAGCATTGTGGAACCTCAAACAGCATCACTAGGATGGGCGTGTTCCATCTCACGAGTGAATCTTCAATCTTGAAACTCACGCTGCACGACGACATTGTCTATCCTAAATCCGTGGCTCTGCGTGCATTCTACAGCATGTACCTCATACCTAATGTTACGCAGCACAACAACAAAATTAGCGTCGGAAGCGAACACATCGTCGTCACGCCAGGACAATACAATCTTTCCACTTTGCAAGCTCAATTACCCAAAGGCACGTACCTTTCTCAAAATTCGGTCACGCACAGAGTGGAAATCCTATCCGCGACGGAGACCGTGGACCTGGGCACCATAGGAGAACTTTTAGGTTTCGAGAACAACACAAAACTCGAAGCTGGCATCAAGCACGTGGCAACAAACATTCCTAAATTTTTGGCCATAGAGACTCTGAACGTACACTGCAACGTGGCGGAAGGTATGATCACGAAATCTTCGGACGGATTGTTAGGAAGTCACAAGCAGACGGGAATCATAGCCACTTTCAAACCAAGTTCCGAGTTCATGGAACCGATCATCTACACGCCCTCTTCGCCGATCTATTTTCCAGTATGTCGCAACCGCATAGACGACATAGAGTTGGTGGTGACGAACGAGAAAGGAGACGTGGTGGATTTCGCAGGTGCAACAACTACTGCCATCGTGGAGATCAACGTATAATAAATAACCATACATATAAAATGGAGCAAATCGAAAGTTACGAATTGCAATCTTTCCCTCCCAACCGTCGCACGTTTGCCAATCTCAACGAGGCAAACAGGGAGGTCGAATACGACGTTGACGTAGGCGACGGGTTCGTTCATCCTCACAGAGCAGACCTCTACCTTCAATTCGACGTGGTGAAGAAAGAAAGCGGAGACACGTTTCCCGCAGCAGCAAACTTGATACTCGTAGACAACTTCGTGCCTCACCTGTTCTCGCAGGTGGAGGTGAGGAAACACAACACCATCATTGACAGAATAGATTATCCAGGCATCACGTCGACGGCAGTGGGAACGTTGAAATTATCCAAAACGGACGCAGCATACTATCAGGCGGGAGGATTCGAAGCAGGGACCAAAATATCGACAACAAGTCACACGGTGCTCTTTCCCATGCGTCTGCTGCCTGGTTTCTTCTCCGATTACAAGGAGATCATGTGGAAGGGAGGACTGAGAGTCACGTTTCGAAGAGCGGCCAACGATAACAACGCAATAATGCGATACACCAACTTGAATGCCGACGGCACACCAATAGCCAACACTTTACCCGAAGCAGCCAAGTGCATCATCCGGAGCATGGAATTGAGAATGCCGGTGGTGGAATACGAGACAAACTATGCCCTCAAGTACAAAGCGGAGATCTTGAAAAGTCCGCAGGTACCGATTCACTTTCACGGTTACCAGTGCGTGCAGAAGATGGCGACGGGAAGTCACATGGAATTCGACGTGACGACGCAGTTCAACAACATACAGTTCGACATGCCAGATTTCGTCGTAGTGCTCTTTCAGACCGGGAGGGACAAGAATCAGGAAAAAGATTCCAGCAAATTCGTCGACTGCAAGATCAAGAACGTATATCTCAAAAATGGACGCAACGAAGTGTTCCCGCGCGAGAATTACAACCTCGACATGACCAAAAACGATTATCTCAAACTTTACGAAGCGTTTTCGGCTTACAAACGCGTGACCGAGGGAAGTGTGGACATGTACTACACGCCCAGCGAGTTCAAAACACGGAGACCCATGACCGTCATCAACACATCTAAGAGAAAGAAGGTTGTGGTCAACGATCGAACCAACATCAAGGTCGTCTGCGAGTTCCACGATGCCTTGCCCGAGGATACCCTATGCAGTGTCATCCTCATTGCAGAGAAGTCCTTCGCCTACGACGTGAAGAATGAGAGGGTCACAGAGCAGTTTTAACAAGTTTTTATCATCTATTTTCTTGCACAATAAGAAATTTTTAGTGCTAGCACAATCAGTTACAATGGCACAATACGAATTTCACTAGTTCAGATCAGTTACAAATGTCAATTTCATTAGTTATAAGTTACAATATCTTTTTTGCACTATAGCACGAGAGACAATCAGAAAATTTGCACAAAAAAATTTGTTGTTGTTTTTACACGTGAAAATTAACAATAAAATTTCTTTCTTATCGTTTCAGATGCTGTCGAAACATCAAAAACACATACACACACACTAGAAAAAAAAAAGCATGCAACTTTATTTGTAACACGCACATATTCTCCATCTTCATCAAGAAAATATTATAATAAACATAATTATTTTTATCTATATCTCACAATAAAACTCTATATCCAAAAATATCACAACATCAAATAACACTAGAGTCGTTAGTACACGTTGCATGCATTACGGAGGTCCTCTGTAGGGTTTCATGGAAGTTTGGGGGAAAAAAAAAAACACGTGAAACCGTACAGAGGTGCGGTTATCTAGAGCCGTAGCCGTTAGAACCTTTTTGGGTTGGGCACCACGCACCCTGGCGGGTTAGGGCCCAGGTATTCTAAAAAACAGCAATTATTATTTTGTTTGTTTGTTTGTTTGCGTCACAATACATACGCGCGCGCGCGCGCGCGCGCGTGTGTGTGTGTGTGTGTGTGTGTGTGTGGGGGGGGGGGTGTGTGTGTGTGTGTGTGTATATGTGTGTGTGTGTGTGTATGGTACATCGTTCCCTCCCCGAGAGAAGAGGTTTACGAAGGTCACGATATATATAAACATTTGGGTCCCGGACTTGGAAAATTACGATAAGATGCACTCATCTTTCAAAAGATTAGAAAATGAGAGAATAAGAGGATGAGAAGATGGGAGGAGAGGTTTACGAAGATCACGATATATATAAACATTTGGCCCCGTTGATTCCAGCACTCCAACTTCATCTCTAATGTTGACGACAATATTCTAAAGGTAAAGAGAGAATGAGAGATTGAGAGATTGAGAGATTGAGAGATTGAGAGAATAAGAGGATAAGAGAAGAGGTTTACGTAGGTCACAATATATAAACATTTGGTCCCAAACTTGGAAAATTACGATAAAGTGCACTCATCTTTCAAAAAATAAGAGAATGAGAGAATGAGAGGAGAGGTTTACGTAGGTCACGATATATAAACATTTGGTCCCACACTTGGAAAATTACGATAAGGTGCACTCATCTTTCAAAAAATAAGAAAATAAGAGAATAAAAAAATAAGAGAATAAAAAAAGATGAGAGGATGAGAGGAGAATAAAAAGAGAATGAGAGAACAATGAGAAAGATGAGAAAGATGAGAAGGATGAGAGAATGAGAGCTCATCTTTCACTCATCACTGCCTTTTTGCACCCGTGAAACATCGTCAGCGCACTAAATGAGGCGCGGAACAGGAAGAGAAAGTGAGTTTTTCAACTTTTTGTAGTCGTTTGGTCAAGAAATCAAAGTTGTGGTCAGAAGTACATATTTACTCTACTTTTGTGGTTTCCACTTGGCATATTTTTGAGTGGCGATGTGGGTGCTTGTTGCAAGCTTCCTTATCAACCGTCTCCCCGCAATAAAGACAGCACGTTTTAAAGTCGAAGGGATGTAGGTCACTTCTGAGGAGGGGTTTTGTTGCATTTGTTCCATCAGGTAGAGACACTGGAACGTAATTTCCATGTCTGGTATAACGTTTTCTACCCTGTACATGCACTCGCACATGACTAACGCTTTAAATGTTTTCCCCAATCCCATCTTTAATCTTTATACTGAGATTCCTCAAAGTCTCTAACCCTCTTGTCACATTGACACTATTAATGTCCACCATCCCGCCTTCACCGCAGAAAATGCACTTCTCCTCCACCTTCTATTCAGCTTTCCAACAACCGCATACGATCACTAACACCTGAAAAGAATAAAAAACTATTAATAATAATGGTAATGCCGTTTTTTCCTGAACATTCAGTTTTTTTGTCAAAATTCTATTGATTTCATTAAATTCATACCGTAAACTGGACTTTCTTTAGAAAAGACATGTTTTAATCGATTATAGTACACAGACGATGCATTTTAGTTCAATACAGCACCTCCCTATGATTGTCCATTACTAAGTTATCGCATTTTTTGAAAAATTCAAGTTGGCGGCCGTTTATTCAAAATTTAAGGGTGTTCCCCATGCATGATTTTTTTGGATTTTTCAGGTGAAGTACAGAGGGACCTAAGGAACGCATTTTAGAAGGAAATAGCTTTCTAGTAATTATTTCCGTTTCGAGCCAAATTTAGGTCTAAATGTACTATACTATTATTTTTCTGATTTAAAACCGTAAATATGTAACATGATCAAGGGTCAAGGTATTTTGTTGGGAGTGGAAAGTGAGGAATGGCAGAATGAAAAGTAGGGACTGCCAAAAATCCACTTAGCCTGGGTGAAAATTTTATCTTAATTCGCCCCTGTAGGCCACTGGACTTATTCATGTTTGGTTATGTTAAGAACATAGTTTACCAGACATCCATCGGCGTAGCTACATATTACAATATTAAAGAGAAAATCATGGATGCTGCGCGAACTATTACTGAACATGACAATGTGGACGCAAATGACTAAAGCGCTACAAAGACGCTTCACAGATGGCAGCAGTGTACAGGAATAAAAACGTGCATCAATACGTTATATATTGACGTAAACTGAATGTTCCTTGATTTGTGATTGTGCATCGTACATCAATGTAAAGATGAGATTTCGGAGAATACGTCTATATATAACATATACCTAAATGCCTAAATGAAGTAGGAAATCGAGTAAAGCGAATGCTCCAAAAACATCAGCCAATGGGCGTCGTCGGTTCAATGGCCTGAGGCTGCTGGTTTCCCATCATCCGTAGCGGCAGCGTGGCCGACTTCAGATCGGGTGAGCTTCGGGTCGGCTTCGGCTGTGCTCGGAAGTGGAATGTTTTGAAAATGCATGATTTTCTTACTCCGGTTTTTCTTTACTTTATCCTCTGTAAGGTAAGTGTGATATATAGTCGTATTCTCCGAAATCTCATATTTACACTGAAGTACGATACGCATCATAATTTTGTTTTATAACTGCTGTCGCAATAATTAAAGCTACCCCTTCCGCAGGAAAATAGCATTGAATTCGATACGAAGAAAACATGTTCTATCGTTGTGTAGACTCAGTTCCAGCTCGTCGTCTGCTTGTGATGACACGCCTAATGGACTTTCCTCGACTACATTCTGTGGAACAGCAAATGACAACAAGTTTGGTCATGTGAAGATATTCTGTAAGTTTGCGAAGGAGATTTTTTTGTCTGTGGTTACAGAGTGCTGGCTGTTTTGTAAGTTTGTCGATAGAGATGACGTGGAGTGCATTTCTGTTCATTTAATTATATTTAGGTATTTATGCAAAGCAATGATATGTGTACGTGACAAATATGATTAGCTGAAAATGAAAATCCGTTTGATTTGTGTGTGTGTGTGTGTGTGAATGAATCCTGCGAATCTCATCACTCATGTGTGAATATGCGTACCTGAGTTAATTAAAAAGATTGATCGGTACGCATTTATAACCATATTTTTTTTTGGAACCAATCTCTCTAGTCCAAACTACTCTTTTTTAATTTTTAATAAAAGCACAAAGCAGTAATTCTCCTAAAACATTTTTCAAATTGCTCGTCCATCTTTACAGATTGTCTGCTCTGCGCAATGTCTTATGGGAACAAGAGTCTATCGACAAGTACGATAACAAGTATCATGTGAGGCGAAAACTAGCAAATGGGTAGCCAGCCAGCCCAGTCCCAGCGCCAATTAGGCCATTCCTACTGGAAATCCAGTTCCGTGTGATTCGGGCTTGAGAAAACTCTAGAGGTTGCGACACATGAAACAGAATAAAAAATATTTGTTGTAAACTACTACTTTGTACAGGGTGTACCAAAAGTCCCATTACCCCTTCTTTGAATTGTAGAGAAACCTGCAAAATGTTATTTTAACAGCATGCGTATGATGAGAGGATTGTATACCATTAAATCAGACCAATGACCACTATTCTCTCCAGAGGATCTGTGTGCACACCGCCATTTTCATGGCACAGCATTATTTGCCTCCAGTTGCGATGTGAAATCCTCCGTAACATAAGATATCAGATCTGGATTTCGGGGTGGCCATTTTAAGAGAATTTCTCAATGATGTGTTTAGAGACAAACGAATTGGACGAGGATCGACAAATTTACCAGCACCTTTAAAATGGCCACCCCGAAGTCCAAATCGGACATCTTGTGATAATGCGCTATGGGGACACATCAAACAGAAAGTCGCCCATAATCGTTATCAGACAACTGAGGAACTCAAAGAAGCTGTTCGCAGTGCGTTTGCTTCCTTCACGCCAGCCACGTTACGGAGGATTTCACATCGCATCGCACCTGGAGGCGAATAATACTGTGCCATAAAAATGGCTGTGTGCACACAAAGTAAATGGTGTCCATTGGTCTGATTTAATGGTATACCATCCTCTCATCATACACATGCAGTTAAAAAAACATTTTGCAGGTTTGTCTACAATTCAAAGAGGGGGTAATGGGACTTTTGGTACACCCTGTACCTTTCGGACAGAGCCTGTGGAAGTGTAGAACATCGAAGTCGTAGTAGTTGCGGTTGTAGAGATAACGCAATATTACACTTCTCTTCACTGTACTGTAATACACTGATCACAAACTTGCACATACACATTTTTTTTTCCAAAATTCACTATTAAATTCATCATACTTTAAAAGGATGTCTGGTGAGAGCATTTTACCGTTCAATGGGTGAGTGTGTGTAGAATTGGATGATAATTGATCAGGAAGTGTTTTCCGGATTTTATGGATCACTAACGTTCCTGCACTAGCACTATAAGCACTGGCATTCAGAGGAGCGGGGGGTGATGACGCTACATCCTCTACCAAAACGTTGAGCAATTCGATATTTTTAAAAGAAAGCTGTCAAGAATTCGGTGAAAAACTGCTAAATGCAAACTCACCATAACAAATGTCATTTGGAATTTTTCTATTGTTCCGGATCCCGAAAGGTCGGGAAAACATTTCCCAAGTCATCCCGACTTTTCGGGATACCTTACAACCCTAAATCAAAGATGGCGCAGTTTTAGGAAGATTGGGTACTAACAGGTTTTCAACGTTTTTACGGTAAAAAAAAGAAAGCCATTGCAATGAGAAGCAAGAAGATTTCTCTTCTATGCATATATAACATCACTGCATTTGTCATCAAATAAAATTCTTGATTTTATGCTCAAAATATCTGAACGTATTACATAGTAGTAGTAGTATTGATGCTATTACTGGGACACTTATAGCGTACAAATGAAGAGATCATATGATTAAACAGCCCGATTTGGCTACACTTAAAACTATGCCAAGATGCCCATATGCCCCAATTTCTCAAGTGTGATATGCTCTCAATCCCCAAGAATTCTGAATCCTAGTGTAGAAATGAAGAACCCTCAAGAGATAGATTTGCCCACACTTAAAACTATGTCAAGTACCATATGATCTTATTGTTTACAGTGTGTTATTCTGTCAAAATCCCAAGAATCTTGAATTCTAGTGTACAAATGAAGAACCCCCCTCAGACAGATTTGCTTATGTGTGTAAAAGCTACATCTCTCAGTTTGTTGTCCATAAGCTTGTCAAAAATATGTCCCTCTTGATATTGTTTTGACTACACCTAAAACTAAGCCAAAAATGCTTATAAGAGCTTTTGCTTACACAATAATATAATGTAATATATGCTTAAATACTTGTTACCTGGAATAAGCTCAATATTTTAATTGGACACCAGCCTCAAATCATATATCTAGTACTAAGACAATGTAATATGCAGAAATCTTCTAGAATTGCTCTGTGACTCTCTCATTTCTTACATCATAAATATATGATTTTTCATCTATAAGAATAACACTACATATGGTGTCATCAGGGAGTGTATCATGGAATTCACAGATAATTTTAATGTTTGTCCTGTCATTAACCACAACTTGTTTCCTTTATGAAGTGTTGATGACAAACATGGGTCTCTGTGCTTTGAATTCATCTGGTGTGTAATACATGTTGGTATTGCCAGTAGTGACCCTTTTGTATGCTGTAAATGCCTCATATAATTTAAGGAAATCATCCTTGGACATGTCTAAATTATAATTTTCTCTAGGGAACACCTCATTTCTGCCATTTTTAAGATATATGTTCTTGATGTTGCAGCTATCAAATTTACTTGAATTTTTTTCCTGATTATTGTGTCTTCCAGTCTGAAACAGTACCACCACAAAATCTGGCATGTCATATTGTATACTGGAGAATGAATTTGTAGTATCAAACTCATAATAAGTACCAGATGCAGGCTTCTGTACACATTGATATGTATAAAATTGTAAAGGCACCTGTGGATTTTTTAGGATATCAGCTTTGTATTTAAGAGCATAACTGGCTTCATATTCAACAACTGGAATTCTTAGCTCCATAGTCTGAATAATGCATTTGCCTTCATCAGGTAGAGTATTAGGCAGAGCTTCCCCTGTAGAGTTTAATGTACTGTACCTCATCAAAGCATTATTATCATTGGCAGCTCTTCTAAATGTAATTCTTAAACCACCCTTCCACATAATATCTTTGTAATCTGAGAAGAATCCTGGCAACAGGCGCATAGGAAACAATACTGTGTGACTCTTAGATAATATTTTATCACCAGCCTCAAATCCACCTATTTTGTAGTAAGAAGCCTCGGTTTTGGATAATTTTAGTGTGGCCAAAGCTGTGGAGGTAATGCCGGGGTAATCCACTCTATTTATAACAACACCATGTTTTCTGATCTCAATTTCAGAGAACAGATGTGGCACAAAATTGTCTACCAATCTTATATTTGAATTTGCCGGATAATCTGTACCATCGAGCTTTACAACATCAAATTTGATGTATAGATCTGCTCTGTGGGGGTGTATAAAGCCATCCCCTACATCAAGATCAACCTCAATCTCTGTGTTGGGTTGATTTAAATTTGCAAAGGTCCTCCTGTTTGGAGGGAATGATTGTAGCTCATAACTCTCAATATTTTCCATTTTTTTTGTATGTATTTTTATTTAAATATTAATCTCTATGATTGCAGTTGTTGTGGCTCCAGCAAAATCAACTAATTCTTCTTTTCCATTAGTAACCATCAACTCAATATTATCTATTCTATTATGGCACACAGGAAAATATAATGTTGGGGATGGAGTGTAGATGATTGGCTCCATAAATTCAGAGTTAGGTTTGAATGTTGCAATGATGCCAGTTTGTTTGTGAGTGCCTATGCTATTTGATTTGGTGATCATACCCTCGGCCACATTACAGTGAATATTTAGAGTCTCTATGGCTAAGAATTTAGGTATATTAATAGCAGTGTGTTTAATGGCCGGTTCAAGCTTTGTGTTGTTCTCAAAGCCTAACAGCTCTCCTATAGTACCCAGATCCACTGTTTCTGTAGCAGATACAATCTCTACTCTGTGAGTGACAGAATTTTGAGTTAATACTATACCTCTGGGTAATTGAGCATTTAGAGTGGACAGATTATATTGCCCTGGAGTGATGACAATTTTTTGATCCCCTACTGCAATTTTGTTGTTGTGGTGTGTAATATTAGGGATCAAGTACATGCCATAAAATGCTCTGAGAGCTATTGTTTTGGGATACACTATATCATCATGGAATCTAAGTTTCAATATTGAATTTTGGCTGGTGAGATGGAATACCCCCATGATGTTTCAGATACCACAGGGCTTTTTGAAAATTTTCAATTGATGGTTTATTTATTTGAGACAGATATCTAAGAACAGATAAACACAGATGGCCACAATTAACATCTTTGAAATTTTGAACACGGGCATTATTGTAATAAAGATTAGCTGATTTTAGATATTTTACTAAATTTTCAGGTGGAATACCTCCAAATGAATCAAACACAAATGCCTCATTTCTTAAATATTTAAGATAACAAATCCGGTGAGTGCCCTGATTTTTGTACTTATCCAAATTAACTATGCCACACTCTTTGTTGAGTGGTTGCTCTGGCAAAGAATCAGACATGTACACACCTCTAAAATTTTTGATGCCCAGTGGCTTGATTAAAGCTTCAATATCTTGGTTTGTAAGCGGCTCTTGTTTTTTTAAACTTATTCATGGCTCTCTTAACACCTTTGCCTTGTTTCTCCATGGCCAGGTTATGGCGCTTTATTTCATCTAATTCTGCCCTATTCTTCTTGGCATCTATTACTGTTTTTGCTATAGCAGCTGACCCCCAGCCAAGCTCCCAACAGCCCCAAGTGCTGCTAAGATGGCCGGGATAGTAAATATAAATCCACCCACATGTGATTTTTTTCTAGATTGCTGTAATTTTTTTAATTGGGGGGTGCTAAGCAACAATTTCATATGGCCCTTGGCAATTCAAGAATTTTTTTTCTTGCGCTGCTTTTTGGTTAAAAGACTATCAATAGTTTTAAGAGATTTAAGACCTGCATAAGGTATCTGATACATAACACCCTTGGCCTTCATCCTAGGTTTATTATATACATATTCACAACCCCCACCCCAGTTTTTGTTTGGTGTTCATAGCTATGGTGGTCCCCAATGCTGCTATTTTTTCACTTAAAAAGCATCTTTGCTTACAAATCTACCAAATGCAGCCTCTTCTAATTTTTTGTCTGCAACATGTCTCTTGTCAAGATCAGAATGTGTGTTGTATGCTATGTCATGGTCTTTGCAAGCAGCATTTATGGGATTAACACCAGGATCACCTCTGTTTAATCTATGATCTAGTTTTGTGCCTGGACCACAATACTGATAACCTGGAATATGTAGTTCAAATGGCAGCTTGTTTATGATGTCATTAACCAGCCCCCGACCCTCAGAGATATTCCAAAATTTAGATGGTAGAGTATTAAAAATTTTTAAAAAATATCCAATCCCCTTAGTGTCATTCACTATAAAATTAGACAATTTGGTGCTTATCATGTCCATAATTCCAACCTTTTCATTGTAAAAATTGTGGTTGCCAGCATTTTCCTCCCCAGCTATCACCAGCAACCGATCTACAAGTTTCCTGACATCATCAACCCACACAAATTCTTTAGGCAGGGTGTTGTATTGTTTGATTCCACTACCTGTCTTGATCTGTGACCATATGGGCTTGATTAAGTTGTTGTATTTTGCCCCACTGCTAGACTTGACTCTTTTTTGTGTGGGATCATTGTTCTGGTATAGAGCATCTGATTTTATTAATATTTCTTTGTAATGCTCATAATCTTGATCTGTATAGCTGCCAGGCCTTTTCCTAGTCATCAGTTCCCACAATCCAGGTGTGCCAGGATACTTAACAAAACCACCTCTTTCTCCAAGATGAGATTCTGAATATACAATTATATCATCTCCCATAAATGTTACTCTGAAATTGCCAATTCTATGTATGATGCTACCATCACGCTCTGTGTCAGCATATAAGCCAAAGACCTCATCTTTGTTGTCTTTAGGTGTGCTTAAATATTTTTGAGCAAGAAGACCCAATTCAATAGGATCCTGAGTAGCTTCAATTCTTCGAGGATCAACAGGACTAGGTGTATGAATACTAGAAAGTGGGGTGATTGGATAATCTAATATGTTCCTAGCAGCTACAGGTACAAGCTCTGTGATCAAATTTTGATTTAGCTCTGTAACAGTTTTGATATTTTTACCTAATTCACTAATAGCATCAATAATAGGCTGTTCTGTTTGCTTGTGTTTTTCATAGATTCCTCGGTTCTCTGATTTCCATCCCTTAAATATTTTTACAAGATAATCTCTTAATTAAGATCATCAATAATTGGCCTTTTCATGGTTATTTATATATGTTTCAATGTCTAGAAAATTGTTGATTTTATTTCTGTATTTGCCACTATTGCTTTTCCTTGTCATATCAATTGTGACAAACCCATAACTGTCCTGGTTCCAGCACCTACTGCAAAACTTAGAAAAATCATTGTAGCTCAAGTCCCCACCTACATATTCATCATGTATGTGTTTGAGGTTGGTATGATCTTGATGAAACACACATATAAAATTGCTGTTGTCTCGGATCAGCTGCTTCGGTATTTTAGAAAAAGTCTGTGCCAGGTAGAAACAATCTATGTTTTTGTGTCGGCCCTGTGTAAAGAAATTTCTAACCTTGTTTTGATTATCCAGTATAATGTCATCAAACACAACAACAGAGTTATCAATACAGTCATGGAGTGGCTTAACATCTGGTTCAAAAGTGGCTATATCCAGTCCATCATATAGCTTCATCAGCTGCTGATATTTTAATTATTCCAAGCTCTTAGAGAAGACATACAAGTGCCTGTTTTTCCAGTCTAACCAGTTGGGTGCCAATAAAAAATTATCAATCATTAGTGTAGTTTTACCACAAGCCGATGGCCCAACAATAAGACATCTAATATTATCAGGCAGCAACTTTCCATTTCTCTTAATCTGCTGTTCAGGTTCTGGCAGCCTCTTTATAACATCCCAGGTGTTCATAGTATCACTTTGTCTGCATCGATCCAGCTGTGTTCTAGGAGTCCTAGCCATTTCACAAGTAACTTGTTGCCTTTTCTGCGGATGATTTTTTCTATGAGATATGTGTCAGGCTGTTTAGTTTTGCTGAGTTCTTCTTCATAAAACCTGCCTTTGAGAATTTCTCCTCGGTGATCTTTTATTATATATGTGTTAAGGGTCCCAGGTTTAACTTGAACCACTGTAAATAATTCAGTGCTCCAGTTTCTTGTAAAGCCTCTTTTGAATAAGTGCTTATATTTGCTGATTCTTACTTGATCACCCACCTTGTATTTGGCTTTTCTTGTTGTTGGCTGGTATCTATTATAATAAACAGTTCTGATCAATTTTTGCTCATCAGATGAAGTTACCTCAGAGGGTTTCATGTTGATTGTGGAATGGACAGAGTTGTTATATTTATGTAGAAGTTCTGGAAGAATATTAATCCATTTATAATTACCTTGAAGTGTAAATTGTTTATACATATGATTTTTTAGGGTTTTGTTGAATCTCTCTACAATTGAGGCTTTGAGATCACTGTAACTCGAGTAATGTTGTATTGACTGGCTTTTAATAAATTGTTGGAACACAGAAATATAGAATTCTTTGCCATTATCTGTTTGCAAATAGCGCGGTGATCTTCCACTCTGATTGATGATTGTCCTGAAGGCTTCTGTAACACATTTTCCAGTCTTGGATTTGAGTGGCACAGCCCAGGCAAATTTTGAAAATGTATCTATGACAGTGAGTAGATACTTGTAGCCCTTGTTGATTTTGTCTAAGTTTTTCAGCTGTCCACTTGCCATTTCCACCAAGTCGCACTGCCATAAATCATTTATGCCTTTTGTAACCACTGGCAGTCTCTTATAATTATGTCTGGCTTGTCTGTGTAATTCATCAACAATAATTTGTCTAGACATAGTATGTAAACAAGAATATTGCAACTATAGGATGTTCAGCAGCTGATACTACAGGATTTTCTAAATACAATTTGTCTCCTATTTGTATATTAAATTCCAGAGAGCCATCATCTTCAGCATAAGATGTTTCTAATGTATTGGGGTCTGTAAAATCTTCTAACTCTACACTGGTGATTTTTGCTTTGTTATTAGCATTTTTTATTGATAAGGTAGGGTAGTGGTGTGCCTGTGGTTGTAGCCAATATTTGATCTTGATTGGTCAAAGTGTGCCCCCAACAAAAAATTGGTAATAAAATTGTGCAGGGGACAGCATATATATTTTGCCGTCTGGTGTAAATGGTGAATCATATTCTTTGTTGGGGATACTGTACAATTCAAGAATTACTGTATGCTTAGGATTCTCGATTAGGCCAGTTATTTATTTTTCTGCTGTAAGCAATCTACTTGTTACAGATTCAAGGTGCTCATTGATAGTCCTAACAACATCATCATGGCCTGGCTTGATCTTTATGTCCACAACAAGTTTCTTGTATTGTTACACAATCTCTTGTAGCTGGGTGGCAAAAACAGACAAAGCATTTGCTTGATTGGATTCCATGGTCCCTAGCTGTTGCTTGATATTAGCTACAATTTGCTGTAAATTTTCAACAACTGCCAATTTTGAATTTTGAGCAGTAAGATCATGGACTTGTCTTCTGATATCTTCAAACAGAGCATGCAATTCATTAATATGTTGATTAGTTGGTAGAGTGGTCACTGTCTGAGTAAGTTGTTTGATCTCTGTTTGGATATTCTTGATATCTTCTGATTTCAATATGCGATTCACAGCTCTCTTAATATTTTTAAGTTCCTGTGATGTAGGCAGATTTGATACAGTATTCTGCAAAGATTCAAGCGCCAATTTTACATTGTTTAATTAAGAAGCATCAGCCACATTTTGCATAGCATCTTGGAGCAGGGCTATATCTGCCTGAGTAGGTGTTGATTGTTGTAAAATTTCAAGTTTTTTTTGGATATCATCGATCAAGTGATGAAAATGAGATAGCTCAGATTCAGTGTTGAGGTTTTCAAGTTTTGTGATCTGTTGCTGGACACTGACAAGGGTATCTACAATACCAGGCAGGCGGGATTCTAGAGATTCTTGTACATTTGTCAAATCACTTTGCACTGCTGCTATTGTACCCTCAAGATGGGTTATGGTACTTTGAATTTTTCCAAAATCTTCATATGTTTCAAGTTGCAGCTTAATGTTGGCAACACTCCGAGTTATTGCACTCAAAGCATCAGAAGATGGCAAGTTGTTCATAAAATTTTCAAGTGTCTCAATTTTTTCTTTAACCTCGGCTATGGCATTGTTCAAGGGGTCCAGATTAGGTATCTCCAGTGATTGAATCTGTTTCTTTAGAGTGGAAATCACTAGATCAAAATCTTCTTGTGACTTTATGCTTTTGACAATTGTTTGGAGCTGTGTCTGGACATTATTAATCTGCTCTTCCAATTGTTGTTTCAATTGCTCAGAGTTGGTGGCCTGGGTCTTAAATTTGGCTTGAAGAGCTGCTACAGCTTCTTCTAAACTTTGAAAATTATCCAATGTGGCCAAATCAGTATATTTCTGAAGCAATAATTTGAGTTCAGAATCAATTTTAAGAAGAGGGTCCATGCATTGTGATTGTAAATTTGTAATATCTAGTTGAAGACTGGCATTGAGTATGGTTTGTAAAGCTTGTAAATCACTTCTTAATTTCTTGACTCTGACATCAAGCATCAGAATCTCATCACTGTGATCTTCATGTCTTGTATGGCCAAATATATCATTAGGCATTTTGATTTAGTGGTTATTTATTATTGAATATCTAATTCTTAATTCTATAAAAAAGGTATAAGCTTGTCATATGACCCCGGGACCTCAATATATAAGCAGTCACCAGCAGAAACAGTATATACAGTGCCAGAAATCATGTTTGAGTGCTTAATTCTATAAATATTTCTCCCTACTGAAATCTTGACATTATCCTCGGGGGTTGTAATAAATTGTAATTGACCACCTACAGGTAACTGGTAATAATTTAAATTATTGTTAAATATGTACAATGTTTTACCTGTTTTATCATCAACATCTGTAAGTATGCTGTTCAGATGAATAATTAACAAAGCACTTAGTTTAGATATCATAGATTGTATATCAGAAGAGGGTGTTGGCAGGTCCATAATAGCCTGTTTTTTGAACCCAAATAAGTTCATAGGCATGTTTATTTATTTCAAATCATGCTTTGTAATTGGGCATTGTTTGCCACTTTTCAAATCACAATGACCCCATGGTAGAGTATGTATGCCACATGATAAAATACATCTCTTATCATGATGTGGGTCCTGAGCCACTTTTCTTACAATATTGCTAGTCAACAAGTGATTTTTACTCTGAATTCTATTTTCTGATGTTCTGATTAAACTCTGGGATTTGAGACAATCTTCATAATCTTTAAATTCAAGCTCATTGTCTACAGTTACTTTGCCAATGCCCTTGGCCTTTTTGACAACAGCACCACCACATGTTTCAAAACTGTACATCTTGGCTCTTAACCCAGCAAATGCCACAATAACATCACCAAGTGTCTCATCTTTTAACTTGCCAGGCACCTTTTTGTTGTGGGGTTGAATCTTTGTATGTTTACTGGTATCAAAATATTCAAGCAATGCAGGCTGCGACATATCTTGATAAACATCTTCTGTCTGAATATCAAGAATAAAACTATCTGTGTCCATGCTCATCAATTTCACACAATCCTTATAAAAAGGCTTCAACACATCATAATAGAGCTTTAACATGTGTAATTTGGCCAATTCCAATATCACAGCCCCTACATAAATAGGCTTATCAAACTTAATCTTTGTTTTTTTCATGTTGAAAAGTGCCATATTTTCATCATAAATTCTTCTGTAGTTGAAATTAGGCTTTGCAATCAATTTTTTGCTCAGGCTGGGGTCAGTAATTATTTTAACATCAGTATGTTTTCTGACATTTTCTATGGTTTTGCCATATACAGAATTGACCATCAATTTAAACAAGGTCTTATCAAATTGGCTCATTGCAGATGTTCGATGCTCTGTGTTTGTATCAATATATGGCTTCAACCATCTTGAGTGCCTGAACCTCAAAACTTTGCCAACTTTGGTCACTTGAACACCATGATCCATTAGGAACTGGAGGTTTTTGTAATATATGACATAATCCTGTTTTGGCTCTAGAGTCATCATCAATTTCTTCTGTTTAGAGCCAGGTGAACACTTAACCTCAGGAATTGGGGGCAGATCAGAAAATGTGTTGTGTAAATTATCTGGAATTGTCAGATCAACTTTTAAGAACAGGCCATAATTACTGTCATCAAAATCCTTAAGATCTTCAATATTGAAATCTTCAACCCACTCAAGTCCTGCATATGGCAGTTTATCCATCATAGCATAACCATACAGGCTATTGGCATCTACATACAGTATATAATTTGATGGCAGTGCTGGATCATAATCAGGAATATATTTGTTATTTGCTCTGGCATATCTCTGAGAACATTGCACCATGCCTCCTCTTATACATTGTTCCATAAACAGATACATATCTTGATCTTGGATCAGATCCAATTGCATTTTAGTGTTTAAAAACATTGCAGACCATGCTAGGCCTGGTTCTCTGTAAAAATACATTGGATCCAGTTTATAATTTTGCATGGAAGATTTTCTGAATGCCTGCAGTATATCGGCTAAGAGAGCCACATCAAGTTTTAAATAAGCCATGTGATAATCACCAAATGTCTGGCATTTTAAATTGTTCCACATCAATTGGGCATGGTGATAATCTTCATCAGTGATTCCAGATCCTCTGAGTTTGCTGTAAAACTCTTGTTGTGGTGGCAGAGAACACTCATCAAATTTAGAAAAACCTGTAACATAATCATATGGGTATACACCCTTCCGCCTAATTAATTTCAGGTCCTGATTTGGAAACAAAGCACATGAGATTTTGAATTGATCATCAGATAATTGAGTGGCCAGTGTAGCCAGGCTAGCCGATAAAATTCTGTAAGAATCAAGAAATCTTAAGTGAATAAAAACACCATTAACTCTAATTATTTTGCTAATAGATATATATTTCTCATCATTTTCTGCTAAAATATTTAAATTCTGCTTGTCAAACCCCTCGTACCTGATCAGATGATGTAAATCATAATTAGATGCACCATGGCAAAATATAGGGACAAATTTTGGTCTCTGGATCTTAATATTACAGCTATTACACAGGGCCATTAAGAATTTACCATCTGTATGAGAATGGTGTTTCACCTTGATATTTGTATCTGAAAATTCAGAATCACATACCGGCCATTTTTCTGCATTGTTGAAATCTTCAATCTGTTTCTCTGTTAAAGGCATCATAGGTTTTGATTGTAATAAGATATTAGAAGCTATGTCATGGCACTCATTTTCTATTCTATGTGCAAATTCATTGATGGCATCTGCTCCCATGTATAAATATTCTTTACTAACAACCCCATCCTGTACAACCACATAATAAAAACTAGAAGGTTCATGTAATTGATATGATGTAATTGAAGATTCCTCAGGATCTAGGCTGCAGAATGCAAGGGGTTTGAGGTTTGATTCAAAATCACACACTATATATGCTGGGTGTTCCAACAAGGCTTCAAACTTTTTGAAATTGGCATTTTCACTTGGACTGGACATCACCATATGAACAGGTTTATGGTTGCCACAGTATTTCAGATGCTCAATTAACTTGTTTTTAGCAATTTCTGCATTTTTTCCCGAACCCCATTCACCATTTTTTGACCATCCAATACAGTTAAACATCTTCTACACAACTTAAATATTCTATTAAATTTGTCTAGTTGTTTTCTTACTAAAGCTTCAAGACTGTGTATCAGAGTGTAATGGTGTGTGTCATCCCCTTCAATTAAGAGCAGATCAATCGGTACAGCAGAATCATCATCAAGTGTACTGATTCTGAGAGGTGCTATCAAGCAATTGCCACGACCAGTGGAACAAATAAAAACATTAATATATAATTGTTTACCATTGATATCCCTGGCCTTCTTTTCAAATTTATCAATATTCTGAACAGACATTGGATATTCTAAACCCTCCATTGCTTCATCAAAATTGTGTTCATATTGTTTATAATAACTTATTCTCTCAGGATGATCTAAAACTGGAAACAAAGCAGCTAAAATACACCACAGAAAGCATTTCTCATAATTATTTTTTATGTTAACTACGGCTTTTTTGTTTTTAATATTGGCAGGTAATGGCAGATATGTAGAAACTTGTAATGGGCTGAATTCAGAAATATTAATATATAACTTGTGTGCGGAGATTCACATAGGCTCCATCCTTACTCTTTTCCAGCAAATTCAGAGTGTTTAATATTCAATTGATCTATCAAACTGCTTATTATTTTGTCTGAATTTGCATTTGAATATATAGGTACAGTTTCTGTTATGTGGGGCTGTGTAAATTTTGTGCCATTTGGCTTCTTATATTGTGTAAACAATTTGAGGGACAGCTTATAAGAGCCATTTTGTGCATTTAGAATTGCCTGCACATCAGGATTTATACTGTTCAAAAAATTCTTAATGTCGCATCTTGGCTCTGATTTAAAACAGTGATCCCTTAATTGGCCAGCAAAACTGCTATGGATAGGTGGTGCATAGCGTGGCTGCTTTGCTACTCTAGCATTAACAGGTGCTTCATGCTTCCTTTTCAGACCAGATGTAGATGGTTGTGAGGGCAATTTTGATGACTGTACATAACAAGTACACTTATGCCTTTTGTAATATGCCTTGCTTAATATTTTATGGCATCTTGGACACATTTTTGTGGCCTTTCTGCATTTCTTAGGGTCACAAATATGCCGGTGCCTAGACCAATTAGAACTAGATATATTTTTATTACACTGATTGCAATATTTTTGATTTAGCATTTTTGTTGTTTGTTTATATAAAATTTCTTGGTCCAAAAAAACAGAACTATGGACAATATGCCAAAACAATTATAACAGCAGTTAGTAGCTGAGCTGGTGCTTTTATACCCAAACAACAGCAATAACTAATCTCTGGTGATCCCCAATATAAAATAATTTTGCTCTATTATGCTGTTGTATAACACACTTTACCAGGTTTCAGATCTGGGAGCTATCAGTTGTATATCAACTAGCAGTGAATATTCTCAAAATCTCATGTGTGGGGGATATTATTCGCCACATGTATTTCAATCTTACACATTTTACCAGGACTCAAACCCAGAGCTTTTGTTTACAAGGCAACAATATTAACACTTTGCCATCAGGGGAGGCCTCACATTTTACCAGGACTCAAACCCAGAGCTCTTGTTTACAAGGCAACAATATTAACACTTTCCCATCAGGGGAGGCCTCACATTTTACCAGAACTCAAACCCAGAGCTCTTGTTTACAAGGCAATAAGCCATGGGACTATGTCCACATTTTATTGAGTATCAGAACCCAGGAGCTATGAGCTCTATATCAACTAAATACAGTCAAAATTGGATTTTGAACTGTGCAATAAATATTCTGTAAGTCTCACTTGTGTTTATATTAACAGAACAGAGCCTTTTAGAATTGTACCCAGGCTTGCATGACAGCATGCAAGGGGGGTAATGTTTTTTTTACTAAGAATTTCCTTCTATTATACAGAAATATTAATTGAAGTTTTATGCTCTTCCAGTGAATTGGAGTCAATGGCATGCAGGCCCATACATGCTATCATGCAAAGGGAATTTTCCCTGGAAGAGCACAGAAATATTATTAATACCCACTTTTAGCTGTGTAGATTATATCTCTTGCGTGCCAGCATATAAAAGCCTCCAAGCATGCATAATTTATTGCCTGGGGTAAATAATTACTTTGCTCAGCAATGTATCAATTTTCCCGATCAAAATTATTTGACAGATTAATACATTGTTGAGCAAAGTAATTACTGACCTGGGCATGAAACTGATCAAAGATTAGAAAGAACATGAAACTTGAATTAGATCTGTAAGTTGTAGAGCAAAAGCTCTTATGAGCATTTTTGGCTTAGTTTTAGGTGTAGCCAAAACAATATCAAGAGGGGCATATTTTTGACAAGCTTATGGACAACAAACTGAGAGATGTAGCTTTTACACACATAAGCAAATCTGTCTGAGGGGGTTCTTCATTTGTACACTAGAATTCAAGATTCTTGGGATTTTGACAGAATAACACACTGTAAACAATAATATCATATGGTACTTGACATAGTTTTAAGTGTGGGCAAATCTATCTCTTGAGGGTTCTTCATTTCTACACTAGGATTCAGAATTCTTGGGGATTGAGAGCATATCACACTTGAGAAATTGGGGCATATGGGCATCTTGGCATAGTTTTAAGTGTAGCCAAATCGGGCTGTTTAATCATATGATCTCTTCATTTGTACGCTATGTGTGTCCCAGTAATATCATCAATACTACTACTCATAGTAATTGATAGTAGTCGATAACTTAAACATAATTTTAATTATAACAATCAGAATATCAGCAATCATGGGTGATCTTTTTTCTCGGTGTGTAATTGTTTTTTTTATAATGATGTGGATAATATTGAGGAAAGCAAATGGTGACGGAATGGGAATGTTCATTGCCAAACTTTTCCGGTGGCCGCCACCCTTTTTCCCTAATTAATTCCGTTTGTCATTTGGTTGCCCTAAGCTTTACATTCGAGCACGATGGCTGGCGATGGGATAGCTATTCGAACGTTCTTATTTTCAACGAAGGTAAGAGTTTCTGTTGTAAATCGATAATAAAAATGTGTTTAGTAAAGCTTTAAGATTATGTAGCAAGTCATAAGCTTTGAAAATTACATTCTCGTGAGCCTAAGATTAATATATTAAAGCGCAACGGTAGGTTAGATACAAACTGGCTAAATATCGTATGCTTGAGCACAAAGAGCACAAATCTTGACGTCGTTTCGGTCGTCCCTAGCTGCCATGAGTCGATATTTAAAAAATTTAGATTCTATACTGTGTTTTATGTTTTTTTTCTGCTTTTCAGTATGTGTAATTGAACGCGGGAGTTGGAATCGTTGGAACTCATTGCAATGGACAAGAAATGGCATAAAAGCTGTTAGGTCCAAAGTACAGGAATGAATGAATTATTGGAACTCCCAAATATTAGAAAAAATGTATGAAGTGTGTAAGCACACGGTATTTAATATTATACACTATACCCTATTCGATAACTTAATGTTAACTTATGTTTTTATTTATTTATTTAATTACTGCCTCAACATAGGTAAATCCTCCAATTACACAAGCAATTACGTAAACAGTGCCTATTTGGCATATTACAATGCAGCGTTCATCGAACTTTAAGAGAATAGTTAAGAGGTCAAAGGTGTTGATAAAATTTTCATTTCACCTTTTGTGTATTTGTAACGTGTGGTGATGGACTTTTCGACGAAACTTTTCTTCAAGTGGAAGATTAATGACAGTTTCTTCACAAACAGGATATGTATCATTCTCACGAATTGTGATGTTTTGTTCTATGTGAAGCACCAGGTGGTTATAATTAAAGTGACGGTGTTCAGAGTGGTACAGCACCCGCTGTAATGAGAGTAGCAGTCTGAAACTTCGTAGATATGCTAATGAAGCAATGCGCTCGCGAATTAGAAAAAATAGTTCCAATTCTGGCCACCAGAGTAAAAAAGGGCGCTGTAAGCAGTCAAAACTTGGTATAGTTACAGGAAAAACACTATAAATCGCAGAAAACAATGCTCTTTGTAATAAAATATCGCTTCAATTTCACTATTCGAATTACATGAACATTACTAAAGGAAAAAGCAACAAGCTTCACCAACAACAACCAGGGAGCTCACACAATGGTTAGGCAATGTCACCGACTTTGACGTCAGAGTTACAGAAAATTCTACGTTTTGACTGCTTACAGCGCCATTTTTTACCCTGGTGGCGAGAATTGGAACTTTTTTTTTGCATAATTCGCTAGCGCATTGCTTCATTAGCATATCTACGAAGTTTCAGACTGCTACTCTCATTACAGCCCGTGCTGTACCACTCTGAACACCGTCACTTTAATTATAACCACCTGGTATTAATTCACATCATATATTACATAGCAAAATACGGAGTTACATCAGTAAATAAATATTATTATCATATGTAAAATAAAGACGGTGATAATTTTAAGGGGAAAATTATCGCGCTATGTCGATTATGTTATGTGCGACACATTTATGCGCGATAAACTCAGTTCGCAGTATTCGGTATACGTATTAGCATACTAGTGACCAAATATTACTAGTAACACATTGCAACGAATCATTGGTGCACAATTGGTCGTATTCACACCATTGGTGAGATTATCATGCCATGTCAAAGTGCGTCGCATTAGATTTTACTCAGTGCTTCAACTCCTTTACTGTGATGGAAGGTATTCGTCATATTTTAATTTTGTCACCATAAATATATTAATAATATTAAGTCACTTACCTTCAGACAGTGCAAATACTTCCTCTCGTAGAAAGGCGTGTATTGTGAGGCCGGAGGTGTGTCACGTTCTGCAGTGACGTGTTAAGCAATGTCAAATGGCTGACGCAACGTCACGTCAGTTCTTTATGTCAATAAATGCATGTGTTGTGTTTCGTCACACTATTTTGTTCTTCACGTTCAGCAGACACAGCGGAATGTGTTGACTCATAGCCTATATTCTATGTACACTTAGCGTATAGGATATTCATATTAGATGGGATGACGGTTTTATTTTTATTTTCTTATGTATTATGGGTATTTGGTATTTCGTGTTTTGATAACAAACGGTACCCCTATAATATTGGATCAGATATTAAGACAAATTCAAAAGGGAATTCTTTTCCGGAGAGGGGCATCGTAACGTTCCGTAGTATCTTTTAATTATTAGGTATAACTAACTCCAACTCACAGTCAATCAACCATAGTTTTCCAATCAGGAAATATTCAGAAACATCACAGGAATGCAGTGTCAGACAGCACTGAAGCTCTTCCTGGTCATCACGCAGCATAAACATGTAAACAGGCGAAATCCAGGAAGAGGCTACAGGCCTGGCTCTGCATTCGTTGAGTAAATTCTATTGGAATAAATGTCTGGGGGCAGGGAGGTCAGAGATCAGTTCTAAGCTATCGATTGAGGTGTTAGGAGAGAGAAAACTTGGAGAGAGAGAGAGAGAGAGAGAGAGAGAGAGAGAGCTGGAGGAGATTGACACGGGTCGCAAGTCAGGCACTTCGTAGAGTCGCGAGCATAACCACTCACCGCAGATCTTCAGCTATTCCTATAGCCATGCTGATCCAATCTGTAGGGGTTAAAACTCAAGAGTTGTGTATTGCCATTCAGTGAAGTGCTTAATTTCACCTCTCGCACCTTACCACCAAGCTCACTAACAGCAGAGAGTGCTTTACCCCCAAGGATGAATGACCAGTGAGCTACATCAACCCAGTTCGATCCCACGTTCTTGCGGAACGTTAAACAAGGCAGATAAGCAATCTTACAAAATATAAGTTTATATATATATATATATATATACACACACACACACAGACACACAGGAAAACAGCATACATACAAGCAAATGTACACTGATAGTACGTACAAGTAATCAGCTACATTGAAAATAATCAACTTAAACAAACATGATCTCTCACTTGTCTTTCACCATACAAGTACAAATTAGTTGTGTACAATATAATGGTATTGAATACAATAACAGCCCTCGAAGGAGCCGATCTCCCTCTCACAATCCTATAGAGGTGTGGAGATCTTCAACCGGTAATGGGGTAACGTGGGTTCAGCACGTCGAAACCTCAGCCGTTATAGGAGATATCTGAGACTGGGTTACGCAACTCACTGGTAGTTCCCCAATTTCTTCGCGATGGTGGGTTGCCACTGATCCTATACACAGGCCGAGAACCGAGAGACTGAACCCAGGTGGACTCGAACCCATGCCGTCCTGTAGTCGGAGTCCAAAGCACAGCGCCTTAGACCGCACGGCCACGGATATTCATACATAATTGTAGAATATAAACTATAAGATAAAACTGTTCTACCGAAATAATTGTAATGTAGGGTTATTGTACTTTTGATTCAATCAACTTTTGTAAAGTTTGAAAGGCAATGAGAAATCTAAGCTCCATTCTACTTTATGGACTGCTCATATATTTAGGAATTTTGGTGTTATGGGAATCAGTAAGTTTCGCCACTTAAATTATTTTTCCTCGTATTGAATTGCAAATTGGCCGAGGAAATAACTATTGTCCAGTATAGCTATAGTTTAGAGTTTTGTAAGTTGTGAGTATAATTGATATAGAATATCCCTCCCATTACAAAGGCTCTTAAAATTAAATTCTTGCAACAAATTTTATATAGTACATTTTGTTGAAGTCGCTTATTATATTTCACGTTATATAAATCTCTTAAGAATTTCTTCTGTATTCTGTCTATGGCGGCATTTTCATAAGATCTGTGCATTGATGACCACGTAATGGAAGCATATTCAACCCTACTTCTTACAAAACTTGTGTATGGTTGTGAGACAGATTATGTTTCTGAAATTCTTAGTATTTCTAATTATAATACCCAGTAATTTGTGATCGTTATTAACAGCACATGAAATATTTTGTTTGAACGTTACGGTAGCATCAATAAAAACACCAAGGTATTTTACTACATATACCTGAGGAAGCAATTGACTATTTATGGACTATGTATAATGGATAGTACTTATCTTGTTTGTTAATTGCATGAAGCAACACTTCTTTAAGTTGAAACCAAGATAATTTATAAAACTCAACTCCATTTATATAGTGCATTTAGATGTTTTTGAAGTTTGAAGTTCTACAGAATTAATTTCTTTATATAATTTTACATCATCAGCGTACATGAGACTCTTTGAATATTTAACGTAAGATGGCCAATAATTTATTAACAACTTAAATGAAAGAGGCCCAAAATTTGATCCTTGGAGAACACATAATATTCATGAGATATCTATTGTTTATTGTTTTCCTTGTATTAAGCAGATAATTTCATTTCATACTTTTCTTTCTCTCTCCTTTTTTTATTTGGCATAACGATTTCAAAATTGCATTTGCTGTAAATAAGAAAGCCCTAGAGGTTGCGAGACATGAAACAGAACAGGGGTTTCACGGCGCCCTTAGTGGTTCAAGATTTTTCCGTGGCACCGCGGCACACACATTGGGAACCACTGAAACAGAAGATATAATATTTTTTTAATAACTAATATTTTCGATAAATGTATATATAAATTAAGAATTTCTAATTGTTGCCTCTTAACAACAATACAAAAAATATTGTTGCAAGTGAAAGTTACTGTTGCTATGAATGCTGAGAGTGAAGTTCTTTTCTGTTGTTACAGTATGTAACATTGTTATTCGTACACATTGAATTTCCGAGGAAAATATGTCATATCTACTAGTATAGGAAAGTGAGAGAATTGTGCGCACCTAAGCAATTTTCATTATATTTGGAAAGGTTTTGCTCGAGAAAATATGAAATTTAGCTTAATACTTTTTCATTCTTTCTCCTTTTGAATGAAATATTTGTAATTGAAAGAAAACAGTGTGTACGTGAGTAATGCATCATGTAATCCAAACCTGCACTTGCGCACAATTCCCCAACCTATGGGGTAATGATACACAAGGGTAGGGCAATGGTGCGCATTAATAAATAGTTCAGCAAATAAAAATGTATGTAGTTATACATATATCAGATTAACAACATATAAATTGAATGTGTTAAAAGTGGTTGTTTACAATTGGCTGTATCGACACCAGTACACTCTGCATGGCTCCATTCACAGCAAGAAACACATCGATACCATAATTCATCGTCTTTCCAAAAATCACCACAAATTCCGCAACGTTCATTAGTGTCTTGTACAATGAAAGCACTGCTTTGTCCCCGTTCTAAGTCTACGTCATCCAATTCATCGTCATCAAAAACAATTTCTTGATCCTCGGTGTCTGACTCAGACGACTCTGAAAGTTGCCTTTTCCTTATCAGCTTCTTCTTGATGCTTTTCATTCCACACGGACGTTTATGGTGTCGCGTTATTTTGTCCAACTTCTTCTTACTTCCTTCTTGTTTCTTCTTTTGGGCCTCTTCTAACTTGCGTTTAATGGGCGTACTGGTCAAAATTTCTGAATGTTGTTTTGCTCGCCGAGAATTCTTTACAGTTTTGGTATCATTCCCTTTTCCTTGACGTAATCCCATTGGGACAAAGGAAAGGAAAGAGTTTGCCCCTGCAGCAGATGTTGAAGGCACATTATTATCAGGATTTGGATGGATGATTTCTTCCACTAAGTCTTTATCTGCACTGTTCGGAATGCCACATGATTTGTTCGAACCTTTAGGAGAGGAAGAATCTTCAGCGATAACAAGTGCAACGTCCTGAACAGGAGCAAAATCATGATCCTGAAACTTGTCGGGATTAAAGGGAAATATTCCTGTAGAGCGGAAACCTGAAACAGCTTTCTCCATTGTTGCAACTTTTATGAAAGCTTGATTTAGGAGTTCAGCCAAATCATATTCTGTCACCCTCTCGTGGCCAGTTGTAGTTAAATAAAGATCATATTCCCTGTACAATGCATTTTTCAATGGACTGAAAAATGTTACGTCGAGCGGCTGCAACCGGTGTGATGTGTGCGGTGGCAGAGATACCATATGAATGTGGTTATTCCTGCAGAATTCATAACTCTCGATTGAAATATGGCTTGCATGGTTATCTAAAATAAGCAGCACTGGGTCACTTGCTGTGGGTTTTCCAGATTTCTGGAAGTGAACTAGCCACTCGGTGAACAATTCTGCGTTTGTCCAACCATTTTTCGAACACTTGTAAGAACACCCGATAGGACCATTTCTTTGTAATTGAGTGTCATACGTTTCCGCAGATAAATCAGCATTGGAGGAACATAAGATCCAGCAGCGTTGACAGCAAAAACACCAGTTATTGTGCGCCCTTTTTCTGCTGAAGTAGCAGCACCAATCCTCTTCATACCTTTCGCAGCGTAAATCTTCGGGCACTCCTTTGGGACGACCGTGATGATGTCTCATCCATGTTGTACATTTGGCTTGGCTCAAATTTATATTCATCCATAACTTTCTGAAGATTTGAGAAAAATAGCTTCGTTTCTTCTTCATTGAATGCAGTAATTATATTTAAGCTTGTTCCTTCGAGTTGTCGTAGAGTTACATCGGGATTTCGTTTTAAAAATCCATACAGCCAGTCTTTACCTGCTAGAGCCTGTTCCATATTGAAAGAATGTACAATTTCGTGATCTTCTGCATATCTAAATGCTATGCGTCTTAATTCTTTCGGAGTTAACCCGTAGAATACGTTTGCCAGTGTCAGAACATAGTCCTTCAATTCACTTTCCACTTCAACAGAAAACGTTGATTTTCTTCCAAGCCGGGTTGGAGTAGGCAGATCACGATTTTCTACAAGCTTTTTCCGTAAAGTAGACTCAGGTATGTTGAACCATCTGCCAACTTCCCTTATTTTTCTTCCCTCATTTTTGATAGCGTCCAGAGCGTTTTTCAGATTACCCTGAGAGTAGGAATTCTTCTCAGTTTTTCTGTTGTAATTTCGTGGCATCTGTGAACAAAATTAAAACTACTTGTTTCACCTTTAATGTCGTTTGGGGAAATTGTGCGCATTCAATTACATATACGGGGGAATCGTGCGCACCCTTTCTCCGAAGCGCACCATTGAACCACACCAACCTTACAAAAAAATTATTTTCTAGAAAAAAAATATTAAAAAGTTAATCTCGTAACAAGTAGACACGTGTATACAGGGTGAATCTAAAGGTATAGTACAAACGAAAACCACAGATACCTCCCATGAAATAGAGACGAAAGTTCCCCTTCCACTTTGCCGAGAGATGCCTCCGTGAGGAGCTAGACAACGCCGAAAACGTGTGAAAATGAACTTCACACCTCTGTACAGCCAATACCAGTGAAGATAGAAAGGCGGAACAAACGAAGTCAAAAGGAACACCAAAGTCGCCCATCCGAAAAACACTAGACGGCAGCTGCGCTACGCATGCGCATGGGGTTCCACAAAGGAAATAGGAGTGTCCCGCAAGACAAGTGAAGGGAAAGGGTAGCGATCGACAACGGTAGGGACAAAAGAAGCAATGAAGCATGAAGTAACAATTGCACAGCGGGAAACAAACACATGCAGCGCTTGGGGAGTCCCCAAACACAGTGGGGAGACACCGCAGCAAGAACAAAGCACGGTTCAACAAAAGAGAAAGAGGACCGGCCGGGGAATGGTACATGTCAAGGAGACAACAAATGCGGGACGAGGGATTCCCCGTAGCAGCACCGAGGGGATGTCACACAGAGGACGTGCGCCAGCAGGACAAACACAGCAACTACGGGCACAGGAGGTTTATTGCCACGCAAAGGTGCACTTACAGATAGGAATAGTACGTAGTACGTAGTCGTACCCCGGACTGACGTTGTTACAAAAGTTGCTCAAATTGACGACCACCACACTCAATGCAGGCATTGCAGCGTCGCAGGAAATTCTGCCGAACCTTATCAAAAATCCCTGGCATGGTACACACCTCGGCCGATGCTGCAAGTATCCGCGCTACCAATGTTTCCTTGTCAGGCACCGGGGTCTCGTAGACGAGTGTTTTCACATGGCCCCACAAGAAGAAATTCATTGGTGTGAGGTCAGGCGAACGGGCGGGCCAGGGGACGGGGCCCTCTCTGCCGATCCAGCGCTGTGGGTAGGTACGGTGCAAAAGGGTTCGCACTGTGCCATCAAAATGTGCAGGCGCTCCATCCAATTGAAACCACATACGATGTCGCACGTTGAGGGGTACATCTTCTAGCAGCTCTGGAAGGACTGATGCAAGAAAGGTGCGATAGAGGCGGCCATTTAAACGTGGTGGCAGCAGGTATGGATCAACAACGAACCAAAGGCTCCCCTCTACCAACCTACCACACACAAACATAAACACAAACATACCCTCTACGCTCTATATATAATATGTGTGTGTGTGTTTGAATGTCTGTATGTATATTATAATGCATGTGTGTGTGTGTGAAGTTCTTGATCTCATGTTGACAAAGTCACATCTAAGAGCCTAGAGGGTGATTCAAAAGTCCCTCAACAACTCATATATAAACGCATTGGTGTGTTCCAAGTGGACGTCATGGCACGGTGCTATATGCACAGGGAACTTTAACTTTACCTTTACCCAGTGGCGGCGATTGGGTTCCAAAACCGAAGGGGGGGGGCAGTATATTTCCCATTGTAGATACTGTACGGTTTAGCATAGTGGGGGGACAAAAGTGGCGAAAAGTGGGGGCCGACTGTCCCCCTCGCCGCTACTGCCGTTACCTGTATATCTTGTATTAGTTTCTGAACCCCTGAGTAATTAAGTTTAGTTTTTAAATACGCATATACGAACCCTATACTATGCCAATCACTGAGGGCCTTCTAGAGACTTACTTGTCTCTGCCCCCACCCCCGCACTGCGGGGTTTTGCCGCTTGTAGATCCGGCAGTGCTCGTTTCTGTGTTCTTCCCCTGTTCTTGTATTCGTGTATTTAAATTATTTTTGTATGAGATCCATATCTCAGTGCCAGTGATGTATTATTGTCCTGTAAACACATTTCCAAATTATCTCATGAAAACTGAAAATTCTGATTTTTTTACCATGCATTTCCGTCCGAAGTTTAAAAAAAAGAGCAAATGCTGTCGAAAAGACAACTTTGAGGTTACTAACTCGAGAATTTGTTCTGCACATTTTTCTACCAGAATGTTATGAAGTCTGAATTACTAGGAATTATCACACTGATAATTCCACTTACACATCAGCAGGTCAGTGTTCGCGCAAGACGTGTGAAGTAGAGATGGCCAAATCCAGATTTTTTTTTTTACTATTCGGGAATCCGATGGAAAAATGAGAGAATCCGGATTTCGGAGGTAATCTCCCCATTTCGGAGACAATCCGGATTTCGCCACAACCATAACTTACGTAGAATTTTCAGTGAAAAATGCAGGCTCAACGAAGACTCGAACCCAAGGATGAAAGGATGGAGAGAACATCGCTGACAATTATACGATTGCCAGCAGGCAGGGTTTCGGAGCTAGGTCGCGGTGGTACTAAAGGAGCCCTCCGGAGCGGAGTGATTCAGTTCTTTTTCACATGCATGCTCGGATCCGGAGAGATAGTTCGCAACTATGAATAATAGGAGTGAACAGTTAACAGAATCAAGCATATCTGGAAACTAGTAAGCTACGTGAAAACTGACATACGTGTATTTCAGGATAACTATGATAGATATGAACAAGAAACTGTATTAGCCTTATGTTTGAAAAGTCCTGTAGTAAATTCACAAATTCGTCGTTCCGGTTCAATATGAGTAATATGCATTGGCTGTAAATAGTTTTAATTGTATCAAAAATGCTAAAAGTACACATTTTACTAACTACACGACTTTTCCAATGATTCCAAATGACTAACTTGGAGTGATATTCATGTGCATTAGCACTGGCCTCCGTGATGGAGTGGTTAGCACATCCGGGAGTTCGAATCCCGGCATGGATGCTCTTTGTGAGTGTCCGTTCATCAGTTTCATCATATAATTCATCCTCAGGCGGAGCACAAAGCACGACGCCTTAGGTTGCAAGACACGTTTTTATTACGTTAAGAAAAGAAAGAACATCAAAATCATCTCACCTAGGATAATCCACCAACTGCAGAAAACACAAAAGAATGTCTTCCGCCTGTTCTGCACATGTGTCGCAACAGGTTGAATAGCTATGCACTACTACAAAACATCGTCATTATTTCCCTAGTTTGCAGCACCATACAGGAGAGATATCCTGCTACTCGATGTTATAAACTATTCCATATATGTTGGTCATAGGCGTGCGCACGGAAGGGGGGTGGGATTGCCCCCTAATCACGGACGTTCGCAGATTTTTCCACAAAGGGACAAGAAAGGTATTTTTTTTTCATGGGGCATATTACCCCGATACTAGTGCTGTCCCCTCTAAAAACACCACTTGAATTTGAAATTATCGCATTCCTGTGTCCCCATTACATAATAATTAATGTAAATTACTATGACTGAAATATAATTATACTTGTGAAATATATACTTTTAGGTTGACCTTCGTTTTCGAGGTGTGGTCATCCTTGCCACCCTCCCAGACGTTCCATGCCCCTATATTATTATACTTTTACCTAGAAATTTTGTGGAGAGCAATATTGTCGCTGTTATTAAACAATATTATACTCTAAAAGGAAATGGCGCAACCACAAGGGGACAGGGGGGCATTGCCTTTTGCCTTTTTCCAACCTTGGACGGAAATCAATTATGGGGGGGGGCATACATTGAAGTAAAAGAAAGCAAGACTAGCAGAATCTACCAGTAGCAGGACAAAAGGATACTCAAGACGGAATTAGTTTTCACGTCCATCTTGCATTATTTCTTCCAGACGGTCAGGATCACTTGCAGGGGGTTACAGAGGGACAATTGTTCCCTCGACTTTAAATTTTATACAAATAAAAATACATTTCGTAAAATTTTCTTTCTCGCTTCGCTCGCGGTACCTGCTTTTCTTGCAGTCTTGTCAACTTCCGAGCCGTAGCTAGGAAGTAGCGGGAGTTGGCCCTGGGCTCCGAACAATCTGATTGAGTAAAATTGTAAAAAAGAATGCCATGCCGTCCCATGAAATTTTTTGCGCCCTATTAAATCAATCCTGTTTTCAACTTTCAAAAATTTGGATCGAAAAATTTTCTTGCTCGCAGTTTCTTTTCTCCAATACATTGTAAAATTACCAGAGAGAAAGTAAGAACAAATAAGTAATGCAGACGATTGCTGCTATAACAGTTTGGTTTGGAGGAAAACGAGCGCTCACATTTCAAAGACAATCTATATAATTTTTGCTGTTGGTTTGTTAAAGGGCGGATGAATAGATTACGTAATGTATTTAAATAATATGTTAATATCTAGGTATATATATATATATGTATATATATAATACACACACACACACACACACACACACACACACATATATATATATATATATATATATATATATATATATATATATATATCACATCAATGCAAAAAACTAAAACAGTGAGATAAAATGAGGTTTTCTTTCCCGATCTGACTGAATTTTCAAGGCTTTTGCCCCCCCCCCCACTTATTAGAGATTCTGCGCACGCCTATGATGTTGGTACCTTCTTCTAATAATAAAAACAAATTAAAATAACTGTAATATTAAATTAATAATTAAAATATTAATTAATATTGTTATTACATGAATGGGAAAAGATGGCATAAGAATAGGAATATAACCGCACATATTCATTATCTAGTTCATGAATAGTTCAGATCGCTTCAATTTGTATAAAAACAACTGACCTGGCAAGGTGATTGTGAAACAGATAAGGAATTGAATATTGTTTGAATAACGAAAAAGGATGTTAGATCCATTTGACGAAATGAAAAGCTCTTAATTTAATAAATAATCATATTACTTAAGTAGTGGTGTGCATAAATCTTATTTGATACAGTCATCCAAAGTTGTTTGACCCCAATGTAATCCTTCCCTTAGAATATGTTTGACGGAAATAAACGTCTCTCGATTATACGACAGATGCTAAACAAAACAAGCATATTTACATTATTTAATTTTAGTACTTCGTAAGTCTCCCGTAGAAGATTCGGACTCCCTGGACACCCCGCCTCCCCTAAATAGTCCTTGGCTCTCAGTTATATTGCGATGTTCGTCAATTTGTGTTTTTCTCGTCTATGGTTTTTCTTCTTTCAGACACTCGGAGAAAGTTTTGTCTTGTAACAGGAAACCTGTTATGGTCAGACTCTTGAGCGGGGGAGAGTAGCGGACAGGGAACCTTGTGGTCTGCTTCGCCCAACCCCTCCCTCCAGCAAAGGTCTCCCATTCAATGGATTTGCCTTCGAAGGGGGAAATGGAATCAATATTGGTAAGACTAGGAAAAATAAATGACATCTGTCCGCTGCTTTTTTCGAGCGACGCTGATACGGGCTCTTAAGTGTACGAATAGAAAAGTTGTAAAAAAAACTGGCATGTTTCTCTTTCAGTTTAATTTAATTTATTATTGTCATTGGTTATACAGAATTTGGGTAAGATTTTATGTTCATAATGATATTAGTTATTGAATTGTAAAGAAAAAAATTCAAAAGAGTGTATTTCCTTTCAGATATTAAAGCATTTTCTTTGAAAATCCGTGTGTACGAATAAGAATGTTACATACTGTATAAAGATTGACATTGTGAAATATTGGATAATAACGCGTTCTGTAAAACAAGACGCACGGGTTATATAAAACGGAGTTCCAATATTTACGTCTACTCGAATTCGCGGCCGCTCGGTTACCCAGAACAACAGCGATGTCAATTGCCTCACCGAGAAGACGTCAGTGCTTCAGGAAAAGTAAGTGAAGTGATTATCCCATTTACGTCAGTGGTTCTCAAGAGCCTTTATTCCCTCCCCCTTTATCTCTATGTCCCCCTCTCCTACTTCCGTGTCCCGGGTTCGAATCCCAACTAGGACATGGATGTTTGTGTTTGTCCTAAATAAGAAGTCCAAAATAGTTGATTCTTTGACCAGAAAGGACTGGTATGATGTGAAGGCACCATCCATGTTTGCAACACCCTAGTTAGGAAAGACCCTAGTAAATATGTAGAACTCGGGGAACAAAAATGGCATCAGATTCACTGTAAAACAGAAAGATAATGGTGCTGAAAGGTCATTCCGGAAGTTTCGTTTGGTTGCGGAAGACGTCCAGGGCCGCAATGTTCTTACTAATTTCCATGGTATAGAGTTGACCACTGACAAGTGGAGAAGCATGGTTAAAAAATGGCAGACTGGATGACTGGAAAAATGTTTGCTAAACTGTCAGGACGAAATGTGTGTCGATTTGGACAACCAATTTTAACATATATTAACGAATATTTCATTCATCCTTATCTTGCACCAATGACCGTTTACCTAGTAATAAATTATTTTTAAGTTCCGGTAATATCGACACAGTTTTCTTCTTCTTAAATAAAGCTTTATTTTATTGATGTATTCACAGTGAACGCATCATTATAAATACACCGCTCGCTGTTCCAACTGGCGACTGGGAAACAGCGATGAGTTGACATCGGGCATTTTTGAGTCACAAGGCACCGAAAGTTCCTGGCGGGACGAAACAAATTAGCATCGGTTACACAGCATATTGCCAAACGTACTGTGAAACGCCGTTACTGGATAAAAGTTGCACAATAATACAAAAAGCACCGAATATTAGTACACAAAACACCTAAAGACTGAACAAACAAGCCAAAGAAACAGGCCCGTAGCTGGAACTGATCTCCAGGGAGCTCACGGGTTATCAGGGGGCGCTTTGTAAACCAAGTCCATTTTTCAAAAGTTTAATAGTATTAAATTAAGGTAAATTATGTGTGTCGGGGCTCATTAAGTTAATTTAAATTATAAAATTTGCAAATATACAAATACTACAGTTTTTTTTATAGCCTATCTTCTAAAACATTTCTTGAAGTGCTAATGACTGCTGCTGTTACCATTCTTTAATGCACACTCCATACTGTTTTTGATGATACAGATATTTATATCATACATGTTAAAATATACAATATTCACTTCAATCATAGTGCCTACCGTACATTCCACCCTCGGCCGAAGCAATAAATCTCCCCTTCGTTCCCAAAACTTGAGGGCTGTTGAAATTTGACACAGATGTGGAAGAAATGTGGATGATGACGTCAAAGTCACAGATTTCTGTCAAACGAGAGGCTGCAACAGGAGCACAGAAGGTACAGATAAGAAAGCTCCCTATGAAAGAACTTTCTAAAGTCTAGAGAATCTTAGACTTCTGCTCATAAAGAAGATGAACGAACGAAGTTGTGAACAACTTCCATCTCACGTTACTTTTATTGACATGTAATAAAAAAGACGATAATTTTGAAAATGTTGCTTTGGATGAAAACATTCCAATTAGGCTATAGCATTTAGTCATATTCCAGTTTTCGTCAGATGCAAGCAAGAATCATTTGCAATTCTTACTTTATAAATATTGTCTGCCTTTATCATATTGTAATAGACTTCCTGATTATTTTTTTTTTAAAAAAAAAAATTGGATTTAATGATTCCAATCGATGTGATTTTCTATGAGATAAACAAAAATTTGACGGGATTATATTCCCTTTGCACCGCAAATGGCGAACAACCCATAACGCAGTCAGTATTTACCGTGGAAGAAATATTGTACTGTGGAGTTACAATGAAAATTCCAATGCAAATAGATAGGAAGAACATAGCAACATCATGTCAAATTATAAGAATTTATAATGTTCTCAATACACATGTTGTGGATTAAATTTGCCATAACATTCCCTCGAACTTGGAAATTGAATTCAATTGTTTTACGATTACTTTATGCACAGAATGGCTAATCTGGATTGGACCTACAGTTTAAAGTGGGATCCGAACTTCTATGTGCCTCCACCGGGTATGGAACCCTGGACCCCTTGATTACAAGGCGACGACGCTACCACTGCGCTATTGAGGAGGCCCGCTCGCACATCTAACAGGAAGTGCCTAGCCCCTTCAAACCGGTTGGATGAAAACTACAGCCTTAAATTGATGGACAGCCTAAACTGCCCTTACCCAATAAAAATAGTTATAGCCCAGGAGGCAAGACTTATTGATCAACCCTCTTACATACTAGACTGCATTAAAAAGCTTACCAAATTATCTTTCGAGCCAATTTCTAGTCTTACTTTTCTTTAAATTCTTCTCCTCTTTAATAACAACAGTAGCTACTCTCATACAATGTTCTCAAATCGCTCGTCTATCTTTTTAGCTTGTCTGCTCTGCGCATTGTCCTGTGGGAACAAAAGTATAACGGCTAGTACGGTGACAAGTATAGTGTGAGGAGAAAACTAGCAGATGAGCCAGTACCACACAACTAGTCCAACTGGAAAATCCAGCAGGAGATTTAGTCTCGTGCCATTTGGGCGTGGGCTACAAGTTCTCACAAGGAAAGATTTTGAAAATTCCCCCTTGCCCTTTTCCCGTCCATGATATACTGGATTTGGAACAAGCAGCTATAAACAGGTGTAATCAAAGCCTTCAGACACAACTGATCTTTTTGACTCTATCACTAGAAAATATGTTTGAATGAAATTAGAAGAAATTATAGCGAAGAGGCGATTTCACAATGATACTTAATATGCTTCTTAGTAGATAATCCAAAAGGTAGATGAAAGAAATTCGGAGAGTGAATGATAATAGGAGAACGAAAAATATAAAAAAAAACGCGAATAAAATTCTTGCATGAATCTTGAAAATGTGGTTAATATTCTGGCATAAATCTAAGGAAATACATACGAACTCATGTCTTTCAATTCTGTTAGTGCAACTTGCCTACATCTTGGAAGTATATTCATTTAAAGTTGCCTTATTGAATGTTTTATTACAATTATAATTAATTATATAATTTATTAAAATATTTATATTTCTATTATAATAATTTGTAATGATCCTGAGAGATCATACTCATTAGTAATACTAATGTTTATTTACTCGGTGTATATGTAACCATTGTTATTATGTTCAAAGTTATTTTATTTATTTGTTCAATGTTACATGTGTTAATATCTGCTTTGATAATTGTGTTATTATTCTGTTAATAAGACCCTGCGTGGTCGCAAAGAATATGTAATATTTCTTATAATTGTATATTAACGTTTAGCACACGTTTGATATAATAATATGTATTTATCGTTGGTGCCTTGAGCACGTAGTTCAATCTACTGCCGTAGAGATCCCCTTGCCTGCTCTAGAACGGTTCCACGTAGTTCGCGTAAACGGCGCTAGATGCGCTACTTGAACCGACGCTATATAACCAGCCGCGGAGCAGATTTTCTTCAGTTGGCTTTCAGGTCGGCCCACGATAAGATCTCTCTTAGCAACTGACCCTGAAGAAAGGAGCACTCCGCTCTTGCGAGAGGCCAAGCACCCTAGAGAAGTTGCCCTCCGCCTGCGGGCGAGAGAAACCGCACTCCGCCTTCCAGCGAGAGAGGTTGAACTCAGCCTTTGGCAAGAGAACACACTCCACTTTCGAGTGAGAGATATTCCACTCCGCTTATTTGCGAGAGAGAAAAACTCCACTTTAGAGTGAGAGGACACGCTCCGCGTGCTGCGAGAGGTTTCCTCCCAATATCAACCTGCGGCACCCCGCCAGGGTAGTGTGGCGTTGCGTTTCTAGGCAACCACCCAGAAGGTAAAATTACAGGTCAGATAAGATACTACGGTTATCGTGAGGGTGACCTTAAAATATGCCCCTTTGTTCCCCGAAAGCCAACAGTTCCCTGTAAAAGCCTGCAGCTACAGAAGTCGGGGCTAGTAAAGGACTGCACTTCCTGACGTATGTTGGAGCTAAGGATACGACCCCAGAGGGCAGCAGCAGCAGTGTATCTGTTCCCAGTTTACGGCAGTTTGCAGAAGCCATTCTCCCCTCATTGTGTGGCAATATATTGGCCAAGTGAGTGTAATAACCTACACGGGCGTGTGCTAAACTTACAACGTTTACAGTTGCATAAGTGTATCCAGCTACATTCATTAAACTTTCTCATACGTTGGACAGTGTACTTATTCCCGAACCCTGAGTGAAATAGAGTCTCATACCACCGCTGGAGAAAAGGTTAGCATAATGGGTAAAACTTTGCAGAGCGTATGGTGCTACTGATTGGTCGTGGCAAAGTTAGTAGACGTGCATCCCGCTGACGTGCTCGTGTAGGTGTAGTACGCACCCTTTCTCGAGCAGGACGTTGCAAATTATAACACAAATAGTACTGGATGCTATATAATGAGTCTCCTGGTGTCGACTTTGACTTACAAGTATTTGCGTGGGTTTGATTGTTTATTTACTTGCTGCTTTTTGTGTTTGCCTTGAAGGTTGCGACAAAGCAGACAGATTGTATGTACTTGGCTTCCTGGCTATCTGGACATATGGATTATGCATTCATTTTTGTTTTCTAAACTAACCTCCCAAGAACTTATTGTGGAGCATATTTAATTTTCAAATAGGTTTATTTAACAGCCGACATTTCATTTTCGAACTTTCGCAAGAATAATATTTCTAACATTTCTTCAAGCCATAGAGACCTCCTGAGCGACCCTCTGGTTATGAACCTCTGTCTTACGAATTCAAAGAGGAGGGGACGGGTTGGTGTTGCAACCAGTCTCCCTAGTTCCTTCCCCGGAAACCTCAGATACATGAAGGTTGAATGATTTTGTTCATCGCGAAGATGAGAATGAGTAATGATGTGATGAAAAGGTAGAAGGGCCACTAAAAAATTACTCCTATTACTCATCAAAGCGGGGATACAAGAAGAAGTAGCATAGTAAAATACAGCATGGAATACTAAATAATAAGTCCGTGGGTAATGACATTTTCTTTTATGGAGTTTTTATCTTGCCTTCTACCACTTTTTGCTAATTGCGGCGATGGGAATGGGTGGTGATCAGAGAATTTTGGTGAAAAGACACAAAGAAGACGCATACCCAAACCCAGTTTTTTTTCGGAATTTATCCAGAACTTGTTGACAAAAAAGCACGCAGTTCTTCGCTCAGTTGCACCCAGCGATAACAGATTCTAAATTGGTTGAGCATTCTCCGATACTCAGAAATTTACTATGAGCTGCTTGCAAGAGAGAAATGCACTTTCAACAATTCAGTTGAAGAATGTTAAATAAAGAATCCCCCTGAACCCAAAGAGTTCTTGGACGCAGTTGATAGTGAATTAGCTGGAAGGAAGTGCGTTTGGCATATTTTGTAGATGGGGGATGCCATCCCCTCGAACCTTCCCACTTTGAGCACAGATTCGAGAATTCATACGAAGTCATCAGATAATGAGGAGTTCTCTACAACATCATGGCACAACTAATACTTATAGGCGAGCAGGATGTAAATTATAATAGAATAAAACATTAATATCAATTTTCGTCCTTCGAATATGGCTGTACATACGAAAAGTATACGTTCGTTTGTTGTGAAGCAGAGTCACCGGCAATGTTTTATGTGGATACAGATAATAGACTAAGCAGGCACACATCGTCAGCTCTACTTTAAGGTAAGTAAATGGCTTCTTCATGAGCCCATTATCAGCAGAGAGAGAAGAAAGAAATTAAGTACAACAGGCGAATTGTACGGTAGGTGCTGTTCGAATATTTCATGGCGGTGTAAAATAGAGGTTTTCAAACTGGCATCTGGGAAACGTCAGTGTCCGTTGAAAAGAATTAGGGATTCTGTACGACGAAGGGAGCAAATATGTGAATGGGGCTAAGTATTGCAAAAATAAACTGTAAATTATATAGGGCAGTGTCTTGGCCGTGAACATTGCAAAAGTTCGGCGGCAAACGTATGGTGACAAAGTAATTTCTCCACGGTCATGGTTGCGCACTGGCGCGTTTTTCTTTCTTTCAACCATATTTGTAGACACCAAACAACTTTCTACAACTTTTTACACAGCACCACAGTCTGTATAATAGGAAGGCCGCGCAACCTCGTTAGCTGTAAAGTAAATTTTTACCCATGCTGCTAACATTCTTTCTAGTCGAAAAACATGAAACTCAGAAACAATCAGGGCTTCCTGGGTGTAGGGCACCGAATACTAGATGTCAGGCATAGAGATGATCAATAGAACCACGTAAATCAAAACTTAGAGCGCGTAGTTTAATAAATAATTTAATGACTTCTAAAATGTAGTTCTCGCGAAATGTTGGAAGAGGCTTTCACATAAGTATCAACAAAATGGAATTACGTATCAGACCAATAATTTTGCAATAGATCCATAGAATCAGGGGTGCCCAACGAGGGCATTTTGGCGCAGGCTGCGTCATCATGATTTTTTGGGGGATTTTTTTATCTTCAAATAATATAAAATTCAACATTTATATATTTTTCCAAAATAACTGGTGAAAAAAAGTTTTGCATATTGCAAGTTTTTCATATTCTGCATCACTGATCACAAATCTCCATACCTTTGAAGCGCACACATCAACCGAAGGCCAATTCAACACACAAAAGAGCAGGTGCATGTCTGTGGCCGGGTTTTGAAACATGTTTCAAGTTTTAACCTCGTGATTCACCCACCGATTGTCTGGCAGTTCTTGAGAAGGGGAAGTATAAAGCACTGGACGTCTCAAGGAAGGTAGTAATGGTTGTCATGGTGCGAGTTTACATTTTAGAAATGCCACAAAACACACTTTCGGCAGTGGATAGAATCAGAATAGTGACTCTACTACAGGAAGGTATGAAGCAAGTGGACGTGGCACAGGCTGTAATCAAAGTGACGTTTTTAGTGTGGAAGAAATTTCAGGAGACCTATTCAATAGCAGATAGGCCCAGAGAAGGAAGACCACGCAAAACAATGGCTGCACAAGACAGGCATATCCGTATTTCTGCGCGCAGACGTTCTACGTTCACAGCAACCCAACTCCAGAAGGATCTCCGTGAGGCTTCAGGGATCATGGTGTCCACCCAAATTGTTCAAAACCGACTGAACGATATAGGGAATCATGCCCGTTGACCTTTGAAGGTTCCCCGACTCACTGCACGACATAGGGCACTACGCGTAAGATGGGCTAGACAACATGAAAACTGGACCCAGGAACAATGGTCACAAACACTGTTTACAGATGAAGTGCGGGTTAGTCTGCACCCCGATGACAACACTATTCGTGTCTGGAAAGCAAATGGGCAGCGGTTCAATGAATCGTTCATGGTGGAACGCTTCCAGCAACAGAGTGGTTCGGCACTGTTCTGGACAGGAATCGTGTTGGGTCGTCGGACGCCATTAGTTCACATACAGGGTACTATGGATGCACAGACATACGAGGACAGTGTTATTCGACCCGTCGTTAGGGCATTTGCGCAGGATTTTGGTGCAGGATTCACGTTGGTGGACTATAATGGCCGTCCTCACCGTGCCCGTTCAGAGGACCTTTTCCTTCGAATGCATACAATCCGTCGGATGGACTGGCCAGCAGTCTCCCCCGATATGAAATTTATCGAACATGTCTGACACCTTCTGAAACGTGCCATTGCAAACCGCCCTCACTCACCACAAACCCTGCGTAATCTGATACACGTTGCCATTTAGGAATGGGACAATCTTCTACACCATGCATTGGATAACCTGGTTTTCAGCATGCCCCTTCGTGTTCGAGAATGTCTACGTGTTCGCTGAGGCCACACACGTTATTGACTAGGTGAGGGGTTTCTGATAGGTTTCTCACCTTGGTAATTGGTGATCTTTTTGTTGCATCTTACTTTGGTTAGGAAAAGAACTTTGTTTCTTTTGTTTCTTTGGTTATATCTTTCAGAATTTTCTTTTTGTGTTTTGTACTTTCATTGCCCTAGTCGGAGATATCGACATATCTGACTTCTGTGATGCAGAAAATAAAATTTTCGTTATATAAAAAACTTTTTTTGACCAGTATATATGTAAAAATTTTACATTTGAAATGCACCATATTTAATCCATTAGATGAAGAAAATAAAGTGTTTAAGGGTATTATCGAATGGAGGGAGGAGGGAGAAATATCCACCTCCAAAAAATGAGGCCTTATTTTACACGTGGGTTCAGGGGGGATTCTGAATTAAACGTTGTGGGGACAGTATACAACTCTAGGTCTAAGTATTTTAGTTAGAGGGAGATAGGGGGTATCCAATGCTTGTGTATTACTATTGTCTTAGACTGTTGCGAAAATTAAGGTGTGGGGACTGAGAATTAATTTTTTGGAGGAGGCAATATCCACTCTACAATATCAACAGTAAGTCTAAAATTGGCATGGAAGTCTTGGTGGTAGGATTGAGTATTACATTTAAAGGGTGAGATAGGAAGCTCTTCATAAAGTGTTAAATCGTAGGTTGTCAAGGGATTTCTGTAGTGACGAGAGAGTTGGAACATTAAATTTTGGATACTATATTTAGCGACGTTTCGACCCCGAAAGTGCCAAAATAAAAGCTGGAAAATACTAATTATCTCGGGATCCTAAGAAAGTATTCACACCTCATTAAAGTAATATTCTTGAAAACCTGGAAGGAAATGGATGTAAAAATTTTCTTGCTCCCTTTGCTCACAATGATGTGTTGTAAGAATGCGTGTTTGTTTGGCGCTTTACTGAGGTGAATGTGAAGTTTTACACTATAGCTGCATTACAAGACAAAAGCGATATTCTCGATATTCGTTAATAACATCACTTAATGCTTAGTGTTGGTACACTGCTTTATTTAAAGCAAGTGCATCATTTGGAACCAAAATATATCGAATCAGTATTTCTAACTTCTTGTGACAGGAAAAGTTTACTTTAAGAAGTTATATTTGCACTGAAGATAAAATCCACGGAATTATTGTTATGGGTTACTAAAATAATTTTATTTATCCTAAGAAAACGCGGGGGGTGCCGGTGAGTTCTTTGAAAGGGGAACCGTATTATATCATCGCCCAGAGCTTTACTTTGTGAGGATTACGATATGGTTTGAGTACGCGAATAATATAATTGGGTGGGGCGCATGACATGATTTTGGGGGGATGGGCACACGATTGAATTACATTGTTTCCTAATTTACATTGACTATATATTATTAGGAGCGGCTCAAAGATGGCACGAAATTCATGTTCTTTACATTTTATGTATTTTTCATAAGGTGCCGACAAATGACACTGAGTAACATTGTATTTTACAACATTCAATGAATGTTATTTACAAAAGTAGCCAACAGATGGCACTGCATTAAAATTAGCTTCATTTATCAATTGCGTTCAATAATATGTTACACATTACTAACACAATGAGTATGAATTTTTAACTACACATTAGTATAGATCTAAATAAGCTACCCTCCAAAAATTAGAATGTCTGACACGGTCCCCTGAATCAACTACTAACTTTTCACTCAATTAAGAACACGGCCCGTTTAAAATAAATATTAAAACATACTAAATACACCCCAACTAAAAGGAATTTGTTGAAGATGTAGGAGCGGTCCGACGTAGCCACCCACACTGGCCGCAAAAATGGGCGGGGACATTCATAGGACTGTGAAGATAAAGGCCCGACAAGGTGTTATAGCTGAGGAGACGGCATCAGGTCTGGAACATAAAGAGAGGACAGGGACCATATATTTGTTCCTCTCTCTGAGGCGCCTGGGGAGAGCAGAGTCCTAGTTTGGATTCTTAGGGCATTCACTTGAACTTCTCCCCCGTATAAGGAAATATAGGACTAGTCCGACAAAGCGACGCGGCTAGGGTGCCAGGATAAGACCTCAGGGAAGGGTCTGACTGTTCGTCTCGGCCAGGGCCAGAGAGGTTTGGGAGAGGAGAGAGAGTTTCCCAGATTCTTTACGAGCTGCTGTCAGCCTACAAACTAACTTCCACGGTTCGGTGCGGTAATACGAGATCATAATCGATATGGAGTATCATATATATATATTATATATATATATATATATTATATATATATATATATATACACACACACACACACACACACACACACACACACGTATATACAGGGTGGCTCAATAAGTCACTTAACACCCCCAGTACAACGCCACTGCGGCACGGAACGTGAAAATGGCGATGACCAATCGTTATCAGGCCAAGGGGGAACCGCATTGACGTCACCCGCATGGTCGGCAGCCATCTTGATGTCCGCCATCTTGAATTCAACTTCAGAAATTTAAAAGGGAAGGGGGTCGTGCGAATATCAAAATGGGCTAGAATTTCACCAGGAAAACAACTGTGACATTTGTTTTCACCTAACTTTAATTGTTGCAGAGTTAACAATACCACAAAGTTATGGCTCAATAAGTCACTTAACACCCCCAGTACAAGGCCACTGCGGCATGGAACGTGAAAATGGCGATGACCAATCGTTGCCTGTCCAAGGGGGAACCACAATGACGTCACCCGCATTGTCGGCAGCCATCTTGATGTCCGCCATCTTGAATTCAACTTCAGACATTTAAATGGGAAGGGGGTCGTGCGACATATCAAAATGGGCTAGAATTTCACCAGGAAAACAACTGTGACATTTGTTTTCACCTAACTTTAAATTTAAGGGCGATTTCCGCATGGGAGAGTGACACGTCCTTTCCTTTTTGCTTAAATGTTTATTGTTCAAATAATCGTTAGTATGTGATTATGTGGTATTTATTGTTAGACCAATCACTGAAAATGTCCGGATATTGACTTACCGGTATGTAAATATCTTGTAGTATTGGTTGGCATGGGAATTACGATTGTGTTTTGTCTTTACATAAAAGTTTAAAAGAGTGATGATGTGAATTGATCGTGTCAAGAGTAGCATATTTCCTTTTTCACTGATCTGAACGAAAATGCCACTAACACGTGAGGAACGGATTGCCATCATATTGATGTCAGGGGAGAGAAGTACGCGTGACATTGCCGCAGACTTCAATAACCGCAATCCTGCAAGACAACCGGTGTCACATGTGGCCGTCAGCCAGTTGGTGGCAAAGTTCCAAGATACTGGATCTGTGGATGACAAGCCGCGACATGGACGTCCGAAAACAGCCACGGATGAGGGTACTGCTGTAGCGGTGTTGGCATCATTTGCAAAGTCCCCAACCCGTAGCACACGGAGACTGGCGCTGGAAAGAGGTGTCAGCAGGGGTTCAATTCAAAGGATTGTACGTGACCACCACTGGCATCCGTATAAGATACAGCTGCAGCAGCACCTTAGTGAAGACGATCCAGACAGGCGTTTGCAGTTTTGTGAGTGGGCTATAGCACAACTGCAACGTGACCCTGCCGTCGGTAGCAAGATTCTGTTCAGTAATGAGGCTAATTTTTATGTGTCGGGAGAGGTGAATAAGCAAAATCTGCGGTACTGGTCACCCGAAAATCCACATTGGACAGATCCCAGCAAGGTGACGGGAGTCGGGAAGCTAATTGTGTGGTGTGGTACTTGGGGTTCCCGACTTGTTGGTCCATTTTTCATTGAGGACAACTTAAATGCAGAGGTCTACTTGCTTCTGCTACGGGAGCAGATCTTACCATCCTTACTGTCCGAGGATGGGAGCTATCCTGAATGGTTCCAGCAAGATGGTGCTCCACCGCACTATGGGATGATAGTCCGTCAGTACCTGGATCAACAATTCCCTCACCACTGGATTGGTCGCCGAGGGACTGTGGAATGGCCTGCACGCTCACCTGACCTGACACCATTGGACTTTTACCTCTGGGGACACCTGAAAGCCATGGTGTATGCTACGAAAATCAAGGATCTGGCCCACTTGCGCACACGCATTGTGGATGCCTGTACTGCAACAACTCCTGAGGTTCTTCAGAATGTGGTAAGGTCATGGGAGATACGATTACACGTTTGTGTTGCGCAAGAAGGACGTCATATTGAGCATGTGTTATAACTTTGTGGTATTGTTAACTCTGCAACAATTAAAGTTAGATGAAAACAAATGTCACAGTTGTTTTCCTGGTGAAATTCTAGCCCATTTTGATATGTCGCACGACCCCCTTCCCATTTAAATTTCTGAAGTTGAATTCAAGATGGTGGACATCAAGATGGCTGCCAACCATGCGGGTGACGGCAATGTGGTTCCTCCTTGGCTAGGCAACGATTGGTCATCGCCATTTTCACGTCCCATGCCGCAGTGGCCTTGTACTGGGGGGTGTTAAGTGACTTATTGAGCCATAACTTTGTGGTATTGTTAACTCTGCAACAATTAAAGTTAGGTGAAAACAAATGTCACAGTTGTTTTCCTGGTGAAATTCTAGCCCATTTTGATATTCGCACGACCCCCTTCCCTTTTAAATTTCTGAAGTTGAATTCAAGATGGCGGACATCAAGATGGCTGCCGACCATGCGGGTGACGTCAATGCGGTTCCCCCTTGGCCTGATAACTATTGGTCATCGCCATTTTCACGTCGCATGCCGCAGTGGCCTTGTACTGGGGGTGTTAAGTGACTTATTGAGCCACCCTGTATATATATTTGACTCCAGTCTGCTATATTCTTTAAACAACAACAGTAACATTAACTTCATATATGATGACAATAACAAGCTTCGGCAACTGTCGCTCGAAGTTAAAATGCTGTGTTACTTCCACGGCTCGATATCGCTGCTTATATGTGGTCGAATCAGCGCCGATGCGGAGCCGCGGCGAACTACTACGTTCCGTGCTACCATATGATCAAATTCAACAAGGATCATATTACCAAAACATGTACACAAAATATCGACCTTACATACTAAATCAATACGGATTGCAAGCCAATAAGGTTCATAATATTAGTCTCTCCTTTTGTCTGGAAGCAAGCAATTCCGAAGACTCCTTGGAAAGATTTAAGTTCATGATCAATTACTCAATTTATTCAGGTCAAAATGTTCACTGTGTGAGGCTATTTGGAAATCATTGTCACTGCTCCCACTTTCTTTACCTTGTGTGATATCAGACATGCGAGACTCGTCCCCTGAGAGTTGTGGTAGTTCACTGAAAGGTGGAGCTGGTATCCAAGTGCGGAAAAGGTCTCCTGCCTGAAGGCAGGTAAGGATAATGATAATACCACTTATAGCGATCATTTCGATTGATGCCTCTGATATTAACAATACAAAAATAACAGTCATTAAAGTGGTTTTTCGGTTTCCTCCATACCATTGATATACTCCACATTTCAGGCAGTTTCTCATTCCGTTTGTCCTCTGGCCCAAATGGTCCGTACAAGTTTTGCATACAAAATGACGCTCTCATGGCTTATCCTGATTTTCAAGTTTGACACCAAAATAACCTAAACATGCTCCTTTTACACTCGGAAGTTGGTTTCGATCTTGCTTTCAGTGTTTATTCCCTACAAATATAGCAAAATACGTCGGGATGATTGAAGTACTTACGCCTTGAAGTAGACAACCTGTAGGGTGTTCGATCCGCAAAAAATGAAACGATATGCGTGGGAATAGTTGTGAAATAAAAGTCAATTACATTTTATAAAAATGTGGATAGTTCAAATACATTAATTGGAAAGTCAAATAAGAAAGCTTGTCATGACATCCCGATTCTTCATAGGAGATCTTTTAAAGATCGGACTAAAATTGTATACATTCATATCTATCATGTCATATTCATATCTAAGAAACTAGAGCTGATTCAGGCTATTCAATGCAATTTTGAAAATTAGCGCCCTCAAAACCCCCAGTAACAGGCCTAAAACTAGGGCACCAAAAAAATAATGTTGGGCAGTATTATCCATGGATGTCACGCTAGGAACTGGAAAGCCGAGCATTTTTGAATTTCCCCGATGATCATAAATAGGGCTGTTTTGTGAAGGTGGATCTGGTGAACTCATCTGGTATCCATGATGCTTATCGCAGTTTTACCATGGGTCCGGTTTCAAAATATATTTCAGGTACAACTGAAAGGAAATTGACGCTCACATTCGAAAACAGAAAATGATGGGGTCCATTACAGGCTTCTCCATTATTATCTGAAGCAAGGTTTGAAGCTCGCTAAAATACACGAAGGGTTGTAATTCAGGCAAAGTTGATGGTTAGCCGCCTATATTAACAGAAACACAGAATGGTGCATGAAAGTTGTCAAGGGCTGAAAAAAATATATAAATTGCTGAACAATGTAATGCAATGGAAAATAAGCAAAACAGAATGAGATGCAATTTGGTAACCTTTCAACCTTTTACCCGCATCGCTGAAAATCTAACCCTTTTCGAAAGGGTCAATACCTCTCTCTCATACGCGATACACTCATAGCTGTTGGTGTCGCTGTGCTCGAATTATCAAAGCTAGCGATATATCAGTTTTATTATGATATCCTAAAGCCAAAATATGGAGATCATATTCAGATTGTTTATATGGACACAGATTTCTTTGTGTGTATGATAGAAACAGATTATCTATATACATATCTCGAAACTTTGAATGAACATTTTGACTTTAGCAATTACCCGAAAACCATCTATTATATAACACAAATAACCATTGAAAATTGGCAAAATGAAGGATTAATCAGCAAGTGAGATCACAAGTGTGAATCGAGCATGCACATCTAAGCTCACCACAAATGATTACAAAATTTGCCTCTTTGAAAGATAAAAATAATGGCCGAATGCTACCTTTCTAGCAAATTGGAAGGTGTACACAACGCCTATGGATAAATTTCGAATATTGGTTTGCAATATTCATACCTTAGAATAAGTTCATCATAATCCCTCTGATCATTTTATGATTTGTGATTCGAAAGATGAGGAAAATGTGTAAATGGCGCTCCGAAAAGGCATATTGCAGAGCTGTTTGCGGATTCTTATAGCAGTGCTGGATCTATGTTACAGCTGCCTGATCTCAAATTCAATATGGTGACCGGAAGTGGTCTTATCTCCGAAATGAAAAACATCAGAGAAAATTGGTTTGCTTATTCTTAAAGCATGGCCTGATCTATGTTAAACTCGCTTGGTCATGGATTTCATGTTTTCAAAATGGCAACCGGAAGTGGGTCTATCACCCAAATGGAAAATCTAAGAGCATAGCTTTTTGCAAATTATTAAAACATGACCGATCTTGAAAGTGGTGACCGGAAGTTGCCTTATCTCCGAAACGGTAAACAGTAGAGGAAAGTTGTTTGCGGATTTTTAAAACATGGATCGATCTATGTTAATCCCGCTAGCATTCGGATCTGATGCTTTCAATATGGTAACCGAAAGTGAGTCTATCTCCAACATGGTAAACCTCAGATCAAAGCTGTTTGCTAATTCTTAAAGCTGGGCTAAATCTATGTTAAACCCACTTGGATTTGATACTTGGCTCCAGCAGGGGATCGAAGATTGGAAACGGATGGTCTGGCGAAACATATGGTAGGGTCTGATAGCATAATTACTGCAAGAAAATAGCAGCATCATGCCTATGAATGTTTTCGGATGTAAAAAAAAAATCCGGCGGAAGCTTCAACAATAGGAACCTCGGTGAATATGGAGCTGATCAAAGAAATGCATCATAAGTTAAAGGGCTTGGTCATTAAATAGGTACATCTAAATGCGATATGGTACCAGGCAGTTGAAAATCCCGGGAAGGAGTTATATGTATTCAATAATAGCGAATCACCTTACACATTTCCTGTCGGCGGAAAGCTCCAGATCGCGGCAACACCTTGCCATGCAGCAATTGTGCAGATTGCCTGTATCGAATCAAGCATTCCGCTGTGGAATCGAGTACTAAAAATTATATCAAATTGGGCAAATTCCTCTATGGCTTGATGGTTGGCGAATTAAACAAACTATACTCTTGTCATCGAGTTACAAAATTAACATATTTGGAAACACCCGGCATAAATTTTTCCTGATAACAACGATAGACTTCTTATGCTAGATGTTTGAGCCAATAAATTGTGCAGCGATCTGCAGGCGCTGAAGCACAATTCAAGCATACAGACCGAGATACCCAACCTCCAATTGGAGCTTGTGAATTGTTTCTATTAACGTGGATAAAGCTATATTTTTATTACTAGTTCTTAGATATATAATTTTATTCAGGACCAATCTACCATAGACAACTCCGTTAATAGTGTACGTTGCTTAAACTGAAAAGAAGGAATAGTTGTTGGAAAATTTCGAGTATCAATCTAAATTTCGGCAAGAAGATCAACTGCACGCGAGAACGGCATAATCCCGCACTTTACTGATCCGACCCATGAGCTATTGAGGAAATATAATGATTGGTGCAAACTATCTGGAAACGTGGTCTAATAAACCTAAAAACATGTTAAAGATTTCAAAATGGAATGGGTTAATAGAAGATGTAATTCCCTCAAAATGTATCGTGAAGGTTGAGAAAGCATTGGAGCTTTATGGACTTTAGGATTTGCATTACATGAAATATGTCCCGAAGTTATTAAACGAGGGTCCGAAGTCGTGGAATAATGAACATAACGTTGATTTTATGCCCTATGATCAATTTAAGAAGTAATTCGCATCGCATTATGAGAGCACAAAGTGGACAAGCACTTGATTGCAAAAGATCTTGATCGCGCCTTATGTAAAGAGTAATGAGGTAACAGTGCTTCAATTCTGCTCACAAAATTTCAAATTGTTAACATCAGTTCAACGAGAGCTGAGAAATCCCGCATTGTGGCGCAGATAAGTACACTTTTGATATTTAAATGAAAGAAGCATTTTGACAGGCAGAACATCTCACATTTTCGGACGTTGTTCATGCTATTTATGGAAAAAATAAGTGAGCATATTGTATCCATTTGTATACACGATATATCGTGCAGCTACACGATTGCTCACCTCATTTTTTGATGGTAATGGCGAATTTATCTTGGTATTGGTTTTGAAGAGTTCATCAGTATTCCTTAAAAGGGAAGATTTAACATAATTCACTGGAACAGAGAGTGAACGGTTTTTCTTCTGGTATGAGTCGTTTTCAAAATGTTACATTGAACAAACTTGAATCCCAGTTCACAACTTGTAGCTGAGGTGATATACATGCTTAAGAAGAAAGTCCTGTCGAAGTTAGATATTTTAATGATGTGCAAGATCGTCGATCCAATCTCGCCAATATGCAATTTGTGAGAGTGAGGTGAATAGAATATGCAGGCAGCTCTTTGAATAAAGGACTGCAATGTTTTGTTCAAAATGTATATAGTAAATTGTGTTTATATTTTTAGATAGGAAGTAATTGCAATTTCTTATGATAAATATTATAATGGTGAAAATAAATTGTCAGACAAGTAAATCATTTACTTAATTTATATAATAGTGTATTCTATAGAGTTCAGTTATGGGGAGTTATTTTATTGAAAGTCATTTAAGACGCTGAAGTTCTTTGGAGAAATAGATGAAGATATGCATTTTTCCACATCCTGTTTATGTGGACAATGCTGACTTGAGCCTCAAATTGGTAGTCGGATAATAAATGAGTCAGTAGTTTTGTAGAACTCGTGACAACTAATAATTCAAGTTGGGTAATAAAACATGCATGTAAACGTTGCAAGTACGTAAATAGTATTGTCCAGTAGGCAAATGGAGTGAAAAGTACTCTCACAACAGTTTATTCAAATTTTCATTCCTAAGGACATAACCAGTCACGTGTACATATATGCTGAAGACATCATGTTCAAGAGGGTATGTTGTTAATGAACCTGACATGAGTAGTTTTGGATCATCTATTATATAAGGGGATAAGATTAGGTAAATAGGTGCAGAAGAAGTAGAAAGTATCAAACAGCTATTTAGAATCTTTGCAAATTTGGTATCTTCATATAAAATGCTTTCTCTAAGGTGGCCGTGAAGTGGAACCTCCGTGTTCATATGAGGTTGAAGTAGAATATTGCCAGCGGTCATTAAGAATAACACGTGGACGAGATTTTGCGGTGGGCTAGGTCGTACGATGGCAATCGACTGACTCTTTTGCTGTTCAGTAGGTAGAAAAAATATTAACCATGGACATAGATGTTGAGGATGTCAAGCAAGTGTTGGAAGATCATTGCAAAAATAGAGGGTTCCGGAAGGAATGTTCCTGTGAGTTCTAAAGTAGGTTAGTTTGCGAGTAGATATTTTCTCTTCGCTTACAAGCGAAGTAAAGTTCCGCCGGCGGCGGACGAATAAGCCAAGTAGGCGAAATTTTAGGACGGGTTAACACGCACTATTTTGATCGATTTCTATGCTATGTTTGCACTCATCTCACAGACCAATATTGTTAAGTTTGATGTGCTCGGGATTGATATCTTCATACCTGGTTGAGAATTGTAAATAATTGTATGTGGTGATATATATATATTGTTTGTAAATTGTTAAAAAAATATGTATCTTCATATTTGTGCATATTGGAACCAAGTGAAATAATGTGATGTGTATTTTGAGGTGACGTAAAATATGTTTACCAATGCCATGGGATATATGCATGTGTAAATACAATGTTATTTCATTTGGCATGTTCGATTCAGCCCATGCCGGGCGCCAATTATGACAATTCGTCATAAAATATACATTAAGGTTAAAGTAGTTTGCATGTTTATTCAAGGATAGTGCAGCAGGCACAATGGTTATGAAACTTGGGTTTTGTAACTTGGTCAGTTTGGGGACCAGTGCTCCTGTGGCGTACCGTCGTATTATCATTACTCATTCGTATTTTGTCAAAAGTGTTAGAAAATCGAAACTAAATAAACGAAATCAATCCATAGTTGCATGTTAAAATGACTCAAAAATCTCAGTGGTTTAGATTAATCCCATCCATAATGTCGTAGGAACTAATGTCATTTAGACGCTCCGTTTTGTATTTGAAAGTTCAACGAAGATTCTAAATAATCAGTGATTTATCTTGTATTTTTGTCAAAGGACAGTTATTCCTATTCATTATATAATGCACATGAGAATCTGTAATTTAGATTGTGTGCCATGGATTTGAGTTGTTGGCCGGGCAAGCCAACGGTTGTTTGTTTGCTGTTGGAGGGCGGGTATATCTACAGTAGGTTGTTGGGAGGGTGCGGAAGGCGGGGCGGATCTGTTTTGGTTGGTTGGAGTGCGGGCGGATGGGATATGGATGGTTGGATAGAGATGGAAGGTGGGTGAGCGAATGGATGGTTGGTTGGAGACGGTGGGCGTGTGGATCAATGGATGGTTGGTTGGAGACGGTGGGCGGGTGGGTCAATGGTTGGTTGGTGGTCTTCAATTATATTCTCGTACATTCAACATAAATTAATGAAATTATAACTAATTTATTTGTTACTATAACTAACATAGCAATCTGTAATAGTGGAATGCCGACCTGTTAACACGATTCGCCAATGGAGATATTACATGATTATATTTACATATAGAACGACTGAAAATGATGTACCCAAGATCCGGTAACCATTTTCTCAAAAAAACGGGTATTTTAATATTTTATTTAAAAAAATGTACGTTATACATATACTAAAGCTAAGTAAAAGTACAGAATTTAAAATGGGATGCCGATCGAATCCAGAGATATATTAGTTTTTGATTAGGCTTGTTCAACATATGTAAGGGAAGGTAATTCATGATATTATATGCAATTTTATAGACAAATTAACATAAACAAAAGTACAACGGAAATGATACTAAAAAAAATAAAAATAATGTTTCTATTAACGTAGATAAAGCTATTTTTAATTACTGGTTATTACAAATATAATTTTATTCTGGACCAATCTATAATAGACAACTCCGTTATTAGTGAACGTAGCGAAAACTGTAGAAAAGGAATAGGTGTTTGAAACTTTGCGAGTATCAATCTAAATTTCGGCAAGAAGATCAACGACAAACAAAAACGCCATGTTCCCGCACGTTCCTGATCCGAACCATGGGCTATCGAGGAAATATGATTATTGGTGCAAACTTACTGGAAAAGTCGTCTATAAAACCTAAAAACTTATTAAGGCATTCAAAATGAAATGAGTTTATTGAGGATGTAACTCCCTCAAAATTTCTCGTGAAGGTTAAGAAAGCATTTATGGGGTTTAGGAGTTGCATTGCCTGAACTATGTCCCGAAGTTATTGAGCGAGGGTGCGAAGTCGTGATATAATTAACATAACATTGATTGTATGCCCTATGATTAGTTTAAGAAGTAATTCGTATCGCATTATGAGAGCACAAGTTGGACAAGCTCTTGTTTGGAAAAGATCCTGAACGCGCCTTATGTAAAGAGTAATGAGGTAACAGTACTTCAATTCTGCTCACAAAATTTCAAATTGTTAACCTCAGTTCAACGAGAACTGAGAAATCCCTCATTGTGGCTCAGATATATACTTTTATATACTTTATATACTTTTGCTATTTAAATGAAATAAGCATTTTGTCATGCAGAACATCTCCACATTTTCGGACGCTGTTCATGCTATTTAAAATTTTGAGACATTAAAGATAAGAGTGGCTAATATGTGGTGTGTGTGTCCCTCCCAAGAATAAGAGTTTCAAAGGGAGGGGAAAGTGAATCGTATCGTTGACCTCCTCAAGGTTGGATTCTTCAGATGGACATGGCAGTCGTAATAAAAGCAATTAATCCACAAGTGGGGGGAAACTCCTCGTACGAGTCCTAAGTCGGATCGACGTTGTCCCAACTACTAGTGGCCAGAAGGATTGTCGCGGCGAAACCAAGATCAGGGTTGCAGTAAAAAATAGTCCATATACAAAGATAATAAAGCTAGACTTATTGTACTTGCGATATAGGAGACTGTGTAAAGTGAGTGTTACCGAGCGGTTGTTTTAAAACAAACAACTCATTGGTGACAGCATCATAGTTAGATTGGAGTAAAATTTGACAACTACACAGTTACTCAAGATGAAAAAGGCAATATAAATGTAGTCGTATCAGTAAGTGGTCGTAGTTTTGAGCAACTGAATGAAAGGCTCAGTTAGTGTTAAAAATTGTTTGACACTGTAATTGTAATCTTTAGCACAAAATATAAATTCTTAGGTTGAAGACTCTATAAGATATTAAGATAAATTTGTCGGGAACTTTGAAAGTGCTGATAAATCTTACTAATGTATTAAATTGTTTTTTGTTACAAAAATACTGATAAATAAGATTTTTTCGTGTGGGATGAATGGAAAGAATAAGTGAGCATATTGTTTCCCTTTGTATACACGATATATCGTGCAGCTACACGATTGCTCACTTCATTTGTTTATGGTAATGGCGAATTTATCTTGAATTAGTTTTGAAGAGTTCATCAGTATTCCTTAAAAGGGAAGATTTAATATAATTCACTAGAAGAGAGAGTAAACGGTTTTTCTTCTAGAAGGAGTAGTTTTCAAAATGTTAGGTTTGAAGAAACTTGAATCCCAGTTTACAACTTGTCGCTGAGGTGATTTTCATGCTTAAGAAGAAAGTACTGTCGAAGTTAGATATTTTAATGATGTGCAAGATCGTCGGCCCAATCTCGCCAATATGCAATTTCTGAAAGTGAGGTGAATAGAATATGAAGGCAGCTCTTTGATTAAACGACTGCAATGTTTTGTTCAAAATGTATGTAGTAAATTGTGTTTATATTTTTAGATAAGAAATAATTGCAATTTCTTATGAGAAATATTATAATGGTGAAAATAAATTGTCATACAAGTAAATGATTTAGATAATTTTTATAATAGTGTATTCTATAGAGTTCAGTTATGGGGAGTTATTTTAGTGTAAAATTATTTAAGACGCTGAAGTTCTTTGGAGAAATAGAAGAAGATATGTATTTTCCCACATCCGGTATATGTGGACAATGCTGACTTGAGCTTCAAATTCGAAGTCGGATAATAAATGTGTCAGTAGTTTCGTAGAATTCGTGACTTATTGTAGTTGGGTGATTCAAGTTGGGTAATAAAACATGCATGTAAACGTTGCAAGTACGTAAATAGTATTGTCCAGTAGGCAAATGGAGTGAAAAGTACTCTCACAACAGTTTATTCAAATTTTCATTCCTAAGGACATAACCAGTCACGTGTACATATATGCTGAAGACATCATGTTCAAGAGGGTATGTTTTTAATGAACCTGACATGAGTAGTTTTGGATCATCTATTATATAAGTGGATAAGATTAGGTAAATAGGTGCAGAAGAAGTAGAAAGTATCAAACAGCTATTTAGAATCTTTGCAAATTTGGTATCTTCATATAAAATGCTTTCTCTAAGGTGGCCGTGAAGTGGAACCTCCGTGTTCATATGAGGTTGAAGTAGAATATTGCCAGCGGTCATTAAGAATAACACGTGGACGAGATTTTGCGGTGGGCTAGGTCGTACGATGGCAATCGACTGACTCTTTTGCTGTTCAGTAGGTAGAAAAAATATTAACCATGGACATAGATGTTGAGGATGTCAAGCAAGTGTTGGAAGATCATTGCAAAAATAGAGGGTTCCGGAAGGAATGTTCCTGTGAGTTCTAAAGTAGGTTAGTTTGCGAGTAGATATTTTCTCTTCGCTTACAAGCGAAGTAAAGTTCCGCCGGCGGCGGACGAATAAGCCAAGTAGGCGAAATTTTAGGACGGGTTAACACGCACTATTTTGATCGATTTCTATGCTATGTTTGCACTCATCTCACAGACCAATATTGTTAAGTTTGATGTGCTCGGGATTGATATCTTCATACCTGGTTGAGAATTGTAAATAATTGTATGTGGTGATATATATATATTGTTTGTAAATTGTTAAAAAAATATGTATCTTCATATTTGTGCATATTGGAACCAAGTGAAATAATGTGATGTGTATTTTGAGGTGACGTAAAATATGTTTACTAATGCCATGGGATATATACATGTGTAAATACAATGTTATTTCATTTGGCATGTTCGATTCAGCCCATGCCGGGCGCCAATTATGACAATTCGTCATAAAATATACATTAAGGTTAAAGTAGTTTGCATGTTTATTCAAGGATAGTGCAGCAGGCACAATGGTTATGAAGCTTGGGTTTTGTAACTTGGTCAGTTTGGGGACCAGTGCTCCTGTAGCGTACCGTCGTATTATCATTACTCATTCGTATTTTGTCAAAAGTGTTAGAAAATCGAAACTAAATAAACGAAATCAATCCATAGCGGCATGTTAAAATGACTCAAAAATCTCAGTGGTTTAGATTAATCCCATCCATAATGTCGTAGGAACTAATGTCATTTAGACGCTCCGTTTTGTATTTGAAAGTTCAACGAAGATTCTAAATAATCAGTGATTTATCTTGTATTTTTGTCAAAGGACAGTTATTCCTATTCATTATATAATGCACATGAGAATCTGTAATTTAGATTGTGTGCCATGGATTTGAGTTGTTGGCCGGGCAAGCCAACGGTTGTTTGTTTGCTGTTGGAGGGCGGGTATATCTACAGTAGGTTGTTGGGAGGGTGCGGAAGGCGGGACGGATCTGTGTTGGTTGGTTGGAGTGCGGGCGGGTGGGATATGGATGGTTGGATGGAGATGGAAGGTGGGTGAGCGAATGGATGGTTGGTTGGAGACGGTGGGCGTGTGGATCAATGGATGGTTGGTTGGAGACGGTGGGCGGATGGGTCAATGGTTGGTTGGTGGTCTTCAATTATATTCTCGTACATTCAACATAAATTAATGAAATTATAACTAATTTATTTGTGACTATAACTAACATAGCAATCTGTACTACTGGAATGCCGACCACTTAACACGATTCGCCAATGGAGATATTACATGCTTATATTTATATATAGAACAACTGAAAATAATGTAACCAAGATCCGGTAACAATTTCCTCAAAAAACGGGTATTTTAATATTTTATTTAAAAAATGTGTCATACATATACTAAATCTAAATAGAGTGTCGCGGCGAAACGGATATCAGGGATGCAATGAAGATAATCCATTTACAAATAGAATAAATCTTGAGTTACCGTACATGCGATATATGAGATTGGGTAAGTTGAGTATTACCGAGCGATTGTTTAAAAACAAACAACCCATTGGTGACAGCATCATAGTTAGATTGGCGTAAAATATGACAACTACACAGTTACTTTAGATGAAAAAGGCAATAGAAGTGTAGTCCTTTCAGTAAGTGGCCATAGTTCGGAGCAACTGAATGAAAGACTCAGCTTGTGTTAAAAATTGTCGGACACTGTAATTGTAATGATTAGCACAAATTATATTCTAAGGTTCCAAACTCTAGAATATATTATGATAAATTTATCGCGAACTTTGAAAGTGCTGATAAATCTTAGTAATGTACATGTATTAAATTGTTTTTTGTTACAAAATTACTGAAAAACAAGTTTTTTCGTGTTATAAGAATGGAAAGAATAAGTGAGGATATTGCATCCCTTTGTGACACGATATATCGTGCAGCTACACGATAACTCACCCTCGTTGTTTGATGGTATTTTCAAATTTATGTTGAATTTGTTTTGAAGAGTTCATCAGTATTCCTTAAAGGGAAGATTTAACATAATTCCCTCACTTAGTGGTTGCATTACCTTGTATTTGGTTGTGGGGTTTGCGTGCTCTGACGATCCCCTAGGCTATACCGGTGGTTGCATATCTACTGACAGGTCCCCCAATCCGGGCATTCTAGCGGATAAAGAGCCAGACTAAGAATCAACCTTGCGGTCAACGGCTTCAAAGGCGGAAGAAGATGGATGATCATCTCAACGTCTATGGTGGCGGGGGAACCTAGAGCAGTAATACCTCTATAAAAAGATCTTGGTTCATCTGGCTCTGGATGGTAGCACCTTGCAAGGACCCCTTGGCAGGGTTACGATGAAGACATCAACGACATCTATGGCGGAGAAGTAGAACTTCGGAACGGCAGAGATGGCGGAAGAAGCAAGCAACCCTCTTGGGAGAAGAGGGAAACCAGTGCCTTGTGGAGAAGGGGAACTTCAAAGGCTAAGGTAGTAAACCCCGAAAGAGAATCCTGGTCCCCCATGTTGAGGGTTGGAGTGAGAGGCATTAACTCTACCCGTAAAACATAGAGCAGAACAGCTAAGCTATGCTCAATGCAAGCGCAGAGGCAGAAAGGAGGCAGCCCCTCCACTGGGCTAAAATGCTGTACGCCAATCCCGTGCACATATGAACCTACGATGATTAAAAGAAGAACAAGAGAGCAAGCCGGACAGATCACGATAACGACGAATTGACGAGGATATGGCTCAGTGAATGTAGGAACATGGTATGTAAGGGGTCTAAATTTGAAAGAATGTGAATTAGTAGTAAGAGATAAAGGAAACAATAGTGAAATACCTTGCAGTTACTGAAACAAAGAAGAAAGGTAATGGAATTGAAGAACTTGATGAAAACTTTCTTCTATTCTACAGTGGAGTACCAAAACAAGAAAGAGCAAGATCAGGAGTGGCATGCATGACACATAAAGATAGAAAGGAAAATATCAAGGGATGGAAATTTATAAATGAGAGAATAATGGCAGTAGACATTTTAGAGCAGAAACAATTAACTCTAGTGATTGTATATGCCCCTAATGAGAATGAATCTTCAAACAACAAAGATCAGTTTTATGAAATACTACAAAGAACTATTGAAGACATAGATAAAGAAGTTATTATCCTAGGAGATATGAATGCCAGAGTGGGAAACAAAACTGATCGATGGGGAAACGTAATAGGAAAGTATGGAGAAGAAGTGATAAATAACAATGGAGAGAGACTATTCGAACTCTGCATAATAAATGATCTGATTATAACCTACACTATGTATATACATAAAGACATACACAAATATACAAGAGAAGTACCAAGTAGAAATGAAAAATCTATAATAGATTACATCATTATGCGGAGAGAGATGAAAAAGTTCATAAGAGATACAAGAGTTAAAGAGGGCCAGAAGTAAACACTGATCATAAACTTCTCATATTAGATATGACCATAGGGTAAAGTAAAGTAAAAGTAAGACATCAAGGATGAATAGAAGGAAGAAAACGATAAATTACAACATAAGAGAGAAGATAAAAGTATACAAGTTGAAAGAGAAAAATGTTCAAGAAGAATTTAGAAAGAATGTGAAAGAAGAACTAGCAAATGAGCAAGTAGAAGAAAGAGAAGAGGACTTAGATAAGCTCTGGAGTAAATGGAAAGGGGCAATAATATCTGCAGCTGAACAAGTGTGTGGAACATCTGGAGTAGCAAGCCAGAAGAAGATAACATATTGGCGGAATCCAGAAATAGAAGCAGAGGTAAAAGAAATGAAAGAAAAATGGAAGAAATACCTGTCAGTGGGTACTCTATAGGCATTTGAAGAATATAGAAAGCAGAGAGATAAAGTGATAAAGTGTTTCAAGAGGAAAAGAAAGAAATGTGGGAGCAATTTGGAAGAAGTGTGGAGCAAAATCGTAAAGAAAATAAAAAACTTTTTTACAAAGTTTTGAAGAAAATGAGGATACAAGAAGATTGGCCTTTAAAATTTATATATGATGAAAATAAGAAAATATTAACAAAATCTGAAGAAATAATGAAAAGATGGAAAAAATACTTCCAAAATTTAGTAAGTGAAAATGAAAGAAGAAACGTAACAAATAAAGAGGAGGAGGAGGAGGAGAGAAGGCCTGAAGAACCAGATATCCTAGATGTAGAACAAGGAGTAATTACACGGGAAGAGTTAAGTAGAGCTATTAGTAGAATGAAACTAGGAAAGGCAGGTGGTCATGATGGCATTGCACCAGAAATGATCAAGTATATGGGAAAGGAAGGAGAAGATCTGTTGCTCAGAATAATAAATGTGGCATGGAAGGAAAAAAATATAGTGATGGATTGGGACATATCAATACTAATACCAATATATAAAAAATGAGATAACTGGAAATGTGGAAATCACAGAGGTATTTCACTGCTCAGCGTGCCTGGCATAGTGAATTCAAGAATTTTCTAAACTAGACTAAGACAAGAAATAGAGGATAAATTAGAGGAGACACAAAGTGGATTCAGGCCAGGTAGATATGTCCAAGATCACATATTTACAAAAAGGCAAATAATAGAGAAAGTTATGGAATACAATAGAGAATTATACCTATGCTTTATAGACTTGGAAAAGGCTTTTGATAGGGTGCCATGGAAAGAGCTATGGAAAACCCTAAAGAAAAAGAATGTAAACAAAAAATAGTAGAAGCAATACAAAGTTTCTACAAAGCAAATAGATGCTATGTCAGAACTGGCAATAACCGATCAGAGGAATTCATAACAACAACAGGAGTAAGACAAGGTGATATTTTATCCCCATACTTGTTTATCATTCTGATGGATGATGTTCTGACAGAAAAAAACCAAAGATGAGAAAATTCAAAGTAGGAAATTGGAAACTGAAAACTAACTGTATCTGAACTTTTATATGCAGATGATATTGTATTATTTGGAAATTCACCAGCAAACCTACAAAGAAATTTAGAAATAATAAATGGTAATATGTCAGGGAAATATATGAAAATAAACTAAGATAAAACAACTGTGTTAAGGATAGGTAGAATAGAAAAACCCTGGATAATAAGCCTTGAAAATTCAGAGTTAAAATAAGTATAAAGTTTTAAGTATCTAGGTGTTACAATCAATAGTAATGAAAAAATAGATTAAGAATTAAACACTCGAATAAAGAATACAAACAGATTATATTATGCCATAAACAAAGGATTTTAAGGGAAATAGGAAATAAGCCAAAAAAACAAAAATGATTGTGTACAAATCAACGTATGTACCAACACTGATATATGGAAGTGAATCCTGGATAATTAATGAAGAACAGAAGCAAAACTTACAAACAGTAGAAATGAAATATTTGAGGAGAACAATGAGGAAGACCAGAAGGTACAAAATCAGAAATCAAACAATCAAAATAACATTAAACACAAACCATTATATTAGGATGTTGAGCAAGCACAACTCAGATGGTTTGGACACCTCAGCAGAATGCCTGAACATCGAATACCCAAACAGGTATGGGAAGCAAAAATGGGAGGATTGGATGCAAAGAGACCGAAAGGAAGACCACGTACGACATGGAATGAGGGAATGAAGGATATCATGATCAGGAGGAACATCTCGTAAAGTGAAGGAATGAAGCTGGCAGAAAATCGTGACAGATTGTGAGCTCTCTGCAAAACCTCGACACCAATCGGTAGAAGAGGATCGGAATAAGTAAGTAAAATTAAAGTTAACATAATTCACTGGAACGGAGAGGGAACTGGTTTTCATCGAGTGGGAATCGTTTTCAAAAGGTTAGGTTGTAGAAACTAGAATCGCAGTTCACAGATTGTCGCTGAGGTGATATATGTGCTTAAGAAGAAAGTCCTGTCGAAGTTAGATATTTTAATGATGCGGAAAATCGTCGGTCCGGTCGGCCAGTCACTTGCACATATACGCCGAAGACATCATGGTCAAGAAGGTATGTTGTTAATAAACCTGACATGAGCAGTTTTGGACCATCTTTTCTATAAGTGGATATGATTAGGTAAATAGGTGCAGAAGAAATGGAAAGTATCAAACAGGTATTTAGAATCTTTGCAAATTTGGTATCTTCATGAAAAATGCTAACGATATCTAAAATTCGTACCAACTGTGGAACTGTGGAAGTTTTATACAAGATGATAAGTATACCCACATGCGCTCCATTGGTTGTACGGAGGATTTCTAGAAGATAATCTAGTTCCACCAATGTAAGCTTCAAAATAGCTCCGTCTAGATCGCTGCACGTTTTGTCTCTCTGTGCACTCGCACGTCTAGTTGATTACACTGTGCAACACCGACTGGCCTACTTCGTTGCTTTGGTGTCAGGTAGTGTATTTAGTGTCTGCACCGTTTGCACTACGTTCTGGAGCGATGTAATGTGTGGTGTATGGTCACTTGGTGCGTGCTAACCAATCAGGTGAACGTTTGAAGCAGTAGACCGGCTTTTCTTGAATATTCTGAACTTGAACACTGCTACAATTCTACTTTAGTGAACGTCATTTCCTTGCACCAGTCTGACACCGGGGAACACCAGCACTACACCTAGTGTCAAAAAGTTCAACGAACTAGACGGGTCTAATGGCTGCAGGATCTTTTCTCAAGGGGACAGAGTCACACAAACTTTTATTATTATTATCATTATTATTATTACATTATTACTACTACTACTACAAATGCTTTCTAAAATTACCTACATTTGTAATCTCCGTATTCTCTAGGACAATTTGCATATCGTCCAAAGGCAAAAAACATTAATCACCTTCCCCTGGTATTTTTATGCGTTAATCACTGTCGTGTTTTGTTTTTCACTTTTCTAATTAACTAACTTGATTTCGTTAATGAACTCTTCCTTATCTATCCTTAGGCAGCTCAAAATTACCAATCCGGTTTCTTATAGATACTTAACACTAATTGTAAATCTCTTAGCAAACTTATCAGACAAGCATTATAAGTACAATCTTGTACAATTTGAACAAATGATATTTGATTTCAGTTTAAAACTGCCTATGGGAACACTTCTACAAATTCTTGAGTTGTAATTATCTGTGTGCATGACTTGCGAATCCAGGAAGACGTCCAAAACTTGCACTTCGCTTAGGTAAAATTGTCCAAAATTGAGAAAATGTTAGGTGCCCCACTTGTGACGACCATACAGGAGTGGCGCATCTTCAGAGTATAAACATGGATGTCACATACATATCGTTTCTCGTGCAGTTATTTCAAGGCGTAATGGCTGCCTGTGTGTCCAACTACACCTTCACAGTGACGGCGATTTGGGGAAAGGGGGACGAGGGAGGCAGTTGCCCCAAACTTTTCGCCACTTTTGCCCCCGCAATGTGCTAAAAATAATCTACAAGGGAAATATACTGTCTTTGCCCACCGGTTTTGGAACCCAATCGCCGCCAATGCGACCTACGTATATTAAATAGCTCTAATTTTGGTACATCCTATAGAACGTATGCGACTTTTATTTCACCAAAGAGTTCAGTTTCTAGAAACATAGATTATACGTAGATGGACGCGGGAATAGTTCAATTTGCATGTTAACATTATTCTTCACCTTAATACAAATAGCAGACGTTCGGATTGTAATATTTTTAAAGCACGAACATGTGAAACGGTCACTGCAATCTAAGCTAATAAAAGCATTTATTATCATTAAAGTAGTTTATAAGAAGTAATAAACTACACTAAAAGTAACTAAATGAGCATACTTACATGTTATTCACTCAGAATCGAAGATTTGATTCGCAAAACTAACTGTTTTGGTATTTTCACGATTTAATATATAGGATTAATCTTTTTTGTCTGTTTATAATGTGGTATACTATATATATATATATATATATATATATATATATATATATATATATATATATACATATATATATTTGTGAAACAGGCAAAACATGTAAACTTTTCAAAGTTTTTAAACTACCAGTTACTTTATGCAACCGGCACTGAAACAAGCGCGGAATATTTTCTTGCAGAGGAATCCTACGTACAATAGGTAACCTAGAGCTTCTGTCGATTGGATTTCTCAGTGCGGTCTAGGCTAGACGCAGTAGTATTCCCCTGTAGCTTATCTCCTGCGCGTACAGGAAATTTAATCTATAAAATCTTCTACTACAGTGACCAAGTCTGCATTGAGAGGTCAACTCACGCTCTACCATCAAAGGCTCTGGATTTGAAACCCAGTCGGGCACACACGTCCCCCTTAAAGAGTGTCCTTTCATACATTTCATCTAATCATAATAAATTAATATGTTTAGCACGCCATCAAGTTTACGAATGGTGGAGGAAATTCGATAATGGCGTCATATGGATGGAGATACCTCATAAATAACTGCACATGCATCCCAAAGATTATTGTTTTTGAGGTACTCAATCTTGAAAATATGTGAATACAATATAATTTATTTTCAAGTATGAACTTATACAACTGTATATACGGTACAAGGATGAAAAATGTTATCATTTTTCCCTAAACCCTTCTCTCAGTCTACTTCATCTTTGCACTGCTTGGGAGTTCACAAACACCATCATTTCCCTTACTATCACTAGTCTTGCGCTATTTCACTACAGTATTTCACTAAACTCTTACCTAGATTTTTCTCTTATATTTATTTATTTGTTTAGTAGCCTCCATTCACTCATTTTCGCTCTCCCCACTGAGCTTCTTTGCTCTCTTTGCCCAGACACAATGTAGGAAAATTCCAAGATCCCTTATTTGCGCGTCTCCGCCTCTTGGTCTCTCCCTCCTAATAATGGTTGTCATCTCAATGCTAGCTTCATTTATTTCCCTTATATATTTTTGTCTTTCCTCACCTGTTTCTTTGCACTGGAGGAGAATGGGAAATTTCGTCTCGGCATAGCAGCATTCTACGCTCCCGTCCTCCAGTTTGAGTTGAATTTGTGTCCATCACACAGTCTGAACCAGGCCAATCCTGATATTTCTTTTGCCCACACAGATCAACGTAGTTCCTCCTTCCTCATTCTCGGTCTCTGTCCACTATTTTTGCTGAGGTTAACGAAATTTTTGCGCCGCATTCCGCCAAAATGTTTTGTTTGTTAATGTCGTCCAGTGTGTCACGACTGGCTCCTATCATCTGCATATCAATTCTCCCCTCTATTCCCTCTTCCCACACCCATGCCAGCCCTATTCCGTATAATTCCGTCTTTATCTTTGCTACCCATTGGCCATTGCCTCCCATGGGAAATTGAGTGGTGTAAGCGCAGCGTTGCCAACCGTATGGTCCTGACCGTACATGTACGAAAATTTCATGGCAAATTCACGGCTTGTCAAAATTTGCAGTTTTATCAATAATATTCCGCTAATAAATTCTTAAATCAAGCGTACGGACCTGGAGACAAAAATACAGTCCTTTGCCATCTGCGTACGGTATTATGGTTTTCGATAAAGTTTGCAATGCTGACAGAGTAAAGCAGGGAAAGCGGGTAACTTCAGTCGCCCATTACGCAATCCCGTTTCTCTCACTGTTCATTGGTGGAGCCGTCTCGCGTCACTGCTTGAGCAGAGACTTGTTCTCGTTCGCCTGGTCTACAGTTAGCTGGTATAGGGTTTAGGTCGTCTGCGTACAACAAAAGCGGAACCTTTATGTCGAATATCATCGATGGGTCCGTGTCCCTCTGCGCTACTTCCTCCACGATATTGGTAATGAAGAGGATAAACAGCAGAGGGGAGAGAATGAACCCCTGCTTCACCCCCAGTATTGATTCATTTGCACATGCCACGCCCTCATTCCCGCACTTTACGCAAAACTACACTTTTTCACATGCCGCTTGGAAAGATTTTATCATTTTGGCGGATACCCCAACGTCCCACAATTTCGCCCACAGCATTTGCCTCTTAACCGTGTCAAACGTCCACGTAGGAGATCAACAATGGGGGTATGTTAAAATGGAGCAGGCTTGTGCAACCGTACATGCAGAAATCTATTAGATAAAAGACAAACACAAACTAAAATTTTTATTGAACTCTCCCACTTATGTAGGATTTCCATGTAGTGAGAGTCTACATCAACATTCGATATTTCCTTACATACATATGGAATGTCATGATTAAGGGGTACATTTTGAGACGTCTTTTGTGCGATCTCAATGTAGTCCCATAGCAAATGTTACTAATTATTCAAACCAGATGCTGCTTTTTTTATTTTGCACACCCCCTCCCCACCGAAGACCAAAGGCTATTAGTGAAAGTTACTCTTTTCAGCTTTAATGAACACTTTACTTGATCTACCCCCCCTCAATTTTTACTTATACTGCATCCATCTAACGGGTTAACACATTGACTGCCGTGTGTATGATATATCATACACATGGCTTCTTGCTTCTGGGCCACGTGTATGCTACTCCATACACAAACAAGAACCTGATTCTTGGCCGCGTGTATGGAAATGCGTACACAGTTCAAGCAAAACTATATGACTGTTAAATAGCCGTGGCGTACAGCTAAGATGGGGCAGTAATAATTTTTCGTTCTGTAATGTCTTACAAGAGTAATAAAATCTTCAAATCTTTATTTACGCTTACGTATTATTTTCACTAGTACAAATGTATTGACAACTAAAGAAGAAGGGTAAATGTGTAAATACATTTTTTTCTGGTTTGAATTCACAGCAAACGATTATACATTATGGAATACATTGCTAGTACATCATAATTCTTACAAAACGATTCGTTATATAATATTTTTTTGTAAACTTATGTTCCTTGTAGATATATATAGATATAAGAATAACATATTTGGTACCGAACACTTTGGAAGTTCAATGATTTTTGTTGAAACACTCCCGGCACATAAAAGGATTTTTGGGACATTTGTCAAATACTGTCTTCACCCACCTGGCAAACTTCCTCCCTGTCGAGTCAGAATTTCCACTTCTGCCATAGATTTTGTAGCAATGTTCACAGCGTCCTTGCATCTTTCTTCCATTATCCCCTACTTTGTTTATCAAGTGATGAGTTGGAGTTTTTCTGCCTTGTTGCCCAGGTAAAGTGAGTTTGCTGTCCAGGAGTTAATTGTTCAGAAATAATATTTAGGATTACAAGTTTCCTGAATTCATTTATGTGTATGTTACTGGACTGGATGCAGTCACTGTAGAGAATGTAGGCATTCACGAGAGCCGTTCTCCATATAAATTCAATAATTACTTTCTTGTACCATTTTGTAGTCTTTCGCAGAGCATTCCCATATGAAGCGAATTGATCACTTACGTCAATGACGGACTTGCTAGTAGTGTAATCAATAATTGCGGTAGGCTTTCTAATTTCTGAACCACGTCTTTCTGTTACAGTTACCTCTTCAGCAGAGTGAGCTGTAGATAGGACTAACACATCTCTCTTATCTTTCCACTTCAGAATAGTTACACCTTCCTGAGTTTCCATTCCTACAATATCACCTTTCCTCAATTTATCTTGAACAACATTTGCTGGCAAATATTTACGGTTAGTTAAACCTAATTGTACCAATCAGATGGGTATTATTGTCAATGGCAAGGTAAGCAAGAGGAACGCTGGTGTGATAATTATATCTGCGTAAAGACGCCGGCCTTCACCGAGAAGATCTCTTACAAGCTGTAACACAACAGTTTCAGGAACTGACATGTTACCGGCCGTTTATATTTCCAACATAAAGAATAATGTTCCATGTATAGCCCCTGCTGGCACACAACTTGAAAACTTTCACTCCGTATTTATTCTTTTTGGAAGGGATGTATTGCCGAAATGAAAGTCTTCCCCGCCATGGTATCATACTTTCGTCGACACAATTTTTTTCCCCCTGGTGTGTATATTTCTTGGACTTGTGAAATGAGTTTTTTGGTGATGTTCGTAATTTTTTGTAATCTATCATTAGGGACAGCACGTGAATTGTCTGCAAAATGCCACATTCGTAGAAGCAGTTCAAATCTGTTTCTACTCATCATACTTCGGGGAAGAGGAAAATCAAACAAAGCACTAGTGAGTGCTCCAGTAGTCTGATAATTTTGGTACGTTGATCACCACAAAATTTTAAAACAGCGTGATATTCAAAAAGAACAAGACAAAATGTGGTAACACAAAGCGAATAATTACGTGTATGAAATCATATACACGTGGCATACAACCTCAAATTGAAAACCTACGCCGCGTGTATAGAAATGCATACACACCACAAAAACCTCAACAATGGGCTTAATTTCAATTGTATTGAGATATTATGCATACACATTTTATTCACAGTCGGTCAGTAACAAGAAAATCGGATTGGCCCAGAAGAGATACATTTTCAGTTACATGGTGGCAGTCAATGTGTTTTAAATATGATACGCATAGGAGCAAAAATGGTTTGGATGCATTGATTGACTAATTTATTTGGTATATTTTACTTTGCTTTTCTGACACTTTTGGGTAATCCCGAATATGAGGGTAAGTATTGATATGAAATTGATGAAACGTCACCCGCAAATAACACCCATGCCCAAAAAGTCACTTGGATCGATCCTGTGACGGTCCTGTGAATCCGCACAATATAATTATATGTTTATTGAAATTATTAATTTCATATTATACAAATCACTTTATATTAACGTTTAAAAAATGTATAATTATTACTTTGTACAACGTTAATTATGTTTTATGTTATTCATTGCACTCTACGCTGTATAAACGAGATATTTGGAATTCTAACGTTGCTATAGCAACGAGAATCAATAGTCATTATGTGGTAGTGTGTCTGACAAAAATGGAAATATAGGTAATAGTGAACTGCATATTGCTTAGATATTTCACTAATATATAGACCTATAGAAGTTGTATCTTCACCTTCGCGTTTTATTTCAAATATTTATGAACTAAATGTGATCGTGCAAATGATTGACTTGTGAACGTCACAGGATAATTGGTGGCCAGTATTGTGGAACGTTATCAGCACGATCTTGAGTGATGTGTTTTGCGTAAGTGTTAACTTACACCATTGTTCTCGTGAATCTAGTTTGTACATAAATTTATATTATGTACGCATTAAGTAATCCTTATAATCTGAGATCCAAAACAAGTCTTACAGCTAGATCTATCAATTGTGGTGATGAACCTGATGAATCACAAAATAAGAATGGTGCCATGAATATGGTGAAGTGCTGCAAAGATCCCGATAAGGAAAGGTTGGTAGCTTGTGAAAATTGTGGCCATTGGTATCATTTACAATGTTTGGGTTTGTCCGATAAGCATTGGGAGTTATACCAGTTAAAAGAAAATTATTTCTGTACAGATTGTGATCCATCTTATGATCCGTTCAGTATTGAAGCTTTTGTGCAATGGAAAAGAAGTCAAGAAAATGTTCAAGAAATTGACATTCGTCCTTCTGTGTTGGCAGAGACGTCAACGGGGCAAAGTAATGTTCCTTTTCAAATGTTTGATCTGCTGGCAGAGTTAAGAAAAATGAGCGAGTCACAACAGATGGAATTTACAAAAATTAGGGAAACTCAAGAGTCTCAACAGCTTGAGTTTACAAAAATGAGGCAAACTCAAGAGTCTCAACAGCTTGAGTTTACAAAAATGAGGCAAACTCAAGAGTCTCAACAGCTTGAGTTTACAAAAATGAGGCAAACTCAAGAGTCTCATCAGCTTGAGTTTACAAAAATCAGGGAATCTCAACTGGAAATTCAAAATTCACAGCAACTACTCAAGCTTGACTTCCACGAATTGAGTACATCGTTACGAAAGGAATTAGCTGAAGTTGCAGAGTCCTGCAAATTAGCAACACGTTCATTACATCAGGAAATGGAAAGAGAAGTGCAAGGACTAACAGAGAAAATCGAGGAAGTCAGCACTACTTGTACAGAGAATTCTGATAAACTTGCTGGCTTGAATGATCAGATTACCGAATGCCAGAACAATGTTTCAGGGTTGTCTCGGCAAGTTCAAAGACTTGAAGCCGTTGTGAGCAAGGACGAAATATCTAAGCGCGTGGAAGCATGTGAGGAAAATATTACTAAGTTAACATCTAATATTTCGACTAATGTTGAATCAAGTAATCCTGTACAAGTTTACAGTTCTCATGTGAATAGTAACTGTCAGCCTGGTATTCCTGCACGGAACCTAACCTCCCCTAAATCATCTGATTCTTCAGCGTGTGATGTTTCTGATGATGAACACAATCGCATTGCTTCACAAAGACACAAACGTTCTAGAAATAATCGAGTGAGAACTAGTAATACTAACAAGTTATGTCAATCAACCCGTACTTTATATTCTGATGGTTCTGGTCAGGAAAGAAAGAGGCAAGTAAACCAAAGGTCAGCAAATCCGCAGAATCATCGATGTGATTATCCTGACAATTGTATGCGTTCGCTTACTCAAGAACCTCGACGGTTGGTAAGATTGAATGAACTTACTGTTCTTCCTAAATATTCTGGAGATCCTGAAAAATCAAGCCCACGTAAGTTTATTAAAACTTTAACGTCCTACTTAGACTTACTGCAAGTTCCTGACATGCAAAGGCTTGAATGTATTACTAATTGTTTTCAAGGACCTGCAGAAGGTTGGTATAATACTCATGTCGATTAGTTTACATCATACAAACAGTTTGTTGACGAATTTCTGAATCACTACACGTCTTATTCGTTAACTCAGGCTCAATTATCTGAACTTAGAAGTCGTAAATATGATCCTAAATCGACGAATAGTATGGAAGTTTTTGCTATTCGTACGCATTCAGCATATTATAATTTAGTTGATCGTCCGAATGATGCAGAAGTTATTGATATTTTAATCAATCAGTTGCCCACATCTATTGCACAAACAATATTAGCTGCTAGATTAGTTAAAATGGATGATGTAATTGCGTTACTAAAGAGGTTGGATTTAGTGAATTCAAGATCAAACAAGAGTTTTAATGTTCATGATAATGTACGTGAAAAAAATTTCCGACATGATGGGAATAATTCTAAAAGTTTTACCGACAATAATAGTGCAAGGGCAAAACTGAGAGTTCAAAGTGTTGCTAAAAGTTCATCGTTTGTGAACGATGATGAACCTAATGGAAATCAAGGTTCAAGACGTAACGTAAGACCTAATGATAGTGTTCATTTTGTTTCTTCTAGCGAAGAAAATAAAAGAAATAAGATTCCACGTACAGATGTTCCATTTGTTGCTGAAAACCAACAATCAAACTCCAGCCAGAAGACGATGATATTTAATAGAAATAGTAATTTTGGGAAACCTAACCTAACTAACAAACCATATAATCGTTACAGACGTAATGGTGCAGGAACTCAAAATTTCCGGCAAAATAGAAGTCCACAAAGCTCACGATACTTCAACAATAATGGTAGATTTATGAGCAACAGTTTCAATGCCAGAAACGAGCAAGAACAACAGCAATTTACACTGCGTCCTAACTCTCAGTTCTCTAACAATAATTTTCACTCATTCCAACCATGCAGTGTATGTGCCAATTGCGGATATTCGTCTCCTCAGATGTCAACGGGTAACAGTTGCAATGCAACTGCAGTGGCGAATACTCCATTAAATGAAAATGCTCCATCTTTCGATCCAAGAGAAACTTCTTGTAAACAGTTTATTTCTTCTGTCTCTGAAGCAACATTAAACGAACGTCGCGGGTGAACGTGGACCAGTTTGCTCGCACTAACATAATGGAGGGTCCGTCTAAATCATATCATAGTGATAATATAGGCACAACTTGTCAGTATGCTGTATTAAGTAATTCCGGTTTATCTGAAGTTGATCATTGTTATCCACTTTCAATATTTTTTTCAATTAGATTGGTACGAAGATGAATCTACTTGGATTTTAAATGATACTGGTATACCTACTCCTATTACTGATCAACCTTTGATCACAGGAACAGTTTGCGGTATTACGATACAGTGTGTCATCGACAGTGGAAGCCAGTGTAATTTAGTCAGTTATGAATTATGGTGCAGTATAAAATCAATTATTCCGAGTGCCAAACTGGATACAGTGGATCAACTTAAGTTATTGCCGTTTGCAGGACATCAGAAGTTTCGTGTTGCTGGTCGGAAGATTATAAGTATTTCAATTAACTCGGAAGTTTTTACTTTGGAGATATTCGTATTGAAGCAACTGCATGCTGAATTAATTCTCGGAATGCCATTTTTAAGGCAATACAAAGCTGTACTCGATTTTAGAAGAAACGAAATTAGTTTGATGGCGTCTACGGGTTCCGAATTGGTTCAACCATTTAACTCTAGCAAAATCACAACTGATAGGGATCGCTGCCAAATGCAAGAAGTTACTATAATCAAAGAAGCAGAAAATTTACTTGTCGTTTCTCTAGATCAGATCACAACGAAGGTGCGGTCGTGTGAATCACTCAACACGGAGCAGCAGTCTCAGCTTGAGAATCTAATAATAGAATATCATAGTTTGTTTTCTGATCGACCTCGATCTGCATTCGTAGAACCTTATCAAATTGAACTAGACACAAAGGAACCAATTAAGGCACCTATATATCCAGTACCGTTCGCCAAAAGAGCGGCGTTAGAAAATGAACTAGAAAAATGGAAAGCCTGGGGAATAATTAAAGAGATGTCTTCGCCTTATTTGAACCCAGTACATATCGTCCCAAAATCTAATGGTGAGTGGCGTCCAGTGGTGGATTTTCGTCGCCTAAACCAACATGTAATTTCACCACTTACCCATGTTGAACCGATAAACGAGCTACTTCAACATTTTAAGGGTGTAAGATATTTTTCTTCGATTGATCTCTCCTGTGGATATTTTCAAATACCACTTACGCCCGACTCATATAAGTACACAGCTTTTTCGTATCGAGGACGACAGCACGTGCTTTGTTACTTGCCATTTGGTATAAAATCAGCTGTTTCTGTTTTTGTTGAGAGAATGAATAAGGTGTTTGGACCAGAGACTTATTCATTTCTGATGATATATGTGGATGACATTTTAATATTTAGCCCAACAATAGAGAAACATTTTGAACATCTTGATTATGTTCTACAGACATTGCAGATGACGAACATGTCCATAAAATTTGCCAAATGCAAATTTTTCCAAACGGAAATTAAGTTTTTGGGTCATGTGGTGTCTGGTTCCGAGATTAAGGTCGATCATGATAAAGACTCAGCTATTCTACAGTTTCCTGTTCCTCAAAACAAAAAGTCACTTCGCAAATTTTTAGGACTGGCAAATTGGAGGAATCGTTTTATACATGGATTTTCAGATATCGCTAGTCCATTATATAATCTTTTACGCAAGAATGTGCCATTTTATTGGACACCTCAGTGTCAAGAAGCTTTCTTGTTATTAAAGAATGCTCTAATTTCAGCACCAGCATTGAGTCAACCCGACTTTGAGTTGAGGTTTTGTGTTTCTGTTGATGCAAGCCAGAAAGGATTAGGTTGTGTACTTTGGCAAGTTGATAATGATGAAATTCGTGTCATACAATACGGCAGTCGTTCTCTTAGAGGAGCAGAGATTACATATAGTACACACGAATTGGAATGTTTAGCTATATTATTTGCTCTGGAGAAATTTGCTATATATCTTAAAGGAACTGATTTCAACTTATATTCAGATCATAAGTCGTTGTCTTGGCTTAAAACTGCACAATCACTTAATTCTCGTCTTACGAGATGGGCTCTCAAACTGCAGTGTTTTGATTTCACGTTATATCATGTCCCAGGAGTTTCGAATAATATTGCTGATACGTTGAGTAGATTTCCGCCTTGTACTTCTTATTCTGCACTTGATGATAAATTATATATCAATCAAGTAATTGTGGAAGATTCACAAGATGATACTTCTTCTATTTGGTTAAAAGCTCAACGAGCAGATGAAAATTGCAATAATATAATTTCTCACCTGGAAGATAGTACAACTGATAAAGACTTTTCAAAGTATCTTCTTCACAACAAAATTCTGTTTTATAAACCCAATTCAGATTAAATTTGTAAACTTGTAGTGCCACGTGAGCTTATACCTTTGGTATTGCACAAAATGCATGATTTAAATGGACATTTTGGTTATCAGAAGGTTTTAGCAGCTTGTAGAAGGGCATATTTTTGGCCGTACATGAGAAAATCAATTAGAAATTACCTGAAAGATTGCTTAGAATGTGCACGAACAAAGATTGTAGGTCGCCGTTGCGGAGAGATGAATATCACGTCGTTTCGCACCAACCTCACGATTTCCTCTCTATTGATTTAATCGGAAAATTACCAAGATCACGTACATATGAATATCTCCTCACAATTGTAGACGTTATGTCAAAGTTTGTTATGATTTATCCGTTAAGAAAAGCGACTGCCAGGGAAATTATCAATCGTTTTGAAGAACAATATTTTAAACATTACTCTGTATGCAATGTATTATTATCAGATTGTGGAAGCCAATTTACATCAAATGAGTGGAAAGCCTACATGGATTCAAGGAAAATTAAGCATATTACTACCACTACATACAATCCGAAATCTAATCCTATTGAGAGGTACAATAAAGAGATTGTTAGGTTACTGCGATTATTCTGCAATGATAATCACACCAGTTGGTATCCAAAAATAAATTCTATTATTCAGTTATTAAATCATTCATGCTCTTCAGTTACCGGATTATCTCCTAGTGAACTTTTCTTACATGAAGATATGAAGGACTCAATATTTGAAGAAATCAGCTGGCCAGAACAAATTAAATCTTTGCAATGGAAATGCAAATTGTTTTTAGCAGAAATCAGGACTAGACAATCTAGAAGAAGTAGGAAGATTAAGAATGCATTGAATTCGATCAAACTTCAAACAGGAGATTTGGTTATGATAAAAAATAGGCAAGTTAGTTCCAAAATTAACAGCCAGATTCATAAATTGTTCAACTTGTATATTGGGCCATTCCTTGTCAAGGAAATTAAGGACAATAATGCAATTCTTTACACAATGAACCAGCAATATTATGACAAGGTGAACTTTTCAAATCTTCGAGTGTTTAACTGTTCGGAAGAAAAGAGGAATCAACTCTTGTCTGAGAATTAAATTTATGAGAGTAGATACCTGAAAAAAATGAAACCATTCTGTTTATTATTTTGTACAATTGAATGTTGTATTATGTTCTGATTTGTTATTACCTGTTAGGCACAAATCTGTTTATGTGCACGTTGTTGTCGAATGTCAGATAATATTGTGCATTTGTAACTTTGTCTTAGTTATGTTGATAAACATCTGACTGATTTTTAAATGAAAACTCCTCCTTGCTGTTTCGTAGTTTTCATTTTCCCGGAGGAGGGGAATGTTGTGACGGTCCTGTGAATCCGCACAATATAATTATATGTTTATTGAAATTATTAATTTCATATTATACAAATCACTTTATATTAACGTTTAAAAAATGTATAATTATTACTTTGTACAACGTTAATTATGGTTTATGTTATTCATACGCTGTATAAACGAGATATTTGGAATTCTAACGTTGCTATAGCAACGAGAATCAATAGTCATTATGTGGTAGTGTGTCTGACAAAAATGGAAATATAGGTAATAGTGAACTGCATATTGCTTAGTTATTTCACTAATATATAGACCTATAGAAGTTGTATCTTCACCTTCGCGTTTTATTTCAAATATTTATGAACTAAATGTGATCGTGCAAATGATTGACTTGTGAACGTCACAATCCAAAGTAAGTGAATTGCTAAGAAAATTCTGATTCCCGCCTCTCCGTCTCGTCAAACATATTGCAGCATGAAGCTAAGGTGTAAACGTTTATGAATAATTTTCTGAAAAAAATGTTGAATTATATATTGTTGTAAGGAAAAAATCTTTTCCCAAAATTTTGATGACGCAGTTCACACTTGGAGTCGAACTGGTGTAATGAAAACGAGAACGTGAGATGTTAACCTGATCAGAAACAAGTTATTTGTTGGCGAAGAAGCTAAAGCTATGGATATAATCGCTTATGATCACTTTTATGAATCCTGCACCGTGGCTGTCTGAGGCGTCATGCTTTGGGCCCCGACTTCGGGACGCGCGCAGGTTCTATACCCTGTCCCAGCTATCTGTAGAGCAGGGCCGCGCATATCGGCAGAGGAGGAGGAGGAAAATCGAGTGGTGAGTGCGGATTTTTTGCAACCGTACGATCCAGACCTTAGTGCGTACGCTAAATGCACGGCTTGTCAAAGTTTGCTCTTGCAGTTGTATCCCTAATATTTCCCTAAGAAATTCTTAAACCAATCATACGGACTTGGAGTCAAAAATACAGTCCGTTTGCCATGTGCGTTCGGTTTTATCCTTTTCAAAAGTTTGCAACGCTGCATAGGAAATAAGGTAACTCCCGTCGCCCATTACACAATCCCGTCTCTCTCACTGTTCATTGGTGGAGCCGTCTCGCGTCACTGCTTGCGCAGAGACTTGTTCTCGTTCGCATGGTCTACAGTTAGCTGGTACGGACTATTGTCTCCTGGAGGAAGCGTCGCAACTTTTCTCTGGAGATTTCGACCTGAGTATGGAACCGGTGGTCACCCACCATCGTGAGGATAACTACGAATGAAAACCTACAACAACGACTGGTGGCTCGTCGTGCTGACCACACGTCACCCCGTAACTGGATGAATGATCTCCCACCTGTGGTGAGTGAGTGAGACGAATCAGGTGGGAGTGACCTGGCAGTCGGTAGGTAGGCACGGCCCTCAATGAGCTGTTATTATTATTATTATTATTATTATTATTATTATTATTATTATTATTATTATTATTATCACATAACTACTTTTATGCATTTAACCTAAAACCGGAACTGCTACAGTAGCGCTGCTATTTTACAAAATACATGAACATAAAACAGATTCAGAATTGTATCTTTCTTTTTTGCCTAGAGTTCGTTCCTTCTTTAAACTTAATTGTTGCAAAAATTGTTATCACAATAGTAAGTCAACACAGAAAGATTTACCTCCCTGAACGGAATTGAACCACACGCACCAAAGGTGAGAGCTTTAACCTAATAACAAATTCTACATAAAACATGATGGGAGGAGTAAAATTAGTTTTTTTTCTTACACGAAATGAATGCTATCCGTGATTTGAAAGTAGCAGTATTCCGATTCTGACTTGTGACACTGAAAAACTGTCAGTACGGTGGCACCATCTGTGAGACGTCCTTGGAACTACAAGCGATTTAATGCAGGCAGGCCTAGTGCAGTCACATCGCAACGGGGCGCTGTGTTTTGATTCATTGATTTCGTATTTTACTTTGCTTTTCTGACACTTTTGGCTAATCGCGAAGATGAGGATGAGTGATGATATGATGATATTTCTTAAGGGACACTGACGAAGCACCATAGGCGGCAAGGGGAGCAATCGCCCTCCTAATCTTGGACGTCCGCAAGGTATTTTTCCATGGGGTATATTACCCCGATAATAGTGCTGTCCCCTCAAAAATCACAACTTGAATTTGAAATTATCGCTTTAATGTAAATTAATATGACTGAAATGAAATTACACGTGTGAAATATATACTTTTAGGTTGACATTCGATTTATGTGGGGAAATGTGGCCATCCTTGCCCCCCTACCAGACGTCCATGTCCCTACATTATTATACTTTCGCCTAGAAATTTAGTGTAGATTAATCTTATCGTGGTTATTAAACGCTACTCTTAAATAAAATAAAGTATTTTAAAGCCGATTAATGTTCAAAGCAACTACTGGGAAGGGGGTGCAGTGGCGCAACCACAGGGGGCAATGGACATTGCCCCTCCCCAACCTTGGACAAAAATCAATTCTAGGAGAGCAAGGGCGGCAAATATTGAGAAAGCAAGATTAGTAGAATCTGAGAGTACCAGGACAAAAGGATACTCAAGATGGAATTTAATGCAGGAAAGACGTGAAAACATTTCTTCCAGACGGCCAAGAGCACTTGCAGGGAGACACAGAGGGGAGTTGCCCCTTGATTTCAAATATTATACAAATAAAAATACATTTCGTAAAATTTTCTTGCTCGCTGTTATTCTTGCAGTCTTGTCAAGTTCATATCCGTAGTTAGGGGCCGGCGGGAGTTGGCCCTTGACGCCGAATGATCTAAATTAAAATAAATGTAAAAGAGAATGCGATGGAGCCCCATGATTTTTTTTTTGGTCATATTAAGTAAATATTGTTTTTCAGTTTGCAAAACTTTGGATCTAAACATGTTCTTGCTCGCTTTGCTCGCAGTTATATTCTTTTCTGTAATGCATTGTAATTTACCAGAGAGAGAAGGTATACTTATTAAGTAATTCAGACTCTAGCTGCTAAACAGTTTTGTCTTAGTGAACACAATTGTTTGGAGAAATATACCCATATACACATATACCAATCGATGCAATGAAACTAATACAGTGAAATAGGATGAAATTTTCTTTCCCGACTGAACTTTCATCAAGGCTTTTGCCCCCCCCCCTAATCAGAGGGGCTGCGCACACCTATGCGAAGGACATCCATGCTCAGTCCGATATTCGAACCCGAAATCCCTATCGTCGTAGCGCGCTGTGAACGCTGGGTTTTGAGAACGTAAACCGTAGAATGGCACATTTGCTCATGCACGTATACTAAATTTCTTTCTTTAATTTCCACTGAAGAAAGTATCTGAAAATAATTTCGTATCGTATTTCTCTATTCAGCGTTGCAAAGATCTGTTCCTTATAAGAAAAAGATTACAGAAATTATTGCAATCACTCTAGAGTATAGTTTCTCAACCTATGGGGAGTGATCCACTGCTGGGTCTCGATGGGGCATGTGGTGGGTAGCGAAGTTGGTCTCGAATTTTTTTAACTGGCTAAGAAGGCATACATAGTGTACACATTTACTTATCTAGAATGAAGTATGTGTAATTTGTTTAAGGGTAAAAGCGTAAAACAGGACTTACTAAAGTACTTGATGTTAGAAAAATTATGATTATGAACTGGTTGCACACCCCTACAAGTAATTCTGCCGGTGTTCATGCTCGTGGGTACAATGGAGTTTAATATCCTTCAAGGTGGATCCCGGACTGAAAAATGTTGAGGACCATTGCTCTGGAGTACAAAATGTAACGCAGCACAATGTTTGGGCAGGAGGATGTTTCCAATATCCTTGCCTGTAACATTCATCCTTCCCTCCCTTCTTAGTGCAAATCAAAATTCAAATATGGATAGTTGCGGGAAACGAAAAATATTTTGAAAAGGAAGAAAAATGTTACCATTTATCCATTGTGAAAAAAATATACTCCATTTAAGTAATAGTGCAATATTGCCAAATTTAAAAATCTGAATAACTGTCAGTTATTTTCTATTAAGGTACTTCCACATGAAAACATACCGGGATTATGAAAAGAGATTTTTGTCTGACTGAAAAAAAAATTACCTATTGTTTCTAAATATGGAGACGTTAGGCACCTAACACTATTTTTACAACAGATGCGGCCAACTCAAAGGCATTCCCTGGAGGCAGGTTGCGGCAATACAATACTCAAAAGTGATATCTAAATTTCATAGATTGCCCTTGTTTGTTGATGTGGTACGTTTAGAACACAAAACTTCCTTAGTGTTATTGGTTATAATTTGGATTAGGATTTCCATGACTTAGGTGGTAAGAGTGATGTGTTCTCTAACCATATAGAAATTCATATCATGAAGAAAATAATTACATTAAGGCGTTTTTTAAGGGAATATTGTGGCATATTTGGTCACTTTTACGTGATAGAAGATATTTTGATGGATTTTCGGAGTAAGAAAGAATGCTGAATATGTCTCGATGGTTTATTTCTTTTCATCTTATTGGTGAAAAAGATTTTACAGAAAGTATTCATTGTGCATTGCAACTTGGAGCCACTTGACTGTCCTGACTACTGGAGCAAGTACTGGCTCCAGTATTCTCCCCACTTGTTTACACGAGGAGAGTTGCTCGCTTTTCCCTGTTCGCTTTTCCCTACTCGACCAATGTAAACCAGGCTTTATGGAGCTACTTGGAAGCAATAGTAGCGTACTCTGGCCTCGAAAGTCGGAAAAGCAGCGGCGATGGGAGTCGATATCGTAAAACTACACTCTTGACAACGATATTCTGACCACGTGTCACTCAACGTCAAATCACATGGCAGGATCTGGCCGTCAAATGGCTGTTAACTCCACGGGGCTTGTATGTGTGTGTTTGCGTATGTGTGTGTATCATCATCAGTAATTATATCTATTACCCGTCCAAATCTTTTTGATTTACATTTTAAAACTTGCGTCTAGACTAGACCTAGATTTTCAGATACTGATTCTAACATTATCTTAGCCATATCTACCACAAAAGGGGTTACGGTATAAAAAAAAGAGTACTTATTGTTAGTGGATTATAAAATCCCGTAAGAATAAAACGTGCATATGTGTGACTGTGATTTTTCTCAAGTCAATGGTAAGACTAAAAGAGGTTGTATTTCCTAGACGAAATATCCACTTTTTGTAAAGCATGCGAAATGAAATCGTAAAGTTAAAATCGTATTGAAATCGTCTTAAAGGCTCACAACGAACATGTATAATTACTATTATTAGCAAGGAACATGCTTACAAGCAAAGTTCCTGGACTTTGAGTTCAGGGAAAATACTAGAGAGGTGTCGGTAACAACTTTTATTTCACCAGGCTCTACCCGCTTTAATCTCCTAAGTGAAAACTTTAATCAAGATGGGATATTGGGTAGGTACTTTATAACATATGGAGCAGTTATCTGAATTTGTCTTCTTATGTGTTTGAACGTTATGATGTTAATACAAGTAAGGTATGTTAGATGGACGTTTAGTTTGAATTTGGGAATAGAAATTCGGTCACATTTTTGGTATTATTTGATCGATAGCTCTTTTTCTGCATGACTTTGGATTTTCCTACGGTATTTCTAAATTATCTTTGCTCTTACAAATAATTTAAAACAGATCATTTCTAGGTCTTACCATCAATGTGCGAATTAACCCTTTTGCTTTGGAGGATGGCCATTCACTGGTGCATTTGTGATTTCATTTAGGGAGGAATGATTTCTGGGGGGAGGGTATGTGAACTAAACTATTACCTTGCGGTTCTAAGTACCTTAGTATATTGATTCTAAACTTGGTCATAAAATGTTATGATAACATTTACACTTAACTTAAACACTTACTATACAGGGTGTTTCTAAAGTTCAATTCCAACGCGTAGGAGGTAATTCTACAAGTGAAAATAAACACAGAAGTTCATGTGACGAAATGCCGAAAACGTCACCCATTCGGATTTATTGAAGTGGGAAAAAGTTCGAAAATTATGTTTACAAGAAAATAGTGGCACAACGACCAACCATATGACCGCGGCGAAGGACTTTCACAAACAAATACGGCATGCTCTATTCAAAAAGCACATTCCCTGAAGGAAGCGAACGGGTCTGTTGAAGTCATTGTGGGTAGTGGAGGGTTTTATGCAGTGATTAGCATCACTCCATCATGGGCGATGTTTTTGGTCGCGATGGTGTGTTGTCGATATTTGTTGTATATTTGTCGATACCACATGCAGAAAGGCCGAAACGTTACAGTAGGTTTCTTCCGGCAGGAAAGGACAGGTCGCTGCCATTCGTTCTTCACGTACTGCGATAACAGCATCACCGCGCATCAGGTTACCATCACACGTTTGCGGTTGAATACGTACGAGTGGAAGGACGTGAACTTTACGAATTGGGCAAACCTCGCAATAGGCACTGCTAGGCGTTATCGATAGGCACGGCCCATCGTGTACAGTGCACTAGTGTTCGCTGTCTACGGGTCGGCAGATATCCAGCAAGAGGGGTGGCTGCATACACCGCAAGAGAGCTGGCAGACATGCATCTCATTTATGGTGAGACAGGAAGTAATAGCCATGCAGCACGGGGTCTGTATGAGGAACGTTTTCCAAATAGGAGGCTTCCGTCGCACACCTTCTTTCAAAGAGTGCATACCCGACTTCGGGAAACAAGATCAGTGATACCACCCCGTCGAGAAATTGGAAGACCATGAAGTGTGCGCAAAGATGAGTTTGTGGATGCGGTGTTAAATGCTGTCAGGGATCGTCCTGACACCAGTAGGTACGCTATAGCCAGTGCCCACAACACCTCCCATGTTAATGTGTGTCGCGTCCTGCCCGAAGAGGGGATGTACCCCTTCAAAATCCAAAAGGTACAAGACCTTTTACCTCAGGACTTTGGCCCATGTGTGGTGTTTTGCCATTGGTTTTGGAATCCGATGGAAACTATCCCTAATTTTGCGAACAGGGTGTTGTGGACTGATGAAGCAACGTTCACCAAAGCCGGGCGTGTTCAAAATTAAAAACAGTCACTTTGGGGATTTTGCAAATCCACATGCAATTCTCGTGACACACTATCAGCACATGTTTGCGGTTAATGTGTGGTGTGGGATAGTGCATTACCATTTGACTGAGTCGTACATATTCCCTGTTCGTCTGTGTGATGGCATAATCATGCATTTCTTCGTGATCTTTTTCCTGAACTTTTGGAAGACGTGCCCTTGGCACTGAGGCAAAGACTATGGTTCCAACACAATGGTGCACCACCACATTTCAACCAAACTGTGCGTCACTTCCCGAATGGCTTGTTCTACAATCGGTGTATTGGTAGGGGTGGGCCTGTGCCGTGGCCAACAAGATTGCCAGACATCACTCCCAAGATTTCTATCTATGGGGAGAGATGAAACGCCTCTTATACACCTGTAGTGTCAACCGAGGATCTCGTTGCACGCACTAATGTCGCCGTAGCGACGATAGCAGACACCTCGGGGTTGTTTCCTCGCACTAGACAATTGTTGATTAGGCGTTTTCACCTCTGCGTGGAAGTTAATGGCAGACAGTTTGAATATCGTCTGTGATGTGGTTCCCTCGGCACCTCCACTCTGCACACAGTGAACACATATGCAACCTAGCGCAGCACAACCACCATCTTTGTCTTTCTACGTAATGGTGATGTCCACTACAGATATTAGCTTTCTTCTTGGTTGTCAGTCTCCACATATCACGTGGATAACACATCTTGTTAACCCTTCACTGACTTGAACAGACCCATTCGCTTCCTTTGGGGAACACCTTTTGCATCAACTTCACACATCTGTCAACTAACTAACTCTCTAGCCTTTTTAAACCCGAAGGTTCATGGCTGCAGCAACACAGGCCTTCCATCTGTCCTTATCTTGAGCAAGATCTATATACTCTTTTCCATCCCTACCGATTTCCTTTAGGTCCATCTCAACGTTGCCCCTCAATCTTCGTCTTGGCCTTCCTACAGGTCTCTTACCATCAGGTTTCCCAACAAGAATCCTGTAAACTCCTCTTTCCTCTCCCATTCGTGCCACATGGCATGCGCACCTAAGTCTTCTCGATTTAATTATTCTAATAATATGTGGACATGAATACAAATTATGTAGTTCTCCACTCACCTGTCTCCTCATCCCTTTTAGGTTCAAATATTTTCCTAAGGATCTTATTTTCACATCTGTCATGTTCTCTTTTTAACAGAGCATGCCGCATTTCATTGTTGAACGCCCTTCGCCGCGGTCATATGGTTTTCCGTTGTGGCACTATTTCCTTGTAAGCACAATTTTCGCACTTTTTCCCACTTCAAAAAATCCCAATGGGTGCCGTTTTCGGCATTTCTTCACATGAACTACGCGATGGAATTGAACTTTAGAAACACCCTGTATGTACATTGTAAGAAAACCCAAATTCTTGCATAAAAAGAGCTGTCGAACGAATAACACCGAAAATTTGACCGAATTTCTATTTCAAAGTTCAAACTAAATGTCAATTTAACCTACATACACGTTTCATTTGATCACTTTCATGTATGTAAAATATCAGCATTATTCCATGTAAATATCTTTTGGGAATGCAAACCTACCTCCTAAATCACAAATTCCCCACTGGCTGGCCATCCTCTCCCCCCCACCCCTCCAAAGCAACAAGCTTAAATAGCACAGTGACGACCAGATAAGAGGATTTATGCAAAACTAGTTGAAGGAAACAAGAATGCGCCACAGTCATGTTCATACGAAAATTGATCCTTTGTGTAGAACTGAAACTCTTTCTTTCCTTCGCCACTGTGGCTTATACTGAACACTTCATAGGCTATGCATAATTTTATTAAAGGTTCATGGTACCTGAATTCTTACGTTCCTCCATTCTCATACCAACCCAAGAGTATGGACAAATGCAATGCGGAAGGGGTTCTCCATCAATGATATCACTTGCCATCTTCATTTTCTTCCTTCACACCTACTGTACCCTCCCTCCAAATTCATACGATGCATATAACCTGAGGTCCGTTTAGTATTGATATTATTTCTATTCATCAGAACATAATATGAATATTGTTAAAATTAAAATATATGTTCATTGATTCATTTTATTATTTCAGGATGTTCAGGCTAATTCACATTAAGAGCCTAACTATTTCTTCACTCGAACCTATTAACAAGAACACATAACAAAATGCAAAAATATTTGATAGGGTCTTTTGAAATTTATATCGTGGTAAAACTCCAAACCCAAGTAATTAAAATTAAATTTTTGATTAACGTTATTTGAGCGGTTCCCTCTTTATCTTTCTGAAGCTTCTCAAATATCTCTAATAACAATTCTTAGACAAATTATCCATATAGCCACATTGTATATCATTATTTAACACATTCAAAAAAATATTTTTGCTTTAGTCTTTCCTGATTTGTTTTTATTGGGTTACAAAGACTTAATGATTACATCTTCTTTAAAATTTCCTAAAATTCTCGTGCAACCCTTTTAAATAAATAAATAACGTGTAAAGAGGGCAGATCCAACCCTTGTCACTATTCAATAACGAAAATTGCTTGTATGGTCTAGAAATATGTTGAGCAGGTTTTACTCTCGTTTGGATCTATATCGTTATGAGGCAATTGACTGCTCTTTTAATGCTCTGTCCGAAAGGTACAAAGTACAGACTTGAAGTATGGGCTTGGCGGAAGTGACGTCACCTAGCACAGTTCGAAAGCGCCAAGAACAGAAGCACGCAAGTGCACACTAACAGTGCAGATGGTTGGTGACAAGGTCACGTGGTTTCGGCAGTCGTTGTTCATTTGTTTAAAATCAGGGAGGTAGAAAGCCAGCGACACAGGTAGATATACGTTATGGGCCAGCAAGTTGTTGGTTATAGTTCTTGTAATGCGTGGAAATATATGTGTACGAACTTTTGAAAATGCTATGTGATTTCTATGGTGAAAAATAAGTGTTTAAAACGTGGGGAAAACAACGAGTACTCAGTTTTATCTACTGATCGTATTTGGCGCTGCAGTCGAAGTGCAATTCGAAAGACTTTCACTTCCAGTCCACGACTTGAAGACCGCATTCCAATACCATACTCGGAGGATGCTCGCTTCAAGTACGGTCTTGCACCTTTCGGACACGGCCTAAGTTGATGCTAAGTTCAAGTGTAACCAAAAATGCATAATGGTGAGAGGCTCAAGGAGACATTTCCTTTTTGCCCAATGGTCCCCTGCACACATCTACCTGGAATGCAAAATTTGACTACCATATTAACTGAGATTCATATTAAGTATCTTTTTGATTCAGAATAAAGCAAAATGCTCAAAAATTTCGAACATGATTTGTTGTTTCTAATTTCAGGTCTACAATCTGTGTTGGGGCCTATTACATAGATTGACAATTATGTCTAAAATGAACACGAAATTAATTTCCGGTATCTTTACTCAAAAATAGTATCTTTTTGAAGATCACCTTATGAAAAATTAATTGAAAAATAATTATTGAAAATCGGAATATTACTTTTCCTTTGGAAAATGAATAAGTGTTAGGTCAATTGCACATAGTGTACAAAATCAGTTTACTGGATTAATACTTTACACTTTATTAGCTGCAACTTTTGATATGCACCATATACCTCTATTTTAGCTCCATTCTGGGTTCTCATTCTTCTAACAACCGGTGACCATGGGACTGAAAATGATAACAATGTATCTTGATTATGAAAACTACAATTGTTAAATATTTTCAAAAATTTTATTCATTCCGATTCAAATGTACAATTAGCAACAATATGAAAACAATGGGGTAAACTTATAAAAATAGACTCTCTACCTATATGCAATTAATGATGGAATTATAGTAAATGCAAAAAGAAGAATATATTTCGGTGTGACTGTTGTTATAATGGAGCATAAGGTATTGCATAAATGTGATTACTAACTTCGCAGGGCTCATGACCAAAGTAGCGAAAGGAACACAAATTGTATATTGCTAACTATTCATATGAGATAAGTCTTTGGAAACTAAAATGTAGTCTTCAATAATACTGATATATCAAACTACAACTTACTTTAAGTTGTGCTTCGTCCTAACAAACATGCATTGTCATAGAATACATTCTTTACAGGCACATGCAAATTGAAACAGTAATAGGAAAACATCGTTTAAGTTTTGTTTTTCCTGCTTTCATTGCATTGGTATAACTTAGGAACAATCGAGCATTTTTTCGACAAAGCATAATGATTTATGCATACTATGTTGTAAGGTTATCTTTTGATAACTATAACAATAAAAAAGAGTCATGAAACAACACAAAAGAACATATCTGACATGGTTGACATGTGCATGAATGCATGTTAAGTTCTTTGACACATTTTTGAACTATCCAATAAAAAAGATACCCTGCATGATCCAATAGCAGAAGAGATTGAAATAGTAGACAGTGAAAAATAACAACACATGATGATTTTATCCATGGTAGCCGTGACCAATAGCGATTGGAGCTGCAGCCACGTGCTGTGGATGAACGGCGTGACCAGTCTTGTGGACAACTGCGTTGAAGCCGTTGTGGGAATCTGCAGTGTACTGAACTGTCCTTGTGGTGCCGTCTGGTTCCACCAAACTGTACTGGCCTTTCACGACGTCTCCGTCCCTGGCTTCTTGCTGGCTCTTAATGTCGCCAGTGTGGTGGTCAGACACGCCATATTTGAATTCATATTTTGGGTAAGACTGCAATGAAAAGGATTAGATTCCTTCAGACATTTGTTGGAAAGGTATTGGACATACTGTTGAACAGATCATGTGCACATATACACACAAAACGCACTATATATGAATGAATGGGTGAACATTTTAGATGCTTCGGCACGTATTTTACACTCAGTAAGTGTACGAGAAAAATCCACTTACCTAAAACTCTTACCTTAATGTTAAAAAGGGAGCTTAAGGATCCCCTTGGGAAAGGTTAAAACTGAAATGTTGTAACGTGATCTGCACAGGACATACACAATACATTAAAAAAAAAGTTAAGGATATTCTAAAACCTTCCTCAGAAACATTGTAAAAGGCCCGCCCTTCTCAAAAATATAAAATCAATTGAAAAAACACTGTCATCATCTCCTAACATGGAGATGGTAAACAGTTTGGAAGATTGATATTTTATCTGGGGAATGTAAAATCGGCACATTCAATAAGGATATGCTGAACACTTAAAGTAGTATTACATGCACGACACATTGGAGGGTCTAGCCCTTGCAGCAAACGACCATGTATGAAACGGCTGTGTCCTATTTTAAGAAGAGTTAAAATTACTTCTTGTGGGTGGGAAGGTTTGGAAATAAAAATGTTATGTGATGTATCTACGTACATAATCAAAATATCTTGTATTTGTCCTACTGTTGAAAACCTAGGTTTTCAAGATCAGCTGTTATGGTTATTTGTTGCAATTTTGGGAGTATTTTTTTAAATTTTTTATTGTTTCTCAAAAACATATACCAGCTCCAAACTTTGTATACTGTTACTGTCAACTTTATTACTTTTACTATATCTAGGATTGAGTGTTGAAAAAGGTACCCAAATATGTTACCTTAAGAAAAAGACTTAATTTTCTTCTTCGGGAAGAAATTATTATTTTGCTATCAAGTGGTTCAAATCACAAGCAATTAATAAAGATAGCCAAATAGAAATTAGATTTTTCTTCAAGTTTTTAAATCATGGGTTTCCAAATAGGGTTTACTTCTAAAGTATTGACTCTTACAATTAGTCTACTAGTATAAAACATTAGTCCTTGATTTTCTTGTATTTAAGCAAATTAGTCGAGTTTTTATAGTGTTAAGAGTAAAGAAAACTGGTAATGTAGATTAGTGTTTGCACAAAAATGGAATCTGACATTTTTCTTTATAAATCACTTACTGACAATAGAAAATTGCAAGCATTATTTCAAGTGCACCAATTCAAGCACGTACAGTCAGCAAATTAACCGTAATTTTGTTATTAATCGCTTACTTTGACCTCACTTATACATACTGTACTTAGTGCTGTGATGAAAAGTGAATGCGCTATTATTTTAATTATCTGCAAATTCAAATAAAATTGCTATTAAATTTATTGTTTATGAAATTCTTTTAAGATTTTTCTGACAATAGATTGAGATATAAATGTGTGAGTTTTTGTGCTTATTTGCATACAAGAGAAATACTGTATATAAGTTGATTTCTATCCATGGAAAAACCATGTTCTATTTTTTAAAAAGTACACTTTAAATGGTAGATAGTGTTTCATCAAGATTTTTTTACAAAACCGCACTGTCAGCCCGGAAGTACATTTGACGTTTAAAATAAAAAAAGATACATTTTTAACTTACTCCATTTTACAAACTACACGTGGGTATATATATTTTTTGCATTACAAAGAATAGTAAGTAAATTTTTACATGTGTACTATTTTTAACATGCCCAACTTCAACATGAGCTTCTCTGACGAATAGCCTTCCAAACTTTCAAAGGGTTCTCCGCTTTCCAATCATTTTTTCACATGGTTTGAGAGTTCTTGGCTTAAGTACATTCTATGCAAATATAGGTTAATCGGGACTGGGCCTATAGTTTTAAATGGGATCCATACCACTGTATGCCTCCACCGGGTATCGAACACATTTTCATTTTTCCAGCCATATAAAATTTTGCACAATCTGGAAAGTATGTATATCCCGTCTAGGAAAGCATAATCGCCATTAGATTAGACAAATATTTTGTTCATATAATTTTCCAGTTGCCCTTGTTGATGAGCCCAACGTCCTGGGTTTACATATTTCAGAACTGCTCTTTACACTGGCATATACGATCTGTAATTCGCTACTTTTTTTGCTACCAGATATTATTTTATTATATGTCTAAGTGAACATTTCTATTTTATCGAGAACTCAAAATAGACAATACATTTCCTATTTTATTTCATTGATTTGTTAGTTGGTTGATTTTTCAAGCAGTAAGCTACTCTAAAGGTATCATCCTGTCGTTCTCATGGAGTTATTCGACACTGGGATTTGAATGATTGAAATTGATTCTGAAACTTTTAACTTTGAAACACCAGCGCAATTATCAGACAATAGAATCCCCATTCGTGTTTAGTGATGTGTGGTAACTTCATTCAACGGATCCTTCAATTCAACCGCATTCATCTGCTATCTCACCTTGAGTGACACTAACGAAGATGGAGTGCTGGGGGTTTGAGAAATGAAGCCCGTGTCGCAATCGAATCAATGTGGCAAGGGAACAAAACGTTTCGTAACCTTCAATTTCAAAGCACTGACCACTCCTGTTCTAACTCGTGGCAATTCCTCTGAACAAGATTTTGTCCCCATTACATCAACACGTCAGCTAAGAAATATCGTCTTATGCTTCGTTGTTTGACACTTGCAGATTGTTTGTATATGTAATTCTTGTGTTGTGTAACAGTTGGGCAACTTCAATATTTGACTTGTTTTATATGTATAATAAGGCAGGTAGTGACAGTGCGAACATTATTCAGTCGGAAACGTATTGGGAATGCGATAACTTGATTCTTCATATTTTGACTGGTGCCTCAATTCAAAGGTTTTAACATTCAACACATTCGGAACAGTGAAATCGCAGCACTGTTATCTTTTAATGAAGGCAATAGAGCCGCTTCGGTGGCTCAGCGCGTTCAGTGCTGGCCTCGCCAACAACAATTCCTGATTCAGTGTAGTTTAAAAGAGCCTATAAGATTTGAACTTTCAGCCCTGCCCCGTGCGACGAGGGCGGAAGTATAAATATGGCCTCTCTGACAGAGTGAGGGAGTGTGTGTGTGTGTGTGAAACGTATAGCAGAAGGGAGAGCATGATCTTTCGGTCTTCAAGGGACTCCCATCAGAAAAAGCACCCCGAGGCGGTTCCGCCGGTGCTTCCACGCCGTGGTTCAGCCGTGGGGCTCAAATTAGAGAAATGTAAATAATGTAAATTAGCAAACTAATGGAAGAATACCAGCATTGTTTGATGTAAATAAATGTATAAAGCCCATTTCTGCGAGTTTTCAGCAATCAGCCTGCAACATTAATTCAGTAAGTTCTTACCTGTGATTGATTCTTTGGTTTCGAGCGCTCTGGTGAGGAACGGGATGGGAACCCAGGACTACGAGCCATTTAGTTGTTTATTTGTGTTTTTCCTGCCAGAAGCGACCCTGTAAGGGTAGAGTGTTGCGAAACACGAGACAGACTTCTCTCAAAGGGGCGGTCTACCTTCTGCTCGAGCTACAGATTTCTTCGTCCGCGGCGACAGTAGAATTCATCTCCCAACTACTTGAGACAAATGTTATTATTCTCCTTGCTCATCTTACTTGCAAATTTAGTTTCTTAACTGTTCAGGTGAACTTCTCTATGGTGCCTGAATCTCAAACTTGTGTGATTGTGAAATATCGGCTTCCGTCAAAGTACATGTGTGTGGCGCCTCCTCGATGACGTAGTGATAACGTCGTCGCTATGTAATCAAGTGATCCCGGGTTCGATACCTGGTGGAGGCTCATAGTGGTTCGGATCCCACTTTAAACTATATGTCTAGTCCCGATTAGTCTATCTGTGCATAAAAGGGAACTTAAAACTCATACTCTTTTTTATGTGTGAAAGGAGTCCACCTACTAGTTGCTCGCGAGTCTTTTGGAGTACATTACTGCAACGCTTTCCCCTGTATTGTCTTTTACATTTTATATACGACTCTAGTTCTCTGAGAGAACTGGAACTCTGGACATGGGAATAATATCTTGAGATGCTTTCGTGATGTGAGAAACTCTGTCTTCTGCAAACAGTACCTGCAAACAACTATTCCCAAGGCATAGTCATGGGCGTGCGTAGACCGTCTGATTAAGGGGGCCATAGCTTTGATGAAACTTCAGCCGGAGGAAAGAAACCCTCATTCCATCTCACTGTTTTATTGCTTTGATGGGTACTAAACAGGGTCGTACATAGTTTGTGTCCGGACACGCCGAAAGAAATTACTCTATTAGAAGAATTCCAGCTTCTGTGGATCAATAATTCTCTGTCCCCCTCCTTACTTTGCATCTAAGTGGTTCATTTCAATTTACACATATTCATTATTTTGTACAGCAGATTCAAAACAACTATACATAATGTATTCATTTCCAATTTATCCTGCTACCACATTGGTGGAACGCAACTAGGCTAACGAATGAAATGCATTAGTCTTAATAATAAGTAATTTGCTGGGGAACGAAGTGAAATAGTCCCATTACATAGGAAATATTACATAGTAGTTTCTTGGAACTTTCGTCGGTTTGAAAATACTTCATATTTAAGAGAATAATATTGTTTAATAACGATAATAAAATTTCCCCACACTAAATTTCTAATTGATAGTATTAGGAGGAGCAACTGCCCCCCTTGCCACCCCCCAAGAGGCGCACGCCTATGTCCATAGTATTAAACTCACACTGAAATTTCGATCGCGTAAGAAGGAATCCCGTGACCTGTATATCAGATCTTTCCTCTGAACCATTCTTTATAATTTGTGTTAAAATGTGCGTGTACGCCAATAACACCACCCTCTTCGGTACGTCAATTGCTTTAAAAAATATCCTCCTTGAATTACACGATTTAGGTGGAGTTTGCATGCGTCCTTTCAAAACAAATCCCTATAATTTGATGTTGCTAACCCAAGACTTACTACTGGCGTACGCAGGATTTTTTTTTCCGGGAGAGGATAGAATTGTAGAGATAGCTAGTACCTATTTGCTTTCTGGGGTGGGGGATACACAATAATATATATCGTATATTTAGAACTCTCTACTCTCAAAAATGACAATCGGGGGTTGCATTTACCACTCTCTTTTTTTCTGAAATCTTCACCGCTTTTATTTCAAAATGTTGATTTTCTCAATATTTCGTAGGGGCTGTAGCCCCATCAGCCCCCTCTGCGTACGCCAGTGATTATAAGGCTCCAATGTCCATGCAAATCAGCAACAGTACTACGAGGACCTTTCCGATGGCGTAGTGGTTACGATGTCGCCTTGTAATGACACGGTGGAGACACATTGCATAGTGATTCGTATGCGTGTATAAACTGCAAATACAGTCCAGATTATAGCGTATTCGAGCACAAAGTGGGCTTAAAACCAACTTTCACAGGAATATTATGCTTGTGTGGGAAGCAACACTTATACTCTGTCCCGGTAATCTCTGGAGCAAGAGAACGAAAGCAAGTCTCTACGCAGGTAGTGACTCCACCAATGAACACGTGCGAGATTGCGTGGAGGGGGAAGAGCGACTGCAGTTACCAATCTTTGCAGCAGCGTGTTCTGCTTCGCTCCGCCCACTCGATTTCTCCCGTTCTCCAGATATTCCAGAGATAGGGTATAGACAAATGCTGGTAGCACTGTCAACCCGTACTTACATGATAGTCAATTTGTTTGGTGGCGACTGGAGCCGCATGGTAGGCGATGGGAGCTGCTGCGTGATAACCAGTTGCCGCTGCAATTGGCGCAGGTGCGTAGGCTGCTATCGGTGCTGCTGCTGCTGCAATGGGTGCAGCTGCAGCATAGGGTGCAGCTGCAGCAAAGGGGGCAGCAGCTATAGCGCGAAGGGACGTTGGATATCCTGGAGATAGTGGCCCACCTGGGAAGGCTTGGACTGAAGCAAGCAGAGCGGTGGCTACGAATACCTGAAACGAAAAGCGTTAAGTGTTAAGTACACGTGTTTACTATAGAGTTGGCACACTGCATGTATAATTCCAAATAGTATTCAGTCAGTAGTATTACCACACTAACGCATTCTTTATTCAGCAGAATATACTAGGGAGAATCAAATTAAAACCTTAAAAATCCGATAAATAATTATATGACAGCTCAAATTTACATGAGGTATCAACTGTTATTTACAAATTGACTTCAAGGCTGCAACACTGATCAAGTGAGCTTTAAAACGGGTGTCCCTTATCGCACAACGCTAGTACAACCTTGCGTTCTGACGTCAGAAAAGGAATGCCTATGTTGTTAGGTTTGGTTCTCTTAGCATAAATACACTGCAAATGCAAAACCTAACAAGTTAGGCATTTAGACTAGAAATAAAAGCATATCTCGGTGACGTCAGAATAGAAGGTTGTCCTAGAACTGTGCGATAATGGAGACCCTTTTAAAACGACATTTTTGACATATTGAAGATGACGCATCCTGCATACACATGCACCAGCAAAGTGCAGTTGTTTCTTGCCCTCTGAAAGCCTAAAACGTATAGACATTCTACAGCAAATGAAAATTCAATGTCTATATGCATGCTTACCACACCAGCAAGTTTACAAATAGAGGAGGAAGTCGACAATGGCCTCAGTCTTCACGCGAATGGGTGGAAAGACCTTCGCGGTGGCTCATAACTGACTGCACATAAATTCAATATTCTTCTTTTAAGATACACAGGCACTAACATAGACTTGAAAATATATGTGGATCAGCAATGGGTCTATACTAAAATTGAGCAAACTTGTTCAACTTTTCATGCAGAAATCTACTAGATAAAAAACAAAAACAAATTTAGATTTTCATTTCACTTCCCCTCGTATGTTAATCGTGTTTTTGTACGGTGAACGAGTAAGGAAAAATGCAGTATTTAATTCTTTTCTTTTCAATTAACTTTTCGCTAATAGAGGTAGACCCCATTCATAATATGTAATCCACATAAAATGAGCGACATTTCTTTATTTGTCTTAAAAAGGCACTTAAATTACTTTTGTACATAAGTCAAATTCCATAATTTGGACTTCATAACACGTAAATTAATCACTATCAAATTATCGCCATTAAGTTTTCGTATAAATATGTTTTATGTTTTCAGTGTAATAAGTGTATATAGTAACAGTTAGATATATTTTCATTATCTACAGCATTAGAAACGTTACGACATCTTTGATTTGTATTATAAGTTTAAATGTTGTACATTTGCAACAGAACTGATAACTCGAATTCTGGGAACTTATATTTCTGTCAAGACAACGTGCACATTTAATAATGATTCTTGTAGTTGATTGATTGATTGATTGATTGATTTAGTTTATTTTACTTCACGTTTTGTGCCTCTTGGCTAATTTGCGAAGATGGGGATGAGTGATGAAATGGTGAAATTGATGAATGGACATTCACAAACAACCAAGCCCGACCGGGATTCGAACCCGGAACCCTTGGGGTCGCAGCGCGATGTGCTAACCACTCGGCCACAGGGTCGGGCGATTCTTGTAGTGTCTCATGTTATATTTACTGATAACAGTAAGGACACCATAAATAAATACTAGTGGGTCAGGATGGCGAGTGAATAATTTCGGGAAGGCAGTTACATTTAATGTCGTGGTCTCTCTCTCTCTCTCTCTCTCTCTCTCTCTCTCTCTCTCTCTCTAGATTACTCTATTTTTTTAAATTACTCGTGGTCTACCGCACCACGAGGTCTGCGGGCCCTTCATCGCCATCGTTATTATTTTCTTTGATATTCCAATTACAAATAAATTGCAAATTACCGATGGAAATTGCTAAGCAGATTGACTCTCATTGAAATTCTGAATGTCAGGCTATGTCGAATTTGCAACTTAATATTTTAAAGAAGACGATAGATACTCAGACAGTCGTGTAATAACGAAGCGTAAGGCTATATAAAAAAAATTAGTGCACGGTTGAAGTGATGGTTGCATAAAAATATTTCAACCCTTTTTTCTCTCTTTCAGTACTCTGCCCCCTGCCGCTCCGCCTGTAGGGGTGTAAGGGGTGACCGACCCTCTCAAATGTAACTCACTTCCAGGTAGTGTACCCTGTCCTGCATCTTGCATATTAACGAGGCTGTGACATCTGGTTCACACCCACCATAATTCTATGTGGAGCTGTATGTGTTCGTCATTCATCCATTTCTTTGCATCACCGTTTATCCTCATCTTTGCGATTAGCCAAAAGTTAAAAGAGAAGTAAAGTGCACTAAATCAACCAATAAATTAATCTTTGTCTGTAATTTTCTTTACTGTCATTTATCCACACACTCTCCCTCTAAGATTGTACCGTACTGGTAAGGTGTCGTTGTAATCAAGAGGTCCTGGGTTCGATTCCCGATGGAGGACCATAGCGGTTCGCATACCACTTTAAACTGTAGGTCCAATCCCGATTAGCCTATCTGTGCATAAAGTGGACTTAAAATAACAAGTCAAACCGTTTCTTTCATTTCTGAGAAGAGAGCATTTTTTTAAAATTTAAATTTTGAATTACTCTTAATAATTTATGCTAATGTGAGAGATTAACATGAATTCGAATTTTTTGTGTTAAGTCACCTTATGCACAAATAGGCTAATCGGAACTGGACCTACAGTTTAGAGTTAGATCGGAACGACTGTGCAATGCGCCTCCACCGGGTATCGAACAGGGGGCATCCTGATGAGAGATTAATGTGGTATGAAAGTATTGAGATGGTTTGCTGCAAAAAGTCCAGCATAATTCTCCACATGTATAAAAGTCTCTTCGTTTCCGTTTTTTGCTTCCACCTTATTCACAGACAGGCAAATCGGGATTGGACCTACAGTTTAAAGTGGTATGCGAACCACTAACATGCCTTGCGCCTCTACTCGTTTTAAAAAAAAAACAACTTTATCTCCTAAAATATTAATTCACGAATACATTTATATTTGGTATAAACAAATAGCAAAATACATACATGTAATTTGAATCTGGTACGAAAGGTCAAAACAACAAACTGTAAAACCATGCATCATTAAAGTGTTTATCGAACTTATCAGCAAAGAACCACACTAAACAGCGTGTCAAATGAGTAACAAAACCAAAATTTCTGTATTTTCTGTCCGGTTTTAGTGCTAGCGTAATAATAATAATCGGAGGTGAAAGATCTCTTCTCTTACTCATCGGGTGTTTCGGGAAAGGTGTTTTTGGTTTACTTGGTGTGGATAATAAAATTGAAGCTTTAACTCTTCTGGTAGTATACCCCATTTTGTAAATACAAACAAATATTGATATTCATAAGCATTTGTGTCTGCCTTGGTTTATAAGTCAGCGTCGGCGTCAGGATTAATTGTCTAGAGATGCTAAGGGTTTAAGAATAGGTGAAAGTAATAGTTGCCAGCGCATTTTCTTCACTGTCGTCTACCCTTCCGCAATGTAATCAATGACTTGAACTATTCAGCTAATGAAGCTTTTCTTCTAATCTGTACTTTTTCTAGTGATTTAACATCTTCTGTTTGCAGTTGTAGGGCATAAAAATATAATGTTTCGTTGAAAATATGTATGTTAATTCCGAAAGGAACTATTGGTATTTCGTAATTTATCATTCCTGCTGCGCCCTTGAAGCTCGTCTAGTTGGTTAGACGGTGCAACACTGAGTCGTCTACTTCGTCGATTTGGTGTCTCCACCGTTTGCACTACGTTATAGAGCGGTGTAGTGTGTGGTGTATGGTCACGTGGTGCGTGCTAACTAATCAAATGAACGTTTAAAGAAGCAAACAGGCATTTGTTGAATCTTCTGAACTTGTACACCGCTATACGTCTACTTGGTTGAACGTCATTTCCTTGCACCAGCCTGACATCAGGATACACCTGCACTACGGCTATGCTCTGTCCCAGTTATCATCTCAGGAGGAACCGAACGAGAACAAGTCTGCGCAAGTAGAGACGGCTCCAGCAATGAACACGTGAGAGGCAACAAGATAGAATGTAGGGGGTAAAACTGCTGCAGTTACTAGCCAACGCAACTGCTGCGTCGCTCTGCCCACTCGATCGCCCCCCTTTTCTGCCGTTATGCGCGGCCTTGCTCCAGAGATAGTTGGGACAGAGTATCAAAATGTACAGTGAACTAGATGGGGTCACTATGTGCTTCCAGCGGGTATCGAAACCGGGACCCTTGATTACAAGGCGACGACAAGAAAGGTCTGTTTTTGAACGGTAACTTGCAGTATGCATGCGAGGCAACGGCCTCTCTCCCGACGATTCTGCAGCAGGAGGTTGTAAATTTCCTAGAAACCCACTTCGTTATTCGGAGAACTGGAGCAGTAAAAGTGCTTTTCTTCCTCTGGACGCAAGCGAAAGTGCCAATTCACCAAAGGAGCCCGTTTGTCCCTGCAGGCTGCTGCAGCGCCGGGACATATTGCAAGGAAGTGAAAGCGGTGGCTCCGAGCAATAAAGAAACATTCAAGGGAGTTTGCTTCACAACTCCCTGGGACGAACGCAGCAAAAAAAGGGAGGGAAAATGTGGGCAGCAACATTATGTAAATTGCAACAGTACCTGACCAAGAGAGGGGGAGGAAAAAAACTGATCACGAGATTTTGGAATGTAGCTCTGGGACTCACGCGCTAGTTGATTTATTGAAAGCTGCAACCTGTTTCTTCAGGCTTTCGAACGGCGCCTGCATAGGAAGAAGCTTATAAAATGGCAATGTCCGTTCGCTTCTACAGTCACTGCAGTTTTACGTCCGCTGCAGTGATGGTTTTTGGAACCATACCGGCTTATCTCGTTTACTGTGGTGTGGTGCAGAACCACGTGCTTCTGGCGTCCTTGAAATATCAGTTGTACGGAAGAGTTCAAATGATTGTAAAGGATTGTGGTCCGGATCTCACCCTGGCCACTCGCAGGATTTTTCTCAGGTGGGGGGAGCAGTGCTAAAAGTGGTGGAAACGTGGAGTGATGCTTTCCCGCAGTTAAAATAATTCTCATAAAGCATCCCCAGCACTACGACAATTTGCATATAGGCACTTAATCTGCTGTCTTTCACGACGCCCCTCGTCTATGTTTTCAAGCTACAATTTTAAAATTTGAAATCTTTCCAGATATCTCAAGGGAGGCAAGGGCACCCCTGGCCTCCCTGACTCCCCTCTGCTGGCGCCCTTCGAGCTCACCTAAAATAGTTGCAACAGTACTAATTTGCATATACGGTTTGTTCTCTAGGTTAATAATGACTACTTGCATAGAAGTTTGCGCGATATGACACCAGGTATACTGGTTTCGAATCATATGTAAGATCCGGAAATTTCTCTACGATTTTACATTAATCAATTTAAATGCGATCATCATCATTGTTAAGATTAACGTAGAAACGTAGATTAGTGATGTAAAAGAATGTAGCCACTACAATGGTTGATGATTCCATAAAATACGTTCGTTCTTATGGGGTAAAAAACAACAGATATCCACAGCATAGAGATTCAAACTCAGATCCCCTGTGTTAGGAACATGTTACCATAGCTGCTTAATCACAGGGACGAGCTCCTTCTAGCCTTGGGTACGAGTACAAAGTTCGATTCTCAGTAAGATTCAGATTTTTTTGTTTTCGCCCAGTATCTTGAGGGTAACTGCATAATTTGCATTCGTGTCCAGATATTATTAGAATAATTATATCAAGAAGACTTAGAGTGGGCAGGCCATGTAGCACGAATGGGAGAGGAAAGAAGAGTTAACAGGATTATTGTTGGGAAACCAGATGGTAAGAGACCTGTAGGAAGGCCAAGAAGAAGATGAAGGGATAACGTTGAGATGGACCTAAAGCAAATCGGTAAGAATGGATAAGATTGGATTGAGCTTGTCCAGGATATACAGGGGCGTGAGTAGGCTGGGGTAGGCGGGGCGGGCACCAAAAATCCGGAAAACTAAAATGGATTTTCATAACTGATGTTTTGTTAGACTGGCCCGCTGCAGGCAGATTGTGATTCTGAGATTCTGAGGCCCAAGACTGTTTAGTGAGTCCGTATATGTGCACGTTTGCAGTAATTATGCCACGATTTTCCACTATGCTAAGCAAATAATGCTAGTGGGGTAAAATTATAGAGGTTTTAACACAATTAAGTAAGGATTGCAACGATGCCCGAGAAATCGGTACCTATGTGTACAAAAAAGAACCCAACAATTTGCACCTCAAAATTGCGTTAGTCATACTTTAAATTCGGTTCTAAATGCAGTAACCGGGAAAGAGCCCTGTTTTTTGTAACAGTTCAGACTGTCATTTTATTTGTAACAGTATTCTCCAATGTCAAAGTTAAAATCTTGAACAAAAGTAAGCCGAATCCAACAGGAAAATAAGAAGTTGAGTAAGATCTCAAACATTTTTGAAAGTTTTTTGCTTACGTACGTAATATTAGCAAGTAGGATGCCAAACGAAAGAAGTGGGGTTATTGATCTTGTGGGGAACATTGAATCTTGGTTTCATTTTATTGCTGTCTGTTCAATTTAAAGTCTTATAAAGCAGATGAATATGATATCTTACGGAACTCGCTATTAGAAGTGGCTGAGGTTCTGGAATGATTTGAATCACTTGTTGGAATGATGAAAATATATTCCAAGTAGTAGGATTTCAAGTGAATTCACTGACAAAAGAATTCAAGGAGATAAAGAATCACTTTGACGAGCTCTGTTTATAGACTCGTGAACCGAGAACTCGTTCAACGTATCAATATTTTATCCGATGTTGGACAAAATTTTCTCACAACTGGACAATCGGTTTGAAGGCACAAAATATTGAAGTTTAACAAAGTAATTGATGCTCTTGCGTAAATGATAATTAGTTAATCTATTATGTAAACATTGTAATGAATTCAAGAAGACTTAGATGGGCAGGGGATGTGAAACGAATGGGAAAGAATAATTTACAGGATTATTGTTGGGAAACCTGATGGTAGAAAAGTCAAGACAAATATGGAGGGATTGATCTTGCGCAGGATCTTGCCCAGGATAGGGACAGATGGAAGGCTTGAGTTGCTGCAATCATAAACCTTCGGGTTTAAAAAGGCTGGAGTGAGAGAGGGAGATATATATATATATATAATGCAAGCATTGCAATTAATAATTTATCTTAACATGTTCATGAGAAAAAATGTATTTCAAAGGAAAAATATTATTTTCTATTTTAATATTCATCTTTGGCATTTATAAAAAACAAACACTTCTTTAATCGTAATAATGAGGATTACTTATATTACAATAATATAAGTAATTACATTTGCTTACACCCCATTAACGTTGTTGCCTTGTAATCAAGGTTTCGATGCAGGGTGGAGGTACACAGTGATTCGGATCCCACTTTAAACTGTAGGTCTAGTCCCGATTAGCATTAGTGTTCATGATGTGGACTTAAAACACAAATCTAGTCATTAAACGCATACTTGCATCGCACGTGCTACAATTACGCATTTTTTAATCCTACGCAGCGTATGGAATTTTGCGAAAATCAAAAAAATTCAAAAGAAAGCAGTATGAATGAAACCCCGCCTTAAAACGCCCCCCCCCAGAATATATTTTCATTGTTCTCTTTGAACAACATTTAAGACAAATACGAAGGTTAAAATGGTAATTTGAAATATTTTTTAACATATCCCAACCTCTAGAACGTAGCCTCATCACTATAATAGCAATAGCTGGGGTTCCCCCACTTGAGTAGCCTGTCCCGGGGCCCCCATGAGTCTCGGTACGCCCCTAAGGATAGAGACAGATGAAGAGCTTGTGTTGCTGCAGCCAAGGGCGTAGGCGTATTTAGAGGGCGGTCCAAAGGGGCCGGACCTTCTTCCCCCGAAAAACTTAAACGTACCAACTACTAAAATGAATGAATTAAAATACACTTGTTTAGCATCTGTTGTATCATCGAAGATTATAAATTTCCACCGACTTTCACGAAAGCAAGGATCAGGTTGGGTTGGAAGATTTATGCACATTACTTCTTAAGACTAATATGTACAAGAAATTAAGCAAGAACATTTTTGTTAACGAGATTTAACATCCGATTTTGTTATGGAATAAAGATTCGATTTTTAATTTTTTGACATACATTTTCTTGCTAGGACAGTTGTTTCTATGCATTTTAGCGAATATTGCTGTTAAAGCTTTATCCTTATTCCGTCTATTTTAATAACTATTATTATGAATAGACCGGTTAATTATATTAAAGTATTAATTATGAACATTGTTATATTATTATTAGCATTAATAATAATTATTATTATTATTTGTATGACACTTGGTTTGGACCCTTCCCGAAATATATTTCCAGATACGTGTCTGGCTGCAGCTAAAAACCTTCGGGTTTATGAATGCTAGAGAGAGAGCGAGCAACATATTCAAATTAATTATGGAGTTTTCATTAAAAATTTCTGTTGAGGACCATAATTTAGTAGTTTACTATTTTCTTCTGGTTAAAATTTCGAGGATGATAGGAAGTTGACAGGCGGTCTTGCGATTGCTGCAAATAACCCATACGTAGTGTGATGTTCATTGTTCTCTTCTTGAGAAGGTTCGACGACATTTGTCGCAGTACGACTGAAAGAAAGACGGCAGAATCGTAACATCCCACGTTACTTCAGAATTACTTACCGCGAGACAAAGACAAATGCCGTAGCGACCGGTTTTTCTAAGCATTAAGACACAGAGGAAAATACGAAATTTCTAGACACACAAAGTCATTGACTACTGACTGCAATTTTATGTGGAGAAAGAAGCAGTGTCGTAGAATGTAGTACAAAAAATGAATGGACGACACACAAAATGGTTAACACAGCGTGTAACGACTCCAGTGGTCTGGGGTTTGAATCCTGGCCTTTCATGAGTGTTCTTTGTTAGTGTCTATTCATCATCTCATCTCTCATCCACATCTTCGTGATTAGCAAAAAGTAGCAGACATGTGATGTAACATATAGCTATGATGCCAATAAATCTATCAATCAAATTTTCGAAGTTCCCCAGTTCAACTCCTGGCCTGGGTAAGGATGTGGTTTTTCGAGTGTACATTCACAAGTTTTATTAATCATCACTCATCTTCATCATGGCAAATAGCCAACATTGGCACGAAAGTTACCATAAATAACAAAAGTAGAAATATAATGAATAAATATATCGTCAAACAAAAAATCTTATAAATAACACCAGAACAATAGACCATTCTGATAGACCTTATCCATTGCACACTGGATGAACAAGAATGAGCGAACATATTGAACATGTAGTGCAAAAATAAATCTAATGAACGAATAATTAAATATCGTTGTGTTAAATATTTAAAGCAATAGTTAACATTACGAGCCATACCAATCACTGAGAGCATAGCATCTTTTCAATTATATCACCTTACATAATATTTGAGTTTTGGTACATAAAATTATAGTGACTTGAGTGTGATTGTGTGAAGTAAGATTGATCATAAATAGTTAACAGAACAATTATGTATATAATAATATAATGTGTTCACAATGTATATTATAATGCAAATGAACAAAAATAATAATGTAGTGATATTGGAGATTATGGCGCTGAAATAATCGTAAGTCACGTTCGAAACTACATTACGGGAAAAATTGGTTAATCTGTGGTTGCGAAGTACATTTAATTAATTATTATTAAATATTATAATGGTGCATTTCACGAACAGTGGTTCTACTCCATGTTAATAACGAAATAAAATAATATGGAAGTTATTATTGTTCTTAATTGCATTAAGGTTTAGATGCTTGTGAATGCTTATAATTTACAATTTTCATCAATATAAGTTACTGCGTAGCATCTGCAGCCTATATGCTTCACAGACAAATGAAGTCAAAATTTGCTACATTTTTAAAGCGTCACACACGTAACGCACTTTGTTAATGCTTTTCATGCATTCAGCCTATGTTATCATACTCAAGTTTCTTTCATTTGTTAGCAAACACCATAACGTACTTCACAATTATATGAAATCAGTTCATTATGAATATTTTAATTCAATCTCATGTCTAGAATCTTAAATTTTGTATGTAAAATGTCACACACGTAACGCTGGAATGACCCTAATATTCTCACCACTGAAAGTAGTGATTAACTCATTGTATTTTCCAAGATGCACCGCCTACGACTATGCTACAGGACCTTGAGTATTATATACAGGGTGTATCATAAGTAATAGCGCAAACTGACACAGTTGAAAGTACACGATAATAGAAGGAAAAAAGTCTCAGTAAACATGGGTCTGCAAACGAGCCGTTTTCGAGATAATTGCGAATGTGTGGTTACAAGCCGCCACTGACCTCATTTTTTGTAAACGTCGTCCTAGTTGGTAAAATGCTAATAATGTGTGCGAATGTGTGGTTAGAAGCTGTCACTGATTGCATTTTGTAATCAACGACTGCTTTACACCTTGCGCGTTCCGAGTTTTGCTCTTTGTTTACAAAACAGAACATTTCCGAGAGATGGCGTTGTAATCAAACAGGATGGATACAATCAGTACAGAGAACAGTACATGCTTGTGACCAATTCCGAAATGAACCGGGAGTGTTCGAAAGAATTCGAAACTCAATGCGGAATCGCGTACAGTATTGCATCCAGATGCAAGGACGACAATTTGAACACCTCCTTTAACAGTTACGAGTGTACAGCAATTGTAACGTAGAGCATACGTACTAGTAAAGTAGTGCTGTATTCCTTGTTAATGTAAATAGGATGTTCAATAAGAGCAATGAGATCTCCAATGACTTTTCTTACTGTATTATTAGCATTTTACCAACTAGGACGACGTTTACAAACAGTGATGTCAGTGGCGGCTTGTAACCACACATTCGTAATTATCTCGAAAACGGCTCGTTTTCAGACCCATGTTTACTGAGACTTTATCCCTTCTATTATCGTGTACTTTCAACTGCGTCAGTTTGCGCTATTACTTATGATACACCCTGTATATCTTAGTTAAACTAGGGGCAGATTTACTAAACTTAAAAATAATAACATAATACAATTAGGAGAGAATTTGAATGTAAACATTACATACTCTGAAAAATATACGTTCCACATTAAAATACTTGATATTATTTCCTCCAAAATGCATTCGCAAGGTCTCAATATTAAGAAAATACATGCTTCCGAACCGAACATTATGGTGTTAGTGAATTATGATTCTTTGACAGCTACAGACAACCTGGTCCCTGACACACCTTTCATAATTTATAGTAATCATTGCTTTTTATTGCATTCGAAAATTCAGCTGGAAGAAAATGAATTTCACTGCACGAGCATAGCATCTGGTTAGTCAAGTTAATTAACTTTGTTATTAAACTTTCGCCGCGTAAGCAGAGGTAAGAGAGAGAGAGAGAGAGAGAGAGAGAGAGAGAGAGAGAGAGAGTATACGCACAGAAGGAGAGAGTTTGTATGCCAGTATAATGCTAATGTAGCGAAGTCATATAAAATGGATTTCTAGCAATGGCATATGCTGGGGAAATGCACTAATGGACGCCTGGGGCAACAGAGGAAACGATTTCATGATCGTTTCAAGTGGGGAAAATGTGTTCCTTTCAGGATAACTTCAGTAACTACAAAAGAACTCCGCCGAGTGTATCTTATGTTTGCAAAGGACTTACCTGAGGCAATTCAATATTTGATACGCACGGACGTTCCCTCAAGAGCAATTAGGTATCTTTAACGATGTGTGCAAACATCTTTCTCGCGAATGTTTCTTTGTGTCCTTCATGTTGTTAAAGTCTTGACAGGGAAGTTAGATTCCAATAGTTGTTCAGTGCCGCACTAATGATTTTTTCCAGGCGGAGTTTAGTTAATCCGGCTCATAATCAGAAGATAGAGAAATGGAGAAAGAATGTACTATTTTTGTCACGTGTTTACTCCATATTCTATCTCTATATACACTAGCTGATGCACGAAATAAAATGAAGCAATGGTTTTGTTATGATAATATTGTGTTATCATTGTTTAACTTTGCGAGACGAAATATTTCCCATAACTTACGTCCCAACTCTCCGTATAAATGTAATTGTTTAGAGCTGAGTACAAGCTGACATAATTAAAAACTACTTTCTCTTCTTTTCCACTTTTCTTTCAAAATAGATTTGCACGTTGCATCCTTGTACAGTTTCTCATTCTCTATGTAAACTAAGGGGTGTAAGGGGTACCTTCCACGTAGGCGCCCAAAAGTCAACCTCACTTCCACTTAGTACACCCTGGACTGCAGACTAACGAGGCTCTGGCGACTGGCCCCATAGCCAGTATAATTTTGTTTGTGTTGTCCTGTGTTTTGTCCTTATTTGTGCTGAGTGCTCATTTATAGCTTCAGCTTTTAACGAAAGTCAGAAGATTTTAATATTTTATGATTTCAGTTATGCAACGTTCGAGTTGTTATGTGTAACGATAAGGGGCTGGACCCCGTATAATGTGACCGGTGCAAAATAGCCTTAGTGCTGACGCACCCAAAATTTTAAATTCAAATCAAATCTATGTAAACTATAAGCTAACGTAAACTACGCACATAGACATAGATTTATAGTGGACTATTTATCATTGTCTAGAATGCTCGGCAGTGGCGGTGATTAAGCTGGGGCATGAGTGGTCAGTTGCCCCCTACCCAACTTTTTCCCACTTTAGCCCTCGCACTATACTAAACCTTATCTACCAAGGGAACGTAAACTGCCCTGCCCCTCCTCAGTTTTAGCACCTTGCCCCCCCCCCACCTTTTTCGAGCCCAATCGTCGCCACACTTCGGAATTGTAGTGCTTTAACTATTTTAGAAGCTTATTACTTCTTGTCCAGTAATCTTCAATTTTCGTGTAATATCAATTTCCAAACGTTAAACTTACATACAAAAGGCAACTCTATCGGAATACTTTCACATTTCACTGCAACGATCAATCCCATTTTTTTTCTACAAGACGTGGCGCTTTGGCATCATAAAACAGCTCCATTCTTGGGGCGTGCGTGGCCATATGGCGTACTTTATTGAAAATTTTTTATCAGATCGCTTTTTCCGCGTACGTGTTGGGAACTCCTTTTCGGATCTTCACGAACAAGAGAACGGTGTCCCGCAGGGCAGCGTACTTAGTGTGACTCTGTTTGCCATAGCCGTAAACAGTGTTATGGCAAACATTCTTTCCCCTGTACATGGCCTCCTCTATGTCGACGACCTCACGATCTTTTGTCGCTCACGGAATCTCGCGTCAGCTTCTCGTCAACTCCAACTGACGATAAACCGTTTGGTTGAGTGGTCCTCCCAAACAGGTTTCACCTTCTCATCCGAGAAATCCGTGTGTGTTCACTTTTGTCGTCAGCGTACATGTCATTTAGATCCTGACCTGTACATGGGGAAGTCTCCCCTGTGCTTCGTGAATGAGGTCCGCTTCCTGGGCCTCATTTTCGATAAGAAATTAACATGGCTACCTCACCTTCGCCAGTTAAAGTTCTCTTGTCTTCGAGTTCTCAACCTTTTACGCGTTTTATCTCATACTTCTTGGGGTGCTGATAGGACGGTATTGCTTCGCCTATACCGTGCACTCATCAGGTCGAAGCTAGATTATGGATGTGTTGTGTATTCTTCTGCTCGCCCATCTAGACTTCGCATCCTAGACACTGTCCACCATGCTGGTATACGTGTGTGCACTGGTGCCTTTCGGACCAGTCCAGTCGCAAGTTTGTATGTAGAGGCATCTGAGCCGTCGCTGTCTCTGCGAAGACAGCGGCTGGTAGTTAACTACTTCCTCCATCTTCGCTCGATGCCTTCACATCCTTCATTCCACACCATCTCAGACGAGGGTAGGCTGGCAAGGTATCGGCTCCACCCTAGTGTCACTAGACCATTTGGTGTTCGTGCAGACGAGATCCTGTCAGCACTTGGTGTTGACAGTGATCTTCCTGGCGTCTCTCCACTCATTTCGCCTCTCCCTACCTGGGAGTTTCCTGCACCTTCTATCGATTTTTCTCTGACTGCTCTTCCAAAGTCAGAGACACCAATGGTTGTATACCAGCAACGGTTTTTAGAACTTCGTGCGAAGCACCCCAATTTTAATGTGTTTTACACGGATGGGTCCAAGACATTGGAATCAGTTGGTTGCGCCTTCGTCCTAGACTCTCAAAGTTCCAGTTTCTCGCTACATCCTGCCTGTTCCATCTTTACGGCAGAGTTGTACGCCATTCTAAAGGCACTGGACTTTGCAGACGTCAATGGGCTGAAGAAAGTCCTTGTGTGCTGTGATTCGACCAGCGTGTTGCAGACCCTGAATTCGCCGTATTCCCGGCATCCAGTAGCGCAACGCATATTCAGACGGCTTGTGTCCTTATCTGCCAGCACAGATGTACACTTCTGTTGGGTCCCTAGCCACGTGGGCATCCAGGGGAACGAAGCAGCTGATGCTGCCGCCAAGTCTGCTGATGCAGATGGCGACGTTCTCGTCCACCTTTTGCCTGCTAGCGACCTGCAGAATGTGTTCCGTTCTCGCCTTCTTGACACTTGGCAGACCGAGTGGGATGTGGAAACGGGGAACAAGCTTCACTCTGTTAAGCCCACCATAGGTGTTTGGCGTTCCTCGTCTCGTCCCTCTCGGCGAGAAGACGTTATTCTTACCCGCCTGCGTATAGGACACAGCCGTCTCACGCATGGTCACCTACTGCAAGGGCTGGACCCTCCGTTGTGTCGTACTTGTAATGTTTTATTAAGCATTCGACACATTCTCGTTGAATGTGTCGATCTTGCTTACCTCCGGCAGACTTTTAACCTTTCCGGCTGTTTGTCATCCCTCTTGGGTGATGACAGCAGTATTTTATCACGTGTTTTTAGTTTTTTGCGAAGAGCTGGACTCTTCCACCGTCTGTAAGGAGGTTTTTAGTTTATTCTGACTTTTTAATGTGTCGTGTTTGTCTCGTGCTGGTCTCTTTACAACCTTGCACTTTTAGTTTTTTTCCCAAGGGGCTATCTACACCCCTTTTTTAAATCTGTCAGAATTTTAGATAAGGGGACATTTCCCCGTATATACAGAAGGGTGCGAAATGGCCTTAAGTGCCGACGCACCCATAAATTTTAACTCAATCAATCAATCAACAAGACAGGCCCGCTTTAAAGAGAATACATTCAATTCCAATTAGTCTATCTGAGTATACAGTGACATATTTTATTTACTCTATGCAGTTTCTAGTCCATGCAAGAAAATTGTCAATCCATTTTGTACTATAAGATTTTATGTGATTATATCGATATTTAAAACATCATTTTGATTATAATGTTTGTAAATGTAAATGTGTGTTTATATAGCTTACAATAGTGAAGCTAATGTTTACTTTTTACTGATTTTAATGAAAGTTGAAGTTGAAAAGTGTAGAACATTTCGAATATAAAGAGAGCGAGAGAAATGAGAGAGAGAGAGAGAGAAAGAAAGAGAGAGAAATAGAGAGAGAAATAATGAGAGAGAGAGAAAAGAAAGAGGGAGAGAAAGAGAGGGATACAGAGAGAGAACGATAGAGACAAACAGAAATAGAAATAGTGAGAGAGAAAGGAACAATGAGAGAGAAAGAAATATATAGAGAGAGAGAAAGAAAGAAAGAGAAAGAGGGACAGAGGGAGATAGAAATAGTGAGAGAGAAAGAAATAATAAGAGAGATAAAGAAAAATAGAAAAAGAGAAAAAGAGAGAGAAGGAAAGAGAGCGAGAGAGAAAGAGAGAAAGGTAAAGAGGAAGAAAGAGAGAAAGAAAGAGAGAGAAGGAGGAAGAAAAAGGGTTATAGGGAGACAGAGACAGAGAGATAAGTAAAGAGAGAGAGAGGTAAATACACAGAGGGAGAGAAAGAGAAAGAGAGAGAGAGAAAGATAAAGAAAGAGAGAGAAAGAGAAAAATATAAAGAGTGGGAGAAAGAAAGAAAGAGAGAGAAAGAGAGAGAGAGAGATATGCAACTGAAAGAGTAAATCTTTCACACCTTACCCACTATATCAACCTTTGTTAGCATCCGTGACGAAAGTGCGAGTGTAACATGCACGGAAGTCTGAGATCGTAGGTTTGAATCATGGTCCTTAGACGTATCAATATGTTTGTTTCTTCCTCTATTTCAGTATTTAACTTTTCACACTTTTTTCGTCCCAAAAAGCTGGCTCTAATATCCCTCTTCAGGTGTAATGGAACTGTTCTTTTTTTACATAAGGTGTGTGGGTGTTTGTAAAATACTACGCTTTTCATTATATAGTTTTACGAAACATTTAGAATGGAACTTGAGTTTGCAATAAATACGATTAGAATTTTTGGAAGTTACATATTTTCACTTTTCCACACGCTTACCTACATATGTATTTCTTAATGTTTTGCTACATACCTATGTGCATTAGTTGATGCTCCATAAAAGCGTAGTGGTAACGTCGTCTCCTTGTAATCAAGGGGTTCTGTTATCGATACCCGGTAGAGACACATAGTGGCACTTTTAACTGTAGATCTAGAACCGATTACCCTTTCTATGCATAAAGTGGACTTACACCAAAAACTCAAAGACTCAAAGATAATACATATAAATCCGGAATTTAGTAATTTGTGCTTTGATTTAAATATTATTATTTTTATGTTGCTCTTCTACCTTTCTCTGATTAGATAAAATTGTTAACTGACACAAATGAACACAATGTTCAAGCCGGGATTCGAATCCTGAGCCTTCTGTATTCTTGACAGTATCACAACAGAACGTTCAGAGGTTCTAGTTGGACTGGCTGTGGATATTATTTGGTTGTCTTCTATCAACAGTTTCATCTAATTCTCAAGAGGAGCTCGCCGTTAGGAAGGAGGCTCATGTATTTCAAGACTTATATTTTGATCTGGATTGAATGAAGATCTGATTCATCGAGTTTGTGTTTTAAGTACACTTTATGCACGGTAAGGCTAAGCTGGACTGAACCTACAGTTTAAAGTGTGATCCGAACAACTATGTGCCTCCACCGGGTATCGAACCCGGGATCCTTTGATTTCAAGGCGACGACGTTACCATTACGCCATCAGGGAGGCTCTTTGAATGAAGATGCAAGCTAATGTGTAATTTTACTGTTACGTCTATAAGTCCGAATATCAATGTTGGATATAAAAGATGTGCTTTGGAGTCTGGTAAGGTAAAGTTCCCCGTGCATGTAGCACCGTGCCATGAAGGAACATTTTACGGGACGTGGGGGTAGATGGTCTCGACAATTTTAGAGGTGATGTGATCAGCACCACACTCCGACCGCCTTTACCCCCAGAATTAACCCAGCTACCCATTGATTTGAGGCTGGGTAAGCCCCAGAGCAGCTGTATGCGGGGACAAATCCGGAAAAATTCCGACCTTGGATCACCCAGCCCGGGAATCGAGCCCGGGTCTCCTGCGTGGAAGTCAGACGCCCTAACAACTTGAGCACCGTAGCTCCTTTGCAGCCTGCTCCTGTGCCTAAAATGCTGTGATATATCGATTGTTGTTTTATCTTGTGAGAGAAAGGTGAATGACTACCAATGGTAAGTACCAATTAAAGATTGGAAGTCCGTAAGAAAATTATTTCCACTTCTCCAGAGGGAGATTTCATAACAGTGACACATTCAGATCTTTTTTCTTGTAACTTCCTTCAGAGGTTGTTCACATTGTTTCATAAGGCATGTACAATTGCTTACGAATTCAGAGTGAGAGTCTCTAAATTTAACTGTAATGTCTAGGGTAACAATTTGGAAATAAAATATATTTCTAATGTAGTGTCTGGTTTAAGGACGAGAGCAAACCAAAAATGGGGAAACGCTAATTTTTTTGCCACGTTAGTTGTCCTACGTTTAGAGATTTTGATCTGATGTTTCCGCAGGCACTAGATACATTAGGGGATTAGTCAAGATGGATGACGAAGAAGCTGACGTTCCCATTGTTGTAAATTCTAATTTTGATAAAAACTTTCTAGATTACACTTTTTTTAGTTTTAGCGTCAAAACACACACATTCTAGAGCATTACCAGGGCTACAATTTGTTAGTTGAAACATTTATTTTACGTTAATTAGGTAGAGACTGTATTTGTATTTCTTTCGTTTTTAAGTTCATTTTCCACTTCTTTAAACGTATCGATGAAGACGAACATTGATGAGAAGAGATGAAATTAGCAAACGGACACGCACAAAGTTACACGCAGGATTCAATCCAGGAACCATACGTGAATAAATAGTAAGCCTGGTCTTCATTGCTCTCAGACAAGGAGGCTAGTATGGAGGGGTTCGTAAACAAGTCGACCGGGATAACTATGGCGAATGTAGAGTGTTTTGAGCTAAAGCATTACGGACAGCTAGGGCATGCATATTTCGTTCTTGACAAAAACATGAAATCTTAAATAACACATTGAAGTGTTAATTTTTCATGTTTTTGGAAGGTGAGAGGTGCATTTTGCTACTATGTTTTGTCACGAAATGATTCGAAATAAACTCTCAAACACTCTCTAAATTAAACTATAAAAATTTAGGGCTTACAACGTGACATCATATAAGGTGTAAATTATCTTTTGAGTTATGCAAATCACAGAATTTTTTTTAATTCTGCTGGTAGTATTTGATGAGGATTAATTGACTCATTTACACAGGAATAAACTTAATATTCTTAGAAGTATTAAAATGTGTTATTAGAAGTGAAATGTTAGTTTTGTGTAATAAGTAGACGTCCGATTTCAGGTTTTTAATCTATTTTTTTTCCTTTACAGGTATGTAAGAAATATTAAATTATGTCATCGTTTCGTTAAAAGACGTAACAACTGATGAAGTTTTATAGTGCGTAAAAATACCTATTTTGCTTGTTAGAACCTATTTTAGTTTTATACGCCTAAATCAAACCTTTTAAAAGGTTTTTTATATACCTATTTTTAAAGGATTTACAGGTTTTTTATGTCACCCAGCGGCATTTGCTTTGTTTGATCACGAAAGAATACAATGACATGTTTGAAAGACACTCTCTGTCGATTTCCCTTGCTCTAAGTCCATGGTGATTTTTCAAAGCTCTAAAGAAAGCAAAATATCTGGTGTCACTGTTACCTGTACAATCCAAAGTGGTCTGATCTGAGTGGTTTTGCTAACTTTCGCGTCACTTCGGTGCTTCGTGTCATTCACGCCTTGCAAACTAACATTTCAGCATTGAAGTTCGCACCACTGACTATGTTTTTGTTGAAAGAATATTATCAGCTTATAAAATGATCCTCGCAGACAAAATTGCAGAGTTTGACTGTGGATAATATGAAAACAGATTGTTGCCTAAGTATACGGCGAAGAGTGGATTTTAATAGCAAATTTCCAATGGTAAGTTCTGCCATCGCCGTAGGGTTAGGCAACACACATAACGTTATGCAAGATAGTGCGTATTTAAGGATATTGGTGTCCCATTTTCATTGTCCGTGACTAGCCTATAACTCATCAGCATTTTTCAGGAATTTTGAACTACTTTAAGTATTTTGAACCTACTTCAGGAATTTTCAAGCCTAAGGTAATATTTTTAGGACCCATTTTTGGATTTTTAGAACCTATTTTAGGGTTTTTAGAACCGATTTTAGGATTTTTAGAACCGATTTTAGGATTTTTAGAGCCTATTTTAGGGTTTTTAGAACCGATTTTAAGATTTTTAGAACCGATTTTAGGGTTTTTAGAACCGATTTTAGGATTTTTAGAACCGATTTTAGGATTTTTAGAGCCTATTTTAGGGTTTTTAGAGCCTATTTTAGGGTTTTTAGAACCTATTTTAGGGTTTTTAGAACCGATTTTAGGATTTTTAGAGCCTATTTTAGGGTTTTTAGAACCTATTTTAGGGTTTTTAGAACCGATTTTAGGATTTTTAGAGCCTACTTTAGGGTTTTTAGAACCTATTTTAGGGTTTTTAGAAACGATTTTAGGATTTTTAGAACCGATTTTAGGATTTTTAGAGCCTATTTTAGGGTTTTTAGAACCTATTTTAGGGTTTTTAGAACCTATTTTAGGGTTTTTAGAACCGATTTTAGGATTTTTAGAGCCTATTTTAGGGTTTTTAGAACCTATTTTAGGGTTTTTAGAACCGATTTTAGGATTTTTAGAGCCTATTTTAGGGTTTTTAGAACCTATTTTAGGGTTTTTAGAACCGATTTTAGGATTTTTAGAGCCTATTTTAGATACCTAAAAGCACACTTTTCATATCCTAAAAATCCGAGTCTAGTAATAGGTATAGGTTTAAATAAATTTTAGGTCTATATTCACCATTTTAACACCGGAATGCCATTTTATATACACGCTTTGGATCCACGCAATATGACAAGTTTTTGTACCGAAATCTTGATGTTTTATTCACCATAAATATATATTTACATGTAGCTCACTATGCCCAGCCTCGATTAATGAGCAATAGATGTGAGAAAAACATTACCAAATTTTATCAAGGAATCAAAATTTGGTTCAAGCCTCTGGATGCTGCAAATACTTCGCATCCCTCTTCTGTAACAAGTACAGTAAAACTTATCCTAACGGACACCCCTGAATAGCAGCAGACACCTCTAAATTACGACATTTTTAAATTCCCCAGCAGAAGTGCACGGGGTGTAATGGCAATATTACTTCTCAATAACGGAAATTCTTAATAGCGGACGAGGACACTGAAAACTACCTCCCCAACGCAAATTAAACTTCTTAATAACGGACAGCCTGATAGAAAACAGTCGCTATTCCTGGAATTCAAGAAGAGGAGAGCAGTCAACATGATGATGACAATGCTGAACTGAACTACCCTCCATTTACAAGTAAAGAAGCTGCTGAAGAGGTGAGGAAGTTAAAGCATTACTTTTTAAGAAAAACAGATGAAGGGGGACTCAGTTTAGCATCTGAACTTGAAACACATATTGAAAAGACAAGTGTAAAGAACTTTAAGATTCAGAAAAATATAGATGATTATTTTGGACAATCTCGGTCCGGCCAGAAATATTTAGAGCCTATTTAAAAAGAAAGGGCATTTTGAATGCAGTAATTTAACAAAGGATTACACTACCTGTACTGTATTTTTTTTTTTTGAAATTTGTAATGTATGTAGGGATACTTTAGTAAATTTGAATTCACCGTATGTAGTACAGTATTTTGTTCCTTGAATGTAGGAAAACAAACATTATGTTCGTAAAGTACGTACTGTAATATGCTTATCCTATTGTGTAACATCCTACACTTTTTTTCTGAATAACGGACATTTATTGTTCCCCCAGGCCTGTCCGTTATTGAGAAGTTTTACTGTAATTCGATTACTAGGAACCGATTTCCGAACACCGATCTATTCAGAAAACGTGGTCTCTAATCCTGGTTCAAAGGATGGAGCAAGGGCATTGACCTAGGCCAATGTCAAGGAACAAGATCGCAATGATCTTGACACCTAATGAACGCGTTCGGCCTTGTACGCGATAGATGACGCTGCGCTTTCTCAAAGAGAAGATTCCTCATCTTCTGATAGTAGTTTCCGTCGTGCCCCTGCGCAACCTTGACTTCTTTTATAACTAATTCATTCCCAATACAAAAATGCTGCTTTTTCTGTATAATAATGTGCAGTTGGGAAGCACATGTATGCACATAAAAATCCGTCTTGAATAGAGATGGTATCGAGAAGAATCTCGTCTCGTTTCATGATTTCTCGTTCTCGGTCTCTGAATTTAATTTATTACAGTTTGCTTATGCTCAGCTGGGTTAATCAAGACTGCACCTACAGTTTAAATTAGGATCCGAATCACCGTATGAAATCACCACCACCAAAACGTTACTTCTACATCATTAAAGGAGAACCTAAACTTCAGTCTTGTTTTCATCTTAATTTGAATAAAAAGGTTCAATCATGTGTCGAATCTGGAAGTAGTAGATTACGAAAAACTCTCTGTATAAAATGAACTACCTTGGGGTATCCAAATAAATCGCATACTACAGTCATTTTTTATTTATGGGACAGTTTCAATAAATATAAAAACAGTTGAGTTCAGTAGTGTATAATGCCTGTCGTGGCAATAAATGATGAAGAAGTTTGCTTTGAATGTAGTTCAGACGGATTCTGGAAATGTTCACGAGCTGAAGATGGGAGTGAAAATAGATCTGACGAATACTCAAAATGAAACGTAAAGAATTCGCTATCAAATGATAATGGAAACCGCTTCGATATTTAGCATTTAGTGAATTCTTAGTTTCAGCTGTAGGTGGCACCATTGCTACCAATATTTTCATAACATAATTCAAGTCCAACAATGCAATATTTGTTATAACTTTGATTCGAAAATTATCAAAAAAATAATGTGTGTCTTTTATGTAAATCTAAGTATATTATAGGTTACGAAAACTTTTCAAATAAATCACATTGCATAAATATCTATAACTGTTATTCCGCTTTTGCACAATTTCAACAACTTATCAAAATAATGTGATTGAAGCATTAAAATTATGTTCGATAGTCATTACAAAAAATCATAATGTAATGCTTCCTATTCTCTCACTATGTAATTCAGTAATATTGGTACTAGAGGTTCATTTTATATGAAATTATTGACATGAAGAGTATAATTTAATTCTATTATATTTATTTAAACTCTGATCAAATTATGGAAAACTGATTTTGACTTTTCCATGTAGTATGAGGAATTTCTTCTTCTTCCTCTCTGCCTCTTTCTGTGTCTTTGTGTGTGTGGGAACGTAGCCTTTCTAAAATATATTTGCTACGTTGCCTCCAGAGGAAAGAATTCATAACGCAGTTCCAAATTCAGAACCTTCAGAAAACATTGCAGAACGCCCCGTCCCTAAAATGCGACGTAAAAATTCACAATGTAGATTTGATTGTTTGAATATTTCAAAATTTTCATGAAATGGGGACAATATGTGTCCATATTCTTTAGTAGTTAATTTTAATGTGTTGCTACAACTACTGTTACATACGCACGCAGACAAGCGGTGCCTTGCTGGCCGAAGACGTTAAACATGTTTGGGTTCTATTCCCGACGACACGGATTTTTCAATCTTTCTTCTATCATCTTTTGTTTGTAATCATTCACCCTCATTGACGCGATTAAGGTAAAGTAATAAAAAGCGACGTTGAATAGTCAAATACCAACAAACAACAAACTTTATTGCCTCACCGATGGCGTAGTGGTAACGTCGTCCCCTTGTAATCAAGGGATCCCGGGTTCGATACCCGTGGAGGTACATAGGTCCAGCACCAATTAGCCTTACTGTGCATAAAGTTGACTTAAAATAACAATTTAATTCAATATAAGCAATTACGCAGAACCTGCAGGAACACGGAAGTGATTTGTTTTAACTACTAAGGCAACAATGATGAGAGATGCATTGTATACGTATTCATGATTTAGAATTACAAAATGCAAAGTTCCTTTTCCATGCAATTTTCCATCCAGTTTCAATTCTGTTACTGCAATATACCGTTGGAGGTACGAACCACTGAACCGCAGGCATTGGCAAAAAGCACTTACCACCCAGTCACGTTATAGTGACCAAAACAATCACGCGTGGAACAACCGTGCCATAGCAGCATACTCGGAAGGAACTACTCGCACAGGAAGATTCTCAGACTTACCTTGAACGTTTCCATGGTTACATCCAAGAATTTGTTCTTGCGAAGAGCTGCGGTCGGAGCGGTTGGGAGATCTTATATAGCCGCGAAAGGCTGACATCATTCCCCCGTCACTTTCCAAGTATCTGCTCGGCGGACACTGTGCTCAGAATGTGGGTCACTTCTGCTGTGCACACACATTCAGGGGAGATCTTTTCGTTTATGAAAACAATGCTTTGCGATTTTCAGTTTCCTGGGCTTTCCTCTCGCCCTGTTTGCTGATGTGTGTCCGGCCGGCCCTCTTGTTGGTACTTAAGAGTCTTCGGGTTCGATGACCACTACGAGCGGTAACAAGTACATTGCTTGATTGCTGGTTGATTTTACTTTGCTTTTCTGCCACTTTTCCTAATCGCGAAGATGGGAATGAGTGATGATACAATGAATGGACTCTCACAAAGAACAAAGACTGGATTCTAACCTAGGTTCTAATCTTGGGTACATATGGTATGATTATTATGTGTATCCAATTATTTATTTCGTCAGTTGGTCGTTTCATATCATTCTCGCGATATACCTTAAACGGAGAAAATTGAGAAAAATAACTAAACGCAATGTCATGAAATTAGGCGGGTGGCAGAAGTTCGCGCTGTTGCCACGTCGGAGCACAACTATGTGTGTTCGGAAGTTTAAAAGAATAAAATGTCTCGTTGTAGAGTTGGTATTTGTAATCCATGTGATACAAACTGACAGCATTTGCTCGAAAGGTTAGGGATGACACAAAAGTGTCCCGGAGAGAGAGAGGTCGGCCTGACGCTCGAACTAGGTAACGCAGCCCAGTTGACGTTGCCACATAGTGCGCGGAAACCAACAACGCGCAGTTCTGCCCAGCCGCCTATTTGCAAGACCGTGCGTTTAAGTACAAAATAGAAATAAAACAAATGTGTAATATTTGTCAAAGTGTTTCCTCGTTTAGAGTCACATCAACGTAGGAACCGTGTACAATCAGGGCTGGGTCTTGAGTGTGTTTTGTTTATCCTGACTGGACCTACAGTTTAAAGTCCGATACGAACCACTATGTACCTAATCGGGTTTGGATTGATTTGTTGTTTTAAGTCTACTTTACGCACATAAGGCTAATCGGGACTGGACCTACAGTTTAAAGTGGGATCCGAACCACTATGTGCCTCCACCGGGAATCGAACCCGGGACCCCTTGATTACAAGGCGACGACGCTACCACTGCGCCATCGGGGAGGCCTGTACCTACTCGGGGTATTGAATAGAAGACAGCGATGACATCCCATAAAGCCTATGGTTCTTTTGGGAATTAGGTTCGTGTCAGATCGGCATTTAATATGATTTGAGTAATGTGCATTTTATAGTAAAATTTGGTAATTTTGACGCTAGAAGACTTCGTTAATATTGCCACTAGAAAAAGATGTAGGAAGCTGAACACAGTTATCCTGGTGGTATGTGGAGGATTTCCTGCAGAGTCTCCAGTGGACATCGTGTGAAGAATAAACCGGCTGGAAGTTAATATCGCCAGCGACCGTACATCGTAGAAAATTGAGAAATAATAGTTCTCACACTGCTGTCGGGATGAGCCATGTAACCCAATCCTCCTGATAACTCTAGCGGTAGCTATTGGTTGTGTACTCTAGCATGGAAAATAGACAAAACGGGCCTATTTTGACACGCATTTTCTTACTCAGTTCGTCATTGCTCATTGCTAAATGGTAAAGTTTGATAATTTCCAACTTCAGTGACTTTCTTTTTGTAGTTCGTTCTCCTGCTGTGATCACGTCCTCGAGGCGTTAAGTGTTTACATATTTTTAAAAGTAGATTTCTTGGATGGCAAGAGCTGCTTTCGACAATATCTTCTTAATTCAACCACTTAATGTTATCGCTTTCTTTCATTTCTTGCAATTCATTTTACCTGCACGACAACACCGACATTACAGAAAACCTTTCATATGCCCAAGTCTTCAATCAGCCTGTAGTTGATTGCTGTATAGAGTGAAAATATAGTATTGTACATAGTAAAAATAACTAAAGTTGAACAAACTGATTTCAGGACTGTAATCGTTAAATTATTGATATACTACAAGAATACAATTTTGTGTACTTTCAGTCAATCAATTATAGATACTTCAGACAATAGTAACGGAGTACTATTATATATAAGTGATGATACAATATCACATGACTTATATTTGCATGAGAAATTACTAAATTCATGAACATTTAAATTGTTTGCACTAAAAATATACTGCACAGTGCAATTAAGAGCAGTGAAATTTATCTCTACGGGGTCAGCTGTATACATGTGACATTACTCGACGTACTTCTATCATAGGATCTGCAAATGAGGAGACACACAAACTAATTTATGTCTTACTATATTCGGTACCAATTGTGAATCAATGATCAAATTTCATTATAAAAGAGACACATGAATCCTTCAATTGACACACTCATTCGTTTTCTCTCCAAGATTAAAGAAGTTTGGGTAAAACTTCGGTATGGTCCCAACACCTGTCACTCGTTTCTTTCATCATTTTTAGCATTCGTACTTACCTATTCTGCATTACGAAAGATTCTTCAAGGAGGTATTTTGCTTTTTTCACGAAAATAATTGTAATTTGTGACATGAGGAGTAATTATTGTTGTTCCTTATTTCGCTTCCGTAAGACAAAATATGGCGAGACAGCTTGACTAGCGTGGTACATCATCATTGGGTATGCAGTGTCAACCGAAAAATCCCAACGAACCATTCACAGATAGCCTCAATTCATGAATTGCCTCACGAACCATGCACGCTTAGCTCCACAAACCATACACGGATAGCCCCAATTCATGAATTGCCTCACGAACCATGCACGCTTAGCTCCACAAACCATACACGGATAGCCCCAATTCATGAATTGCCCCACGAACCATGCACGGATAGCCCCACAAACCATACACGGCAAGGTTAGGTTAGGTTCGGTTACGTTAGGCAAACATAGTTAAAATTGTGATCTTCTTGCAAAAAACGGCGTGGTTGGAAACACTGACGGGGAGTTACGTCATTAAACATTCGCAATATTTGGTTCACGTAGCGCAAGGAAATGAAAGTATCAACAATTGTACGTTGGTGAGATATTTCTGTTCAAAAATACATTGTTTCCCGGTAAAATTAATTCCACGATGAAGGAAAATACCTCCACGAATTTCTAAATGCTACTGGAACTCATTTCCGCAAGTAGTTTCTTGTGTAAAAAAGAATAAATCCGTTGGAACTGTATCGAATATTTACCGAAGTTTGGAAATATCGAAATAAATTTTACTCTCGTACCTGAATTTGAACTGCGATCTAGTAGAGAAGCACATACTTTTCTTCTACAAGATATAAATAACTGTAGTCCCATAGAAATTCGTTTGATTTTAAATTGGGTATGCGCATTTAAGGCTGCTTTACAAGATACTATGCCTTACAAGCAACGTCAAAAATTTATTACACTTAAGGAATATGTAATTTGATCTGAATCATATCAATTATTTGGAACAGTTAAGTTTTTATAAAATATTTCTTTCATAAATCTGTAATGCGCATTTTAAAAGATATAATACTTTTATGGTGGACCTAATATCTTATTTGTAACTTAATTAACTTTCGTATATATGATATGTGTGACTTTGATGAAAGCAAATTATTTTATTGTTGATATTGCAAATATATCTTCTTCTTTGTTCGAAATTATGACTATTTTAATCCACAAGAGCTAAATATTAGTGAAAACTATTAAAAACTCAAGCCCTGTGTACATTTGAAATCATTCTTTACAAACATATCAATTTAAAGAAAATACAACAGAAAGTTACAAGGTCATAATTGTCTTAATTGATTTGCTTTATTTTACTTCGCGTATTGCGTCACTTTTGGCTATTTGCGAAGATGGAGATGAATGAAGATGTGATGAAATTTATGAATAAGCCCTCAAAAACGTCCATGCCCAGGCCGGGATTCGAACCCGGGACCCCTGGCGTCGTAGCGCAATTTCCTAACCACTCCGCCACGGGGACCGGTAAGTGTTATCTTGAAGATAGAGATTTAAACTAAGGATGGCCTTTTCGAAAACAAAATTTTTCGATTTTTCGTTTTTCGAGAAAAAATCGTTTTTGAAAAAAAAAATGTTTTTCGTTTTTCGATTTAAAAAAAAATTCACTTTCGAAACAAAAATTGTTTTTCGTTTTTCTATAAAATCGTTTTTCTTTTTTCAAAATAATTAATTTTCGGTTTTGGAAAAAAATCGTTTTTCGCTTTTTTGTTTTACGACATTTTTTTCTTATTTACACTTGATTGTCGAAAAAAATTTTTTTAGATTTTGATTTTTTCGAAAAAAAGGAGGTCATCCCTATTTTATGTATAAATTGCTTATTGAATCACAAACATCTAATAATGCCATTGTATGCAATTTGGATAGTCTACGTAACACAGCTTTGTATCAAGAGAGAATTGTGAATCGCAATCTGCTTGGCATGCTGAAGTAATAAATAGATCCTCTGTGTGTGTGTGTCAAGCGGAAAAACCGCTCATATATACGGTAAACATTATTTTACGAATGTTGATCTCCACATAGATATAAGGAAGTTATTTTTAATCACAAGCATTGAGAGCCTATTTTTTTAAATACTAACTTAATTAAACGATGATTCCTACTTTTCTAATGGTGTTCATTTCAGTCATAGACATAGGAAAGCAAGAATTTGTTACAACAAGTAGCAGCTCAGGTTATTGTATATTGAATGCAATTATTATTATTAAAGGCTTTCATTTTTGTGTTGCAAATTGTTATGGTTGCTATAAAAAGTCTAATGTCAAAATATTACTATTGAAGTGACATCACAAGTTAGCGTGAATAAAGCTGTATCTGATCCCTCATTTTGATAATATCGTTGCATGTAAAGCATGGTAACTACAACAATTCCTTGCACAACCCTCAAACAATGCATGTAGCACCACCGTAAAAAATAATTCGGATGAAATATCATGTTTGTATGATAGTAAACATACAAGTGAATCATATTTGCTGCAAATAATTTAGATATTTATTTTAATTTGTAAATCAGATTTTTTTGAAACATCCACTTTCAATATCTCGAAACCTGCATTTTGTCACTTACCATGTCTTACACCCGACCCCTTCATATGTTAACAGTGTATATAGGTACTGTTTCTAAATCACGTCTAAATGTTATCGTAACATAAAAAAAAGTGTCGTAAGTACTTAGAACTGGAAGGCAATAGTATAGTTTACTAACTGATATACATATACAAATTACAAATTTGCATACCTACACCTCTCCCAGGAACTGAAATCACAATTACGCCCCTGAGTGGGCATCCCCCAAAGCGAAAAAAGGTTAATTTGCACACTGTGAACAACACTAATAGATTTTGAAACATTGAAGAAACTATAATGAGATTTGTATTGTTTGGCTTCTCTACTTGTTATGTTAATCACGATTATGATGATGAATAATTAGTTTATAAAATTATGTAAAGGAACCAGGATTGGCAAGGCAATTTACTCGTTACTTTTTACGTAAATTACGCATAATTTACTAATAATTTACTTCGCATTGAAAACCTGTTTTTTACGCACACGTAAAAACTAATTTCCTTTCGTAAATTAGTAATGTAAAAACTACTTTAATGATATTACGTTTTAAACTATAAATTTTTTACATATTGCAGCATAAATTCATTATTTTGTGAAGATTGTTTATACAGCCACCTCACGTCTTCATCCTCACTAACAGAATATTAAAATACGTGTATGACTGTTCTTTCAAATATTTTTAAAAATTTAGAAAACTGCTTATATTGACGTCTTTCATTCTTGTGTTTATAACGATTAACGTCAATATATTTGGATTGAGTAGTGTAATTGATGATACAACCAGCACGAGAAATGATGACCCCCCTCAGGCAGATTTGCCTACACTTAAACCTAGCTCAAGATGAGCATGTGAGCTTTTTGCTCAAGTGTGGAACTCTGTCTAATCCAAGATTTTTGTAAAAATGCCCTCGGGAAGTTCCTGAGAAATGATGACCCCCTCAGATTGATTTGCCTACACTTATAAAAGGCACTTCTGTGAGATTTTTGTCCATAAGCTTGTTAAAAATAAGCCCCTTTTGGATACACTTAAATCTAAGCCACCCTCACCCACACCCACCCACACACACACATACCCCCCTCACCCACACCCACCCACACACATACCCCCCTACAAACACACACACATATTTACTTCTGGTTTATTTCCATTGCATCATGCTGTGCAACAAATTATTTTCCAATATTATGCAACAAATTATGATGCAAGAGCTATTACATCATGCTGTGCAACAAATTATTATCCAATATTAAGCAATAAATTATTAGGCATGTGTTGTTTTCTGATTGGTTAATTACGACTTAATGTGATGATGTGTTATATTCTGATTGCTTCATTGTTTCAGATGTTTTAATCCGTGCCTAGGGTATATAAAGAGATTTTGCATTACATATCAGCCAGTATTGTGAGAGTGGCTGAGGAGTACAGATGTGTTGTTACAGTGCTTTTCATACTACAGGCTTGTTTGGTTTAATATATAACATTTCTTATTATTCATATTAAATATATTTCTGGTATATTGAACAAAAAGGGCTTATATTTTGTATAAAAAATCTGATATTTGTTGCATCCAGCTTGTTTGTTGTAATCCACTCTTATTTAGAGTCTGGCTTATATCTCTCCCAGCCTGTTATACAAAAATCAATACATAACACAGTGCTAGGTCATTGCCTTTCTAGGACATGCATGTCTGTGCAGGCATTTGCGGAAGGTCAGTGTAGATCAATATTTATTCTCTTTTTCCACTTGTAGGCTATTAGCTTTACAACCTGTCATAATAAGCATAGAGTTTTGATTTAAAACTCAAAAAATTTTTGTATAATAAACCGAGAATAAAAATTAATAATATTAACATATTAAATATACACAAGAAATAAACAAAGCACACAGCTGAACAAAATATATATATATTAAGTACAAAATTTTGAATTGAACCCCAGGAAATCTTATATAATAAACCAACAACAAAAAATGCCAAATCAAAAATATTGCAATCAGTGTAATAAAAATATATCCAGCCCCAATTGGGCCAGGCACCAAAGGAATTGTGTTCTAGACAAATGCAGAACTCCCACTAAAATATGCCCTAAATGCCATAGAAAATATAATCTGGAATACTTCACATATAAACATAAAGGTACTTGTTCAGCACAGTCATCAACATTGCCCCCACAACCATCTACTTCTGGTCTGAAAAGGAAGCATGAAACACCTGTTAATGCTGGACCGGCAAAGCAGCCACGCTATGCACCACCTATCCATAGCAGTTTTAATGGCCAATTAAGGGATCACCGGTTTGTATCAGAGCCAAGATGTGGCATTAAGAATTTTTTGAACAGTATAAATCCATATGTGGAGGCAATTCTAAATGCAGAAAATGGCTCTTATAAGCTGTCCCTCAAATTGTTTACACAATATAAGAAGCCAAATGGCACAAAATTTACACAGCCCCACATAACAGAAACTGTACCGGTATATTCAAATGCAAATTTAGACAAAATAATAAGCAGTTTGATAGATCAATTGAATATTAAACACTCTGAATTTGCAGCAAAAGAGTCAGGATGGAGCCTATGCGGTTCTCCACACAAGCTCTATGTTAATATTTCTGAATTCAGCCCATTACAAGGATCTACATATCTGCCAATATCAAAAACAAAACAGCCGTGGTTAATATAAAAAATAATGACCAGAAATGCTTTTTGTGGTGTATTTTATCTGCTTTGTATCCAGTTTCAAGGAATCCTCAGAGAATAAGTTATTATAAACAGCATGAACATATTTTTAATGAAGCAATGGAGGGTTTAGAATATCCAATGCCTGTTCAGAATATTGATAAATTTGAAAAAAAGGCCAGGCATATCAATGGCAAACAATTATCTATTAATGTATTTACTTGTTCTACTGGCCGTGGCAATTGCTTGATAGATCCTCTCAGAATCAGTACACTTGATGATGATTCTGCTGTTCCGATTGATCTGCTCTTAATTGAAAAGGATGGCACATATCATTACACTCTGATACACAGTCTTGAAGCTTTAGTCAGAACACAACTAGACAAAACTCATAGAATATTCAAGTTGTGCAGAAGATGTTTGTCTGTATTTGATGGTCAAAAAATGGTGAATGGGGTTCGGGAAGAGAATGCAGAAATTGCTAAAAACAAGTTAATTGAGCATCTGAAATACTGTGGCAACCATAAACCTGTTCATATGGTGATGCCTAACCCAAATGAAAATGCCAAATTCAAAAAATTTGAAGCCTTGTTGGAACACCCAGCATATATAGTCTGTGATTTTGAATCAAACCTCAAACCTCTTGCATTCTGTAGCCCAGATCCTGATCAACCTTCAATTACATCATACCAGCTACATGAACCTTCCAGTTTTTATTATGTGGTTGTACAGGATGGGGTTGTTAGTAAAGAATATTTATACATGGGAGCAGATGCCATCAAAGAATTTGCAGATAGAATAGAAAATCAGTGCCATGACATAGCATCTAATGTCTTATTAAAATCAAAACCTATGTTGCCTTTAACAGAGGATCAGGTTGAAGATTTCAACAATGCAGAAAAATGCCCGGTATGTGATTCTGAATTTTCAGATACAAATATCAAGGTTCATCACCATTCTCATACAGATGCTAAATTCTTAATGGCCCTGTGTAATAGCTGTAATATTAAGATCCAGAGACCAAAATTTGTCCTCATATTTTGCCATGGTGCATCCAATTATGATTTCCATCATTTGATCAGGTACGAGGGGTTTGACAAGCAGAATTTAAATATTTTAGCTGAAAATAATGAGAAATATATTGCTATTAGCAAAATAATTAAAGTTAATGGTGTTCCTATTCACTTAAGATTTCTTGATTCATACAGAATTTTATCGGCTAGCCTGGCTACACTGGCCAGTCAATTATCCGATGATCAATTCAAAATCACATGTGCTTCGTTTCCAAATCAGGAGCTGAAATTAATTAGGCGGAAGGGTGTATATCCATATGATTATGTTACAGATTTTTCTAAATTTGATGAGTGTTCTCTGCCACCACAACAAGAGTTTTACAGCAAAATCAGATGATCTGGAATCACTGATGAAGATTATCACCATGCCCAATTGATGTGGAACAATTTAAAATGCCAGACATTTGGTGATTATCACAAGGCATATTTAAAACTTGATGTGACCCTCTTAGCTGATATACTGCAGGCATTCAGAAAATCTTCCATGGAAAATTATAAGCTGGATCCAATGTATTTTTACAGTGCTCCGGGCCTAGCATGGTCTGCAATGTTTTTAAACACTAAAATGCAATTGGATCTGATCCAGGATCAAGATATGTATCTATTTATGGAACAATGTATAAGAGCAGGCTCGGTGCAATGTTCTCAGAGATATGCCAGAGCAAATAACAAATATATTCCTGATTATGATCCAGCACTGCCATCAAATTATATACTGTATGTAGATGCCAACAGCCTCTATGGTTATGCTATGATGGATAAACTGCCATATGCAGGGCTTGAGTGGGTTGAAGATTTCAATATTGAGGATCTTCAGGACTTTGATGACAGTAACTATGGCCTATTCTTAGAGCTTGATCTGACAATTCCTGATAATTTACACAACACATTTTCTGATCTGCCCCCAATTCCTGAGGTTAAGTGTTCACCTGGCTCTAAACAGAAGAAATTGATGATGACTCTAGAGCCGAAACAGGATTATGTCATATATTACAAAAACCTCCAGTTCCTGATGCATCATGGTGTTCAAGTGACCAAAATTGGCAAAGTCTTAAGGTTCAGGCACTCAAGATGGTTGAAGCCATATATTGATACAAACACAGAGCTTCGAACATCTGCAATGAGCCAATTTGATAAAACTTTGTTTAAATTGATGGTCAATTCAGTGTATGGCAAAACAATTGAAAATGTCAGAAAACATATTGATGTTAAAATAATTACTGACCCCAGCCGGAGCAAAAAATTGATTGCAAAGCCCAACTTCAATTACAGAAGAATTAATGATGATAATATGGCACTTTTCAACATGAAAAAACAAAGATTAAGTTTGATAAGCCTATTTATGTAGGGGCTGTGATATTGGAATTGGCCAAATTACACATGTTAAAATTGTTTTATAATGTGTTGAAGTCTTTTTATAAGGATCGTAAAAAACTGATGTACATGGACACAGATAGTTTTGTTCTTGATATTCAAACAGAAGATGTTTATCAAGATATAGCACAGCCTGAATTGTTTAAATATTTTGATACCAGTGAACATACAGAGATTCAACCCCACAACAAAAAGGTGCCTGGCAAGTTAAAAGATGAGACACTTGGTGATGTTATTGTGGCATTTGCTGGGTTAAGAGCCAAGATGTACAGTTTTGAAACATGTAGTGGCGCTGTTGCCAAAAAGGCCAAGGGCATTGGCAGAGTGACTGTAGACAAAGAGCTTGAATTTGAAGATTACAAAAATTGGCTCAAATCACGTAGTACAATCAGAACATCAGAATCCAGAATTCAGAGTGTGGATCACTTGTTGACTACAAGTATTGTAAGAAAAGTGGCTCTGGATCCACATGATGACAAGAGATGCATTTTATCATGTGGCATACATACTCTACCATGGGGTCATTGTGATTTGAAAAGTGGCAAACAATGCCCAATTACAGAGCATGATTTGAAATAAATAAACATGCCTATGAACTTATTTGGGTTCAAAAAACAGGCTATTATGGACCTGCCAACACCACAACCCTCTTCTGATATAATAGCTAAACTAAGTGCTTTGTTAATTATTCATCTGAACAGCATACTTACAGATGTTGATGATGAAACAGGTAAAACATTGTACATATTTAACAATAATTTAAATCATTACCTATTACCTGTAGGTGGTCAATTGCAATTTATTACAACCCCTGAGGGTAATGTCAAGATATCAGTAGGGAGAAATATTTAGAGAATTAAGCACTCAAACATGATTTCTGGCACTGTATATACTGTTTCTGCTGGTGACTGCTTATATATTGAGGTCCCTGGATCCTATGACAAGCTTATACCTTTTTTTATAGAATTAAGAATCAGATATTCAATAATAAATAACCACTAAAACAAAAATGCCTAATGATATATTTGGCCATACAAGACATGAAGATCACAGTGATGAGATTCTGATGCTTGATGTCAGAGTCAAGAAATTAAGAAGTGATTTGCAAGCTTTACAAACCACACTCAATGCCAGTCTTCAACTAGAAATTACAAATTTACAATCACAATGCATGGACCCTCTTCTTAAAATTGACCCAGAACTCAAATTGCTGCTTCAGAAATATACTGACTTGGCCACATTGGATAATTTTCAAAGTTTAGAAGAAGCTGTAGCAGCTCTTCAAGCCAAATTTAAGACCCAGGCCACCAACTCTGAGCAATTGAAACAACAATTGGAAGAGCAGATAAATAATGTCCAGACACAGCTCCAAACAATTGTCAAAAGCATAAAATCACAAGAAGATTTTGATCTAGTGATTTCCACTCTAAAAGAACAGATTCAATCATTACAGATACTTAATCTGGACCCCTTGAACAAAGCCATAGCCGAGGTTAAAGAAAAAATTGAGACACTTGAAAATTTTATGAACAACTTGCCATCTTCTGATGCTTTGACTGCAATAACTCGGAGTGTTGCCAACATTAAGCTGCAACTTGAAACATATGAAGATTTTGGAAAAATTCAAAGTACCAAAACCCATCTTGAGGGTACAATAGCAGCAGTGCAAAGTGATTTGACAAATGTACAAGAATCCCGCCTGCCTGGTATTGTAGACACACTTGTCAGTGTCCAGCAACAGATCACAAAGCTTGAAAACCTCAACACTGAATCTGAACTATCTCATTTTCATCACTTGATCGATGATATCCAAACAAAGCTTGAAATTTTACAACAATCAACACCCACTCAGGCAGATATAGCCCTGCTCCAAAATGCTATGCAAAATGTGGCTGATGCTTCTGAATTAAATAATGTGAAATTGGCACTTGAATCTTTGCAAAATACTGTAACAAATCTGCCTACATCACAGGAACTTAAAAATATTAAGAGAGCAGTGAATCGCATATTGAAATCAGAAGATATCAGGAATATCCAGACAGAGATCAAACAACTTACCCAGACAGTGGCCACTCTACCAACTAATCAACATATTAATGAACTGCATGCCCTGTTTGAGGATATCAGAAGACAGGTCCATGATCTTACAACCCAAAATTCAAAATTGGCAGTTATTGAAAATTTACAGCAAATTGTAGCTAATATCAAGCAACAGCTAGGGACCATGGAATCCAATCAAGCAAATGCTCTGTCTGTTTTTGCCACCCAGCTACAAGAAATTGTGCAGCAATACAAGAAACTTGTTGTGGACATAAGAATCAAGCCTGGACACGATGAGATTGTTAGGACCATCAATGAGCACCTTGAATCTGTAACAAGCAGATTGCTTACAGCAGAAAAAGAAATAACAGGCATAATCGAGAATCCAAAACATACAGTAATTCTTGAATTGTACAGCATCCCCAACAAAGAATATGATTCACCATTTACACCAGGTGGCAAAATATATATGCTGTCCCCTGCACAATTTTATTACCAATTTTTTGTTGGGGGCACACTGAGACCAATCAAGATCAAATATTGGTTTCAACCACAGGCACACCACTACCCCACCTTATCAATAACAAATGCTGACAACAAACCAAAAATCACCAGTGTAGAGTTAGAGGATTTTACAGATCCCAATACATTAGAAACAGCTTATGCTGAAGATGATGGCTCTCTGGAATTTCATATACAAGTAGGAGACAAATTATATTTAGAAAATCCTGTAGTATCAGCTGCTGAACACCCCATAGTTGCAATATTCTTGTTTTCATATTATGTCTAGACAAATTATTGTTGATGAATTACACAGACAAGCCAGACATAATTATAAGAGACTGCCAGTAGTCACAAAGGGCATAGATGATTTATGGCAGTGTGACTTGATTGAGATGGCAAGTGGACAGCTGAAAAACTTAGACAAAATCAACAAGGGCTACAAGTATCTACTCACTGTAATAGACACATTTTCAAAATTTTCCTGGGCTGTGCCACTCAAATCCAAGACTGGAAAATGTGTTACAGAAGCCTTCAGGACAATCATCAATCAGAGTGGAAGATCACCGCGTTATTTGCAAACAGATAATGGCAAAGAATTTTATAATTCTGTGTTCCAACAATTTATTAAAAGCCAGTCAATACAACATTATTCGAGTTACAGTGATCTCAAAGCCTCAATTGTAGAGTGATTCAACAAAACCCTAAAAAATCTTATGTATAAACAATTTACACTTCAAGGTAATTATAAATGGATTAATATTCTTCCAGAACTTCTACATAAATATAACAACTCGGTCCATTCCACAATCAACATGAAACCCTCTGAAGTAACTTCATCTGATGAGCAAAAATTGATCAGGACTGTTTATTATCCTAGATACCAGCCAACAACAAGAAAGGCCAAATACAGGTTGGGTGATCAAGTAAGAATCAGCAAATATAAGCACTTATTCAAAAGAGGTTTTACAAGAAACTGGAGCACTGAATTATTTACAGTGGTTCAAGTTAAACCTGGGACTCTTAACACATATATAATAAAAGACCACCGAGGAGAAATTCTCAAAGGCCGATTCTATGAAGAAGAACTCAGCAAAACTAAACAGCCTGACACATATCTTATAGAGAAAATCATCCGCAGAAAAGGCAACAAGTTATTTGTCAAATGGCTAGGACTTCCAGAACACAGCTGGATCGATGCAGACAAAGTGACAATATGAGAACCTGGGATGTTATAAAAAGGCTGCCAGAACCTGAACAGCAGATTAAGAGAAATGGCAAGTTGCTGCCTGAAAATATTAGATGTCTTATTGTTGGGCCATCGGCTTGTGGCAAAACTACACTAATGATTGATAATTTTTTATTGGCACCCAACTGGTTAGACTGGAAAAACAGGCACTTGTATGTCTTCTCTAAGAGCTTGGAACAATTAAAATATCAGCAGCTGATGAAGCTATATGATGGATTGGATATTGCCACTTTTGAACCAGATGTTAAGCCACTCCATGAATGTCTCGATAATTCTGTTGTTGTGTTTGATGACATTATACTGGATAATCAAAACAAGGTTAGAAATTTCTTTACACAGGGCCGACACAAAAACATTGATTGTTTCAACCTTGCACAGTCTTTTTCAAAAATACCGAAGCAGCTGATCCGAGACAACAGCAATTTTATATGTGTGTTTCATCAAGATCATACCAACCTCAAACACATACATGATGAATATGTAGGTGGGGACTTGAGCTACAATGATTTTTCTAAGTTTTGCAGTAGGTGCTGGAACCAAGACAGTTATGGGTTTGTCACAATTGATATGACAAGAAAACCCAATAGTGGCAAATACAGAAATAAAATTAACAATTTTCTAGACATTGAAACATATATAAATAACCATGAAAAGGCCAATCATTGATGATCTTAAATTAAGAGATTATCTTGTAAAAAGATTTAAAGGATGGAAATCACAGAACCGAGGAATTTATGAACAACACAAACAAACAGAACAGCCTATTATTGATGCTATTAATGAATTAGGTAAAAATATCAAAACTGTTACAGAGCAAAATCAAAATTTGATCACAGAGCTTGTACCTGTAGCTGCAAGGAACATATTAGATTATCCAATCACCCCACTTTCCAGTATTCATACACCTAGTCCTATTGCTCCTCGAAGAATTGAGGCTAGTCAGGATCCTATTGAATTGGGTCTTCTTGCTCAAAAATATTTAAGCACACCTAAAGACAACAAAGATGAGGTTTTTGGCCTATATGCTGACACAGAGCGTGATGGTAGCATCATACATAGAATTGGCAATTTCAGAGTAACATTTATGGGGGATGATATAATTGTATATTCAGAATCTCATCTTGGACAAAGAGGTGGTTTTGTTAAATATCCCGGCACACCTGGATTGTGGGAACTGATGACTAGGAAAAGGCCTGGCAGCTATACAGATCAAGATTATGAGCACTACAAAGAAATATTAATAAAATCAGATGCTCTATACCAGAACAATGATCCCACACAAAAAAGAGTCAAGTCTAGCAGTGGAGCAAAATACAACAATTTAATCAAACCCTTATGGTCACAAATAAAGACAGGCAGTGGAATCAAACAATACAACACCCTGCCTAAAGAATTTGTCTGGGTTGATGATGTCAAGAAACTTGTAGATAGGTTATTGGTGATAGCTGGGGAGGAAAATGCTGGCAACCACAATTTTTACAATGAAAAGGTTGGAATTATGGACATGATAAGCACAAAATTGTCTAATTTTATAGTGAATGACACTAAGGGGATTGGATATCTTATAAAAATTATTAATACTCTACCACCTAAATTTTGGAATATTTCTGAGGGTCGGGGGTTGGTTAATGACATTATAAACAAGCTGCCATTTGAACTACACATTCCAGGCTATCAGTATTGTGGTCCCGGTACAAAATTGGACCATAGATTAAACAGAGGGGACCCTGGTGTTAATCCCCTAGATGCTGCTTGTAGAGACCATGACATAGCATACAACACACATTCTGATCTTGACAAGAGACATGTTGCAGACAAAAAATTAGAAGAGGCTGCATTTGGTAGATTTGTAAGCAAAGATGCATCTTTGAGTGAGAGAATAGCAGCATTGGGGACCACCATAGCTATGAACACCAAACAAAAACTGGGGTGGGGGCTGTGAATATGTATATAATAAACCTAGAATGAAGGCCAAGGGTGTTATGTATCAAATACCTTATGCAGGTTTTAAATCTCTTAAAACTATTGATAGTCTTTTAACCAAAAAGCAGCGCAAGAAAAAAAATTCTTGTCTTGCAAAGGGCCATGGTATGAAATTGTTGCTTAGTACACCTCAATTAAAAAAATTACAACAATCTAGAAAAACATCACATGTGGGGGGTTTCATATTTACTATCCCGGCCATCTTAGCAGCACTTGGGGCTGTTGGGAGCTTGGCTGGGGGATCAGCTGCCATAGCAAAAACAGTAATAGATGCCAAGAAGAATAGGGCAGAATTAGATGAATTGAAGCGCCATAACCTGGCCATGGAGAAACAAGGCAAAGGTGTTAAGAGAGCCATGAATAAGTTTAAAAAAAAACAAGAGCCGCTTACAAACCAAGATATTGAAGCTTTAATCAAGCCACTGGACATCAAAAATTTTAGAGGTGTGTACATGTCTGATTCTTTACCAGAACAACCACTCAACAAAGAGTGTGGCATTGTTAATTTGGATAAGTACAAAAATCAGGGCACTCACTGGATTTGTTATCTTAAATATTTAAAAGATGAGGCATTTGTGTTTGATTCATTTGGAGGTGTTCCACCTGAAAATTTAGTAAAATATCTAAAATCAGCTAATCTTTATTACAATAATGCCCGTGTTCAAAACTTCAAAGATGTTAATTGTGGACATTTGTGTTTATCTGTTCTTAGATATATGTCTCAAATAAATAAACCATCAATTGAAAATTTTCAAAAGGCCCTGTGGTATCTGAAACATCATGGGGGTATTCCATCTCACCAGCCAAAATTCAATATTGAAACTCAGATTACATGATGATATAGTGTATTCCAAAACAATAGCTCTCAGAGCATTTTATGGCATGTACTTGATCCCTAACATTACACACCACAACAACACAATTGCAGTAGGGGATCAAAAAATTGTCATCACTCCAGGGCAATATAATCTGTCCACTCTAAATGCTCAATTACCCAGAGGTATAGTATTAACTCAAAATTCTGTCACTCACAGAGTAGAGATTGTATCTGCTACAGAAACAGTGGATCTGGGTACTATAGGAGAGCTGTTAGGCTTTGAGAACAACACAAAACTTGAACCGGCCATCAAACACACTGCTATTAATATACCTAAATTCTTAGCCATAGAGACTCTGAATATTCACTGTAATGTGGCTGAGGGTATGATCACCAAATCAAATGGCATAGGTACTCACAAACAAACTGGCATCATTGCAACATTTAAACCTAATTCTGAATTTATGGAGCCAATCATCTACACTCCATCCCCAACATTATATTTTCCTGTGTGCCATAATAGAATAGATAATATTGAATTGATGGTCACTAATGAAAAAGAAGAATTAGTTGATTTTGCTGGAGCCACAACAACTGCAATCATAGAGATTAATATTTAAATAAAAATACATACAAAAAAAATGGAAAATATTGAGAGTTATGAGCTACAATCATTCCCCCCAAACAGGAGGACATTTGCAAATTTAAATCAACCCAACACAGAGATTGAGGTTGATCTTGATGTAGGGGATGGCTTTATACACCCCCACAGAGCAGATCTATACATCACATTTGATGTTGCAAAGCTCGATGGAACAGATTATCCGGCAAATTCAAATATAAGATTGGTGGATAATTTTGTGCCGCATCTGTTCTCTGAAATTGAGATCAGAAAGCATGGTGTTGTTATAAACAGAGTGGATTATCCCGGCATTACCTCCACAGCTTTGGCTACGTTAAAATTATCCAAAACCGAGGCTTCTTACTACAAAATAGGTGGATTTGAGGCTGGTGATAAAATATTAACCAAGAGCCACACAGTGCTGTTCCCCATGCGCCTGTTGCCAGGATTCTTCTCAGATTACAAAGATATTATGTGGAAGGGTGGTTTAAGAATTACATTTAGAAAAGCTGCAAATGATAATAATGCTTTGATGAGGTACAGCACATTAAACTCTACAGGGGAAGCTCTGCCCAATACCCTACCTGATGAAGGCAAATGCATTATTCAGACTATGGAGCTAAGAATCCCAGTTGTTGAATATGAAGCCAGTTATGCTCTTAAATACAAAGCAGATATAATAAAAAATCCACAGCTTCCTTTACAATTTTATACATATCAATGTGTACAGAAGCCTGCCGCTGGTACTTATTATGAGTTTGATGCTACAAATTCATTCTCCAGTATACAATATGACATGCCGGATTTTGTGGTGGTACTGTTTCAGACTGGAAGACACAATAATCAGGAAAAAATTCAAGTAGATTTGATAACTGCAACATCAAGAACATATATCTTAAAAATGGCAGAAATGAGGTATTTCCTAGAGAAAATTATAATTTAGACATGTCCAAGGATGATTTCCTTAAATTATATGAAGCATTTACAGCATACAAAAGGGTCACTACTGGCAATACTGACATGTATTACACACCAGATGAATTCAAAGCACAGAGACTCATGTTTGTCATCAACACTTCAAAAAGGAAACAAGTTGTGGTTAATGACAGGACAAACATTAAAATTATCTGTGAATTCCACAATACACTCCGTGATGACACTATATGTAGTGTTATTCTCATAGGTGAAAAATCATATGTGTATGATGTAAGAAATGAGAGAGTCACAGAGCAATTCTAGAAAAATTACATTATTTTAATACTAGATATACAAGTTGAGCCTGGTGCCCAATTGAACTTAAACCAGAAGTAAATATGTGTGTGTGTGTGTGTGTGTGTGTGTGAGGGGGGTATGTGTGTGGATGGGTGTGGGTGAGGGGGGTATGTGTGTGTGTGGGTGGGTGTGGGTGAGGGTGGCTTAGATTTAAGTGTATCCAAAAGGGGCTTATTTTTAACAAGCTTATGGACAAAAATCTCACAGAAGTGCCTTTTATAAGTGTGGACAAATCAATCTGAGGGGGCTCATCATTTCACAGGAACTTTCCGAGGGCATTTTTACAAAAATCTTGGATTAGACAGAGTTCCACACTTGAGCAAAAAGCTCATATGCTCATCTTGAGCTAGTTTTAAGTGTAGGCAAATCTGCCTGAGGGGGGTCATCATTTCTCGTGCTGGTTGTATCATCAATTACACTACTGGATTGGATTTTAAAGTTTTTGTAATATCTTCAAATTCCTTTTTCATGCGTATTATACACTTGCATAGGAAAATTATGATGTAAATGGGAATATGGCAGTTAGTAGTGTAAACTTGTTGTTTCTAAGTCACACTTGGTACGAGCCCTTTTTTATATAGAATTAACCTCAGTGGTAGCATATTTTGACGATTTTTTTGTTGATTTTATTGCGTTTGACGACTTTTCAGTGCAATTTTCACCGCATCTCAATTTTTTCCCACTCACACTTGGTACGAATGCCACGATCTTACGTGATATAACTTAACCTATTCATTTTTTTTGGTGCTAAACTACACGAGAGCCTCTACGTGCTTTGACCTACTTAGAGAGTAGTATTTATGGTACGTTCTGGAACAGTCCTTTGACCTACTTTTTATTTTACGACGTTTTACGGACTAAACTAACCTACAATGAGAGAAAAAATGGACAGAAAAAGCTCTGGCTTCACTTTTTAAGCTATTTTTTACCTCCTGCAAATTTTGCTCTTATGCTAACCTCGCCCACCTTGTCCTTTGACCTACTTTTTGAAATGACTTACTACATTTTCCTATAAGTCGGCTGTCTCCTCTCACTGTAAGGTCCCTCAGTGTAATCTACTACTACCTGCTAATAGACTTCTGCTCTCAGTGTAATCCGTTTTACGGACTAAACTAACCTACAATGAGAGAAAAGTGGACAGAAGAAGCTCTGGCATCACTTTTTTAGCTATTTTTTTACCTCCTGCAAATTTTGATCTTATGCTAACTCGTCCTTTGACCTACTTTTGAAATGACTTACGACATTTTCCTATAAGTCTGCTGTCTCCTCTTACTGTAAGGTCCCTCATTGTAATCTACTACGACCTTGCTCTAAGCGTAATCTGCCACGATGTTTTTTTAAACTCTCATGTGTGATCTTCTACAATGTGTGCCCCCCACTGCTACGACCTAACGGGAGGACCTCTCTCCTACGATGTTTTTGGGCTCCCTTGCTACGATGTTTTTCTCCTTATGATGCAAAAAAAATGGTATTGTAGCGGTATTTGAAACAGACTGTGCTGCGTGAAGGGGGGGGATCTTTTCATGTTCACTGAACAAAATAGGAGGCTTTTCATCGAAAACGGGGCGCGATGATGTTCAGTTCAAACAATTGGAATTGGGGGACTAAATTTTCTGATGCGGATTACGCCACCTCGCATCCCTTTATAATCCGAAAGCTCTGTGCCGTGGAAACTTCCATATCATCTAGAGCGACTGTTCTGAAGGCGATATTTTGAAAACTGTTCCGTGACCCTCTCGTTCTTTACGTCGTGGATGAAGGACTTCTCGGCGATCAGGATGACGCTGTACACGGTGTCCTCGGGCAGCGCGTCGTGGAACTCGCAGACGACCTTGATGTTGGTTCGATCGTTGACCACGACCTGCTTCCGCTTCGTCGTGTTGATGACGAACATGGGTCTGTGGGTTTTGAATTCGCTGGGCGTGTAGTACATGTCCACGCTTCCCTCGGTCACGCGCTTGTAAGCAGAGAACGCTTCGTAAAGTTTGAGGTAATCATCTTTGGTCATGTCGAGGTTGTAATTCTCGCGCGGGAACACTTCGTTCCTACCATTCTTGAGATAAACGTTCTTGATCTTGCAGTCATCGAATTTGCTGGAATCTTTTTCCTGATTCTTGTCCCTCCCGGTCTGAAAGAGAACAACGACGAAATCTGGCATGTCGAACTGTATGTTGTTGAACTGCGTCGTCACGTCGAATTCCATGTGACTTCCTGGCGCTATCTTCTGCACGCACTGGTAACCGTGAAAGTGAATCGGCACCTGCGGACTCTTCAAGATCTCCGCTTTGTACTTGAGGGCGTAAATCGTTTCGTATTCCACGATCGGCATTCTCAACTCCATGCTCCGGATGACGCACTTGGCTGCTTCGGGTAATGTGTTGGGCAGTGGCGTGGTGCCGTCCGGACCCAAAGTAGCGTATCGCATCAGTGCGTCGTTGTCGTTGGCCGCTCTTCGAAATGTGATCCTCAGTCCTCCCTTCCACATGATCTCCTTGTAGTCCGAGAAGAATCCCGGAAGAAGACGCATGGGAAAGAGTACCGTGTGACTTCTCGTCGATATTTTCGTCTCCGCTTCGAATCCTCCCGCTTAATAGTATGCCGCGTCCGTTTTGGATAATTTCAATGTTCCCACTGCCGTCGACGTGATGCCTGGATAATCGATTCTGTCGATGACGGTGTTGTGTTTCCTCACCTTCACCTGCGAGAACAGGTGAGGCACGAAGTTGTCCACGAGTATCAAATTTGCTGCTGCGGGGAACGCGTCTCCGCTTTCTTTCTTCACCACGTCGAATTGAAGGTAGAGGTCCGCTCTGTGAGGATGAACGAACCCGTCGCCTACGTCCACGTCGTATTCGATCTCCCTGTTCGCTTCGTTCAAATTGGCGAACGTGCGACGGTTGGGAGGGAAAGATTGTAATTCGTAACTTTCGATTTGCTCCATTTTCACTATGTGTTATTTATTATACGTTGATCTCCAGGACGGCCGTCGTCGTGGCACCTGCGAAATCCACCACGTCTCCTTTCTCGTTCGTCACCACCAACTCTATGTTGTCTATGCGGTTGCGACATACTGGAAAATAGATTGGCGAAGAGGGTGTGTAGATGATCGGTTCCATGAATTCGGAACTGGGTTTGAACGTGGCTATGATTCCCGTCTGCTTGTGACTTCCTAACAATCCGTCCGATGATTTCGTGATCATGCCTTCCGCCACGTTGCAGTGAACGTTCAAAGTTTCGATGGCAAGAAATTTAGGAATGTTTGCTGCCGTGTGCTTGATGCCAGCTTCGAGTTTTGTGTTGTTCTCGAAACCTAAAAGTTCTCCTACTGTGCCCAGGTCCACCGTCTTCGTCGCCGATAGGATTTCCACTCTGTGCGTGACCGAATTTTGAGAAAGGTACGTGCCTTTGGGTAATTGAGCTTGCAAAGTAGAAAGATTGTATTGGCCTGGCGTGACGACGATATGTTCGCTTCCGACGCTAATTTTGTTGTTGTGAGGTACATGCTGTAGAATGCACGCAGAGCTACGGATTTAGGATAGACGATGTCGTCGTGCAGCGTGAGTTTCGAGATCGAAGATTCGCTCGTGAGATGGAACACGCCCATCGTCGTGATGTTTCAGGTTCCACAAAGCTTTCTGGAAATCTTCGATCGTAGGGTTATTTATTTTAGAGAGAAACGCGAGCATGGAGAGACAGAGATGACCGCAGTTCACGTCTCCGAAATTTTGAATGCGTTCGTCGTTGTAGTATATAGGATTTTTTGTTTTCAGATAACGAATTAAATTTGTAGGTGGAACACCTCCGAAAGAATCGAAAACGAATGCTTTATCATTTTTGTGGTAACATATCCAATGCGTGCCTGGATTTTCTTGACTGTCCAAGTTGACTACGCCGCATTCTCTATTTTTAACGGTTGAAGGTAAGGAGTCGGACATGAAAACTCCTCCGTAGTTTTTGATTCGTAATGGTTTGATCAGAGATTCAATGTCTCGGTTGGTGAGTGCTGTTTCTTTTTTTTAAACTTCCTCATCACGCCTTTCCCCCCTTTCTTTTCCATGGCCAGGTTGTGACGTTTTTGTTCTTCCAATTCCGCATTGTTCTTCTTCGAGTCGATCACGGTTTTCGCGATGGCGGCGCTTCCGCCAGCCAAACTTCCAACGGCCCCCAATGCCGCAAGGATGGCCGGGATGCTGAATATGAAACCTCCGATCTTTTGCTGTTTCCGCGAACACTGCAATCTTTTCAATTGAGGTGTGCTGAGAAGTAATTTCATTCCGTGTCCTTTCGTCAAGCAAGAACGTTTCTTCTCGCATTGTTTCTTGGTGAGTAAGCCATCGAGGGCACCTAGATTTTTTATATTGGAGTATGGTATCTGGTACACGACACCCTTGGGATTCATGTTGATGCTCTATATGTTATTTTTCACGGTATGTTATTTACATATAAATGTTCTGAGATTTTTTTTTGTTTCGTGTAATTTTTTTTCAAGGATATACTTCGCGCAGCCCGTTACACAAATTCTATTACGTGCTTCGTTTTCTTACCAAGAAGTTCCTTTGTCCTCTTGTACACGATTCGAGTTTTGTTCTCGATTAAAATAGCTAGCTTCTCGTCGGATAACATGTTAGCGTATCGATCTAGTAAAAATAGACTGTATTGTCCGTTGAGCAACAGACGCACCTTGGGACCATACTGGGTAGAAACAATTGAACCGGAAGTTATCGTGTAAGGTTTGTCGACTTCCAATTCCTGAATTTTTACATACTCGACTGACAAATTTAGCATTTGTTTTAATGCTTGGAGGTCACTCATTTTTTCAGTCATATCGAAGAGAAATTTCAGGGTGTTAGAGAAATTTATTTTTTTCCACAATGTGTGTTATTTATATATACCGAAGATTTCTTTTCACGATGTGTGTTATTTATATATCAAGTTTTAACACGTATATATTATTTTTTTTTTCACGGAGGAAGAAAGTTCGTGCTTCGGAAAACGCGATGATGTGCGTGATGATTTCTTCGGTCTCCTGTTTAGACTTGCGCCAATCATCCGTGTATCGTCTTCTCCCCTGCCTCGCCTCGTGCAGTTCATCCATCTTCTCGTTTAATTTTTCCCCTGCGGCCGAAAGAAGAGTGTCGAGATCACCGCACCTCATGCCACTGATCTCCCGAAGATAATCCTTGACAACCATTTCACAAGGGATACGTAATTCCGGCGTTGTTTTTGCTATGATTAAAAGTTTCCCTACATCTCCGTTTACTGCATGTTTGAATATTTTACATTGCAGTTCGTGCGGTAAGTCGGTTATACAAGACATGTTTTCTTTACTGTATGTTATTTATACACCCCATCCAAATTTTTGTTTCGTGTTCATGGCGATGGTTGTACCTAATGCGGCGACCCGTTCACCCAGCGATGCGTCTGTGCTGACGAATCTTTCGAAAGCGGCATGTTCCAATTTCTTGTCTGCTTCGTGACGTGCATCCAGATCGGTGCGCGTGTTGTAAGCGATGTCGTGATCTTTGCATGCGGCGTCCAACGGATTCACACCCTTGTCTCCTCTCTCCAATCTTTTCTCGAGTTTGGTACCCGGTCCGCAGCATGGTAGCCAGGTAAATGCATCTCGAAAGGTAACTTGTTGATGATGTCGTTCACGAGTCCCTTTCCTTCGGCCACGTTCCAGAATCTCGGAGGCAGCGTGTTGATAATTTTGATCAGGTAACCTATGCCCTTGTCGTCGTTCACGATGAAGTTGGAAAGTTTCGTGCTGATCATGTCCACGATGCCAACCTTCTCGTTGTAGAAATTACGATTGCCTGCATTCTCTTCGCCGGCTGTCACCAACAATCGGTCCACGAGCTTCCTCACGTCGTCCACCCAAACGAATTCCTTGGGTAACGTGTTGTAGCGTTTGACCCCGCTTCCACTTTTCACCTCGTTCCAAATCGGTTTGATGAGATTCCTGTACTTCTCACCGCTACTCGATTTCACCCTATTCTGCGAGGCATCGTTGTTCTGGTACATGGCATCCGTCATGATTAGAATTTCCCTGTAACTCTGGTAATCTTCCTCGGTGTAATCTTTCGGCTGCTTTTTGGCAACGAGTTCCCACAGTCCCACCGTACCCGGATACCTGGTCCAACTATTCTTATCGCCTAAATTAATTTTAATGTCGTTGCCTTCGAAGGTGACTTTCGATTTCCCAATCTTCCAAATCACACCCTCGTTGGTTTCCATGCTCGGATACAATCCGAAAACTTCATCCTTGTCGAATTTCTTCGTGCTCAGGTAGTCTCGTGCCAAAGGTCCCAACTCGATATTATCCGAAGACGACAACGAGCTACCTATGGCTTGACGTAGTGCCGGTTCGTCCTTCAGTTCGAACGGCGTCGAAGGAATGCTCGAAATGGGCGTGGGTACGGCGTAACTTTTAGCTGCGAGTGGTACGAGTTCGTTCATCAAATTTTTATTTTGTTCCGTGACACTTTTAATTTCTTTACCTAGACCGCTGATGGCGTCGATCACAGGTTGATCTTGACGTTTCTTCTCTTGGTAGAATCCGCGATTCTAGGATTTCCTACCTTTTGAAGCGTTTCACGAGGTATTCACGCAACTTGAGGTTTTCGTCTTCTTGAAATTGACGTTTTGACATTTTTCTATATACGTCGATACGTTTCTGAAACGTCGAATTCTCAGCCTATACGTTCGGTTCTCCTAGTTTTCTTGCCGTCACCCGCTTGAGACTATCCACTTTTCTAACACTCACTTTTTATTTGTAATGGTTATTTATATATGCTTGTCAGACGTTTGAAAAAAAAGAACTTTTTTTTTCAAATTTTATTTTTTAGATTCTTACGACCGTTTTGATTTTTTTTGGATTTTTTTCTTCTTGTTGCAAATCTGAAATTTTCCTCTTGTTAGCCTCTGAGACGTCTAGATAAACGTTTATTTTATTCCTATATTTTCCATGGTTTGCTTTTCGAGTCATGTCAATGGTCACGAATCCGAAATCACCTTGGTTCCAACAGTGGGAGCAGAATTTAGAAAATAGATTGTAATTCATTTCAGCCCCTACGTAATCATCGTGTGCGTGTTTTAAATTGGTGTGGTCTTGTCGAAACAAGCAAATAAAATTAGCATTATCGCGTAGCAGTTGTTTCGGAACCTTGGAAAAAGTTTGTGCCAGGTAGAAACAATCTAATCCTTTGTGACGACCTCGAGTGAAAAAATTACGAATCTCGTTTTGATTTTCCAGGATCATGTCGTCGAACACCACAACGGAATTCTCGAGACAATCGTCCAGTGGAATGATTTCAGATGCGAAAGTTGCAATGCCCAGTCCCTCGTACAGTTTCATAATTTGCTGGTATTTCGGTTGTTCGAGACTTTTCGAAAATACGTAGAGGTGTCTGTTTTCCCAGTCTAACCAATTGGGTGCGAGGATAAAATTATCAATGAGCAGTGTCGTCTTTCCGCACCCCGAAGGTCCTACGATCAGACATCGTATGCTGTCGGGGAGCAATTCGCCGTTCCTTTTTTCGTTTGACTTTCCGAATCAGGTAGACGCTTCACAACATTCCACGTACTCATAGAATCACTTCGTTCGAATCGATCCAACTCGTTTCCGGAAGTCCCAGCCATTTCACCAAAAGTTTGTCACCTCTCTTACGCAAAACTTTTTCGATACGGTACGTGTCGGAGTATTTAGTTTTAGAAAGTTCCTCCTTGTAGAATAAAATAAATAAAATAAATCCCCCAATAAAATTTTACCGCCACTGTCCTTTATTATATACGTGTGACGGTTCCCGGGTAAAATTCGAACCACGGTAAAAAGTTCCGTGCTCCAATTTCGTGTGAAACCCTTGTCGAACGTTCGCTAGTAGTGCAGGTGCACCGGTTCACGGACCGAAAGTGAGGCTCGCCTTAATGGATTTGTCTCGTAAGGCATGAGCCTCATTTTCTGGCAGTGTTGCCAGCTGCTTACTCGAAAAAATCACCAAGGTTTTTTTGGGTCTAACGTAGCCTCAAGCAAGGAGCTGGCAATTTTGCTTGAGGCTCGCCTTAATAGATTTTTCTTGTAAGGCATAAGCCTTATTTTCTCGCAGTGTTGCTAATATTTTACTCGAAAAAAATCACCAAGGTTTTTTTTGGGGGGGGTAAACCTAGCCTAAAACAAGGAGCTGGCAATCTTGCTTGAGGCTTGGCTTACAGTGCATAAAGCAATTTTTGCCAACCTACTGGTACTTTTACCATGGCTTTTTACAAAAAAAAAGAGAGAGGGAAGAGAGAGGGAAGAGTTAAACAACCGACAGCTGCCAACACCCACTCTAACCTAACCTACTCTAACCTAACCTAACCTAACCTAACCTAACCTAACCTAACCTAACCTACTCTAACCTAACCTAACCTAACCTAACCTAACCTAACCTAACCTAACCTAAAGCAAGGAGCTGGCAATCTTGCTTGAGGCTTGGTTTACAGTGCATAAAGCAATTTTTGCCAACCTACTGGTATTTTTACCATGATTTTTTACAAAAAAAAAGAGAGAGGAGAGAGAGAGATTGAAGAGTTAAACAACCGTCAGCTGCCAACACCCACCCTAACGTAACCTAACCTAACCTAACCTAACCTAACCTAACCCACCCTAACCTAACCTAACCTAACCTAACCTAACCTAACCTAACCTAATGCAAGGAGCTGGCAATCTTGCTTGAGGCTTGTCTTACAGTGCATAAAGCAAGGAGCTGACAATCTTGCTTGAGGCTTGGTTTACAGTGCATAAAGCAATTTGCCAACCTACTGGTATTTTTGCCATGGCTTTTTACAAAAAAAAGAGAGAGAGAGAGAGAGAGGGGAGAGTTAAACAACCGACAGTTTACCTACAGTTTTTTTGTCTAACCTAACCTAAAGCAAGAAGCTGGCAACTTTGCTTGAGGCTTGCGTTACAGTGCATAAAGCAATTTTTGCCAACCTACATATACTAAACAAGAAGATAGGTTAGGTTAGGTTAGGTTAGGTTAGGTTAGGTTAGGTTAGGTTAGGTTAGGCAACAAACATATATACTGCCGTAAAAGAGAGGGAGATGGGTGGATGGTAATATAGTATGCGTGTGCGTGTGTGCGTATAATATGTAGCATTATTAACTAGAGTGTGTTGGCAATTTACTTGCAACTAAAAAAATAGAGATGCCAATTTTGCTGTAAGATGAAGAGAGAGAGATTTATGGCTGGCAACAGTAATGAGCGAATGCATCTTATCGTAATTTTCCAAGTCCCCGGGGGACCAAATGTTTATATATTGTGATTTTTGTAAACCTCTCTTGGGGGAATGATGTGCCACACGCGCACGCGCGTGCCTCTTATTATTTCCGTATTGTGACGCAAACCAAACAAATAACATGCTATTCATCATCAATTTAGCTGTGTTCTGTTTGGCGTCTATTTCGAGCAGTTTGCCCGGCAGTAAAGTCTTATTGTAAGAATCAGAGGTGTATATTGGCTGCACTGCATTCTGTTTATTGCAAAAATAATCCACAGTGGGTTGGATATTACAAACAATACGAGTCCGAGTTTTGAAAGTGTCTTGCATCGAATACCTGGTGACTATTTCTGATACATCAAAATTTGAAATATGAGCACGAGATGCAGAAGGAAAACGCTTAATCATCAACGTGTATTCCTATACGTTGGATAAACATGTCGTGCATCCCGTCAGGATAAGCGATGTCGACGATGATGATGCTCGTGTGATTAATCTTCTTCTAATTTCAAACGACAGTGTTCACCATTACTGTCTCAGGAATGTTATGTTTTTTTTCTCTATAAAAAAGAGAGATTTGTGTTGATTGTTTGGTTAAAAAGAATTTCCTAATTATTTGTTTTTTTTGTCACAAGAATTGTTTGAATTTCAAACATTCCTAAGTGTTTGCTTAAAGATTGATGCATTAACCTGTTAAGAATGTCATATTAATAATACCGGCTCGGAAATGTTATGTCCTCTTCCTCTATAGAAGGTCATATAAATATGCTAATTGGTTGGTTAGGGGGGATTTTTTGATTAGTAAATTGAGGTTATAAATACGTACGTATAAAGGTTTTGCTAATATGGAATGCTAAAGCTTAGTACTTGGCTTTCTCAGAGATTCGAATTCTATTAGGTTAAACAGCATAGAAATTTCACAGCAAGAATTGGCGTATACAATGTATATATTTTGAGAGGGGGGTTATAGTTTTTTTATGCTGTACGAATACTGGAAGCTTGACAGTGACAACCAACAGAGTAGGTAAACCTACATCCAGGAACTGGCAACACTAGTTTTCTGACAGTGAATTTGAAATAAAATATTAAACAAAATACATGAGTAAGCACTGTGATTACAAATAGTACCAGTGTTATGCCCCCAACTCCAACTGGGCAACTGGGGAAAATAATTGTATAATACTTGTACCTAATTGTACAACATATACACAGACATAAAAAGAGAGCCTTCCCGTAACTTACTTCATGTACAATTTATATGATTTTACAACTGTGAAAAGAAAGCATATGTGTTCTGTATGCACACATTTATTCTTATTTTTCGAAGTTGAATGAAAGCACATGTTTTTACGTTCTCGTAATACTAATCTTGCTCCACTGATTTTAAATTGCTTCCATCCGCTTTTTTTTCTGTGTTATTTCCGCATGCACGCAACATTCGTTTTCAATAGACAGAAGGAGTGTTAGTATAGCAGGCTCCGAGTTTACAATTTATTTATAATAATTTATGTAAGAATATACTTTTACTTACCGAACACAAAATAATAAAAGCACATGTTAATGTTTGCGTGTGTTCATGTTATATGACGACTGAGTAAAAAAATAATGTTGACTCCTCGAAAGATAAAGTACTCCACGTCACCAAAAAAATATCTTTTCTTGTCGATAAGTTGTCACGTTGTAATCAAAGAGTTCTGGGTTCGATATCTACTGGATTCCGATTCTATTTTAAACTGTATGCCCAGTCCTCCGATTAATCTATCTGTGCATAGAGTAAACTTAAAAAGTCGGTTAATTATTGTTGCGATTAAGAATTAAAAAAAAAGAGTGGGTGAAGTCAGATTCAAAAAATGCCACGTGATTATTTTGATTCAATAGTTCTGTCTAGTCTGCTGCATTTTTTGACTGCACTCACGCGTTTAGTTGGTTACACGGTGCAACCTACCTTGTTGATTTTGGGTGTCATGTAGTGTATTTGGTGTCTGCACCACGTCTTAGAGAGGTGTAATATGTGGTGTGGTGTATGACCACGTGGTGAGTGGTTAACTAATCAAATGAATGTTTAAAGCAGCAGACAGGCATTTGTTGAATCTTCTGAACTTGAACACTGCTATTTGTCTACTCGGTTGAATGTTATTTTTTTTCACCAGCCTGACACCGGGATACACCTGCACTGCAAAGAAGTGCAGCGTACTAGACAAGAATATTAAATTGCATACTGATCTATTGCATGCTAACCAAACCTCTTGGGAGGTGGGTCACGGGTCCTATGTATGTATGTATGTATGAAATGCGATTTGGGGGGAGGCCAAATTTTAAATTTACAGCTTAATTAATCTGCATGCATGCTTAATGTTTGATTTTTTTGTTTCTAGTTCGACATGAGATACACACAATTTTATTTTTTGAAGTACCTAGGTTAATCTGTGACATACAACTAGCGATCGACACGACCACCTGACACACAGACACAGAGAGAGTGAGCAAATTTAAAATGTGATCTATCGTGAAATAAACTAAGCTCCCTCACCCACCCACATATAGCCTTACAGGTGACTCAAAAGCAGAAATTGGTCATAGCGTGACAGGTCGATCTATCGTGAACTAAACTAACCTCCCCCACTCATACATACACACTATGTCTTACAATAAGTAAGGCTGCTATATCACATGTAAGGGCTGACGGTTGCCAACACACAAAATCTATTGCAAATTTTATTAACCTACGACATAAGCCATGGACACACACACACCAAGTCTTCCAGATAGGCTATAAGCAACTCACTTCTTGCAATTGTATAACGGGGAAAATTAACCTACAGCTAGCAACACTGTTTGAGCTGCTTTCGACGAGTAGTGTTACCAAACTTATTTTTTTGCAAATAGGCTCTACAGCTAGAGGCTTGAAACATATACCCTACCAGAGTATGCCAACTTACCTCATGTAAAAATATTACCTAGTACGGGTTAAGCTGTGACATACAACTAGCGAACGACACGACCACCTGACACACAGACAGCTTATACGCAGTTTTTCCTACACACGTACTGGGTTTAAAAGATAACTTGCAACAACCATTTCACTCACCTCCTATCATATAATAAAATTACCACAGGTTTTTGATACTTGCTGCCAGAACATGGTGGTTTTAGACTGGAAATTCAGCCCGATTATTCTATTTGTGCAAGAGAAAAATGATGATGCCTGCATTTGGAATATATAATTCTTCTTACGGTATTTTGCGTGCCCCCAGTAACCTTGCTTTCGATTCACGGAAGCTATGACGTGTATTTCCTGTTTCGCGAACATACGAGAACCTTTCACAATGTCGCATCAGATAATATATTGCAAGAGCGAGTTGGTTGTGTATATAAATCTAGTCTTGGGGAATGGACATGAATATAATGTCAAAATTATTGCATAACTTAAAAAGAACATTTATTGCACTGCGCTTACTAGCAAAGGTAAAAGTGGAATGCCCCGGCCCCTCAGAGATTCGAATATTGTTAGTTAAACAGCAAGCATTGTCATATGGACTGACGATTATTATTTTTTTAAAAAAACAGACCTCGTAGTAAGTTATAACCTGAGCTGTCTTGCAAGTCTCTCGAGTTTGATATCTGGTGAAGGAATATGATGCCACTATAAACTGTACACAAGATATACCCAGTCCCTGGCATGAGATGGACGAGGACCTATACAGTTGTACAATGGTTGTTTTTTATTAAAGCATAGCGCTTATTTACATGTCAGCGCAACATGCATGCAAAGAAGGGAGGGAGACCATAACGGATAATTCTTATTTCGATTTCAATATTTTTGCTAGTCACGCTATCTAGACGAACACTGGAAGATGGGCAAAAGCGAGGGAAAAAGAGAAATGTTATTTTTTGCCCCTCTGCCTGTGTGTGATATACTAGTTTTACATGCATACGGCTGTATCGTGAAGCGAGGCCGAAAATAATTTTTGAAAGCAGTCTCGAGCATCTTCGCGTTCAGCCAACAAGAGAAATAAAACATTACACATGGGTGTGGGGCGCAACAGCCACAGTACGGTAATGTGCATGGATGTTAAAACTTTTGGGTTTTTCTGAATAGACATACAGTCTCCAGATGGGACCGGAGCTTACTTTTTATTTGGACGAGGGGGTTCAGATCAACTATAATTTTTGTTCCCATCAAAATGAAACAAAGGATTTTACTCCACTGCTTACTTATTCAATATTTTTATTATTGTAAAGAATGGGGGCGGTGTGTTTTATTGTATATTGTCTTCCAACAACCATTTCGGGGGGCGTAAATTTATGTTTCTGCATGTATGCAAAATGCACTTAACTTCAGTTGTGAAGTTTGTTTTGCTGTTGTGATTAAATACTAAACTAAAATCTTATTACATAAGTTTGAAGTATATTTGTTAAAATCGATCTATATTATATCATCGCTATAGGTGGTCCATGTTATGCGCAGGAGAATTTTTAAAAAATGTCTTGTTTCTCGAACCTGTGGCCTGTAGATTTGCTTTGTTGGCAACAGAAACAGAAAATGGCACCATGTTATTCTATACTGATACAGGTGTACTGTAATCATAACAATTTTCTAGTAACAAAACAACAACTATGTCGGAAAGAAATGGTGGGGGGCTTGTCTGTGTGGGGTCTTATTAACTACTTCACATCTGTACCCGCACAACTCATCGACTACAAAGCAACAATGTTAGGAAGTGTGTGCATGGTCCCAAAAATACAATTTTAAAATCACTAATGAGACATGAACTCCCCTTTACTGGTGTGTATTTGAATATGCGAAAATGAGGTATTTTGAATAACCACAAAAAAAAGCTTGCAACGGTATAGAGAAGGGTCACAACTTCAAACTTTAGACGATTTTTCGTTAATCTGCAAAGGGCCAGGGCGTACGGTAAATTGATTTTATTGAAAAGTATGCAGAAGCAGTGTCGGAAGCAGTTTGAAGACTGAAACGGCTAAGGTCATAGAGAATAGTTAAAAAAAATGAACAATTATATTTTGTATTGCAGAGCATTGGATATTAAATAACATACCCCCAAAAAATCTCTGCATTATGCGTTCTGTAAAAAAATTGCCCTACGTGCCAAACTGCTGTGTCAAGTAAACATTTTCAAAAGCACTGTCGTACTTGTGTGCCGGGAAAGCAAATATGTGCGACCAAACTGTGCTCTAAGTGTGGAAAAAATATTTCTATTGCCAACTTCAAGTTGTTGTTTTTTTGACACGTATATATATTATTATTTTTTTAACAGAGGAAGAAAGTCCGTGCTTCGGAAAACGCGATGATGTGCGTAATGATATCTTCCGTCTCCTGCTTAGACTTGTACCAATCTACTGTGTACCGTCTTCTTCCCTGCCTTGCCTCGTCCAGTTCGTCCAACCTCTTGTTCAATTTTTCCCCTGCAGCCGAAAGCAGAATGTTGAGATCACCGCACCTCAGGCCGCTGATCTCCCGAAGATGGTCCTTGAGAACCATTTCACAAGGGATGCGAAATTCCGGCGTCGTTCTTGCTATGATTACAAGTTTCCCTACATCCTCACAATCTCCGTTTACTGCGTGTTTAAATATTTTACATAGTAGCTCGGGCGGCAAATCAGTTATACGAGACATGTTGTTATTATTATTATTATTATTTTTTCACTCTATGTTATTTATATACCCTACCCCAATTTTTGTTTCGTGTTCATGGCGATGGTGGTACCCAGTGCGGCGACCCGTTCACCCAGCGATGCGTCTCTGCTCACGAACCTTTCGAAAGCTGCGTGCTCTAACTTTCTGTCTGCTTCGTGACGTGCATCCAGATCCGTCTGCGTGGTGTTGTAAGCGATGTCGTGATTTTTGCATGCGGCGTACAACGGATTCACACTCTTGTCCCCTCTCTCCAATTTTTTCTCGAGTTTGGTACCCGGTCCGCAGTACTGGTAGCCAGGTAAATGCATCTCGAAAGGTAACTTGTTGATGATGTCGTTCACGAGTCCCTTTCCTTCGGCCACGTTCCAAAATTTTGGAGGCAGCGTGTTGATGATTTTGATCAGGTAACCTATGCCTCGGTAATAAAACCACTCGACGATTGTCGTGAAAATTCAGTTGTTGTGTTCGACGACGCCATCCTGGAAAATCAAAATGAAATTCGCAATTTTTTCACGCAAGGTCGTCACAAAGAAATGGATTGCTTCTACCTAGCTCAAACGTTTTCCAAAATTCCAAAACAGTTAGTACGCGACAACGCTAATTTCATATGTTTGTTTCGTCAAGATCACACCAACCTCAAGCACGCGTACGATGACTACGTAGGCGGAGACATGAACTACAATCAATTTTCGGAACGCTGCTGCTCTACTTGCTGGAACGGTGACGATTTCGGATTCGTGACGATCGACATGACGAGGAAACCCAACGACGGAAAATACAGAAACAAAATCAACGACTTTCTAAACGTTGCAACGTTGTGAGAAACGACGTATATAAATAAACGTTCGTTGAAACGTTTCAACGTTTATGCAGAAAGGTTAAAACGTATTGTCACGATTAGTCGAACATGTCGCGAAAGGCAAAATAAAAAAATAACTCCCAAATTCAAAATCGACCAAACAAGAGATAGTGAAAAAAAAACATGGAACCTTACAACATCCATTGAATAATCGACATTTTGCTGAAATGTCTCAGGCGTTCGATGGATGATCATGAAAAAATTACATTTCTAAAATTGCAGAGAGAAAAAATAATAATCTAGAAGTCTCGATTGTGATAACAGAAGAGATGGACGCGACGAGAAAACAAAAAAAAAACATAAGAAGATTAATCGATGCGGACAAGATAAACGATGATCTAATCAATAACATTACAGCATTAAGTGCCATGCATTCTTTCCTCGTTCGTAATAAAATTTAACAAATTATAAAAAGGATAGCAATCCAACTTGTCATTTGACCTCCTTAGTGAAGTATGTTATAAAAAATATATATATATTGAAAGTTTCCAGTTCGTTTCATTTCGCGATTTATCCTCATAGCCACGATAAACTTAGGAGGCACAGGCTTGTATACATTCCATATTTCGTTCGGAGGGACAAGGTAAACCGAGCACCTAACCAACCATTCAATGATAATAATATTCATGAATTTTTGTTTTGAATTGAGAAAATAAAAAAATAATCACCTCCTTTAAATATCACATCTACTCTAAAGCATTCATTCGCTGTTCATATTTTCCGTCCTTGAATTCGAATATGTGTTTTGTCTAACAATTGATTAAATTAAGTACCGAACATTATCGAAAAACAATTCTGAAAACATTATACTGAAATATTAACATTATAATAAGTGTCCTTCCATAGACGTTTCAGTCTTCAAACTGCTTCCGACACTGCTTCTGCATACTTTTCAATAAAATCAATTTACCGTACGCCCTGGCCCTTTGCAGATTAACGAAAAATCGTCTAAAGTTTGAAGTTGTGACCCTTCTCTATACCGTTGCAAGCTTTTTTTTGTGGTTATTCAAAATACCTCATTTTCGCATATTCAAATACACACCAGTAAAGGGGAGTTCATGTCTCATTAGTGATTTTAAATTTGTATTTTTGGGACCATGCACACACTTCCTAACATTGTTGCTTTGTAGTCGATGAGTTGTGCGGGTACAGATGTGAAGTAGTTAATAAGACCCCACACAGACAAGCCCCCCACCATTTCTTTCCGACATAGTTGTTGTTTTGTTACTAGAAAATTGTTATGATTACAGTACACCTGTATCAGTATAGAATAACATGGTGCCATTTTCTGTTTCTGTTGCCAACAAAGCAAATCTACAGGCCACAGGTTCGAGAAACAAGACATTTTTTAAAAATTCTCCTGCGCATAACATGGACCACCTATAGCGATGATATAATATAGATCGATTTTAACAAATATACTTCAAACTTATGTAATAAGATTTTAGTTTAGTATTTAATCACAACAGCAAAACAAACTTCACAACTGAAGTTAAGTGCATTTTGCATACATGCAGAAACATAAATTTACGCCCCCCGAGGTGGTTGTTGGAAGACAATATACAATAAAACACACCGCCCCCATTCTTTACAATAATAAAAATATTGAATAAGTAAGCAGTGGAGTAAAATCCTTTGTTTCATTTTGATGGGAACAAAAATTATAGTTGATCTGAACCCCCTCGTCCAAATAAAAAGTAAGCTCCGGTCCCATCTGGAGACTGTATGTCTATTCAGAAAAACCCAAAAGTTTTAACATCCATGCACATTACCGTACTGTGGCTGTTGCGCCCCACACCCATGTGTAATGTTTTATTTCTCTTGTTGGCTGAACGCGAAGATGCTCGAGACTGCTTTCAAAAATTATTTTCGGCCTCGCTTCACGATACAGCCGTATGCATGTAAAACTAGTATATCACACACAGGCAGAGGGGCAAAAAATAACATTTCTCTTTTTCCCTCGCTTTTGCCCATCTTCCAGTGTTCGTCTAGATAGCGTGACTAGCAAAAATATTGAAATCGAAATAAGAATTATCCGTTATGGTCTCCCTCCCTTCTTTGCATGCATGTTGCGCTGACATGTAAATAAGCGCTATGCTTTAATAAAAAACAACCATTGTACAACTGTATAGGTCCTCGTCCATCTCATGCCAGGGACTGGGTATATCTTGTGTACAGTTTATAGTGGCATCATATTCCTTCACCAGATATCAAACTCGAGAGACTTGCAAGACAGCTCAGGTTATAACTTACTACGAGGTCTGTTTTTTTAAAAAAATAATAATCGTCAGTCCATATGACAATGCTTGCTGTTTAACTAACAATATTCGAATCTCTGAGGGGCCGGGGCATTCCACTTTTACCTTTGCTAGTAAGCGCAGTGCAATAAATGTTCTTTTTAAGTTATGCAATAATTTTGACATTATATTCATGTCCATTCCCCAAGACTAGATTTATATACACAACCAACTCGCTCTTGCAATATATTATCTGATGCGACATTGTGAAAGGTTCTCGTATGTTCGCGAAACAGGAAATACACGTCATAGCTTCCGTGAATCGAAAGCAAGGTTACTGGGGGCACGCAAAATACCGTAAGAAGAATTATATATTCCAAATGCAGGCATCATCATTTTTCTCTTGCACAAATAGAATAATCGGGCTGAATTTCCAGTCTAAAACCACCATGTTCTGGCAGCAAGTATCAAAAACCTGTGGTAATTTTATTATATGATAGGAGGTGAGTGAAATGGTTGTTGCAAGTTATCTTTTAAACCCAGTACGTGTGTAGGAAAAACTGCGTATAAGCTGTCTGTGTGTCAGGTGGTCGTGTCGTTCGCTAGTTGTATGTCACAGCTTAACCCGTACTAGGTAATATTTTTACATGAGGTAAGTTGGCATACTCTGGTAGGGTATATGTTTCAAGCCTCTAGCTGTAGAGCCTATTTGCAAAAAAATAAGTTTGGTAACACTACTCGTCGAAAGCAGCTCAAACAGTGTTGCTAGCTGTAGGTTAATTTTCCCCGTTATACAATTGCAAGAAGTGAGTTGCTTATAGCCTATCTGGAAGACTTGGTGTGTGTGTGTCCATGGCTTATGTCGTAGGTTAATAAAATTTGCAATAGATTTTGTGTGTTGGCAACCGTCAGCCCTTACATGTGATATAGCAGCCTTACTTATTGTAAGACATAGTGTGTATGTATGAGTGGGGGAGGTTAGTTTAGTTCACGATAGATCGACCTGTCACGCTGTGACCAATTTCTGCTTTTGAGTCACCTGTAAGGCTATATGTGGGTGGGTGAGGGAGCTTAGTTTATTTCACGATAGATCACATTTTAAATTTGCTCACTCTCTCTGTGTCTGTGTGTCAGGTGGTCGTGTCGATCGCTAGTTGTATGTCACAGATTAACCTAGGTACTTCAAAAAATAAAATTGTGTGTATCTCATGTCGAACTAGAAACAAAAAAATCAAACATTAAGCATGCATGCAGATTAATTAAGCTGTAAATTTAAAATTTGGCCTCCCCCCAAATCGCATTTCATACATACATACATACATAGGACCCGTGGCCCACCTCCCAAGAGGTTTGGTTAGCATGCAATAGATCAGTATGCAATTTAATATTCTTGTCTAGTACGCTGCACTTCTTTGCAGTGCAGGTGTATCCCGGTGTCAGGCTGGTGAAAAAAAATAACATTCAACCGAGTAGACAAATAGCAGTGTTCAAGTTCAGAAGATTCAACAAATGCCTGTCTGCTGCTTTAAACATTCATTTGATTAGTTAACCACTCACCACGTGGTCATACACCACACCACATATTACACCTCTCTAAGACGTGGTGCAGACACCAAATACACTACATGACACCCAAAATCAACAAGGTAGGTTGCACCGTGTAACCAACTAAACGCGTGAGTGCAGTCAAAAAATGCAGCAGACTAGACAGAACTATTGAATCAAAATAATCACGTGGCATTTTTTGAATCTGACTTCACCCACTCTTTTTTTTTAATTCTTAATCGCAACAATAATTAACCGACTTTTTAAGTTTACTCTATGCACAGATAGATTAATCGGAGGACTGGGCATACAGTTTAAAATAGAATCGGAATCCAGTAGATATCGAACCCAGAACTCTTTGATTACAACGTGACAACTTATCGACAAGAAAAGATATTTTTTTGGTGACGTGGAGTACTTTATCTTTCGAGGAGTCAACATTATTTTTTTACTCAGTCGTCATATAACATGAACACACGCAAACATTAACATGTGCTTTTATTATTTTGTGTTCGGTAAGTAAAAGTATATTCTTACATAAATTATTATAAATAAATTGTAAACTCGGAGCCTGCTATACTAACACTCCTTCTGTCTATTGAAAACGAATGTTGCGTGCATGCGGAAATAACACAGAAAAAAAGCGGATGGAAGCAATTTAAAATCAGTGGAGCAAGATTAGTATTACGAGAACGTAAAAACATGTGCTTTCATTCAACTTCGAAAAATAAGAATAAATGTGTGCATACAGAACACATATGCTTTCTTTTCACAGTTGTAAAATCATATAAATTGTACATGAAGTAAGTTACGGGAAGGCTCTCTTTTTATGTCTGTGTATATGTTGTACAATTAGGTACAAGTATTATACAATTATTTTCCCCAGTTGCCCAGTTGGAGTTGGGGGCATAACACTGGTACTATTTGTAATCACAGTGCTTACTCATGTATTTTGTTTAATATTTTATTTCAAATTCACTGTCAGAAAACTAGTGTTGCCAGTTCCTGGATGTAGGTTTACCTACTCTGTTGGTTGTCACTGTCAAGCTTCCAGTATTCGTACAGCATAAAAAAACTATAACCCCCCTCTCAAAATATATACATTGTATACGCCAATTCTTGCTGTGAAATTTCTATGCTGTTTAACCTAATAGAATTCGAATCTCTGAGAAAGCCAAGTACTAAGCTTTAGCATTCCATATTAGCAAAACCTTTATACGTACGTATTTATAACCTCAATTTACTAATCAAAAAATCCCCCCTAACCAACCAATTAGCATATTTATATGACCTTCTATAGAGGAAGAGGACATAACATTTCCGAGCCGGTATTATTAATATGACATTCTTAACAGGTTAATGCATCAATCTTTAAGCAAACACTTAGGAATGTTTGAAATTCAAACAATTCTTGTGACAAAAAAAACAAATAATTAGGAAATTCTTTTTAACCAAACAATCAACACAAATCTCTCTTTTTTATAGAGAAAAAAAACATAACATTCCTGAGACAGTAATGGTGAACACTGTCGTTTGAAATTAGAAGAAGATTAATCACACGAGCATCATCATCGTCGACATCGCTTATCCTGACGGGATGCACGACATGTTTATCCAACGTATAGGAATACACGTTGATGATTAAGCGTTTTCCTTCTGCATCTCGTGCTCATATTTCAAATTTTGATGTATCAGAAATAGTCACCAGGTATTCGATGCAAGACACTTTCAAAACTCGGACTCGTATTGTTTGTAATATCCAACCCACTGTGGATTATTTTTGCAATAAACAGAATGCAGTGCAGCCAATATACACCTCTGATTCTTACAATAAGACTTTACTGCCGGGCAAACTGCTCGAAATAGACGCCAAACAGAACACAGCTAAATTGATGATGAATAGCATGTTATTTGTTTGGTTTGCGTCACAATACGGAAATAATAAGAGGCACGCGCGTGCGCGTGTGGCACATCATTCCCCCAAGAGAGGTTTACAAAAATCACAATATATAAACATTTGGTCCCCCGGGGACTTGGAAAATTACGATAAGATGCATTCGCTCATTACTGTTGCCAGCCATAAATCTCTCTCTCTTCATCTTACAGCAAAATTGGCATCTCTATTTTTTTAGTTGCAAGTAAATTGCCAACACACTCTAGTTAATAATGCTACATATTATACGCACACACGCACACGCATACTATATTACCATCCACCCATCTCCCTCTCTTTTACGGCAGTATATATGTTTGTTGCCTAACCTAACCTAACCTAACCTAACCTAACCTAACCTAACCTAACCTAACCTATCTTCTTGTTTAGTATATGTAGGTTGGCAAAAATTGCTTTATGCACTGTAACGCAAGCCTCAAGCAAAGTTGCCAGCTTCTTGCTTTAGGTTAGGTTAGACAAAAAAACTGTAGGTAAACTGTCGGTTGTTTAACTCTCCCCCCTCTCTCTCTCTCTCTCTTTTTTTTGTAAAAAGCCATGGCAAAAATACCAGTAGGTTGGCAAATTGCTTTATGCACTGTAAACCAAGCCTCAAGCAAGATTGTCAGCTCCTTGCTTTATGCACTGTAAGACAAGCCTCAAGCAAGATTGCCAGCTCCTTGCATTAGGTTAGGTTAGGTTAGGTTAGGTTAGGTTAGGTTAGGTTAGGGTGGGTTAGGTTAGGTTAGGTTAGGTTAGGTTAGGTTAGGTTAGGTTAGGGTGGGTGTTGGCAGCTGACGGTTGTTTAACTCTTCCCTCTCTCTCTCTCCTCTGTCTTTTTTTTTTGTAAAAAATCATGGTAAAAATACCAGTAGGTTGGCAAAAATTGCTTTATGCACTGTAAACCAAGCCTCAAGCAAGATTGCCAGCTCCTTGCTTTAGGTTAGGTTAGGTTAGGTTAGGTTAGGTTAGGTTAGGTTAGAGTAGGTTAGGTTAGGTTAGGTTAGGTTAGGTTAGGTTAGGTTAGAGTAGGTTAGGTTAGAGTGGGTGTTGGCAGCTGTCGGTTGTTTAACTCTTCCCTCTCTCTTCCCTCTCTCTTTTTTTTTGTAAAAAGCCATGGTAAAAGTACCAGTAGGTTGGCAAAAATTGCTTTATGCACTGTAAGCCAAGCCTCAAGCAAGATTGCCAGCTCCTTGTTTTAGGCTAGGTTTACCCCCCCCCAAAAAAAAACCTTGGTGATTTTTTTCGAGTAAAATATTAGCAACACTGCGAGAAAATAAGGCTTATGCCTTACAAGAAAATTCTATTAAGGCGAGCCTCAAGCAAAATTGCCAGCTCCTTGCTTGAGGCTACGTTAGACCCAAAAAAAACCTTGGTGATTTTTTCGAGTAAGCAGCTGGCAACACTGCCAGAAAATGAGGCTCATGCCTTACGAGACAAATCCATTAAGGCGAGCCTCACCGAGCCTCACTTTCGGTCCGTGAACCGGTGCACCTGCACTACTTTCGCTTCAATTTACTGATCCTCACCTGGTCTCCAATTTTGTATTTAGCTCTTTTTGTCGTGGGTGTGTACTTTGGACAGTAAACACTAGAAATTAAACGCTGCTCGTCGGACTTCGTAACGTCAGCTGGCTTCATGCCTATCGTTCTGTGCACCGTGTGATTATAGTCGTTAACGAGTTCCGGAAGAATGGTGACCCACTTGTAGCTTCCCTGAAGCGTGAAGCGTGACCACATGCACGATTTCAGAGTGCGATTGAATCTTTCCACGATGCTGGCTTTGACGTCACTGAAGGTCGAGTAATGTCGAACGTCATGTTTCCGAATACACATTTGGAATACGGCGTTGTAGAATTCCTTCCCCTTGTCCGTGTGCAGAAACCGAGGTCGTCTGCGAAAAATTAATTTGAATGCTTCCGTGACGCATGTTCCCGTTTTGGTTTCAACGGCAGAGCCCATGCAAATTTCGAAAATGTGTCTATGACGGTCGTAAGAAGGTACGTCAACATAATTTTTTATGAGCGTTTTCAGTTCGGAATCGATTTTCAGAATAGGATCGAGACATTGCGTTTGGAGCGTAGCGATCTCCGACTCTAAACTTTTGTTTAAGGTCTCCTGCAAAGCGATCAAATCGCTCCTCAACTTTTTAACTCGAACATCCAACATGAGAATCTCTTCTGCGTGGTCTACACGCTTGGTGTGGCCGAAAATGTCGTTAGGCATTTTGTTAACGGTTATTTATAATAGGATAGACGATTCGTAATTCTACGAAGAGAGGAATGAGTTTGTCGTAATCTCCTAGGAGTTCCACGTATAAACAATCTCTTGCAGACACATCGTACGCCATGTTAGAAAGCACCTTGTCGTGCTTCATTCGAAAAATGTTCTTGTCGGTAGAAATTTTTATTTCGCCTGCGTTCTCCGGATTCACGGTGATCCGAAGTTTCCCGTCGATCGGAATTTCGTAGAAATGTAAATTGTTGTTGAAGACGTAAAACATCTTGACGACTTCATCATCCAATTTTGTCCAAATGCTGTTGAGATGAACGATCAACAGACCGTTGAGTTTAGATAACACTGAAGGTAGATCTGTCGTAGTGCGGTGTACAGTCTCCATGTTGATCTGTTTTCGGAAACCAAAGAGATTCATTGTCCTTGCTATTTATTTATTGTGTATGTGAGACAGTTAAAGTTTTTATTTTTTTTCATTTGCATTGCCTACAATTTTTACTAATTTCTAAACGATAGTGCCCCCAAGGCAACGTGTGGATTCCACAAGACAAAATACATCTTTTATAGTCATGCGGATCTAATGCTACTTTCCTAACTTTGTTTGTTGTAATCACGTGGTCTACACTTTGGATTCTTTGTTCTATACTTAGTATCGTCGATTGTGAGTAAAGGCAATCGATGTAATCGTGGAAGGTGAGTTTGTTCTCCACCGTATTCTTGCACACACCTTTTGCTTTCTTCGTGACGCTACTTTCTGTTCTCATGGCATACATTTTCGAACGCAAACCCGCGAACTCGACAATAATATCACCGTTACATTCATCTTTCAGTTTACATAGGACTTTTTTGTTGAGGGAAGGAATCCCAAATCTGTTGGGTTGAGGATATGCAGAAGTATCGAAATACTCGAACATGGAAGGATTTTTATGTCTTCATAGAGGTTAGGTGTTTGTATGCTGTAAATGAAGCTGTCGGTGTCCGTGTACAAAAGTGATATCTTATCATTGAAGAAGGGTTTCATCACGTCGTAATGAAATTCGAACATGTAAAGTTTCGACAAGTCGATAACCGTTGCGCCAACGTAAATTGGTTTTCTGAATTTCATCAATTTTATATCTAGATTGAAAAGTGCCAAATTCTCATTCTAAATTTTTCTCGACTTGAATCTCGGATCGGCCACCCACTTCATGCATTTATTTTTATCTGAAACCAATTTCACGTCTACATGATTCCGCACGTTTTCCATCGTCTTGCCATACACCGCGTTATTCATCAATTTAAAAAAAATCTTTGTCTAAATCGGAAGTGGCAACCGTCCTATGTTGCGTGTTTGTTTCAATGTACGGTTTGAGCCACTCGGAATGTTTAAACCTGTGGACTCTTCTAATATTCGCTACCTTAGCACCCTTCCCGATCAAGAATCGGAGATTCGAGTAATGAACAACGTATCTCTTTTTCCCCTCTAGAGTCAATAAAAGCTTGCATTGATTAGAATGAGGCGAAGATTTGAACTCGCATGCCGGTGGTAAATCGCTGAACAGATCGTGTAAATGGTCGGGGAATTCGAGATCCACCTCTGCGAAGAAGCCATACTCACTAGTCGAAATTTTCTATGTCTATCGATGCCCATTCGAATCCCCCGTAAGGAAGATTCTGTACCATGGCATGTCCGTAGAGATTATTAACGTCGGCGTAGAAGATGTAATTCGATGCTCGATTTGAATCATAATCTTCTTTCATGTGCACGTTGTTGGCTTTTGCATATCTCTGTACACATTGTACCATCCCGCCCCGAATCCCCCTCTCGATGAAAAGTAACATGCCCACGTCCGATATCAGTTCCAGCTTGACCTTTGTCTGGAATAACTTTGCCGACCACGCTAATCCCGGTAGGCTGTAGAAATACGCTGGATCTAATTTATAAATATTCGTTGCCGTTTTCCTGAACGCTTCAAAAACATCCGCGAGTATCGTTACGTCTAATTTTAAGTAGGCATCGTGGTAGTCTCCGAGTGTCCTACATTCTAATTTCTCCCACATGAGTTGCGCGTGTTGGTATTCTTCGTCCGTAATTCCTTTCTCTCTGAGTCTGCTGTAAAATTCTCTTGGAAGTGGGATAGCTTCGTCGTTAAATTTAGAATTATCACTAACATATTCGTAAGGATAAATCCCTTTACGTCTAACGAGTTCTATGTCTACGTTGGGAAAACTAGCTTTTGTAATTTTGAATTGTTCGTCTAAAAGTTTGCTGGCAAGAGCGTCCAGGCTGGCAGAGAGAAATCTGTATGAATCCAGAAACCTCATCTCGATGGTATTTTTAGTCTCATGAATCATAACTTTCTTACTTATAGAGATGTATCGTTCTTCGTTTTGAGCATGAATATCTACTTTTTGAGTGTCGTATCCGAGTTTCCTAATTAAGGGATGAAAGTAATAATTAGAACCATTGTGAAAGAATATGGGGACGAATTTTTGTTTTTGGATTTTGAGGTTGCATGCATTACAGATTCCGCTTATGAAGCGACCGTCCGTATGCGAATGGTGAAACACTTTACGATTGTCGTCTGTGAAGTGGTTATCACACACAGGACACTTGACAGTGTCATAGTAATTTTGAAGTTCGATAGCAGATAACGGAAGCATCGGTTTCGATGTTTGCAGCATGCATCCAATTTTCCCAACTTCCTCGATCATCTTTTCGATGAAGCGTTCGATTGCATCGGGTCCTCGGTATACGTACGGTTCATCTATTTTATCCTGTAGCACAACAAAGTAACCGAAACTGTTTGGTTCGTGAAGCTGGTAAGGTGTGGTGGAAGAAACTTCGGGATCCGGATCGCAGTATGAGAGTGGTTTGAGGAACGCCTCGAAATCAGCAACGATGATGGTCGGATGTTCCAACAATGCCTTCTGCATTTTGAATTCTTCCACTTCGATCTTTTCGGGCATCAACATTCAAACCGGTCTGTTGTTGCCGCAATATATTTTATTTTCGGCAAGTTTCTCGATAGCAATCTGACGTCCGGTGTATTTTCGATAATCGACTTGTTTTTGATCGTCGAACGTGGTCAAACACCTTGGGCAAACTTCGATGTGGTTTGCATGCTTGGTTGATTGACTTCTGACCAAACGTAATAGAGAACGAATTAGCGTGTAGTGATGAACATCCTCGTTGGAAATAAGAAGAAGATTTATTACACAAGCATCGTCTTCGTCGATATCGCTTATCCTAACGGGATGCACGAGATATTTATCTGACGTGAAGGAATATACATTAATAGCGATGCGTTTTCCTGAACGATTTTCAAACTTTGTTATATCCGACAATGTCACCGGGTATTCGATGCCAGACATTACACTTTCAAACTCGGACTCGTATTGTTTGTAATGTCCAACCCACTGTGGATTATTTTTGCAATAAACAGGATGCAGTGCAGCAAATATACACCAAAGGAAACACTTGTTATCGCTGTTCTGTATATTTAACACGGCTCTCTTGTGTTGAATGTTCGGTGGAAGAGGAACGTAGCTGGAAGCGCGAAGAGGCGAGAATCGGTTCACGTAAACGGTTAACGTGTGAGGACTTCCACACAGAGACCATCCCGACCCTTTAGCCTCGCAATCGTTTTGTTTCTTAACCAGCTCATTGGTAACTTTATAATAGAAGTTGTCTAAATTTTCGACGTCAGCAAAATAAAGAGTCTGGTTTTTTGTACGATGATAAAAAATACTCGTTGTGCCATCGACTTTTTCGTATTCAGAAAACAGAACAACGTATACTTTTATAGAGTTGTTTTCAAGTTTATCTTTTAAAATATTTTGTACAGATGTTTTCGTTTCATCCAAGAAACTAAGGATGTCACGGCCTGGTTCTGACTTAATTGAAAAATCCTGGAGTTGGTCGTTGAATGCAGATCTAATTGATTTGCGTTCATTAGATAATTTAATTTGCTTGGAAGTGGAAGCTTCCGTTTCTGAATTATCGATTTTCCTTTTCGATGCTTGTCCGGTCGATGGTTTGCAAATTTTGAGGTGTTTACTTAAATGTGCAATGCTGATCATTTTTCTACATCGAGCACAATACTTAGAAGGTAACGAACGATTTAAACTCGAAGCTGTTTCGTTACATCTTGCCCTGTGCTTGCTAATATTAGTTTTAGATATTAATTTTTTGCAAGTAACACTTTCAGTTTTATCATTTTTACGATTGAAACTGGTGGTGGATGGCATTGCTTTCTCCAAAATCACAGAAATCAAAAAGTCTAGTATATAGCGATACAATTTTCAGGTATGTTATTTTATATAGAATTCCTTGGGGTGAAATAGAAAACGAACGATCACGTCAAAATTCAATCTGGTTCAAATTACTATGAAAAACCACGTGAAACACCTTTAAACTTGAAATAATAGATGGTATGTAGCTTCAAAAAAGTTAAAAACCTATTTTTTTTTACAAAAACGAGGAGTGCTGCGACAGGACGTCCGTACTCTTCGGCTGCTCTCACGAGACTGACTGATCTGCCGTGTATGCCGTCTTTTATAATAAAAGCGCGGACCGTATTGAAAACACCTGTAATAATTAACCAATCAGAAGATATGACACATCACATTACGTCATAACTTGTTGCAACATGTTGTGTAATAGTTTACTCCCTTATAGTTAATGCAACGAAGGGCATTAGATATGAGTCATCACAATGTTACGTAATAACTTGTTGCAAAAACGTTGTGCAATAGTATACCCTTATAAGTAATACAATTAAGGGGTGCTTAATATGAGTCATCACAATGTTACGTAATAACTTGTGTTGTAGGCTCCACGTCATCGCCATGTTACGCTCGCCATTGTTTTTTTTCTTTCTAATTTTCCAAGTCCATTAATTGTTAGGTTAAGTTGTGTCACGTAAGATTGTGAGCCTCATTTATTAATTGTTAGGTTAAGTTGTGTCACGTAAGATCGTGAGCCTCGCCATAGTAAATCGAAGGGCTCATACTTTTCTGTTAAGATCCGAACCCCACTTCCACTTTGATATCAAACGCAATAAAGAAAGGGCCGCACACACATTTTTTTCCTATCAACAACGGTACACAAACAAAATCCATGCTAAAATGTATGTGTAGTTCTGCGAGTGTATTTTTTCTTCCACAATACGTTAAGGACGGTTAGGCTTGTTTCATGGGAGTCCCATCCACAATACGTTCAGGGCTGTTAGGCTCGTTTCAAGAATCAACTCGCAGAACACTCGCTCTAGATGATATGGATGTTTCCACGGCACAGAGCTTCGGATTATGAGGGATGCAAGGTGGCGTAATCCGCATCCGAAAATTAGTCCCCCAATTCCATTGTCTGAACTGATCATCATCCCCCCACCCCGCGTTTTTTCGATGAAAAGCCAGGAAGTACTCTTCCGCTCTCTTATTTGTTCAGTGAACATGCCCTTCACACAGCACAGTCGATTTCAAATACCGCTACAATACCATTTTTTTTTTTTTGCATCATGAGGAGAAAAACATCGTAGCAGGGGGCTCCAAAAACATCGTAGGAGAGGTCCTCCCGTTAGGTCGCAGCAGGGGGGCCACATTGTAGAAGATCACACATGAGTTTTTTTAAAAAAAACCATCGTAGCAGATTAGGCTGAGAGCAAGGTCGTAGTAGATTACACTGAGGGACCTTACAGTAAGAGGAGACAGCAGACTTATAGGAAAATGTTGTAAGTCATTTCAAAAGTAGGTCAAAGGACGAGGTTAGCATAAGAGCAAAATTTGCAGGAGGTAAAAAATAGCTTAAAAAGTGATGCCAGAGTTTCTTCTGTCCATTTTTCTCTCATTGTAGGTTAGTTTAGTGCGTAAAACGTCGTAAAATAAAAAGTAGGTCAAAGGACTGTTCCAGAACGTACCATACAACCTACTCTCTAAGTAGGTCAAAGCACGTAGAGGCTCTCGTGTAGTTTAGCACGTAATAAAAAAAATAAATAGGTTAAGTTATCACATAAGATCGTGGCATTCGTACCAAGTGTGAGTGGGAAAAAAATTAGATGCGGTGAAAATTGCACTGAAAAATCGTCAAACGCTATAAAATCAACAAAAAAATCGTCAAAATATGCTACCACTGAGGTTAAATCCATAAAAAAAGGGCTCGTACCAAGTGTTATTTTGAAACAACTAATTAGTACTACTGCAGTTTTTAAAATTACAATATAAGAGCGCAATCAATTTCAGAAGGAAATATTTTTTAAAGGCATTCTTTTGTTTTCTACCACTTGTTTTCTACCAATTGGAATACGTAACAATAACTATTGTAAACACATGTTTTCCTATAATGTTTGATTATATTTTCTTACATACTTTACGTTTTTTACGTGTAATTTACATGTCATGTAGATAACTTTATTTTACTCTTAATTGTACACAACTCTGGAAGGAACACACACCATGTAGTGCTTGTCTTTCAAATTATTATAGAGTACTGTGATATAACCACTATTCCACGAGGGTAGAATAGTAAAATAATATTCATATTTTGGTTGTATTGCATTGTGCCTACCTTTCTATATTCCTCTTGAAAATGAGTATGATTGATGAACTGGTGGTTTAATGAGGGAATAAACACAAACAAACAATGACGCGTAACTTTGCACTCTAACCTAAAATTCTAACCTCGAGGTGTGATAAATAGACCTCGAATTTTTAGGTTCTGAAATGTGTGCTTTTAGGTTGCTAAAATAGGCTCTGAAAATCGTAAAATAGGTTCTAAAATTCCTAAAATAGGTCCTAAAAATCTTAAGTTAGGCACGAAAAATCTTGAAGTAGGTTTAAAAAAATTAAAATACTTCAAAATTCCTGAAAAAGCTGATTAGTTATAGTCACCGGCAATGAAAATGGAACACCTATATCCTAAAATACGCACTAGCTTGCATAACGTGTATTGTGTGTTGTCTAACCCTACGGCGATGACAGAAAACTTACCATTTGAAATTTGCTATTAAAATCCAGTCTTCGCCGTATAATTAAGCAAAAAAAAAAACATTCATGTTATCCACAGTCAAACTCCGGAATTTTGTATGTGACGATCATCTTATATGCTGAAAATAATATTTCAACAAAAATATAGTGGTGCAAACTTCAGTGTTGAAATGTTCTTTTGCAAGACATGAATGCCACAAAGCACCGAAGTGACGCTAAAATGAACAGGACAACGAAGATCAAAAGTTAGCACTTTGTGCTGTATACAGTTCAGGTAACAGTGGCACCAGACATTTTGCTTTGTTTAGAGCTGTAAGAAATCACCATGGACTTGTAGGAAGGCAAATCGACAGAGAGTACTTTTCAAACACGTTCGTCATGGACGTTTTTTCTGACCAAAGAAAGCAAATGCCTCTGTGAGACATAAAAATCCTGTTAAACCTTTTAAAGTATATAAGAACCTAAAAAAATGTTTGATTTAGGCGCATAAACCTAAAATAGGTTCTAACAAGCAAAATAGTTTTTTTAGGCACTATAAAACTTCATCAGTTGTTGCGTTTTTTAACGAAACGCTGACATAACTTATTATTTATTACATACCTGTAAAGGAAAAAAATAGGTTAAAATCCTAAAATCCTAGGTCTAGTGATAAAGAACCGAAGCAGTGACGGAGTTCGAAAAGTAAAACTAACAAGGGATGCAGAGAAATTAGAATTTGAAATTACAAATGTGTTATTCATGGGCGAAGTTCAGTGTGTGGCTGCTCTACCACTTCAACCGCAAGAATCACATGCGATGGGCGGGAATCGAACCCGGATCAACTGTATGGAAGGCACTATGCTCACCATTACAGAGGGGATATACTTTAGGGGACAGTTACATTTAATATAACACTAATTTGCAAACAAAAAATGTTTATTTTGACTTAAAGGGCATTTATTTACAGAGTTCCCCTTCCCGTCTGGAGGAGAAGTAGGGGAGGCGGACGAGTCGATCGGAATGGGGGAAGGGGTCGTGCGCCGTTGATCCCCTCTGGCGACGGATGACTGTTGCTGGTGAAGCCTCCTTGTTAGTATATCTCTGCCACCTTGCAAGAGAGAAAAAGGAAGTCTATACTCTATCCCCGTAATTTGTGGAGCAAGGCCCCGTATAGAAGGAAGGGATCGCTTCCCCCCTCGACGCAATCCCTTTTCCTCTAACGTGTTTATTAGTGGAGATACTTGTGCAGAGACTTGTTTTTGTTCGTTTTCTCTACAGATAATTGGGACACTGTATAGGCACAATGGTTCGAATCCAGTTTTAAACTATACCCTGTCCTAAATATATCTGGAGCAAAGCCACGTATAGTGACAGAGAAGGGGGGGAGGGATCAACTTGGCAGAGCAAAACAGTACACGCTGCTAAGACGACTGGTAACAGCAGTCGCTTTCCCCCTCCACGCAATTCCGTTCCTCTCATGTGTTCATTATTGTAGCCGTATCGCATCACTACTTGCGCAGAGACTTGTTTTCGTTCGCCTGCTCCAGAGAAAAAATAGATCCAGTCAAAATCAACTTCGACAAACTTTTGCCAATGAAGCCTTTACAGGTATTCCAAAGCAACTCTCCCTGTAGACTCGCCCGTGTGTTCTACTGATGGTATGATAATAATCTTCGATAAGTGCTTCACAATAAGTAAGAAAATACACTTTCATCTCACCACACCCCAAACGCACCTCGAAATTACTTTTACCAGGAAAGGGACTGTGGTCCTAACATTTACATAAACCCTTTCCAATGGGCATCACGACATGGAAATTGACCCTCCAAGCACGAAGGTCCTGTCGCTAATCATACCAAATACCTGCCATGACTATCACGAATGATATCAATGTAGACAGACCACTTTCTCTCGAATTTCCGCATGCATTCTAAGTGCGCGTACACACGTACTGAAAGTCCAAGAATTTGCATTTCCTTTCTGTGTTTTAAATTTTGGTTATTCAGAATCAGGGTGGATGAAAATCATGATTTTTTTTAAAAAAATATATATTTTTTCATTCTTTTTTTAATTTAAATCGGATTTTTTTATTTGAATGGATATTTTGATTTTTGGAAACATGCGTAAAATTGTTTGCAAGGCCGCCCGCAGAATTTTTCCTCAGGGGGGGCAGAGTCACAGAAACTCTTATTATAACTATAGTTATTATAAATATTATTACTGCTATTATTATTGTTTTTATTTTTGTTGTTGTTATTATTATTACATTATCACATTACTACAACTACTACAACTTATGTTTTTCTTATATTACATACATTTGTATGTGTGTATCTACGAGTATAAACAATTTCCTATCATACCCTAAGGTATGAGAGATGTTATTGGGAATGTAGCTCACTTATCATTCATCCTTGATGGTAGAGCACTCTCTGCTCATAGTGAGCTGGGTGGTAAGGTGAAAGAGGTGAAATTAGCTACTTTACTGAATAGCAATACACAACTCTTGAGTATAAACCCCTTCAGATTGGATCAGCATGTTGAAAGGAAATACCCGTCTCTCGCTGTGGAAGTGTTCCTTCGTAGAGTCGAACCACGGACTACTTGTAACGAAGTGTCCGTTTGTAATCCAAGTCTGGCAAGCCCAAACTTCTCTCTCCTTCTCTGACTAATAATCTCCAACTGACTGCTCGCTTAGAACTGACCACTGAACTCTCTGCTCCCAGACATTTTTTCCAACTCAATTTACTCAATATCGCCAACTCAGTTACCTGTAGAGTCTTCCTTGATTGCGTTTGTTTGCACCTCTTTGCAACAATCGCGATCAGGGAAGCTCAAGAAAGTTCGGCAATGTCTGACAAGACATTCCTTAGATGTTTCGAGCTATTTCCTGACAGGAAGGTTGATGGCTATATGTCTGGGGTTCCGAGGTCTTTGTGCTTTACATTTCAACAATTCTACGGATTGTTATGATTTGCATAACTGTATACTTAACATTAATTCATGTAGTACAAAAAGCTGTTTTTTTTATATTTAGATAGTCAGTGTAAAATAGCTTAAATGTAACCCTACTTCAAATAATACTAATAATAATAATAATAATAATAATAATAATAATAGTTGCTTAGATGCTATAATTACGGCCTGTAAGTCACAGAACACGAAAAATATCTCTACAATTTCACCATTCGTTTTACATTAGCTCTTTCCAGAAATCTCCCCCCCCCCTTTGCGGGTGACCATGAGTAGACCTAGTGGCCGGGTACTGGGCCAACATTTGGGGCTCGGTGGGGCTCGCAGTGTTGACAACAGTTTACTCGAAAAAATCACCAAGGTTTTTGGTCTAACCTAACCTAAAAAGCAAAGGAACTGACAATTTTGCTTGAGAGTTCACAAACCGGAAGTGGGGCTCGTGGGGCTCGGTGGGGCAGAGCACAGTTTGGTTGTACATATTTACTTTCCCGGCACACAAGTACGACAGTGTCTTTGAAAATGTTGTAGTACAAGTGGCCCGGTACTGAATTTTCATTTGGGGCTCGTGGGGCTTGTCGTAGCCTTTTATGATGTATATTTTGAGGGGCACAGAGTTGGCGACACTGTGGGGTTTTTACTGTAGCCTTTTATGAGGGGGGGTTTATTGCTTTTTGTTTACATCTGGTAACTCTATTGGATGTTTCTTTTTTGAGGCTTGGGTTTTGCCAACCCATCCGAAGAAAATTCCACTATATGATCTTTCACTGGCTAAGCTAACCTACAAATAGGAATTGGTAACACCGACGAGTCTTGAATTATTATTTGATGCTCGTCGGTGTTGCCTACCCACTCTACAAAAATTCTACTATATGATATTTTGAAACTTTTGAATGCAACTTATCGTAATTTTCCAACTGTGGGACCAAATGTTTATATATCGTGATCTTTGTAAATCTTTTTCGGGAACAATGTGTCGCACACACACACGCGCGCGTGCGTGCCTGTATTGTGACGCAAGCAAACAAAAAAAAACTTTGACCGTATTCTTAAATAACTAACAAAGACAATGAATCTTTTTGGCTTCCGCAAACAGATCAACATGGAGACTGCACCGCCAAATTCCAATAACCTCTTACCTTCCGTATTATCTAAACTCAATGGTTTACTGATTGTTCATCTCAACAGCATTTGGACGAAACTGAATGACGATGTGGGCAAGATGTTTTATGTTTTTAATAACAATTTACATTTCTACGAAATTCCGATCGACGGGAAACTTCAAATCACCGTGAATCCGGAAAACGCAGGCGAAATCAAAATTTCTACCGGCAAGAATATTTTTCGAATCAAGCACGACAAGATGCTTTCTAACATTACGTACGATGTTTCTGCAGGAGATTATCTTTACATGGAACTTCTCGGAGATTACGACAAACTCATTCCTCTTTTTGTAGAATTACGAATCGTCTATCCTATTATAAATAACCGTTAACCAAAAATGCCTAACGACATTTTCGGCAACACCAAGCGTGTAGACCACGCAGAAGAGATTCTCATGTTGGACATTCGAGTTAAGAAGTTGAGGACCGATTTGATTGCTTTGCAGGAGACCTTAAACAAAAGTTTAGAGTCGGAAATCGCTACGCTCCAAACGCAATGTCTCGACCCCATTCTGAAAATCGATTCCGAACTGAAAACGCTCATAAAAAATTATGTCGACGTACCTTCTTACGACAGCGTTCAAAATATACAGTTGAGCGTGGATTCGCTTCAAAATGATTTGGCCAAATTACAGCAATTTCAATCGAAAAATGAAGATTTGGAAAAACTGAAACTCGAAATCGAAGAACGAACTTCCGCAATAGAAAAGAATTTCTCTGAACTTCAAACCGTTGTGAACGATATAGACGCAGAACGCTTGCATGTTGTTGTTTCCAAATTACAAGAAGAATTCACCAGCACGTTGGAAGAAATTAAATCCAAGTTGCAGACTTTGGAAGATACAATGACGAACCTACCATCGTCGGACGAACTGCAGGTCATCGGTAAAAGCGTCGCGAACATAAAAATTCAATTGGAGGCCTATCAAGATTTCGAACACATTCAAACCACCATCGCTACACTTCAGGCGTCCTTGGAATTGATCAACGAAGAAATTAAAAATATTCACGCTGAAGCGAGAGCGTTGACGAGCATTCAAGACACGTTAAGCACGGTTCAGCAGAAGATCGAATATTTAGAAAATTTGAACGTCGAAACGAATCTCGCTCATTTTCATCACGTACTCGACAACATACAGGGTGACTTGGAATCGTTACGGACGAGCGTACCTTCGAGCGAAGATTTGGAAAAATTGAAAACGGCGGTGACGGCACTATCCGATTCGAGCGACATCAAAAGTTCATTGAGCGATCTCGAGAGTAGGGTGGCCAATCTCCCCACCTCCAAAGAATTGCACGTTTTGAAAAGAAACATATCTCGAATGCTGAAACGACTAGAAACGGAAACGGCGAACGTGGAACAGATTCGAGACGAAATTAGTTCGCTGGTGTCGACGCTGCCCACTTCGCAGAGCGTCGCCGACCTTCACACGCAGTTTACAGAGATGCGAAGCATCGTGAACGATCTTACCGAGAAGAGCTCGAAATTGAATCAAGTCGAGAACCTTCAGAACATCGTCGTCAACATCAGAGATCAAGTTGGAGTGCTGGAATCCACGCAGGAATCGACGCTGGCCTCTTTCGGTGCCAAGTTGCAAGAACTCAACGAAAACTACAAGCAGTTGAACGTGGAAGTGAAAATCAAACCGTCGTTTTCTACCGTAACGGATACCATAGTCGAGCATTTGCTGCGCATCGAAAATAAACTCGGACAAGTTCACAGTAATCTGCTCGGCGTCGACACTAAATTCGCTAAACTGCATTTTCTGCAAGCCATCGAAATCAACAGCATACCCAATCAACAGAGAATCTCCACGTTCGTCGAAGGTAACAAACTGTACATGTTGCATCCTTATCATCCGTACTACAAGTTTCTCCTCGATGGCACGATTCAGATAAACGAATTTTCGTACTGGTCTCACGGTAGAAAAGCTAGCGTTCCCACCATGACCTTGATATCGAATCGTGGTGTCCAGAAAGCAGGAAACATTCCTCTGGCACGTTGGAACGAAACGCGCAACATATATGAAATACACGAAGACGAAGATCTCACCGTTTTCGACGTGAGTGCCGGCGATAAGCTGATCATTCAAAACACGAGTGAAGTACCACCCTCTTTGAATCCCATCACGCTGGTGCTTCTCTTGAAACGTAATCTCTAAACAAAAAAATGTCTAGGCAGGCCATCGTCGAAGAATTGCATAAACCTGCACGCCGCAACTACGAACGTTTGGCTGTGGTAACCAAGGGCATCGACGACCTCTGGCAAAGTTACCTCGTGGAGATGAGTAGCGGCAATTTGAAAAACGTGCATAAATTGAACAAGGGCAACAAGTACCTCCTCACCGTCATAGACACGTTTTCGAAATTCGCATGGGCTCTACCTTTGAAGGCGAAAACAGGAACGTGCGTCACGGAAGCATTCAAATTAATTTTTCGCGAAAGCGGTGGCAGACGACCACGGTTTCTGCAAACGGACAACGGTAAAGAATTTTACAACGCCGTATTCCAAAAATTTATTCAAAAACATGGCATTCGACATTATTCGAGCTTCAGTCACATCAAAGCCAGCATCGTGGAAAGATTTAATCGAACCTTGAAAACACACATGTGGAAACGATTCACGCTTCGGGGAAATTACAAATGGGTCGACATCCTGCCGGAACTCGTCGACACCTATAATGATACAGTACACAGAACAATAGGCATGAAGCCAGTTGACGTTACCAAATCTGACGAGCAGCGTTTAATTTCTACCGTTTACTGTCCAAAGTACACTCCCACGACAAAAAAAGCTAAATACAAAATTGGAGACCAGGTGAGGATCAGCAAATTCAAACGCACCTTCGAGAAGGGATTCACAAAAAATTGGAGCACGGAACTTTTTACGGTGGTTCGAGTTCTACCTGGAAACCAACACACGTATATAATAAAAGATAGTAGCGGCGAGATTTTGAAAGGAAGATTTTACGAAAAGGAACTCTCTAAAACAAAACACCCCGACACGTACCTCATCGAGAAAGTATTGCGTAGGAAAGGTGACAAACTGTTTGTCAAATGGCTGGGACTTCCAGAAAAAAGTTGGATCGACGCGGACGAAGTGATCTTGTGAGTACGTGGAACGTGGTGAAGCGTCTACCGGATCCGGAAAGTCAAACGAAGAAAAAGAACGGCGAGTTGCTTCCCGACAGCATCCGCTGTCTGATCGTAGGTCCTTCGGGGTGTGGGAAAACGACACTGCTCGTGGACAATTTTCTCCTCGCACCGAATTGGTTAAATTGGAAGAACAGGCACCTGTACGTGTTCTCGAAAAGTTTGGAGCAATCCAAATACCAGCAACTGATAAAACTGTACGATGGTGTGGACATTGCAACATTCGCCTCGGAAATAAAACCGCTCGACGATTGTCGTGAAAATTCAGTCGTTGTGTTCGACGACGCCATCCTGGAAAATCAAAATGAAATTCGCAACTTTTTCACGCAAGGTCGTCACAAAGGAATGGATTGTTTTTACCTAGCTCAAACGTTTTCCAAAATTCCAAAACAGTTAGTGCGCGACAACGCCAATTTCATATGTTTGTTTCGTCAAGATCACACCAACCTCAAGCACGCGTACGATGACTACGTAGGCGGAGACATGAACTACAATCAATTTTCGGAAGGCTGCTCTACTTGCTGGAACGGTGACGATTTCGGATTTGTGACGATCGACATGACGAGAAAACCCAACGATGGAAAATACAGAAACAAAATCAACGACTTTCTAAACGTTGCAACGTTGTGAGAAACGACGTATATAAATAACGTCATGACGAAACGAAAAATCGAAGACGAAAATCTCAAGCTTCGCGATTACCTCGCGAAACGCTTCAAAGGTTGGAAATCCGAGAATCGCGGATTCTACGAAGAGAAGAAACGTCAGGATCAACCTGTGATCGATGCCATCAGCAGTCTAGGTAAAGAAATTAAAAGTGTCACGGAACAAAATAAAAATTTGATTAATGAACTCGTACCGCTCGCAGCTAAAAGTTACGCCGTACCCACGCCTATTTCGAGTATTCCTTCGACGCCGTTCGAACTGAAGGATGCACCGGCACGACGTCGAGCCATAGGCAGCACGTCGTCGTCTTCGGATAAAATCGAGTTGGGGCCTTTGGCACGAGACTACCTGAGCACGGGGAAATTCGACAAGGATGAAGTGTTCGGATTGTATCCCAGCATGGAAACCAGCGAAGGCGGCGGTGTGGTGTGGAAGATTGGGAAATCGAAGGTGACCTTCGAAGGCAACGACATTAAAGTCAATTTAGGCGACAAGGATAGTTGGAACAGGTATCCGGGTACGGTGGGACTGTGGGAACTCGTTGCCAAAAAGCAGCCGAAAGATTACACCGACGAAGATTACCAAAGTTACAAGGAAATTCTGATCATGACGGATGCCTTGTACCAGAACAACGACGCCTCGCAGAATAGGGTGAAATCGAGCAGCGGCGAGAAGTACAGGAATCTCATCAAACCGATTTGGAACCAGGTCAAAACAGGCAGCGGCGTCAAACGCTACAACACGTTACCCAAAGAATTCGTTTGGGTGGACGACGTTAGGAAACTCGTGGACCGATTGTTGGTGATAGCCGGCGAAGAGAATGCAGGCAACCGTAATTTCTACAACGAGAAGGTTGGCATCGTGGACATGATCAGCACGAAACTTTCCAACTTCATCGTGAACGACGACAAGGGCATAGGTTACCTGATCAAAATCATCAACACGCTGCCTCCGAAATTTTGGAGCGTGGCCGAAGGAAAGGGACTCGTGAACGACATCATCAACAAGTTACCTTTCGAGATGCATCTACCTGGCTACCAGTACTGCGGGCCGGGTACCAAACTCGAGAAAAGATTGGAGAGAGGAGACAAGGGTGTGAATCCGTTGGACGCCGCATGCAAAGATCACGACATCGCCTACAACACCACGCAGACGGATCTGGACGCACGTCACGAAGCAGACAGAAAGTTAGAGCACGCAGCTTTCGAAAGATTCGTGAGCAGAGACGCATCGCTGGGTGAACGGGTCGCCGCACTGGGTACCACCATCGCCATGAACACGAAACAAAAATTGGGGTGGGGTATATAAATAACATACAGTAAAAAATAAACATGGCTTGCATAACTGATTTGCCGCACGAACTACTATCTAAAATATTCAAAAAGGTAGTTAACGGAGATGTTAATAAACTTGTGATCATAGCTAAAACGACGCCGGCATTTCACATGGGATGCGAAATAGTTCTCAAGGACCGTCTTCGGGAGATCAGTGGAATGAGGTGCGGTGATCTCGACACTCTTCTGTCGGCCGCGGGGGAGAAATTGAACGAGAGGTTGGATGAACTGCACGAGGCGAGGCAGGGAAGAAGACGATATACTGATGATTGGCGTAAGTCCAAACAGGAAACTGAAGAAATCATCACGCAAATCATCGCGTTCTCCGAAGATTTTCTTCCTCTTTTCTTCCTCTGTTAAAAAAATCTTCGATACAAATCATGAAAAAAAAATATATAAATAACACACATCGTGAAAAAAAATAATCTTCGGTATATATAAATAACACACATCGTGAAAAAAAATTAAATTTCTCTAACACATACACTGAAAATTTCTCTTCTTAGATATGACAACTGAAAAAATGAGTGAGCTCCAAGCATTAAAACAAATGCTAAATTTGTCATTCGAGTATGTAAAAATTCGGGAATTGGAAGTCGGCAAATCTTACACGATAACTTCCGGTTCAATCGTTTCTACCCAGTATGGTCCCAAGGTACGCCTGTTGCTCAACGCACAATACAGTCTATTTTTACCAGATCGATACGCTAACATGTTATCGGACGAGAAGCTATCTATTTTAATCGAGAACAAAACTCGAATCGTGTACAAGGGGGCAAAGGAACTTCTTGGCAAGAAAACGAAGCACGTAATAGAATTTGTGTAGCGACTGCGGGGCCGTGAAAAAAAAATCTCAGAATATTTATATATAAATAACATACCGTAAAAAAAACTACACAAGAAAAAATCTCAGAATATATATATAAATAACATACCGTGAAAATAACACATAGAGCATCAACATGAAGCCCAAGGGTGTCGTGTACCAGATACCATACTCCAATCTTAAAAATCTAGGTGCCCTCGATGGGTTACTCACCAAGAAACAACGCGAGAAGAAACGTTCTTGCTTGTCGAAAGGACACGGAATGAAATTGCTGCTCAGCACACCTCAATTGAAAAGATTGCAGCGTTCGCGGAAACAGCAAAAGGTCGGAGGTTTCATATTCAGCATCCCGGCCATCCTAGCAGTATTGGGGGCTGTTGGAAGTTTAGCCGGCGGTAGTGCCGCCATCGCGAAAACCGTCATCGACTCGAAGAAGAACAAGGCCGAGTTGGAAGAACAGAAACGTCACAACCTGGCCATGGAGAAGAAAAAGGGGAAGGGTGTGATGAAGAAGTTTAAAAAAAAGAAACAGAAGCACTCACCAACCGAGACATTGAATCTCTGATCGGACCGTTACAAATCAAACACTTCAGAGGAGTTTTCATGTCCGACTCGTTACCTTCAAGCGTTAAAAGAAGAGAATGCGGAGTAGTCAACTTGGACGGTCAAGAAAATCCAGGCACGCATTGGATATGTTACCACAAAAACGACAATGATAAAGCATTCGTTTTCGATTCTTTCGGAGGTGTTCCACCTACAAATTTAATTCATTATCTGAAAACGAACAAAACCTCTATATACTACAACGACGAACGCATTCAAAATTTCGGAGACGTGAACTGCGGTCATCTCTGCCTCTCCGTGCTCGCGTTTCTCTCTAAAATAAATAACCCTACGATCGAGGATTTCCAGAAAGCATTGTGGAACCTCAAACAGCATCACTAGGATGGGCGTGTTCCATCTCACGAGCGAATCTTCAATCTTGAAACTCACGCTGCACGACGACATCGTCTATCCTAAATCCGTGGCTCTGCGTGCATTCTACAGCATGTACCTCATACCTAATGTTACGCAGCACAACAACAAAATTAGCGTCGGAAGCGAACACATCGTCGTCACGCCAGGACAATACAATCTTTCCACTTTGCAAGCTCAATTACCCAAAGGCACATACCTTTCTCAAAATTCGGTCACGCACAGAGTGGAAATCCTATCCGCGACGGAGACCGTGGACCTGGGCACCATGGGAGAACTTTTAGGTTTCGAGAACGACACCAAACTCGAAGCTGGCATCAAGCACGTAGCAACCAACATTCCTAAATTCTTGGCTATAGAGACTCTGAACGTACACTGCAACGTGGCCGAAGGTATGATCACGAAATCTTCGGACGGATTATTAGGAAGTCACAAGCAGACGGGAATCATAGCCACTTTCAAACCAAGTTCCGAGTTCATGGAACCGATCATCTACACGCCCTCTTCGCCGATCTATTTTCCAGTATGTCGCAACCGCATAGACGACATAGAGTTGGTGGTGACGAACGAGAAAGGAGACGTGGTGGATTTCGCAGGTGCCACTACGACGGCCATCGTGGAGATCAACGTATAATAAATAACCATACATGTAAAATGGAGCAAATCGAAAGTTACGAATTGCAGTCTTTCCCTCCCAACCGTCGCACGTTCGCCAATCTGAACGAAGCGAACAGGGAGATCGAATACGACGTGGACGTAGGCGACGGGTTCATTCATCCTCACAGAGCGGACCTCTACCTTCAATTCGACGTGGTGAAGAAGGAAAGCGGAGACGCGTTTCCCGCAGCAGCAAACTTGATACTCGTGGACAACTTCGTGCCTCACCTGTTCTCGCAGGTGGAGGTGAGGAAACACAACACTGTCATCGACAGAATAGATTATCCAGGCATCACGTCGACGGCAGTGGGAACGTTGAAATTATCCAAAACGGACGCAGCGTACTACCAGGCCGGGGGATTCGAAGCCGGAACCAAAATATCGACGAAAAGTCACACGGTGCTCTTTCCCATGCGTCTGCTGCCTGGTTTCTTCTCGGACTACAAGGAGATCATGTGGAAGGGAGGACTGAGGATCACGTTTCGAAGAGCGGCCAACGACAACGACGCACTGATGCGATACGCTACTTTGGGTCCGGATGGCACCACGCCGATAGCCAACACTTTACCCGAAGCGGCGAAATGTGTCATCCGGAGCATGGAATTGAGAATGCCGGTGGTGGAATACGAAACGAACTACGCCCTCAAGTACAAAGCGGAGATCTTGAAAAGTCCGCAGGTGCCGATTCACTTTCACGGTTACCAGTGCGTGCAGAAGATGGCGTCGGGAAGTCACATGGAATTCGACGTGACGACGCAGTTCAACAACATACAGTTCGACATGCCAGATTTTGTCGTAGTGCTTTTTCAGACCGGACGCGATAACGATCAGGAAAAAGATTCCAGCAAGTTCGACGACTGCAAGATCAAGAACGTTTATCTGAAGAACGGTAGGAACGAAGTGTTCCCGCGCGAGAATTACAACCTCGACATGACCAAAGACGATTACCTCAAACTTTACGAAGCTTACACGGCTTACAAACGCGTGACCGAGGGAAGCGTGGACGTGTACTACGCGCCCAGCGAATTCAAAGCACGGAGACCCATGACCGTCATCAACACATCTAAGAGGAAGCAAGTGGTGGTCAACGATCGTACCAACATCAAGATTGTATGCGAGTTCCACGATGCCTTGCCTGCAGATACTCTGTGCAGTGTCATTCTTATTGCAGAGAAAACATTTGTGTATGACGTCAAGAATGAAAGAGTGACTGAACAGTTTTAAATAAATAAAAAAAAAATAGCACACAATAAGAAATGTGGAATTTTATATATATAAGTACAAATTGCAATTAGCAGTTTCCAGAAGTTTAATTTTGCTGTGCCATGCATGCATGTAATCGAGGAAGTGGAAGTAAATTAAAATTGTTTTTTTTTTTTTCGCATTGCCTATTACTTTTTGTTACACTCTGGGCAGGCCTTACTAGTTTGGAGGCGATAGTGGCCCCACGGAAGTGTATGGACCCCACATTCAAGAATACACCTCTTGTCGTCGTGTGCATCCAGAGCAACTTTCCTGACAATATTAGTTGTAAGCACATGATCGACGCTTTGGATACGATGTTCTTTTTGTAGAATGGGCGATTTTGTTCTGAGGCACTCGAGATAATCCTCAAACTTGAGGTGCTCCCGAACCACTTGCCTGCTTACACCCTTTGCTTTTTTTGTTACTGAACCCTCAGCCCGGATCGCATAGGCTTTGGCACGAAGTCCAGCAAACTCCACAATCACATCCCCGTTTTTCTCGTCCTTGAGTTTGCCGGGTATTTTTTTGTTCCGGGGCAGAATTCCATACCGGTTTAGCTGGGGATAGCCCGATGTGTCGAAGAGCTTGACAAGAGCTGGAACTTTGGCCATATCACCATACGCATCGGCCGTGCGAACATGGTACACCAAGCTGTCTGTGTCTGTGTAGAGGAGCGAGATATTGTGGTTGTAGTGCGCACGTAGTATGCCGTAATATGTCTCGAACATGCACAACTTGCTCAGATCCAAAACTGCAGCTCCCACATAGATGGGCTTGTTGAGTAGCACCTTGCCCCGGTTCATGTGAATCAGAGACATCTGTTCGTTGTAAATTGTTCGAGACCTGAACAGCGGGCTTGCAACAAGTCGACAACACTGTGTTTTCTTCGTCACCAACCTCACATCAACGCGATTTCGCACATTCTCCATGGTCTTCCCAAATACCGCATTGTTCATTAATTTGAAAAAATCGCGATCAAGTTCCGAAGTGGCATCAGTGCGATGGTTGGTGTTCAGTTCGATGTACGGCTTCAACCATGGAGATTGTCTGAACAAGAGCACGTGGTAAACTGCTTTGACCGAGACCCCTTGCTGCATTAACCACTGGAGGTTCCGGTAGTGTAGCACATAACGCTTTTTGGGCTCCAAGTCCATGACGAGCTTCGGTTGATCCGAGCCAGGTGGGCACTTGAATTCCGGAGCAGGCGAGAGGTCACAGAATGTATCCTGCAGCTTCTCGGGGAAGTCAAGGTCCACCTCGGCAAAAAACCCATGTTCTGAATCGTCGAAGCTTTCGATGTCGAAGTTGGAGGGGTCAGCCCACTTAAACTGTCCTGTTGGGAGTGGCTGCATCATGGAGTGCCCGTAAAGATTATTCACGTCAGTGTACATGATGTAGCTTGATGGTTGGGAGGGGTCGTAACCAGTGGCCATGTGGTGATTGTTGGCGTGTGCGAAGCGTTGCGACACTTGGACCATGCCGCCCCGGATAGCTCTCTCGATGAAAAGCATGATATCAACATCGAAGATAAGTGAAAGTTTAACTTTAGTCAGCAGGAGCATGGCCGACCATGCCAGTCCAGGAAGGCTGTAAAAATATACAGGGTCCAGGTTGTAAATGTCTATCGCAGTCGCCCGAAACGCCTGGAACACATCGGCAAGAAGCGTCACATCAAGCTTCAGGTATGCATCGTGGTAATCACCGAAAGTTCGGCAACCCAACTCGACCCACATAGACTGAGCATGCTTGTACTCCTCGTCGGTAATACCAGAACCTCTCAGCTGGCTGTAGAACTTATCCTGGGGAGGCAGCAACTCTTCTTCGAACTTGGAAGGGTCTGTGACGTATTCGTAGGGGTAGACCCCTTTACGTCTGATGAGTGTGACATCTAAGTTCGGGAAACTTGATGTAGTAATGGCTAGTTGGCCGTCTCTGAGCTTCCCAGCAAGAGCATCGAGGCTTGCCTGGAGGAACCTCAGAGAGTCGAGGAACCGAAGCTCGATGCTGATGCTTGAGTTGGGGATCGGCACCCACTTGCTGACGCTAATATAACGCTCCTCGTTCTGTGCCAGGACATTGATTCTCGCATTGTCGTACCCTAGATGTGTAACCAAGTGATGGAAATCATATCCCGAGCCATTGTGAAAAAAGACCGGTATGAAGCGCGGGTCCCTGGCTCTCAAGTTACATCTGTTGCACCACGGGCCAATGTAGCTTCCGGTCCCATAATGGTCATGGTGGTGGACCTTTTTGTTATCGTCAGTGAAGACCGACTTGCAAACAGGACAATTTAGAGCCATTTCGTGCTGATGCTTGTTTTTGGGAGACAGAGGCAGCATGGGCTTGGGGGCCAACAGCACCTTCCCTATCTTGATGGCTTCCTGTTGCATTCTCTCCAGGAAGTGTTTGACCGGGTCGGGACCGCGATACACATAGGGCTCGGAGGCAATATGTTGGTCTCGCCACACCACAAGATAGGAGTAACTCGAGGCCTCGTGGATTTGGAAAGGAATGGTAGAGGATGTTTCGGGGTTGGGCTCGCAGTTAGACAGAGGTTGAAGAAAGGCCTCGAAGTCTGCTACAATATAGGCAGGATGCTTCACCATAGCACTGTGCATGCGAAAGCACTCTACTGCACCAGGTTCGGGCAGGATAATTCGTGCAGGCTCGTTGGTACCACAGTAGAACATGTGGCGAGCTAGCTTCTCAGCAGCAATGTTGGGACCTCTGATGCGCCGGTAATCCTGCTGTTCTCGATTATTAAATGTAGCCAAGCACCTGCGACACACCTCGACGTGGGTTTTGCCTTTGCTCCGTTGGCTCGAAACAAGCCGAGAGAGGGAACGGATAAGGGTGTAATGGTGATGGGTCTCGTCCTTGATGAGCAGGAGGTTGATTTCTCGTACCTTGTTGTTGTTGCTCACGTTGCTCACCCGGATGGGATGGACCTCATTTTTGTTCTCGGTGAGACCGTAAACATTGATGGCTAATTGCAGGCCCAACAAGTCACGAGCACGAACCTCAAACTTGTGAATATGCGAGACTTCTACAGGGTAGGCAATCCCGGCCATTGCATCCTCCAGTTCCGACTCATACTGCGTGTAGTGGTTAACACGGTACGAGTGGTTTTCCCTAGGTATAGGGTGCAATGCTGCCAGCACCGACCAGAGGAAGCATTTGGTGTCTTTGTTCTGAATATTGAGAACAGCTTTCCTTGCTTCAACCTCGGGTGGCAGGGCAATATAGCTAGACCCTGCCAGTGGTAGGAACTTGCTAAGTGTCAGACAAAGTTCGTGGGGGTCGCCACACAGCGAACCGCCCGAGCCTTTAGCCTGATGCTCCTCGTGCTTTGCCACAAACTCCTCGACAAACTTGTTGTAGATGCTGTCGAGGTCAGTGACATCTGCCTGATGCAGTGTTTTTGCTTTTGTGGCATGGAAGAATTTATATATTTCATCAGACGGTTTCTTATACTTGCAGCATAGCACAGCATAGAATTTAGTGGAGTATGTAGCCAATGCATCGTTGAGGATGGATATTATCTTAGCTCGCTCGCTCTCCAGAAAACTACGCACATCGCAGAAGCTGTCTGATGTTATGTTAAAGTCTTCTAATAAATGCTCAAACGCAATTCGGTCTGCTTTCTTCGTCAGCTTGACGCGTTTGGTAGGTGGCGATGCATCGAGGGAGGTTACTTCTACCTTTCGCTTGGAAGGTTGCGGTAGAGATGTTCCAGTGCTCTTGCAAGTAAGCTGGTGTCGCTTGAACTAGTCAATAGAAAAAATTTTTCCACACTTAGAGCACAGTTTGGTTGCACATATTCGCTTTCTCGGCACACAAGTACGACAGTGCCTTTGAAAATGTTTACTTGACACAGTAATTTGGCACGTAGGGCAATTTTTTTCAGAACGCATAATGCAGAGATTTTTTGGGGGTATGTTATTTAATACCAAATGCTGTGCAATGCAAAATATAATTGCTCATTTTTTTTAACTATTTTCTATGACCTTATTTGGGTTTTTTTCGCCAAATTATATTCTTCTAGTCTCCTATACAATACAATATACGTACAATATTGTCAACAGTATTATATTTCAGCAGGTCGCTTGTCGCCTAAACACTACAGCTCACAGGTCGGGAAAATCTGACATGAAAGCAGATAATACGCTTATGTCTTATTTATATATAATTTTCACGGGGCGTACAATATTGTCAACAGTATTATATTTCGGCAGGTCGCTTGTCGCCTAAACACTACAGCGCACAGGTCGGGAAAATCTGACATGAAAGCAGATAATACGTTTATGTTTTATTTATATATAATTTTCACGGGGCGTACAATATTGTCAACAGTATTATATTTCAGCAGGTCGCTTGCCGCCTAAACACTACAGCTCACAGGTCGGGAAAATCTGACATGAAAGCAGATAATACGCTTATGCCTTATTTATATATAATTTTCACGGGGCGTACAATATTGTCAACAGTATTATATTTCAGCAGGTCGCTTGTCCCCTAAACACTACAGCTCACAGGTCGGGAAAATCTGACATGAAAGCAGATAATACGCTTATGCCTTATTTATATATAATTTTCACGGGGCGTACAATATTGTCAACAGTATTATATTTCAGCAGGTCGCTTGTCGCCTAAACACTACAGCTCACAGGTCGGGAAAATCTGACATGAAAGCAGATAATACGCTTATGCCTTATTTATATATAATTTTCACGGGGCGTACAATATTGTCAACAGTATTATATTTCAGCAGGTCGCTTGTCCCCTAAACACTACAGCTCACAGGTCGGGAAAATCTGACATGAAAGCAGATAATACGCTTATGCCTTATTTATATATAATTTTCACGGGGCGTACAATATTGTCAACAGTATTATATTTCAGCAGGTCGCTTGTCGCCTAAACACTACAGCTCACAGGTCGGGAAAATCTGACATGAAAGCAGATAATACGCTTATGCCTTATTTATATATAATTTTCACGGGGCGTACAATATTGTCAACAGTATTATATTTCAGCAGGTCGCTTGTCCCCTAAACACTACAGCTCACAGGTCGGGAAAATCTGACATGAAAGCAGATAATACGCTTATGCCTTATTTATATATAATTTTCACGGGGCGTACAATATTGTCGACAGTATTATATTTCAGCAGGTCGCTTGTCGCCTAAACACTACAGCTCACAGGTCGGGAAAATCTGACATGAAAGCAGATAATACGCTTGTGCCTTATTTATATATAATTTTCACGGGGCGTACAATATTGTCAACAGTATTATATTTCAGCAGGTCGCTTGTCGCCTAAACACTACAGCGCACAGGTCGGAAAAATCTGACATGAAAGCAGATAATACGCTTATGCCTTATTTATATATAATTTTCACGGGGCGTACAATATTGTCAACAGTATTATATTTCAGCAGGTCGCTTGTCGCCTAAACACTACAGCTCACAGGTCGGGAAAATCTGACATGAAAGCAGATAATACGCTTATGCCTTATTTATATATAATTTTCACGGGGCGTACAATATTGTTAAGAGCGTTAGTTTTTGTAGAGCTCTCTTTTTCCATCTTTCCTCTAAACAGTGAAGCTGTAGAAGACACAATTAGCTAACCTAGCATACGACATACCTTCCTAATTAATATGGATATTGTCACACATTCCTCTTATTTTATACTGTTGTAAATAGAAAAAATTATGTACGGTAAATGTTTTGTATATTATAGGAAAAAACTGCAAAATGTCCCCCAATTTTAATTCGAATCGAGTCGAATTTTTACATATTCTCACGCCGGCACATATTGTCCTATTTGCTTCTTTTACTTGCCTTGCTTAATTAACTCTCGCTAATTAGCATTTTTTTGGAAGAAGTCAACTAGAACAACATATGGCGGTATGAGAAATATGCAAATCAAGAAACATTTTAGCAATATATGGGCCCTAGCAATTAGCTTTCTCGACTAAGAGTACTCCTTCAAACATCTTCTGCTGATCGTATTACTAAACGAGGACGTTTAAAATGTTTGGGTGTTGAAAAAGTTTGACCCTACTTTTTTATTTCTATTGTTTGCTAATAGATGGCGCTAATAGTACCCCCTCCCCTCCCCTCTCCCCTCTTCTCCTCTGCTGTATGACAAATAGCACAAACATAAAAATCAAGATTTTGGAGAGCAAAACATAAAATTTGCATGCATCTGATGTCGAACCAGGAACTTTTATCTTTCGGGGCGTCAACATTATTTTTTACTCAGCCGTCATATAACATGAACACACGCAAATATTCACATGTGCTTTTTATTATTTTGTGTTCGGTAAGTACAAGTATATTCTTACATAAATTATTGTTTAATTTAATAAATTGTAAAACTCGGAGCCTGCTATACTAAAACTCCTTCTGTCTATTGAAAGCGAATGTTGCGTGCATGCGGAAATAATACAGAAAAAAAAGCGGATGGAAGCAATTTAAAATCAGTAGAGCAAGGTCAGTATTACGAGAACGTAAAAACACGTGTTTTCATTCAACTTCGAAAAATAAGAATAAATGTGTGCATACAGAACACATATGCTTTCTTTTCACAGTTGTAAAAACATATAAATTGTACATGAGGTAAGTTACGGGAAGGCTCTCTCTTTTATGTCTGTGTATATGTTGTACAATTAGGTACAAGTATTGTACAATTGGGTACAAATTGTTGTACAATTATTTCCCCCAGTTGCCCAGTTGGAGTTGGGGGCATAACACTGGTACTATTTGTAATCACAGTGCTTACTCATGTATTTTGTTTAATATTTTATTTCAAATTCACTGTCAGAAACTAGTGTTGCCAGTTCCTGGATGTAGGTTTACCTACTCTGTTGGTTGTCACTGTCAAGCTTCCAGTATTCGTACAGCATAAAAAGCCATAACCCCCCTCTCAAAATATATACATTGTATACGCCAAGATGCCCAAGAGTCTAGCAACACATCATGAAAAAACATGCCAAGAAGACCCAATGGGTTTATAAGTCAGTGCTGCCAACTCCTATTTGTAGGTTAGCTTAGCCAGTGAAAGATCATATAGTAGAATTTTTGTAGAGTGGGTTGGTAACGCCGACGAGCCTCAAATAATAATTTCAAGCCTCAAATAATAATTTCGAGCCTCAAACAAAACATCCAATAAAATTGCCAGATGTAAACAGAGGGCAATAAACCCCCCCCTCATAAAAAGCTACAGTAAAAACCCCACAGGTCGCCAACTCTGTGCCCCTCAAAATATACATCATAAAAGGCTACGATGAGCCCCACGAGCCCCAAATGAAAATTCAGTACCGGGCCACTTGTACTACAACATTTTCAAAGACACTGTCGTACTTGTGTGCCGGGAAAGTAAATATGTACAACCAAACTGTGCTCTGCCCCACCGAGCCCCACGAGCCCCACTTCCGGTTTGTGAACTCTCAAGCAAAATTGTCAGTTCCTTTGCTTTTTAGGTTAGGTTAGACCAAAAACCTTGGTGATTTTTTCGAGTAAACTGTTGTCAACACTGCGAGCCCCACCGAGCCCCAAATGTTGGCCCAGTAAACGGCCACTAGGTCTACTACCATGATTGCATGTTTGGTTTTTGGCACCATACACATAGATTCATGTCTTTTTATAGAAACTTTTTTTCTGTATCTGATCCTGTATATATTAACCTATTATGGAAATTGTAACGGGGAATTTGGACTCCGTAGAAAAGTGACTGTACAGTCAATTTTCTACGGAGTCCAAATCCCCCTTTTGGTGACGGGGAATTTGGACTCCGTAGAAAAATGACTGTACAGTCAATTCTCTACAGAGAAAAATGACTGCCCTTTTCAGTTCCCGTCAATTAAGCAGGGGGTAAAATATCCCCGTAGAAAAATGACTGCCTGTCAATTCCCACTTAAAAGAGGGGGTACAAATTCCCCGTAGAAAAGTGACTGCCCAATTAAATCCTGCTTATATTAGGAGGGGGTACAATTTCCCCGTAGAAAAGTGACTGCCCCCTTAAATACTGCTTATATTAGGAGGGGGTATAATTTCCCCGTAGAAAAGTGACTGCCCCCTTATATCCTGCTTATATTAGGAGGGGGTATAATTTCCGCGTAGAAAAGTGACTGCCCCTTTAAATCCTGCTTATATTAGGAGGGGGTATAATTTCCCGTAGAAAAGTGACTGCCCTATTAAATCCTGCTTATATTAGGAGGGGGTACAAATTCCCCGTAGAAAAGTGACTGCCCCCTTAAATCCTGCTTATATTAGGAGGGGGTATAATTTCCCCGTAGAAAAGTGACTGCCCCTTTAAATCCTGCTTATATTAGGAGGGGGTATAATTTCCTCGTACAAAAGTGACTGCCCTATTAAATCCTGCTAATATGAGAAGGGGGTACAATTTCCCCGTAGAAAAGTGACTGCCCCTTAAATCCTGCTTATATTAGGAGGGGGTACAATTTCTCCGTAGAAAAGTGACTGCCCCTTTAAATCCTGCTTATATTAGGAGGGGGTACAATTTCCCCGTAGAAAAGTGACTGCCCCATTAAATCCTGCAAAAATGAGAAGGGGGTACAATTTCCCCGTAGAAAAGTGACTGCCCTCTTATATCCTCCTTATATTAGGAGGGGGTACAAATTCCCAGTAGAAAAGTGACTGCCCCCTTAAATCCTGCTTATATTAGGAGGGGGTATAATTTCCCCGTAGAAAAGTGACTGCCCCTTTAAATCCTGCTTATATTAGGAGGGGGTATAATTTCCCCGTAGAAAAGTGACTGCCCTATTAAATCCTGCTAATATGAGAAGGGGGTACAATTTCCCCGCAGAAAAGTGACTGCCCTATTAAATCCTGCTAATATGAGAAGGGGGTACAATTTCCCCGTAGAAAAGTGACTGCCCCCTTAAAAAACTGCTTATATTAGGAGGGGGTACAAATTCCCCGTAGAAAAGTGACTGCCCCCTTAAATCCTGCTTATATTAGGAGGGGGTATAATTTCCCCGTAGAAAAGTGACTGCCCCTTTAAATCCTGCTTATATTAGGAGGGGGTATAATTTCCCCGTAGAAAAGTGACTGCCCTATTAAATCCTGCTTATATTAGGAGGGGGTACAAATTCCCCGTAGAAAAGTGACTGCCCCCTTAAATCCTGCTTATATTAGGAGGGGGTATAATTTCCCCGTAGAAAAGTGACTGCCCCTTTAAATCCAGCTTATATTAGTAGGGGGTATAATTTCCCCGTAGAAAAGTGACTGCCCTATTAAATCCTGCTAATATGAGAAGGGGGTACAATTTCCCCGTAGAAAAGTGACTGCCCCTTATATCCTGCTTATATTAGGAGGGGGTACAAATTCCCCGTAGAAAAGTGACTGCCCCTTAAATCCTGCTTATATTAGGAGGGGGTACAATTTCCCCGTAGAAAAGTGACTGCCCCTTTAAATCCTGCTTATATTAGGAGGGGGTACAATTTCCCCGTAGAAAAGTGACTGCCCTCTTATATCCTGCTTATATTAGGAGGGGGTACAAATTCCCCGTAGAAAAGTGACTGCCCCCTTAAATCCTGCTTATATTAGGAGGGGGTATAATTTCCCCGTAGAAAAGTGACTGCCCCTTTAAATCCTGCTTATATTAGGAGGGGGTATAATTTCCCCGTAGAAAAGTGACTGCCCTATTAAATCCTGCTAATATGAGAAGGGGGTACAATTTCCCCGCAGAAAAGTGACTGCCCTATTAAATCCTGCTAATATGAGAAGGGGGTACAATTTCCCCGTAGAAAAGTGACTGCCCCCTTATAAACTGCTTATATTAGGAGGGGGTACAAATTCCCCGTAGAAAAGTGACTGCCCCCTTAAATCCTGCTTATATTAGGAGATGGGTATAATTTCCCCGTAGAAAAGTGACTGCCCCTTTAAATCCTGCTTATATTAGGAGGGGGTATAATTTCCCCGTAGAAAAGTGACTGCCCTATTAAATGCTGCTTATATTAGGAGGGGGTACAAATTCCCCGTAGAAAAGTGACTGCCCCCTTAAATCCTGCTTATATTAGGAGGGGGTATAATTTCCCCGTAGAAAAGTGACTGCCCCTTTAAATCCTGCTTATATTAGGAGGGGGTATAATTTCCCCGTAGAAAAGTGACTGCCCTATTAAATCCTGCTAATATGAGAAGGTGGTACAATCTCCCCGTAGAAAAGTGACTGCCCCTTATATCCTGCTTATATTAGGAGGGGGTACAAATTCCCCGTAGAAAAGTGACTGCCCCTTAAATCCTGCTTATATTAGGAGGGGGTACAATTTCCCCGTAGAAAAGTGACTGCCCCTTTAAATCCTGCTTATATTAGGAGGGGGTACAATTTCCCCGTAGAAAAGTGACTGCCCCATTAAATCCTGCAAATATGAGAAGGGGGTACAATTTCCCCGTAGAAAAGTGACTGCCCTCTTATATCCTGCTTATATTAGGAGGGGGTACAAATTCCCCGTAGAAAAGTGACTGCCCCCTTAAATCCTGCTTATATTAGGAGGGGGTATAATTTTCCCGTAGAAAAGTGACTGCCCCTTTAAATCCTGCTTATATTAGGAGGGGGTATAATTTCCCAGTAGAAAAGTGACTGCCCTATTAAATCCTGCTAATATGAGAAGGGGGTACAATTTCCCCGTAGAAAAGTGACTGCACTATTAAATCCTGCTAATATGAGAAGGGGGTACAATTTCCCCGTAGAAAAGTGACTGCCCCCTTAAAAAACTGCTTATATTAGGAGGGGGTACAAATTCCCCGTAGAGCCCGACCCTGTGGCCGAGTGGTTAGCACATCGCGCTGCGACGCCAAGGGTCCCGGGTTCGAATCCCGGTCGGGCTTGGTTGTTTGTGAATGTCCATTCATCAATTTCATCATTTCATCACTCATCCCCATCTTCGCAAATTAGCCAAGAGGGACAAAACGCGAAGTAAAATAAACTAAATCAAATCAAAAAAAAAAATCAAAAAAATCAAATTCCCCGTAGAAAAGTGACTGCCCCCTTAAATCCTGCTTATATTAGGAGGGGGTACAAATTCCCCGTAGAAAAGTGACTGCCCCTTTAAATCCTGCTTATATTAGGAGTGGGTATAATTTCCCCGTAGAAAAGTGACTGCCCCTTTAAATCCTGCTTATATTAGGAGGGGGTATAATTTCCCCGTAGAAAAGTGACTGCCCTATTAAATCCTGCTTATATTAGGACGGGGTACAAATTCCCCGTAGAAAAGTGACTGCCCCCTTAAATCCTGCTTATATTAGGAGGGGGTATAATTTCCCCGTAGAAAAGTGACTGCCCCTTTAAATCCTGCTTATATTAGGAGGGGGTATAATTTCCCCGTAGAAAAGTGACTGCCCTATTAAATCCTGCTAATATGAGAAGGGGGTACAATTTCCCCGTAGAAAAGTGACTGCCCTATTAAATCCTGCTAATATGAGAAGGGGGTACAATTTCCCCGTAGAAAAGTGACGGCCCCCTTATAAACTGCTTATATTAGGAGGGGGTACAAATTCCCCGTAGAAAAGTGACTGCCCCCTTAAATCCTGCTAATATTAGTAGGGGGTACAATTTCCCCGTAGAAAAGGGACTGCTCCCTTAAATCCTGCTTATATTAGTAGGGGTTACAATTTCCCCGTAGAAAAGTGACTGCCCTATTAAATCCTGCTTATATTAGGAGGGGTATATTTTCCCCGCAGAAAAGTAACTGCCCCTTTAAATCCTGCTTATATTGGGAGGGAGTATAATTTTTCCGTAGAAAAGTTACTGCCCCCTTAAATACTGCTTACATTAGAAGGGGGTATAATTTCCCCGTAGAAAAGTGACTGACCTATTAAATCCTGCTAATATGAGAAGGGGGTACAATTTCCCCGTAGAAAAGTGACTGCCCCCTTATATCCTGCTTATATTAGGAGGGGGTATAATTTCCCCGTAGAAAAGTGACTGCCCCTTTAAATCCTGCATATATTAGGAGGGGGTATAATTTCCCCGCAGAAAAGTGACTGCCCTATTAAATCCTGCTAATATGAGAAGGGGGTACAATTTCCCCGTAGAAAAGTGACTGCCCCCTTAAAAAACTGCTTATATTAGGAGGGGGTACAAATTCCCCGTAGAAAAGTGACTGCCCCCTTAAATCCTGCTTATATTAGGAGGGGGTATAATTTCCCCGTAGAAAAGTGACTGCCCCTTCAAAACCTGCTTATATTAGGAGGGGGTATAATTTCCCCGTAGAAAAGTGACTGCCCTATTAAATCCTGCTTATATTAGGAGGGGGTACAAATTCCCCGTAGAAAAGTGACTGCCCCCTTAAATCCTGCTTATATTAGGAGGGGGTACAATTTCCCCGTAGAAAAGTGACTGCCCCTTTAAATCCTGCTTATATTAGGAGGGGGTACAATTTCCCCGTAGAAAAGTGACTGCCCCATTAAATCCTGCAAATATGAGAAGGGGGTACAATTTCCCCGTAGAGAAGTGACTGCCCTCTTATATCCTGCTTATATTAGGAGGGGGTACAAATTCCCCGTAGAAAAGTGACTGCCCCCTTAAATCCTGCTTATATTAGGAGGGGGTATAATTTCCCCGTAGAAAAGTGACTGCCCCTTTAAATCCTGTTTATATTAGGAGGGGGTATAATTTCCCCGTAGAAAAGTGACTGCCCTATTAAATCCTGCTAATATGAGAAGGGGGTACAATTTCCCCGCAGAAAAGTGACTGCCCTATTAAATCCTGCTAATATGAGAAGCGGGTACAATTTCCCCGTAGAAAAGTGACTGCCCCCTTATAAACTGCTTATATTAGGAGGGGGTACAAATTCCCCGTAGAAAAGTGACTGCCCCCTTAAATCCTGCTTATATTAGGAGATGGGTATAATTTCCCCGTAGAAAAGTGACTGCCCCTTTAAATCCTGCTTATATTAGGAGGGGGTATAATTTCCCCGTAGAAAAGTGACTGCCCTATTAAATCCTGCTTATATTAGGAGGGGGTACAAATTCCCCGTAGAATAGTGACTGCCCCCTTAAATCCTGCTTATATTAGTAGGGGGTATAATTCCCCGTAGAAGAGTGACTGCCCCTTTAAATCCTGCTTATATTAGGAGGGGGTATAATTTCCCCGTAGAAAAGTGACTGCCCTATTAAATCCTGCTAATATGAGAAGGGGGTACAATCTCCCCGTAGAAAAGTGACTGCCCCTTATATCCTGCTTATATTAGGAGGGGGTACAAATTCCCCGTAGAAAAGTGACTACACTATTAAATCCTGCTAATATGAGAAGGGGGTACAATTTCCCCGTAGAAAAGTGACTGCCCCCTTATAAACTGCTTATATTAGGAGGGGGTACAAATTCCCCGTAGAAAAGTGACTGCCCCCTTAAATCCTGCTTATATTAGGAGATGGGTATAATTTCCCCGTAGAAAAGTGACTGCCCCTTTAAATCCTGCTTATATTTGGAGGGGGTATAATTTCCCCGTAGAAAAGTGACTGCCCTATTAAATCCTGCTTATATTAGGAGGGGGTACAAATTCCCCGTAGAAAAGTGACTGCCCCCTTAAATCCTGCTTATATTAGGAGGGGGTATAATTTCCCCGTAGAAAAGTGACTGCCCCTTTAAATCCTGCTTATATTAGGAGGGGGTATAATTTCCCCGTAGAAAAGTGACTGCCCTATTAAATCCTGCTAATATGAGAAGGGGGTACAATCTCCCCGTAGAAAAGTGACTGCCCCTTATATCCTGCTTATATTAGGAGGGGGTACAAATTCCCCGTAGAAAAGTGACTGCCCCTTAAATCCTGCTTATATTAGGAGGGGGTACAATTTCCCCGTAGAAAAGTGACTGCCCTTTTAAATCCTGCTTATATTAGGAGGGGGTACAATTTCCCCGTAGAAAAGTGACTGCCCCATTAAATCCTGCAAATATGAGAAGGGGGTACAATTTCCCCGTAGAAAAGTGACTGCCCTCTTATATCCTGCTTATATTAGGAGGGGGTACAAATTCCCCGTAGAAAAGTGACTGCCCCCTTAAATCCTGCTTATATTAGGAGGGGGTATAATTTCCCCGTAGAAAAGTGACTGCCCCTTTAAATCCTGCTTATATTAGGAGGGGGTATAATTTCCCAGTAGAAAAGTGACTGCCCTATTAAATCCTGCTAATATGAGAAGGGGGTACAATTTCCCCGTAGAAAAGTGACTGCACTATTAAATCCTGCTAATATGAGAAGGGGGTACAATTTCCCCGTAGAAAAGTGACTGCCCCCTTAAAAAACTGCTTATATTAGGAGGGGGTACAAATTCCCCGTAGAAAAGTGACTGCCCCCTTAAATCCTGCTTATATTAGGAGGGGGTACAAATTCCCCGTAGAAAAGTGACTGCCCCTTTAAATCCTGCTTATATTAGGAGTGGGTATAATTTCCCCGTAGAAAAGTGACTGCCCCTTTAAATCCTGCTTATATTAGGAGGGGGTATAATTTCCCCGTAGAAAAGTGACTGCCCTATTAAATCCTGCTTATATTAGGACGGGGTACAAATTCCCCGTAGAAAAGTGACTGCCCCCTTAAATCCTGCTTATATTAGGAGGGGGTATAATTTCCCCGTAGAAAAGTGACTGCCCTATTAAATCCTGCTTATATTAGGAGGGGGTACAAATTCCCCGTAGAAAAGTGACTGCCCCCTTAAATCCTGCTTATATTAGGAGGGGGTATAATTTCCCCGTAGAAAAGTGACTGCCCCTTTAAATCAAGCTTATATTAGGAGGGGGTATAATTTCCCCGCAGAAAAGTGACTGCCCTATTAAATCCTGCTAATATGAGAAGGGGGTACAATTTCCCCGTAGAAAAGTGACTGCCCCTTTAAATCAAGCTTATATTAGGAGGGGGTATAATTTCCCCGTAGAAAAGTGACTGCCCCTTTAAATCCTGCTTATATTAGGAGGGGGTATAATTTCCCCGTAGAAAAGTGACTGCCCCCTTAAATCCTGCTTATATTAGGAGATGGGTATAATTTCCCCGTAGAAAAGTGACTGCCCCCTTAAAAAACTGCTTATATTAGTAGGGGGTACAAATTCCCCGTAGAAAAGTGACTGCCCCCTTAAATCCTGCTTATATTAGGAGGGGGTATAATTTCCCCGTAGAAAAGTGACTGCCCCTTTAAATCCTGCTTATATTAGGAGGGGGTATAATTTCCCCGTAGAAAAGTGACTGCCCTATTAAATCCTGCTTATATTAGGAGGGGGTACAAATTCCCCGTAGAAAAGTGACTGCCCCCTTAAATCCTGCTTATATTAGGAGGGGGTATAATTTCCCCGTAGAAAAGTGACTGCCCCTTTAAATCAAGCTTATATTAGGAGGGGGTATAATTTCCCCGTAGAAAAGTGACTGCCCTATTAAATCCTGCTAATATGAGAAGGGGGTACAATTTCCCCGTAGAAAAGTGACTGCCCCTTATATCCTGCTTATATTAGGAGGGGGTACAAATTCCCCGTAGAAAAGTGACTGCCCCTTAAATCCTGCTTATATTAGGAGGGGGTACAATTTCCCCGTAGAAAAGTGACTGCCCCTTTAAATCCTGCTTATATTAGGAGGGGGTACAATTTCCCCGTAGAAAAGTGACTGCCCCATTAAATCCTGCAAATATGAGAAGGGGGTACAATTTCCCCGTAGAGAAGTGACTGCCATCTTATATCCTGCTTATATTAGGAGGGGGTACAAATTCCCCGTAGAAAAGTGACTGCCCCCTTAAATCCTGCTTATATTAGGAGGGGGTATAATTTCCCCGTAGAAAAGTGACTGCCCCTTTAAATCCTGTTTATATTAGGAGGGGGTATAATTTCCCCGTAGAAAAGTGACTGCCCTATTAAATCCTGCTAATATGAGAAGGGGGTACAATTTCCCCGCAGAAAAGTGACTGCCCTATTAAATCCTGCTAATATGAGAAGGGGGTACAATTTCCCCGTAGAAAAGTGACTGCCCCCTTATAAACTGCTTATATTAGGAGGGGGTACAAATTCCCCGTAGAAAAGTGACTGCCCCCTTAAATCCTGCTTATATTAGGAGATGGGTATAATTTCCTCGTAGAAAAGTGACTGCCCCTTTAAATCCTGCTTATATTAGGAGGGGGTATAATTTCCCCGTAGAAAAGTTACTGCCCTATTAAATCCTGCTTATATTAGGAGGAGGTACAAATTCCCCGTAGAAAAATGACTGCCAACTTAAATCCTGCTTATATTAGGAGGGGGTATAATTTCCCCGTAGAAGAGTGACTGCCCCTTTAAATCCTGCTTATATTAGGAGGGGGTATAATTTCCCCGTAGAAAAGTGACTGCCCTATTAAATCCTGCTAATATGAGAAGGGGGTACAATCTCCCCGTAGAAAAGTGACTGCCCCTTATATCCTGCTTATATTAGGAGGGGGTACAAATTCCCCGTAGAAAAGTGACTGCCCCTTAAATCCTGCTTATATTAGGAGGGGGTACAATTTCCCCGTAGAAAAGTGACTGCCCCTTTAAATCCTGCTTATATTAGGAGGGGGTACAATTTCCCCGTAGAAAAGTGACTGCCCCATTAAATCCTGCAAATATGAGAAGGGGGTACAATTTCCCCGTAGAAAAGTGACTGCCCTCTTATATCCTGCTTATATTAGGAGGGGGTACAAATTCCCCGTAGAAAAGTTACTGCCCCCTTAAATCCTGCTTATATTAGGAGGGGGTATAATTTCCCCGTAGAAAAGTGACTGCCCCTTTAAATCCTGCTTATATTAGGAGGGGGTATAATTTCCCCGTAGAAAAGTGACTGCCCTATTAAATCCTACTAATATGAGAAGGGGGTACAATTTCCCCGTAGAAAAGTGACTGCCCTATTAAATCCTGCTAATATGAGAAGAAGGTGCAATTTCCCCGTAGAAAAGTGACTGCCCCCTTAAAAAACTGCTTATATTAGGAGGGGGTACAAATTCCCCGTAGAAAAGTGACTGCCCCCTTAAATCCTGCTTATATTAGGAGGGGGTATAATTTCCCCGTAGAAAAGTGAGTGCCCCTTTAAATCCTGCTTATATTAGGAGTGGGTATAATTTCCCCGTAGAAAAGTGACTGCCCCTTTAAATCCTGCTTATATTAGGAGGGGGTATAATTTCCCCGTAGAAAAGTGACTGCCCTATTAAATCCTGCTTATATTAGGACGGGGTACAAATTCCCCGTAGAAAAGTGACTGCCCCCTTAAATCCTGCTTATATTAGGAGGGGGTATAATTTCCCCGTAGAAAAGTGACTGCCCCTTTAATTCCTGCTTATATTAGGAGGGGGTATAATTTCCCCGTAGAAAAGTGACTGCCCTATTAAATCCTGCTAATATGAGAAGGGGGTACAATTTCCCCGTAGAAAAGTGACTGCGTATTAAATCCTGCTAATATGAGAAGGGGGTACAATTTCCCCGTAGAAAAGTGACTGCCCCCTTATAAACTGCTTATATTAGGAGGGGGTACAAATTCCCCGTAGAAAAGTGACTGCCCCCTTAAATCCTGCTAATATTAGGAGGGGGTACAATTTCCCCGTAGAAAAGTGACTGCTCCCTTAAATCCTGCTTATATTAGTAGGGGTTACAATTTCCCCGTAGAAAAGTGACTGCCCTATTAAATCCTGCTTATATTAGGAGGGGTATATTTTCCCCGCAGAAAAGTAACTGCCCCTTTAAATCCTGCTTATATTAGGAGGGAGTATAATTTTCCCGTAGAAAAGTTACTGCCCCCTTAAATACTGCTTACATTAGAAGGGGGTATAATTTCCCCGTAGAAAAGTGACTGACCTATTAAATCCTGCTAATATGAGAAGGGGGTACAATTTCCCCGTAGAAAAGTGACTGCCCCCTTATATCCTGCTTATATTAGGAGGGGGTATAATTTCCCCGTAGGAAAGTGACTGCCCTATTAAATCCTGTTAATATTAGAAGGGGGTACAATTTCCACGTAGAAAAGTGACTGCCCACTTATATCCAGCTTATATTAGGAGGGGGTACAAATTCCCCATAGAAAAGTGACTGCCCCCTTAAATCCTGCTTATATTAGGAGGGGTTATATTTTCCCCGCAGAAAAGTGATTGCCCCTTTAAATGCTGCCTATATTAAGAGGGGGTATAATTTCCCAGTATAAAAGTGACTGCCCCTTAAATGCGGCTTATATTAGAAGGGGGTATAATTTATCCGTAGAAAAGTGACTGCCCCTTAAATCCTGCTTATATTAGGAGGGGGTAAAATTTCCCCGTAGAAAAGTGACTGCCCCCTTAAATCCTGCTTATATTAAGAGGGATACAATTTCCCCTTTGAAAGAGAACTGCCCTCTTAATTTTCTCTTAAACGAGAAGGGAGTACAAAATCCCCGTAGAAGAAGGACTGTCCTTGAATGTACTCTCAAATGAGAAGGGATATATTTTGCACGTAGAAAGGGTACTCCCATCTTAATTTTCTTGTGAACGTGCTGGGAGTTCAAAAATCACCATAGAAAAAATACTACCAATACCGCAAATACGAACTTCTTATTGCGTATATAATATACTCGCGTACTTTCGACGTGGCCTTTGGCCACGTCTTGTACGCTCGCATGCTTGACCTTCGGCCACGTTGTGAATGCAATCACGTTATAGATGGGGTTCCTCAATGATCTTAATGACTTTGAAAATGTCTGCATGCTGTATTGGATGATGGGGAACATATGTATAACTTTGAAAAGTTTAGAAAGTAACTTTATGTGTGTATGGGCTCTAATAAGGTACAAATATTCAAAGTATTATTGTCTATTTTCTTCATAATGAACTGAGTAAGTAATAACCGTTTCAAGATAATTAGTTGGATGTTTTGCATTTACGAATTAAATTGCGACACTAAATTGAAAATGTTATATTTACTTTTTTTGTCATTTTCACATTTTTGAACGTAATTGGATAATAACTGTTTTTCGTCATTCTCCTCAAATGCCTACCTTGCCTCTGTAATAAATTCTGATGCTCGCATTTTGAAATTCGAAGAGTGTATAGCATAATTTCCTTACAGTAGTTTTCGGGGTGAAAATAAACATTCTTTAAGTTCCCTAGCAACGTCCGTTTCCATGAACAACAACAGGCACGGCAAGCTCTAAGGAATTGCATGTCATTATACCCCCTAAACATTTAGTTAAAACAAGCACGATGTAGATATTTAAGCATTGAGTATAACAATATATACGTAATTGTATCTGGGCTAAAACTCCTTATTATGTAGATGTCACCCTTGTTTCAGGCACCTTTTCAAAGTCATAAGTTCATTCATAGTGTGCTATTGATCTGTGAGAAATATAATGTAGCTAGACAATTAAGAATTGAAGGAAACAATGTGTGCAAAAGAAATGCCCGTGGCAACGGTTGCTAAGGACGTGAGAAAAGGGCATTTTCACCCTTAAGGAAGGGCCGATTGAACGATTTTTGAATTTTCTCGGCCTTTTGGGACGATTTCATGGGGGGTCGTAATCGGGCGTTTTTCGCCTCCGGGGCTTCCTTCATGGAGAACATTTATGTCAGTGAGTGAGTGAGTGAGTGGTGGGATTGGGGCTTTATATATATTGGACTCGCGCACTTTCGACGTGGCCTGTGGCCACGTCTCGTGCGCTCGCCGACGTGGTTCGCTTATTTGGAAAGTTTTGAACGTAAATTTATGTGTGTATGCGCTGTAATATGTACAAATAATCAAAATATTATTGGTTTCTTTCTTAATAATAAGCTGGGTAAGTAATAACAGTTTCAGGATAGTTAGTTAGATGTTTTATGTAAACGAATTCAATAGCGACACTAAATTGGAAAAGTAACATTTTACTTCTGTAGTCAGTTTTACATTTTTAAACATAATTGAAATAAAGAAATGTTTTCCTTCATTCTTCGCAAATTTCTATCTCTCCTCTGCAATGAATTCTGATGCTCACATTTTAAAATTCGAAAACTCTAATACTGTGCACAAAGTGGACCTAAAACACCAAATCAATCAATCAATCGAAAACTCTAGCATAATTCCCTTACAGTAGCATTCGGGGTGAAAATAAACTTTCTTTAAGTTCCCTAGCAACGTCCGTTTCCATGGTGAACAACAAGCACGGCAAGCTCTAAGGAATTGCATGTCATTATACCCCCTAAACATTTAGTTGAAACAAGCACGATGCAGATATTTACGCATTGAGTATAACAATATATACGTAATTGTATCTGGGCTGAAACTCCTTATTATGTAGATGTCACCCTTGTTTCAGGCACCTTTTCAAAGACAGGAGTTGATTCATCTGTGTGTTACTTATCTGTGAGAAATATAATGTAGCTGGACAATTAAGAATTGAAGGAAACAATGTGTGCAAAAGAAATGCCCGTGGCAACGGTTGCTAAGGACGTGAGAAAAGGGCATTTTCACCCTTAAGGAAGGGCCGATTGAGAGATTTTTGAATTTTCTCGGCCTTTTGGGACGATTTCATGGGGGGTCTTAATCGGGCGTTTTTCGCCTCCGGGGCTTCCTTCATGGAGAACATTTATGTCAGTGAGTGAGTGAGTGAGTGGTGGGATTGGGGCTATATATATATTGGATTTACACGTTCTACGAAGGCATATTTTTACGTTGCTTACCAAGTAGTTTTAGGATTATGAAATCTTAACGGATACAAAACTAAAAAGAGGCTGCACACATAAGAGATATCCTACAGAAGGAAAGCAAATTCACTTCCATATTTTGCGGGAAGTACCCAGATTCTATATATTACTATCGTTAGTTGTCGTATGTATTAACAGCTAGATGATTGAAGGAAGAAATCACTCGGCATCGAGTGAAAGAGTCATATTAGGTTGATGCAAATTGTGCATCAATATCTGGCATCTCTGTTACATTTCCCGAATTATTCCATAGCGCAAAGGGTTTGTAGCTAATTTTGACCTCTTCGCATTTAACAGGAAATTAATAGAAAGTTCTATTAGGAAAGTTTTAACCCATAATTAATTGTAAATTTGTCGGGTACATTAATACTTACCTTACCTTACCCTGTGGCTTTACAGCCCCTGTAGGACGTTGACCTCGTCACACAAGAACTACCAGACGGGTCTCTTCCTTGCATTCTTCCTCCATCCTCTCACTCAGAGCTTCCTTAGATCTTCCCCATCCTCTTGCAGCCTCCTCTTCCTATGCTTTCGTGCTCTTCTTCTTCCCTCTGGTTTTTCATATATTAATCTTCTCACACACCTCTTTCTCTCCATCCTTTCCACATGTCCTACATTAGTCACATCCTCTTGATTTCATTCACAATATATGGTTGCTGATATAAGTCCTGGAGTTTTTTTTTCGTTCTTATACACAAGAGTCCCCTATCATTTACTAGTCCATATATCTTCCTTAGGATGATCCGTTCCATACGAGTAGGTTTCTCTCATCTTGTGCTGTTATGAAAATATGATTAGTGTGTACATAAATATGTTGGTGTTTGTAAGTTTGTTTATATGTAATATATGTTTCTGTGTAACAAAATTATGATTTATCAACCTCATAACACGAATAACGTGTGTATTCGATTATTTTAAAAATTGATCAAAGATTCTATCATAAAATGCATCAATGTAATTTTTAAATTCGAGAGTTACTACGGATATGTGGAAGCAACCACTTTCAATTATATTTTACAAGCTATAAAATATCGCTTCTACAGGCTCTCGTCGTGCTTTTCAAATAAATATAATTACCACAAGGGACAAAGTGTTTTACTTTTTGTTAGTTATGCATAGATTATATAAGAAGTATTTTTATGATATGAGAAACCTATTTATTTGTGACAGTACACACACACATTGTGTACAAATTTGTTGTCCAAAATGTTTCAAGAAAATGCAATTCCAATGTCTTGATTGATGGATTGATTGAGTTAGCGTTATAATTTATGCACACTAAGTCTAATCAAGAATGGACCCACAGTTTAAAGTTGGATCCGAATTACTATGTGCCTCCACCGGGTGTTGAACCCAGGACACCTTTATCACCCTACACAAATGGTAGACTCATTCAAATGTTTTGATGAACATTCAAATGAGAAAGTTGTACGTAATAATTAAGTCAATGATGAGCCAGATACCAGAGTTATAAAGGCTTTATACGACAATATAGTACATCTAATTCCCATACTGTTTTGTGAAGTAAATTAAGTAAGCAGCAACTTTTCTCCGTAGCATTTTGTATGCAATTTCTCATGTAAGAACTAATTATTAGGACAGTAACTTTTCTACGGGAAAATTTGTACCCCCTCCATATATATTAAAGATAAAAGGGGCAGTCAGTTTTCTACGGGAAATAGTATCCCCTTCTAATATAAGCAGGATTTAAGGGGGCAGTCAATTTTCTACGGAGAAATTGTACCCCCTTCTAATATTAGCAGGATTTAATGGGGCAGTCACTTTTCTACGGGGAAATTATACCCCCTCCAAATATAAGCAGGATTTAAAGGGGCAGTCACTTTTCTACGGGGAAATTCTACCCCCTCCTAATATAAGCAGGATTTAAGGGGGCAGTCACTTTTCTACGGAGAATTTGTACCCCCTCCTAATATAAGCAGGATATAAGGGGGCAGTCACTTTTCTACGGGGAAATTGTACCCCCTTCTCATATTAGCAGGATTTAATAGGGCAGTCACTTTTCTACGGGGAAATTATACCCCCTCTTAATATAAGCAGGATTTAAAGGGGCAGTCACTTTTCTACTGGGAAATTGTACCCCCTCCTAATATAAGCAGGATTTAAAGGGGCAGTCACTTTTCTACGGGGAAATTGTACCCCCTCCTAATATAAGCAGGATTTAAAGGGGCAGTCACTTTTCTACAGGGAAATTGTACCCCCTCCTAATATAAGCAGGATTTAATAGGGCAGTCACTTTTCTACGGGGAAATTATACCCCCTCCTAATATAAGCAGGATTTAAAGGGGCAGTCACTTTTCTACGGGGAAATTATACCCCCTCCTAATATAAGCAGGATTTAAAGGGGCAGTCACTTTTCTACGGGGAATTTGTACCCCCTCCTAATATAAGCAGGATTTAATAGGGCAGTCACTTTTCTACGGGGAAATTATACCCCCTCCTAATATATGCAGGATTTAAAGGGGCAGTCACTTTTCTACGGGGAAATTATACCCCCTCCTAATATAATCAGGATTTAAAGGGGCAGTCACTTTTCTACGGGGAAATTATTCCCCCTCCTAATATAAGTAGGATTTAAGGGGGCAGTCACTTTTCTACGGGGAAATTATACCCCCTCCTAATATAAGCAGGATTTAATAGGGCAGTCACTTTTCTACGGGGAAATTGTACCCCCTTCTCATATTAGCAGGATTTAATAGGGCAGTCACTTTTCTACGGGGAAATTATACCCCCTCCTAATATAAGCAGGATTTAAAGGGGCAGTCACTTTTCTACGGGGAAATTATACCCCCTCCTAATATAAGCAGGATTTAAAGGGGCAGTCACTTTTCTACGGGGAAATTATACCCCCTCCTAATATAAGCAGGATTTAAGGGGGAGTCACTTTTCTACGGGGAATTTGTACCCCCTCCTAATATAAGCAGGATATAAGAGGGCAGTCACTTTTCTACGGGGAAATTGTACCCCCTTCTCATATTAGCAGGATTTAACAGGGCAGTCACTTTTCTACGGGGAAATTATACCCCCTCCTAATATAAGCAGGATTTAAAGGGGCAGTCACTTTTCTACGGGGAAATTATACCCCCTCCTAATATAAGCAGGATTTAAGGGGGCAGTCACTTTTCTACGGGGAATTTGTACCCCCTCCTAATATAAGCAGGATTTAATAGGGCAGTCACTTTTCTACGGGGAAATTGTACCCCCTCCTAATATAAGCAGGATTTAAAGGGGCAGTCACTTTTCTACGGGGAAATTATACCCCATCCTAATATAAGCAGGATTTAAGGGGGCAGTCACTTTTCTACGGGTAATTTGTACCCCCTCCTAATATAAGCAGTTTATAAGGGGGCAGTCACTTTTCTACGGGGAAATTGTACCCCCTTCTCATATTAGCAGGATTTAATAGGGCAGTCACTTTTCTACGGGGAAATTATAGCCCCTCCTAATATAAGCAGGATTTAAAGGGGCAGTCACTTTTCTACGGGGAAATTATACCCCCTCCTAATATAAGCAGGATTTAAGGGGGCAGTCACTTTTCTACGGGGAATTTGTACCCCCTCCTAATATAAGCAGGATATAAGAGGGCAGTCACTTTTCTACGGGGAAATTGTACCCCCTTCTCATATTAGCAGGATTTAATGGGGCAGTCACTTTTCTACGGGGATATTGTACCCCCTCCTAATATAAGCAGGATTTAAAGTGGCAGTCACTTTTCTACCGGGAAATTGTACCCCCTCCTAATATAAGCAGGATTTAAGGGGCAGTCACTTTTCTACGGGGAATTTGTACCCCCTCCTAATATAAGCAGGATATAAGGGGCAGTCACTTTTCTACGGGGAAATTGTACCCCCTTCTCATATTAGCAGGATTTAATAGGGCAGTCACTTTTCTACGGGGAAATTATACCCCCTCCTAATATAAGCAGGATTTAAAGGGGCAGTCACTTTTCTACGGGGAAATTATACCCCCTCCTAATATAAGCAGGATTTAAGGGGCAGTCACTTTTCTACGGGGAATTTGTACCCCCTCTTTTAAGTGGGAATTGACAGGCAGTCATTTTTCTACGGGGATATTTTACCCCCTGCTTAATTGACGGGAACTGAAAAGTGCAGTCATTTTTCTCCGTAGAAAATTGACTGTACAGTCACTTTTCTACGGAGTCCAAATTACCCGTTACACCGGGACAGCTTCCATCGTTAGAAAAGTTCCCGGATTTGAACCGGCCGGGGATCGAACCCGGGACCTTAAGCATGGTAGTCAGACGCGTTACCGACTGAGCCACCGCGGCCGATACTCATATGGGGCCCCAGGGAAAACTGCTCCAGTGGGGTCCCTTAGTTACTTCTTTTATAGTGGTTGGATATATGAATACAAGAAATGGGTAATTATATTTAGTATAATTAAAGATGTGTTTGTTGTTTTTTAAATGCTAGAGGCCAATGGTACAAAATAACTAATAAAACAGATACTGTGTAATACTTTCTTTACTAATTAACAAATTAAGATTAAAGATTATTATTATTTACGCAAAAGCCTGAATAGTTAAACTTGATTTTTTAGCTTGTCATTTTCAGTTGAAAGTAGAGCCAGACCACGACCTTCCTGACTCAAAGTACTGCGTAAATAGGGTTTTATAATTTTAAATTTAGGAAACCATCGCTCTGCCGTTGCTAATGCGAGAGGAGCGTTAAGGTACAGTTAATGGCAAAAAAAATGAGACACCCAGATCCTGGAAAACTGGCTTCACTGCAAATGCGTTTTGAATGTTGCCTAACTCTACAAAACTTCCTATTAAAAAGTTGTCATTAGAAGTTCCCGTAGAACTGAACATCACACAACAAACATCGACAAACTCAACAACAGGACATCCCTCCTTAGGAAAAAGATAACCAACAGGATAATGAAGCAGAACCTCCCACAGGAACATCAAGAAGGAGACACTAATACACAAGACAGTGATACGCCAAAACGAAAAAAAGGTTACGCCTCCCCGGAGAAGGCAAAGGATAACACTGCAAGGACTCGACCCAGGAACCAACCGAATTTAACCCAGATTTTTCTTTTTCGTTTCTTTCTTAAACTGTAATCTTACACCCCCTTCTTTATTCTCGTTACTAAACACACTGCAAACTTCTCTCACTGATTCTTGACAATTCTCTATATTTCCACTACCGAACGTACTAATGTACCCGATACTTCCCAGGAAATCCCTCCCTACTTCTTTCCTTCCTGATGATGTCCCGGGTACCAACCGTCGTACCGATGTTCATCCCAGTCCGACCAACTCTTGCTGGTCTCCCGCAAGTCTCCTTGCATCAGGTACCACTCGTTCTTTCATATCTCTTCCTACTATTAATACGTACATCTCAAAGACAATAATACTCTCACTATCTCAAACATAACATACTAGAACATAGACCCTGCTTAACATTCATAGAATCGTGTTAATGTATATTCCTCATCTCATCCATCAACACTAATGCACACGACACACAATAAAACTTATCCTAAGAAAACATTACCCACACAATTACACACTTATGTAATTTCGTATCTGTGATCATATATAATATTAATGTTAAACACTAACGCTTATTTACTTCCTACTATTTGTAACCTTTATCTTAATCTTTTTACCTTGTGGAATGATGTGAAACCAACTTTGTTCAGGAAAACCGAACAAATTTGGTTCTTCACACTGGGACATTCTTGCCAATGTCACAGTGAATTATTGTAATTAAAAAAAAATGGAAATCAAGGATGAATCAAAGAAAAGCGGGGGAATCCGTTAAAAAACATGAAAGTAACAATACAACATTCAACAATTGCATCATATTGTTACCATGCCAATAATTTTTCCATGAAACTATATTTGTGAACCGAGCAAAGTAATAGCCAAAACTGATGAAGCTGGTGGATGTTTATTTCTAGAATGCAACGTGTAATATACAGGTAAGGTATTAATTGACTTTTATCTTTGTAGTTAAAGGTCCGTTTTATCCCAGATAGCAGGAAAGCTTGTAGTAATCTTGAGGTAGCTTGTTAAAGTCAGTTGGGATACGGCAAGCTTGATACAAGCAAGATGCAAGCTTATGGTTCTTCTCACTCGACTGCGTATTGGACACAGTCGTCTAACCCACGTTCACTTGCTGAAAAGGCTGGACTCTCCAATGTGTCATGTTTGCAATGTTGTTTTAAGTATTCGGCATATTCTTGTTGAATGCACCCAATTTACTTTCCTCAGGCACACTTTTAAACTTCCCTGTTGGGAAATGACGACAGTGTTTTATCAAATGTGTTTAGCTTTTGGCGACTCTTCCTCTGTCTGTGAGGAAGCTTTTACTTAATCCTTACTTTTTAATGTGTCGTGTTTGTCTTGTACAGGTCACTTTACAAGGGACTTCCTACATCCCTTCTTTTAACCTTTAAGTAAGAATTTCAGGTAAGGGGACATTTCCCCGTATGCTGTGAAGGGTGCAAAATCGTCTAATGTACCGACGTACCCCACAATTTTAATTCAGTCAATCAACCAAGCTTACAGATTGCCATTGTATGCTTGCTGCCAGCTTCTACACTTTACATGAAAGCTTGATTCAAATTTGAAGTAAGCTTACTGTGCTATCTGGGATATTTAATGATCTTGTATAATTATATGGAGCATCTCTGGGGATAACCCAGCCTCAAATAAATATGTACCTGGAGATAAAGCCGATCGGGGCGTAACATGCAGGGTGCAACATTTACGGAAATTTTCACGATAATTTGCTTTCACATTTTTAGCCGTGCAGTCTTGTCTTGAATAAGAATAATTTCTTTTTAGCATTTTCTTGTTTCTCTTTCTTTGCAGCAACGATTTTAATTTGTTAGGAATGGAAACATATTTTCTCCTTAACGCACGGCCATAAAATTAGGCGGGTGGTAGAAGTTCGCGGTGTTGCCACGTTGAAGCACAACCCCTTGTTTAAGAGAATGAAGGATCTCGTTGTACAGTTGAAGAGTTGTCTTTATAATCCATGTGATACAAACTGACAGTATTTGCTCGAAATATTGCTCTGTATCGAACTGGACTAGAAAGTTTCCTGAGAGAGGTCGATCTGACGCTCGAACTAGGCAACGCAGCCCGGTTGACGTTGCCACACAGTGCGCGGGAACTAACGACTTTCGTCCTTCTCTTGCTTGCTTTTCCCATATGTGGCACCAGCGCAATTCTGCCCAGTCGCCTATTTCCATGGCCGCGCGTTTAGTAAAGTAAATGACCAGGCCACAGTTACGATGGTGCAGCTTGTATGTGCACCATTTATAATGGAATTAGAGCCAGTGCTCGTTGAAATTCCTAGCTGAGAGGATTTTTTGCATGGAGACAGTGAAGCAAGTGTGAGTTGCTTCCAAAACTATCCTAGCTGGTGGAATGCTTATACAAATTGTATTAACTGGGGATAGCATCCCCTCTCTCCCCACACAAGCACTGGTTAAAACGAGAAGTGTGGAGAAAGAGAAAACTGCGAAATACCTTCGTCGTGCAGTTCATAATTTAAATCTAGTTTTACATTATACTTCATGTGAAGTCATGCAAGATGAAGAGTAGTAGCAGTTTTTTTATTATTATTATTCTTTTCAATTCGCAAGAAGTGTCAAAGAGAAATCAATTGTAATCTATTACTATTCTCAGGCACAAATTGCTTCTTGTGAGCGGGCCCTTGACGATTGTTTTGCCACTTCACTACCTCCACATGACTTCGCTTTACTTTGCAATGTGCATGTGCGAGCTTGACCTTTACATTATATTCGTGCAATACGAGGTGTGGCTAGAAAGAAACCGGACTGTTGCTGCAAAATCTTTTATTGGTTATTTTGTACAATACGAACATTATCCCCTTCAAAGTACTCCCCTGCACTATCGATACACCGCTCCATACGAATCTTCCATTTCTGGAAGCAGTGCTGGAAATCATTTTCTGAAACCATGTTCATGACCTCAGTCGCTTTTCTTTTCACAAATTCTGCGGTCGTAAATCTGGTTCCTTTCAGTGCTAATTTGACCTTTGGGAATAAAACGAAGTCGCACGGAGCGAGATCCGGCGAATAGGGTGGATGTTCTATCACTGGGATCCCATGATTGGTCAAAAAAGCCTTGACTGACAATACCGTGTGGGCAGGAGCATTTTCCTGATGAAGAATCTATTACTTGTTTTTCCACAAATCAGGTCGTCATCTTCTTACTCTCTCACAAAGGGTCGTCAGCACCGTAATGAAATAATATTGGTTGACAGTTTGACCTTCAGGTACCCAATTCGAATCAATTCACCGACATTTACATGTTTGATTCCGTTTTTGAAGTGCTAGGCCGTCCAGGACGCAAGTCATCCGCGGTCACTTCTCGTCCCTCTTTAAACCTTTGAAACCCCTCAAACACTTGTGTGCGTGATAAACACTCATCTCCGTACGCTTCCTTCAACAAACCATAAGTTTCTATTGCGGATTTTCCGAGTTTTATAAGAAACTTCACATTGATACGCTGTTCCACTTTCACACTTAACATTTTTCCGACGGACCACAGATGTACGTTTCACTTCGTCCACAAGCTACAGCGGAACTGACTGCCGCGCACCCTGGGCAATCACACAGTCGATAGGCAGGATATCACGTTATACACTCATGCACCGCTTGAGCTTGACGAGCTTGCCGTTTGTCTACAGCAATATCAATCCCGTTTTTTTCCAGTTGACAATCTGGACAATGTTAGCCTAATTGTACTAACTTCATCTTCCTTCTTCACAAAAACTCTTAGGAATATGAAGATAAAAATTTAACATTATAGTCTCCGAGTAATCGTTTTCCTAAGGAAGATTTGATACAGCACGCTGTATGTGAAGTTCAAATAATTATTGCTCAAAACGAATATTGATAAAAAGATCCGACAAATACATAACAATTTTGAAGAAAAAAGCAATATCTCATTTATTAGAAAGTATAGGTAAATTTGAACAAGAGTTCTATGCATTTCGAGATCAAGGTTGACTTTTCAATCCCACCAAATATTGGCAATATTGAAAACAATGAAACAGATTTAAATTTCTTAAAAAAAATAGCAAATAATAGATATATTTTTTGTATCACGCGACAGATACGCACCATCATTCGTTACGAGCACAATATTTATCTTCAGAATAGATACAAAACGTCCATCGCATCGTCAAGAGGAATCCTTACCTTCAGAAAAGATACAAAACGTCCATCGCTTCGTTAACAGGAATATTTACCTTCAGAAAATATACGAAACGTCTATCGCTTCGCTAACAGGTATCTATATCTTCAGAAGAGATACAAAACGTCCATCGTTTCGTTAAGAGGAAAATTTATCTTCAGAGAAGATACAAAACTTCCACCGCTTCGTTAAGAGGAATATTTATCTTCAGACAAGATACAAAAGTCCATCGCATCGTCAAGAGGAATCCTTAAATTCAGAAAAGTTACAATCGTCCATCGCTTTGTTAACAGGAATATTTATCTTCAGAGAAGATAAAAAACGTCTATCGCTTCGTTAACAGGTATCTTTATCTTCAGAAAAGATAAAAAATGTCCATCGCTTCGTTAAGAGGAACCTTTGTTTTCAGAAACCATACGAAATATCCATCGCTTCGTTAAAAGGGATCTTTATCTTCAGAGAAAAAGGATACATAACGTCCATCGCTTCGTTGAGAGGAATCTTTATCTTCAGAAAAGATACAAAACATCCATCGCCTCGTTAAGAGAAATCTTTACCTTAAGATAAGATACAAAACGTCCATCGTTTCGTTAACAGGTATCTTTATCTTCAGAGAAGATACAATAAATCCATCGCCTCGTTAAGAGGAATCTTTACCTTCAGGAAATATACAAGACGTCCATCGCTTCGTTAAGAGGAATCTTTATCTTCAGAAAATATACAAAACGTTCAACGCTTCGTTAACAGGAATCTTTATCTTCGGAGAAGATACAAAACGTCCATCGCTTCGTTAAGATAAATCTTTATCTTCAGAAAAGATACAAAACATCCATCGCCTCGTTAAGAGGAATCTTTACTTCAGAAAAGATACAAAACGTGCATCGCTTCGTTAAGAGGAATATTTATCATCAGACAAGATACAAAAGTCCATCGCTTCGTTAAGAGGAATATTTATCTTCAGATAAGATACAAGACATCTATCGTTTCGTTAAGAGGAACCTTTGTCTTCGGAAAAGATACGAAACATGAATCACATCGTTAAGAGGAATCTTTATCTTCAGATTATATACAAAACGTCTATCGCTTCGTTAATAGGACTTTTTATCTTCATAGAAGATACAAGACGACCATCGCTTCGTTAGGAAAAATCTTTATCTTCAGAAAAGATACAAAAAGTCCATCGCTTCGTTAAGAGGAACCTTTGTTTTCAGAAAACATACGAAACATCCATCGCTTCGTTAAATGTTTATCTTGAGAAAAGATACAAAACTTCCACCGCTTCGTTAAGAGAAATATTTATCTTCAGACAAGATACAAAATGTCCATCGCTTCGTTAAGAGGAACGTTTGTCTTCAGAAAACATACGAAAAATGAATCGCATCGTTAAAAGGAATTTTTATCTTCAGAAAATATACAAAACGTCCATCGCTTCGTTAAGAGGAATCTTTATCTTCGGAGAAGATACAAAAAGCCCATCGCTTCTTTAAGAGGAATATTTACCTTCAGAAAAATATACAAAACGGCCATTGCTTCCTTAACAGGAATATTTATCTTCAGAAAAGATACAAAACGTCTGTCGCTTCGTTAAGAGGAATATTTATCTCCAGAAAAGACACAAAAAGTCCATCGCTTCGTTAAGAGGAACCTTTGTTTTCAGAAAACATACTAAACATCCGTCGCTTCGTTAAAAGGAATCTTTATCTTCAGATAATATACAAAACGTCCATCGCTTCGTTTGGAGGAATCGTTATCTTCAGAGAAGATACAAAACGTCCATCGCTTCGTTAAGAGGAATCTCTATCTTCAGAGAAGATACAAGAAGTCCATCGCCATGTTAAGAGGAACCCTTGTTTCAGAAAACATACGAAACATCCATCGCTGCGTTAAAAGGAATCTTTATCTTCAGAAAAGATACATATCGTCCATCGTCTCGTTAAGTGGAATCTTTATCTTCAGAGAAGATAGAAGACGTCCATCGCTTCGTCGAGACGAATCTTTATCTTCAGAAAATATATAACACGTCCATCGCTTCGTCGAGACGAATCTTTATCTTCAGAAAAGATACAAAACGTCCATTGCTTCGATAAGAGGAATTTTTATCTTCAGAAAAGATACAAAAAGTCCATCGCTTCGTTAAGAGGAATATTTATCTTCAGACAAGATACAAAAAGTCCATCGCTTCGTTAAGAGGAACCTTTGTGTTCAGAAAACATACGAAACGTCCATCGCTTCGATAAGTGGAATATCAACCTGTTTGATATAAGTGCGATATATGATATATACACAGCAGAAAAGGCACAAAGAGTTACACCATCTATGGTAGTAAAAAGAAACAAAAAAAACTCAAATATTCTTACATACGAGGTGGTATCAAAGCGTTTTGCCTCTTGAGATATAATTTGTTTAATAAGGGAAAGATTGAAACAATGAACATACATACAGTTTGCCTGTAGTGTCCTCTACTCAGAGTTATCCTTCCACACAGTTCCCATCACGTTCGATGCATTTGTGCCAGCGTTTTATCCTGCCCTGAAAACCAGTTTGGAAAAATTCCACAGAACACTCCCTGCCCCACGGTTTAGAGCTGTTTCAACCTCCTGTTGGTCATCGAATCTCATGCCATGAAGCACAGACTTAGCTCAAACTTTATGGTATCCCAAGCTCTCAATCATGTGAACTGTATCAGAAATTTCCTGGTTATTGATGCGTCTATCCTCTCGAATAAGCTCATCATCCCTGTGGAGGTTGTCGTCGGTCAACGACATTGATGGCCTGCCACTACTTGTCATGTCCACACTTTCGGTTTCTCTCACTTTGAACTTAACTACTTAAGTCTGAGCTAAGTCTGATGGCAACTGTGTGGAAGGGTAACTCTGAGTAGAGGATGCTACAGGCAAACTATATGTATGTTCATTGTTTCAATCTTTCCATTATTAAACAAATTATACCGCAACAGGCAAAACTTTTTGATACCCCTCGTACGTGTTCCCTACACGCTAAAGTATGTATTTAAGTTGCGCGATTGATTTGTGCCTAACACCTTTTCAAAGGAAACGTTATTCCTCTCGATTTAATAGTTATCGTGTTTTAAAAATGTGAAGTGATGCATTGTTTCCATCTCACTCGGCCGCCATTACATCTGAACTCGTGACCTAGAGGTCGCTTTTGATTGGTAATTCTATGTGAAATGCTAAGGAAATTAGAACCGACCCTATCGATGCCATGAATATTTCATGACATAAAAATGCTACAAGATTTCTTCACTTTCCAAGATAGAATTCGATCGTAGCGGAAATGTTAAGAAGGAAAATGCTTTCGTCTACATTTCGATGGCAGCTGTTGCAAGCAACGGTTGATAAGATATATAAGACACATACGAGACATTATACACGTGAGAACTTTTTTTTTTAAAGGCCTTGTGTCCGCATGGCGTGGTACGTCCACATAATATAGCGTATCCAATGAATATTCACACATCAGTACTGGCATAGCTGTGACATTCTTCACTGGTTGAAACAGATGAAACCTGCATGGTTCATTATTACATCACTTTCTTGCAAACATCAACTTGTGAAGTTTTTCGCAGCGAACGGTTTTGTGGCGCAAGGCACAGTTGCAGAAGGAAACCCCTTTCACAAGAACATATCGGTTAAATTAGACACAATTGGGGTCTGTGGCTGTTTTGCCAGCAGTTATGTATTTCCTCTATCGCCTTCATTTAACTTACCGCACCGGGGGATATATCTGCCATTTCAACACCTGCAAGTCCTGCGAGCGACGAACAGCATATCATTAGGCAAACGATTGCTATGCTCAGAACCGTTAATCTAGTTTTGCAGTAGCCATTATGGCAGCCTTCGTGTCGAATGGGGTAATAATTGTAACCGATCTCGTTTTTGTGAGATGTTTACCTCAAGTCGAAACATTTACGGTTCGAATCATTGCATATGCTCGTATAATATAAAGCTATAATTTCTTGTTGGTTTTCCATTTTGCTTTCCCAAGAATGGTTTCTACTTTCCAGGATTTTTTTGCTCACAATGACAGTTACGTCGGGTTTTTTTTAAATGGGGAGAGTACCATATACACCTACCCGTATGTGGAGCGATGTGTGCAGTTTGTGTGTGTCTACTCACGAAAGATATAAGAAATACAATACAGTAAAACTTCGTTAATCCGGAATAATGGGGGGATAAGTTGACCGGTTTAACGAAAGTCCGGATTAACTTAAATAACCTAAAAGAACAATAGAAAATGCATTAAAACTCCGTTTATATCAACAAAACACGTTTATTATGGTGTATAATAAAGGGCATTGGCCTAAATACACTATACAGTACAGTACAAAGTCTGCGGGAAACAGAATTTCATCAGTGGTTGACTGCCTTCTCTTTGGGAAGTTCTCTTGTTGACTTCTAGCCACATTTAAAACCTTGCATTCTGCTTTCATTATTATTATTATTATTATTATTATTATTTTGCTTTTTGCCTGTCTGGATTAAGCGAAGTACGGCTTATCGGGGCCCGGATTAACGAGGTTTTACTGTACTTACATGTATATTTTCACATTTTGCAAGGAGAAACCACTGTTTGCAGGTTTGTCTACCTTGCAATTTAGGTTCCGAGTCGCCGCGATTCTATCCCAGCGTATACTCGCATGTATAGATGTTACATCAAAACTCAAATTAATGTTACAAAAATAGATTCCGAGCCAAGCAATTGCTATAAAAGAGACATTCATTTGTAATACAAACATACTTTCGCTGCTTACTGTAACAACCAAAGCAATACATTACGACTGAATTGATGAAACTAGGCGGTATTTGAACGCTACTTTTTCTTTCTTTCTTTGCATCTGTATTGTTCTTTGAATTGTATTGACTGATTTGCACTGACTGCACTATTAATTTGACTTGATTGGACAAGAACCACAGGAAAATTTTCTAAAATTTCACCGAATGCTCTTCTTATATCTTGCAAAACAGAAACCATTTCAACCAGGCAGTTACTTATCATTCTGTAAGACAAAACCTGTAAGAACGTTTTCTTTCACACTCCAACACATTATCTATGATTAATTATGTTATTTTTATTAATGAATATACTTGGAAAGTTACGACTGTTATGGGAGGGCAGCGAAGAAGAAGGAGAAGATGGAAGTTAACGGCAAGTACACTGTGATTGCCATAAAAACCAGCTTTTGTTATCTTTCCGTGTAAAAATCATGTACCGCTGAGTTTGTGTAACGTTAAAGTAAAATATGATTTGCATCCAAGTTCCATGTTATAATATTGGTTTTACTTCTAGTCGTGGACACTTTTTCGTTGCAACGTTGACTTTCAATGGTATCATTACAACCGTGACTATATCTACTGTCGAATTAAATATTATAGATACTCGAGTTTAGACTACGATTAAAAATTAACCAGTAGACCTACATAAAAACGTTTATCGTCTTGAAAACAAAAAAGTGCCGGTTTCTTCGAGTTTTGTAAACGATCGCTCTAAATTCTATAAATAAGAAACGGGTGGTCCGATTGTGAAGAAATTTTAGTATGGTGCAGGCAGAAATGTTTTAAACACACAATTCTTAATTTTCAGATTTTTAAATTTTGTCAAAGAACCGTTCTTATCAATTTTGCGAAACAACTTTTTCTTGGTATGTGGTTGTTCTACAAATACAATATTTGCCTTGCTTTGAAGCTTCAATTCACATTGCGAAACCGATTTTATACAGATTTTTATTCAACGGAGTAAACTTGCATGTGGAACGTGGCAACACCGCACGTACTGACTCGCAGTGACAGCCCGCAATTTCCACGGTTTTACGGACATGGTTTTGTGCGGTGTTGCCACGTTGCACGTACATCTTTACTTCGTTGAACGGGGAACGGATAGTCTGTATCTTTTTATGAATTAAAGTTACTGCTACAGTATTTTGAAGTAAATGAAACGATAGATGAAAATCATCTGAAGAATAATCTATCTAGAATTTTCAGGGGCAGGGAGGACAAACGTTTCCTGTAGCAAATATATTTGTTTTTCTAGTTTTTCACTTCTTTAATATTTACGTCAAAAAAGCAACTCTCCGACGCCATAAGTCAAGGAAATATTTCTTTTGTGTCAAGTTTTCGAGTTCCTCTAAAACAAATATTTTCTTTCTATTAATTTAGCAAGAAAAGTTGCCCTGCAACAAAAAGATGGAAAGTGGTAATTTGCAATGCATTCTTATGCGGAATGGTTGGTGTGTTCTTTGAAGTTCATTTAATAGTGTACGGACTGCTTTATAGAGAGACCAAAGAACAAGTGATGGATCGTACGGACATGAAAGAAGAACTTCAAATTTGGGAATCATGTTATTCCTACCTCTCTATTTTTAGAGCAAAACGCAGAAGTTGATAACTGATTCATTGGTCTTTTGCGACCTCCGTGGGGGAGTGGTTATCACAGAGCGCTACGATGCTAGGATTCCTGCGTTTGAATCCCGGCATGGGTATTCCTTGTGAGTGCCCCTTCATCAATTTCAACATATCATCACTCATCCTCATCTGTAAGACTGTTCCGACGGCCCACCGGAATGGTATCATATTGCTGTTTGGCAGCAATTATATTTTACAGTTATCCTTTCCTAGTATCCCCACAATCAATCGTAACCAGTAGCACACATATACACATGCAAACCATATTCTTAAAAGTTATTTTTATATCCTCTATATATAGCGTGTAACAAAAGCCTGGGAACACTTTTAAAAAATATTGTAGCCAAACGAGTAGCATTACAAAGTAACAAAGTACATCATTTTAAAGAGTAAAGTTGTAAGTTTTTTGCAACAACACTCACTTTACAAACACTGTATGTGGGAACCATGTGTGACCCAACAAATGTCTACGCGATAATCAAACTCTTCCCACACACGGCCCAACATGTCTTCCGAGACTGTGGGTGTTACTTGTTCAATTCTCCGTTTGAGTTCCACAACATCACGTTGGCTACAATAATTTTTTTAAGTTTTCCCGGACTTTTGTTACACGCTATATATACACTTTCTACGTGTAATTTACTACATACAAACACTTACTAACTTTGGATACTTCTTTATTTATGTAATACTATATATATACGTGTATACCGATATATAACTTGCAGATATATATTATTAAACTTAAATATAGCACACATCAGCGTAAATATAATATACAACCTAATATAAGAGTTACTAATTTTTATTGTTTTTCTAATTTAATATTCCAACATTTCATTCATGCTTGATATACTCTGTCTTCATTATTAATATTTATTTCTCTTTTGTCATTATTTTCACCAATATAATGAACACATTTTTCTGGATACCCAAACAAAATGTTAATACTAAAAGATCAAAAGCTGTAAAATTACATGTAAAATAGAAACTAATATGCACAAATTGTAACCCAACTGTACAATCCTGTAAAATGTACAAAATGAATGAAAGTTACCAATATGTAATTTGTAATGTAATAGATGCAAATGTAACGCAAAGTAATCAAATAAAATACAAATAAAGTGCTCACCACACAAAAACGGGGGAGCCGTAATTCTGAGGATATGACGTCCTTGTTTATTTATAGGCATCAGGACGTAGGCTCATACCCCTGAATGTATGGGGGTGGAGGCGGGTTTCTTCCGGGGGTTCCCCTGTTTTTAATACATAAAAAAAACTCATCCTCAACTTCCCTATTAGCAAACAGTGGCAGGAAACAAAATCAATCAATCCATTAATAGTTGGCCTTTTGTTCAATTCTTGAAAAATATTTTAATTCAAACCGAGGGAATGGGAGATGAGATGAACAATTTTCCTCGTAATATTTATGTATAGCAGTCTACATATAAATATAATGCAGCGAAGGTTTGAATTTTTGTTTATGGAAAAGATAATAACAGTTTTTCTCCTTCTCTTTGCATTAGATTTTTTAAAAAGCATTGCTCTGATGAAAGTGTAATTTGCAATGCTTCATGCACTGTGGGCTGTATACTTTGGCGGATGTGAGCACAGCAGTGTTCTCCCGAACGACAAACAAGAAAAACAGGAAGAGACGGAAGCCATCTTGAGTTGCAGCTGGGAAATAATGGAAATTTTAGCCTCGAAGCGGTTGACAATTTGCTTCCTCCTCCACTTTTACGAAGAAAACCGTCATAAACGCTGCAACCAAACAGAAGAAGAAAAGCAACCACCTAATTACACGCTTTCTACACTTGATTCCTGCTGAAGACGCGAGGACGTAATATGTTTGGTTAGATCGACCGCGACGTCCTCTGAGGCTCCTGAAAGATTCGAGAAGACTGGAGAAAGTTGAGATTTATCTGCATCTTTCTCTTGGCGATATGAACTGGGGAAAGAGTGCAAGCGATCGGCAAAGGAAAACAAAGATGTGGAAGTCTCTTCATTTAGGAGATTGATTTGCCACGATTTGAATGATACCTTGTGCTTGACACGCACCTTCTGCCTTTGGGGCTTTAGGATAGTCAGTATACAACCTCTTATCGGACTTCTCAAAGGGCGTCAATGGGTTTGTAGGATCCTGCGTGGTCTGTGGTGTAGGATTAGTTTGTTTTTACCTAGAGTGATTTTGAATAATGAAAATATTATTACTTATCTCTTCTTTAGCGCTTTATTCAAGTTTAATCAATACACATAAACTTTCAAACAGACAATTCACCCGATATAACTTGCAGGCCGAAACCTATTAGTTATAACGTCGTTTAAATGCGTGGTCTTTTGGTGATGCAGAGAAGCTCCCTTTCGGACTCTGTGTTAGAAATATCCGCATTGGCGTACACTAAAGAAGCCCCGAAGAGCGTGGCAAGATATTTCCCCAGACTTTCCCTGAATCACCAACTTTTCAGCAACCAGGAGAGTGTCCCCCGATTATAAAGAGCTTCTCCTTTTATGCAGAAAATTTGTTTACATTTTTCCGAGACGACACTGTAGTTGTTTACACATCATCATAATTACAAAACATTTACAATGATTTACAATTTTCTTGTACTTCAGCAAAATACCAAAATCTTTTACATAATTTTTAGCAAGAAATCGGTTGGAGAAACCGTTACATGTATTATATTTACAATAAAATATTTTTTAAAGAAATAAACATCTTTTATGGAAAACGGAGTTGACCACAGATTATTATTACACAGATGATACAGTTAGAGCTTGAAAAAGCGCATTATCGAGTAGAGTGACACACACTGTAGTATTTGGAACCCGCATGTATAAGTCCCGTACCAGGTTTCGTTCCAAAAACTTACATATGGAAATGTCTCATTTTTAAATAGAAGGGCACAAGATAATTCTAAATTGAAGTACAAGGTCTAAAAATTCCGTAGAGCCAGTGGTATAGGACGGGCAGCACAAGACGTGAGGTCCCTCACGATAACTAAGTAACTTGAGTTCCTTGTCCCATCAGAGGCCCTCCATGGGTGAATTATACATGACGTGTAGGTCACTGTACAGAATGAATGGAAAAGTATATGTCAGTTGGAAAGTAGAATTATGCAAATTTTCAAACGTTTACCACATATGAGGAACCTCTCAAAAGTTCCCTTCTAATTTAAATGGCCGCAAATTTAGAAATTAGATACAGTTTAGGTCGTAAATAGTACGGTGTGATATTTTTCTTGCGAACCAGTCGAAACCACATCTGATGTAAATTCCATCAGCCATGTTCCTTTATGGAGTCCATTTACAAATGTATTTACGTATCAAGCTGCAGGTATCGGGTGTTGTGGGCTAATAATCTTCATAAGTTAAAGTAAATGTTTATCCGACGAAGCATAGCCGAACTGACTCTAGAATGATGATCTTTGCGGTTAATTAGATGCTGGAATGTGAGGATTGCAGATATCAGAGTCCAGATACCATCGTGTAATTGGTAAGGAAGACGGAAGTATCTTACGCTCCTGAACCAATTTAAAACAACTCTTCAAAAGAATTGAAAATGCAATATGTCGCCCTATAATTCTCTATATTTATCTAAGAATCGAACTCAAACAGTAATTCAAGCTGCATAGCAAAACAGTGCTTGTGTAGCCAAAGGTATAGTTTTGGAAATCCAAGGCACGACTGCTGTTAACACTTGACATTCTCTCTACTTTCCACAAAATATGCCTCATGAAACGATTACCCTTTAAGGTGAACTGGACTTTTGAATTTTGGATCTTTGGGTACTTGTTGTGTACCCAAGATTGAATCTAGTACAAAACCTAGGGATGCATCTTAAGGCCTCGTCAATGGGAAATCAGATCAGAAGCGAGAAATTAAGGTATACAAATGTTGGTGACCCATCAAACTAAGATGGCGGAAATTTTGAGAAAGTTGAATATCACGGTTTCGATTAAATAACACAAGACTAACACATTCAGTAGGATAGTCCCGAGGGCCGTACTCTACCTGCCAAGGATGTGCACGTCAACCGAAAGCGCTCCTGAAGTACCCCTTCTGCGATGAAGGAGACACATTTTTCGACTGGCCTGCAAGTAATTTTATGTGAACCACCACGTGGTCGCCTGTAAGCCTGCTGCATTTTGTAGACCCTATATTTCTGGTGCAGAACCACATTCGTGTGACCTCTCGCGCCTCTTTGAGAGAAAATTATCGACATTTTATATTTTTGGGGTGTGCATATGGAACTACACATGTTGCTTGCTTACTTTGCTGAGATTTTTGTTTAATCGTTAACATATGTTGCATGTGATATGACACAAAGTTGAAATTGTTGCGTAAAATGGGAGGAATTGGAAGGTAAACTGATTCGGCCTGAAGCTACTTACAGAGAATTGTGGCTCGAGAAAGGTCTCCGATCGTCTCACTGACCACACCTTGAGTGCAATTCGGAGAAAGAAGTTTCTGGAATTCCAGTTCAATTCTCCAGCTTAAAAAAAAGTCTGTGCAATCGGCCTCTCACACGTCGTTGATTTCAGCATTACTGGGTGAAAGGAGGAATCCGGACGGAGAAATTAAAATATTCATCGACGTAACTTCTCCACTCACGCACCGAGACAAAAACCCACTCGAGCATTAAAGTGAACGGGTGACTGTGTATCAAATTAACGTATCCGTTTTTCGCTACGGTTATCTAATCTAAGAGTATCGTGGCATTGCTTTCCTACTCTTACGCTGATCCGTAGACTATCATTTCCTGGTCACTCCTCGATGTTTAGTTCTGCTTGATTTGTCAATTCAAATACCCACACGATCCGATTGCAAAAGTCCCATTACATTCGCTAGCCATGTCGACGATAAGCTCATTTGCAAATAGGAAGCTAAGTCGCTGATTTAAGTGGACTGTCTACATACTACTAGGAAAAAGTCACTCACGTTATGAAAATAAATTATTCTATGTGCATTGGAAGAATTGCTCACGTGAAATAAAAATCTTCACTAGAATACTATAGCATAACTGAACTCTCTTGCTACGAAAATTCTAAGTACAGTTATGAGACACAATTTTGAAAAAAATGGTAAATTCACTAAAATTCAATAATGTCCTAAATTTTGTAAATGTAATGTACAACTGGGGTTTAACGGATGATCGATCCATCCACGTAGTACACCCAATTATCAAACTCACTTCCACATAGTACACCCTGGACTGCATTTTGCAGACTAACGAGGCTCTGACGTCTGGACCTACGGCCAGTATAATCTTCGTAGGATTGTGTGTGTGTTTTCCTGTGTTTTATCATTGTTTGTGCTGAGTGTCCCTATACAGCCTCAGCTTTTAACTGAATTCAGAATATTTTAGTCTCCGACATTATAGTTAGGTTATTAGTTATATTAACCATATAATGTGAAGGGTACAAAATAGCCTAAGTGCTGACACACCCAAAATTTCAAATTCACTCAATCAATCAAATGTACAACTGTTCTGAATGTGTTTTCCATTTCACCTAACAATTTATTTATCTGCACAAAATAAGGTAATTTACGACCTGGCTATCGTTTTAGGCGAAACGGTAATACCCGTTTCGCCTCATTTCGTGAAGGTGAAATATTTTTATATGACCGAAACACTTCGTTTTTCAATGATAGTATCTTAATATATCTTTGTTAGTTATTTTTGATTCAACATAATTGCCGATTTATTTCTGTTTAGACACAAGTCTTACACTTTCTGTTGGAAAATGTATTTTAGTTAAAAGTATAAATTATAAAGGTAAAGGCTTATACATTCTCGATCTCGGGTGTAGTGAAGATCAGTTTCACGCTCAGGTTGCTCCCCTCATACCCCTCTCCAGAGCTACCTCCATGGTACACGTTCATTAGGGGCGGGGGAACCCCGCAGTAGCCTTAAGCAGGGGTATCTGTAGGGGTATGGATCAGGCAGTGACAAAATTAAACTATATAATTAATAAAAATACTTGTAGTCTCAATATTATTCAGTCCATTCGGGTGCAGATGTGATAGATTATCCAGTACAAACGTATATTTTATATATTTATTTTATTTGTTACATTATTACATACCGGTAATACTCGTATGAAACGTACAGTTATTATATTTTGATATTAGCTTTTACACGCCTCATTGAAAAAAATGTTTTAAATTCCTGGAGAAATTTTAGTCATAAAGTCAACCTTGTGTGTTCTGTCGCATTTATGGATAAGCCGTCTATTCTTTGGAATAAGTAGTAGGATATGAAAACATGGATCCTTCATTTTACACTTTACCTTTCAGACTGGCTCTATTCTTTCCTCTGGTATTCTTCTGGGAAACTTTCATGCGAATTTTATTCCTGTTATCGACTACAGTATAAAGATAATACGTTTTTAGGTTTTGCCAATTTCCAGATGGAATCGACTCATCAGTTAGGCAGCCGTCGCGATGCCTACGACCTGAGATCATCTACCCGGATCTTCCGTGTGATAGGCACCCTCGGGTCGGATTTAGGCTAATGATTCTCCGTAGTCCGGATTGCTTCTTGAACTTCGCGCACGTTGTCGCCTCGAAAATTGTCGCGATCTCTCAGCTGGCAGTTCACGTGGTGTCTTCGATCGGCTTGCTAGTAATTGTGAAGATTGAAAGAGATCGATTTACCGTCTCCAGGGGTTTATACATTGGAATTGAGTCATGACGTGGTAGACGTTGCACCTCCAAATGTACAACTGGGGTATCCCTGGATGCAGATGGAAATTTACAGAGAAGGTACACTCACCGCTTTAGAGTGCCGTTGCCTTGCTGACTGTGCAGAGCCGAGTGGAAAATTATTGTTGCTCGGCTCTGCATCCGGTGGAATGTGGGGTGAATGAGCGTTCAACTTGCGAGCTTCAGAGCGATGTTTCATGTTAATTGATGTTTCTACCTTTATGCTCCCAATTCCTTCATCATTCCCCTGGTCAAGATGTACGTATGCACTGTGAGTGGTTACCAAGCAGAGTACAGATGGTTATGGAGAGTATATTTGGAAATAGTAATTAAAGCTACATGGAGTAAAGAAAAATGAAAACCCTGTATATAATACAAAAAAAAATAGGAGCCGTCGGTATATCCGGGACTGCACTGGTGTGGCTGCATGTTTAACTGGAATGCTGATGGTTGGTGGTATGTTGAGCTGCAGGCTGCATGTGGTCTGCTGGCTTCATGTTGAATTGCTGGCTGCAAGTTGAACTGCTGGTTGCATGTTCGGCTGGAATGATGACTGCATGTGGTCTGCTGGCTGCAACATGGCTGTTGGCTGCATCTTGTCTGCTTGCTGCATGATGTCTGTGGGCTGCATGTTGAATTGCGGGCTGCATTTTGAGCTGCTGACATATGTCTGCATATGGAGTTGTGGTATGTTGTCTGCATGATGAGCTTCAGGCTGCATGGTGAACTGCGACAGGATGTCTGCTGGCTGGCTGGCTGCATGTAGAGCTGCGCCATCATATCAGCAAGTGGAGCGGCTACAGAAGGTCTGCATGGTGAGCTGCGACAGATGTCCGCTGGCTGCTGACTGCATGTAGAGCTGCTGGATGATGTCTGGATGTGGAGTTGCTGGTTGCACGGTGAGTTGCGGCATGATGGCTGCTGGCTGGCTGCATGCTGAGCTGCTGCAGGATGTCCGCTGGCAGGATGTTAAACTGCTATATGAGTTCAGCAGAGTGGTTGGCTGCGTGCGAAACAGCTGCATGATGACTGCTGGGTGGTGGGCTGCATGTTGACTTGCTTCATGTTGATTGCTCGCTGACGGACTACTGAGTGACTGGCTGCATGATGAACTGCCGAAGAGATGCTTGAGAAACAACGTGAGTGTAGCATGGCCAGATGGTGACGTTGTGCAAGGGGGAGCCGACAGGCGTAGGGCAGGAGAAGTTATAACAGAAGGTGTTCGCCTAATTGCGGAAGAGTAAAGGTCGGTGTCGAAGGTGAATGAAGTGAAATGACAATGGTGGGTAGACAGTAGCCATCATCGAAGGTAATATGTGTGGGAAGAGGAAAAGCTAGTCTAGTTGGAGTTTTAACTTGACGAAGAGTGGGAGGGGGTGGTGGTGAATGTGCGGGACGTTGAGATATAGCAGCTAAAGAAATAGGAGGACTAATACTAGGGACGGAACATGTTCTAGGAGGAGATGGGGTTTGCCGGTGACAACATGAACAGCAAGCAGTGCGACGTTTCAGATGTAAGTACGTGTATGTAATGCAAATACTAAGAAGTAGGAAAGCTATTAAAATTAAGAAGAGATAAGGAGGTTGTATGTACAGGAGACTTTACAAGGTCATGAGGGGTAAGTGCACGAGCTTTAGAAGTAAAGCATAAGAAAATGGGAATGTGGAGAACTTTAAATTGGTATATGACACCTAGAGTGAGGTATGTGAGCCACACAAAAATTATCATGATAGGAAAATCCGCATGTTTGTAATGTGGAATTATAGGAGGGATGTCAAGAACTTTATTTTGTTATAGGTTATGGTGTGGGATATGAAATGTCCATTGTTTATGATAGACAACTGTTGCATTCACAAGGGGGGAAATTTTATAATGGGTGTCAAGTAGAAAATTGAGATTGTTGGTCCAGGCTGCAGGAAGGATATGAATTGTTCGGTGGATTATTGAATGATCGAATCCACAAGGAAAGATAGCATGAATTTTGATATCGGGGGTGATAAGTACATCTGTACGGCAAGCCACGTGTAACAATACTGCACCGGGTTCGTTAAAAGTAGTAAGATTATAATGTAAAGTGGAACCATTAGCGTAGAGAAAGGTGATGGTAGGAGGAGGATGAATTATTGCATATACATTTAAATCTAATTTGACCACATCGGTGAGGTGGGATTCGTGACATGTGTAGGTACACACATTCATCGTATCAGCCACGGTTATTGCTTGAATCAATTTGGAAAAACAGAAATTGAGTACGTCATGTCTTCCTGTGTGAGAAGGCAGAAGGCACAATTTCTGTGTATGGATCTGACGATTTTCAAGGTTCTGTACCACTAATAGTGACAATGTTATGGGAATCATCGATGGCGATATACGATGGATTATGCGACACTACTCATGTTAAATTTTGATACGAAAAGGGGACAGGGATTGCTAAATAAAGTTTATATCTTCTGAGTGGATGTGATAGGCACTTTCAACTCAATATTGACAGCATCAGCATATATTCTGCATTGAGACAGTGGTATCTGATAATACATGTCAATAAGGGTGAGAGGAATTGATATGTCAAATCCAGTAGGAAGAATATTTTTTTTTGAATATTTTTTGAAGTCTTGGTGCAGTGTTGTGTTAGATACTACATGTTCAGAGAGAAAATGATGCTTACAATTGCTAATGGTATTCTCATATTCAAAAAGGTTGAAAATTTGGCTAAGCTGCAAGGTTAGGGTCATAAATTCTATGAGATTTTCCTGTGCTTGATGTGCATCTTTGACTGTTAAATTTTGCAGCTTATTAATTAATGCTTCCTGATTTCTAGCCAAACTATCTGAATAGAATAGAATAGAATAGAATGGTCTTTATTTCAGCAGGCGTGTTTCGGCCTCATGGGCCGTTCTTACAACCAACCATTGTCAGAGATAGAATAAATGAATAAAAACAAAAGAAAAAAACACATAATGATCATGATAACACAATAAAGATAACATAAAGAGTAAACAATGATAAAATAATACATTGAATAGATTAGTATATATACTGTTGAGTAATGATAAGTAATAAGTCTTCGGTAGTTCAATGTGTATGCGGGGGGAGTAGGTTAGGTATGCATTATATGATGTATAAGTGCAGGTGCAATTGTTAATTAAGGTTAATTAAGGTTAATTAAGTTGTTGGGACAATAGTAAGTTCTTCAGATTTTTCTTAAAACTTTGATGGCAAATAATGTTAGTCAATGGTGCAGGCAGTTTATTCCATTCCCTGATCCCTGTAACAATGAAGGACTTGTTGTATGTGGCGGTTTTATGTTTGGGGATTTTTAGATTGTGCTTGTTGCGGATATTATGTTCGGCTGATGTTCTACTAGAACAGATCTTATCGGATAAGTATTTTGGGGAGCCACTCTTAAGTATTTTGTGCATCAAGGTGAGTGTTAAGTATTTTCTTCTATTGTTAATGTTTAGCCAAGAAAGTTTCTTTAAATAGGGGGATACATGTTCCTTTCTGTTTAGGTTAAATATGAAACGTATACAACAATTCTGAATTTTTTGAAGTTTATAGTTTAGGCCCTGGGATATATTACTGTACACTGGAGCGCAATAGTCTAATGTGGATAGGACGAGTGATTGCATAAGACGATCTTTAACATTAGCGTCCAGAGCATGTTTTAAATGATACAAAGATTTAAGTTTCCCCATACAGTTTTTCACAATAAATTCGACTTGTGGCTCCCAATTTAAGTGTCTATCGAACACAATCCCCAAGTTTTTGCTTGTATCCACTTCGCATAGCGGTATACTGCGAAGAGTTGGAGGAGAAGGTGCGGTTTTGTGAAGTTTCTTAAGTGTACCATGAGTTCCTATGGTCATGAAGCAAGATTTTGTTGGATTTAATTGAAGGGAGTTCCTCCGTGACCAATTTGTTATAGCATCAAGGTCGAATTGAAGTTTGGTCATCGCATTATCGTAGTTTTCTGTATTACACTGAATATAGATTTGCGAATCGTCAGCATACTGATGGTAGTGGCAATATTGGACAGCGCGGTCGAAATCAGCTACGTAAATCATGTATAGTAGTGGACCCAATATACTTCCTTGAGGGACGCCTTGTTGAACAACTAACCATTTAGAGTATGTGACTTCCGGTTCCCGATATTTCACACGTTCTTTCCTGTTACCGAGATATGATCGAAACCAATTTAACGCGTTTCCGGTAACGCCATAGTGATACAGTTTGGCCAATAACAATTCATGATTGATCGAGTCGAACGCTCTTGAATAGTCCAACAAGACTAAAAGTGTAACTTCATTTTCATCTATTCCTTTACTTACATTGTCTACGATATCTACCAGCGCAGTGCAAGTACTATGCATTTTTCTGAAACCAGATTGAAAGTGTGGTAGGAAACCTTGAATATGTGAAAGTATTTGTTCATAAATTACTTTTTCAAGTATTTTGGACATTGTGGATAGAATGCTAATAGGTCGTAGATCTTTTATTTCTGTGGGGTTGGATTTTTTAGGTATAGGTGTTACTTCGCATTTTTTCCACTCTTGAGGGAACCAACCTTTGGAAAGGGAAAGATTAATAATGTGCGTAAGAGCTTCTAAGCAAAAGGGGATGCAATACTGTAAAATAGTTAGGTTTATGCCATCATAACCGCACGCTTTTGATTTCATTTTGTTAAAAATTTTACGTACTTGTTCGCTACTTACTGGGGTAAAAAAGAACGTGTCATTGTTGGGTTGCTCAAGATACGTGTTGGTTTCATCAATCACCGCTGCATTGTTATCTGAGGGTGCACTCGGCTTAACAAAGAACTCGTTTACCGCATTCGGCCGAAATGTATCTGAGGAGAGCGCATTACTCTTTTTATTTGGTAAAAGTCCCTGGCTTCTGAGGTTAGACCATAAATTTTTAGCATTTTTTACATTCATATTTACCGTTTCGTTATAGTGCTTAAATTTTGCGTTTCTGACTGCTTTTTTGGCTCTGCTTTTGGAGCAGTTCCACTGGGATGTTTGTGGTCATCTTCCCTATAGCCCAGATTTGGCACCGAGCGACTACCACCTCTTCAGGCACATGAAACAGTGGCGCACCGCTTCGACAATGACAATGTGCTTCACGATGCTGTTAGAAGGTGGCTTCATTCCCAGGCGGCAGAGTTTTTTGCAGAAGGAATTTCAAACCTTGTAAAACGTTATGACAAGTGCCTCAATTTGAATGGTGATTATGTTGAAAAGTAATGTCATGTTCTAAGTTTCAAATGTATATAATACAAGTTCTGTATCTACGAATGTATGTCATTGATAACCAAACGGAGGCTTTTTCCGAATTGCCCTCGTATATAGCTATCTCTTTTTTTTTTTTTTTTTTTGCGGGTTGTCCAATTCTACTACCCAAATTGTATCAGTTCCTTGTAGCTAGGAGTTTAAAAACTTTACCACACAGTCTGTGAAAACAAGGACGCAGTTTATCAACCCACCCTCTCGATCTGCATGTTTGCAGAGACGATCAAAATTACAAACAAATATGCAAGGTTGCATATTATATTATCATCCATGACGATTTATGGAATTGAACTGCAAACCATTTTTATGCTGACTGCGTAAGTCCCACATTATCAGAGGTGTAAATGAATTTAGAATGGGGTTGCAAAATAAAGTAAACTTGATAAAAGATAAAGACTGTGATTTTTTTGCCGATCCAAGCGAGTAGTATAATTGATGATACTATAAACTCAACAAATGATGAGCCCCCCTCAAGCAGATTTGGCTACACTTAAAACAAGCTCAACATGCCCATATGAGCTTTTTGCTCAAGTGTAGCACCCTGTCTAATCCAAGATTTTTGTAAAAATGCCCTCGGGAATTTCCCGAAACTACAGTGTACAAATGATGAGCCCCTCAGATTGATTTGCCCACACTTACAAAAGTTGCATCAGCCAGATTGTTGTCCATAAGCTTGTTAAAAATATGCCCCTCTTGATATTGTTTTGGATACACTTGAAATTAAATCAAAAACCCACACCCACCCACACATATTTACTTCCGGTTTAAGTTCAATTGGATACCAGGTTCAATTTGTTTATCTAATATTAAAACAATGTAATATGCAGAGACCCTCTAGAATTGCTCTGTGACTCTCTCATTTCTTACATCATTAACATATGATTTTTCACCTATGAGAATAACACTACATATGGTGTCATCAGGGAGTGTATCGTGGAATTCACAGATAATTTTAATGTTTGTCCTGTCATTAACCACAACTTGTTTCCTTTTTGAAGTGTTGATGACAAACATGGGTCTCTGTGCTTTGAATTCATCTGGTGTGTAATACATGTCAGTATTGCCAGTAGTGACTCTTTTGTATGCTGTAAATGCTTCATATAATTTAAGGAAATCATCCTTGGACATGTTTAAATTATAATTTTCTCTAGGGAATACCTCATTTCTGCCATTTTTAAGATATATGTTCTTGATGTTGCAGTTATCAAATCTACTTGAATTTTTTTCCTGATTATTGTGTCTTCCAGACTGAAACAGTACCACCACAAAATCCGGCATGTCATATTGTATACTGGAGAATGAATTTGTAGCATCAAACTCATAATAAGTACCAGTGGCAGGCTTCTGTACACATTGATATGTATAAAATTGCAAAGGTACTTGTGGATTTTTTATTATATCTGCTTTGTATTTAAGAGCATAACTGGCTTCATATTCAACAACTGGGATTCTTAGCTCCATAGTCTGAATAATGCACTTGCCCTCATCAGGTAGGGTATTGAGCAGAGCTTCCCCTGTAGAGTTTAATGTACTGTACCTCATCAAAGCATTATTATCATTGGCAGCTCTTCTAAATGTGATTCTTAAACCACCCTTCCACATAATATCTTTGTAATCTGAGAAGAATCCTGGCAACAGGCGCATGGGGAACAGCACTGTGTGGCTTTTAGATAATATTTTATCACCAGCCTCAAATCCACCTATTTTGTAGTAAGAAGCCTCGGTTTTGGATAATTTTAGTGTGACCAAAGCTGTGGAGGTAATGCCGGGATAATCCACTCTGTTTATAACAACACCATGCTTTCTGAACTCAATTTCAGAGAACAGATGCGGCACAAAATTGTCTAACAATCTTATATTTGAATTTGCCGGATAATCTGTTCCATCGAGCTTTACAACATCAAATTTGATGTATAGATCTGCTCTGTGGGGGTGTATAAAGCCATCCCCTACATCAAGATCAACCTCAATTTCTGTGTTGGGTTGATTTAAATTTGCAAATGTCCTCCTGTTTGGGGGGAATGATTGTAGCTCATAACTCTCAATATTTTCCATTTTTTTGTATGTATTTTTATTTAAATATTAATCTCTATGATAGCAGTTGTTGTGGCTCCAGCAAAATCAACTAATTCTTCTTTTTCATTAGTGACCATCAACTCAATATAATCTATTCTAATATGGCACACAGGAAAATATAATGTTGGGGATGGAGTGTAGATGATGGGCTCCATAAATTCAGAATTAGGTTTAAATGTTGCAATGATCCCAGTTTGTTTGTGAGTGCCTATGCCATTTGATTTGGTGATCATACCCTCAGCCACATTACAGTGAATATTCAGAGTCTCTATGGCTAAGAATTTAGGTATATTAATAGCAGTGTGTTTGATGGCTGGTTCAAGTTTTGTGTTGTTCTCAAAGCCTAACAGCTCTCCTATAGTACCCAGATCCACTGTTTCTGTAGCAGATACAATCTCTACTCTGTGAGTGACAGAATTTTGAGTTAATACTATACCTCTGGGTAATTGAGCATTTAGAGTGGACAGATTATACTGCCCTGGAGTGATGACAATATTTTGATCACCAACTGCAATTTTGTTGTTGTGGTGTGTAATATTAGGGATCAAGTACATGCCATAAAATGCTCTGAGAGCTATTGTTTTGGGATATACTATATTATCATGTAATTTGAGTTTCAATATTAAATTTTGGCTGGTGAGATGGAATGCCCCCATGATGTTTTAAATACCACAGGGCTTTTTGAAAATTTTCAATTGATGGTTTATTTATTTGAGACAGATATCTAAGAACAGATAAACACAAATGTCCACAATTAACATCTTTGAAGTTTTGAACACGGGCATTATTGTAATAAAGATTAGTTGAATTTAGATATTTTACTAAATTTTCAGGTGGAACACCTCCAAATGAATCAAACACAAATGCCTCATTGTTTAAATATTTAAGATAACAAATCCAGTTAGTGCCCTGATTTTTGTACTTATCCAAATTAACAATGCCACACTCTTTGTTGAGTGGTTGTTCTGGTAAAGAATCAGACATGTACACACCTCTAAAATTTTTGATGCCCAGTGGCTTGATTAAAGCTTCAATATCTTGGTTTGTAAGCGGCTCTTGTTTTTTTTAAACTTATTCATGGCTCTCTTAACACCTTTGCCTTGTTTCTCCATGGCCAGGTTATGGCGCTTCAATTCATCTAATTATGCCCTATTCTTCTTGGCATCTATTACTGTTTTTGCTATGGCAGCTGATCCCCCAGCCAAGCTCCCAACAGCCCCAAGTGCTGCTAAGATGGCTGGGATAGTAAATATGAAACCCCCCCACATGTGATTTTTTTCTAGATTGCTGTAATTTTTTTAATTGGGGGTATTAAGGAACAATTTCATACCATGGCCCTTGGCAATACAAGAATTTTTTTTCTTGCGCTGCTTTTTGGTTAAAAGGCTATCAATAGTTTTAGAGATTTAACACCTGCATAAGGTATTTGATACATAACACCCTTGGCCTTCATTCTAGGTTTATTATATAAATATATTCACAGCCCCCACCCCAGTTTTTGTTTGGTGTTCATAGCTATGGTGGTCCCGAATGCTGCTATTCTCTCACTCAAAGAAGCATCTTTGCTTACAAATCTACCAAATGCAGCCTCTTCTAATTTCTTGTCTGCAACATGTCTCTTGTCAAGATCAGAATTTGTGTTGTATGCTATGTCATGGTCTCTACAAGCAGCATCTAGGGGATTAACACCAGGATCACCTCTGTTTAATCTATGGTCCAGTTTTGTACCGGGACCACAATACTGATAGCCTGGAATGTGTAGTTCAAATGGCAGCTTGTTTATGATGTCATTAACCAACCCCCGACCCTCAGAGATATTCCAAAATTTAGGTGGTAGAGTATTAATAATTTTTATAAGATATCCAATCCCCTTAGTGTCATTCACTATAAAATTAGACAATTTTGTGCTTATCATGTCCATAATTCCAACCTTTTCATTGTAAAAATTGTGGTTGCCAGCATTTTCCTCCCCAGCTATCACCAGCAACCTATCTACAAGTTTCCTGACATCATCAACCCAGACAAATTCTTTAGGCAGGGTGTTGTATTGTTTGATTCCACTGCCTGTCTTAATTTGTGACCATATGGGCTTGATTAAATTGTTGTATTTTGCTCCACTGCTAGACTTGACTCTTTTTTGTGTGGGATCATTGTTCTGGTATAGAGCATCTGATTTTATTAATATTTCTTTGTAGTGCTCATAATCTTGATCTGTATAGCTGCCAGGCCTTTTCCTAGTCATCAGTTCCCACAATCCAGGTGTGCCGGGATATTTAACAAAACCACCTCTTTCTCCAAGATGAGTTTGGTTTGAGTTGGTGTTTTAAGTCCACTTTATGCACAGTAAGGCTAATCGGGACTGGACCTACAGTTTAAAGTGGAATCCGAACCACTTGTGCCTCCACCGGGTATCGAACCCGGGACCCCTTGATTACAAGGCGAGGACGCTACCACTGCGCCATCGGGCAGGCCCTTTCTCCAAGATGAGATTCTGAATATACAATTATATCATCTCCCATAAATGTTACTCTGAAATTGCCAATTCTATGTATGATGCTACCATCACGCTCTGTGTCAGCATATAAGCCAAAGACCTCATCTTTGTTGTCTTTTAGGTGTGCTTAAATATTTTTGAGCAAGAAGACCCAATTCAATAGGATCCTGAGTAGCTTCAATTCTTCGAGGAGCAACAGGACTAGGTGTATGAATACTAGAAAGTGGGGTGATTGGATAATCTAATATATTCCTAGCAGCTACAGATACAAGCTCTGTGATCAAATTTTGATTTTGCTCTGTAACAGTTTGGATATTTTTACCTAATTCACTAATAGCATCAATAATAGGCTGTTCTGTTTGTTTGTGTTGTTCATAAATTCCTCGGTTCTGTGATTTCCATCCCTTAAATCTTTTTACAAGATAATTTCTTAATTTAAGATCATCAATGATTGGCCTTTTCATGGTTATTTATATATGTTTCAATGTCTAGAAAATTGTTGATTTTATTTCTGTATTTGCCACTATTGGGTTTTCTTGACATATCAATTGTGACAAACCCATAACTGTCCTGGTTCCAGCACCTACTGCAAAACTTGGAAAAATCATTGTAGCTCAAGTCCCCACCTACATATTCATCATGTATGTGTTTGAGGTTGGTATGATCTTGATGAAACACACATATAAAATTGCTGTTGTCTCGGATAAGCTGCTTCGGTATTTTAGAAAAAGTCTGTGCCAGGTAGAAACAATCAATGTTTTTGTGTCGGCCCTGAGTAAAGAAATTTTTAACCTTGTTTTGATTATCCAGTATAATGTCATCAAACACAACATCAGAATTATCGAGACATTCATGGAGTGGCTTAACATCTGGTTCAAAAGTGGCTATATCCAATCCATCATATAGCTTCATCAGCTGCTGATATTTTAATTGTTCCAAGCTCTTAGAGAAGACATACAAGTGCCTGTTTTTTCAGTCTAACCAGTTGGGTGCCAATAAAAAATTATCAATCATTAGTGTAGTTTTACCACAAGCCGATGGCCCAACAATAAGACATCTAATATTTTCAGACAGCAACTTGCCATTTCTCTTAATCTGCTGTTCAGGTTCTCGCAGCCTCTTTATAACATCCCAGGTGCTCATATTATCACTTTGTCTGCATCGATCCAGCTGTGTTCTGGAAGTCCTAGCCATTTGACAAATAACTTGTTGCCTTTTCTGCGGATGATTTTTTCTATGAGATATGTGTCAGGCTGTTTAGTTTTGTTGAGTTCTTCTTCATAGAACCGCCCTTTGAGAATTTCTCCTCGGTGGTCTTTTATTATATATGTGTTAAGGGTCCCAGGTTTAACTTGAACCACTGTAAATAATTCAGTGCTCCAGTTTCTTGTAAAGCCTCTTTTGAATATGTGCTTATATTTGCTGATTCTTACTTGATCACCCACCTTGTATTTGGCCTTTCTTGTTGTTGGCTGGTATCTAGGATAATAAACAGTCCTGATCAATTTTTGCTCATCAGATGAAGTTACTTCAGAGGGTTTCATGTTGATTGTGGAATGGACCGAGTTGTTATATTTATGTAGAAGTTCTGGAAGAATATTAAGCCATTTATAATTACCTTGAAGTGTAAATTGTTTATACATAAGATTTTTTAGGGTTTTGTTGAATCTCTCTACAATTGAGGCCTTGAGATCACTGTAACTCGAAAAATGTTGTATTGACTGGCTTTTAATAAATTGTTGGAACACAGAATTATAAAATTCTTTGCCATTATCTGTTTGCAAATAGCGCGGTGATCTTCCACTCTGATTGATGATTGTTCTGAAGGCTTCTGCAACACATTTTCCAGTCTTGGATTTGAGTGGCACAGCCCAGGCAAACTTTGAAAATGTGTATATTACAGTAAGTAGATACTTGTAGCCCTTGTTGATTTTGTCTAAGTTTTTCAGCTGTCCACTTGCCATCTCAATCAAGTCGCACTGCCATAAATCATCTATGCCTTTTGTGACTACTGGCAGTCTCTTATAATTATGTCTGGCTTGTCTGTGTAATTCATCAACAATAATTTGTCTAGACATAATATGAAAACAAGAATATTGCAACTATGGGGTGTTCAGCAGCTGATACTACAGGATTTTCTAAATATAATTTGTCTCCTATTTGTATATGAAATTCCAGAGAGCCATCATCTTCAGCATAAGATGTTTCTAATGCATTGGGATCTGTAAAATCCTCTAACTCTACACTGGTGATTTTTGGTTTGTTGTCAGCATTTGTTACTGATAAGGTGGGGTAGTGGTGTGCCTGTGGTTGAAGCCAATATTTGATCTTGATTGGTCTAAGTGTGCCCCCAACAAAAAACTGGTAATAAAATTGTGCAGGGGACAGCATATATATTTTGCCACCTGTTGTAAATGGTGAATCATATTCTTTGTTGGGGATGCTGTACAATTCAAGAATTACTGTATGTTTTGGATTCTCGATTATGCCTGTTATTTCTTTTTCTGCTGTAAGCAATCTGCTTGTTACAGATTCAAGGTGCTCATTGATGGTCCTAACAACATCATCATGGCCTGGCTTGATTTTTATGTCCACAACAAGTTTCTTGTATTGTTGCACAATCTCTTGAAGCTGGGTGGCAAAAACAGACAGAGCATTTGCTTGATTGGATTCCATGGTCCCTAGCTGTTGCTTGATATTAGCTACAATTTGCTGTAAATTTTCAACAACTACCAATTTTGAATTTTGAGCAGTAAGATCATGGACCTGTCTTCTCATATCCTCAAACAGGGCATGCAGTTCATTAATATGTTGATTAGTTGGTAGAGTGGCCACTGTCTGAGTAAGTTGTTTGATCTCTGTCTGGATATTCTTGATATCTTATGATTTCAATATGCGATTCACAGCTCTCTTAATATTTTTAAGTTCCTGTGATGTAGGCAGATTTGATACAGTATTTTGCGAAAAATTCAAGTGCCAATTTCACATTATTTAATTCAGAAGCATCAGCCACATTTTGCATAGCATTTTGGAGCAGGGCTATATCAGCCTGGGTGGGTGTTGATTGTTGTAAAATTTCAAGTTTTGTTTGGATATCATCGATCAAGTGATGAAAATGAGATAGCTCAGATTCAGTGTTGAGGTTTTCAAGCTTTGTGATCTGTTGCTGGACACTGACAAGTGTGTCTACAATACCAGGCAGGCGGGATTCTTGTACATTTGTCAAATCACTTTGCACTGCTGCTATTGTACCCTCAAGATGGGTTATGGTACTTTGAATTTTTCAAAAATCTTCATATGTTTCAAGTTGCAGCTTAATGTTGGCAACACTCCGAGTTATTGCACTCAAAGCATCAGAAGATGGCAAGTTGTTCATAAAATTTTCAAGTGACTCAATTTTTTCTTTAACCTCGGCTATGGCATTGTTTAGAGGGTCCAGATTAGGTATCTGGAGTGATTGAATCTGTTCTTTTAGAGTGGAAATCACTAGATCAAAATCTTCTTGTGATTTTATGCTTTTGACAATTGTTTGGAGCTGTGTCTGGACATTATTTATCTGCTCTTCCAATTGCTGTTTCAATTGCTCAGAGTTGGTGGCCTGGGTCTTAAATTTGGCTTGAAGAGCTGCTACAGCTTCTTCTAAACTTTGAAAATTATCCAATGTGGCCAAGTCAGTATATTTTTGAAGCAGCAATTTCAGTTCTGAGTCAATTTTAAGAAGAGGGTCCATGCGTTGTGTTTGTAAATTTGTAATTTCTAGTTGAAGACTGGCATTGAGTGTAGTTTGTAAAGCTTGTAAATCACTTCTTAATTTCTTGACTCTGACATCAAGCATCAGAATCTCATCACTGTGATCTTCATGTCTTGTATGACCAAATATATCATTAGGCATTTTTGTTTTAGTGGTTATTTATTATTGAATATCTGATTCTTAATTCTATAAAAAAGGTATAAGCTTGTCATATGATCCCGGGACCTCAATATATAAGCAGTCACCAGCAGAAACAGTATATACAGTGCCAGAAACCATGTTTGAGTGCTTAATTCTATAAATATTTCTCCCTACTGAAATCTTGACCTTACCCTCAGGGGTTGTAATAAATTGCAATTGACCACCTACAGGTAATTGGTAATAATTTAAATTATTGTTAAATATGTACAATGTTTTACCTGTTTCATCATCAACATCTGTAAGTATGCTGTTCAGATGAATAATTAACAAAGCACTTAGTTTAGATATTATATCAGAAGAGGGTTGTGGTGTTGGCAGGTCCATAATAGCCTGTTTTTTGAACCCAAATAAGTTCATAGGCATGTTTATTTATTTCAAATCATGCTCTGTAATTGGGCATTGATTACCACTTTTCAAATCACAATGACCCCATGGTAGAATATGTATGCCACATGATAAAATGCATCTCTTATCATCATGTGGGTCCAGAGCCACTTTTCTTACAATATTTGTAGCCAATAGTGATCCACACTCTGAATTCTGGATTCTGATGTTCTGATTGTGCTACATGATTTGAGGCAATTTTTGTAATCTTCAAATTCAAGCTCTTTGTCTACAGTCACTCTGCCAATGCCCTTGGCCTTTTTTGCAACAACACCACTACATGTTTCAAAACTGTACATCTTGGTCCTTAACCCAGCAAATGCCACAATAACATCACCAAGTGTCTCATCTTTTAACTTGCCAGGCACCTTTTTGTTGTGGGGTTTAATTTTTGAATGTTCAGTGGTATCAAAATATTTAAACAATTCAGGCTGTGTTATATCTTGATAAACATCTTCTGTTTGAATATCAAGAACAAAACTATCTGTGTCCATGTACATCAGTTTTACACGATCCTTATAAAAAGGCTTCAACACATCATAATACAATTTTAACAAGTGTAATTTGGCCAATTCCAATATCACAGCCCCTACATAAATAGGCTTATCAAACTTAATCTTCGTTTTTTTCATGTTGAAAAGTACCATATTTTCATCATAAATTCTTCTGTAATTGAAGTTGGGCTTTGCAATCAATTTTTTGCTGCGGCTGGGGTCAGTAATTATTTTAACATCAATATGTTTTCTGACATTTTCAATTGTTTTGCCATACACTGAATTGACCATCAATTTAAACAAGGTCTTATCACATTGGCTCATTGCAGATGTTCGAAGCTCTGTGTTTGTCTCAATATATGGTTTCAACCATATTGAGTGCCTGAACCTCAAAACTTTTCCAACTTTGGTCACTTGAACACCATGATTCATCAGGAACTGTAGGTTTTTGTAATATATGACATAATCCTGTTTCGGCTCTAGAGTCATCATCAATTTCTTCTGTTTAGAGCCAGGTGAACACTTAACCTCAGGAATTGGGGGCAGATCAGAAAATTTGTTGTGTAAATCTTCAGGAATTGTCAGATCAACCTCTAAGAACAGGCCATAGTTACTGTCATCAAAATCCTGAAGATCTTCAATATTGAAATCTTCAACCCACTCAAGCCCTGCATATGGCAGTTTTTCATCACAGCATAACCATAGAGGCTATTGGCATCTACATACAGTATATAATTTGATGGCAGTGCTGGATCATAATCAGGAATATATTTGTTATTTGCTCTGGCATATCTCTGAGAACATTGCACCATGCCTCCTCTTATACATTGTTCCATAAACAGATACATATCTTGATCCTGGATCAGATCCAATTGCATTTTAGTGTTTAAAAACATTGCAGACCATGCTAGGCCCGGAGCACTGTAAAAATACATTGGATCCAGCTTATAATTTTCCATGGAAGATTTTCTGAATGCCTGCAGTATATCAGCTAAGAGGGTCACATCAAGTTTTAAATATGCCTTGTGATAATCACCAAATGTCTGGCATTTTAAATTGTTCCACATCAATTGGGCATGGTGATAATCTTCATCAGTGATTCCAGATCCTCTGATTTTGCTGTAAAACTCTTGTTGTGGTGGCAGAGAACACTCATCAAATTTAGAAAAATCTGTAACATAATCATATGGATATACACCCTTCCGCCTAATTAATTTCAGCTCCTGATTTGGAAACGAAGCACATGTGATTTTGAATTGATCATCAGATAATTGACTGGCCAGTGTAGCCAGGCTAGCCGATAAAATTCTGTATGAATCAAGAAATCTTAAGTGAATAGGAACACCATTAACTCTAATTATTTTGCTAATAGCAATATATTTCTCATTATTTTCAACTAAAATATTTAAATTCTGCTTGTCAAACCCCTCGTACCTGATCAAATGATGAAAATCATAATTGGATGCACCATGGCAAAATATAGGGATAAATTTTGGTCTCTGGATCTTAATATTACAGCTATTACACAGGGGCATTAAGAATTTACCATCTGTATGAGAATGGTGATGAACCTTGATATTTGTATCTGAAAATTCAGAATCACATACCGGGCATTTTTCTGCATTGTTGAAATCTTCAATCTGTTCCTCTGTTAAAGGCAACATGGGTTTTGATTTTAATAAGACATTAGATGCTATGTCATGGCACTCATTTTCTATTCTATGTGCAAATTTTTTGATGGCATCTGCTCCCATGTATAAATCTTCTTTACTAACAACCCCAACCTGTACAATCACATAAAAAAACTAGAAGGTTCATGTAGCTGGTATGATGTAATTGAAGGTTCATCAGGATCTGGGCTACAGAATGCAAGAGGTTTGAGATTTGATTCAAAATCACAGACTATATATGCTGGGTGTTCCAACAAGGCTTCAAATTTTTTGAATTTGGCATTTTCACTTGTCTTAGGCATAAGCATATGAACAGGTTTATGATTCCCACAGTATTTCAGATGCTCAATTAACTTGTTTTTAGCAATTTCTGCATTCTCTTCCCGAACACCATTCACCATTTTTTGACCATCAAATACAGACAAACATCTTCTGCACAACTTGAATATTCTATGAGTTTTGTCTAGTTGTGTTCTGACTAAAGCTTCAAGATTATGTATCAAAGTGTAATGATATGTGCCATCTCCTTCAATTAAGAGCAGATCAATCGGAACAGCAGAATCATCATCAAGTGTACTGATTCTGAGAGGTGCTATCAAGCAATTGCCACGGCCAGTAGAACAAATAAATACATTAATAGATAATTGTTTACCATTGATATTCCTGGCCTTTTTTTCAAATTTATCAATATTCTGAATAGACATTGGATATTCTAAACCCTCCATTGCTTCATCAAAATCATTTTCATGCTGTTTATAATAACTTATTCTCTCAGGATTCCTTAAAACTAGATACAAAGCAGCTAACATACACCACAAAAAGCATTTCTGGTCGGTATTTTCTATGTTAACCACGGCTCTTTTGTTTTTAATATTGGCAGGTAATGGCAGATGTGTAGATCCTTGCAATGGGCTGAATTCAGAAATATTAATATATAACTTGTGTGAAGATCCACATAGGCTCGATCCAGACTCTTTTGCTGCAAATTCAGAGTGTTTAATATTCAATTGATCTATCAAACTGCTTATTATTTTGTCTGAATTTGTATTTGAATATACAGGTTCAGTTTCTGTTATGTGGGGCTGTGTAAATTTTGTGCCATTTGGCTTCTTATATTGTGTAAACAATTTGAAGGAAAGCTTATAAGAGCCATTTTTTCCTTTTAGAATTGCCTGCACATCAGGATTTATACTGTTAAAAAAATTCTTAAGGTCACATTTTTGCTCTGATACAAACCGGTAATCCCTAAGTTGGCCATTAAAACTGTTATGGATAGGTGGTGCATAGCGTGGCTGCTTTGCCGGTCCAGCATTAACAGGTGTTTCATGCTTCCTTTTCAGACCAGATGTAGATGGTTGTGGGGCCAATGTTGATAACTGTGCAGAACAAGAGCCTACATGTCTATTGAAATATGCCTTGCTAAATATTTTATGGCAATTGGGGCATATTTTTGTGGGAGTTCTATATTTGCCTGGGTCACAATTTTTTTGGTGCCTAGCAAAATTGGGGCTGGATATATTTTTATTACACTGATTGAAATATTTTTGATTTGGCATTTTTGTTGTTGGTTTATTATATAAGATTTCCTGGGGTTCAATTCAAAATTTTGTACTTAATATATATATATATATTGTTCAGCTGTGTGCTTTGTTTATTTCTTGTGTATATTTAATATGTTAATATTATTAATTTTTATTCTCGGTTTATTATACAAAATTTTTTGGGTTTTAAATCAAAACTCTATGCTTATTATGACAGGTTGTAAAGCTAATAGCCTACAAGTGGAAAAAGAGAATAAATATTGATCTACACTGACCTTCCGCAAATGCCTGCACAGACATGCATGTCCTAGAAAGGCAATGACCTAGCACTGTGTTATGTATTGATTTTTGTATAACAAGCTGGGTCAGATATAAGCCTGACTCTAAATATGAGTGGATTACAACAAACAAGCTGGATGTAACAAATATCAGATTTTTTTATACAAAATATAAGCCCTTTTTGTTCAATATATCAGAAATATATTTAATATGAATAATAAGAAATGTTATATATTAAACCAAACAGGCCTGTAGTATGAAAAGCACTGTAACAACACATCTGTACTCCTCAGCCACTCTCACAATACTTGCTGATATGTAATGCAAAATCTCTTTATGTACCCTAAGCATGGATTAAAACATCTGAAACAACAATGCAATCAGAATATAACACATCATCACATTATGTCATAATTAACCAATCAGAAAACAACACATGCATAATATTGGATAATAATTTGTTGCATAGCATGATGCAATAGAAATAAACCAGAAGTAAGCATGTGTGTGTGTGTGGGTGGGTGTGTGTGTGTATGTGTGGGTGGGTGTGGGTTTTTGGCTTAATTTCGAGTGTATCCAAAACAATATCAAAAGGGGCATATTTTTAACAAGCTTATGGACAACAATCAGGCTGATGCAACTTTTGTAAGTGTAAGCAAATCAATCTGAGGGGGCTCATCATTTGTACACTGTAGTTTCGGGAAATTCCCGAGGGCATTTTTACAAAAATCTTGGATTAGACAGGGTACTACATTTGAGCAAAAAGCTCATATGGGCATGTTGAGCTTGTTTTAAGTGTAGCCAAATCTGCTTGAGGGGGGCTCATCATTTGTTGAGTTTATAGTATCATCAATTACACTACTCAAGCGATATTTTAAATAGATGGAAGAACTACTTTAATGATCTCATAAATGTTCATGTAGGAAATCAGAAGTAAATGAAGTACACACAGTAGAACCTTTAGTTCCAGAACCTAACTTGACTGAAGTTTAAGATGCAGTTAAATGGCTAAAGAATAACAAAGGACCTGGCTATGATTTAATACCAGCTGAGTTAATTAAATATGGTGGAAATTCGTTAATATGTCATATTCATAAATTAATTTGTTTAATATGAAATAAAGAAGAAATCCCTCAACAGTGGAAAGAATCCATAATTGATCCTGTTTTAAAAAGGTGATAAAATGAACTGCAATAATTACCGTGGAATTTCTCTACTCTCAACAACATATAAAATATTATCTAACATTTTTTAAACGAGACTAACCCCATATCCTAATGGAATTATAGGTGATTATCAATGTGGAAGATGTGTAACAGATCAACTACAGATCAATTTTTTTCTTATCAGACAGACTCTTGAGAAAAAGTGGGAATATAATCAAAGTGTCCATCAGCTATTCATTGATTTCAAAAAAGCATATGATTCAGTCAAAAGAGATAAATTATATAATATATTTGTCGAGTTTGGAATACCTAAGAAGCTTGTTAATATGATAAAAGTATGCACCAGTGAAACAGAAAGTAAAATTCGTGTGGGTATTAATGTGTCTGACAAATGTACAATTCTTGATGGGTTAAAACAAGGAGATGCATTATCTCCATTGCTCTTTAATTTTGCCTTAGAATATGCTGTTAGGAACGTTAAAGAAACTAACGAAGGACTAAAATTAAACTGCGTGATTCAGTTGTTAGCATATGCAGATGATGTAGATGATATAAATACAATTAAGAGTAATGCTAAAATATTTGTCAAAGTAGCTAAAGAGATAGGTTTGGAAGTTAACAAAGAGAAAACTAAATGTATGCTTACAATCCGAAACCAAGTGTTAGGTAATTATAAAATCTAATTATTGATAACAACTCGTTTGAACCAGCTTCCAAATTCAAGAACTTAGGAGTAATACTAACAAATGAAAATCATATTAAAGGGGAAATAAAAAGCAGGCTTAATTCAGGAAATGCGTTAATTTTCTCTTCACAAACTTTTCTCTTCTCGTTTAATATCTAAGAAACTAAAAGTTAAAACATACAAAACCGTAATTTTGCCTGTAGTATTATATGGGTGTGAAACTTGGTCCCTTACGTTGAGAGAGGAACATAAATTGAGAGTACTGGAAAATAAGATCCTTAGGAAAATATTTGGACCTAAAAGGGATGAGGAAATAGGTGAGTGGAGAAGGTTACATAATTTGAATTCATGTCCAGATATTATTAGAATGATTAAATCAAGAAGACTTAGGTGAGCAGGCTATGTGGTTCGAATGGGAGAGGAAAGAGGAGTTAACAGAATTCTTGTTGGGAAACCTGATGGTAAGAGACCTGTAGGAAGACCAAGACGAAGAAGGAGGGATAACGTTGAGATGGACGTAAGGGAAATCGGTAGGGATGGAAAAGAGTATATAGATCTTGCTCAGAATAGGGACAGATGCAAGGCCTGTGTTGCTGCAGCCATGAACCTTCGGATTTAAGAAGGCTAGAGAGTTAGTTAGTTAGTTACAAATATCGTGGATTGAAAAAAATATCAGATTCTAGTAGAGTGGTACATTTGGTATCTCAAATCATTTGTCTCTATGTCTGCAAGAGAGAGTTGTATCAGTTCTAATTATAGCAGTGTACTTTACAAATATTATTACAACACAACAGGAGTTAAGCAAAGAATAATTAACTAATATTTTTGAAATTAGTTACGTTTTTTTAAAACTTCGTAAAACACTGAAGAAATGTACAGTCACCGGCAATAAAACTGGGACACTATTAGATCTTGAAATACTCGCTTCGCTGTACGTTGTCGTGTGTGTTGCCTAACTCTGCGACGATAATTAGATTTTAAAAGCAAATTTTCAATTACAACTTCTACCACCGCCATAGAGAAAATTGAAAGAAACTAAATAACTTTCAATGGACAAAAGAGCACTTTGAAGGCCGGGGAGCTTTTCACTGTGCAATACCCGCTTTAGACGAAAGCATTTTCCTTAGCATTTTCCTTAATATTTATGCCATGACCCAAAAGCTACAGTGTAAAGTGAAAAATGTTATGGCATTTTAGATGCCATGGCATATTTCATGTCATTTCTCAAGGATAGAACACGTCCTATTTCCGTACCATTTTTCGTAGCATAGCCAATCAGAAGCGACCTCTAGGTCACGAGTGCAGGTGTAATGGCGACCACGTGAGATGTAAACAAGGTATCACTTCACATTTTCAAAAGCCGATAACTAAGGAGCGGAAGTTAATGAAATGTCATCTTTTTTCTGACATCTCTGACACGATGCCCATTAAATATACATAATATTACACTTTGTCTAGAACCCCAAAAAGGTAATTCTAAAGTGCATTTTTTTGCATTTTTTTTGTAAATTTTCAGGTTTTAGGTCAGCGTCATTTTTCGCAATATTCGGTGTATTGTTTCGTCATATTTTGTAACTTCTTTCATTTTGGTTATATTCTTGAGTCTTTTCACCAAGGTTATCATATGCCTATATACATATCTCGCAGGATTGCAATTTACGAGCAAAAGAAATGCTGAACTGGTGACAGTCTTTGTTGTGTCGGGGGAAACCACCAGGTGCCTGTCTGGGGCTAACTCAGATATTTCAAACAATTTCTGATGTTGAAAATTACTTTCCGAAGTTCTTTTTTCTGGGGGGCGTGTCTATGAACCCTTTCCCAGATGCGTCCCTCATTTTGGTTCCCTATTTTTTTTATACAATTTGTTAAATTTCTAAACAAAAGTTGTTTTACGTTGATCGTGATAATTTATTTTTCTTTACAGTGCCACAGAAACACACCACCCTACATCACCAGGCAAAGATGCAGGAAATTAATGCATTTTACACCAATTCATTCAGTGTATACGACTTTTTCATTAAATTGTTTTAAAATTATTCGGTTGATTCCATTGGAAATCCTCGTTGCATATGTTAGTTGAATGTGCATGTGGTATCATTTGGTGCCCTTTTTTAAAGCAAGATTGCATTTTGTTTAGTTTCCTTTTCATTTCAAATTTTAACCTGAAACTAATAAATTGAATGGTTATTTTTTGCAGTTTTTGTCATTTTTCCTATTTTTTAGGGCATTCTACAGGTCATATACCTATATTTTTTAGGTCATCAACTTCCGCTCCCTACCGATAACTATTCAACCGAGAGGAATAACGTTTCGTCTAAAACGTTATTAGATACATGACAATGGCGCCACTGGCGGTCCCTCCAATGGAACAGGCTGTTCCCTTCTACTTATCGCCCTTTTTGACTATTTAAATTATCTATAATAACATAATACCATAAGAACACTTCTTTCTTCTGAAATCAACACGACGAAGAAAAACTTTCACCGTGACTGGGCTTTTGTTTACTTCACCTACCTCGTCCTCCCACCCTCTGCTGTCTGACGCCGAGGAGTTCCGACCATGCGCGAAGGTAAACGATCCTCATACAGCCACCTCCCACCACGGAAGCTGAACTATCTAGCTGTTCCCTACGAGAGACATAGCGAATTCGTTTTCCTTCGAGCTTTTGCTGTGTGCTAAAGTTTAATTGCGTCGTAGTGATAGTTTTGAGTGTAGTAAGTCTATAGTTTCCGAATCTCATTCCAAAATTGCGTCTGCCAGTCATAACGAACTGGAAAAATCTTCTACAGTCTAAACGTCTGCTAAATGCCTTGGCTAAACGCCTTCCGAGGGAACAGCTCGCGTCCACCTGTTCCAACAGCCCCAAGATGCACGCAGCGGCAGGACAAGAAAGCGAATGTTGCGAGCGTAGGGTTGCGAATGTTGTATGATCGACCAGCTGAAGACGAAAGCTTTTAGTTCATTTAACTTTACAGAAAAGACAGCAAACCAACACCTATCCTAACCGAATTAAAAACTAAAACGAAATCGTACACAAGGCATTTTCAAACAAGTTACTACAACTCTGTAAAATGATTAACAGGATACTCTTTCAGTGTTCCCGAGAAGGGAGTTTGGAACAGTTCGGGTTTTGTCACAATTTCTACAAATCTAGCGGACGTCATGAAAAAACTCGGCCATCTGATTGCCATTATTGCATTGAAGACATTTGAATTACAAGAATGCTCAACTCTACAAAAAAAAATGTCAACCTAATCTACAAATAGAGAGATGAAACAGATTTCGACAAAATATTTTTTCCTCTGATCACTCATAAATTTCTTTTATTAATTTTTTCTTTGTTGCGCATCAAAAATTTTGTTTTTAATGTTTTCTTTACATTATATCATATTTGCTTTAACGTTGGTAACATTGTCATAATTTTAATGTGCATCATGTATGTCACTTCTGACAATTTGTAACATATGTATCGTATGCTTGTTTGGTTCATTTCAACAAGGGTTGAATTTTACTTGGTCTACTGTATTATATTACGACAGGTATGGGAGGGGAGGTGCAAGTGCAGGCCACTTGTTCCCCTACCTGATTTAGCGCCGCACGCCACTGAATGGCGCTCATTAAATACATACTTTACAACGTTCACTGTACACGTATGGAAGAATATTTTAGTTGTTTCAAATGTAAACACCGTGCACTCAGCATAGATGGTGTAACTTGACGTGCCTTTCATGCTGTATATGTTATGGATTGTAATCGCAAAAGTTAGTCGAAAAGTTACACGAGATGCTAGCGTTTAAAGTACATACTATCTGCTATAAGATTTTTGGAAGCATTTACATAACATTTATGCTAGCAAAAATTTTAAAGGAAATGCTTCTGTCTAATGCCGACTTACTCCGTGTATTTCCGCTAATATTGACTTCCTGTGACAGAGTCCGCCATCATGCAAGTAGCTCCAAAATCATCATCATGAAATAAATACTTCAAGATTCCCACCGATGGAGCAGTGGTAATGGCCTTGTAATCAAAGGGTCCCGGGTTCAATAACCGGTGGAAGCCCACAGTGGTTCGGATCCCTCTTTAAACTGCAGGTCGAGTCTCAATTAGCCTTTCTGTGCAGAAAGTGGACTGAAAATGCCAACTCAATGAATCAATGAAACTGTGACCTTTGGCACTAAAGAGAGAGTACTTATTCAACTCGATCATGAATATGAATAATAATGTGCATGCAGTGACCCAAGGATGAAGTCACGTATAACGTGTATGCTATATTGTTATTCAAGAAATTTCCGCATCATCGATATCAAGAAGGTCCTTGAAGATGGCATTAGAGATCTCCAAATCTAAATATTTACCTCACAGACTACTGTAAGTATCCTTCAGACGAGAGCCAGTGGGACATTATGTTACGTTCCCCGGTTTAGTCTCAATGGATCTACTTACTTTTATTCATCAACGGCGAGCATGAGACTTATCAGCCTACTTTGAAGCCCTCAGGTAGTGGTAAATCAGATAAGGATATGTTTACGTAAACCTTACTAATCCTCGCACACCAAAAATATATTTAGATGTCAGTTAATGTTAATATATTACACTTGCACTCGCAATTATACTCCTTATTACAAACAAAATTGGGTAAATTTCTCGTATCGGACAAACGGATTTCTGCAAATTTACAGGAGAAATTACTTACCGAATGCAGTTTCTTTAGACTTGTGGAAGTTCGGGGAAGTGTTTTCTCGCATCGTTCATTGAATTTTGCAGGTAAATCATATATTTTTCGATATAAATGTGTGACCGATGCACAAAAGCTCTTGCATCCATTTACTTCACGGTGGATGTAGCCTGTGTGTGATGACGTAATCCGGGTCAGTGTTTCCAAACACGTGTTTTTGTAACTGAAGAAGGTACGTTTCCGCAAATGGTTTGTGGGGCTATGTGTCAATGGTTCGTGGGGCTATGTGTCAATGGTTCGTGGGGCTATGCGAGAATGGTGTGTGGGGATACGCATATTTTTTTCGAAACCAATTTTTAACTATTGTAACCTAAACGTGACCCTACCTAACCTAACCTTACCGGAAATGGTTCGTGGGGCTATGCATCAATGGTTTGTGGGGCTACATAGGTATTTTTGGGTGCAGTGGGGTATAAACACTGCATGCCGAGTACGGTAGTGAAACTGTGACCGCCATTTTGCATGTTACCGAAGGCAAAAAGAAACGAAGATAACATACTCGATATGTCGCAAATAGAGCTTATTTCTGTGAAATAAGCGAAATGCCACCTTCAGCAATGTTTCTCAATGCAGAATACGTAAGTACGAATAATCAAATTAAATGAACTAGCAAATTTCAGCCGTTTGTCCGATACGAGAAATTTACCCAAAATTGTATTAAGATCATAATAGTTCTTGACTACACAAATTAATACATTCACATTTCCAAAATCACTTCCATTATCCAGCAACATTCATAATATCTCTCACCTCACAACCCCACCTGTGACCCCACAGTCCAAATGTTTTAAGGTTAGTCCATAACCATAACAGACTACCGAATTGAACAAAACAAATTACGTCATCATAGACAATTAACATATTAAACACTTAAAATGATACAATAAGTGGGTGCGTATCAATTATATTAAACTGCCCCATTCGCTTCTAGAACCTTCGCTCAGTATGTGAAGTCCGACATAAAAGATGTGAATCTCAGTTCACTATTATGTTATTAACGGTCACGTGGGTGTGAATTTTTCTTTCTTGTAGGATTTTATATTTATTTCTACGTTCCATGATCTTTGAATGCATCATGGGGAAGGGCTGGTGTCTTGGCAAAGTGAGGTGTGTACGAAGCGTTACGTTCCCTTCGCTTGTTTCTTGTGCATTGTGCGTGACTGCTATTCGTTTCCTGACTCTCAAAGGGCGTGTTCACTTGCTGATATCAAACACGTGAGACGGAAGATTTCATATTCAAAGGATCACTGTGCATGCATGTAATTTGATACACTTTCCGAGTAGTACTTTCATTTATGATGCATGCATATTTTCGAGCTCAACCAGATAGGTGTCCGGTTTGATTTGATATTTGTTATTTAGCGTTGCTTTTCTGCCACCTTTGGCTAATCGCTAAGATGAGTGATGATGATATAAAATTTATGAAGATACATTCACAAAGCTCACCTATGCTCAGACTCGGATTCGAACCGTGAACCCTTGGCGTCTTATTGCGCTGTGCTAACCACTCAGTTAAGGGTATCCGATCGCGTTGAGTGTTGGAATCACGATCTTCATGACAACGGTTCCGAGTTCGAGTCACGCCTGGGAGTGAATGTTCTTTTCTAGATATCCCTTCATCTATTCCATCTCTTATCATTCATGTTCACCGTCGCAATTAGGATAAAGAGGCAAAAAGCGACGTCTAGTCAACTGCTATGATGAGAATAAATTATAGGTGTAGTAGATGAAAGGAAAAATTCCAATGGACCACACATTTTTACTAGATAGCAAGATGGTAAGAGACAAGATAGACGGTAGAGAGAGAGAGAGAGAAAGAGAGAGAGAGAGGGAGGGATTGAGAGAGAGAGAGAGAGAGAGAACGAAAAAGATTGGTACGCTTACTTGGTACTTATTTCAGAATAAATTATTTAATTTGAAAAAATACAATGTTTTCGATTTTAATGGCGGTTTATTTCAGTAGATCCAGTTCCCATTAGTTACTTCTACTAAAATTTGTCTTTTTGTCTGTTTAAAGTAAGTTATTGAATGGTCCTGTTTTATGTTGCTCGAACCTCGATGCTCTTTGGGATATAATCTCATCATCACTTTTTCATAATACCTTTTTGAGGGGGGGGGGGGGTGAGGTTCACGTACACTCATGCAATTCTCAACTCTTAAAAAAGGAAAATAAATTGTTACGCATTCTACTTCTTGGCGGCAAGAAGTTCCTGGGTAAGGGCGTTGTGGATGCATCTCCCGTCTCGTCTCCAGTGCAGCAGAGTGGTTGCTGTGTGTCACGAACAGGATGATCACGCTTCCTCTGTGGTGTGTTCAACACATATATAAACAGGGGGAAATTAGTTGCCGTTGTAAAACTGTTGAAAAGTTGCTTGTCAACTGCTCCAGCAATGCAAGTTTATGAGGTAGGTTTTCTTCTGAATAAGCAGATATGCATTCGTTGTTTTTCCATTGCTTTTTTAGTTAGATTTATATTAAATGACTTGCATTTGTATTTTGAATATTGAATTAATTTACTTCGTCCTCAGTTTAACTGCTTTGAGGAGAGTAAATTATAGATGTAGTAGATGAAAGTAAAACTCACAATGGAACGCACGTTTTTACTAGGTGGGAGTAATAGCGTTCATCTATGTGGCATATTTTTTAGTAGGCCTAAGGAGTATTTTCTTGATTATTAGCATCACCCCCTGGCAAATCTTATTTATGTGTTCTCTCCAATGTAATTTATGATATACAGGGTGTATCATAAGTAATATCGCAAACTGACACAGTTGAAAGTACACGATAATAGAAACAAAAAAGTCTCACTAAACATGGGGCCGCAAACGAGCCGTTTTCGATATAATTGCGAATGTGTGGTTACAAGCCACTACTGGCTTCACTGTTTGTAAACGTCGTCCTAGTTGACAAAATGCTAATAATGCACTAAGAAAAGTCATTGGAGAACTCGTTGCTTTTATTGAACATTATACTTACTTGAACAAACGTTAGTATGTTACATGTTACAATTGCTGTACACTCGTACCTGTTAAAGCAGGTGTTCAAAGTGTCATCCTTGCATCTGGATGCAATTACTGTACGCGATTCCGCATTGAGTTTCGAATTCTTTCGAACACTCCCGGTTCATTTCGGAATTGTTCACAAGCATGTCTAGTTCTCTGTACTGATTGTATCCATCTTGTTTGATTACAACGCCACCTCTCGGAAATGTTCTGTTTTGTAAACAAAGAGCAAACCTCGGAACGCGCAAGGAGTAAAGCACTCGGTGTTTACAAAATGCAATCAGTGACGGCTTCTAACCACACATTCGCACACATTATTAGCATTTTACCAACTAGGACGACGTTTACAAACAATGAGGTCAGTGGCGGCTTGTAACCACACATTCGCAATTATCTCTAAAACGGCTCGTTTGCAGACTCATGTTTACTGAGAACTTTTTCCTTCTATTATCGTGTACTTTCAACTGTGTCAGTTTTGGCTATTACTTATGATACACCCACCCTGTATATGGTTCGGGTTATCATCTATGCAGGTCTATTTTCAACCTGCATTTTTAAGCTTTCTAAAGGGGCTTCTTGCACCTCTGTTTTATTTTTATTATTTTTAATTTTGAGGTAAAAGTGTTACATAAGGAGATCTTCCTCGCATACATTGAAGGGTGCAAAATGGCCTAATGTGTCGACACACGCAAATAATTCTAATTCAGATCAATCAGTATCGTAGACCAAGCAGGCATCTGTGGCTAAGTGGTTTACGATGCCGTGTTACTGAGGTCATTGTTTCGAAGCCTTAGTACAGTGGGGCCTCCCTGATGGTGTAGTGTTAGCGTCATTGCCTTGTAATCAAGAGGTCCCGGGTTCGATACTCGGTGTATATCTGTTCGAATCCCACTTGAAACTGTGGACTTAGAACACCAAACCAACCAAGAAATCAACCAACCTTATTAAAGCATGGGAATTTCATTATGGTTATTACAATATCTACTTTACAAATTATTAATTCATGCCCATAATCGAGGAAAGTAGTAGAGTGAACCAAATAAAGACAATACAAAAATGAATATCTCGTGATGATGTCGCAGAAAGTGTTGAGCTTCGTCTGTTGCAAAACGATAAACGATTTGTGGAGTGTAGGGAAAAGCGACATCTCTGGCAATCCCTTTTGGAGTTAGGAAGCTTTTAGAACGAAGTGACAAGCCACAAGCGACACTTTTCACTTGCAAACTAAACTCCAGAAATAAATATAAACTTTCATACCGAAGTGATGTGACAAGCTGCACTGAAGCTTCTCACCTAGACTGGGCCGTTTCTCAGTATCGTGCAACGAGTTGTAGTTTAAAAATGTGGTTAACCGTATTTGAAATATTTTAAACAACTTGTTTGATTGGATAATGAATCATCAAAATGTAGAACGTAGAAAAAACATTTTTGAAATTAACATCATGAAGATCTCCCCTCCGCCTCCGCCCCCTGCTCCTCCTTACTTCATGATAAATTTTCCAGGTGAAAACAACTTGAATTTAGTACATTGAACACGTTAAAACTAGTTAGTCAATGCAATATAAATCTATACCTAGAAGGGGTGTAGCGGCATTATCCTTCGTCCAGGGTGTAAAACATGGCATTAATAAAAATAGCAAGCAATTTCTCCACCCTCTCACACTTGACAATCATATTTCTGGAATTATCTTTCCTATGTAGTAAGGGTTAAAATGAATGCAATGAATGCAATACCAATTTTTGCTCCAAGAGGAAAGTTGACGGTATTTTTCTTTGTCGAACAGTGGAAACTCCTTATTATGGAAATCAATTGTATCAGTCCACCACCTTTGCTAACTGAACGTACAACTTGCCAGGTGGCAAACAACTTGGGTTATGTTCTGTACATAGGGAAAATAGTGTACAGTAAAAACTCGTTAATTCGGACCCCGATAAGCCGGAATTTGCTTAATCCGGACAGGCAAAAGGAAAAAAAAAGAAGGAAAAGCAGAATGCAAGGTTTTAAATGTGGCTAGAAGTCAACAAGAGAACTTCCCAAAGAAAAGGCAGTCAACCACTGATGAAATTATGTTTCCCGCAGACTTTGTACTGTACTGTATAGTGTATTTAGGCCTATGCCCTTTAAATACACCACAATAAACGTGTTTGTTGCTATAAATTAAGTTTTAATGCACTTTATACTGTTCTTTTAGGTTATTTCAGTTATTCCGGACTTTCGTTAAACCGGTCAACCTAACCCCTATTAGTCCGGATTAACGAGGTTTTACTGTATTTCCTAACTGGATTATCTTCGTATCTGTAGGACCACAGTCAATAGCATCTTAAAATTTGATACTGGGTTCCAAGGAAAGAAATCAAATATATTTCTCACAGAGGTTAATAGGTTTCATTGACTCATACGCAAAATCATGGAACCATCATTAAAAAAAACTAACACTCATTCCTTAACACCGACAACCCGGCTACTTAACGTGCAACTCGGTAGGTAGGAAAAAACCTTTCATACTCAGTAAGATTCATGATAGCTAAGATTTGTAAAAGCGACGTAATAGTGAAATAAATCTCACACAATTTAACGGGGGGAAGGTTTAGGTTGGCCCACGCTGTAATTATATATGTTCGTTCCTATTAACAATGTTGATTTTTATGCAGGTTATATTGTTGTCTTCATTGTTGGCTTGTGGCAACGCGATATCACCCGCCCCTGTTGTGGAAAATGATGCGGAACAAAATGACTACGTAAGTACAACAATAGAATCTACCTTAGTCGGCAAAGGCGAATTAATATTAGGGTTCACTTTGGTATATCTTTCTAATTCTATTATGCTTTTCACTTTCACCATCATTTTCGAAACTCCAAATGAATGGCGAACAGTTAATAGGAGAATATTAATAACATATTTTAGTACGCGTATAGTCATCCAGTCTCACCTAACCTAACCTAACCTAATCAGCAACGAACAATGCCACTTAAGACATTCTTTACTTACGAAGCGGTTGATGTTTATTACGTATTGAAAAGTTCTGAAATTTTGTAAGGAGAGCTAGTGGCAACGAAGGTCTCTGATAGAAGGAGATGTTTGATTGATTTGCTTTATTTTACTTTTGGCTAATTACGAAGATGGGGATGAGTTATGATATGATGAAATTAATGAATAAACATTCACAAATATCCATGCCCAGGAAAGAATTCGAACCCGGAACCCATGACGTCGTAGTGTGATGTTCTAACCACTCGGCCACGGGGGAAGGAGGTGTGAAGATTGGACATTAATAATTCACTATCCAACAACTTTAAGCACATTTTCTCAGTTGCTTCAGGCTAATGCTGAACCTGTACCTTAAACGAAGATGGGTGTCATTTTAAATATTACTCAAATATCATAGACTGTAAAAACATTACTTGTATTCACATATATTCAGATGCTAAGAAAAGCAGTGCAAAATTTGAGTGCAGCAATTAAACTGACTTAAAACAATAATTTCACTGGTGGTTTATTATAAGATATGGATTGCCATCCGTACCGTAAGAAATTCAGGTAGATTCATGTTAAAGTAAAATAAAGTAAAAAGTCTGTCCCAAAAGTAATTAGACAATTTTTGGTGGGCCAGTCAGAAGAGTCTGGGAGTGGGTCTATTGGGCAGGACTGTTGGTGGGGGATGTGAGTTATATGGTCTGATGCAACTCTGTTCCTTCCGAGCCGTTCCAGGGTTCGGATCGTCAGCAAAGTGTTTTAGTGTCACGGTCAAAAATGCAGTGCAGTTTGGAGCAGCGGTCGGTAAACCCGTGACAGACACTCTTGAAATATTAAGACAAGCCTATCAGCATGGCCGTAGGCAGGAAAAATTTTCGGGGGTGCATTCATAATTGTTCCCATTGGCGTCGCCAGAAATTTGAATAATGGAAATAGTAACAATAATAATTAATATTTCATAATAATGAAACAATTTTATTCAATAATAATAATAATAAAAATTATTATTATTATTAGTGTTGTTGTTATTGTTATTGTTATATCCTTGAGGGGTTACTCAATTCAGCAGATGAGTGAATATCCAACACAAGTTTTTTTTTTTTTACGTTTCATACAGTGTGTACTGAAATGCACAATTATTATACTTTGTTATTAAATTTTAAGATACCTGCAAGAAAAAGCTCTAGAAGGTAGATACAGATTTTAATCAAAGTTTTTGTTGTTTGACCTTAAAACTTAATTTTTGGAATTTTGATTAGTGCGGTACCAGTTATTCTCTTTAAAAACTTAGCCTGGTGCATGGATTGTAACCTCAATCGCGAACGTAACGCGCTATGTTTGAACTCCCATCGAGGGGGATTTTCGACTTTATCAGACAAGGAATTTAAAAGTTGGAAAGGGAATTTTGGGACAATCATAAGGGAATTTTCATTCTATTCCTTGTGACGCAGGAACAACACTGGAAAGAGGACAGCAGAAGTGAAAATGGAGGGCTCGAGGGTGGGCTGTGATTCCGAGAATAAATCCTGTTTCACTCAAGTTTCAGAATTCCAAATGTATGGAAATTCTAGCTCGATCGTTTCAACATTGTCTCGAATTTTTGTGTTTCAAAAAGGTTTTGAAAATAAGTTACAGATTATGGTTTCTGAACTTCCATTAATCCAACATGTCAGATGTTTCGGGGGGGGGGTTGAACCCTAGAAACCCCCCTCTACATGCGACCATAAGCCTATGGGAACGAGACATTAACGAAAGCACAAGTGTGCAGTGCACAAGGCGTTCAAAGTAGTAACAGAATTCGAGGAGAGAACGAACAACGCTCATAACGCCCATCTTCGTCCAGAACTGCCGACCCGCAGGTACTCGATAGCTTGAGAAAAAGATTCGCTCGCAGAGACACCTGGTTTCTCCACCAGGACAACGCGCCATCTCACTCATAGCTGCAAGTGAGGGAATTTCTGGTACGAAAATTTTGGCAATGATTCCCCACACAACGTACATTCCGGAACAGGCCCCGGCCGACTTCCTTTTGGTCCCGAGCCTCAAATTCGGCCTGAAAGGACACTGTTTTTGGACAATCGAAAAAGACCAAGCAGCCTCAACAAGTGCTCTGAAGGGCATCTCAGGAGAAGACTTCCTGCGCTGTGACAGCAACACTTGAACCGCTGTATGGACGCTCAAGGATCCTACCTTGAAGAATATTAAGTGTGTTTGAGCCCAGCTTCAATAAAACGATTGTTCCAGAATTAGTCTCATTACTTTTGGGTCAGCCCTTGTACGTATTACCGGCTCTTTCATCGTTCACCGTAATAATGTAATTATAACGATTCAGTTCTTGAAAATACGTACATTTATAGTATCCACAATTGCAATTTAAAATCATTATCTCTCTTTATGGAACATTCTTACACAAGATGTGGCAATGTTCATATAATTATTTGAGTAGGCAGTGTCTATGATGCTGGCAGCAGTGTGCGACTGGCAAGAGTGTCGATATACTGTGCATGAATTACCTTTTGCAGTACTGTGCTTCAGTTGTTGTTTGTTACACTGTGAAGTGAGGTAGATTTCTTGCTAGAAACCTGTCCACAGAAAGTGATTTCCCGTTATGGTGACCTGAATTCGTTTTCGTCCGACTTCTTCTCGTGGGGTTTTCTTAAACAAGAAGTGTTTCAAGCACGTCCAATCACGATCTTGGTACTGAAGGATCGCATCAGAGATATCGTCACCAGTATCCCGACAAGGATGCTAGAACAAGCAATGGACAGCGTCCGACGCCGTTTGGAAGAATGTGTGACACGCAGGTGTACTCATTTGCCAGGGGTCATATTCAGTCATTAACTGGTAAGTGTATAATTGTGACTTCAAATTATGCTATGAACGCTGCCGCATCCTGTATGTGTATGTGTGTTTGTGTGTGTGTGTGCTTGTGTGTGTGTATACATAACACATTGCCTGTAACATGTCAGGCTGTACGTCTGTGTTTATTATTCCCAATGGGAAAATTTTAGCCACAGCACACAGAGGTTACAGTCACGAAGAAACAAGGTTGCATTTTGTTTTGATAAATTAACGGCCAGACTATAAACTTTTAACGGTAGAATATTGTAATTTTATGGTAACTTGCAACACTGTGCATTTATTTAAAATACTTGAAATTCTTAACTAAGACTGTTGATTAGGGGACACAATAGCACTTTGACGTTATTTTAGATCTTCAGAGGAACGCAAAACTGCCTTGCTCCTGATGAAGTCCTTTACTTGCAGGAACCGATTGGCTACGCTTACGACTATGCCGTGAGGGACGACAGGACGGGGGACATTAAGAGCCACGTGGAGAGCCGCGACGGCGACGTCGTGAAGGGCCGGTACAGCCTAGTGGAGCCGGACGGCTCGGTGAGGGTGGTCGAGTACACGGCCGACGGAAAGAACGGCTTCAACGCCGTGGTCAAGAAGCAGGCTTCCAAGGCCCATCCGCCTCCTGCCAAGGCTAACGTGGTCAGCCCTGCTCCAACAGTTGTCAACGTGGGACATTTTTCCCATGGCTACGCGGGTCAACAGTATGTTTACGCTCCTTATCCACAACTTGTTTTGTAAGTTTCTGTCAATAAATATTTCATTATGCTTGAATAAACTTGATTCATTTAACGTGCTGATTTAATTCATGACATTGTCGGTAGGATGAATGCAGGGAAAAATCACTGAAATGAAAATAATTATCATTAAGGCCATTTAATTTACTTCTCAATAGATGGCGGGCTTTAATTATTGCTATCAACTCGCTAATAGAAATTACAGAATTTAACACAATGTATATCTACAGAAAGCATTAAAAGAAAATATATACACCAGCATTTAAAGTACAACCAGAATTTTATTTCAATTTGCTGTGAAAGCAGGTCTACTAGTGCGAATTATAGTCCTGCGTAAGACCTCTTTCGTTCGCTAGTAATCAGTCGAGTCTTTCACCCTCGAGCGTATACAATGGAATATCACTCTAATGTGACAATAATCATAGACACATAATGTAAAATATGCGCCTTGGTAGTTTCAGCCCACAATAATCTATTTCATTTTCATATATCATTGTGTATTGGTAAGATAGTGTGTATATGTTCACTTATGTTTCATTCCACTTGTCTTTCCCTTCGCGATCCATATTTGAGGGCCAACTACCACAGACAAATTACGGTTATGTGTGTACTACCGGGATTCGAGTGCATACATCTCGTTTAGCCTTGTCGAGCGTATTTTGCTCTTAAGGTCATGAAGAGCGAAGAGTACTCCATCTAGCGTCGTTCGTGCGAACTACTGCCACTCGAGCGATAACCTCTTGCTGCAGCACTCTAGCATCCAGACAATCCTGTGTTCGGGTATATCTACACTATCTGAAGACGGAGACAGAAGAACTCTCTGAAACGTTGGTGTCTGTCTGTGTGCGTGTGTATGTGTGTCTGCTTAATTCGAAATACCTTTAAGTCCTCTACAATGTCGCAGTGGTAGCGTCGTCGCCTTGTAATCAAGATGTCCCGGGTTCGACGACCGGTGGATTCACATAGTGGTTCGGATCCCAGTTTAAACTGGAAGTCCAGCCTTAAGTTGCATAAAGTGAACTAAAACACCAACTCAATCGAAATACCATTTTCTGCTAATTTTCCCAATTGCAAATTGAAGCTAAGTATTAACTAATTAATTTTAGATAAAAATGTATCCAAATCGTTTAAAACAAGTAGTGTAAAGCAGAAAACTGGAATTTCGACCTCCCTGCATATACTCTGTCCCGTTATCTCTGTAGCAAGAGAACGAAAACAAGAATCTGCGCAAGTACTGATGCGAGACGGTTCAACCACTGTACACGTGAGATGGAACAGGATTGCGTGGAGGGGGAAAGCGACGGCAGTTATCAGCCTTCGAAACAGCTTCGCTCTGCCCACTCGATTTACAACCCCTTCTCTGCAGCTCTACGCTGCCTTGCTCCAGAGATAACCGGCACAGAGTATAGTATACAAAAAAATCCCCCCCAAAATGTAAAGTTTTCATTGAACACCGTATTGAATTCAAACATGGCAGCCACCAAATTCTGATATAATAGCATTACATTATTAACATATTCATTTCTGATTTTATAATTGCAACTCTTGTGAGAATCGTATGCATTCCTTTCCAATAAAGATATATACTCACCACCACTTTTTTTATTATTTATCCGATTTCAAGTTCCATCATTACAAAATGTCGTCCAGTTTTCTTAAATAAACATAGCTGTGAACCGTTAGTCTTTGTCCTGACAGAAAATGATGAAGAGCCATTTTAAATCAATCCATGAATCACGTTTACTACTTATCTATAGCTCTTGTCAAGTCTTACGGCGGGCGCCCTACATGTTGACACGGGAAGTGGGGGCGGGGAAGCGACCAATCAAGCGCGATAAGAAACGCAGCAGCCTGTAGAACGAGGTTCACGTAGTACTTCTTCCCGCCAATTCGTAAGTCTCAGCGCCACTACTGTTGTCTGGTTGGTCCGTGGCGTATCCACAACTCCCCACTTCCCTTGGCAGCATGTTTGTCGCCCGCCGTAAGACTAGACAAGATAAATATTAACTGCAAGGGCGTATTTAAGGGGGGTTCAACGGGTCCAACCCCCCCCCTTTGGTTCAGTAAAATTACCAGATTACCTTATTTATCCGTTTGTTCATAAAAATGTTTTCGGACCTTTTATATTCTCCTAAATTAGATACGTATAGGATACGAATGGGAAGGAAATTACGTAATTTCACACACCAGATGGGGCGAAAACCAAATGTCTGTAATTTTCTGATAGTTTTGGAATTTCTGCGATAAGAAACTGCATTGGGAATGTCAAATCAGTTATATTTTTCCCCTTGAGTCCACTTAATTGAATATGCTTTCTTAAAAACGCAACGCAAGAAAACCAGGGAAACACCGTTACGTTCTCAAGTTCTTTGACACAAGATGGACCAGGGACGGCGACACGGGTGGGCACGGGTGGGCAAACGCCCACCCAAAAATTCCTGTGCCAACCCGATTGCCCACCCTATCAAATTCAATAAGTACATATACTTAGATATATATGAATGATTCAATAAATAAGTGTATTCTGGTGTTCATAACATGTACATTTTACTTTTGAATATTATCTATGCTAGAAATTTTCACATATCATCTTATATAAAGCTAATTGTCTCATTAGAAAGTGAAAGTAATTACTAGAGCTATTGAAACAAAAACTGTGATCAAATGAAAACTTCCATGATTAAAAGCAGCTAGTAGGCTTTGGAGGCTCAAAATTTTGCAGGGTATGATCAAGATTAGATCAGAATTTAGGGTGAACTTGAGGACTGCAGCTCCGGGCCTTCACTGGGAAAGACTGCTTTGAAAAGTACCACATAATGAAAAAATAGGTACTTCGGATGTGGTAAAAATATAATAACAAACCACACCATGTAACTTGGGAAGAAGTTATAACTGAAACTGTGTAGAGGGGATTGGAGTGAGGTCTTGGTGCTGTAAGCTCCGGGCCTCCACATACGTATATAAATCCCAGCCTGGGTATGGTTAAAATAATTTCCAAATAAACAAATAAAAACATCATCTTAGCGTTAATTCTCCAGCAACACAATAAATTATTTCCAAATATTATTGTTATTATTGTTAGAATAATTTAATCAAAAAGACTTAGATGACAGGCCACGTGACAGGAATGACAGAGGAAAGAAAAGTTTACAGGATTCCTGTTGGGAAACCTGATGGTAAGAGACCAGTAGGAAGGCCAAGGCGAAGATGGAGGGATAACGTTGAGATAGACATAAAAGAAATTGGTAAGGATAGGAAAGATTGGATTGATCTTGCCCCGGATAGAAACAGATGGAAGGCTTGTGTTTCTGCAGCCATAAACCTTCGGGTTGCTAGAGAGTATAGTATAGTCTTAATTAACTCTGCATTGAAATTCCAGAAGTGTACTTCTTTTTTATTTCATTACAATTTTTATATACCTGTCATCTTCAAATATCAATATGGTATGCGAAATATCAACTTTATGTTCATTCTACTAATAAGAACGAATCACAATAATCACTACAATACCGAAGTGAATACATTTTAATAAACCACTTATGTATGGAAAAAGCTACAGAATTATTCAATTGCTAATGCCTGGCTTATCATATTTATCCTCTTTCGACACACAAAGTTTGCCACACGAATCAGACGAAAATGTTGACAGAATCTGCAGATGCAGCTGAAGTAAAGAAAAAAAGTTATGTCACGAAGTATCCAGAAGACGATTTTGTTAGTTTGTTTTTAAGCCCACTTCTATGCTCAGATGGGCTAATCGGGACTAAACCTACAGTTTAACGTGTAGTCCGAACCAGTGTGCATTGTGCTTCCACCAGAAGAGGGGGGAGTCCAACACATGACGTCTATCCATTGGGGAAAAAATATACAGAAAGAACTCGCACCAAACGTGTCATTTTATCATCACAGAAGATGCGTCCATTTTAAGAGGGTGATTGCCTGAGACAAATATTTGAGACTTTCGGAAAATAACGTCATTGTTCACGGAATTAGCTGGCTTGATCCACTAATGAAAAGCTGTGCAATTGAAACTACCACCTCAACTTTCTAAGAGGTATGAGCTAATGAAACTCCATTTTTGGAAGAGTAAGTCGTTGTTGATTTGTTATATTTTAAGTCATTTCAATTGTGATTAGATGGGCGAAAACAAATACATTCTGACACTCAAAATACAAACCCACATAAATTATTACTTTGACAGTGGTTCCAGGCTCCAGGGACTCGTTACCCTGAAAGAATTAAGTTTCCAGGGTATGCTGCACAGGTTGACAATCTAGTGTATTCGAAATGGTCATGCCATACAACCCAAGTCATCTATAAAAAATAGATGAATTATTGCTGTTACGGTGATCAACTTCGATGAATTCCTTTTTCCTAAATAATTTTGTTACCTCAAAAAAGTTCATGTAACCATACGTGTGTTGTGTTGCTTCTCCCGCATTAGATACATGAGAGTTCAGAAAACGAATATCAATTTAGCTAATAATCTCTTCAATTCTGAACAGATTTTTCAATCTCACTTGTTTATTACATATGAGTGATATTTTGTCAAAATAGCCTTTCATTAGCCTAGGAATACTTCATGGACAATGAACAAAGAATTGGATTTCCGTGTGTGTTTTAAATCATTCCTAATAAGACGTTCATTTTAATCCAAACATGCAGTGGCGGCGATTAGGAGGAGCGGGAAGTGGGGGATGCAGTTCACCCCCTCACATTTTGCCACTTTTTGCACCCGCACTATGTCCTCTTTATGCTAAGCCTTTTCTATCAAGAAAAAGTATATTGTCCTTGCCCCTCAAATGTTGGCATCCGATCGCCGCTACTAAAAACATTCAGATAGATTTGTCAGTTGTGCAAACCTTGTAAGCTAAGAAAAGTGATCCCCAAAGGAGTAAGAAAACTCTTTTAGTCAAAAACTTATACGATGAAAATACTATGCTCAGGAACATGTCTTCAATTACGAGAAACTTCACGATTGTCTACCATCGCACTTTCTATCACTGTCGTTCCGGGTCCCGTGGTGGAGTGGTTAGCACATCGCGCTACGACGCGGTCCTGGGTTCGAATCCCGGCCTGGGCATGGATGTTTGTGAGTGAGTTTTCATTCATCAATTTCATCATGTCATCACTCATCCCCATCTTCGCAAATTAGCCAAAAGTGGCACAAAAAGCGAAGTAAAATAAAGCAAATAAATCAACCAATCAAATCAATCTATCACTGTCGCCGAATATCATAAAATCAAGTATGTGCCTTGTACCGTGCGTTCATTTCGATCTGCAGCCGAGAGATCGGGAGAAGCGTGGCGGGCGGCGCTGACGGAGATGCCGACATTTGCGGCCTGTAATGCCCGCTTATTTTTATAGACATATGCAGACATTTATATAAATATTGCAAAACGATCACTAACCTGTGTTATAACACGCAAAAGTTCTTCTGTAATTCATCCAAGTTCTGCTCTTATATACACAAAAAAATACGCTTTAGAAACGATGTTAAGAGCCACAGATAATAAAACATTTTAATCATAGTTTTGACCAGTAACGTCCTGCTTAAGTTTATATCCTTGAAAGAGTTTTGTGCCGAAGGGGATCGTTTGGAGGTTTTGAATGTGCAACACTGTATCAAGATTACGCTGTAGAAGAAACCGTTAAAAGTCAATAGTGTTCGTGAGCTTCCTTGCAATCCGAAATCTCCGAGCTCGAGTTTTTTGTTTCTTCGCGACTAGATGAAGACAGAGTTGTAAATATAGTGGCGAGCAATGTAAACCAAGAGCGTGTTAATTTCGTACTGTGCGCAAGAGTGTTATTCTTGGTTACTTGCAGTTACTTGTTTGTGTTATTGTAGTGTGTATGTGTGACGTGTCAGTGAGACGATAGGAATGCCAGCCGCAAGATTCACGTTAGAACAAAGATTTTTTTTATGTATGACACGTACCTACGTGAAAACAAACTCGTGTCGAGACGTGTGTAGGTAATTTGTACAGAAATTCCCATATGTTTCAACTCCACACAGAGATACGGTTAGACATCTTGTCCTTAAATTACGAGAAACTGTATCGTTAAATTTTAAAACACCTAAGCAAAAACGACGGATTCTAACCGAAGCAAAACTCGATGATATTGGTGCAGCGTTAGAACGTTCTCCAAACAAACCTCTACGCCGTGTTTCACAAGAGGTGGGCGTGTCAAAATCATCGGCACATACAGTCACTAAGCTACTAAAATTAAAACCATACTCTTATAACACAGGTTAGTGCTCGTTTTGCAATATTTATATAAATGTCTGCATATGTCCATAAAAATAAGCGGGCATTTTAGGCCGCAAATGTCGGCATCTCCGTCAGTGCCGCCCGCCACGCTTCTCCCGATCTCTCGGCTGCAGATCGAAATGGACGCACGGGTATTTGCAACACAAGCTTAAACCTAATTCACATTTATTTCACTGTATTAACATGCATGAAATAATGTGGTTAGAATGTATATCTGCACATGCTAAACACTTCCTTGAAATAATTGTGTACATCAAAGACAAAGCGAAAGGAAATGGAACAAGATGGGAGGATAGATTAGAAAAGAATAAAGAGGAAAACAGGATAAGGAAAAGGAAAAGATGTAAGAGGAAAATCGGGAGTGTAAGAGAGAGGGTGATACATACGACTTACATACACACATATACTATATATGGTCTTACATTTATACTGCCCACCCTAATCTATCAATATGGCACTTCTGCCCACCCAGTCGAAAATTTCTGGCGCCGTCCCTGAGATGGACAGAAAAGTAACAGTACAAGAGAAACATTTCAATAGCTCTTCAGTTTCTTCAATTTGTAACCTGTGGGGTGTTTGAAATAGCACCAGTTGTTCTAACTAAATGGCTTTACAGTGTAACATTAATTTGGGCTCCTCAAAAGATGGACTGTTCAATATGGCAATATACCTTTTGAGACATAGAACACTAAGCCGTCAAATAGGAGGAATAATGGACCAGCTCAGAACACAAAAGAATATTACAAACTAAACCATTTTTGTCCATTTTATAACCATTTTGTCCTAGAATTGAACTCACATTTCTCTGAACACAGTCAACACATTGTAAAATTGCAACGTATTCCAAAATTGTGAAATGGCTATACCATATTCATTGGAACAGTGTGCCAAAATGTTGGATGATCTGCTTGATAGATTGGATTTTGATGGCCTGATCATAACTAGGAATGCTGTACGTCCGGGATAATTCCATAATGATATAATTTGTCAAGGTGTCCCGAATAGTTTCTTCGGGAAGTACAAATGTCCTGGAATCGGGTGAGAAAGAAGAAATGCCGAAGGCTATGCTTTCCTGAACTTTATTTAATATATTTAAGTGCACAATTTATTAAACAATCGAACGGTACATTGAACCGCTCCTTCTCGATAATACAATAGTTATTGAGTTACAAGAAGATGCTGCAAAGTCAAACTTCACGATAGCGCCGACGTCTGCTAGCAGCACTGAATTTCAGTTGCAAATCTCTTCCATTGCATACTAAGCTGTTTACTGTAAACAGTCAGTGTTTGGGTGCCGGCACTGTTCAGTCCGCAGTTCCCAAATAAAGTTTCGACATTGCGAGATAGTAGCTTAATTCATTATGACACCGAAAAGCATTTGCAAGATTAATGATATACTTAGAAGTGGATTTCTGTTTTTCTGTTGTTTTTTTTTTAAAGAAGTGTAATGAATGTGATAATGGATATGTACAGTACATACACACAACTTTGTCGGGTCCAGATACCCCGCCCGCTCCCCAACAAGCTTCCGGTCAGCAGTGTTCAGGGATTTTAACTTATGAAATATAGCAACCTTAAACATACTAACTAACTAACTAACTAACTAGCCTTCTTAAACCCGAAGATTCATGGCTGCAGCAACACAGGTCTTCCATCTTTCCCTATCTTCAGCAAGTTCTATATACTCTTTTCCATCCCTACCGATTTCCCTTAGGTCCATCTCAACGTTGTCCCTCCATCTTCGTCTTGGCCTTCCTACAGGTCTCTTACCATCAGGTTTCCCAACAAGAATCCTGTAAACTCCTCTTTCCTCTCCCATTCGTGCCACATGGCCTGCCCACCTAAGTCGTCTTGATTTAATTATTCTAATAATATCTGGACATGAATACAAATTATGTAGTTCTAATTTATGTAACCTTCTCCACTCACTTGTCTCCTCATCCCTTTTAGGTCCAAATATTTTCCTAAGGATCTTATTTTCAAATACTCTCAATTTATGTTCCTCCTTCAATGTAAGGGACCAAGTTTCACATCCATATAATACTACAGGCAAAATTACTGTTTTGTATATTTTAACTTTTAGTTTCTTAGATATTAAACGAGAAGACAAAAGTTTATGAAGAGAGAAATAACATGCATTTCCTGAATGAAGCCTACTTTTTATTTCCTCTTTAATATAATTTTCATTTGTTAATATTACTCCTAAATATTTGAATTTGGAAACTGGTTCAAACGAGTTGTTATCAATAATTAGATTTTGATTATTACCTAACACTTGGTTTCGGCCTGTAAGCATATATTTAGTTTTCTCTTTGTTAACTTCCAAACCTATCTCTTTAGCAGTTTTGAAAAATATTTTAGCATTATTCTTAATTGTATTCACATCATCCCCCAGGAAGTCTACATCATCTGCATATGCTAACAACTGAGTCACACCATTTAATTTTAGTCCTTCTTTAGTTTCTTTTACCTTCCTAACAGCATATTCTAAGGCAAAATTAAAGAGCAATGGAGATAATGCATCTCCTTGTTTTAACCCATCATGAATTGTACATTTGTCAGACATATTAATACCCACACGAATTTTACTTTATGTTTCACTGGTGCATATTTTTATCATACTAACAAGCTTCTTAGGTATTCCAAACTCTACTAATATATTATATAATTTATCTCTTTTGACAGAGTCATATACTTTTTTGAAATCAATGAATAGCTGATGGACATTTTGATTATATTCCCACTTTTTTTCAAGTGTCTGTCTGATGTGAAAAATTTGATCTGTAGTTGATCTGTTACGTTTAAATCCACATTGATAATCACCTATAATTTCATTAGCATATGGGGTTAGTCTTGTTAAAAGAATGTTAGATAATATTTTATATGTTGTTGAGAGTAGAGAAATTCCACGGTAATTATTGCAGTTCATTTTATCACCTTTCTTAAACACAGGAACAATTATGGATTCTTTCCACTGTTGAGGGATTTCTTCTTTATTCCATATTAAACAATTAATTTATGAATTCGACATATTAACGAATTTCCACCATATTTAATTAACTCAGCTGGTATTAAATCAATGCCAGGTGCTTTGTTATTCTTTAGCCTTTTAATAGCATCTTTAACTTCAGTCAAGTTAGGTTCTGGAACTAAAGGTTCTGCTGTGTGGACTTCATTTACTTCTGATTTATCTCCTACATGAACATTTAAAAGGTCATTAAAGTAGTTCTTCCATCTATTTAGAATATCGCTTGTGTCAGCTAGAAAATCACCGTCTTTATCTTTTATCAAGTTTACTTTAGGTTGCCACCCCTTTCTAAATTCATTTACACCTTTATATAAATCTCTGATATTTTTATTTTTGCTGTTTGTTTCAATTTCGTTAATTTTGTTTTTCAAGTAATCTCTTTGTTTACTTCTAAACGTGCGGTTAACTTCTCGCTTTATTCTATTATAATTGTTTACATTTGTATCATCAGAGTTATTTAACCACCTAAGTCTAGCCTGATTTCTTATTTCTATTAGATTATGACATCCATTATCAAACCATGGCTTACTTTTTCTTGGTTTATGGTATCCTATACTTTCTTTAGCTGCTGATTCTATTGCATTACGTATGTGCTCCCAATTCTTATTTACGTCTGTTTCATTTATATTTCCATCATCATTTAAATCCTGCAAAATATCAAATCTATTTGACAGTTTAATTTGGTAATGTTTCTTAATTCTTTCATCAGTAAACTTTCCTGTATCAAATTTTAGCACTTTTACATTTTGTTGCTTATGATTTATCACTGAGAGTCTTTCTCTTAATTTAGCAATTACTAAATAATGGTCACTGGCACAGTCAGCACCTCTATGTGTACGAACGTCACTTATACTAGCATGCCTTCTCTTATCAATGAGAATATGATCTATCTGATTATGAGTTTTACCATCTGGAGAAGACTAGGTATATTTATGGATATCTTTATGTTTAAAAGTGGTACTTTTCACAATTAAATTCTTTGAGGTTGCAAAAGTAATCAATCTTATACCATTATCATTACTTAATTCATGAAGACTTTCTTTACCAATCGTGGGTTTAAATGTATCTTCTTTCCCAATCTGTGCATTACAGTCACCTAACAGAATTTTCATATCATACTGAGAAAATTTATCAAAGACCTGTTCTAACTCTGTATAAAAATCATCTTTAGTATTATCATCTTTATCTTCCGTTGGTGCATGTATGTTTATTAAAATAATTTTACACCACCTACCCTGTAAAACTGCATATGATATCCTATCATTAATAAATTCTACTGTTTTAAGAGCCGCGATAATTCTATTATTTATGATGCTGATTCTATTGCATTACGTATGTGCTCCCAATTTTTATTTACGTCTGTTTCATTTATATTTTATTCATCATTTAAATCCTGCAAAACATCAAATCTATTTGACAGTTTAATTTGGTAATGTTTCTTAATTCTTTCATCAGTAAACTTTCCAGTATCAAATTTTAGAACTTTTAGATTTTGTTGCTTATGATTTATCACTGAGAGTCTTTCTCTTAATTTAGCAATTACTAAATAATGGTCACTGGCACAGTCAGCACCTCTATGTGTACGAACGTCACTTATACTAGTATGCCTTCTCTTATCAATGAGAATATGATCTATCTGATTATGAGTTTTACCATCTGGAGAAGACTAGGTATATTTATGGATATCTTTATGTTTAAAAGTGGTACTTTTCACAATTAAATTCTTTGAAGTTGCAAAAGTAATCAATCTTATACCATTATCATTACTTAATTCATGAAGACTTTCTTTACCAATCGTGGGTTTAAATGTCTCTTCTTTGCCAATCTGTGCATTACAGTCACCCAACAGAATTTTCATATCATACTGAGAAAATTTATCAAATACCTGTTCTAACTCTGTATAAAAATCATCTTTGGTATTATCATCTTTATCTTCCGTTGGTGAATGTATGTTTATTAAAATAATTTTACACCATCTACCCTGTAAAACTGCATATGATATCCTATCATTAATAAATTCTACTGTTTTAAGAGCAGAGATAATTCTATTATTTATGAAAAAGCCTGTTCCAAAATTATGATTTTCAGTACCACCATAGAAAAAAGTATAATTTTTAGTTTTACAATTCCCTTCTCCTGGCCACCTAATTTCCTGGACAGCTACTACATCTAATTTATACTTAACTATCTCATTAACTGTACACTGAAATGCCCCAGGTCGGTAAAGGCTCAGAACATTCCAGGTGCCTAATTTAATATCCTTATTCCTAACGTAGATCTTATCCTTAGTCCTGGGACCTCCCAAAGTAGTCCCCACCCGGAGATCCGAACGGGGGACTATTTTACCTCCGGAATATTTTACCTTGGGAACATCCATGGCCTTATATTGCTGTTTCTTGACATTTTTTTTACAGTGCAGAATTGTCAGCTCTACGCCTAACCCCCAATATGAATGGAGGAACTACTACACAAGACGAACACAAACACATTAGACAGCACAACTACTACACAAGACACACACAAACACATCACAACTACAACAAAATATAAACACAAACACACCACAACTACTACACAAGACAAACACAAACACATTAGACAGCACAACTACTACACAAGACACACACAAACACATCACAACTATAACACAATATAAACACAAACACATCACAACTACTACACAATATAAACATAAACTACATACCACAACTACTACGCAAGACAAAACAAACATACTAGACAGCACAACTACTTGTCATTCTATTGTTGATATAAATGTTGATTTATAATTTAATATTTACAATATTAAATAGTAATTATATTTGCCAGAACAAGATAAGACAGTATCTTGTGTCATGTACTAATAATAATACTTTACCTCTTGCCCTTTGTGATCCACTATCTTTTTATAACCTCTCTGTCCAAGTGTGTACATGAGATCACTTAAGAACCTCTGGCATGCTGTAGTGTTATTTTTTTATATTTAGGATTTCCAAAAGCTTCTTTGAACCTAGAGAATGCTTGGATTCCTGAATATCTGCAGGTGCCTTTTTCATGCTTGATGTAAAGATATTTTCCTCAACAAACGATTTTATCTTTTAACCTTAAACATACTAAAAGTTGAACCCTTCCCCTTTACGTGAACTATATATACGCCCATGGATAGTTCCATACAATTTGAGGAAAATCATCCACGAACTATTACCGTATCCTCGTTTACTACTTCCACGGAGTATGAAAGCGAAAGGAACTGGATCATGAGACTTCAGAGCGACCTGAATAAAATTCAGAGTGGAAATGAGGAAACTGAAGAGGAGTTGTTTTCTGCGGAAGACAGTGAAAGTTATTCTCACGGTTCAAGAATGCATAACGGGAATATACAACCTGTTCGAAGGGAAACGTACCAACGCAGAAAGAAACTTCTTGCATAAAATATTGAATTTTTTCAGTGAGACGGTATTATCAGCTTATGTGTGTAACGTGCATGGAACTCGTCACGGAAGCATGCAAGCTTACGCATGGAAACACGAAGGCAGAACATAACAGAATTTCATTAAGATATTTTTACTATGGCTGAGCCGATACCAACTAGAAACGATACCGTTGCCAATACCGATACCAATATCGATACCGATACCGATACCAATACTGATACCGATACAGATATCAATACCAACACCGATACCGATACCGATAACAATACCCATACCGATACCAATACCGATACCGATACCAATACCGATATCGATACCAAAGCCAATACCGATACCAATACCGATACAGATACCGATGCTTGAAATTGTAATATTTTTTTTCAAAATATGGATTAATAATAGCTATGTGCGTGCATACACACGCACAACACACTCAATTACGTAAAATATGCAGTATGAGATGGAAGTGGTCCTTTGTATTTATATGTCCCAGCAACTTATCTTTAGAGTGCACTCTTTACATTTCATCAGTAAAGAAAATAGTCAAAATTTCTAAAATGTTGGTGCGATTAGCTGACTGCGGTCCGATTATGAAATATTAACCATTTTATAAGAAACGGAAAAAGACTTTGAAATCCAATTGTCTAAGGATAACGAAGAGTTCTTTTCCCCGAAAAATCAGGAAAATGTCACGATTTTTATAATCAAGTGATTCAAACATTCAGAATAATGTACCGAAAATATTACTTTAAGGAGATTGACGTTTTAACTGGAAATAATTGATTAAATATTTGAAATTCCTATTTACTAAGAGGACACTGTGTGTGACTGCTAAAAAAATGTCATAGATATAACATTAATATCTGTTTACATCTGCCATCTATTGGAGATAAAAATGTTAATCTCATGAGATGAAATTTTACAGTTCTATGGTTTTCGTTGGCTGTTTTAAAGTTGTTTATTTGTAATATTAAGTTAACCACTGCAAGAAAGTTCAAGGGACAATGTAAAGGAAGTGAAGGGATACTTTTATGGCCTCGGTTAAAGTTGCCATTCTTGCAATTGAAGTAGAGTGAGTGAGACAACCTCCACGAGCATTTATAGAAATATGTGAATCATAGGCGTAGCTAGAACTTTATATTTGGGTGTGCACAAAGAAAAAAAATGAGCTCTTGTACCTTTTTAATAGCATATTTTGCAATACAATCACTTGGCTCTTTAACTGCACTGATGTTTGTAAAGGAATATAAATTCACTAAATGACAATGTTGGAAATTTCTGAATATATGTAGTAGACAAAAATCAAATTGCACAGAAATTACACACACACAAAATGTTCATAAACGTTACAAACAAATACAATCAAAATACACGTCATCTATAACAAGAGACGTCTGTCAAAAGGTACAATGTTCTTAAACTCATCAATAACTTCATTTACATCAATAGACTAAGCTTTTTCCTGTTCCACAAATAGCATGAGCAGGACTTCCAATCTATCCTGCTTCTGAGTTGCTCTTAATTTAGTTTTAACTTGGGTAAGCTTGGCGAGAGCTCTCTCACACGTGCAGCTTGTGACAGGTATAGAAGAAAAGCGCTGCAGTACAGAGTAGAATGCAGTAAATATCTTCTTTCTCCAATGACATAAAAAAATCGAAAATCTATAGACACCCGTTTCATCAGCGATAATGCACACGTTTGTACCACGTAATGACATTTTCAACTTCTTACAAACTGCCGCTTATTTTCTCTCTTATTGAAATATCTGTCTTTAATTCTCTTTGATAAAGCGCCCCATTAGGGTGTGCCTAGGCACACACCCCGTAGCTACGCCTATGATGTGAATATACGAATGTATAAATAAAGACGATAGAATATTTACGAGTAATTTGTAAACCTGGCCTGTTCTGGAAACCAGAATAGATGTAATATTCGAATTCGTAACATGGTCACGCAATATGTTAACATAAGTAATTTAATTATGTAATTTCATTATCTATTGTATTTATTACATTTTAACCCCAAAAGATGTAGCAATGTGTAAATACATGTGAACATTTACTAATAAACTGTTAAACTTGCCTATTCTGGACATCAGTAAAGAAAAGGTACAAATCTATAGTCCAAAATCAAATAATGAAGGCAACAAAAAAAATGGGGGAACCATTATTTAAGAAATGGATTTTAGGCACCAAGGCAAAAGCGCAGACCTCTGAAAGTATGTAGGAGCAGGCGAACTCTTTCAGGAGGTATCGCAATTTATTTATTTATTGTAAACCTTCACTATGGCTCTTTTCAGTTCTTACGGCGGGCGCTCTAGAAGCTGGCCGGGGAAGTGGGGAGCGGGGATTACGCAACAGACCAACCAGACAACAGCAGTGGCGCCGAGAGACACGACGCGGCCGGAAAAAGTACTACGTGAAACTCGTTCTACTGGCCGCTACGTTTCTTATCGTGCTGTATTGGTCGCTTCCCCGCTCCCCACTTCCCCTGCCAACTTCTAGAGCGCCCGCCGTAAGAACTGAAAAGAGATATAGGATGATAGAATCGCCTCTCGAAAATCCGCCCCAACTTCTGTCCAAATGGTTGGTTCTACTAGCTGGGAACTGTTTTATTTGTGCTTTGAACCAGAGAGCGTAACCACAGCTCCAACTTCTTTGCCAAAATCCCTTGCGAAATGTGTCAATTTGCACGTTGCTTGAAAATATAAACATTTTGACGAACGACCGCATGGATTGAACTGCGGGTAACCGCAAGTTCCACTGTGTTTGAATACGATCAGAGATAACACCAGCGCCGCCTTTAGTTACGCACGAGAGGCAGCGACCGCTTACGTCACGTGTCAATTACGTCGGGAAAATAGATCGCTCGACTTCCCCGCAAGTCCGCGAAAGGAAGGTTATTGTCTCCAGAGTCGGTTCTCCGATTGCGAAATGGAGAGTGAGTGAGTGGCTCCGCCACCGTGGCAAAAATAAGCTTCGGTTACGGACCGTTCAAGGTCCCTTTCACTTTCCTCCGAAGACCTTGTGGGCAACGAACGACCGAGCGAAGCTGTTCTCGTGGTCTGAGAGCCGAGTAGCTCCATCTGCAACAGCAAGCCTTAGAAAGATAAAACTATGTGGACAGCAATCTTTGATGTAATTTTGTTATTCTGCGTCGCTTTTCTGCCACTTTTGGCTAATCGAGACGGTGAGGATGAGTGATGATATGATGAAATTGAGGGAGAGGCAATTCGCGATTAAAATTAACCGATATGCCATCTGGTGGGATTTTCAGGAAGTACTCTAAGTATTATACGTTGTGTTGAAGTCGTTTAAAGCATGGGGAATATGCGAGAGAGTAAGGTCTACTGTTCAGGTTCTTTTTGCTCTAAATCGTTTTATGGGTCATAACAAATTAAAAGTTTTCATGTATTTCCACCCCGTGGAATCAACAAAATGAAATTTGTTAATAAATCAGGGAAAACGTAATTGAGAGAAGATTGGTATGGGGGATATAACACTGTAATTCGGCAAGGAAATTACGAAGAATGCACGAGTCTGCTTACTTTATTTTTCGAGAGATAAATATATATTAACATGAAAGTAAAGTATTAAATTGTACTTTATAAATAAAACTTTTTTTCTTTTTTTTTCGAAAAATCATGAAGCGTCTTACCCAATGCGTCCATGTATTACCGGCATTACGTATGTGTGAAATTTGGAACAGGTGCAAGTCGATTAAGAGAGAAGATGAAAATAATTTGAGAATGAATTAATGTCAAATGTAACCAGAAAAAAAGTGGACATGCTAATGCTACTGTTTCATTCAGTACGATGTCCTTTTTCAGTGAGTATAGCCTGGTCATGAAATCGTGAATATTATTATTAAACCAGCCTTCCTCTTTCGAGAAAGAACTGCAACGATTTGTTCGCAATTTTCTCCTGTCCCAGCCTTTCAAGTACAGGTCAATTTCAATTCCTTTATTTTCAAATAATTTCCGAGAACCCCAGTTACAACATGACGTGCAGATGATACAGCATTGCTTTGGACAACCAGTGCGTATACATAGTTTCGTCTGCATTTTCCGTGTTATTTTTGACTATCATAATTAAATGCTTCGTTCTCAGTACTGCTTCACGTTTGTTAGAGTACCTGGAATTCACATCGCATTCGCAATATTTAAAAAGAATGCGTAATTTAAACGTTTTCTACCATACCAGTCATGACAACACGGTGCTATTTTGTACTACTGCTGAATGTAAACAAAGATTTATCTTACTTAGAGCGGCCATATTGAAAGCGACACTAGAGCTCAGGTGATAATTTTAATTGCGAATACTGTCGGATTAAAAATTGTATATACTCGAGTTTGGACTCAATTAACAATTACCCAATAAACTTACATAAAAAAGAGTTACATCAAAATTTAGCTTTTTCAGTTCTTCATTCATCTATGCTAATTGAATTTTCTTTGAGATGCCTTCAATCTCTTATTGTCGTGAGAAAAAAAATGGACCGGTTTTCTTTTAGTTTTGTAATCAATTGCTCTCTTTTGAAGATCTATAAATAAAACACGGGTGGTCCGTTTCTGGTGACATTTTAGTATGGTACAGGCAGAAATGCTTTAAACACAATTCTTAATTTTCAGATATTTGAAATTAGTAAAAAAACAGTTTACATCAGTTTTGTGAAACAACTTTTTTGTTAGTATCGCGTAGTCCTACAAATACAATATTGGTCTTGTTTCGAAGCTCTTTGCGTCTGTTTCTAAAATCCATTTTCATTGTCAATTCACATTGTGAAACCGATTTTATAAAGATTTTTATTGAGCGGAGTAAAGATGAATGTGCAAGGTTGCAACACGAGGCACAGTGATGTCTGTTGAACCGTGGAAACTGCATTGCGAGTCAAACGTATGATGTTGCCACGCATATCTTTACTCCGTTCAATCTGTTCAAAATCAGTTTCGCAATTTGAACTGACAATGAACGAATTAAAAAAAAAACCAGATGCAAAGAGCTTCAAAACAAGACCAAGATCACAGTTGTAGGACTGCCCAATCATAAAATAAAGTTGTTTCACAAAATTGATTAGAACGGTTTGCTGACCAATTTTAAAACCTCAAAATCAAGAATTGCGTTTAAAACTTTTCTGCCTGCATCATACCAAAATTCTATCACGATCGGACAAACCGTTTTTTATTTATAGATCTTCAAAAGAGCGATAGTTTGCAAAACTGGAAGAAAAGGCACTTTCTTCATACGTTCTTGGCTTGTTCGCGTTGTATTATTATACAATTAAACGTATTATTATATTTATTAATAATAACTTAATAATACTCAGCGGTGAACGATGAGACTCGATGACGTACACAGACTCCTCTCAGGTACAGGGATAGTGTTAGGCAAAGACAATATTCACAGCACAGAGAAAGAAAACCACATTACTGCCGTATGTATAAAGTGAAAGGTTTTATTCTTTATTTATTGCAATTATAATGCAAATATACAAGAGACGAAGGCGAGGATTTTGCTTTGTCGATGAATTGACTCAACTAAAAACGCATAAACTCAATGCGTGGCTATCGGCATGCCTATGATCACATAGACCTAGCTTGCGCCCCGAACTACCACACCAAGAGATACGCAATAATAACTGAGCCAATATTTGCTCTTTAGCCTTTTATTTCCAAATTAATCCTTAGGCTAGCTTTGTTATTTAACGTAGAATGGTTGCAGTATTGTGCATAGCATCAATGCATGGCTATCGGCATACCTATGATCACATAGGCCTAACTTGCGCCCCGAACTACCATACCAGGATGTATGCACAACATGGAGGAGTTCTTTTTAAATTTAAAAGCTTCGTGGATCCGTGGCGAAAGTGTGATATTTCTTACGCGATATCCTCGCTTTTATACTATTTTCGAGAACACAGATTAAAGTACAGATGAATCACTCACTATCTACAAAAGGATACTATCAACATAACTGACATCTACACATGTTTAGAAATACAAATTCACATAGTGCACTCTCGCAAACATGAAGATACATTAAACTACTCATAATAGAGCATAAAATACAAGAAACATTAAACAAAAGTTATACATTACAATTAAAGGTGCAATATTACATATACGTATTAACACAACATTTACGTGTCCTTTCATAAAAATATAATATATCAGTGACATATTTTAAAGTTGTGACGTCACATAAAAATATAGATCATTTCATTCTTTTGTTCTGACAGCGATCAAAAATTGATGAAAAAAAATGATTAGCATAATAGATGAATGCAGATTTGAATAAGCTAAATTTTGATGTAACTAGTTTTTATGCAGGCAGAATGCTAAAATATTTATTGGAGTCTAAACTCAAGTATTCATAATGTTTAAACCGGCAGTAAGAGCTCAGGTGTATAAATGAAAAATGGTGCTTGTTGAACAGTTTTGAGAATCAGCATTTTAGAATTGGGATGGTGTAAGGGAGTTTTTTATAAAACGATGGAGTAAACGTTAACTTTCAAGCTAAATATTTTTTGTATAAATAGATTGTTCTTGCAGAAACTAAGGAGCTACTTGTGAATACTAGAAGGGTTAGGGTGTGTGGAAAAATCACAGTTGCAAAGGGTCTCTGTAGCAGGCACAATGCTCAAGATTCACCCCTTTGTCGGTACGTTAGAGCCATCGTTATTTTCCTGCGCTGTAAGTCGCATTGCTATCTCTCCATGTGAATCGCGACAATAAGGATGAATTGATAAAAATTTGTAAAGAATCAAGCAGAATGGAACGTCCATGTTATTTTTCTGGTATGATATTATATCATACCTATATGTAAAAAAATAAAAAATAAATAAAGGCTAAAGAACAAAGATAAACGGGGGAATCCGGTATAATTTCAGGCACCGGGACAATAGCGCATACCTCCGAATGTAGGCGGGTGGAGGAGGGTATTTTTCGGGGGTTCCCTCCTATATATTGCCAGGACTAGAATCTATTAAAGCCTCTAGGTTCCCTACTAGTCCACTTGGAAATGATTAACAGACAACTCATAAACAGCTCATCAATTATTATAACCTAGATTTGCATGAAAGTTCAAATGCCATTTTGTAGCCTTTAAGTATTCTGCACCAATTCTTGAGAGACTATTCAGTTTCGTCTTACAATCAAGGGGTCCCGGGCTTGATACCCGGTGGAGGCGCATTGCACAGTGGTTCAGATCCCACTTTATTCAGATAATCCAGTCTTGATTAGCCATTCTATGCATAAAGTGCACTTCAACACAATTTCAAACGGACTATTCAGTTCTCACCTATTTGAACACTTAAATAGGACTTCATTACCATTACCTACATGATAACTAAACAACAATTATGATACAATCAAAAAATATTGCAATTGCAATGTATTATATCCACACTAACAATAATGTGTTAGTTCCATAATTCGTTAGACTCTCTCAATATAGAAACATAATCCAAAATTGACAAGTACTTTAAGAACTAAGTGCTTAAATAAGAGATAAAAACCTGGACTGAGACACCACGTTCTCTATGTAAGAACATGCTGACATCTTGCGGAAACAGCAGGAACGTACTTCCATAGTTGACATGTTACTTCCAACTTCAGTGTGTTTTCCAGTTAACATATTGAGTAGTACGGTGTCAAATGTTGTCAAATATTATAGCAGTTGGTCATTTTATTCGTCTTCTGTTGAAATTGAAAAGCGACTATGACCATATTGGAACTGTGACTGATAAGGAGATAAGCTAAAACCATTTTCACTTAGTAATATTGAAGATAATTTGAATTTATTTGTTTGAATTGAAAAATGGCTAATGGTCACCATTTTGGTTTCAAGATGGCCGCAAGCGTTGTGTTAAAAAGTAACTACAAGTACTTGTTTTCTTACTGCCGCATTCAGTGGTGTTTCCTTTACTGCGTACTTTCAGATGGAGGCGTAACTACTACATCTGAGATGGAGGTGAAACTTTTAAAAAATTTAGTAAATTATAAATTTTGTTGGGCTAAAAATTTTCAAGGAAAGATGAATTCCTTTCGGTCCATAAGTTTTTGATATATAAATATAGTATATTATGCTTTATGGTTCTGATTGAAGAATGTTAAAATGGTAGACATATTGAATCCAATATGGCGGTTAATAATTTGCAATAATATCAAATTAATTAAAAATATTTTTATTTACATCGTTCGTAATTATGATGTGTGTTCCTAACGTTACGTAGTATCATGAACGTAGAGTGTAGTGGTGGTTAATTCCTGCCTGGGGCTGTAACAAGGACACAGGGACTGAAAAATTGACAAAATTTAGCAATATGTTATTATGTTATGTTAAATCTTTCTATTGCCATTCGGATCATTTTCGTTCTATATGATTAATGTACATTGTGTTTCTTGATACCTATTACCGCCATGCCGGACCCTGTGGCCGAGTGGTTAGCACATCGCGCTGCGACGGCAAGGGTCCCGGGTTCGAATCCCGCTAGTGCTTGGTTGTTTGTGAATGTCCATTCATCAATTTCATCATTTCATCCCCATCTTCGCAAATTATCCAAAAGGCACAAATCGCGAAGTAAAATAAACTAAATCAATCAATCTATTACCGCCATACTGAATCCATGTTGCATCAAAAATTAAAATTGAATTGCTGTATAGCATAGCAAACTTCATGAATTATGGATGATTTTCTCTCAGAACAAGTCATTACAGACATGTAATACAATTTATGTAAAATAGATACCCACCCCTTCATTATAAGGCGACAACTTTAGCAGTACGGCACTGCACCATCAAGGAGGCCTGGTCTTCCTTAATGTTATTTTAGTGTTGTAAAGGTTTGATCTTGAAATGTTAACAGGTCAGAGAACTGAATATATATTACTCGTTTACAGTATCAACTGATTCAGTATCGACATCACAACCAGCACCGCTAACATTTCCCCATTTTTCGATATCACCATAATATGAGAATATTTCTGGGAACAATTCTCCATTCCTAACACACTTGCTGTTGCCATCCTAATGGGAACTCCTGACTCTTGAGAGGACGCTGGCAGTACGGGAACCTTTAATCAAATAAAGGAAATAATAATAGCTAACAAACAAAATAGCATTGAGACATGTTGTTGAGGTTTAAGCAAATATAGCTCTCTTAAAGCAATTTTGCCATAAAGTTGCAGGAAAACGAAGAAAGAATAAGAAAAACGCAATTCTAACTGCATTTGAGTTGCTTAAAGATGGATATATTTTTAGCAATAGTTGCATATTAGTATCAATAGTACCTACCAGGCAGGGGGAGGGCTCTGGGTGTTGAAGCCCCACCAAAATCGTACAAATATCTAATTTAAATAGTGTATAGTGGCAATTCATTTTAGTTCATTAGCAGGATTAAAAATTTCCTTAATAATTTGTAACATACTGAGAAGTTCAAATGTTAGGGTTTCTACCCATAACACTTTCACGCCTTTTGATGGCTGCTAATAAGGAATGCCTCCACCCCCTTCCCCGTGAAATACAAGCCTGGTATCTACCTACGAACTGATAGATATACTTTTAAAATAATAAATAATGATTGGCTCGTAGGAAACGAGATTATATTTTGAAAGATATTGTTAAGAAAGGCTCGGCATTAGCGGCGGAAGTCATTGGAAAGTCTCGCAGCATGGACATGCCAGGATATGCCATCCCGAAAGAAATCTATGTATCAATTAGCAAAGAAGCTCTGCAAAATGCAGCAGGTGTCAGACGCAGTTCTGGCATGTGTTCAACAAGAGAAAGCGAGCATCGTTACGCTCGAGGAAGAACGGAAATTAAGCTGATTCTTTGAGGCTAGGAGGAAGTCGGACTAACGGTACGGTTACCTTGAAATGCGCTCTCTTTCTGCAGCAGCAGCTGTTGAAAACTAGGACCTTATGACAAGAAAATTACTCGTCTTAAAACACTTGGTGACGTATAATGATGGTACACGGTTCCAATCTGAATCAAATAGTAATTTCATATTTCTTTTCCTTCTCTTTCTCATTCCTCTCTTATCCACTTTATTTCCTTCCCTTCTCTTCTATTTCCTTCGATTACCTTCGCTTTTCTTTTCATATCTTCTATTTCCTTCCATTGCCTTCGCTTTCCTCTTCTTCTCTTCTATTTCTTTCCCTTCTCTTTCATTTCCTTTCCTTCTCTTCTATTTCCTTCCCTTATCTTATATTACCTTCCCATCTCATCTATTTCCTTTCATTATTTTACCTTTTCTTCTCTTCTCTTCTATTTCCTTCCATTTTCTTCGCTTTTCATTTCTTCCCTTCTATTTCCTTCCCTTCATTTTTATTCTTTCACTTCTCATTTATTTACTTGCCTTCTCTCCTATTCCCTTCCCTTCTCTTCTATTACCTTCCTTTTTATTCTATTTCCTTCCATTATCTTCGCCTTTATTTTCTTCTCTTCTATTGCTTTCTCTTCTCTTTTATTTCCTTCCCTTCTCTCGTATTTTCTTCCCTTCTCCTATTTTTCGTTCCCATCTCTTGCCTATTTTTTCTCTTGGTCTTTTCTCTTTCCTTCTCTTCTCGTCTCTTTCATTCTCCTTCTTTCACTTCCGTTAGCTTTTCTGCTCATCTCTTACCTTTTTCCACTTTTTATTTATCTTATCTCTCCTTCATTTTCTACTCTTTACTTCTTTTCTCTTCTTCCCCTTTCCCTTGTCTTGTAGTTTTCTCTCTTTTTTGTCTTATCTTTAACATGTTCTCTCATTCGTCATCTCTCCCTACTATTTATTTTCTATTTCTCTTTACTCTCACCCTATTGATCTCAACTATCTCTCTACATCACCAATCTTCACATTATCTTTTATCTCTCCCTACTTTCTCAATTCTTGCTTTAACTCTTTCCAATTCTCTATCTCTCTTTCTAGTCCCCAAATATACTTCTAAGATAATCTTCAAACATTTTATTTTAGGAAATTAATTTCTACTTTAACCAGCTATCCTTAAAGAACCTTGAACATTGACGCAATGTTTTTGGAGAGTCCAGTTTATTCGTGAATGATGATGATGGCAATTGTGGCAATTTTCTAACAAAAAATAGGCGTTACTTTGAAGTAGTGGTTATACATAGTTACACTTGTAAATAGAATAAAGAACAAATAATCATTTTCTACAGAGCAACTAAAAGAGAGTTCAATTGTTAATATTTGTTGCGTTAGCTTTCCCACTGTGCGTTTTAATTTTGGAAGGGGGGAGGGTGCCAACTAAGTTTCGTATTTGTGATTTCATTTCGGGGGGTAGGTTTTTTATTTTTTGGATATACAAATTTGTATATGTTACCAGTCAGTAAATTCAGGTAGGTTGTTTATATATATATATATATATATATATATATATATATATACAAACACACAAATTTGTATATGTTACCAGTCAGTAAATTCAGTATTACAATCTAAGAAAAAACAAACTCATGCACAAGAAGAACTATCCAACCAGGAACATCGAAAACGTGATTAAATTTATATTGCCAAGTTCAAACTTCACGTACATCTAATAATTTACCTACAAGTTTCTTATGAATATTCTAATACTTGTAAAAATAACACTGTTCTACAAAGGTTTTTTCTTATGTGAAAATATGTGTTTCTGAAGGAATTTGGTATGGAAAATTCAAATCCGTAATTAGAATTTCCCTATCAGGGACAGTTTTTCAGTTATAAGGAAATAAGAGTCTCCTATTACTCAGATTCACCGTTCGTGATAAATGTAGGGAATTGTCAGATGAGCAGTTGGCAACATTTACATCTGAGCTTCTGTTTCAGATGTTGGCAGTTCTGTTACTAAGCTACGTTCCTGATGTACCTGCAAGTTATTGTCAAAATACTAAGCATTGTGTTTGCAGATTTTGTTTAAGTTGATATATACGTACTTTGCCTGTCGAAATCAACCAGGTAGCTTCTGCTACATCTGTGGAGAGTTGGCCTTTGGAAGGTAGAAGAAGAGGATTCGATCTATCATGAAGAAGTACTACAAACATTACCTTGGAATCGACCAATGTAATCTCCAACTTAAGCACAAACATTACTAAATTTAGGCAAACATTCCTATTTTGAAACTGACCACCTATTGACTGCTCGCAACGACGTTAGTGGTTTAATACGTTCTTCTGATGTCACAAAGAAACCTGTAAGATATTAGAAGCTAACTAACTAACTCTCTAGCTTCTTAAGCCCAAAGGCTTATGGCTGCAGCAACACAAGCCTTCCATCTGTCCCCATCCTAGGCAAGATCTATCCAATATCTTCAGTCCTTACAGATTTCCTTTAGGTCCAGAAATATTAGAAGAAATCCATGGAATGTAATGAGCATAAGTGGAAGATAATGGGCAAGATAGTTGCAGTGATATTGGGAATGCAACATGGCTACACAAAGTACACCTGCTTCCTCTGCAAGTGGTATACCCGTGACAGAAGAACCACTACACAATAGAGAATTGGTCTCAACGAAGTTGACAAGTGGGAGAAAAATTATACGGCGTGTGAGGTTCCTCTTCCTTCTCTTCACACCAAGCTAGGCCTTACGAAACAAGGCTATGGACACAACTGGAAGAAGATTTAAGTGTATTTCAAACAAATTACTTCGTCTTTCCCCAGCAAAAGTAAAGGAAGGTATTTTGTGGGACCTCAAATTAGAGAACATCAGAAAATCCAGAGTTTGAAGCACGTCCAACAGACAAAGAAAAAAGAGCATGGATATAATGTTATATGCAATGTAAATTGCAAAAATTTTGTTATATTTTTAGAAAATAAGTATTATATAACAATTCTGTGTGTGAATATTGTGTCACATATCACATTTTTAACTTTTAAACATAATATACTAGGTTTCGAGAAAGGATGATTAAATTATTCCATGAGTTCACCTTAAAATTGCAAGAATTTTAGAAAAAAATAAAATCACGATTACTCGTAAACTATCCCTGACAGAGGAAATCTAAATACAGATTTGAAATCAGCGCAAAATTTGCAATAGGAATCAGAACTGTTTCCTCCTGAAAAAAGAAAAACAGTTGTTTTTTTTGTAGAAGAGTGTAATTATCAGTACAATGCTTTGAAAACTTAAGTGGAAAAGAGGCTGCTGTTGTCTCTGCTCGGTAAGGTTGGTCAGTTTTAGAATGGTGCCCTTCTTTAATGTACAAGGCTGCATACTTTTTGGCAGGGAAGTCTGTGATAACTGGACCATTAATGGACACGAATGGTTTCTCAATTGTATCTGCTCCTTAGTTAAAAATGTATAATTACTCTATACTTTCAATCCCATTTTCTTTGAGGGCGATAAAAATATTCTTGTGAGGGATACATATAATTTTCTTTGTCGGAGATAAAATTTGCTGTGTGTCTTTGAGAAGGAGGGGGTTGAGCAATCCCACGCTTCCCCATGTTAATTCGCACGATGAGTTTTTCTATGTTGTCAGTCTAAGGCGCCATGCCTTGGGTTCGGGAGAACTGTGTTACGACCTTACTTATTTTGTAACTTTGAGATTCCGTGTTAAAAGAAAATTTGATATAGTGTTACCTCAAGTCATTGTTAATGTCCGTGATACTACATGTTGTGACGCAAATATGAACGCGCCAATCAAGGCGTTGTTGAACTAATGTATTCACCTTTCTGTAACTATCTAATGAAGACAGCTCGCTTAAGACAACGGGCATTTATTATGATGTAAATATAGATTTGCCAATCAAAGATTATCCATGTTTGATGAACTAACCTAATTGTAATTAAATAATGGCGGAACATTTAAATTTGTATATTTCCAAAATGTAATATTTTATCAACGTTAAAGAAATAATTGTTAACTCAAATGAATATGTAAACTTTCTTTGTAAATTATTAATTGCCAAACTATGTATTTTTCAAATATCTTTCTGTTGTAATTTAGAGTATTGTAATAAGAAATTACCTAAAGACAGGTGTTCGAGGCTGGAACTTCGGGTATAAATACGAAGCAGTTTGGTCTGTGAGGGGGTCTGTTCTGGTGTCAGTCTAGGAAGAAGTGAATAGGTGCAAGCCGCTCTTCTGTAAAACCTAGACTGGCCAAATAGGAACGGTCTAATCTAGGAAGAAGTGAATAGGTGTATACCGCTCTTCTGTAAAACCTAGGTTAGCCGAATGGGATATAAGTTCCAATTTAGGAAGAAGTGAATAGGTGCAAGCCGCTCTTCTGTAAAACCTAAATTGGCAATCTCGGGTGATAACTCCAAGTCTAGGAAGAAGTGAATAGGTGTATGCCGCTCTTCTGTAAAACCTAGGTTTGGGCCACCCTAGTTTGACCTTTCCAGTAAGTTTGAAATTATCTATTAACAATTGATCTCCAAGTTCCAGTTATGAATTACCTAACCACTGGCTGTAAGTATTCAAGTAGTAAATAAGCATTTCATTAAAACTTCACGACGTTGGTTGGATTTGTTCTGCACCTAGCCTGAAGATAGGTTTCAGTGAAGACCCTCAGAGCCTCAATGCTCCCGGCTATAGGAGTAAACGGTGAGGAAAGTTACTAGGAACGTAACAACTGGCTCCTACCATCGTGACGAAATTGGGGAGCTATGATTGAGAAGTTAAACCGATTATGTAAAACCTACATCAACGACCGAGGGTTTGTCGTGCTGATCACACGTCACCCTCGTAACTGGTTCGATGATCACCCACCTCTGCTGAAGCATGTTGGAGTGACTGGTAATCGGTAGGTAGACCCTTGCTAAGAACTGTTGCGCCTGGGGTTTAAAATATCCTAGTGAGTACATTTTGAAGCTCATTGGAATTGTGCCAAAAAAGACTATTATTTTATCATTATAATTATTAATGTTGAGATATGGTTTCGAACGTGGATATGTTTTCGGGGGTAAATGGTGGTATTTTCAGGGGAAGGGACAATAAAGTGTCAACCTCACTTCCACACATTTCACGCAAGAGTGCATTGTTGGACACTAACGTTGCTCTGGCGTCTGAATTTGCTGCCAATATACTCTATGGAGCTTCTGTTTTTGTTTTTTTATCTGCCCGTGAGTTTGTAAATGTCTCCTCATTAATTTTATCCTATCACCCTTCATTCTCATCTTGGTAGGGTTACCAGACGTCCTATTTTACCCGGACATGTCCTCCAATTCGGGTCCTAAAAATTGTCCGGTGGGTTTTAGGAAAATGGGGAAATGTCCTCATTTTTGGGAAATAGTCAACTGCTTCAACTTCAAGATTCGTAAGAAAATTCTATATTTGTAAATAATTGTTAATATTGTTTCTGTGTTTAATTTCAAAGTATGCAAATACAACACTCCCAGTTCAAATTTTGGATTAGTTTGTAGGACTAGTATTGAACTTGAATAATGTTATTTACATACAAGAACCGCAGAAAATATTATAATGAATGGTATGATTGTAATATGAAAGAACTCTACAGTTATAGTTCAAGCGTAAATTTAAGAATTAATATTTCGAGAATAATGATACACAACACAAAATTTCAGAGTCTAGTTTTGTGTTCTTTTTTTAAAAAATAATTATTCAAATACCGAATGTTTAAAAATTTAATTAATTTTTAATTTGTTATTAAATAATTGCAAAATATTCAATAGATGTTAACCTGAAAGATTGTAATAATATTTTTGTAATCCACAATGCAACTGTTTAGTTGTGTAAGTTATAGTTTCTCGCTATGCCATTAAGAGACTTGTTGAGTAGTTTAACATTTCTGTAAAATCGCAATTTATCAAAAGTGGCAGAAAAGGTATAAGTGCAGTCAAAATAGGAAAAAATATAGGAACTAATTCATAACAAGCTGAAATTTGATATGTATCGCCTTAATAACATTAAAAACAACAGACCAAAAGTCCCCGGTGATCACCCGTACACTAAGGCCTCCATATTGAAAAATGGCGGACAATGGAAGTTTTCGTAAATAAGGGAACTATAATTCATAACAAGTTGAAACTTGGTGTATAACTTCTTTATAACATTAATAATAAAATAACATATTAAAAGTTCCCGGTGATCACCCTGCCGCTAAGTCAGCCATATTGAAAAATGGCGGATAAATTCAAGTTTTCACTAAATCAAGAGCTAGTTGACAATAGCTTGGTGTTTGATATATTTTTTTTCTTATAACACTAGTAACATCAATTACAACATGTTATTTTTTTCTGTAGATCATTTACACGGTAGATAACGGCGCCGTATTGGAAGCACGGCGGATAATTTCAATATTCCAATGAGATTGTAACAGAATGGGATTTGGCAAATGTGTTTGGTATGTGAGGTATAACAACGTTCTGTAATATTTGCCGTCTCATCAGGCTATTGTTTTCACGTGTCTCGTTTTGTTCACAATCTGAATTAGATTGTCACTATCGTAATGCACACCTGTAGATAACACACCACAAAGACATATTTGAATCAGAGAAGTCGTCGCTTTCATCGTTGCCATGTTGATCATCTGGTGGAAACACTGGTATGTTGTTTAATGTTAGTACCAAATTTCAGCTTGATATGAATTATGGTTCCCTTATTACGTGAAAACTTTCATTGTCCGCCATTTCTCAATATGGCGGCCATAGCGTACGCGTGATCGCCGGGGACTTTGGTGTATTGTTATTAATGCTATAAAGATGCTACATACCAAATTTCAGCTTTTTATGAATTTGTTTCTTTATATCGAAAAAAAATCGTCTAGAGTGACTGCACTATATGTAAAATAAAAGAAATGAATCAATGACAGATAATGAACGTTCTGTTGACCTGCTGTAACCTTCCGTTGTCACTTAGCAGGTCTGGAACTTGACTTATAGAAGTTGCTGATGACTAGCGAGAGGACTTACGCTAGACTCTGTTTATTCTACGAGCGGCTAGGGACCATTTTAGCAACTTAGAAATACATGCTAAAAGAACAAAACCTGACCTGTGTAACTTATCCATTTATGCATATAATAAGTATCTTAAATAAACAAAAGTTCACCTGCCTAACCTATTTACATGCTTATTTCTGCTATTATATGCATGCTTGGATAGGTTAGGCAGGTAAGGTTTGGTGCTGTTAGCATATACAGTAAAACCTCGTTATTCCGGATCCAGATAGGCCGGACTTTGCTTAATCCGGACAGCCAAAAGGCCAAAAGGCCCCCCCCCAAAAAAAAGCAGAATGCAAGGTTTTAAATGCAGAGCCAGGTCCGTCATAATATGGGTATCGGGTATTTACGTACTGCATTGTATGTACAGAATTGCTTTACATTTTACTGTGCTGCAGTGTATTTAGGCATATGCCCTTTAAATACACCATAGTAAACGTGTTTTGTTGCTATGAACTGAGTTTTAAGGCACTTTCTACTGTTCTTTTAGGTTATTTTAATTTATCCGAACTTTCGTTAAACCGGCCAACTTACCCCCCTCCCCATTAGTTCGGATTAACGAGGTTTTACTGTAATTGTAAGTTGCTAAGGCTGTCGCTAGCCTCTCGTGTCAATGCTTTCTAACCTTCGCTTCAGATCCATTAACCAGAGAAAAATCAAAACAAAAGAAGGCGACGTCGCGCCATTCAGATCACACAAAACAAAGAGCTTTGTTGTTCTTAATTCATTTCGCGCTCGCTGGAGTCCTCGGCTTTCTAGACCAACCGTGAAATGCCACTTCTAATGTTTTGTTCTCTGCTCAACACGTTATTCACAATTAAAACCATTTAAAGCGATATCTAGCTTCATGTCGACTCCCGTCGAGAGTGAGCTTTGAGGTAACACCTGAGTTGTCGCTGCCCTGCTTTTCCACGTGGCTTACGTAACGCTCGCTAAAGAGGCATTCTTTATGAATTTGAACACTTCAGATCCCACCGTTAGCTTCGTAGGTGGGGGGAGTGAGTGCTCTGGACTTTCTCGTGATAGCGGAAGTAGATACAACGAAAGATTATAGTTGGTGCTCGCAGTGTGGAAGGAGTCGCGGAAGGCAACACCCAAACATGAAGAACATGGAGGTAAGATTTTTTCTCTTTTTTTTTCAGGTAAAAATTATTCCTCGACCGCTTCAGTTTTATGACAAAATTGTCAAATGCGTGGTTTTTGGCGCTTGCATAACGGATATAGCATGGCACGTGTTCTATTCCTCCTTCACTTCCGCGCCTTTCGTGAACGTGCTTGGATTTTCAATGGTCCTGTTTGACCCAGATCATGCACGCTAGGCCCCCCCAAGGAACAATATTTATATTACTTTTCAATTGTTTTTACTTGAGAGTACACGAATCCATACCGCGAGTGTAATTCCTCTAGGCGCAGAATTGTCGAAATTCGAGTTAAGGACTGAATTATCGTAGAAGAAACTTTCATTTCAATACTTTTTACCAACCCCTTTCCTGTCTGCACTCTTTCACTGAATTAGGTGGTAATTTGCAGTTTATTTTTCGACTGCTTTTTAACACTTTTGTTACCAATAAATAGTTTCATTTTGTTTTGTTGTTCTCGCATTTAGCTGCTGTGTAAAGTTATTTATTTTGAGGTCGTTCCCAACATTAAATGCACTGTGCGAATTAAGCTTTTTGCTTCAAGGGGCGATGTCCACTCAGAGGCGCATTTGTAATTTCAATTCGGGAGGTTGGTTTTATGGGGTGTACAAATTTGAAGTATATGTTACCTGTCAGTAAACCAAACTATTGCCTTGTGGTTCTAAGTAACTTACAGCAGTGGTTCTAATCTAAATCATTAAATCGTATTATGTCATTTAAACGTAATTTACAACCACGTAGTACATATTGAAGATTAGGCACACACAGGAGATGTACTACGTATAGTTTTTCAGATAAAAATGCAGGCTCGATCAGGACTCGAACCCGGCTCTCTGGCTGCTCTAACCACTGAGAATTTTTCGCTGAAACTTTCTACGTAGTACATCTCCTGTGCGTGCCTAATCTTCATCTACGCTGGGAGGAACCAGATAGCGTCGAAGTCTACTGTGTTTCAAAGGCAACAGATCCCGTTGCTGTAGCACTGGCAGAGACGATTCCACACAGGTAAAACAGCTACAGCAAAAAATCGGGCGAGTCCAGGCCGGGTCGGTAGCTCAGTGGTTGACGACCTCCTTGGCGGAGTGGTTAGCACAGCGCGCTACAACGCCAGGGGTTCCGGGTTCGAATCCCGGCTAAGACTCGGATGTTTGTGTTTGTCCGAAATGAGTAAAACCGAGAATACAGTAAACATTGAGAGTTCAGAATCTGCCAGTCGGCTTCTGTAGCGGTTCTTGATGAACTTCATTGAAGAAAAAACACTTTCACGCGTGTATGTACTGCCTAACATCGATGTCATTCTTTGCCCAAAACTACGAAGGTTTGGAAAGCGTTCCTTTGAATTGTATTTGAAAAACTAGGACCCCTTTTCTTGCCTAGTTCGAAGGAAATCGCCTTGCAAATCACACAATTCAAGTAGGAGAGGAAAGCTTCTTGTTCTTCGATGTTAACGCCAAGAGCATTGCTAAATAGCTGGATGCTGCTTTTAAGTTCTTCAAAATCTATAAATCTGCAGTCAAACTCATCCATTATTTCTTTAATATTTGCACTGAATTAAAAAATGTCCAGTGTTTCTTCATCTTCTGCTAGCCGCCGACAGCTTGGAAAATGGACCAGGTTATTCCTCTCCAAAGTAACGTTGACAATCTTCAGTTTATTACGAAACCCATTTATGTTTCCCCTTAAGTCTGACACCAGCTGGTCCCTTCCCTGCAATTCCGCATAGCGAAGAGGTTGAATGCATAGTGTGAAGAGAACGTTACGTCACTTTAGATTCTTCTGATGATCATTATTGACTGCAAAATCAATTCTACGTGTGATATTATCTTTCTTCACAAAGCTTCCGTTCCTTCAGTAAAAATAGAACGTATGTTAATAAAAATACATAAAATTAATGTATTTTACAAAGTGGCTTCGCGGGCCCCCAGTTGGAAACCCCTGGGTTAGAGCGATGGCTCTGTATGCCAGAGACCTGGGTTCGAGTCCTGGTCGATCCTGCATTTTTCGCTGAAAATTTCTACTTAGTACATACTATATTTACATTATAAAGAAACCCAAAGTTATACACAAAAATAGCTGTCTAACTAGTAACACAGAAAACTTGACCAAATTTCTATTGCCAAGTTCAATCTTAACGTAAATCCAACGTACCCATAAGTTTCTTGTGAAAACTTTAATACATGTAAAATATCAGCACAATGCCATGAAAACTTATGTGGAAAACAGCTTGGTGTTGTCTCAGCTCGGTGAGTTTGGTAAGTTCCAGAATGGTGTCCTTTAATCCACAAGCCTGCATACTTTTCAGCACGGAAATCTCTTTGATGGGGGGGGGGGGCAAAAGCCCGAAACCTTGGATATATATATATATATATATACACAATTGTCATGAAATATATGTCAATTATTAAATAATTAATTAATATATATATACACAGGGTTTCTATAAATTAGTTATACAAAACTAACCGTTAATTGTGAAGAAAGTGTATGTGTAACAGAAATGTTTTATACATCAATGAATACAGCATATCTTCAAGTTTATTTTCGCACGTCATTTGCTTCCAGTTGTTAGTTTCAGACGCCGCCACTGGACGCGTGAGCGTTTGCTTATCTTCTCTAGTATTGCGCCAGTCATCATGGACTGTCAGAGGCTGGACATGCTTGAGAATTATCTAATTCCAAAATTCCATGAAGATATGGGTGCTGATTTCATTTTCCTCCGCATTTTCATAATGAAGTAAGTGCCTACCTCAATCGTGAAGTACCGACTTTGATTGGTCGTGGTGCAACGATTCCCGAGGCCACCTCGTTCGCCTGATTTCACCCCATTGATTTCTCTATCTGGGGTTACATTAAAGAACGTGTGTATGTTACCCCTCTTCCCAGCAACGTCGACGAGCTGCGGGTTCGGATAACGCAGGCAGCTGCGACCATCGATGCAGACATGCTTGGAAGGGTTTGGCAGGAAATCAAATACCGCTGGGACATTTGCCGTGTGATGATAGGTTCACATATTGAACACTGGAAGATATGCTGTGTTCATTGATGTATAAAACATTTCTGTTACAAATACACTTTCTTCACAATTAACGGTTACTCTTGAATAACTAATTTATAGAGACCCTGTATCTAAACAAATTAATATACTACATTTATAAACTTTTAAACTCGACTTGTTCAAAATGTGAAGAAATTAGAAGATAGGTGAAATGTTTGCAATAAGTGTTAGATATTATTTAATTATTGCCTTTCATTAGAAATTATAATTAATCTTCATACTTTTATTGTTTTATATTTTTATAATGGTGTAAAACTATTAATGGTCTCTCGAAGTAAAATATTTCCTTATCACAGTTGTAGCTAGAGATTTCAGCGTCCAGGACGAGAGTGGTTTTCGCACACCCCGCCCCCCCTCCTACCTAGATGTAGCTGGCATACTTAGACATTATAGAATTTTATGTAGTTATCTTTTCTACTGAATCCGATGAAAAGAAAACTTAGCATTAAAGAAATGAGGCTGATAAAATGACAGTCGGTTGTGAATCACACACCATCTTCATTAAAGCAGTGTGTGTTATTGTTCACATCTGCAAAATCGATTGTGAATTAAAGATAACTAGGTGGAGGGACAAAAGATGAGAAACTTTAAGAAGACATAAGTTTCCTATTAAATTAACATGTAAGTGCTATGTTTTAATCCCGACAAAAGGAGGTGAAATTACAGGTTGGTATATGATCCAGGGGCCTAGGGTGACAATGACAACCACCTTCGCAGCTACGGCTCCATTTTTTACTTGTCCAATTTGATATAATTTTAAAATCGTTTCTATGACTGTAGAAGTACGATTTACTCCATGCTGTTAGCAGCCCAAGAGATTGAGAGAGAGAGAACAAGAGATGCAACATTTACACGCAGGCTGACATCATTCTTTGTTATTCCTTCTTTGTATGTGTTTGTGATGCTATTCTTAGTAAAGTATCTTTGAAGTCCAAACTAATTGCTTATCTTTGTTGTCATAACACAAACTCTTACCATTGGAAAATTTTTAATAGAACAAGATCGTTGGTGGGAAGGTGGAAGACGTTTTCCCCATTCCCCATGGGAATTCGTACCCTGAATGTAACCATCAACGCTATGGAATTATCCTTGTAATGAAGAACATGTCTGAAAGTGAATTAACCACAAAAAGATAACATTTTCACATAAAGACTGCACTTCAAAAAATGTTAAAACAGGGAGTAAATATAGTGAACTGTAGTACATTTAGTAGCTTCGCATAAATGGTCATACAACTAAAATTACTAAATATAGTAGACTGCAGACTTCTGGAGCCTGCCTCTCTCCAGAGACAGCCCATTCATTTATACAAGAAGAATCTCTAAATTCTTGAAAAATCTTAAAAAATCTCTATGTTATTTTTGTAGGTTTGCATTAACATATTTCATGGCTTGAGGGGGGCATGACCCCCTTGCTCCCCCCCCCCTTGGTACGGGCCTGATATGACGAAATGACAGGCACAAATAACACACGTGCCCAGTCTGAATTTCAACCAAGAAGCTTCGGAGGCGAGATCGAAAGTCGAACGTACTCAGCCACTGAGAAGGCTAGGATGAATATTAATAATCAATTAATTTTTATAAGCTATGTTTACAGTCACGGATACTTCTGAGCTGTAATGAAAGTCAATATGGTCGTTACATCCCAGAAGTGATCGTTATAACGTTGAACCTTATATTTTCACTTTCCACTATATTTCCTTATTTTATGTTTATTTGATAACACTTTTTTGCATCGCTGATCTCACTTTAGTTTCAATTTCACCACTGATATTCCTATATTTGCACTCAATAAACTGAAAAAGAACACATCAACATATAAATAGAACTGAATTAAAGCTAAACTTACCTATGCCACATTCTCTTTCACTACTTACCCTGACATAAGGTACATATTTGTTCTTCGGTACCTAATTTCACAGGATACAACAAATATATCCCTCCCTCTCTGTTCTTAACGTTGAATCTTGAATCATATACAATACTCGTAAGTTACGAAATCTTCATAAGTTCAACCATTCTATAAAACAAGCGCGCCTCAATCCAACAGAAGGATTAATAGGTAAACACTCTGGAATATTTTCGAAAAACAGTGTCGTCACTCATACACACACATACACACACACACACACTAAATGCGTTGTGCTAATTCATTATGTCATTCACTTACGAATTTAACCATTTCGTTTTTAAATGTCCCTCCCCCACCGACATCTAATAGATATATATCAATAATATTTTGAAAGATATCTGGATAATCCGTAATGAGTATTATACGGTCTCTATACTGTTTTCAAATTATCCGTATATCTATAATTAGAAATTCTAATCAAATCTAAAGGCGGGGATTGTGATGGTACACTGGGATCCATGAGTATTACCGTGCAAATTGTCAATCACCATTTTCGTGCACTTTATTTGACTCAATAAGAGCTTCAAGAATTAAAAGATAACTCCAAAAAAGCTGTTCACAATTTCTGCGCCAGCATACATAAAAATCTATCGCTTAAAAACACATAGGATATAAGAGAGAAATTAATGAAAATAGTCATGGACAATTTGCAGGGTAATACTCATGGATCCCATTGTACATAATATGCAATTTCTATGTTTGAATTGTACATATACCTATCCGTCACTTCGGATATTAGGATAGGAATCAATCAAATTATACGCGTACTCATCAAGTGTATCTATCGACACTAATCATCTGGATAATCTAATGTCCATCATTGGAGTCTTCGGATCTTCTCCGCTTGGATATGCAGTTATCCATCACGCAGATTATCCGGAGTTCCTTCTATGAGATTATTTGGATACAAGTCCAGCTATTGTTTCAAAACACCATTCAAGCTATAGAAACCGAATTATTTGAAACACAACAACCTGATTATCACGTTATGGAATCTGAGATTATCTTATTTGAATTATTCAGAGATTCATTATCTTCAAATATACTTTTTTGCACATTCAGAAGGAATAAGTCCTATAATTTGAATTAATATAAGAATGTATATTGGTGGTTCGTGTAGTTATACGTATTGCCTCCTCTACTATTGGAACCAATACCAAAAAGTACTTGGCTCCTAACATTGGTTGATATCTAGCAAAGAAGTTAACACTGTTAATCCATGTTTCCATGTTTATTAAAACACTTAAAATGCTGACCAAGGCAAAATTTATTGTACAATAAGACACAACAAACATAACGTTTTCTCCCTCTAACAGAGTCTTCATGAGACAAAGATCCACAATAAAATATAAGTGAATTTATTGTGAATCTTTGTCTGATGAAGACTGTTAGAGGGTGAAAACGTTATGTTTGTTGTGTCTTATTTTGCCTTGGTCAGCATATTGAGTGTTTTACTAAGAAGGTAATTTTACTGAATTAACAACGATACGAACGTCCTCCTCCGTGGCCGTACAGCCTAAGGCGCTGTGCTTTGGAGTCCTCCCGGGTTCAGTCTCTGGGTTCTCGGCCTGTGTATAGGACCGGTGGCAACCCACCATCGTGAGAAAATTGGGGAGCTACGAGTGAGTAGCATAATCCGGTCTGAGAAATCTATAACGGCTGAGGGTTTGACGTGCTGACCCCAGGTCACCTCATTACCGGTTCAAGAACTCTACACCTCTAGGTAGGATTGTGGGAGTGTGACTGGCAGTCGGGAGATAGGCCAAGGATTATTTATTATTAACAACGATAGGAACAAACACACTGCTTTGGGGTTAGTCACCGAACTCCTCCTAGTATGCGACTGTTTACAAATTCTCGCCATTCTAATATCCGGAGTGTAAAGGGTGACTTCCACGTAGTACACCCAATTGTCAACCTCACTTCCACGAAGTGCACCCTGTCTTTTGCAGACTAACGAGGCTATGGCGTCTGGACCTACGGCCAGTATAATCCTCGTAGGGCTGTGTGTGTGTGTGTTTGTGTGTGTGTGTGTGTGTGTGTGTCGTCCTTACGTGTGCTGAGTGTTCCTTTACAGCCTTAGCTTTTAACGCAGGTAGGAATATTTTAGTTATACGACATTACAGTTATGTTAGTTATATTTAATTACTGTAAGGGGCTGGATCCCATGTAATGTGACGGGTACAAAATAGCCTAAGTGCTGACGCACGCAAAATTTCAAATCCAATCAATCAATCTAATTTCCACGCATACTCCCTCGTTTGAAATCGAACTTTTATCTCTTAATAGAAAATGATAACGTTACATGTTATGTTGTAACCCATGTTAGAGAGAAATTCTTGAATATCTATTACTTTAAAGGAATTGAACAAACAAGAATGATTATGAAAATAATATAAAGGATATAAGGAGTCTGTATATGCATAACTTCAGGATTCATTTTATCTTTCTCCATCAACATTCTCAAGAAAACAGCCTTGTGTAACGGTATAATGTGTTTTCTCTCAGTGTTGCGAATGGCCATGAGAAAAAACTCAATTAAAAAGTTTCACTGTAGTAAAAGGAGACAAAATGACACAATGTGAAATAAGTTTAATATGTAATTTTTGCTTTACAAAATAAGAATGAACATGATCTTTTCAACAGCTCGATTGATTCTCGAGATATGCATATTGCTTCCTACGCCATGTTCCCTATGGAACAGAAGTAATAGCGTAGTGAATTAGGTTTATTTTCGACTCTTGACATACTTTTACTGATATTAAGCTTCGTATTACAAGTCCTTGTGACATTCAAGGTAAGGGAAGCGCGTTCCTTTTATTTCTCGAAGTGCTTCTATCTTCATGCTTTATTCTACTATAAAAGCTTAAAATGTATATAAAACTAAGAAAAATACTAAACTCTATGGCACAACAGCCCTCTAAGGGTCGGATTCTGCCAGAGTGGTTTTTCATTGGGTGACGCATGATCAGTGCATTCTGCTTTTTCTGACTTTCGTGACCAGAAGTAGCTCACCAATTGTATTAAAATAATTTCCTAATTTTAGTTTATCCTATTCTCTTACGTATATTAACTTTCGAAATGTCTTACCAAAGGAAAAAAACTTATTGTTTTTTAATTTCTGTTTCATTAATCTCTCTCTTTATTTCTCAGTTCTTGAAAAAATTCAAATGTTTCATAGTTTTAATCTAATAGTCTTCCATTCATGTTGTCAATTTTTCTAATTCTTTGTATTACGTTTCATACGATTTCCTACTTGAAGTCTCTCTCTCCTAATTTAACAATTACTTAATAATGATCATTCGCCAAGTCGAGTGCATGGTTGGGAAAATAAATTTATGGCATCGGAACTAATCAAGGTAGAGCGATCGTTCATGGCTCTTTCTCTTCAGCATGGACACAGCTACAAGATGACGTAAGCGGTGTCGCGTTGAAGTGGAGTCTAGTGCGAAAGAAAAGCGATAAATCCTGAAAGACTTGAGTTTGCAACCTTATAGAGAGCGTCCACAATTATCAATCTCCCCTCATTTATAATTTAGAATGTTAACTTAGAATTGGGATTAATTTGATTATGGGTTTCATTATCTAGAAAAGACCTATTTGTATGGATGTCTTGTTTCACAACTAAACTCATTTATATTTCTCTGAACGCTACTCACAATGGTTCCACACTGGCATACAATATTAATTGAACCTTATCAATTGTCTAGTGCTTTAAACTTTACATTCTAACCCTACGTTTTGAGATCAAAACCTTTAAGTCATCCCAGTGAAGAATTCATGCAAATATGGCCCCCCTCTCTTCAAAAATTAAAAATAGTAGCCCAAATGGAGCAAATATTTGTACAGAATTCTGCGGGTGCCGTCAGAGACGTGTCCAGAAATAAAATTTGAGGGGTCCAGCCAGGGGTGCCCATCCCTCAAGCACAATGGTACCCCCCCACTATAATAGTACGCGAATAGTTATCTCGTTTCTTTGTGTTATGTTATTCTTGGAATTAAATGTCTGTTGACACTTTTCAGAAGCAGTGTGAAATATTTGGCTGAAGTTGTAACCCTGTCACCGTGTCAGGGAAACAGTTTTTTTATTACAATATTTTTCAGCTGTGGTTTTAAACTGACAATAGTTCAATTTTACTGTCTGGTGCATGATGCAATGTATTTGTTTTTAGTGTTTCACCTCAGCATGTATCATTTCTAAAATAAGAACACAAACTTCACTTACTGAAGCAAAACAGTTTCTCACTGAAGTCAGATTTTCGGCTGACATATCACTACCAAGTTTGAAACTTGAAAACTTTTAGTGGATGTCATTTTCAAAATCCACAAACCGTGCACACAGAGAAAATTGTCCTATACCTGCTACATAAAGTGTCTGTCCCATCGGAAAGTATGCTGAATCTACCATAGTATTTTTAAAAAAGTATTTTTTTTGGTGAGGGGACCGGACCCCATGGGCCCACCCCCTGGATACGCCCTTAGGCGCCGTGGAGTAGTTCGTTAGAGCAACGAACCTCTAGTAAAAATCTCAAGCGTGTCGTACGTTCGTCCCTACCACCGGCAAAATAAATTAGTTCACCTGAAGACAGGGTGGATAAAGATCATGATTTTTATTTTAAAAATAATTTTTCATTATTCCTTTTTAAATCATTTTTTTAAAAAAAGAAACACTCAAAATTGCTTGTATGGTTTTTCATATCATACATATAGATAGATGTTTCTTATAGAAAGGCTTTTCCTAGTAAACGGCCCTGCAAAATATTTAACCAGTTTTATATATTTGTTGAGTGTGTTAATGAAACTGTAATAATTTCAATAACTTTTCTTCCAGTGAAAAAAACTTCTGGATGTACTATATAATTGTAACTTAAAATATTCTCGTAGTATTTGTAGCTGAATTTTGGCAATTTTTTAATGATAGTTTGCAAAATATCAGCTACCATGTTTGATTACAGTTTAACGATAATGACACAACGGTTTAAAATGATTAGTATTTTGTATATTTTTGTACACAAAATATTTGCTATTTTTGTCCATAAAAATGATTGAATTTTAAATCAAGAGAAATAAAGGGTGTTTCATAAAGTGTGCAGGTTTTAAATCGCTTGTAATATTTTTGTTTGAAGGTTGGCAACACTGTTCTTATCATTCTCCTTATCTGTTATCATTCCGATTATTAATTGAGCAACTTTTTTTCAGTTGAGTTGCCATGGAGCGGTTCACCATTTAGCAACGCGTAGTTATTTTGAAAACACATTACCGAAACGGGAAGTGGCATGCTCTGGATGAACTGGATACCGTGGATATGTGATTTCCCGTACTTTTCTATTGTTGTCGCGGTGCCAGGAATAAACATCCGTTACAAACAATGCATAGCTACCACATAGTCGACAATTTACGAACTGTCTCTGCACAGCACTCCCCGTTTCTGTAATGTGCTTTCAAAATAACGACGCGTTGCTCGATAGTAAACCGATCCATGGCAATTCAACTGAACATCTGAAAAAGAAACAATTGCTCAATTAATAATTGGAATGATAAGATATAACGAAAATGATAAGAACAGTGTTGCCAACCTTCAAACAAAAAAATGAGAAGCGATTTAAAACCTGCGCACTTTATGAAACACCCTTATAAGTGTATTTACAGTTTACATATTACATATCCTTTCGTATGAGCTTCACACAATCAGTACATATATTATGTTTCCTTTCGTTTTCTTTCTTAGAGTCTAATAAATGCAATTAAAGTATTACAAGATTAATATACTTTAACGATAAGTGATTCTGATATCTGTAAAATCCTTATACGTGGGTCGTTCAATATATAAGGTTCCGTATGCTGTAAAAAATGTATTTTTAAGATACATTAGAAAACTATACATACATGTGTAGGAGGTTCCTTCCTCACTTCTCCACATAATCCCCATAGAGATTCAGGCATTTGTCCCACCGTTGCAGCAATTTGTCCATACCCTTTGCAAGAAAATCAGAGCTCTGGCTATTGAGCACTATTCTCACATTCCGCTTCACTTCTTCATCTGTTTCGAAACGGTAACCTTGCAATTCAGACTAAACACCGGAAAAAGATGGAAATCACTCGGCGCTAAATCGAGGCTGTATGGAGGGTAGGGCAGCCGTTCCCAACCCAATTCTTCAATTTTGTGTTGTGTTTGCACTGCTGAGTGAGTGTTATCGTCAAGAAGAATGACACCAGATGACAGGATACCTGGTCGCTTATGTCGAATTGCGTTTTTCAGTTTATCCAATGTTTGACAATAACGGTCAGCATTAATTGTTCTTCCTCGCTCCAAAAAGTCCATAAGCAGAACGCCCTTAGCATCCATGCTTCTGAACTCCTTATGACGCGAGCCCGCGTTTTCCGAACAAGCATTTACTTTACGCCCTTTAGCGCATGCGGCTTCACGTCTGATAACGAATCGATTGTTGTTCCTTGTAGGCGAAGGATGGCGCTTGTCAACCATGTGCTTTTTTTTAATAGCATTGCTTTATACAATATTTTATACCGCAGGAAAACTTATATATTGAACGTCCCTAGTATACACTATTCTATGAAATATTTATTTGAAGTGATTTAAATCAGTTATTTTTTTAAAAAAATGATTTAAATCAATCCACCTTGCCTGAGAACGATAGAAGATGTGCTCTCTCGTAACGTAATGTTAGAATAAGTACAGTTTAAAGCACTAGACAATGGATAATGTCCATTTAACATTGCATGCTAAATTGCTTGATATTGTAAAATTAACGTAATGGTATTTATTTAATTGGTTTCAATAAATGCACTTTGTATATTTATCATTGTAACTGTAGACCTGCTTACATTTCTAACAATGTAGAATTTGTAAGTTATTAATTATGTCAACTTGAAGTTCGGACTCTAATGAAAAATTGGACTGTACCGATACCAAAGTCGATATTCTCAGAAACTTGAAAATTACAATAATTAAAAGTTATTCAAAATATTCATCAATATTAGTGCGTAAGTATGCTAATTATAAGCATCAAATTAACAGCCGGCCTCCGTGGCAATGGGATTACCTCACTCCGCTACGACGTCTGGGGTCCCGGGTGCGAATCCCTGCCGGACATGGTTATTCTTCGTAAGTTTCCCTTCATCAATTGCATCATATCATCATTTATCCTAATCTTCGCGATTTGTCAAAGGTGACAGAAAAACGAAGTAAAATAAACCAAATCTATCAAACAATCAAACCATTCAATTTACAAAATGTTTTGCTTTAAAATATTAAAGAATTACATCCGAATATTAATATACAGGTTGTATCATAAGCACTAGCGCAAACTGACACAGTTAAAAGTACACGATACTATAAGCAAAAAAGTCTCAGTAAACATGGGTCTGCAAACGAGCCGTTTTCGAGATCATTGCGAATGTGTGGGTACAAGCCGCCACTGACTTCATTGTATGTAAACGTCATCCTAGTTGGTAAAATTCTAATGAAACAGTAAGAAAGGTCATTGAAGATCTCAATTGAACATTCTACGTTAGTATGTTACAATTGCTGTACACTCGTACCTGTTAAAGGAGGTGTTCAAAGTGTCGTCCTTCCATCTAGATGCGATACTGTACGCGATTCCGCATTGAGTTTCGAATTCTTTCGAACACCCCCGGTTCATTTCGGAATTGGTTACAAGCATGTACAATTCTCTGTACTGATTGTATCCATCCTGTTTGATTACAACGCCACCTCTCGGAAATGTTCTGTTTTGTCAACAATGAGCAAACCTCGGAACGCGTAAGGAGTAAAGCACTCGGTGTTTACAAAATGCAATCAGTGACGGCTTCTAACCACACATTCGCACACATTATTAGCATTTTATTAACTAGGACGACGTTTACAAACAATGAAGTCAGTGGTTGCTTGTAACCACACATTCGCAATTATCTCGAAAACGGCTCGTTTGCGGACCTATGTTTCCTGAAACTCTTTTGCTTCTATTATCGTTTACTTTCAACTGTGTCAGTTTGCGCCATTACTTATGATACACCCTGTATATATGTCATGTAATCACAAAATCAATTGGGCCTCCCCGATGGCGCAGTGGTAGCGTAGTCGCCTTGTAATCAAGAAGTCGCGGGTTCAATACCCGGTGGAAACACGTAGTGGTTCGGATTCCACTTTAAACTGTAGGTCCAGTCCCGATTAGCCTTATTGTGCACAAAGTGAACTTAAAACACCAACTCAAACAAACAAAATCAAGGTTTTCACTAAAATCGGTGCAAATAAAAGGAATCTTCAAAGTTTGCATACTTTCCAGGATAATTATACTTAATGAAAATGTTCCGCGTCTTGCCGAAAAAGTATCGGCTGGTATTCCAACCGAATTTTCTGATACCGATATCACTGGTATCGGCCGATTCCGATACACCGGCTCAGTCATAATGAAAACGCAATTAATATATTTTAACTTGCGTTTGTGTAATTCTACTAATGACCAATGTCTGCTTTTGTTGTCCTGTGTAGCTTACAGCGTGGGTCACGGGAAATAGTACAAAAGAATACGCCGATAAAAGAAGTAGAGTATGTACACAAGATATATTGATGGTTGTGCAATACAAAAACATTGCCATTTTGGATACACCAAACACCATGTCTGTAAACCAACAGAAACACCACCACCAGACACCATATCCATGCTTGGAAAATAACATCAGGGAAATGACAGATATCGGCGTAATCTAATATCCTGGCAGTAGCTGTTGCATAAATTGCAATTTGTATAGGTGGGACTGTAAATAACATTTCGTAATGCAACGCAGCGAAGCGCGACTAATGTGCAGTGTCTTGCTTCACGACGGATCGAGTGCTGGATAAGGTGCACGGACTCGTTGGACATTTTCAAGGGATACGTACTGTCGTCTGGGACCCCTCATGCTTCTATCAGTGAATAAACCTGTTTCGCGTTCACGTCATTGTTTCACACACCTGGATAGTGTTCTTCTGTCTGGAATAGGGCTGGTCATTGCCAAACTTTTCCGCTAGAGGCGCCACCCCTGTTGTGTCCCTAAAGAATTTCGTTCGTCATCTGGTTGCCATAAGCTTTACATTGGAGCGCGATAGGATGGCTATTGAAACGTTATTTTCAACGAATGTAAGAATTTCTCGCCTAAATCGGCAACAAAAATGTGTTTAGGAAACCTTTAAGACTGTGTAGCAAGTCATAAGTTTCCGAAAATTACATTCTCCTGAACCTAAGAATTAATATATTAAAGCGCAAGGGCAGGATAGCTAAAACTGGCCCAAAGAGCACTATACTTGACGTACGTTTGGTCGTCCCTAGCTGCCATGGGTCTATAATACAAAAAGAAATAGATTTTTACACTACGCTTTTATGTTTCCTCTTGTTGCGACTTGTGAGTATGTGTAATTCAACGGCAGGAGTAGGAATCTGAGAAACTCACAAATTTACAAAACAAAAATGTATTTATTATTATACACTATACCCTATCCGATAACTTAATATTAACATACACGTATGTTTTATTTGTATTAAGCAGACACTTTCCGCCGTATTTTCGTCCTTTTTTTTTGGGGGGGGGGTTACAACAATTTTAAAATTATAATTCCTGTAAATTAGAAAGCCATAGAGGTTGCGAGACATGAAACAGAATATATTTTTTTTTTTGTAATAACTATTATTTTCGATAAATGTATATGTATAAAAGAGAGAACCATATTTACTAGCCATGAGGAGAAGTATGATATTACGTAAAAAAAGGAGTCAATTATTAATAACAATTTAAAAAATACAAGTACAGTTGCGTGGAATTATTATGTATTATTCTTTACCAGATTCACAAGAATAAAGCACTAAAATTGTGAAAATTGCAAACGACGTAAACAAGTGCTGTACAAATTTTAAGGCTTTTTTGAGTTCCGGTATATTTTCTGTTGTTGACGATCGTCTTATTTAAATTCTTAGTTTCACAGCACTGATTATTTATCTATCATGTTCCGACATAATTTCCGAGGTTAAGATGAAATTAAACTTGCAATTTACTGTAATAGCAGCACGTTCAGCATCAAATTCCACATGTATTTAAATGGGAGAACAACTGCCCATCAAAAGCGTGGGGACACAATAGGGGTGCTGCCACCTACAATAGTTTGCTTTGACCGGGCCCATTGAGTAACGTCACATCAGGATGTAGCTCAAGCTGCATGGATGTAAGTAACTATTCTCACGCATGTAGGCCTCCGGAGTCTGAATACGATCCTACACTGGCCAATGACACATGGCGAAATAAATGGCAGACCTTTGTGTCGTGCTTGCGCATGACAGGTGGCGCCGTCACCGGTTTCTTTGCACACGATTGCCATTTGTTATTGTATGTACTATTTTCCTCGGTCCACACTGTATAAATAAATGAAGATTTCTTAAAAAAGGAAAAAGATGAACGCCAGTGAATTTCTTCCTTTCATCTCCTTTAGACATATTGATACCAGTTATTTTCAAGGATCATTTCTCACTTAAATCATCTCTGTAGCCTCCACATCAAATGCATGATCAAAATATGTGACATGTCTAACTGAATTAAAGTTACATAAAGAGTTTAAAACTCAAATTAAATATCATATGATTACATAATATATAATTTCATAGATAATGACATATGTAATAATACAAAATTATATTTTATCTATATTTCAGTTTGTGCTTCAGTACGTTTGCTGCATTGTGTGCCTTGTCTCCTTAGTACACGGCCAACAATTCCTACCGTTGACTAATTCAGGGGTTAGTATCAATTGCTTTGTTTATTTCTCTAGAATTAATATTGTAATAAGTATTTCCTAAAGAATGTACTTTATTATAATAACTGCTACGTATGTTGATATGTTTTAATTAAGAACAAGTATCTAATTAACTTCTGACATGAATTACGATGGATACTTAATGGTATGCAATACAAATTATAATTATTTTGTAGGAGTTACTTTGTTACTTGATGATATTTGAACTCCACTGTCATTATCGAATCAATAGTACGCAAATTAAATTCAATCAATTTAAATATATGTTTGATTGCCGAAGTAATTTTAAGTCTATTTTATGCTTATATAATGTATTCTAGACTTGACCCTCAGTCTGCGATCTTAAAAATCACCATCTGTAAATTAATTTCACACCCCTTAAGTTCAAGTCGACAGTCTTGTAAACAACGTTGTTTCTAGACCCATATTAAGTTAAAGAGTCAATTCGTACACAATAAACAACTCGCCATTTTTCCAATGCCCCATCCCCTTACAAAATTTGTAAGAAATGAACATTTTCAAACAAAAGCCGTGAAGAACTCGGGTAAAATAACAGAGCTGCAAATGCCAACTCGCTTTGAAATGACCCTCAGTTTTGAGAGTGGATTTTTTTAAACATGCAAAATACGTTATTGCGTATGCCGCCTCCAGAGAACAACTACGCACTATCCACCTTTACAATTTCAGCTCCTCCAGAAAAATATCCGGCATACGCCAGTGAATATTATTAATATACCGGGTGATCCTTTTGAGGTGTCAGAAAAGTAAACCTTTATACACAAGAGGTTAATGTAGGTATCTTTGAGCAGCATGTTGTAATATAGCTAAGCAGAAAGGATGTAAGTTTCGAATGAGTGGAGGTTTACTGACTTCAGCCACAAGGCGGCGCTAATGTGCATGGTAACAAAGTTGGTGATCACGTCACAACAGCGCATAAAGTAAATATGTCGTATGGTATGCGAAATTTTCGAGTATTACATGCATGCTACTGCCGCCACGCAGCTGAAGTCAGTAAACCTCCACTCATTCGAAACTTACATCCTTTCTGCTTATATTACAACAAGCTGCTCACAGATACGTACATTACCTCTTGTGAATAAAGATTTACTCTTCTGACATCTCAAACGGATCACCCGGTATATACGGTAGTTCATTAATAGAGAAATGAAAACTGTAATCTGCGACATACACGTGGTCTCGAATGAGCATTCCTTGATGATGGGAGCAATGTTTGTGCTCAAATCGTTGGACGTAAACGCCGACTTATCCACTTAACGCGATTGGCCACCGAGCCTGCCATCAAAACTTGCTACAAAAGACAGCAGAGTAACAACGAAACGAAATAACACAATGCATTTTTATTACAATTTCAATACATCTTAAGAGTGTAAGTTGTATTGGAGAAATCTCCAGTCACTCAATGGGTTCGATCACTGAGGCGACAATTTCTGGAATAAGTTCTCTTAACTATTTTGCTTAAATTTATCTTCCGGTAGCATATGTCACGTTCCCGGATTAACATTAGTTGATATACTTACTATTATTCCATTTCGGAGAACACAAGACGTACCAGCCTACATTAAGGCCTCTTCAGATGTGAGAATCACTTACGGGTATTTTTATGAAAAATACATTAAATCTCGCACAGTCAAAATACCTTAAAACTTCAGCTCATAATAATATCACACACTTGCACTCGAAAATAAACTTCTTGTTAGAAATAATACTGTATGATCTTGTAATTATATCTCGAGTACACAAATTAAAACATTCATTTTAAAATTAACTTACTTCAGCCGTTAAAATCAACTCAACAAAATGTTATTGGACTTACAACTTTACATGTCGCTGTTTATGCCCAGCATACATTTCAAGAACATAAGAGACATAAAGTTCAAAAACGCTCTTATAAAATATATAAAATATATATAACTACATTCACTCATTCTTTAACGAAAATAGATTACAATTGTGTATCAGCTTTTCTAAAAAAAACAAGTAGGCTATAATATATGGAATTCTAATATCTAGTGCATACAACATTCAAATCATATTAATGGGAAAAGGAACATTAATTTTTGATAATGTTTTGTCTAAAGTCTTTCGTTTCTCTGAGTGAATTGGACACTAAAATAATATGATGAGCATCACACCACAGTCACAATTTGAAGATTTTGAAATGTGTATTTTAAATAATTGATGATATGTTCTCGCACAACCACTTCTCAATATATTTATTAAAACAATTGCATTTCTTCATCCTATTCAATTATAAAACAAAAGGGATTTTCCTAGTGCGTTAACATAAAGGTCGATAGCTTTCACAAATACTTTCTAATGAATTATTACACCATAATTTCCATTCGTCAAAAATTTTCTTCTTAACCCTCAGCAAAAGATCCGTGTAATGTAATGGTAATTGGAGTGTTTCATTCATCTGAGCAGTTTGTTTTGCATATCTGTCTGCTTGTTCATTTCCTTAAATATTCATGTGTTATTTTACCCAAACATAATGAACTGTTCGTCCATTGCTAATTAAGCAATTAATTGATGACATATGGTGATATTTTAAATAAATTTGTACAATTAGATTGTTTTGCTTGTCAAACACTTTGCAAATCAACTAGTATTAATAATTATTGTTTAGGAACTGTACCAATATCAATCAAAGCTTGATATACCGCATATATTTCAGCTGTAAATATGGATGGTTCCACTGGTAACCTAAACATTTTTGACATATATCTTTGTTTATCATAAAGAGCTGCTCCGACTCCACTTTCAGTTTTAGACCCATCTGTATATATGTTATAAAACCCTTCCCATGATTCTCTATATTCAGCTGAATTATTATATTTCGGGATATATATACAGAGTGATCACAGTTCCATTACCCCCTATCGCGTGTCCACATCGTCATAGATGGTCGCATTGTACGTGGGTTGTTCAATATATAAGTTTCCGTATGCTGTAAAAAATGTTATTTTTAAGATACATTAGAAAACTATACATACATGTGTAGGAGGATCCTTCCTCACTTCTCCACATAATCCCCATGGAGATTCAGGCATTTGTCCCACCGTTGCACCAATTTGTCCATACCCTTTGCAAGAAAATCAGAGCTCTGGCTATTGAGCACTATTCTTACATCCCGCTTCACTTCTTCATCTGTTTCGAAACGGTAACCTTGCAATTCAGACTTTAACACCGGAAAAAGGTGAAAATCACTCGGCGCTATTTCGGGGCTGTATGGAGGGTGGGGCAGCCGTTCCCACCCCAATTCTTCAATTTTGTGTGGTGTTTGCACTGCTGAGTGGGGGCGAGCGTTATCGTCAAGAAGAATGACACCAGATGACAGGAGACCTGGTCGCTTATGTCGAATTGCATTTTTCAGTTTATCCAATGTTTGACAATAACGGTCAGCATTAATTGTTCTTCCTCGCTCCAAAAAGTCCATAAGCAGAACGCCCTTAGCATCCATGCTTCTGAACTCCTTATGACGCGAGCAGCGTTTTCCGAACAAGCATTTACTTTTCGCCCTTGAGCGTATGCGCCTTGACGTCTGATAACGAATCGATTGTTGTTCCTTGTAGGCGAAGGATGGCGCTTGGCAATCTTGTGCTTCTTTTTAATGGTATTGCTTTATACAATATTTTATAGCACAGGGAAACTTATATATTGAACGTCCCTAGTATTAATGTGAGATCATGGCAGAGGACAACTCGGAGGTAGTGTGACTACTCGTTATGATTTAGTCCAGAGTGTCTGTGTGTACACCATCGTTTTCATAACAGAGTATGATTCTCCGCCATGTACGACGGGAAATTCTCCTCAACATTGCTGGCGTGATGGCAGGAAATGCACGTCAAACAGCATCCATAAGTTCGTCAACTGTCTCGTAACGTGTGGCAGCAACCTTCTGTTTAATGAGCCCCCATAATGCATTGTCGCAAGATGACAGATCAGGACTTCGGGGTGGCCACCCTAAAGGCGCATGCAAATGGACTGAACCACGTCCAATCCATGTATCAGGAAATACCTCATTGAGATATTCCCTCACGGCAATAGCATAATGGGCTTGTGCTCCATCTTGCTGGAACCATACACGACCGAGCAGTCGTGCAGATGTGGAATAAACCAATCACGTAACATGGTGAGATACGACATTTGATTCACAGCACCGTCAAGGAAATATGGACCCACCAAGTGGGTTGCAGACATTGCAGCCCAGATTATGACATGTGGTGGGTTGTGTTGAAGTTCATCATAATAATGTGGGTTTTCTTTACTCCAGAAATAAATGTTTCTTGCTTTTGCACTGCGATATATCGCACACTAGTCCAAGAAAATCACTTTACCCCTTAAAGGAATAGTTGTAAAGACATCGAGCTTTCGCCCACAAGCCTGATGAGGTTTTCGCATGTCATTATCACTCAATTCGTTTACAAACGAAGGTTTAAATGCCTTTAACTTCAAATCCTTCTTCATATGTTTTTGTAATGTCGAGAATGGAACTCCCAATTCCTGTGACCGCTTACGAATGGACTTTTTTGGCGAACGTTCGACAGACGCTGCAGCCTCCACACACGTTTCCAGTCGTGTTGATGGTCGTTCTGGGCGGGGCTTATCTTTTATGCAACCAGTTGCAAAGAGCTTTTTCTCCCACTGTAAAATTGTTGGTTTTGGTGGGGAAGGTTTCTGAAACCTTACAGTGAAATCATGCTGAATATCTCTCATTGATTTTCCTGCATGGGGTTGTTCGTGAGCCCACGTGCTCATGACGATCCATTCCTCCATGGTGTAAGTGGACTCATCAGCCATGATTTAGATGTAGATCCTGCAACAATAAGAAACAACAATTCATTAACATCTATGTAATACATAGGGGGTAATGGGACTTTGTGCTCACTAACATCTATGTAATACATAGGGGGTAAAGGGACTTTGTGATCACTCTGTATATATATATATTTTGAATTGGTTGTGTGGGAAATTCTAACTAGTACACCGTCAAAATCAATAAATCACATCATCTAGCAACCAACACTTAAGTGTCTTAAGGTTAGTCAATAACCATTGCCACAGACTACAAATTTGAGTCAAACAAATTATGACATCATACTTTTATACAAGTATTTATTTTTATGATTAACATATTAATCACTGAATTAGTAATTTGTGTGGGTGCGTATCATCTTTGCAAATTGCACCAAACATAAGACAAAGCTAAACTACATTCGCACTCGAACAATATATTTTTCGAAATTTCTACATTTCTATACCTTCGTTCAGTTTTACACGCCCCATAACAGGCCACAAAGCCATAAATTAATAAATAAAAAAATTGAATTTCCCACAAACCATAATGCCAAATGCTTTGCTTTAACTTAAACCCGCTTGTTCCATTTTTATTGGCGAGTCTCTTGTTTATGAAAGCCATTGTGAATATTAAATTGTAGGCTTACTCCTGAAAGTCACTTACCCCTTGTAAATTCTCCTTGTAAATAGAAATTTGCATCGCCTTGTAAATGCGGTTTACTGTTCGTTCTAAAGGCACAGACTAAGCAATGCTGAAAACTTTTCCGGTATCTAGTGCAAGAGAAAGTTGACGCAAACATTTGTATATGTTCCTGACAGTAACTTTTGCAATATTTTACAGATATTAAGTTATTAATACAGAGCACGGGTATGGCAACGTTTAAAATAATTTCGTCTCTAAAAGTGTTGCCGATCACCTTGGCGGAGTGCTTAGCGCATTTCGCTACGACGCCATGAGTCTCGGTTCGAATCCCGGCATAGATGGTTGTGAGTGCCCATTCATCAATTTCATCATGTCATCACTCATCCCCCATCTTCGCAAATTAGCCAAAAGTTGCATAAAAAAGCGAAGTAAAAATAAACAAAATCAATCTAAAAGTGGGGGATGGGGTGGGCGCAAAAATTTTCTAGAGCGCGGCCCCCAGCGATCCCCCTCTTAGCGTCGCCACTGGTATTAACACAAAAGGACAAAAATGTACTACCGATAGGACGAATTTACTCTAGAATTTGTTGCAGACCTTTCAACCTTTCCAACTTTTTTTCAAAATTCTCCCCATGAGAAAAGGCTTTTTCCCCTGAAAACTGATTTATGAATTCTCCAAATATCTCCGAAAGAACAGAAAATACGAAGAAAATGTGTACATAAAAATCATTGAAGGAGCATAAGACGAATAAAATGAAAAGGTTTATCTCTCTACGTGTTTTAGAGTCCGTGTTAATACTTGATAGATATTGGTCCACGCGCAACACGAGAACGTCATCTTGACGATAAAATCATCTTTGAAGGTGGTTGGTTCTATTCAAGAAACAGTTCGATTTGGTACTAGTTACGATATAAAATAAAATGGTTTCATCTCAACGTACACAATTAAACCTCAAATTTCTGAGCTTAATAGAAAAATGAGCCAATTCGCCTATGCTCACACCATTTTCTGCTTTTAATAAATATTAATATTTTACTGATTTTATTGCATGAAATGCAATTTTAAATCTTTTTGTGCAAAGCAATGTGGTATTCTCGTACAAATAGTAGAAACTACAATTTAATCAAAAAATATATAATTTATTCTTGAAAAGCAAGAAGCCCTTAACTGAAGTATTTAATATCAGAATTACATTAATAAAAGAGCATTTGCCTGACATCTGCTTTCACTCTAATCAATTATTTTTCAATTTTTTACTTGCTAATGAATTTGAAGTTATTCAGAAATATTTGATATAACTTCTCATACAGGATCATATATAGCGGGACCAAAGAGTTTAGGGTACAACCCCCAAGGAGTTGAGGGAAACATTATTATTGATTATGTAAATTAAGTACAACACGTTTAATATACAGGGTTATTCAAAATGATTGTCGGGGTTTTAACATTTTTTTTTCTGGCCAAGTCATGAAACATATGGTATTTATGACCAATCCAATTGATGAATACACTCACAAGTATTCTTTCTTAATATGTACTGTCATGTAGTTATGCACTTGGCCGCTAGGAGGCAGGCATTACAAGATGGTGGGTCAAGGATTTGAGAAGGCATTTTTGTGCATTAATTTCATCAGTCGGTTAGCATTGTTCAATATACATCTCAGATAGTCGTCTTTTGATCTTATTTATTTTCTTATCACCTATAACAGAGCTCTAGCTTCAATTACAATAGGGGTACATAGAGTACAATTCATAAATACCAATTATAACACTATAATACAACAGAAGAAGAAAGATGGAAAGAGACATAACAAAACACACTGTGCTTAAAGAATACGAGTACAATTTCATACAGTGCATAAATTAAATTGAATAATATTTGCAAAAGTATACCCAGATGCATATCCATAAACACAGGCATACCCATTTATATACTCATATATAAATACACATATACGCACACAAAAATCCTACATACTCATGTACACAAAACATAATTATTTTTGGGGGTTCAATTCATTCTTAATGTTCTCTAATCCTGATAATCAGGTGATAAAGCTCGAAGCAGCCTAAGGAATATGGCTTTGTTCTAAGTTGCTTCTGTCAATTTGTGGCAGGGTGGATAAAAATTACGTTTTTCATTAAAAGAAAAAAATTGATGATTTTTTTTATTTGTCAGATATTTTTGATTTAAATTGATATTTTTGAATTTTTAAAAAACATACTTAAAATTATTTGTATGGTTTTTGACACCATACATATAGATATATGTCTTTTATAGAAAGGCTTTTTCTGGTAAACGAGCTTGTAAAATAGTTGAATAGCTTGATTAAAGCAAATAAAAAAATATTTGTAAATATACATTTTTCTGTTTCTGATATTGTATATATGAACCTACTATGAAAAGGTTTGTTGGGTGTGTTAATGAAACTATAATAATTGCAGTAATTTCTATTCCAGTGAAAATAAAACATTGTGGATGTACTATGTAATTGTAAGTTTAAATATTTTTTATAGACTTTTGTAGCTGAATTTTGGTAATTTTTTAAATGATAGTTTGCAAAATATCAGCTGCCATGTTGATTTACAGTTTAATGATGATGACTAATTACGGTTTAACATGATTAGTATTTTGTATATTATTCTACACAAAATGTTTGTTATTTTTGCCTATAAAAATTATTGAATTTTTAATCAAGATAAATTGAAGTGTGTTTACAATAAACATATTACATTTCCTTTCGTACGAGCTTCACCCCTTCAGTACATATATTTTGCTTCCTTTCTAGAGCCTATTAGACACTATTTGATGATTATAAGATTGATGTACTTTCATCAAAATTGATTCTGGTATATACACAATCCTTATGCACATTATTCTATAAATTATTTATTTAAAGTGATTTGAATCAGTGATTTTTTGAAGAAATCACCTGATTTAAATCAATGCACCTTGATTTGTGGCATGCCAAGTTCCCTCTGACTTTCTAGGTCTCCGTTGGAAAGATCTCCCTGTTCTGAAACCGCACCATCAGAGAATGGGATTTGTAGTTGAACAATCGTATGATGAAGTTCAAGCACAAAAATGTCTATTAAGAACCATGACCCACTATCTTGTAAAGCCTGTCTTCTAGCGGCCAAATGCTTAACTACAGGATATTGTCTGTTATGTAAGAAAACATTGAGAGTGTCTTCATCATTGAAGGCAGTTATACATTCTAAACGTTCCATGACCTGCCAATGAAAATATTGAAACTCCGACAATCATTTTGAATAACCCTGTATTACGCTGAGATTTCTGGATTCTGGACTTAATGAATTTTTGACGGAAGGAGCAAGACAAGAATGTGTATATAGTTTGCTTTAAATGTATGACTGATTTGTTACTAAATTCAGAATATTACATACGTACTGTGTATGATATATCCAAATGTGTAACATTATATTTTTATCACTTTGTTTCTGGCCTATATGGTGAACTGAAGACATGGGTAGAAGAGTAAAACCGTGCTTTCAAAGATGTTGCATGTACTTTTGTTATTTGGCGTCGCTTTTCTACACTTTTTTGGCTATACACGGCGATCAGGATGAATGGTTATGAGATGAAATTCATCAAAGAACACACACAAAGAAAAGAACAGCCATGCCCAGGTTTAAATTTGTACCCGAGAACGTCGGTCGTGACATCGAAAATTGTACACTTAAACGCTCTTGACTAACGAAACGGCCTTCAAAACTTCTTACAAAATACATAACAGTTACAACAAAACAAAGTAACACAATGATTTTGTATTACAATTTCAATACAATTTACATGAGTGTGTGTATATATATATATATATATATATATATATATATATATATTAATGTATAAATTTCATAGTGGCAACTGTTAGATTCGTACAAAACTCCTTAGGTTTTACGAGATCGAACTTATGCTGTGCCAGCCTAAAGCTACTCGCTTATACGAGAGAAATAAGAAGAACACTTTAACATTCAATATTTAACGCTTCGATTGACTGGTCTGGTAGGGTCAAGATGTAGTAGAAAAGGATGTTCGTTTACCTATAGATCTTTATGTGAAGCTAGTCTCCGCTGATTTGGTGTGCAGGCACGGTCCCTGAAATTAAGCTTTGATAGCGCACAACTCCTCGCTGTAACTCTTTATCGTATCTTTATCCGACTATAAATTAGAGGCAACAACTGCGCACTCGATAACTTTCTGATTACAGCTCGCTGAGAAATGTTCTCGCGATCTATTTAAGGAGGATTCAAATTTCCGATCGTTAAAGCCGTTGGGCGAGTTCCGTCCTGTCGTTAACCGTGTTTTCTATATAAGGCTGAGTTTACTTATTTTCGTACGATTTCCGATTGATTCCCGTGTCAGCGGCGTTTACAGATCCATTGAAGGTTACCGTTGTAATATGCTTGTAAGAAGCTACTTCCAGCGCTTCAGCCTGATCTCTTGGCGAAGAGATTAGTTTATCGAGTTATGACCACGAGGGTCCCGGGTTCGAGTCACGCCTTCGGCGTGATACGGATTTTAACAAACAAGCAAGCATAAAGGCGCTTATAATGCTAGTACATATTACGATGGAAGGATCACAAGACCAAGTATAGTGTACTTTGCAGATTTTCTTAGATACCATCTTAAATGTAGCACAGAATTGAAAGAAACAGCAAGTTTATTTTACGATATTAGTTCAAAGTTATTATTCTATTTTCAACATTATAGTAATAATTCAATGTGGCTCTTTGTATTCAATCTGATCTACAAATATTACAAACCGTGAATCATGGCTCATTGTACATATGGCATCGTCAAAGGAACGAAGATCTTGGGTGAATATTGCCATGTCGTTTAAAAATTGGCAGAAAGATATTTTTTTTTCGTGTTGGGCGTAACTTCAGTTTCCCTCACACTAAAGATATTACACGACGTGGAGACTTGACAAGACGGCAACTTTCAAGGAGTAGAACCCTACACATGAGGCCGTAGTGAGACAGGGCTAAGATCTAAAACCTCCACTGTCATGTAGTAAAAATACTGATTGTGATTTCGGGCCCTACTCTGGAATATCTAGAAAACTCATTATGTTCCTCATACAATGAATATTAGCTGAACTTACGTAATACCTATTGGTTTAATTTTAAGACTTTTACTGGCGAAGCAAAAAATAGTGATTTCTAAGTTAAAAAATCCAGTGACCGTGCGGTGTAAGGTGTCATGCTTTGGGCTCTGGCTGCGGGACGCGCAGAGGTTCGAGGTTCCTAGGGGAAGCGTAACAACTTTTCTCCTGAGATTTTGGCCTCTGTATGGGACCGGTAGCCACCCACCATCGTGAGGAAATTGGGGAGCTACGAATGAGTAGCGTAACCCGGCCATGAAAACATACAACAAAGACTAGGGGTTTGTCGTGCTGACCACACGTCACCCCGTAACCGGTTGGATGATTTGCCACACTCGTTAGGTGGGAGTGAGGCCATCAGTCGGTAGGTAGGTCCTGGCCCTCGCGGGCTGTTGCACTACGCGTTTTTAATTACATTATATTATTAAAATACAGGGTGTCTCATAAGTAATATCGCAAACTGACACAGGTGAAAGTACACGATAATAGAAGCAAAAAAAGTCTCAGTAAACATGGGTCTGCAAATGAGCCGTTTTCTAGATAATCGCGTATGTGTGGTTACAAGCCGCCGCTGACTTCATTGTTTGTAAACGTCGTCCTAGTTGATAAAATGCTAATAATGTGTGCGAATGTGTGGTTAGAAGCTGTCACTGATTGCATGTTGTAAACACAGGGTGCTTTACTTTTTGCGCGTTCTGAGGTTTGCTCTTTGTTTACAAAACAGAACATTTCCGAGAGGTGGCGTTGTAATCAAACAGGATGGATACAATCAGTACAGAGAATTATACATGCTGTGACCAATTCCGAAATGATCCGGGGTGTTCGAAAGAATTCGAAACTCAATGCAGAATCGCGTAGAGTATTGCATCCAGATGCAAGGACGACACATTGAACACCTCCTTTAATAGGTACGAGTGTACAGCAATTGTAAGGTAGAGCATACGTACTAGTAAAGTAGTGCTGTATTCCTTATGAAAGTAAGTAGAATGTTGAATAAAGCAATGAGATCTCCTGATTTTTCATACTGTATTATTGGTATTTTACCAACTAGGACGACGTTTACAAACACTGAAGTCATTGACGGCTTGTACCCACACATTCGCTCACATTATTAGCATTTTACCAACTAGGATGACGTTTACAAACAATGAAGTTAGTGGCGGCTTGTAATCACACATTTGCAATTATCTTGAAAACGGCTCGTTTGCAGACCCATGTTTACTGAGACTTTTTTGTTTCTTTCATCGTGTACTTTCACCTGTGTCAGTTGGCGGTATTACTTTTGAGACACCTTGTATATCTGAGCCAATTTTGCCTGTAGTATTATATGAATGTGAAACGTGGTCCCTTACATTAAGAGAGGAACAAATATTAGGAGTATTTGAAAATAAAATCCTTAGGAAATACAAGAGATTAGAAGACAGGTGAGTGCAGATGGTACATAATGTAGAACTGCACAATTTGTCCAGATATTATCAGAATAATTAAATCAAGAAGACTTGGGTGGGCAAGACATGTGGACGAATGGGAGAGGAAAGAACAGTTTACATGATTCTTGTTGGGAAACCTGATTGTAAGAGACCTGTAGGAAGGCCAAGATGAAGATGGAGGGATAACGTTGAGATGGACCTGAAGGAAATCGATAAGGATGGAAAAGATTGGATTGATTTTTTTCAGGATAGGGACAGATGGAAGGCTTGTGTTGATCCAGCCATGAACCTTCTGGTTTAAGGAGGCTAGAGTTAGTTAAAATATATCTGAGTTACTACTACAGACTCTACAAATACAACCACTACTAGCAGTTATAAAAACATGTTAGTAAGTGTAGTTCCAAAGAAATTTCACGAGGATGTGACACGACAATGCACAATCACTTCCTCAATAGTTGACGACGATATCTAATATAATTTGTTTTCTTTTTTCCACAGGCATTTCAGTACGGAGTGAACCTGGGCCAACCTCAGGCCGTCTCCCGCCAGCCCTTCCTCCAGGCTGGCCAGCTGCAGCAGACGGGATTCGCCTCAGGAGGAGGTCTTCCTGGATACGCAGTGGTCGACAATAATCAGCAGCAATTCTTGGGCGATAGAACCATCTTCACTGTAGCAACGGCCGTTCGAAACAATTTGCAACACGCCGGGATTGCTACGAAGACCATAACCTTCTTCCCCCACGTCTTGTGAAGTATTTGATCTCACCCTCATAGTCGCCTTCATCTCCTTTAAAACCCATGACAGTTGTATATTGGCATTTGTCTAACATTCCCATGGAGACGATACTCCCTGCTGATCACCTACGTCAACTCCTTTACCTCACTGATTCATCTGAAATGATAATCACTGTATTATATATTTTGTCTGCTTGTGACTATTAATGTCACAAATTGTTATGTTTTTAAATTGTTTAAAACATTATTCCTGTCACAGTTACAATAAAAAAATAATACTATACTCAGTGCTCTCTGGAGCAAGCGAACGAAAGCAAGTATCCGTGCAAGAGGCGGCTCTACCAATGAACACATGAGAGGGAACGGGATTGCATGAAGGGGGAAGCGACTGCAGTTACCAGCCTTCGCAGTAGCGTGCACTGCTTCGCTCTGCCAACCCTGCCGCTATGCACAGCCTTGCTCCAAATATTCCTGGGATAGAGTATAGAGAAAAGTGAATGTTGCACTTCAATCCATCATCTAATCCTGTCAGATATGTAATCCGAAACACACTACAAAAGTCAAGTAGTCTAAACCATAAGAATTTATGCTAAAGGCCATGACTACAGTATAGTTTATGTTCAGCTTGGAGTACATTGTGATATTAGTGTACATTGATTCGAAGGGAGCAATTGTAAAGAACCCAATTGTTCCTGAGGGCTAGAAAATAAATTTCAGAAGATGCGCTTTACCATTCAATTCATCCACCCATCACTTGATTACCTGGTCTGGTACAATAAGTAATACATTGTATACATATTCTTCCCTTCTCCCTTCAATTTGTAACTTATTCTTTCTCTTTCTTTCTATTTTCCTTGTGTCTTCTTTACAGCTTTCGGGCTTCTGGTCTCAATCATACCATCTCTTTCATTGGTCTATATTTCCTCACTTCTTGATCGCTTTTTCAATGCTTTCATCTTGTTCCCCTTCTTCTTTGCTTTTTTCTCTCTTTCTCTCCCTCTCTTTCCTTCTTCTTTGCTCCCTCTCTCTTTTCTTCTTCTTTGCTCTCTTCCTCTTTCCTTCTCCTTTACTCTCTATCTTTTATTATTCTTTTCTCTCTATCTCTTTTCTTCTTATTTTCTCTATATCTCTCTTTTGCTTTTCTTTGCTCTCTCTCTTTTCTTCTTCTTCTTTGCTCTCCCTTTTCTTCTTCTTTGCTCTCACTTTTCTTCTTCTTTGCTCTCACTTTTCTCCTTGTTTGCTCTCTCCTTTCTTCTTCTTTGCTCTCTATCTCTCCCTTTCCTTTTTCTTTTCTCTCTCTATTTCCTTCTTTCTCCTACCCCTTCTCTTTCTATCATTCCCCCTCTCTCTGTCATACTCACATGCTCGCAGTTCTCTCAATCTCGTTCTTTTTATTGAGTTTGACTTCTCTCTCTCGTCTTGCTTCTTTTTTTGTTTTTCCTCTCGTTGTCTCTCCGTTCATTATTTCTTTTCTTTTTCTTATTTGTATTCGCTCTGAATCAGCTACTTTATTTCTCTCGATTTCCACTTTCTCTCATTCTCTGTAATTTTTTCCAGATCTTTTCCTTTCTTCATTAACACCCTTCTTTATTCTGATTACACGTAATGATGACGTAATATATTCCTTTTAAGGATACAACTTTTCAATTTTGGCCATCATTTTAAAAATGTTCTCCACAGGCCCATGTAACCGCCTATGAGTTCTTAAGAATCTTATGGAATTGTCATTCGTCACTGTAACAGATACCCTTCGGTGCACGAAATGCTATAACTGTGTGATGTAGGTTGCCTATTTACAAGGTATGGTTTAAAATAGATACGCAATTCTCAGTATTGCTTTATGAATGTATTCTCTCCTCTGTAGCTCTTAGCGGTATATTCAAAAAGGTTCATCCATATGCATGAATTTAAATGTTATGATAAACACTTCTTCGTTTCTGTTTTATCTTGCTGTTTGCTTCTTTTGAGTATTGTAATACATTTTTTTCTGCTTCGGGCCATCAGGGGTGAAAACAGACACTTCTAACTAAATATCCTGCTTCGGTTTTCTATCCAGTCTATCATATTCTTCCCCACTATTTCAATTTTACTCTTATTTTACCAGATGTGCATCAAGTATATATCCAACATATTTGAAATAACACGCTTCTATCTTTTCCTCCAACCACAAAGGTTGGCACACTTCCAAATGACGTCTTATGTCACAACAACTTCTGTTCTGTGTCCTCATCGTTCCCCAGAATTCATATTCATAAACTTTTCACTTTAACAAGCTTCTGGGTTCGATTATGCCATTTCCCGATTATCCCCCTTGGTTACATTTTCATATTCTGCATACTTAATTTTTTAGGTATAAATTTAAACTCCAATTCTTGAAAGAAATGTTTGCCACGCGAAGCCAATAGGCTGAGTGAGAAAATTTCCTTCCACGTGAAAATATGAAACAAAAACTGTAAAGGTAATATGAAGTACCATTACCTTTATTCGAAAAGGTAGCTCTTACTTGCAGATGCTTAAAAATGACTCCTTGGTTCCAAATATTGAATAAATATAGCAACTACTATACTACATAAATAATGAAATAGTATATTCATTTTAATATATTTTGCCAATTAGGAACTTTAACCTGTTACAAAGTTACGTACGTATTATACATAAAATAAAAATAACAATTGAGAATATAAAAAATCAGATGTTGAATATCTTGCACATATTAGAACAATAAATTATTTCTATTAGGCTGAGGCAAATAAAATAATCGAAATCTATTTTTTTTTAAAAAAAAAAGATTAGTATATCTTCAAAAGTATTAAACTAGAAATATGATACCTTGTGATTTACATTGAACTGTGAATGATCAAATTGATGAAACACACACATGTTTTCCATTTTCCACATCTCTATTCCACTCAAGAATCAAACCCAATATTCAGAAGCCAATACTCAGAAATTGCTACAAATAGAAATTATAATAATTATCCACCTTTATGGAAAATAAAATATTCAAACTAAAATCTAAAATTCCTTTTTTTATTATCCCAATTCTGTACTATAGCCCTATGCATACATATAAACTGTATGCAAATATGTCTGTGTTTAAAATTTCAAGTTGTTACCGATGCTAAGTTGCCTTCTCATTCTATCTCCAGCACGAAGAGGGGAAAACATAAAGCAACCTTCGCTGAACGAAAAGCCGGTAAAATTTTAACGGTGAACATTGAAAGTCTTGCGGTAGGTTCTGAAAGTGTAAAGTTTTCATTGAATATGTACATAAATGATTTTGAAAGAAATTTTGTATTCTGTAATGTTAATTCAAAACACAATAAACTATACACTATCTATTAATTAAAATTTTGCAAAGCATTTAATTATCACTTTATTTTTAAAAATCCCTTACTATTTGTATATGTCATAATATAAATAATTTAGGTTAATTTACAAATGAAGGACCGTTTTCCTGTGACTAGAATCTTTAAATGTGTCTGTGCTATATTCGATAGAAAGTTATATATGGATTTTAAAAGAACGTTAGAAGTTTTTGTTTCTGATTTACATCTATTATCAGTACTAACATTCTTATGTGCACGGTGAACAGAGCAGGAGTATTCATAATTGAAAGGTACCATTATATATTTACATAAAAAATGTGACCTATTTTACTGATGTGGCAGATCTATTGTAAGCACACTTTGTAAAATACACTTTCTTCATTTGATGCACGGAAGATTTCAATATGTTTATACTGGGTTTTAATCCCGAATGGGAATGGGTGTTCTTCGAGTGTGTTCTTTTTCAAACTGATCGTCACTCATCCTCATAGTTTCAATTATCCACAAAAACGACGTGAAATAAGAGATAATACAAATACAAGACCAAGACATATTATTTCTCTCGAATCAAACGTATATTTAAAACCCAAACTTGAAATAAAGGATGTAAATTATTTATTTGACAACCGTATACAACAAAACACCCAATAACCTCCACGTTTAGATGTAACATTGAAACTTCAATAGTCCGTCTACAATCGCTCCAATTTTAAATGTATCCCAATTTTCTGTCAGTTATAAAATATCCTTTCCACAATGGGAAAAATTTTCATCGTTTACGCATGGGTAGAGATGGACAAAATTTGGTATGTGTTATGTCCTAATATTTATGACATAAACAGAAATAATTATCTCAAGATTGGAACTTCATAATTAATATATTAAAACTTGTAACAAGGTGGATTACATGATTAAAACTTAAATCATCCATAAGACACATAAACAATATGCATAATCGTTGCTATGCACAGACTATATACATTGGCCATAACTGCTAGTTCACCACATACAATAATGTATTTTATAATATATATCAATCTTCTCCCCTTCTAGAGAAAACAAACTTAAGAGGGGTAAAACGCTCTTGGCCTTCTTACTCTTTGAGATTTCCTTCTTACAAAATCACTTCCTCCCTTCGAAGACGAACTTGTTCCTGCCAAGTCTGCTCGCTTGCTTCGAATATGAGCTACTTTCTTGCTTCGGAGACGAACTGTGAGCATTGTGTTCTTCACTGTCGCTTAGTACCTGTCGATGTATTTCATTTTTAATCGGAGGATATAAATATGCATGATATGGACTATCGTCATATTCCTTGGGTATTTCTGACTGATTTGAATCTCCTCCCGTTTCATGAAGAATCTTTAAAAATGAATAGTGTACATTTCTGTATCTGCCACTTTCTACATCTCTAACTTTATACACAGCAAAACTGCATCTTTCAATAATCTCTCCTTTCCGATATATCTTTCTTTCTGGGCAGTAATAATATACTTTACATCCAATTGAAAATTTCTCACATTCATAATGAACATTTTTAGTGTCATCTTTAATGATTATATTACTTGCAGTGTTGTAAGAAAACATTAATGAACTTGGAGATGTTCCAGTTGATGGCAATGAAGTGTTGTTATGCCAGTGTATTACTGTACGCAGTAGTGATTCTACTTCAGTATTTAATTTTCTAACATCCCCTTTTGGAAAATCTCCTATGAGGGTTAGATACCTTTTCACGGTATTGACTGTTCTCTCAGCCAACCCGTTTCCCGAAGGTTTATATGGGCAGGAATGCTTTAGTTCAATGCCCAACCTTTGGCAGAATATCTTAAATTGTTCACTTGTAAAGGGTTGTCCATTATCTGATACTAACTCTTTTGGAGAACAAAGTATGTAAAATTGGCTTTTTAAATGTCTAATTGCTTCCTGAGCCGTTAAATTAGAACATTGCCAAACATTCAAAAACTTCGTGTGAGCATCAACACACAAGAGGAATAAATAACCATTGAAATAGAAATGATCGATATGTACACGTTCCATGGGTTGTGATGTCGGTGTCCATGATGTAAATTGTCGTTTTGCTGGAGCTCTTGCATTCGTCTGACAAGCATCACATTTTGCAACAAAACTTTCAATGTCAGAAGTCATTTTAGGCCACCAAACTAAATCTCTGCAAATCTGTTTTAATCTCACTACGCCACTGTGCAGGCCATGAATTTGAGTCAGAAACTTGCATCGCAGTGTCTCTGGCAATACAATTCTATTTCCCCACATCAACAATCCATCTTCTGTTGACAGTTCCAGACGTTTCTTCCATAAAGCTACTGCTTCCTCATTGATTTGTGGATCAATTCCTCTTGGCCAACCATTCTTAACGTAAATTGTTATTTTAGACAACAAACTATCGCTTTTTGTATGCTCCTTGATCTCAGAAATGCGTAACGGTTGTAACTTTTGTTCTAGATCTGCATACGCTGTTAAAACCAAATCTGATTGCAATTCTTCAGGAAGTGGTAATCTTGACAAAGCGTCTGCTATTGGAACCTTCTTAGAATACACTATTTCATAATTCAGAGATGCCATGAATATTTTCCACCTCTGCCAACGTGCATTGTGTTGCATTGGCACTGGTGTATTCGAATCAAGCAATGATTTCGCAGTCGTTGAATCAGTGTATATTGTAAATTTTTGACCTACCAGCTATAAATAAAAATGCTTAACAGACGAAACAATGGCTATTGCCTCTCTTTCTCCCTGACAGTAATTCCTCTGAGCAGGTGAAAGTGTAGCTGAAAAACACGCCACTGTTCGATGTTCGCCATTTATCTTGTGCCCTAATCGTCCTCCAACACCGTAGCAAGAACTATCCGTTTCTAGGATTATTTCTTTTGAAGGATCGAAAGGAATTATAGCAGGTGTCTGAACAATCTTATCTTTAACAGCCTTAAATTCCGATACACATTGATTAGACAACAACCATTTTTCGCCTTTCCTCAGAAGTCGATATAGGTGTGGTATTGTAGATGACAAGTTGTGTAGAAAACGGCTTTGAAATGCAACCATCCCTAAACAACTTTGTAGTTGAACCTTATCATTTGGCTCTGGACTTTCTAAAATAGCACGCACATGCTTTTCAGTTGGTGTGATTCCATTTGCCGTGAAACGTCTTCCTAAGTAATTCACTTCTTGCACTAGGAATTCAGATTTACTTAAATTGACTTTAACATTATAATCTTTAAAGCGTTCCAGAACTTGTTTTGTTCTTAGGAAACTTTCTTGTAGACTATCTCCGGAAATGATAACATCATCAATAAATGCTGCAACTCTTTCCAATCCTGTTAAAATTGAATCAATTACCTGTTGGAAAAGCTGAGACAAAACATTTGTACCAAATGGCAAACGTTGCATTCTGTACAAGTGAGAATCATAATTTAAACATAATATGTTTTCTGAGTCTGGATGCAAACTAACTTGTAAAAATGCTGAACGTAAATCAAGCCTGGTGTAGTACTTTCCTATTTTAACTTTTTGTAAAATATCAGGAAAATCTGGTAGAGGATACACTAAACCATCGGTTTGAAAATTGACCGTCTTTGAGTAGTCTACACAGATACGTATAGAATTATTTGATTTCTTAACTGGCACAATAGTACTAGCCCATTCTGAATGTTCTATAGGAGCTATAATATTCTGCTTACACATATTATCTATTTCTTCTTTTATTTGATCTCGTAATGAATATGCTATTCTGTACGCTTTCCTGAACACAGGCCTAGCATTCTTCTGTAAAGGTATTGTTGATACCTTGAAATCTTTAATGGGTGTACTAATATCCTCATTAAACAATTCTGCAAAAGATGTCAGTAATTGTGAACGACAGTCTTCAATGTTCATTTGTTTTACATTACTTGAATTATGTACGTCGGCTTTACGTTTGTTCATAATCATGGCTTTGCTATTTTGCCCTTGCACATTTGATGTTCGTGAACATTCACCTATATCATCAATCCTTTGCTGATGTACCTTTGGAGTATCAATTATGCATGAACGCTGATTTTTCGAACAAGCATCTGGTAGCGAATCTTTTGATTCAAGACCTAAGCATGCATGTGTAGAATCTTCCTTTTGAACATAATAAGTTTCAGGAAACTCATTTAGAAGTTTGCTGCGCCAATCACCAAATAATATGTTCATTCCAACTCTACCAATTAATATATTTGTATTGATATTATCGCCAACAACAAAAGGCATCATGCACATTTTGCCATGATAGTAAAGTTTTAAGCTTAATTGGCCTAATAAACACAATCTTTCACCTGATATCGAAGTATATGAATTTAATAACGGACTCAGTGTGAAGTTGCCCATAATATTAGTTAACAAATCTTTGGAAATGAAATTAGCAAAACTACCAGAATCGACAATAGCTTCTAACGATTGGTCTTGTATTATAATATCAATGTACAAAGGTACACGTTCATTTCTCAATGAAATCTGATCAGATGCGTGTTGCAAATTAGAAATAGATTCGTTTGCTTTTTTATTGTACATTTGTTGCGTGTTTGTAGTTAAAAAAGTATATGCATTATCTTCTTGCACAGAGAATAAGCTAAGTTGAGAATTGCATTCTCCATAACCATTACATTTGGTATCCAAATTACTGTTTCTCATTTCACAATTTCCTTTATAAATACTAGATAAATTGACTGCAGGTTCCTTCCATTGTTTATTTCTTTCGAAACATGCAGCCAAGAAATGTCCTTTCTTCTTACAGAAACTGCAAATAGCATTGAATGCAGGACAGTTCTCTTTGAATGTTCACTGGCGAACTTTAAAAAAAGATCTCCCTCCTCTCAGTTAGATTGGAAGCAACAAACAAAAACCGATATTGAGTTTGAAACACTCCAGCGTCAATGCCGAAACTCTATGCAAGATAAGGAAGAGCTGCAGAGTTGTAAGTCGTGAACACCACACAGAAGAGCAATGCTAACCATGAGTCATCAAGAAATTAGCACAGCGTTTCTTTCTGTGGTCATTCGGCCTCGGAAGAAATATTTGTTGTCCATTTTGAGCTTTCAAGAAATCAGGTTCTGAGCTGGCGATTTATTTCCTTCATGAATGAAAATAGGTTGTTCATTTTTTCGTTTCTTTTCTCTCTTTTATCATTAGCTCTAAAACAAATATAAAAAGAAAACGAACAAAGAAGGTCGGAAGGCCATTTCTTTCGGCACGTGACAGGCATATGTGGTAACTTTGCTATTTTTACGACCATATTATATTCCTCTTGTTTACTTTCAACGATAAGGACAAATGTTGGAGTGACCAGAAAAAATGAAGGAACACAAAAAGCTCTTAAATATTACCCACGCTTCGAAAATAGATTCCGGCCCCAGTGGCAGAGTGGTTATTACGTCACGCTACGACGCCAGGCGTCCCGCATTCGAAGCCTGGCCTGGGCATGGATTTGTGAGTGTCGATTCATCAATTTCATCATATCGTCACTAATCCCCATATTTGATTGAGTTTGTGTTTGAAGTCCACTTTATGCACAGTAAGGCTAATCGGGACTGGACCCACAGTTTAAAGTGAGATCCGAACCACTATGTGCCTCCACCGGGTAATGAACCCGGGAACCCTTGTTCACAAGGCGACGATGCTACCACTGCGCCATCGGGGAGGCCTCCTTCATATTTGTAACTTAGCCAAAAGTGGCACAAGAAGCAAAGTAAAATAAAGCAAATCAATCAATCGAACATAGGGTCTCCGGTTTCATAGAGCAGTATGCAAAGCACTCGGTCATGAAGACCCTCAAAATTGAAATAATAAGTGGAACAAAAAACCTGATATTAGAGTATTTTAAGAGTTTAGGCAGATTAACAGTTCACGTCAACCTACAACAATTTCACCTGTATTGTGTGATATATGGTTCTGCCCTAATATAATTGAACTTGCTCTTGCGATAATTGTTACACATTTCCGTCTTGCAACACACAACCTCGACTCGGCACGATATGTGCATTTCCTTGCCCCTTTTCTGTATTTTTTTCTATTTAGGATATATTACGTTGCCTTTTTGCCTCTTGGTTAATTCGTGGCGATGAGAATGATTGACCAATTGATAACATGGATGTGATGGGGCAAACATGCCTTAATCATGGTTCGAACTTAATACCTCTATCTTCAAAGCACGTTACAATCTGCCACGTGTGTCTTTTCATCTCCAGTTACCACTAATTTCAAGAGGTAGAAAACGACGTTGCTCAAACAAATTGTATAAATAATTTCCAAGACCATAAAGATTTGTTGCACTTGTTGAGAGAAATCCATACCCTCGTAACGTTATAAGTAAACGTCGACCTAGTTGATGCCCCAGGAACCCCCGCCTTGCACGAAAATCACACTGTGTCCACAGGATTTACGACTGAACGCTTACTAAAGTAATAGAAATGTGCATCCCCATTTCCATTAATCGTTCACTCTTCGTATATTTTGAGGTCGGCTAATTCTAACATACGACCCTAAGACAGCTACACACTGCCAAAGTAACTGCAGTGTCAACAAAGTAATTACTGTATATTTATATATTTTATTTTTGGTAATGGAATATTTTTCCCTTCAGATTCTTATTTATGTTTGATTTGGTTTATTTTACTTTGCTTTTCTGCCACATTTGGCTAAACGCGACGATGAGGATGAGCGATGAAATGATGAAATTGATGAAGGGACACTCACAATGAACACCGAACGAACACAATGCCAAGGCGGTGATTAAGCAAGATGTGTTAACCACTCTAACACGGCCGGAATCCTTTTTAGTTAGGAGAAATCGTTCCTTGACAGCGAACTAAGAACAGTTAATATGCGTCACGTGAGAGTTAGAATATTTTACATTTCTAACAACAAATTGGGATTTACTCTTAACCATTTTTTTGCCTACATAAAAACTTCCACACTAAGGACAACAGCGTTAAAGTCTATGCTTGAAGGAATGATTAAGAACACTATGATGACGGAAAATAATAATTCTTATGACTATAGTGATACATTACATCGGTGAAATATTATTTTTCGATCAGGAAGAAATATTGAAAAACGCAGGGACACAATGACCAATTGATTTATTTATTTTACTTCGCTTTTCTTCCACTTTTGAGTAATCACATACATAAGGATGAAAGGTGTGTTAAGACGAAATTTGTGAAATGCAATCACAAACGTAGGACACAGCCCGAACTTCACAGCCCATTATACTGGCCTTGTGTCTAGACGCCAGATCCTCGTTAGTCTGCAAAATATACTCCATTGTCACAATGACGTAAGCATTCGTAGAATAAATTTGTATATCATTCTCCCCTCCTCCCCCCAAGAAACGTGAGCTAAACTAGTGCGCATTCTGTGATATGTTCATTACTTCTCAGGAACCACTCGTGGCCTTCAACTAGTTTATCCTGAAAAAACTGCGGGTTAGGATGTTAACAGATATTTCAGGGACAATATCCAAAGAATACTGTCACATACGCAGAATGCAAAACATTTCTATTTTCTCATTTCTACTACAACCCTGGCGGAAAAAGGCGGCTGGAGCGTGGTGCTGATCGTATCACCTCCAAAATGGCCGAGCTCGAGAATATGCGGTGCCCTACCACACCCCCTAAATGTGTCTTCATGGCACGTTGCTATACGCACGAGGAACTTTACCTAACCTTTACTACTACTAACTACTCATGCCAGGAATTTTGATATTTTTTTATACTTTTATATTTGCCCATTGCTAACCTGGTTCATTCGCAGCCATAACAGCAATTAGTCGATGCAATAAAAATACGCCAAACTTAAAAAAGAAACGGGTGTCGGCGTGCGCGCGTGCACGCACACACACACACATACACAGAGAGGGGGTAGGAACACAAAAATCTTCCACAAACTGATCAGATCATGCCTGATAAGACTCCAACAGAAAGCTTTCCGCAAACAAGTTTACGTGCGCATAAGGTAGTGATGGCCTTGTCTGCAACTGCCTTTCCCCACTTTCTTATCCAATACAGAAGTAATGAAGTGTTTCCAACTACCTTCCAATCTAACTAAAATGAGTGAGATCTTTTTTTTAAAGTTCGCCAGTGTACAACCTAACCTTGCACAGCGCTTACATTTTATATCCTTTGCCTGATTTTGCCGTGATACAAATTTTTGGCTAAATGCAGTACGTGGTTTAGATTGTGGCATGCCTTTGTATGCACTATTTGTTCCGAATCTTGATTCTCTTGTATCTTGTTGATTCTTTGAAAAATGAGCTTTAGCAAACGAATTGTTTGTACCGAATCTACGTGAGCCTTGAATTTGTTTATTTTCACCTACCAAAAATGCATTTTGATTGACTTTATTTTTATTTGTGCGTATTATCTCATGTTGGAGTACTACATCACAAACCTTTTCGAATGTGTTGGGCATGTCTGACAGTAATCGATCTTTTAGTATACTATCGGGTAGTCCAAACACAAGTTTTTCTCTAAGACGAGTGTCTAATTCATCTGTTGTAAACTCACAAGTTATTGCAGCAACTTTTAAACGATTTATATACGATGTAGCTGTCTCACTTTGCTCTTGCTTTATTTGCATAAAAGCGAATCTTTGAATCCATTTATTAACCTGTGGTGCATATATTTTTCGCAGTGTATCAAAGAATTCCTCCAAGGTGCAATCTTGTGGATCCTTTGGACTTAATCTGTGTTCAAGCTCTTGATATGGTAAACTACCGATTACAGAAATAAGAGTAAACACTCGTTTCCTTTCTTGTATATCGTTAGCCTCAACGAAAGCCTTGAATCTTTTAATATACGAATTTATATCCTGGCTTGGGTCATAAGCCTCAAATGCAGGTATAAAACTTATGTGTTTTTCCATACTGGCTCACTTGGACTTAATTACTATAATTCTACTTACAGTAGTAATTATTTATCTTCTTTAATCCCATCCTCGTTGCCATTTTGTTATGTCCTAATATTTATGACATAAACAGAAATAATTATCTCAAGATTGGAACTTCATAATTAATATATTAAAACTTGTAACAAGGTGGATTACATGATTAAAACTTAAATCATCCATAAGACACATAAACAATATGCATAATCGTTGCTATGCACAGACTATATACATTGGCCATAACTGCTAGTTCACCACATACAATAATGTATTTTATAATATATATCAGTATGAAAACTTAATTACTCCAAGGTTATAAGAATATAGTCTGGTAATTCAAGAACAATATTTCACTGTTGATTTTGGATGAAAAACTATTTTTCATGACAATTGTTAAATCCATAGATGCTGAGTACCACAAGATGGCACTGAATAAAAACTTTTCATTGTCGAAAATATGAAAATAGAAGAGAATCTCAACTTCAATTTTCAGTTTAATGGCATACCGTAGTCTTGAAATTATATTTAACTTATTTTTTATTAACACATTTCGAATTTCAAAAACATTATGAGTTTTTAATTTGCATGACAAAATAGTACTTCGGCAATATGTTGGGTATCTCAAGCAAGGTGCTTGCCCAACCAGTAATCAGTCTATTGGTTTGTTTTTTACTCGAAAAAGTCGTAAGGTGGGTCAGACCTTTGCCTGTGATTAGTGGATCAGTTTCCCAAAAAAGGTGAAGTCTATGGCAGTTGTCACCTATCAATTTCAAATTTCGTTCACGCAACGCTGTGAAAGTGTTAAAACGAATTAACTAATTAACTAACTAACTCTCTAGCCTTCTTAAACCCGAAGGATCATGGCTGCAGCAACAAAGGCCTTCCATCTTTCCCTATCTTGAGGAAGATCTATATACTCTTTTCCATCCCTACCGATTTCCCTTAGGTCCATCTCAACGTTGTCCCTCCATCTTCGTCTTAGCCTTCCTACAGGTCTCTTACCATCAGGTTTCCCAACAAGAATCCTGTAAACTCCTCTTTCCTCTCCCATTCGTGCCACATGGCCTACCAACCTAAGTCTTCTTGATTTAATTATTCTAATAATATCTGGACATGAATACAAATTATGTAGTTCTAAATTATGTAACATTCTCCACTCACATGTCTCCTCATCCCTTTTAGGTAAAAATAGTTTCCTAAGGATCTTATTTTCAAATACTCTCAATTTATGTTCCTCTTTCAATGTAAGGGACCAAGTTTCTCATCCATATAATACTACAGGCAAAATTACGGTTTTGTATATTTTAACTTTTAGTTTCTTATATATTAAACGAGAAGACAAAAGTTTATGAAGAGAGAAGTAACATTCATTTCCTGAATTAAGCCTACTTTTTATTTCCTCTTTAATATAATTTTCATTTGTTAATATTTCTCCTAAGTATTTGAATTTGGAAACTGGTTCAAACGAGTTGTTATCAATAATTAGATTTTGATTATTACCTAACACTTGGTTTTGGGCTGTAAGCATATATTTAGTTTTCTCTTTGTTAACTTCCAAACCTAACTCTTTAGCAGTTTTGAAAAATATTTTAGCATTATTCTTAATTGTATTCACATCATCCCCCAGTAAGTCTACATCATCTGCATATGCTAACAACTGAGTCACGCCATTTAATTTTAGTCCTACATTAGTTTCTTTTACCTTCCTAACAGCATATTCTAAGGCAAAATTAAAGAGCAATGGAGATAATGTATCTCCTTGTTTAACCCATCATGAATTGTAAATTTGTCAGACATATTAATACCCACACGAATCTTAATTTCTGTTTCACTGGTGCATATTTTTATCATACTAACAAGCTTCTTAGGTATTCCAAACTCTACTAATATATTATATAATTTATCTCTTTTGACCGAATCATATGCTTTTTTGAAATCAATGAATAGCTGATGGACATTTTGATTATATTCCCACTTTTTTTTCAAGTGTCTGTCTGATGTGAAAAATTTGATCTGTAGTTGATCTGTTACGTTTAAATCCACATTGTTAATCACCTATAATTTCATTAGCATATGGTGTTAGTCTTGTTAAAAAAATGTTAGACAATATTTTGTATGTTGTTGAGAGTAGACAAATTCCACGGTACTTATTGAAGTTAATTTCATCACCTTTTTTAAACACAGGAACAATTATGGATTCTTTCCACTGTTGAGGGATTTCTTCTTTATTCCATATTAAACAAATTAATTTATGAATTTGACATATTAATGAATTTCCACCATATTTAATTAACTCAGCTGGTATTAAATCAATGCCAGGTGCTTTGTTATTCTTTAGTCTTTTAATAGCATATTTAACTTCAGTCAAGTTAGGTTCTGGAACTAAAGGTTCTGCTGTGTGGACTTCATTTACTTCTGATTTATCTCCTACATGGACATTTAAAAGGTCATTAAAGTTGTTCTTCCATCTATTTAGAATATCGCTTGGGTCAGCTAGAAAATCACCGTCCTTATCTTTTATCAAGTTTACTTTACGTTGCCACCCCTTTCTAAACTCATTTACACCTGTATATAAATCTCTGATATTTTTATTTTTGCTGTTTGTTTCAATTTCGTTAATTTTGTTTTTCAAGTAATGTCTTTGTTTACTTCTAAACGTGCGGTTAACTTCTCGCTTTATTATTTTATAATTGATTAGATTTGCATCATCAGAGTTATTTAACCACCTAAGTCTAGCCTGATTTCTTATTTCTATTAGATTATGACATTCATTATCAAACCATGGCTTACTTTTTCTCGGTTTATGGTATCCTATACGTTCTTTAGCTGCTGATTCTATTGCATTACGTATGTGCTCCCAATTCTTATTTACGTCTGTTTCATTTATATTTCCATCATCATTTAAATCCTGCAAAATATCAAATCTATTTGACAGTTTAATTTGGTAATCTTTCTTAATTCTTTCATCAGTAAACTTTCCTGTATCAAATTTTAGCACTTTTACATTTTGTTGCTTATGATTTATCACTGAGAGTCTTTCACTTAATTTAGAAATTACTAAGTAATGGTCACTGGCACAGTCAGCACCTCTATATGTACGAACGTGAATTATACTAGTATGCCTTCTCTTATCAATGAGAATATGATCTATCTGATTATGAGTTTTACCATCTGGAGAAGACCAGGTATATTTATGGATATCTTTACGTTTAAAAGTGGTACTTTTCACAATTAAATTCTCTGAGGTTGCAAAAGTAATCAATCTTATACCATTATCATTACTTAATTCATGAAGACTTTCTTTACCAATCGTGGGTTTAAATGTCTCTTCTTTGCCGATCTGTGCATTACAGTCACCTAACAGAATTTTCATATCATACTGAGAAAATTTATCAAATACCTGTTCTAACTCTGTATAAAAATCATCTTTAGTATTATCATCTTTATCTTGTAAAACTACCCTGTAAAACTGCATATGATATCCTATCATTAATAAATTCTACTGTTTTAAGCGCCAAGATAATTCTATTATTTATGAAAAAGCCTGTTCCAAAATTATGATTTTCAGTACCACCATAGAAAAAAGTATAATTTTTAGTTTTACAATTCCCTTCTCCTGGCCACCTAACTTCCTGGACAGCTACTACATCTAATTTATACTTAACTATCTCATTAAATGTACACTGAAATGCCCCAGGCCGGTAAAGGCTCAGAACATTCCAGGTGCCTAATTTAATATCCTTATTCCTAATGTAGATCTTATCCTTAGCCCAGGGACCTCCCAAAGTAGTCCCTCCGGAATATTTTACCTTGGGAACATCCATGGCCTTATATTGTTGTTTCTTGACATGTCTTTTTACAGTGCCGAGTTGTCAGCTCTACGCCTAACCCCCAATATGAATGGAGGAACTACTATAATGGCACCTTGAACTATGTTCCGCAATACGCAATTGGTAAGTACGAACCATGCAAAACACAAAATATCCGATTTTAACCTTTTTGATTTTGACCCTTCTTCACCTCTAAGATTTTGACCAATTGTGGTGATCCGGTGTTGATACGAGTTTATGAAACTTCCTAAAAGAGTTTTGAATAAAAACAAAATTTGTCAAATATTTAGGGATCTTCAAAAATTGCAATGTGTATTTTTCTGGAATGATTGGATGGATCTGAAAAGGTGAACGAATTAGGAAGTGCATATATAGAGTGTTTCGACCTAAATTTTGAAAATGTATATCATGAAAACCGTAAGAGATATTTACACCGAGTTTTCTGCATTACAAAGACATACATTGAAATATTTTTTAATGCTTAAAATTATCACTTTACTCTACACAGAATTAATAACTGGCGTAAGACACGGTTAAAATTTTTCCACAAATCCACTTTTGAGTTCAAATAAGACATAAGAAATTATCAAAGAACCATAATTAGACGTGTGATGACTGATGACATGTCAATATGTCATTTGCGACCAATATTGATCATGTGCAGAATTTGATGGATTTATGACTGTAGATTTTATGGGTTGAGTAAAAGAGTGTCGATTTGGGACATATCTCCGTAGCTGACAACACTAGCAGGTCGAAATTTGGTCAACAGACGCACGAAACATGTGCTTATTCAGTATATTGGCCTTACATTTTCACGAAAAATCAAAATTATAATTATGCACCGAAATTTGACTTTTAAGTGTAAATTTCTGTGCACCTGATTCTGCCACCTGCGTCTGATGGTGGTAGTAGGTGGGAAGGGGCCAGGCTGGATGTGCACCACGTCGTCATTTGGGCCCTGGGTTAGCGAGAAAATGTTTTCTTTGCTTTCCCATGTTTTTGGTTGCCACACCTGATTTTTCAAGAGCATTCAACACCAAATGACCTAATAAGATAAAAATACATCTACTTATAGCTATATGAATCGACCAGTTAGCCCACAAAGTGCCACTAAGACCAGGGGAAACATTCCTCAATTTAGTGCAATTTTAGCAAAATTTCAAGCTTCGAGCAAGACGTGCAGATGAACGATTTCGATAGTAACCTTCTTTGGTCATTTATCATGACTTGAAAGGGCAACTTTTTTGAGATAATGGAAAATTCGAATCGAATCGATCGAGCAGAATCGATGGCGTAGGCATGTTTCAGGTGCCTGTTGAAATGAAGTTACAGTGATTGTTCTTTGAACAATACTTGAACAGTATGAACGTCTGCGCGTATGTTACCTGATTGTGGTTTGGTTTGGTCTAGGGATGGCCAGATCCGGATCCGGATCCGTTTTGCCATCCCGCATGCGCTTCTTCGGAAAGTAAGAATGTGTTTATAACATATTGTTACCTGCTAATATACATACATATATATATATATATATATATATATATAATATACATACATACACACACACACACACACACACACACACACATACGTGTAAACGTGGTCTTATACGGCCCGAGTGAGTGTACATATGTTGTGGGAACCACTATAATTTGATAAATTAGCATAATGAAGGTCATTTTAAAATGTGGAGACCATGCATGCGATTACAAATACCACCGTGGTTTTTGAAAATTATCATTTATGCAGTTTTCCTCACGAAAAAATGGTTACTATTCTTGTTGGAACCTGGTACCAATATCACCTGTCTAATTTACGTGTTGTAATTTTTAATACAATTGCATCCGTTGTGGGTACCGATCAATATTGCACAAACCGTCCAACCAATCACAATTCTTGTAGGTCACATGATTTCCTCCTGTGTGTAAGCAGCTACGTTCCATACCGAATTGGGCAATAAGTTGTGAAACGCGCTTTACAGCGTCGTATCTGTCTCGGCGCAGAGCATTCGGAAGGGGGAGGGGGGAAAGAAAGAGTTCCTTTCGCGGCGGAGTTAGGAAGGGATTAACTGCTCCGCAGTCAGTGGCGGACTTAAGGGGTTTTTGCCCCACTGTGGAATTGAGAAAATAATCACATTTACCTTAATCGCTGACTCTTAATTTTTACTTTGCATACTTTTTTGTGTTGTTTGAAGATTTCAGAAATCAAAGCAGACTTGTGCGGCCTATCATGCCGCAACGGTGTGAACTTTATTGGCACGCTACCAAGCGAAAAGCAATAGGTAACAAGCGACAAGAGATACGTATCGCTTGCAGTGAACCCTCAGTAATCAATTCGACCTTTCACATCGATGCGACAGGGAAAGCTGCACATGTCGCTTTCGGCTCGATGCATTAGGTTTTTCGCGCATTAGCGGTGAATTTCTTGCTTTAGATTGAAGTCGCCAGTGTTCATGGGCGTCCGGAAGGGGGGCCAAGGGGGGGACGTGCCCCCCCTGGAAAATGAAAGTCAACCAACAATTATATATTTCACACATATGATTTCATTTCAGCCACAATAAAATGTGTTAATTAATGCACGAACATGATAAATTCAAATTTCAGCAATGTTTTTTGAGGGAACATTGGGGAAATTGTGGCTTATTTTCCCCCTGGAAAAAAATACCTTCCTTGCCCCTCCCTGGAAAAAATCCTGCTGACGTTCATGCCAGTGTTGCCTGTCGATTATCGTCTGCCACTTGTCGCTTCGATCTGAAGTCTCCTTGAAGGGGGTCAGGGGAAGAATTCTGACGGAGGCGACAAGCGACAGTGTGCTTCAACATCGACAAGAGACACGGGTCCCTTTTGTCTTGTAGACTAAAATATTCACCACCCGTGCACGACAAGTGGAGGCGTCACGATGCACAACATTGATAAAGTAGCCAGTTTGAGTGACACAACCAAGCGACATGCAATATTTGCAACTTACCGTGCTGTATCAGTTCCAAACGTTGCATTGATTACCGAGGCTTGTCGCTTGTCGCTTTCGCTTCGGTCTGGAATCTGCTTAAACGGCATAAACGGCAGGCGACTAGCGACATGGAGATTTTATACCAAAGCGACAAGCGACAAGAGACATTAGACCATTCAATATAAGGCAAAACATTCACCGCGCATGCGCGAACAAAAGTACGAAGCGACATGATGCACGGTATTAACAAAACTGGCCAATCAGAGCGACACGCAAGCTACAAGCGACACCTGCATCCTGTCGTGTGGCTTCTGTTCGAAAGGTTCAATTCATTACTGCTGGTTCGCTTCCAAAGGACACGTGTTGGTTGTCGCTTTCGTGTGAAATCTCCCTCACAAAGCAAAAAAGCTGCAAACGGCAGACGACAAGTGACAGGCGACAAGCGACACGGAGAATTCACACAGAAGCTACAAGCGGCAAGCGACACTAGCACAGTTAGTTTAAATTCAAACATTCACCGCGCATGAGCTAACACGGTATTGAGAAAACTGCCTAATCAGAGCGACACATGCAACTTGTCCTGTCGCTTTCTAAATGCTGGTTTGCAAGTTAAGCGTGTCACGTGCCGCTCGCCTCTGAAAGCTACACCAAGCCATTGTTTTATTCAATTCTCCTCAGGGAAGGAAGAGAATGCTTATCAAATACAGTCTCCGCAGATCATTTGCGAAGCCACTCATTATATTTGAAACTATATTTTTTGTGCACATTCAGCGTGCACTATAATCTACTGAAGCGGCCCAAACGAATTATTCGCTGGAACTAGGATCTCACTTTCCTCATCGTTGTGAAGGGTCACTCGCAATAGAATTGTTACGATTTTATCTCTCCGGTTGAGAACAGAATTTGGAGACTATAGTCCACAAAAAATTTACTTCTGTTGGAGTTATTAGATTGGGGGAGGAGGGTGGTGCTTCAGATGGCTGTTCCATGTAGACTGTACATTTGAACAAAAGGAGCAAAAGAAAAGTAACTTATTTAATTTATTTGTAATATGAATTAAGTGCTAATTTACCAGAAGTCCAGTACGGTAAAACTATCCAAGCATATAATGGTGTGAGTCTTAATTGACATTTTAATTAAACATTTCTTCACAAACTGATTCAATATTGAATAGGGCAGTGGTTCCCAAAGTGTGCTCCTTGGCGCCCCGGGGTGCGATAATTTCACTGAAATGCCACTTACTTGTTAGTGTACTGATGGTTTTAGATATGATTGTTCCAAACATTTGCTAATTTAGTCCTTTTTACATAAACACTGTTTCTGAATATGAAATATGTGCTTATTTTTTAACATAAGGCAAGCAACCTAACAACACTAACTTAGCGTTGCAAGTTTTAGATAGGCCTATGCCTACATTCTGACTTGGGCGTCGCGGAAAAAATTTAAAACTACAAAGTTTGGGATCCCCTGAGATAGGGCATAATTGTAATAATGAATGATTGACGTATAAACTTGTTGTGAAGCGTACAGAAATGTTTGTTTCGCGAATAGAGCGAACAATCAAAAGTTTTATAAATCTCATTCCTTGCAACCACCCAATCACAGTAACTGTTCATCACCTGACCTCTACTTCCACGTCACCCGTGAAGTTTGCTGGTGTATCTTTGCGTCCTATCACCTAGACCACAAGCATTTCGTTTTCGCGCCTTTTTTACCGGACGCCCGGTTCTTTCTTACTTCGGTAGTTCATCTCTTAGTCAAGTAGGAGGGGTACGAGTACACCTAAGGCCTCCCCGATGGCCCAGTCGACCTCCTTGGCGGAGTGGTTAGCACAGCGCGCTACGACGCCAGGGGTTCCGGGTTCGAGTCCCGGGTAAGGCATGGGTATTTGTGTTTGTCCAAATGAGAAAAAATGAAAATTGAGAATAACCGAGAAATGAAAATCTTGAGAATATAATGAAAAAAGGGGGATACTTCCGGTTAGGGGTATTCTTTAAAAAAAATGGCATAGTGGTTGCTTCGTCGCCTTGTAATCAAGGGGTCCCAGGTTCGATACCTGGTGGAGGCACTTCGTGGTTTGGATTCCACTTTAAACTGTAGGTCCAGTCCCGATTAGCCTTAATGTACATATAGCGGAGTTAAAACACCAACTCAAACAAACGAGTTCCACCTGCACCAAAAGCAAGCATACAGTCAAGAAGTTTAAATATCGTACGTCTTCATGTAGTTACCCAGTCTCAAACGCAGGATTAAAAATAACCCTTTTTATCACCTTGCTACCTCCATATCACAAAAACTTCACCCTTGCAATACGCAACCACGATTAAGAAAGAGAAAAGAACCAACGTTCTCGAGGCCGAGTTGGGAGAAGTATATTATTGGTAAATAATCATATCGTACAGTCACGGACACTTCTGTGTTGTAGCAACACTATTAACTTTCAACGGAATCATTACTACCCAGAAGTGTCCGTGACAGCAGAACCCTAACCTGATGTTGATTTACATTTTTTTGGAATGTCGACTAAGAAAACTCTCATAACATGTCGCAATAAAACAAGTGGCTTCACCAAAGTGAGGTAGAGACGAACACACCATTATTCTGCACTGTTATCTCAAGAGTCCGATATTAGCAACATAGGGAGACATTTCTTAGTCACAAGAAATGCTTTCAATTAATTACTTATAAAAAGTAGACGGTGTCGTCTTGGCAGAACATAGACTCAAATACAAAAGCACAAGAAGCTAACTGTCTCAATTATATATGGTCTAGTTTTATTATTGAGTGTAGTTTTACCAACTAACCTTGAAAGAGACAATTTGGATCGACGTACACACGGAACATTTTCAACCAATGGCAGCACAAAACATGTCGCTACTAATACATAGTGCAACAAGCCTTCGAGCATACAATGAACAAACTCTATTTTATGGTGGTATTTTAAGACTTTAGATTTGAATGTCGTTGGAAAGGTGTAGAGCTCTTAATACAAAAAATACTAATAAATAATATGAATGTGAAACATGTAAGGGTAAAGTAAAGTGCATTACAGCGTTGTATGGATGTAGTTGTAAGGAGCCACATATTATATCTTACTTAATGTCCCACTATTTTGGAACATTTCTTGATTTAGGGCAATTATTTGGAAAATATTGACCGTCGACGAAACTGCTATGCCTGCAGTCATCTGTATAAGACACAGAAAATTTCAGTCCGGATACGAGTGCATCAGCTCAATCTATGGCGTAAACTCGTTCTGACTCTTGTAATTGTTATTCAGTCCAGATTTGAAAGCACCACTGATGCAAGGCCTCTTGTTGAGTGAGCGTGTCATCAATTTATTTTCCTCCCTCCTAATTTATGATGGCGGGCCTCATGCAAAAAGTGCATAATTTTAAAGAGTTGAATGTTGCATGAACGTTTACTACACCCTAGCTGAGAAATGATGACTACAATGACAGAAATATATTAATGTTGCAACAAAGTTATAATTGAGGAATTACAACATCTTGTAACTTGGATATCTAGAAAAGTATTACAAGAAAGTTTGAACATTGTATTTTTGACTTCATTAAAACGTGATGAAAATGTAGGAACATTTTTATTAGATTCTCGTGTTTACAGTCAAAAATACAATTAATACCTTCTATTTAAAATATTCTGGCACAATATGTACTGGGCCTCCCCGATGGTTCAGTGGTAGCGTCGTCGCCTTGTAATCAAGGGGTGTTAAGAAATCTTGTTAATAATAAGTTGAGATAGGATTATTTGTGTGTAAAATATTTGTGTTTCACATAAGAAAGTGAAAAAAAAACTGTACTGTTTGATCGGGGGAGCAGACTTTTCCGTTGCAGCTGTAAGGGATTAAGGGATTAGCGAGCTAGCGATAAGTAGGTCAGTGGTACAAACATGGTTCGAACGTCGATATCTCCTTCTCAGGACGAAACAGCCGAAATAGGCTGGAATAAAATACTTGAATGTTGCGGCAATGAACTTCGTTATGAGGGGACAATAGAATGTAGTTTTTGTAAAAAGTGGTACCATAAATCTTGCGCGAAAATGAGCGAAGAAGAATTTACGAAATTTGAGTTGCATAGAAGATTTTTTTTTCCCAATATGCTGCGCACTGTCAGAAAAGGAAAGTAAAATTGCACAGGGTGTTCAAAAATTAACTGACGAGAATAAAGAGAGCGTTAGCTTCACGACACTTTTATTATTTATGAAGCAGAGTAGAGAAGAGGATAGGGAAGAGCAGCTTAAATTTAGAGAAGAGGATAGCTTTGGCTGCAAGTCGTCTCACTCTCTTGGCTTTAAGTTTAGAAAGATCCGACCATTAAAATTAAAATTTCGAGACAGCAGGGGAGACATTGTTTTCATTATTATTATAATGGTTGATTCTACATTCTTAATTTTTTGTGGACGCATTTGGAGGTGTTCATGCACCACTGGCAACCCCCGTGCTCACTCCTATGCCCTCACATATCAATTTTAATTTGCTTCATATGTACAAGATGATGTTTGAAAGTGTGTTAATATCGGGTGTCTAATAGAGCAAAGAAAATACATTTTACACTGTTACTCTTCTTTGTACTCATAATATATATATATATATATATATATATATATATATATATATATATATATATATATATATATATATGTTACTGGTACTCCCTTTTGGCTTAGTGGTAACGTCGTCGCCTTGTAATCAAGGGGTCCCGGGGGGTTCGATAACCAGTTGAGTCATAAAACGGTTCGGATTCCAGTTTAAACTGTAGGTCTAGTCCCGATTAACTATACTGTATGTAAAGTGGACTTAAAACACGAACTCGATCAATCTATCAATTTGTTTATTGAAAGGTTCTATTCGGAATCGAACAAAGCGTTTTCGTTACTTACGAAAAATTATCCAACTTTAACCAACAGAATTATAATCGAGACGTTGTTTTATATATCTCGGTTATGACTTCCTGCAAAAGTTAAAGTACGTAATGATTGTTAAATGTGTCGACTCATTTTCTTAGCACAATAAATTCGGCTTCGAATTCATATGTCAATTTCATCTGTCGTATGTGGCAAATAAGTAATTAATTAGAACCATATATATATATATATATATATATATATATATATATATATATAAAGAGACAATAAACATATCATTTTGGGGGCAGGGGGTAGCTACTGACTGCATTTACGCACAGTATCGGCAGTATTAAGAAACAAAGATTGGTAATTGCTTTGGTAATATATCAAAAGGTTGATTTCTGGTTAAATATTTTTTTACTATTTCGTTGTTGTTAATTTTATCGGAAGAGAAAATTCTTACACTCCGCAGAAGAGAAATCATGTATTAATTTCCGAATCATAATCACCATTTTATATCATATGCATATCATTAACATTCTTCTGTTACGCTTTGCATGTATCCTGCAGCGAACGACGGAAACCTGTCAAAATACTTCATCGCAACCAAAGCAGTGGGACAAAGGCCACGACTGTAGAAATGAAGGTTCCACCGAACGTCTGTTTCAGGCGCCAAAGAGACTGGAGTTGTCTCGCTGAGAGCTCGAGTTTCGGTTTCGCTTGTAAGTGAGTGAACACTTATATACACAAGCAACAGTGGCGTGTGCATGGGGCAATTAGTTGGGAATACAGTACTCCTAATATGGTTCAAGTTCGCTGTAAAATTAACTTCAACTGCAAATAAAGATGGCGAAATAGTGTAAATGTTGAATGATATCGCAATTGTCCCCAATGACGTAGTGGTAACGGTATCACATATAATGATGTGGTCCGGCGTTCGATCACCATTACAGCCTCAGCGGCTGTTTCCATTGTATGACATTCAGCCAACAACGTCCCCCACAATTATGTACGCGAAATCACACCCATTGCAATGATTCCGACAAACGTTTCGGAGCGTGTTGTAAACACACTTGAAGGTGCAAATATAACTGTTATATTCTAAATGTGCCCGACCCTGTGGCCGAGTGGTTAGCACATCGCGCTGCGACGCCAAGGGTCCCGGGTTCGAATCCCGGTCGGGCTTGGTTGTTTGTGAATGTCCATTCATCAATTTCATCATTTCATCACTCATCCCCATCTTCGCAAATTAGCCAAGAGGCACAAAACGCGAAGTAAAATAAACTAAATCAAATCAAATCAAATATTCTAAATGTAGTCATGCATTTTGTTTAGTATCTTAACAGTGGGGCGTTACCCCCACACCCCCTATACGCCTTCATGGCGTAGTGCTAAGCACTGGGAAGCACTTTACCTTTCTTTTACCTCTTAACAATGACCATCCTATCTATCAGACTAGATAAAACGATGTGTAGGGCTTCACACACCCTTCAATCGCGGCTAATTTAGAGGTGATGGTGATGTGATGTGAACAAGAAAAAGCATTGATTCAATATTAACATATTATTTTGAGGTTTAGAGAGTGATAAAATATGTGTAAAACTCGTGCAATTGGTTCTCTTTTTTTCAATGATGATAATTTTGCAATTATTGTAATTATTACATAACTGCACCTAATATAAACTACAAAGGAAGAAATTATTCATTAGAAAATAGTTTCTTGAATTTTAATGTTAAAAAATATCAATATCTATTCATGTCACTGATTAGGAATGACCTACTAAGAGCACAGACTTTCATGAATGACTAGCATGTGAGTCAACATGTGAAAACATCGTTACGAGTAGAACCCAGTATACAGAGCCCCCTGGTAGCAGCAGATTTTTCATTTATACTTTAGGAAAGTTCAAGTTGCTGCTTCTCATGTACTAGTCCATGCATGCTAAATATTGAGGACAGAGTGATGAAAACAATTCTCCCCTCTTTCTTTGTTGCCACTAGCGTTTTAGGTGAGAATGTTTACGTTTTGAACGCAGAGTTTCCCCCTCCCCTTGTAGGAATAATGCGGCGAATTCAGCAGTCTTTCAACAACCATCCCTCCACCCTCTGTGATGTCTCAAACTTACACTATATATAACCTTCAAGTACATTAACTTGACATTTGTGTGAAAATGTAAAACATTTTACCAATATATTTTAGGTAGCCTTACTGTGCATAAAGTGAACACCAAATCAACCAACAACCAATATATTTTAGGCGAACCTAACTACAAATATTTAATTTTCGATAGTTATAACTGCGAAAGTCAGCTAAAGCAAGACATTTAATCCACCATCATGCAAATATCATTTATTTTATTTTAACGGTTATCCCAACGTTAGCATTTTTCACATGTCCCTTTGTAAGCAAGGGGATAGTGTTATGATTCAACTTTAAACTGTAGGTGTCCACTATGACTAACCTATTTGTACATAAAGTAGATTTAAAATAAAACCTCAAGTTAATTACCTGATTCTTCTAAGTTTTTAGGACAAGAACATTACTCGGAACGAATTATTCGGAAATCCTCGTAACTCCTTATCGTTCTTAAATTTTACAGTGATTTTATAATTGTCTTTTATAATCCTGTAATATTGTATATTTCCCAGTGTTGAAATCTTTCTATACATATATAAATGATGGACTAAGAACGATGTCACTTTCTAATCAAGGTTTTTATTAAGGGTAAGGTCCGTAAAGACTTTCTCCTACCCCGCTTGAAGTATATTTACGTTTATTTTAAGCGTATTTCTACGTAGTAGGTTAATCGTTAATGCGCATTAATGGTGGAATCAGAACGAACACGATGACATATTCATTCCTTACCCGGGATTCAAAAGTAGGGCTTTAGCTTCGTAGCCACTTCTTCATGGAACCCGGAAGGTAAATAGTGAATACATTTTATTAGATTATTTTTAGCGTCGCTTTTTTCACTTTTGGCTAATCCAAACGACGAAGACGAGTAATAATATGATGAAATGCACCGTCAAAAAAACACCCATGAGCAGACCGGGATTCGAACCGAAACCACGTACCGTCGTAATACACTGTGCTAACCTTTCCTCCACGATGGTCAGCTGCAATATAGTCGAATCTACTGAATACGTTCGTTTCAAGGAGACTTCCCTTTATAATGCTTCATCAGAGCGTGGTTTTTGATTCATTGGAATTTTTGGAATTTTAAGTCCACTTTATGCACAGTAAGGCTAATCGGGACTGGACCTACAGTTAAGTGGGATCCGAACCACTGTGCCATGTGCCTCCACCGCGTGTCGAACCCGGGATCCCTAGATTACATCAGCGCGTGGTGTTGATCATTCATGTCTTCTTCACTACGGCAGAGATCGAGAATGTGTGGAGCCATATCATTTGATCGAATGGTGTCACGGCACGGTGCCATACACAGGGGGAACTTTACTTTTTTTGTAGCAGTCGCCACATATATTTTGATGGCATAAAATCTACCTAACGCTTCGCTGTCCTTTCAAGTACATTTGCTTCTATAACTTTGTAAATATTGTTTTATAAAGACCACACCGAGGGAAGGAATGCTCTATCTTCCGCTATACCTGAATACTGTGTGACCATTTACTTCATTGCATTATTAATTATAAAATGCAATCAAATACACGGCTATAAATTATCAGGTTTAGAAACTGGAAGAGTATTTATATAGTTTATATTTTATTTTGCCATCTAGCAAGTAGTGTTTACTACAGTGGAATAAATATTTTCATTAATATCATAGAAGGCAAGTACATGTTGTTTACAGGCATTATTTATCAAAAAGGAATGAAATCGATGTCTTCAACTCGAGGTTTTTCTCCTTCCTCAAAGTTTCTGTTGGGGACCATTATCAAATGTACATTTCATTGTTCTCTCGGTTGTTTTATGTATATGAAAATGCATTATGCGCATATGATAATTCGAATATCTCTGCGTAAGTATTTGTATGTTATCTCTATATTTGAACTTTGAACACACACACACACAAACAGCAAGTTCCTACTTTGTGAAACTTACGCAATGGAGAGATCAAGCGTAAGATACCGTGACAACAGAGACAGGGGAAAATTCCCTCTCTTCTAGTCGCACGTTAAAGAGAGCGAGCGATTACAGAAAACGTCCAATACGTGTAGCAAAGTCGCAAGAAGACATCCAGGGTCTCGCCGTGGCTGCAGGGCGAGAATAAAAACTTCGCTTCACTTATCAGTGTTGCCAAACACGACTGTTAAAAAAAGAACTACATTGAAATTGAATGTAGTTAAGGATTGCGATCAAGCCGTTAACTTTGAGAAGTATAAATACTTGGTTCCGTGTTCTACGACTAGGGATCCTGTGTTCGAATCCCGTACGAGTCTTGGGGAGCTTCCCGAGCGAAGCGAGAAGCGACACTTGTCACTTGGAAACAAACATTCAATAACAAATGCAACTTTTCAAACCTTTCGAACCAACATGACAACGTGCACGTCTCCCGTCGCGTCGTTGTTTTCTGGTTTCATCTGCTGGTAGCGCAGCTGCAGTAAATGTTCGACGGGTTCCATACCCGGTGAAGGCACATAGTTGTTCAGATACCACTTTAAACAGTAGTTCGAGTCATGATTAGCTTTACTGTGCATAAAACAGACTTTAAAACACCAACTCAATCAATGTACTTTATAATCAATAAATGTAAATCATATTCTTAGTTCTAAAATTCTTATTTACGTTTTATTGCTCGAACAAATTAACATTGCTCAAACAATTACATTACATTTACATGTAAATGTAACGTAATCGTCTATTTCGACTGTTAATGTCCTTTTTTTAGTACCTGAAAAGTTTCAAATGATGAACAGAATAGTGTGTTGACTAACTGCTACGATCCTAGCTGTAGTTCAATACCAATTCAGGATAACAAAACTATTGGAAAGCAAACTTTGTACCGAAACTTTCCAGTATTTATCCATGCTGTAAAGCCGCGTTTACACCGGGGTTGGTCACACACGTCACCAGCAAATTTTGGTAATATTTCGAAAAACGCTTATGAATTTCTTATCAACATCTCATGTTAGCAACAGATTTCCCGTGTTGGAAACAGAAATGTTGTTATCCACTAGAAGTCGGTAAAGATCAAAGGACACTTCCGCTACAATTAGTTCCTGCCCGCAGTGAAGGTCTCATCCAGAATCTTCTGTCTTCTCTGTTGCGCCAAAATGACTCATGTTGCCACAGAGAGTAATCAACTTCCTCCACAGTCGGCTTCTTGCAGCCAAAATGTTAACAAAAGTTATTAACAAAAATAAAGTGAAAGTAGTGTTATGGCAACCAACATTTGTTGGCAATGTCTGTTCTTAACCGTGTTGGTAACAAAATGTTGATAACATTTGTAGGTAACATTCGGTGTAAACGCGGCTTTATCCGTCCCGTCCCGCTTTCTCCGCAACGGTTGCCATTTGGCAGACACTCTTTATCTCCACATGGAGGATCTTCTGTGGCTGGAATTTATACACGCACGTTGCATAACTGCACTGTCGTGGTTTTTGAGAAAATAATTGCTGTAGAAATGACGTTTAAATTCCCGTGATGAGAGTATCGATCGAGGCAGAAACTGTAGTTGAATCTGTGACGCTTTGTTATATGTAGTTAGGCCTAGTGGCCGTAGCCGTTAAAAAGTTGGGTGATTTGTTAATTACCAAGAAAAAATGTTGCTAGTACTTTTGTAAAGCGCGCAGATCACGCTTTTTTTACTAGCAAATGTCTGTGTTCCTTGTAACTATTTTTTTCTACTCAAACTTATGTAGTTGTAGGAAGCGTTTACTTTAAAAAAAACTATGCACGGTGACTAATTGCGACTAAAATATAGGGAGAAATCCAGAGCTCATCCTCATCTTCGCGATTAGTCAAAAGTGGCAGAAAAGAAAAGTGAAGTACACCAAAACAATCAATAATGTCCAATTACCATCCTTTTCTCCGTCCTTATTTAGTTAACGATACGATACGGAGTCTCAAGGTCATGTTTCATGATGCTGAGGAACAGATATTCAGCTTTTGAAATGTCACTTAAACACGTAAGTAATAGAATTCTAAACTATACGCTCTCCTCTCCCTACCCATCACACACATATGCATGCATGGGAGTGTTAAGGGGTGTTTCAGTTGCCTATCTGGACAGTGTTAGCTTAATTGTCATGCGTTCATTTCCCCCCTTTCACAGAAACCATTAGGTATATGAAGATAAATATTTGACCTTATTGTTTATGGGTATGCATTATCACCTTAGCACAGCTTTTCCTATTATTGTGAGTTGTGACGGTATTTACACCATTTATATGTGCCGCCACTGAAAATCGAATCAGAGACATCTTCATTACAGGCCGATAATGTTACTATACGAAAAGCGTTAATACACACCAGCAAAACGGTGACTGCTATATCAGTTTTGCACCCCCCCCCCCCGAAAAACAGATTAAGGAGGCCCTATATAAATCGAGTAGAGTAATTTCTCGTGCAGTATGTAGTACGCTAAATATGTACACATAAAAAATCTAATTAGAATTCAGTAACACAATTGTTATGCAAGAAAAACTGCATGCTATGTCGAACAAATTGAATAATAATAAGAAGAATATAGTTAAAATTATTTTGTACTTCGCCAAAATGTGTGTCTTGGAGTCAGACCCTGAACTGTATTTATCAGACTAACGAGGCTCTGGTGCCTGGGTTGTGTCGTCCATGTAGGTTTGTGATTGTTACTTCATCAATCTGATCGTATTACCATTCACCCTCATCTTCGAAATTACCCAAAAGTAGTGGAAATGCGATGTTAAATAAATCAAATCAATCGAAGTCTACTTTGAAACCTCTCAAGTATAATGTTTCTCGTCTAGAAACATCGTACAGATTACGTAGATCATTTTGGAAACTATTGTGGGTATTGTTACCATTGTATTTTATTGTATTAGTCAACATCATTTGTTTGAAACTCGACAAGCATTCAAGTATTTCCTCTTATCTCTTGTGAATCCCGAACGAAAGGTCATCTCTCCGGATGGTTTCCAGCTTTGGCTGCAAGTCTCTTCACCCTACCGGCACTAACTCGACTGATTGATTGATTGAATTTGGTAAGTATTTTATTAAGTCCACTTTCTGCACAGTAAAGCTAATTGGGACTGAACCTACAGTTTAAAGTGGGATCCGAACCACTATGTGCCTCCACAGGGCAGGGTATCGAACAGAGGGGAGGCCTCAGTTGTAACTCTCGACCGACCCAACTGTTAACATTCAAATTTGGAGGCAGCGCAGGGGACATTATTTTCATTATTGTAATGGTTGTTTTTACATATTTTATTTTTTGAGGACATATGAGAGGGCACTCAGACCCCACTGGCACCCCCCGTACGCACCACCATGCCTTGACATATCAATTTTCATTTGCTTCGTGTGTGCAAGGAAATATTGACGATAACCAAAACTAGGGATGGTGTTTGAATGTGTGATGATATCGGGTGTTTAGTAGGTAGAACAAGAGAAAGTAAATTTTACACTGTTACACTTCTTTGTACTCGTATTGCGTTTGTTTGTTTACTGGGACCTCCCTGTTGGCGTAGTGGTAACGTCGTCGCATTGTAATCAAGGGGTCCCGGCTTCGATAGCCGGTGGAGGCACATAGTGGTTCGGATTTCACTTTACACTGTAGGTCTACCCACACTGTGCATAAAGTGCACTTAAAACACAAAGTCTATCAATGAATCCTTTGTTTACTGAAAGGTGCTATTCTGATATGAGCAAAGCGCTTTCGTTACTTACGAAATATTCTCCTACTTCAACAGAATTGTAATCTAAACTTTCTTTTATATATCGCAGCTATGACTGCGACTCATAATCATAGCTCCAAAAATTCTGGGTTCGAATTCGCATATTAGTTTCATCTGCCTAAGGAAGCCAATAAGTAAATAGTTAGAAATAGAGAGCGTTGGAAGAGACAGTAAACATACCATTTTGGGGGCAGGGTTACTGACTGCATTTACGCACAGTATCGGCAGTATTTGAAAACAAAGACAGCTAATTCCTTTGGTAAAACATCAAAAGGTAAAGACAAGTAAATGCTGTATGCATTTTGATGATTTCTGATTAAATACTTTGCTATCTTGCCGTTGTTAATTTTATCCAAAGAGAGATAATAATCCATGTTATATCACACGAGGTAATACTAGCATTAACATTCTTTTATTACCCCTTGCAACAAATCTGCAGCGAAATACAGACAGCTGTCAAAATACTCCATCGCAACCAAAGCAGTGGAACAAAGCCACGACTGTAGAAATGCAGGTTCCAACAGAACCTCAGTTGCTAAACCGTTCTCTGTCCCTGGCGCAAAACCTTCTGGAGTTGTATCGCCACTTGTGTGCTAGAGAGCTCGACTTTCGGTTTCGCTTCTAAGTGAACAAGCCCAAGCAACAGTGGCGTGTGCATGGGACAGTTAGTTGGGAAATAAGTACTCCCTATTTCTTTCAAGTTCACTGCACAAATAATTAAGGTCAACTGCAAAGAAAGATGGGGAAATAGTGTGACTGCTGTCCGCTATTGCAATTGTTCCCGATGACGTAGTGGTAACGGTATCACATGATGCGATCCGCCGTTGCCCCCCCCCCCCCCCCGTTAGAGGCTCAGTGGTTCACTTTCCACCGCCATGATCTCGGAAAACGTTTCGGAAAAAGCACTTGATAGGCATTGCAGCTACAGCTCTCGTGGCAGTGATTGAAGGTACAAAGCAAATATAACGATTATATTCTAAATGTAGTCCTTCAGCATTTTGTTTAGTGTCGTAGCAATGACCAGACCATCAGACTATCTAAAGAGATGTGCAGGGCCTCACATACTCTTCAGTCTAGGCCAATTTGGAGGTGATGTGATCAGCAGCACGTTCTTGCCGCCTTTAACCCCCCCCCCCCAAGTTTAACCCTAGGCACCCGTTTGTTTGAGGCTGGGTGAGCTCCAGAGCCGTTTTATGCATGGACAAGGCCGGAAAAAATTGACCTTAGATCATCCACGGGACTGCCGTGGGAGCCAGGATCCCTACTGTATTGTGTATAACCTACTTAGTTTCACTACAGCCCCTTCCCCCGCGCTCTTAATTAAAATGATTTATTCTTAGCAATAGCTTATCCGTGATGGGCAGGGGGGAAGGAGAGACTCCAAACCCACCACCTATTTTTTATCGAATTTTCAACTGTTGATGTTTGTATATAAAAAAAATTGAAAATAAATTAAAGTCAATTACAATGTTCGCTACCAATTGCCTTCGTTCATAAAATGATGAAGGTAACGTACATACGAGGAAAATTTAATTTGAGGGCCTATCAGCCCTAATACAGATGTATGTTCCGCCAAGGTACTTGTGTACCTTGTAACAGTGTACAATTGGTTGGTAATTATGGTAATTAATGTAATTATTATAACAGCTATAGAACTGCTCATATGTAAACAAAAAAAATCATTGATTCAACATTAACATGTTATTTTCAGGTTTAGTGAATGATAAAATTTGTGTGTGACACTCGTGCAATATTATATAACTGCAGCTATATGAACAACAAAGGAAGAAATTATTCATTAAAAAAATTATTTCTTGAATTTTAATGTTAAAGAAGAAGAAAATGTGTGGGCCTCTGAGGCCTCCCTTATGTAAGTAGTCTGTCTACGTTTATTGTACGCCAGGGATAAGCTAGGGATAATATAAAACTTCTTCCAGTCTTAACTGCAGTTATTTTGTTAAACAATGGTTTCATGCATGCAATCATGTCTTATACGTATAATATTTCTGCAAGGGTTCTTTGGTCAGATTCTCATTCATTCAACATTTTGACAGGCACCTAGCCTCTTCTGTCTTTTCCTCTTGAGGCAGAATAGGTAGAATTCAAATGTAGCCGATAAAAGGTAAAGCTAATGTAATTTGAGACCCTTTCCTGTTCAATTCCTACAGATCTTAAGATTGTAAAGTCGTGACTTAAATAACACAATTCATTTTTGTTGGAAGAACAGGTTTAAGTAAGGTATAAAAATAGTACAAATTGGTCGTGTTTCAAGTCTAGATATTAGAGAAACAAGTTACATCTTTTGAGCAGGTTAAAATACAATATACGTATGTTAAAAATAAGAATAAAAACTATAAAAGCCAGTGAAATTGAAATAAATAATCGAGATTTCACAAGTAAGCATAAAGGAAAGGAAAGCTAACGCACAATTCTTCCAGTAATGATAAAATATTACTAATTGCGAGAGCTTAACCGTGAAACGATTGCCCCGCCATCGATATGGAGACAGATGGGGACGAGGAATACAATTCGACAAAGATTGCTAGGCCTCTATTTTGACGTGAACCAAGTTTCGTTGTTTTTTTTTTTTTTTTTTTTTTTTTTAACAAACACTGTTTCAAAGTAGGCAGTATGCAACACACAGACTGATTGTGAGTTTAGACGCCAAAACCCCTTTTGTCTGCAAAATGTAGTGCAGATAGAGCGGGATTTATAACATTTAGGCCCTTACGATATCCTTTGTTTTGTTCACTGTCGACATTATTATAATTATTATTAACAATTTTGTTATCATGGTACTTGACTTCCACTAATTGCATGCTCTGTACTAATAGCACTTTTATAGTTTAAAATATCGATACATCTGATTAAAAATGATTCATTTAACTTCGTTTTCCTTTAAAGCTGCCACTTTCAATATGTATTTGGCCATACAACACTAATACCGCACACGCGCTAAAGGAAACCAAACCAACACTACATTACGGTAGCCACACCAGACGCGAACCGAGAAACAAGGATTTCAACCGTCAATATCCCTCCACTTGACTTTTAATTGTCGGCATTTAAAATGTTTACATTCGTTCTTTCCAGGAACAACTGTTTATATTCGAGCAATAAAATTGTACATATTATTTTATTACGTGACCTTTGAAAGTAGGGTCATGATGTAAGAACTTATTTAAGTGCTAGAAACTTCTTCCATGTACGTCTCATTTTTGTGCGGCCCTAGGTTATAGCCTGGGATAGCCTAGTGGCAACCCCCCACTCACCCTTCCGTGAGTCCAGGGTGTAATACGTGGAAGAGAAGCGCTTGCAGGAAAGTCATCCCTTACACCCCGTTTCCTGTTATCGTTACATAAGGAAATCCCACGCTTTCGGTGGCGTACCCATAAATGTAGTAAAGGGATGTGAGCATGAGTTATTTCTTACCACGCCAAGATCGTGCAATCTTTTCCTAAATTTGGAGTTTCTTTTTAGGATAGTTGCTCTAAAACTCCTTGTAGATATGCCACTGTTACATAACTTTGCAGCTGGCACATCGTAACACGCTTGAATCACCTAGTGACAGAATTCGGCTCTGTTTAGCGTGAAACACAGTACAAGCTGATCTAGTGGTTAGGATATTAGCCTGTTTTGTTAATATTTTGCCGCCCATCTTATCTATTCATCATCTCCATAACAGTTATGATGAATAAACTCCGTGGCAAGACGTCCCTGTATAACAAATGCTTGTTAATTGGTTAACACGTGGTCAGAACTTCAAACGACGGAAATGTTCGAGCTCCCACCGGTAAATAAACCTTTGATCACGCAAACTCGAAGGGGGGACGAGCAGATAAACGGGGATCAACGGCTTTGTCTGTAGAATAAGATACTACGAAGTCAACGGTTGTGAACTCGATTTACTTGTGCCCGACCCTGTGGCCGAGTGGTTAGCACATCGCGCTGCGACGCCAAGGGTCCCGGGTTCGAATCCCGGTCGGGCTTGGTTGTTTGTGAATGTCCATTCATCCATTTCATCATTTCATCACTCATCCCCATCTTCGCAAATTAGCCAAGAGGCACAAAACGCGAAGTAAAATAAACTAAATCAATCAATCGATTTACTTGTCGCCGGCTCCCACGGGACGAGACGGGACAGGCTTTTAAAAATTCGAGACGAGACGAGATTGATTATGTGTCCCGAGACAAACGAATATTTTCGAGACGAGACAGCATTTCACAGCAGGCCAAAGTCTCGTCTCGTGGGCAACACTAATTCTGGACTGTTCATGGATGTGAGTGTTACTTCATCAACTTCATCCTCATCGTCGCGATTAGTCAAAAGTGGCAGAAAAGTGAAGTTCATAATAAAAATTAATAAAAAGTTGAGTCAAGTATAACGACCTGAGAGTTTCTGTGTGTAGGGTTATTCATCAATTGTATACATGCATCATTCAACTCCTCCCTTAAGAGGCAGAACTACAAAGTAATCACCTAGGATCTTTCAAAAGTTAAATACCTGTTCAGGATAAGAAGACCGTTCTAAATCACACTTTGTATGGAAAGCCGCAGCAGTAACAATCCTTCTCATAGGTGTGCGAACGGACGACAAGGGAGACATTACAATATGTGTGTATTGTCCATCATGAGAAAATTGAATTGGTCTTCTTGTGCTTAAGTGGCGGCGATTCGGTTACAAAACCGGGGGGGGGGGGGCAAATGCAGTATTTCCACATACGAAATATAATATTTTAAAACTTGTTTCGTTCTTGATAAGTCGGCCCCCGTGGCGGAGTGGTTAACACATCACGCTACGACACTAGGGGCCCCGGATTCAATCCCGGCCTGGACATGGATGTTTGATGTCCATTCATCAATTTCACCATACCATCACTCATCGCTATCTTTGCAAATTAGCCAAAAGTGGCACAAAAAGCGAAGTAAAATAAAGCAAATCAATCAATCAATCGTTCTTGATAATTCGACAGTGATATTAATTTTCAACGATGTAGTTTGTCTTGCAATTATGAGGCAAGTTATAATCACCAAATCTATTCTTTCTAGATGTTACAGTGACCTAACGCTTCAAAAATTCGTTTGGGTGAGATAATTTCTCCCCCAATTTCTCTTATTAAAGCTTTTACATTCCTGTGATTTGGCATAAGCAAGTGGACAGTACAACGAGAAGTCACATTCTCAAATTAATATACGATGATCAGGCCTAGGTAAAATCGCTTTTTGTAGCCTCGTTACAACACTGTATCGCATAACAAAATAATTTTGACTGAACTCTAATAATGTGTTTAGCAATGTATGAACGTCGTTCGGCAACACGTAACGAGGTGTTTTTTAGTAAAGCCGTATAAACAGCATTTGGATAAATTTTCAGAAAATTGATAAAGGCATCTGTCTGTACTGTGTGTCATTCGGTTTTCTCCAAATTTGCTCTTAAAGCCCTCCAGGACTGCATCTGCACCCTGGCGCTGACTTTAATTGACAGCCATCTTGAAACTTCTAATCAGGTAGTTCTCAACCACTTTCAGTCCGGGATCAACCTTGAAGGATACAACACCTCACTGGACGCACAAGCATGGCAGATTTACTTGTAGGGGTGTGCACCCAGTTTATAATTGTATTTTTGCTAATATCGAGTACTTTAAGAAGCCCTCTTTTACGCTTGCTTAAACAAATTTCACACACTTCATTCTAGAAAAGTTCCATACATATATAATTTAAAAGGCTGAAATTGAGAGATGCAATGGTAGGGTGCGCATAACAGAAATGTAGACTGCGTACAATACGGGTTGAATTTAAAATGATGAAACAATATATCTTAGTAATTTAATAGATTTTTAAGACAGTAAATCAATTCTCGAGCCCGACTTCGCTACCCGCCAAACATCCCGTCGGAACCCAGCTGTGAGTCGCGCCCCATAGGTTGAGGAACGATGCGATCTAATGCCTTATTGCCCCCTAGCATTTGAGCGTCGAACAGAAACAAGTTTTGGAAGAATGCTTTTGTAGGCTGTCTCAGTGCATGACGGCTCGAAGTCAGGAGAAGTGTCAGCAAAGAGCAGGAATCAGGGAAGGAAAAGAAAACATTTACTTACACAAAATAAGCTTGCAATCAGGCACGTATCCAGAAATTTCTTTCGGGGGGGGGGGGCTGAACAACATATTTTTAAGGGGTATAGATAGAACCTCACAATTGTATGTTTACGACTAGTGGTGGCCTTTTGGCAACTTTTGGTGCCAAACGGGGGGGACAAGGAAAGTTTACTCTCTCTTGGTAGACAAGGCCTATAGATCGACCACAAGGAAAAAACCTTGGGACGAAAAGTCCCCGCTCAGCTCTCCTTCTTCCCTCCACATCGGGCCATAAGGAAGCATGGCCCACTCTCCCCCTCCTCTACTCGCGGGGGGTACGGTGCACAGGATTCGCGGGTCTGCGCAGGTTGTTTTGCTCGAGGTTCCGCTATAGCATTAAGAGGCCATAGCGCGGAGGCAAAAAATGGGGAGCAACTGTCCCCTAAATCGAAGCCAACGTTGAACGCTGCCATTTTTATAACAATGTGACGATTCATTGTGTTTGTGCGATTATTATGGCATTACTTCATCATTCTAAGGTGAAGAGAAACGTCAAATAACCAAAATGAGACACAGAGATAGAAGAAACTCTCTCCATTAAGCGTAAAATAGCCTATGCAATGTACATTTATCATGGGCGGATTAACTGGGAAATCTAATACTTTCGCCTGTGCCGAAACGTCTCAATTTTTTAAAAAATATATTGGGTGGCCTAGTGAAATTGAGAAAGTATCAGCCCCGGTGCCTCGTTCCGAGCACAGGTCGGTGATCCTGTACTATGACGAGGGAACAGCGTTCTTCTTCATAGTTCACTTGCTCATAGAAAAGTTGATTGATACTGGATTCCCAGAGGGACAGGCCCACCATTTCTTGTTTATCAAATTTTCAACTGTGAATATTTGCTTAAAAATAAAATTAATTACATTGTTCCTTGTGGATGTTTCTGAATTACTTTTGTTCATAAAATGATAAAGGTAACGGGCATGGAATGAAATTCACGTATTAGGCCTATCAGTAATGGACAATTCTTGCAGTAATAATGAAATATTACTAATTGCCAGAGCTTAACCGTGATCGATTGGTTCACGGTAAAATTCACGCAATGTGGAGACAGATGGAGACAAGTAATACAATTCGACAAGACGTGAATTTTGACGTGAACTAAGTTTCAGCACCGTTCGACGTGAAAGCTTCCTCGGTTATTCTTAATGAACACTGTTTCAAAGTGTGCGAGCTATATTTCCGCATTTCTATTCATAATGTCACTGATTGGGAATGACCTTCAAGAGCGTAGATTTTCGTGAATGACTAGTATGTCAGTGAATGTGTGAAGAAACACGTCTCCTCTGACTAAAAGCGCAAAGTTATGGTAGAGTCCCTTGGTAGCAGAGTGCCAAAGATTTTCTGGTGGTAGGAGGGGAGGGTTGCACGTAATTGTTCATTTATCCCATAAGAAACTTCAAGTCCTTGCTTCTTATGTATATGCATACAAAATATTGAGGACAGAGTGCTGAAAACAATTTCCTCTCTATTTCTTTATTGTTACTGGCGTTTTAAATACGAGTATTTACATTTTGTGCACATATCCCCACCCATTCGCTTGTAGGAATAATGCGGCAAATTCATCAGTCCTTCAAAAACCGCCACTTCACCCTCTCTGGTGTCTCAAACTCAAAATATATATTATCTTTAAATAAGTGGTTCTCGACCTTTTTCAGCCCGGGATCCATCTTGAAGGATATTACGCTTCACGGAACCCATAAAAATGGGCGCTGGCAGAATTACTTGAAGGGGTGTGCACCTAGTTTATATCATATTTTTGCTAACATCGAGTTCTTTAAGAAACCCTCCTTTACACTTGCGTTAACAAATTACGCATACTTCATTCTAGAAAAGTAAATATGTAATTTAAAACACTAATTTACTATAGTCTAACTAATAACACATGCTGAAATTGAGAGATGCCGGTAAAAAACAATGGTAGAGCGTAAATAATACACATGCAGAGTTTAGAGTATGTACGTACAAGACGGGTTAAATTTGAATTGTTAAAGCAATATATCATAGTAATTTAAATATAAGAGTTTTATGAGACACAATAAATTAATTTTCGAGCCCGACTTCGCGATACATCAAACGCCCTCTCGGGACCCAGCAGTGGGTCGCGCCCCATAGGTTGAGAAACGATGGGTTTAAATAATTTGTATGGAGATGCAAAACAATTTACCAAGAATATTTAGGCGAGTTTAATTACAAACGTTTAATTTTCTATAGTTATAATTGCGGCAGTCAGTTACCAAAGCAACACCCTTAATCCACGATCCTTGAATTATGATTTCTTTTATTTTATCGGATATCCCAACGTTGGCATTTTTCACATATCCCTGCGCATTAACACTATGTTATTGATGCAAATCTATAAGTTGTACGGCAGAAACACAACATACTATTCACCTTGAAACCATGGAATCAAGTTGAGGTATTGTAACTGATATGGTTGAATGCTCTGCGCAGACTTCAAGGCGCCAATGCAACAGTCCTTTTTTATCTTCCCAGTTGTATCGTGTAAGTGTCGGGAATCACTCGCCCAATTACAAAGTATTTCAGTTTGGCTCTGTGGCTCAAATGTTAGCATGACGCGCTACAAAACTCTGTCTCCTAGGTTCGCATCCTGGATAGAAGTTGTGTTTGTTCCAAAAGTCTGTTTCATCGTTCATTCTAACCTTCATATTATATGCGAGACTTGCCACAGGAATCCTCAATGTGAGAAAGGTACAGCCATTTGCTGCCGTTTTATACTGCCGCGGTAACTCGGTCGTTAGGGCGTCTGACTACCAGGCGAGGGAGAACCGGGATTTTTTCCACCTGTTCAAGCGGCCTTGGCGCCCACGCAGCGTCGTACGAAGTGGGTACCTGGAGGTAAGTAAGTAAGTAAGTAAGTATTTAATGCTCATCTCATGTGCGAGCCATCGGCTGTGCGCACTACATCTATTCGTATTACACAACTATGATTTTTCTTACACACTACACTTTCCATTACATTTCGTATAGGTGTAAAATAGCAGTTCTGGTTGTTTTAACTGTTCTCACTTAAACTAACACTTATTCCTCTTCCTTATCCCGTCTCTGTGCAACACTTCTTTTTCCCCTAACTGTTTGTAAATAAACCCCCACTTTTTCCAATAGTTCCATGTTCCTTTGCACTACGATTGATTTGAACACAGTTTCCAAGCTGATGTTGCGTAGCTTCTCCTCCTGCAGAACGCGCGTGTCCTGACATAAGAATAAATGTTCTGTCCCATCCTCACCATTGCATAATACGCATTTACATATCCCTTCCTCATTTTTTACTGTGTTGTGTCTCCATCCCCCTAGCCTGATCCATGCCAACCCCTTTCTTGCCACCATGCTCACCTTCTTGATGTACGGTACCTGTCCCCATTCCCGCGGTCCCCTTCTTTGGAGTTCGAGCGATCTCTTGGTTTCACATTCCGCTATTGTTTCCTGCCTATCTATATCCTCTAATCTTTGTTTCACTAATTGCAATGTCCCCTGGTCGACGTGTTCCCCCTCCCAGATCCATCCCAGTCCAATTTCGTATAGTTTACCTCTGATCTCTTTCGCCCATGTTCCCATTTCCTCCCCTTGTACCTGTTGCATCAGCGCTTGCCCTTTTACCGAGTTCTCCCTTCTCGATATTAATGTCGCCCAGTATTTAACCCTTCTCAACATACCCCACGTATTCTCCCTTACCAATCCAAGTTCCCGTAGTACGCCGCAGTTTGCAGTGCCCATGCTGATATGCAAAGCCCTCTTGTAAAATGTGCATTGGATTCTGTTTAGTGCATCGCCCCCCTTTGCTCCCCATATCTCCCTCCCGTACCCTATTGACCCTATTAATAATGTACGATACAGTTTTTCCACAAAATGTATATCGTATTTCTCCAATTTCCATACTGTCCGCATTATTTCGTTTGTTATTGCCCCAGCCTTTCCTTGTACCGTTTGCATATGCCTTGTCCACGTCCCTGCCATAGTGAGAACTAATCCCAAGTATTTTATTCTTTTTACCCTTTCTAATTCTTGCCCTCTGAAAGTCCACCTTTCGTCTTTTCCATATACATATCCGTTCTTGAACACCATAACTTTTGTTTTTGTAAGATTTACTTGCAGTTTGGATTCTCTGCTGTATCTTTCCAACCCGTCCAGAGCCCTTTGTAGGCCGGCATTTGTCTCCGAGATCAGAACCACATCATCTGCGAACAAGAGCGCTGGTACCCTTGTCGTCCCGACCTTGGGGGTGTCGGCTTCTTCACCCTCTACATACGCCACTATATCATTTATATAGAGAGTGAAGAGCAGGGGTGACAGAACACATCCTTGCTTTACCCCCGCTTCCGATTTTCGTTTCTCTGTCACGGTATCCACTTGACACCTTACACAGAATTCTACTTTTGAATATATTGCCTTTATTGCGTTTATCATCATGGCCGACATTCCCATTTCCCACAATTTGTCCCAAAGTTTTTCTCTATTTACAGTATCGAACGCCTTTTGGAAGTCGACAAAACAGGTATATAGCTTCCCTCTCTTTTTCTTTAGTTTTTCTTCCATCAATGTTTGGAGTGTAAATATATTGTCCAACGTGGTGCTCTTATCTCTAAATCCGGTTTGTAATGGCGTTATTTTGTCGAATATGTCAGTCCATTTTTTAATTTTCCAGTACAGTATGCTCGTGTAGACTTTACTTAATACTGGAAGTAACGAGACCCCCCTATAGTTGTTTGGATTGTCCATATCCCCCTTTCCTTTGTAAATGGGACAGATGATAGACTGGCTCCAGCACTCGGGGAATAATCCCCTGTTGTACATACTATTAAACAAACGTGTAGCTACTCCCACCATATTGGGCCTTTGTAGTCCTGTTTTTACCATTTCCCCCAAAATTCCATCCGCCCCTGCAGCCTTCCCGCTTTTCAAGTTTTGTATTGCTCGGCTGACATCCGTCTCCGTTATTTCATTGTCTAGGACAGGAATATGTGTCCCCAGAATTGGTTGGAAAATTCCATTTACGCCATTGTTTCCCCCTTCCTCCTCTGGTATTTTGTATAGTTCTGCAAAATATATATCCCATGTTTTTGGCTCTATGGTACTGTTGGTCCCTTTACTTCCCCTTAGCTTCTTTATCACCCCCCATATCGCTCTACTGTCTTTTGTCTCCATTGCTGCTTCTAGCATCTCCGTATTTTTTACTTTCCAATCCTGCTTCGCCTGTTCTATGATTTGCTTATATTTTCTTCTGAGTTCTACATACAGCTGTCTTTTATTTTCACTGTTTAATATCCTAAAATCTCTCAGTGCTTTTTGCAAAGTCTTTTTTGTTTCCCTGCATTTTCCGTTGTACCACCCTCTTTTCGTTGGTTGTTTTATTTTGTGCACTCGCATGTGCCTCCCTGCTCTTGTAATAGTGTGCTGCAACAAGTCTACGGCTCTTTCCACCTCCCCATTTTCCATTTCTCTCTCTATTTGCTCTGCCATCATCAACGTAAACCCGTCCCCCATGATTTCTCCCATCCTTTCCCTTTCCGCCTCGTTCCATTTAAATTTCGGAATTTTCCTAGTTTGTACCCCTTTTCCCTTTTTCTGTGCACTCTGTTCTCCCAGGTTCACCTCATGTGGTTCTGATCTCAGTGACAATATGATTGGGAAGTGGTGCGAATCTATTCTGTCTCCTACATAGAAGTCCCTCAGCTCCCCTATTATTTCCCTCGAACAAATAGCATAATCAATGAGTTCCCCGATTGAGCTATAAATGTATACTCCCCGTCCCGATCTCCAAAATATTTCCCATTTAATATCTCTAGGTTCATCGCTTCGCACATTTGTAATAGCTGCCTGCCGTCCGTGTTGATAGTTTTGTCCTTGCTTTTTCTTCCCCTCCCCCTCCCCCCTCCCCTTCCGATATGACTTCTTCGTCTCCAATTCTGGCGTTCATGTCTCCTAATATTATAATGCCTGCTGTTGGGTCGCTATCTGTTATATCCTCTACGCATTTTGTCAAGTCCTCAAAGAATTTTTCTGAGTGAAATTTTGAATTTTTCGGTTGCCTGTAGGAAACTCTGGGGGCGGCCAGGGCTTCGGCTGTGACCAAGAAAGTGTGGGGCCCAACTCCACACCCCGTATATGCCCTCGTGGCGTGGTACAAAGCACAGGGGAGGATTTTACTTTTTTTCCCTACTGATTGATTTGATTTATTTTACTTCTCCCTTCTGTCTCTTTTACCCAATCGCGAAAATTAGGTTGTAATTGATGCGCGGGCAATAACAAATACGTAGGGACAGTGCGCAATACAGACTGACTGTAGTCCAGGCAGAGTGGGATTTATAAAATTTGGGCTCCTGAACTATCCCTTGTTTTAGGCCCTGTCGATATTATTATTGTTATTATTATTATTATTATTAACCGTTTTGTTTTCATGGTACTTCACTTCCACTAATTGCGTGCTCTGTATTAATAACACTTGTAAACTTTAAAATATAGACGTCTGATTATAAATTATTCAGTAAATTTCAGTTTCTTTTAAAATTGCCACTTTCAATATGCATTTCCCCATACCACACTAATACTGCACACGCACTAAAGGAACAGAAACCAACATTACATTACGGTAGCCACACTGGACGCGAATTAACCAAGAAACAAGGATGTTGATTTGGACCGTTAGTATCCCTCCACTTTACTTGACTTTTAATTTTTGGTATTTAAAATGTTTACATTCGTTTTTACGAGGAACAATTGTACATATTGTTTATGTGACGTGACCTTTGAAAATAGGATCATCATGTAAGAACTTATTTAACCGCTAGAAACTCCTTCCTTCTACGTTCATTCATAAAATAAGCAGGTAAAAGGGATCTGACATGTTCTAATCTGCTATTATCACAACATTAAGAAAATAGTCGATGGTCTTTTTCACTTCTGCCCCTTCAGGGCCTCATTTATGTGCGACCCTAGGTTATAGCATAAGATAGCTTAGTGGCAACCCTCCCCCCCTTTCCTGAGTACAGGGTGTAATACGTGGAATTTTGATGTTTACAGGAAAATCATCCCTTACACCCCGCTTCTGTTATCGCTAATAAGGAACCCTCTCCACTTGTGGTCTGTATTCACCAACTTTCAGTGGCGTGCACATAAATGTAGTAAAGGAATGTGAGCATAAGGGAGTTATGAGTCATTTTTACCACTCCTAGATCCTGCCATCTTTTCCTATATTTTACGTGTTTTGAAAGGAAAGTTGATCAAAAATAAGACTACGTCCCTCTAAAACTACTTCTAGATACGCCACTGTTACATAACTTCGCAGCTTGCACATCATAATACTGGTCTATCACCCAGTAACAGAATTTAAGCCCGTTTAGCGTGAACACAATACAAGCCGATGTAGTGGTTAGTATAACAGCCTGTTTTATTAGTATTTACCCGCTCAATTTATATATTAATTATCTCCGTAACAGTTACGATGAACTAACTCCGTGGCAAAAGGTTCCTTCAATAACAACGGTCCGTTAATAGACTTCCTCATTGGTTGACACGTGGTCAGCACATCGAATCGCATTGCCGCTGTTATCTGGTTTTCTCGATCGGAACCTACTAGTCCACGTAGCTCCCCAATTGCCTTCAAGAAACCGAAATGTTCTGTGATTGCGCTAACTTGAGTTCTAAATATACTTTATGCAAAGATAGGCTAATCAGGATTGACCTACAGTATAAATGGTATCCGAACCACTCTCCCGTGTATCGAACCCGTATCTCCTTGATTACAGGCCGACGACTTAACTACTACTAAATTGGGGATGCCCTATATATTAGGCCCTTACCATTCGACTGTTTCGAAGCTCCGATCATGACATGACGGAAATAAAAATGATAAAGCAAACACAGCCACAGTAATCTTTGCAGTAAAGAATCACCAGTAAATACTTTGAACAAGCCAAAGAAAAGTTTCGCAAAGATACTTCGTAACCTCGTCTTTGAGCTCTGAAAGATGGGCCAAACATTCATTTTGTAACATTTTACTGCCTATTCCGTCCTCAGTAAACCACCGAGCCCAGGTCTTGTAATGTGTTTGACATGATTAACTGAATGGAGTTGGGTGAAGAGAACAAAGGGCGCAATTCTTATTGCTTTCTTACAGAGAGGGGGAGGGACGAACGGACACGTTTTTAATGCTCTTAGCTTCTCACACAAGGCGTGCTTTTCCTGCATTTACTTGAAAGGCGAAAACGTATCAGCAGCGAATGAAGTGAATAACTCGTATATTCGCCCAAGTTTGATTTGATTTCGAAATCCACCCAAGAAAAGTAGCTTCATCAAGATAAGAACAATCCACTGGCGCTGTTGCATAATTTTCAACAGTAAGGGAGCAATCAGGTGTTTACCATGCAATCCTGCTCCCGCGTTGCCAAAATGTTCAGCACGGTCATCATCTTTATTCAGTGCTGAGCATTTGTATCATCACGAACCTCACACGTCGAAAGTAGAGATGTAATATGTATCGTTGTTAAACCTTTTGACAATGAAGCACTGAAGGAAACTGGCAACACTGCAGTACTCGGCTGAAAGGGAAAAAATAAAGATACACACGCGTGAAAGGAAATGTTAAAACTTTTGCTGCTATTCAGTTTCTTCAATGTATGGATGTTGGTTGTGTGTTCGCGGTCTTGGAAAGATTTGATTTTGTTATTTAGCGTCACTTTCCTACCACTTTTGGCTAATCGCGACGACGAGGATGAGTGATGACAGGATGAAATTTGTAACATTTGTAATCTTTGTAACATTTAATTACATCGATGAAACTTTTATTTCTGTTATTTATTTTTCTAAATAAGCATTCAAACCAGAGACCTAAACGAATACGTACTAGTGGGCATGTTAGAGATTTATCCTATAAAAAAAAATTCTTCGTAATAAAGGAGTTAGTTAGTTAACACGAACAGTTTTCTTTCTCTTCGTCGGATACGGTGCACAGTTCACTTTTCCCTTCAACGGTTTCTCATGAGCAGACCTGTCATAAAAAACTGCAAATGGCTAAATATTGATTCGAAGTATTGAATTAATTAATAATAAAATCCTAGGTAGGTCACCCCGTGATAGTCAGACACCATACCACGTTCATTATTGCACTTCAGAAATTGCATTATAATATTAATTGTCAGAAAGGTGTGGAATATTTATTGATGATATGAATGTGAATCATGTAAAGGTAAAATAAAATTTATTAAATCGTTGCACGAATGTAGCTGTTAGAGCCCACACTTCCTATCTCACTTAATGTCCACTATTTTGGACAATTACTTGATTTAGGAATATTTGAAAAATACTGGCCAACGACGAAGCTGCTATGCCTGCAGTCGTTTGTAGAAACCACAGAAAATCTCAGTCCGGATACGAGTGCATCAGCTTAATCTATGGCGTAAACTTGATCTGACTTTTGTAATTGTTATACGGCCCAGATTTGAAAGCACCACTGATGCAAGGCCTCTTGTTGAGTGAGCTTGTCATCCGTTTCTGTTCCTCAAATCCTAACTTATGTTGGCGGGATCCCACCTCACGTAAAAGTGTATCATTTTAAAGAGTGGGAAGTTGCATGAACGTTTACTATACCGTAGCTAAGAAATGCTGACTACAATGACAGAAATAGATTAATGTTGCAACAAAGTTATCGTTGAGAAATCACATCTTGTAACTTGGATAACTAGAAAAGTATTAAAAGAAAGTTTGAACATTGTAATTTTTGACTTCATTGAAACGTGATGAAAAATGTGGGAAGATTTGTATTAGATTCTCGTGTTTACAGTCAAAAATACAATTAACACCTGTTATTGTAAAATATTCTGGCTGCGAATATGAGAGTTGTTGAAAGTTTCCCAATATAGCTATTTCGTTCTTTGATTTATTGGGCTGCTTTAAATAGAATTCGTGAAGGCAACGAAAGCAAGTGAAATATTCATTCGAGAATTAGACTGCAACAATCACTAGCAGAGTTGTCTGTTTCCATTCGAATCGTGCCCGCGGCAAAAGCCAGTTCCGAGCGACCCAGCTGTCCGCTGGCGCCAAAGTGTCGGGAATCGTCTCAAGCAGACCCTCAGTGAGCACACAGGCAATGAATTCGGTTTCTAACTGACACGTATACTTACAAGACCAGGGACGTGACCGGGGATGGAGGATTGGGACAAAATATACTTTGTTCAATTTGGACCAAATTGTCTGTTTTTACCATGTATTTAGTAACAATTGATTTGCTCGCTCACACTCTAAACATTTGTTTCTATGACCCGAAACTCAAGATTATGCTTATTACTTCAAAATTGCTATTACAAAATTGTTAATTTGACTTCACGTAATGGATTTTTAGTTTTCAATATAACGCAGGTGCTCTGCATAGCCATGGAGTCCAACAGCCTTTTTAAAGACAAAAGCCTATCAACGGGTTCTTCGTTGAGCGCATTGAGTCCCATCGCCGCTGTTATCAGACTTTCTCAATAGGAGCCAGATCGTCCTTAATAAGTTTACCGAACTATATTTATTCTTTTGAGTCATCACCCAAATTTTGGAGCTCTGACCACAGTTCGAACCCGGGACCGCGGATAATACGTGGGAGACCTTTTCATGGTAAGAGCATGATAATTACAATGGAATGAGAACCCAGGAGCTAGATATTTTGGCGCCCTAGTAGTAGGGTGACCATAATATTTTGGCCCAAAAACGGGACATCCCAAGGAGATCAGTTTACCTCCTCCCCTCCTGAAAAATAAGTTAGGCCTAATTATAAAATTATTTTTATAATTATACTATCGTTATTATTATTTGAAATATGAACTGTCGTTTTTATAATCTCGGTGTGACTTACACGCACGGTATTTCTGGTTCCTTCTGATCAACCTTTTATGTTAGCCCTACGCTAAAGTTGAGGAGTGCAAGAAGTATTTATCAGAACAATCAATCTTCTGGAGAGCAGCTATATTTTTTCATCAACCGTTTATAAATCTCCTTGAAAACCTTACCCCACACATCTGACGCGAGATTTGCCATTTGAGTTTTTGGTTTGTGTCTTGTACCAAGTCCCTATTGAAACTGCATGTACGCTTCTTGGACATGCTTATGCACTGCTCTACAAATAACGGAACACACGCAAAACAATACAAATTTGTTTAGCATGAAATGTCTCAACTTTATACTTGGTTTTCAAGCTAACACCTAGACTTTTATAAAACGGGACAAATAGTGTTTTTAAATAATATCGAAGGGACGACCGGGACACGTCTCTCAAACGGAACTGTCCCGGTCAAAACGGGACGTACGGTCACCCTATATAAATGACAACATCAATAAGGACCTAATGAGTGAACTGTTGAAAAGAAGAGCGTTTCAAACAGCACGGTGTATTGAAATCGAGAGGTTAGGTTACGATGAAATGTTGCACGCAGAATGAAGCAACAACTGTCTACCTTTTATCATCACCGAAACTTAAGTCTTGATGGTTATTTATATCTCGAGGGTAGCAGCTTTGATGACGTCAGTGTTCATATAATGACGAGTAGATAAATGGTTACTACGAAGTCAACGGTTGTGAACTCGATTTACTTGTCGCCCGGCGTCCAATGTTCCGAATTCTGGACTGGGCATGGATGCGAGTGTCACTTCATCAACTTCATCCTCATCGTCGCGATTAGTCAAAAGTGTCCGAAAAGTGAAGTAAAATAATAAAAATGAATAAAAGTTGAGTCAGGTATAACGACCTGAACGTTTCTGTGTGTGTTGAATCCATGTATCATTGAACTCCTCCTTTAAGAGGCAGATCTTCAAAGTAATCACCTAGGATCTTTCAAAAGTTCAATACCTGTTCAGGAAAAGAAGACCGTTCTAAATCATACTTTGGATAGAAAGTCACAGCAGTAACAATCCTTCTCATAGGCGTGCGCACGGAGGGCAAGGGAGACATTACAATATGTGTGTATTGTCCATCATGAGAAAAAATCACATAAGCACAAGAAGACCAATACAATTCACTAAAAAAAAAAAAAAAAACAATTTCGTGGTTGGTCGACACGTGAGCGTCAAGTTAACATAGACAATGTGTTTACAAGATAACGGTACAGCTCCGAATGACGATAGGAAATGCTCCACCCCAGTGGCGGCGATTGGGTTCCAAAACCGCGGGGCAAAGACAATATTTCCCTTTGAAGATAAAGTTTAGCACAGTGCAAGGACAAAAGTGACGAAGAACAGCGGGCAAGTACCCCCTCGCCCCCCTAATCGCCACCACTGCTCCACCATATTATGACCCCCCTCCGGCCCGTGACAAAACAAAAGACTTTCGAATTTTACAACAGATATACAAGCACATAAATTTCAATGTTAGAGCAACGCTAACAAGTAGACTAACGTCGGGTTGACAAACATGAAGCAATTTTTAACGTTTTGGTTGCTCCGTCACTTGGCCCTTGCATACGCGGACTATGCATTCGGTGATTTATTTACATACGAAATTTAATATTTTGAAACTTGTTTCGTTCTTGATAAGTCGACCCCCGTGGTGGAGTGGTTAGCACATCGCGCTACGACACCAAGGGCCCCGGGTTCAATCCCGGCCTTGGCCTGGATGTTTGTGAGTGTCCATTCATCAATTTCATGATATCATCACTCATCTCCATCTTCGCAAATTAGCAAAAAGTGGCACAAGAAGCGAATTAAAATAAAGCAAATAAATCAATCAATCGTTCCCTATAATTCGACATTAATTTCAGCAATATCAATTTCCAACGATGTGCTTTGTCCTGCAATTATCAGGCAAGTTATATTCACGAAATTATTGTTTCTAGATGTTACAGTCACCTAATGCTTCCAAATTAGTTTGTGTGAGATAATTTCTCCCCCAATTTCTGTTATTAAAGCTTTTACATTCCTGTGATTTGGCATAAGCAACTGGACAAACTTAAAAAAAACTACGACAAAAAGTCACATTTTAAAATTAATATACGATAGGTAAAATTGCTTTTTCTAGCCTCGTTACAACACTGTATGGTATAACCAAATAATTTTGATTGTGAACTATAATAATGTCTTCAGCAATGTATGAACTTTGTTCGGCAACACATAACGAAGTGTTTTTCGCAAGGTTTTTTAGTAAGGCCGTATAAACAGCATTTGGATAAATTTTCAGAAGAATGATAAAAGGCATCTGTCTGTACTATATGTCATTCGGTTTTCTCTATATTTGCTCTGAAAGACCTCCAAGGACTGCACCTGCACCCTGGCGCTGACTCTAACTGACAGTCATCTTGAAACGAGCAAAGGGGCAAATGTTTTCAAGCCGTTTATATTGATGGTGCACTGGTAATGCTGTCAACTTTTTATCAAGGGTCCCGAATTCATGTCCGGTGGAGGCACATATTTGCTTGGATTCCGTTCAAACCCGATTAGGTTTGAACAAATTCTCTTCATTCTCGGGACTTAAATCAACTCTTTAATTATTATCATTAGTATTCAGAAAACGTCACCCACCATTCACTTACTCTGTACGCATTTCTGTGCGGAATTTACTTCCAATTCCAAGTTTTCCTTTAGGGCACCGCCCTGCATAACGAAGTGGGTAGGACGCCACGAGTTCTTAGTTCGATTCCCGACCTGGGAATTGGGGTTGTTTGAGAGAGTCTCTTCTTCAATTTCATTTCTCATTCTTTTCTTCGCGATTAGCCAGAAGTAGCAGAAAAGCGAAGTAAAATAAACTCAATCAATCAGTGAATCGAATCAAACTTTTCAAGGGCCTCTAATAAGGTAGTTCTCAACCTTTTCCAGTACGGGACCCACCCTGAAGAATATTACACTTCACGGGACCCACAAGTATGGGTGCCGGCAGAATTACTTGAAGGGGTGTGCACCCAGTTTATAATAGTACGTGTTTTTGCTAACATCGAGTAATTTACGAAGCCCTCTTTTACGCTTGCTTAAACAAATTTCACATACTTCAGTCTAGAAAAGTGCCATACATATATAATTTTAAAAGCTGAATTTGAGAGATGCCGGTGAAAAGCAATGGTAGGGTGCGCATAACAGAAATGTAAAGCTTAGACTACGGACAACACGGGTTGAATTTAAAATATTGAAACAATATATACTAGTATTTTAAATGTAATAGTTTTGCAAGACATTAAGTAAATTCTCAAGCTCGACTTCGCTACCCACCAAACACCCTCTCGGGACCCAGCTGCGGGTCGCGCCCCATAGGTTGAGAAACGATACGATCCAATGCTTTATTCCCCCCTAGCACTTGAGTCGGACAGAAACAAGTTTGGGAAGAATGCTTCTGCAAGCTGTGTCAGTTTATGACGCCTCGAAGTCTGGAGAAGGGTCGGTGAAGGGTAGAAATGAAGGAAGGAAAAAGATAACGTTTGCTTCCACAAATTAAACCTGCAATAGCATAATTTTACTTGGATTCTCTTATTTTAAGTTTGCAGCTGAAGCAGCAGGCAAGTTGTCCATCACTATGTTTATAACTATGCCACATGCAATACAAAATTTGAGGATTGAAAGAAAATCGCTAAGGAGACCGAGGACAATGGTAAACTATAAAATAACACGACGTACTTCGCGACAACATCAAGGGGATAAGGTGTATACAACCTCTCGCCTCACAGAAAGCAAGTTCAAGAGAAGTACAATCAATAAACGATTTTTCAAACCCATATATTTTATCTTCCTATTTTTTTTATGGGTATGTCCAATGATATTTTGTGCCTAAAATACACACCCTTCTGTCTCCCTATTTTTCCTGTTGTATTTTCAGGTTAGTGTTGCCCACGGGACGAGACAGGACAGGCTTTCAAAAATTCGAGACGAGACGAGATTGACCATGTGTCATAAGACAAACGAATATTTTCGAGACGAGACAGCATTTCCACGAGACGAGACAGGCCAAAGTCTCGTCTCGTGGGCAACACTATTTCTGGTACAATGGAAATATTACGGGACGGTTTCCTTAACTTCATATTTACCATGGACCCTGCAGTACGTGCTCAAGACACTCGATCCAAATAATCTTTGCGATTAACTGAAAGTAAGCGAATGAAATATATCTAATCAAACTATAAACAATTTTATTGGCATACGTACATTCACTAAAGTTCCAACCAACCACGGTTAAGTGGTGAGATTAACAGCCTCCAGAGCCAGAGGTAAGCGGGTTCAACGCTGGTTAGGCATAGACGATTCATTTTGTTTTTGCGATTTTAATGCCATTACTTCATCTTTCTACGGTGAAAAGCAACGTAAAATATCCAAAATCGGACACAAAAATAGAAGAAACTCTCCCTATTAAGCGTAAAATAGCCTATGCAATTTAAATTTAGTCATGGGCGGATTAACTGTGAAATGAGATACTCTCGCCCGAAACGTCTCAAAATATTATTATAAATTGGATGGCCGAGTGAAATTAAGAAAGTATCAGCCCTTGTACCTCCATCGGAGTAGAGGTCGGTGATCCTCTATGACTAGGGAACAGCATTATTCTATATAGTTCACTTTGTTCACAGATAGGTTGATCGAGACTGGATCACGAGGAGAGGGGAATGCTGCCACTCCTACAATATCTTGTTATCAAATTTTTAACTGTAAATATTTTAATGAGAAATGAAAATAAAATACACTGTCCTCTAGGGATGTTCCCTACCAATGTTTCTAAATTTCTTTTGTTCATAAAATGATTTAATGTAACGTGTATGGAAGGGAAATTCACTTAGTAGGCCTAGCAGTAAGGCACAGTTCTTGCAGTAATAATAAAATATTACTAATTGCCAGAGCTTAACCGTGATCGATTGCGTCGCAATCGATGTGGCAACAGATGGGGACGAGTAATACAATTCGACAAGAAGTGAATTTTGACGCGAACCAAGTTTCAGCACCGTTCAACGTGAAAGCTTTATGGGTTATTTTCAATGAACGCTGTTTCAAAGTACGCGAGCTATATTTCCGCATTTCTATTCGTAATGTCACTGATTGGGAATGACATTCTAAGAACGTGGATTTTCATGAATCATTAGGTGAGTGAGTGTGTGAAGAAACGCGTCTCCTCTGACTAAAAGCGCAAAGTTAGAGTACAGACCCGTGGTAGCAGCGTGCCAAAGATTTATTGGCGGTAGAGGAGAGGGGGTTGCACGTAATTTTTAATATATCCCATAGGAAACTTCAAGTCCGTGCTTCTTATGTACATGGATACAATTCGATATCCCCACTCTTTCCCTTGCAGGAATAATGCGGCGAATTCAGCAGTCCTTCAAAAGCCGCCCCTTCGCACTCTGTGATGTCTGAAACTGAAAATACTAATATCTAGGTATATTACCTTTAAATAAATGGTTCTCAACCCTTTTCAGTTCGGGACCCACCTTGAAGGATATTACACTTCACGGGACACACAAGTATGGGCGCCGGCAAAATTACTTGAAGGGGTGTGCACCCAGTTTAAAATCATACTTTTGCTAACATCGAGTACTTTAAGAAGCCCTCTTTTACATTTCCGTAATGAAATTAAGTATACTTTCTTCAAGAAAAGTAAATATGTGATTTAAAAGACTAATTTACTCTAGTCTAACTAAACACGCATGATGAAATTGAGAGATGCCGGCAAAAAGCGATGGTAGAGCGCAAGTAATAGACATGAAGAGCTTAGACTTCGTACAAAAAGAGTTGAATTTAAATTGTTAAACAATGTATCTTAGTAATTAAAATGTAATAAGTGTTTGAGACACAAAAAATAAATTTTCGAGCCCGACTACGCGACACACCAAACGCCTTCTCGGGACCCTGCAGTGGGTCGCGCTCCATACGTTGAGAAACGACGCGTTTAAATACATTTTTAGCCATTGGTATGAAGATATTTTACCAAGAGTTTTACTTAACTACAAAGATTTAAATTTCCATACTTGTAATTGTGACAGTCAGTTAACAAACAACACCCTTAATCCACCATAATGCAATTATCATTTCTATTATTTTAACGGTTATCCCAACGTTAGCATTTTTCACATGTCCCTGCGCATTAACACTATGTTACACACGCATATCTCTAAGTTGGAGGACAGAATGACCGGAAGTATGGGCTTGCTTACTATTCACCCTGAAACCACAAAATCAAGTTGAGTGATTGATACTGATATGGTTGAATGCTCTGCCCAGACTTGAAGGCGCCAATGCAACAGTGTCTTTTTATCTTCCCAGTTGTATCATTTACGTGTCGGGAATCACTCGCCAAATACAAAGTATTTCAGTTCGGCTCTGTTTTTTATTTTTATTTTTTTATTTGATTTAGTTTATTTTACTTCGCGTTTTGTGCCTCTTGACTAATTTGCGAAGATGGGGATGAGTGATGAAATGATGAAATTGATGAATGGACATTCACAAACAACAAAGCCCGACCGGGATTCGAACCCGGGACCCTTAGTTCGGCTCTGTGACTGAATGGTTAGCGTAACGTGCAAAAAAACTTGGTGTCCTAGTTTCGCATCCTGGATAGAACCTGGACATGAAATTGTGTGTGTTCCAACAAACTGTTTCATTATTCATCCTAACCTTCATATTATATGCGAGACTTGCCATATGAATCCTCAATTTGGGAAAGGCACATCCATTTGCAGCTCTTTTCTTCTGATTGATTTGATTTATTTTATTTATTTCTTCTGTCTCTTTTGGCCAATCGCGAAGATTAGGATGAAATTAATGCAAGGGCAATGACAAATACGCATGGGCAGTGGGGAACAGACAGACTGACTGTGAGTCTAGAAGCCAAAGCCCCGTTTGTCGTCCAGGCAGAGCGGGATTGATAACATTTGGTCTCGTTGACTATTCCTTGTTTTGGGCAGTATCGACATTATTTATTATTATTATTATTATTATTATTATTATTAAGAGTGTTCTTATCATGAAACTTCACTTCCACTAATGGCATGATCTGTATTAATAGCACTTGTAATCTTTAAGATATAGACATCTGATTAAAAATTATTCTGTAAATTTAGTTTCTTTTAAAAGAAACTGCGACTTGCAAAATGCATTTCACCATACCACACAAATACCGCACACGCACTAAAGGGAAATAAATGAAAACTACTGGTAAAATTCTAGCCAATTTTGATATGTCGCACGACCTCCTTCCCATTTAAATTTCTGAAGTTGAATTCAAGATGGCGGACATCAGGATGGCTGCCGACCATGCGGGTGACGTCAATGTGGTTCCCCCTTGGCCAGGCAACGATTGGTCATCGCCATTTTCACGTTCCATGTCTCAGTGGTCTTATACCGGGGGTGTTAAGTGACTTATTGAGCCACCCTGTATGTATATTTATACATATAAATTTAAATATAAAAATCCACGGTCGGTTTTATTTATTTTTTTGCTTTTGACGTCAGTCCACAATAAAACTTCAACTTAGATTCTATTTTGTATAACCTTACTTGGTGCCTTGTACACAGGATATCCTTCTTGTTATTTGTTAAGATAATACATTCAACTTAAGAAATCGTATTAATAATAAGTTGAGATAGGATTATTTATGTGTAAAATATTTGTGCTCTACGTAAGAAAGTGACAAAGAACTGTACTGTATGATCGTGTGAGCAGACTTTTTCGTTGCAGCTGTACGGGATTAAGGGATTAGCGAGCTAGCGACAAGTAGATCAGTGGTACAAACATGGTTTGAACGTCGATCTCGCCGTCTCAGGACGAAGCAGCCGAAATAGGCTGGAATAAAACACTTGAATGCTGGGGCAATTGAATGTAGTTTTGTAAAAAGTGGTACCATAAATCTTGCGCGAGAATGAGCGAAGAAGAATTTGCGAAATTTGAGTTGCGTTTAGAAGATATTTTCTTGCACGATATGCTGCGCAGTGTCAGAAAGGAAAATATTAAGGATGGAAAAGTGAAAGTGCACAGGGTGCTCAAAAATTAACTGACGAAAATGAAAAGAGCATTAGCCTCACGACAGTTTCCTTATTTACGAAGCAGAGTAGAGAAGAGGATAGGGAAGAGCAGCTTAAATATAGGGAAGAGGATATCTTTGGCTGCAAGTCGTTTCACTCTTCTTCCTTTAGAAAGGTCCGACCATTAAAATTCAAATTTCAAGACAGCAGGGGATACATTATTTTCATTATTGTAATGGTTGTTTCTACATTCTTAATTTTTTGAGGACGCATTTGGAGATGTTCATGCACCACTGGCAACCCCCGTGCGCACTACTATATGCCCTCACATATCAATTTTAATTTGCTTCATATGTACAAGCTGTTTTTTTGAAGGTGTGTTAATATCGGTTGTTTTATAGACCAAAAGAAAGTAAATTGTACACTGTTACTCTTCTGTGTACTTATATAGGCTATATATACACTCTCTCTCCATTATTAGAGTTTATCCGCCCTTGTGGCACTCTTTCTCATCCTATTACTGTGTTTATATATATATATATATATATATATATATATATATATATATATATTGGTTACTGAGACTCCTTGTTGGCGTAGTGGTAACGTCGCCGCCTTGTAATCAAAGGGTCCTGGGTTCGAATAACTAGTTGAGGCATAACATGGTTAGGTTTCCAGTTTAAACTGTAGGTCTAGTCCGGTCCATACTGTATGTAAAGTGGACTTAAAACACGAACTCGATCAATCTATAATTTATTTTTACTGAAAGGTGCTATTCGGAAACGAGCAAAGCGTTTTCGTTACTTACGAAAAATTATCCAACTTTAACCCACAGAATTATAATCGAAACGTTGTTTTATATATCTCGGCTATGACTGCCTTGAAAAGTTAAAGGAAGTAACGATTGTTAAATGTCGGTTGACTCATTATCTTAGTACAATAAATTCTGGTTTCGAATTCCTATGTCAGTTTCATCTGTATTACGTGGCAATAAATAATTCATTAGAGCCAGAGATATATAAAGAGACAGTAAACATATCATTTTGGGGGAAGGGGTACTGACTGCATTTACGTACAGTATCGGACAGTATTAAAAAAAAGTCGGTAATTGCTTTGGTAATATATCAAAAGGTTGATTTCTGGTTAAATATTTTTTTTATTATTTCGTTGTTGTTAATTTTATCGGAAGAAGAAATTCTTACACTCTGCAGAAGATAAATCATGTATTAATTTCCGAATAATAATTAATCACCATTATATATCATATGTATGCATATCATTAACATTCTTCTGTTACGCCTTGCATGTATCCTGCAGCGAACGACGGAAACCTGTCAAAATATTTCATCGCAACCAAAGCAGTGGGACAAAGGCCACGGCTGTAGAAATGCAGGATCCAACGAACTTCTGTTTCAGGCGCCAAAGCGTCTGGATTTGTGTCGCTGAGAGCTCGAGTTTCGGTTTCGCTTGTAAGTGAGTGAACACTTATATACACAAGCAACACTGGCGTGTGCATGGGGGCAATTGGTTGAGAATACAGTACTCCCCATATGGTTCAAGCTCGCTGTACAATTAACTTCAACTGCAAATAAAGATGGCGAAATGGTGTGAACGTTGTCTGCTATCGCAATTGTCCCCAATGGTGTAGTGGTAACGGTATCACATGTAATGATGCGGTCCGGCGTTCGATCACCATTAGAGCCTCAGCGGCTGTTTCCATTGGATGATATTCAGCCAACAACTTCCCCCACAATTGTTAGCGCGAAATCACACCCATTGAAATGATTCCGGCAAACGTTTCGGAGCGTGTTGTAAACACACTTTATACGCATTGCTCCTACAGTGCCTGTGGCAGTGATTAAAGGTGCAAAAATAACGATTATATTCTAAATGTAGTCCTACATTTTGTTCAGTCTCTTAACAATGACCAGACTATCTATCAGAATATATAAAACGATGTGTAGGGCCTCACACAACCTTCAATCGCCGCTAATTTGGAGGTGATTTGATGTGAACAAGAAAAAGCATAGATTCAATATTGACATATTACTTTGAGGTTTAGAAAATGATAAAATATGTGTGTAACACTGGTGCAATAATTGGTTCCCTTTTAATTAATGATTATAATTTTGCAATTATTATAATTATTATATAACTGCACTAATATAAACAACAAAGGAAGAAATGATTCATTAGAAAATAGTTTCTTGAATTTTAAGGTTAAAAAATATCAATATCTATTCATGTCACTGCTTGGGAATGACCTACTAAAAGCGCGGATTTTCATGAATGACTAGCATGTGAGTCAATATGTGAAGAAAATCGTCTCCTCGAATTAATAGCGCGGAGTTAGAGTAGAACCCAGAGAACCCTGGTAGCAGCAGATTTTCCATTTATCCTTTAGGAAAGTTCAATTTGCTGCTTCTCATGTAGTACATGCATGTGAAATATTGAGTTCAGAGTGCTGAAAACGTTTCTCCCCTACTTCTCTGTTGTTACTAGCGTTTTAGATGAGAGTAATTACGTTTTGAACGTAGTTTCCCCCTTTCGCTGTAAGTAGGGTTGCGAGATTTCTAAAATAAAAAAAACGGGACATATAGACATGGATATAGTTAAATTTATTTTTATAACATTTTGAACATTACAAAATCAATTGCAATTTAGAGCGGGCGTGTTTCGGCCGTCTCTATCGCAAAGATAACAATGAGTCGAAGTGGTTGGTAGATGAGAGCAAATAAATACAGACGCGCACAAATATTCTCGTAGGGAATAACGTTAGTGCCTCTATTACTCAACCTTACAAGATATAGGTAAATGAATGTCACCATTAAAGAGAGTACTTTATGTTGGTTACCGAAGATTCCGAAAATGTCGGTTCTCAGTATATCGATATTTAGAGGCCATATTTTCGAGTAGACATAACGGATCCCGTCTATCGATGGTTTCAGCAACCGGCCTCCGTGGCGGAGTGGCTAGCACAGCGCGCTACGACGCCAAGGGTCCCTGGTTCGAGTCCTTGTCCCCGCAACTGCTTTCTCTAACGAAATTTCCTGACACTCCACTCATCTCCACTTCAAAATCAATGGAATAATGAAATAAGTAAGTTAAGAATGGATGACCACAATTAGAGGCAAACCAAAAGAGTGATCATGTGAGAAGTCGACCCCATCCTTGAAATAATTTGATTTCGATCAGTCAAGTATGAGTTTTTAAACATTTAACAACGTTTAAGATGAAAATCTTTTTATTGCATGAATGCGTGCGTTTTGTTGGTTCTCTTGCTACCGCGTTTGCTATTCGTTTCTCTGCAACGTAAAGTTTGGGGGACGGTCGAGATTCTAACCCGAGGCCACGTGATCAACAGCTTGATATGCTTTGCCCAGATGTTGGCTCGTTTTCCCCGTCGCACGGTAAAACTAAAAAAGGAGCTCCCTCTCCTATCAGGAGAAAGAAAACCTCGCGAAGTGACACACCGTAGACTTCGTGACGTGAGGTGAGGTGATACTCATTTAGGGCTAAAAGGGGCTAAAACATCACCCTAGTTGTTGCAATCAATGGCAGAGTTGCGATCCAGTCCCATGTCTTCATCTTTGCTTATGGGTGCGAGAAATCCCCCCCCCCCCTTTCCTTTCCCTTCTCATTTCAAGTGCTGGAGAGTAAACTTATACCTTGCAAGTGTCAGTCTCAGAATATTACGAGTATAGAGTGAGTTTTAGATACCGGGGTTCAATATCTCGAAATACCGGTTACATCGAAGATGCAGAAAGTACCGGAAAATAGCGAAGGTACCGTTTCGATATATCGATATTTCGGTGTTGTCAATACCTGATATTCTGGTATTTTCAAGTAACGGTAAATCAATAACTCCACCATCTTTAAAAAGTATCACGTTTCTTATCATTCATATTTATTTTCTAATCACACATTTATACATATGCACACATGTGGAGGCTGTGTGCCTGTGCAGTGCTTCTTTCGGAAGAAAGTATTCAGGTACCGTTTCTAAATTCGTAAGCAACATAAAAGGAATATCCAAAGTTAATAAACAACTATTTATACTCTGTTATTTACAGCTCGTTCAATTTAAAATTCTACCGCAGTCCGCCCATTTACGAATACCTAACGCAATGTATGTTTTTTGTTTGTAATGGTAACACGACGGCTGAATAGTCACGTAGCTTGGTGTGGAACGAAGAGGCAAGGCAATTAATACTTACTCTCATGATGCTTTTCCGGTGGGTTCAATTTTAAATTGAACGCACTGTATATTTTACGTGGCTTTTCTTCCTGTTTTCTTAATCGCGACGATTTTACATTTTGATACTCCTAAGCAATAATTTTGTATATTCACACGTCAACCTGCCATTATCCTTCACATTTATGTTTTTACTTTATCAGTGACTCACTGGCAATTGCCATAATGCATAGTCGAACATCTAAGGAAAAGAAGGTCGAAAGAAGATATTATCGCACTGCGTCTCGGTTTTATTTAGGAGTGAAGCCGTTGCACATTACTCTGTCGCGTCTGAACTGAATCTCCTACCTGCCCCAAAGGAACGATTGATTGATTATATTGCTTTACTTTACTTCGCTTCTTGTGCCACTCTTGACTAATTTGCGAAGATGAGGATGAGTGATAACATGATGAAATTGATGAATGCACACTCAGAAACTTCCATGCCCAAGCCAGGATTCGAACCCGGGACCTCTGGCGTCGTAGCGCTATGTGCTAACCACTCTGCCTTCTGACTAACTTTGTTTTGAGTCCACGGTTTGCATGACAGGCTAATCGGGAAGGACCTACAGTTTAAAGTGGGATTCGAGCCTCTGATCAATCTACCGCAAGCAGGCATGAAAGTTCGATCTCGGAATCCTTTGATTACAAAGCGACAGCGTTGGGCATGAAACAATTACGGAGGCCCTTATCTTTGAAACGGTAGGCAGAATATGGGTGTAACATCATCATATTGACTCTTCGTCGTCGCCTTGTAATAAAGGGGTACCGGGTTCGATGCCCGGTGGAGGCACATAGTGGTTTGGATCCCACTTTAAACTGTAGGTCCAGTTCCGATTAGGCTTACTGTGCATAAAGTGGACTTAAAACACCAAATCAATCAATCAATACTGACTCTTCTTTTTCTTGCTTCGTGTACATGGTGTGAAATCACTGTTTGAATCTACACGCACGTGCGCGCTAATATGTATACGTAATTAAATACAACATTACTAATTACAAAATCACTAAATATTTAAAAATAACATTATTAAATACATTTAAAGCAATTATCTTTTTACATTTATAAATATCAGATTTGCATCAAGTAGCAAACTGATTTCCTTACTAAGTGGTTAAAGATGTCAATTAGTTTCAAAATTGTTGAAATTGTTTTATTATGGAACAGCTGAAAGATTTATTGATTGAATTGGTTTATTTTTCTTCGCTTTTCTGCCACTTTTGGCTAATCGCGAAGATTGAAAGGGCTGATATACAATGAAACCGATGAAGGGACACTCACAAATACCCATGCCCAGGCCGGGATTCGAACCCGGAACCTCAGGTGTCGTAGCACGCTATGCTAACCACTTCGCCACGGATGTGAAACATTGTGTTTAGTTTTTCTATTAATATAAATCAATTACGTTTCATTCTTATATTTATTGTCCTTTCTTGTTTCACTTTAATTGTGAATACGTTGCTATTGCTGCAGATCTGTTAATGATCGTTTGAAAGAGAGATTGTTGGGGAAATACCCCCGTTGCACCTTGCCCTTGGACCTCTCCGCTCCTAATAGTTCTCATGCACTATCATCCGTTGAGAGGAGATCGTTTCGAGGGATACTGAGCAATCCAGTGTTACGGTGAAAAAACCTTCCTTCATTTCCCTTCAGGTGACAAGAAAATAACAAAAAATCAAGTATAAAGAACAGATTGAACTGTTTGTGACATTTTGATCATTTTGGTAAGATGGTACGGGTAAGATGTACATGGTGAGATGTCACTTACCATGTTTTACACCCGAGCCCTTCATTTAATGAATTTATTTTGACTGTGATTTTAGTTTTACGTTCAGTTACTCAGCGCTGGACCTAAAGTTAACTTCTCAGCCAAGACCTTGGGGTGCACGAGTTTGGGGTGGCTTTTCTTCCACTTTTGACTATTCACGACGATGGATCATGATTATGTTAAATGGATGAAGAGACACTCACAAAACAGTCTCGTTCAGGCTGACGGGACTCGAACTCGGAGTGTACGGTCACTCAACGCACTCGTCCACAGAGTCGAACCTTTAGAAGTGGGGAAATTAATCTTTTCACACCATATTTCTCAGGAAATTACGTTACGACTATGCGTCAATAAGTGATTGAAAATATCATTATATTTTAACTGACATTAAAAGTGTTGTTGAAAAGCCGTAATTTCTTTCTATAAAAATATGTTTCAAAGTATGGATATTTGTGTAAGAATAGAATTTAATCGGTAGGTTTTTAGAACTACAATTATATAGTTTAAAACTTTGTTGAAGAGTTTTATTCATTTTCTAAGATTAATTCATATTAATATGATACTTTTGGAGGTTAAGGCTTTCATTTTAAACCTAAAATTCCCAATCGGTTGTTCGGTGTAGCCATAGGCTAGAAAACACAACACTGAGCGGCGCATAATATGCTGACGGTAGTGACTTGCAACAACTCTTTAGTTCTTTACCTGAATATCCAGGAAAAGTAACTTGTTTATCTAAAATAATTAACTTATTCTACACATGTTTATGTAGTTTATTTATTTATATTAATATCGTTAGAATAAAATACAAAATTTGCTTAAACGTTTTCCTTCTAAATGCTTTGAATTCAAAGCTTTATTCTTCCATAGCATTTGAACTTCAGAGGGAAACAAGCATGAGAGGAATGATTGGCGCCTCGAAGTCCGGACAAGAGGCCGCGAAGAGTAGGGACGAGCAAGGGAAAGTAACAATTATACCAATACAAAATTAGATTACAGCTGTAAAAATTAGTTGCATTTTGTTACTTCCAGTTTGCAAATGCAGCAGTAGGCAAGTTGTCATCGTGAATATTGTACACATTGTTGTATGCAATAAAAATCGATGATCGAAAGAAAAGTTGTAAGAAATCCGAGGACAATATCAAAATGTCATAGAATACGGCACACAGCAGTGACAAGAGAGCGGAGAACGTGGTGCAGTGCGACGTGCACACGAAGCGAAAGTTGGTTGCTAACAACGTAGAATTGTCATTAAAATCAGTGGCGGAGATTGGGTTCCAAAACTGGGGGGGGGGGGGCAAAGTCAGTTTACTTTGGTGCATAAGATTTAGCATAGTGTGAGGGCAAAAGTGGCATAAATAAGGGGACAACAGCCTCCCTCGCTCCCCCTAATCGTCGTCACTGTTTAGAATTCTAATTGTAAAAATTAAACGTGCTAGTTGCTTAGGAGAGTTCAGTTTAGTGCTGTCAGCATATTTTATGATCCTGTGATCCCGAGTGGCTGTCTCTTGATATATTACAGTTTCCTAGATACAGTGTGTTACTTCGTAACATTGTATATCTGACAATTATAATACAATAAAATGTTCAATACATCCAAATGTCAACCTCTCTTCCACGTAGTACAACCTCGACTGCATTGTGCAGAAGAAGGAGGTTCTAGCGCTTGGATTCACAATCAGTATAATCCTCTGTGGGGTTTGCGTTATATGTTTGTCCCTTCATCAATTTCTAACATTCATTTGAAACCTCGCAATTAGCCAGAAATGGTAGAAATGCGACGTTAAATAAACTAAATCAACTAACAAAAAATTCTCAACGTACAAACACAACTGCATAAAATATATGTGACGCTTCGAAAGACGGTATTTTGAATTTATTATCCCTTCCCATGCCTTGGATTGCCTCGAATGTAAATATTCCTTACGTTGCTTAACTAAAATTATACCCTAGGATAGTGAAATGGTAAACATTAATGAAGCGACAGAAAAATGCAACGTATAGCCTTTAACGTTAATCTGAATTGCTTTTCTTCGGTTAATCGTTAATGAGCATTAATGGTGGAATGCAGAAATAAATGAAAGAACGAACACAATGATATATCTATGCCTTACTCAGGATTCTAAATTAGGGCTTCTGGCTTCGTAGCTACTCCTTCATGCAGACCGGAAGGTGAAAAAAAAATTAATACAATACAGTTGATTTGATTTGAATATTATTATTTAGCGTCGCTTTTCTTTCCCTTTTGTCTAGACGAAACGATGGGATGAGTAATGATACGATGAAATTGATGGAGAGCGCCCACAAAGGAACACCCAAGTAGCGTCGTAATGCGCTGTGCTAACCTTTCCGCCACGAAGGTTAGTTGCAATAGATTGATCGATTGATTTGCTTTATTTTACTTCGCTTTTTGTGCCACTTTTGGCTAATTTGAGAAAATGGGGATGAGTGATGATATGATGAAATTGATGAATGGGCACTCACAAGCATCCACGCTCAGGCCGGGATTCCAACCCGGTACCCCTGGTGACGTAGCGCGATGTGCGAACCACTCCGCCATGAGGGCCGGCAGCTACAATAGAGTCGAATTTACTGAATGAGAACATATACGCATTGATTGATTGATCGATTCATTTGGTGTTTTAATTCCACTTTATGCACAGTTAGGCTAATCGGGACTGGACCCTCAGTTTAAAGTGGGTTCCGAACCACTATATGGCTCCACCGCATATACCGTTTTAAGGGGAAGTTTAACTACATAGCTTTCATTTTTTACTATCCCTTCAACGGAGCGTGCTGTTGACAATATCACCCGCAGTACGGCCGTGATCGAGAATGTGTGGAGCCATATCTTCTGCTTGAAAGGTAGCACCGTAACATGCACAAGAAAGAACTTTACCTTTTGTAGCACTCGCCCACACACATTTTAATGGCATAACCTCTGCCTAGGGCTTCGCTGTTCCCCTAAGTACACTTGTTTGTGTAACTTCGTAAATATTGTCTCAATAAAGCCACACTAAGGAAATGAACACTCTTCCTTTTACTAAAACTGAATTTTTTGTTGGCCCTTTATTTTATTACATAATTTATTTTAATCTCAATCAAATAAACATCTACATATTATTCACGTTTAGAAACGGGAAGAGTATTTATATAGTTTTTTTTTACCTTGTCATTTACCTTGTCATTTTAAAATTAATGGAATTAATATTTTCTTTATGATCGTAGATGGTAAGTACATGTGTAGTTTCCAGGCATTATTTATCATAAAGGAATAAAATCAATGTTTTCTACTCGAGGTTTTCCCCTTTCCCCAAAAATGTCTGTTGTAGAACATTAGCAAAGATACCCTTATTTCATTGTCCTCTCTGTTGTTTTATGTAAGTAAGAATGTGCATTAAGGATGATACGCATATAATAATTCGAATATCCCTGCGTAAGAATTTGTATGTTATCTATTTATATTTTCTCTTCAATACACGCACATAAACAACACGACAACAAGAGCAGGACACAGAATGTAACTTAAATGGAATTCTATCAACTTCAACATACGAAATAATGGGTTTCCTACTTTGTGAAGCTGATACGCAATGGAGAGATAGATGAACGTGATAACGGGCAGCTTAGCAAGTCGCATTGCTCCTTTTCTGCAAGAGGGGAGCGTACTTGTGTTCCCCCGCGACGTTGTCAGGTGTGGAGCTTATCAACTTTTCAAGTCGCACTTTAAGCAGAGAGGGCGGGAAGTGAAGACGACAAAAAGTGTGGCAACGTAGCAAAAAAACTCATGCACGGCGCAGTGGCCGCAGAGGTGAATCGCATAAAGCAACAGTGTTTCCAAACACGGTCCTTAGAAAAAGAACTACATTGAAGTTAAGGACTCAGACCAAGGTAAAAAAAGGTAAAGTGTTCCCCTGTGCATAGCACCACGCCATGAAGGCGTATAGGGGGTGTGGGGGTAACGCCCCACACTTTCTTGATCCGGTCGTGAGTGGGAGTGATGTGATCAGCATCACGCCCCTGACCGCCTTTACCACCCAGGGTTTCCCCCAGGTACCCATGTTATTCGACGCTGGGTGGGCGCCGGGGCCGCTTTCACCGTTAGAAAAGTTCCCGGATTTGAACCGGCCGGGGGTCGAACCCGGGACCTTGAGCATGGTAGTCAGACGCGTTACCGACTGAGCCACCGCGGCCACTCAGACTCAGACCAAGCACTTAGCTTTTAGACGTAAGAACACTTGTCTCCGTCTCTACAATGTGGATTCTGTGTTCGAATCCTGTACGAGTTTAGGGAGCTTCCAGACCAAAGTGAGAAGCGAAGCATATAACTTGGAAACAAACACTCAAAAGTATATGTGACGTTTCGAAGTGACATGACAAGGTGCACATGTCGAGTCGCATTGCGTCGTTCTAATCTGGTGGCGTCTTCTGGTATGCTTGCTTATATTCTTAAGAGGTGCGTGTTGCTTGTTACTTCGGTATGAACCCCTTAGTTTGTACACACTATTATTATTAATATGAGCGTTTATATATATGAAATATTCGATAAAATATAAATGAAACATTCGAACCAATGCTATTTTGCTATATTTTACTTCGCTTTTTATGCCACTTTTTACTAATTTGCGAAGATGGGGATGACTGATGACATGATGAAATTGATGAATAAACACTCACAAACATCTATGCCCAGGCCAGGATTCGAACCCGGCACCCGTCCGTCGTTTTCGAACCAATTGCACACGACAAACATCATGTGTCGCTTACGTGTTTCTCGCAATGAGCGTTGCCGTGTTTCTCCCGTCTGGGGTCGTGCCCACGCGTTGAATGGTTTCTTACGGAGAGACTTCAAACCGAAGTTACAGGGAACAAGTATCACATAACGGCGGCAAGTGACAATTAAGGTTCAAATCGAAGTGACAAGTTACAAGACACACGGACCACTTTAGTCTATCACAAATCATTAAAATGCGAAAGCCCGAACACCAGACCGATGCGACATAATTCACGATATTTAGAAAACTGCCCATTCTGTGCAACACGGAAGCAATAAGCGAGACGTGCAACTTGTCACATTGCTTTGTTTCGAAATGTTGAATTCATTAGTGTTGCAATTGTCTCAAAGCGATACGTGTCACTTGTCGCCTTCCACTTCGGTCTGAAAGTTCCATGAATGTTATGCATCATGTCGTCTTGGTCTGTTGTTGGCGGATATGAGAAGACTTGCATATAGACCAAGGTAACTGTGTCACTTGTCACTTCGATATAACCCCCCACCCCTATTGCCCCGTCGGTTGTCACTTTTGAACAGAAATCTCCATTCTTATTTCTTTAAAAAAATATTATTATTATTTCGTTATCAATTCATTTTTCTTCAGCATGACAGAAACAAGTAACGAGATGTTACCAATAAAGTCTGAAAACTCTGCTATTTGTTTATTGGCAATGGAAGAAAATGTGCTTTAGAAATGCATTTATAGTGCATTTACTAGTGTTATATTAAAACCAACTGATAATTTGTTATGGGACATACAAAAGTCACCTTTGTAGAGTATTGTTCGAGTATAGGAATAGAGTATAATAGAAGAACAGATTTGGTTCCAAAGTTTTAAGTTGGCAACATTGACAGCTCGGGAGCAACAGGACGGCCAGGCGAGCGGGGAAGCCCGGCGGCCGCCGAACGAACCTTTCCTTGCCTCTCAACCCCCTGCGATGTTCGGTACCAATACATGCGAAATAGATCCAAGATTTTACACACCCACACTTCACGGTACCAAGGGATGCGATTAAACACCACAGTTTTACACAGCCTTGAAGGTACCAGGTTTCACCAGCAGGTGGCAGAGTGTAACACAGCGACATAAACACTATTCCAACAAATATGAACTTTTTGGTACCTTCAAAATACTTCGCGTACATGTCGAAAGGGGTCTCAGGAGTCTCGCAATGGCCTTTTCCTTATTGGGACCGGCAAAAAGTCCCAACATTTTTTTTGGTCCCATTAAGAAAGGTGTTTAAAGATACGCCGGTCCTAAGAAGAATATATCTGCGTACCCACACACACACACACACACACACACACATATATATATATATATATATATATATATATATATATATATATATATATATATAGTGTTTGTGAGCTCGTGCGCGATTTGTAATTAATTAATACACTTATAAGGGAGGTCTAAGTCTCCCCCTCCGATTGCCATGAAACTTGGCAGGCGTATAGAGCCCCCCCCCCCTCAAATGTCAAGATGAGTAGAAATTGAAGTGGTGATCTGATCCCGAAACCACGTAAATAGGGCATAGGAAGAAACAGGGGGCATAGGGCCTCTCTATACACCTGCCAAATTTCATGGAAATCGGAGGGTGACACAGGGGTTAGATTATCCCCACGTCAAGTTGTCCTAATCTTGACATTTGAGGCTGGTTTTACCCCTAAAACAGTTTTTTAGCCGAAACAAAAAATAAACACGTATATCTTAAATTAGGGCCCCTCTATACACCTGCGAAGTTTCATGAACATCAGAGGGGGAGACAGGGGTCAGATCCTTACTTCAATTTGTCCTCATCTTGACATTTGAGGGGATTTTACCCCCTAAAACAGTTTTCAGCTGAAACAAAAAAAAAGGTATTTCTTCCTTTCGGCCCCTCTATACAACTGCCACGTTTTATGGAAATCGGAGGGGAACACAGGGGTCAGATCCCCATTTCAATTTGTCCTCATCTTGACATTTGAGGGGAGGTTGCCCCTTAGAACAGATTTTTATCCCAAACAAAAAAAAACACGTATTTCTTCCTTTGGGCCCCTCTATAAATCTACCAAGTTTCATGGAAATCGGAGGGGGACACAGGGGTCAAATGCCCACTTAAATTTGTCCATATCTTTACATTTGAGGGGGGTTGTCCACTAAAACAGTTTTTTAGCTGAAACAAAAAAACACGTATTTCTTTATTTGGGGCCGTTTATACACACACCTGCCAAGTTTAATGGAAATCGGAGGGGGACACAGGGGTCAGATCCCCACTTCAATTTTTCCTCACCTTGACATTTGAGTGGGTTTTGCCCCGTAAAATCGTTTTTTAGCTGAAACAAAAAAAAACAATTATTTCTTCCTTTGGGCCCCACTATACACCTGCCAAGTTTCATGGAAATCGGAGGGGGACACATAGGTCAAATGCCCACTTAAATTTGTCCTCATATTGACATTTGAGGGTGGTTGCCCCCTAAAACAGTTTTTTAGCCGAAACAAAACAAAACACGTATTTCTTCCTTTGGGCCCGTTTATACACATACCTGCCAAGTATCATGGAAATCGGAGGGGTACACAGGGGTCAGATCCTCACTTCGATTTGTCCTCATCTTGACATTTGAGGGAGTTTTTCCCCCTAAAACAGTTTTTTAGCCGAAACAAAAAACACGTATTTCTTCCTTTGGGCCCGTTTATATACCTGCCAAGTTTCATGGAAATCGGAGGGGGACACTTAGATAACCTCCCTTGTTAGTCTTACACTTTGTAATTATATAACACTGCATATATTATAATGTTTTATTTTAATTTGTAAAACTGTAACTGTAGAACAATTTTATAATTTTTGTATAACATTTCTATCTTGTTATATGAGTTAAAGGTTTCATCCTGGAATGGAATGTATCACATTTATGTGTGTTTTCATTTCCAATACATTCGAATGAATACATATTCGTTTCAGTGGCATTTACAAAATCACCTCTGACATTTTATGTTAAACAAGTAAGATTATCTTTGTGCACGAGTGTGTTAGCCGATGCGCAGCAAAGTATTTTAGGAACAACACTTGAAAAAAATTCTTGTAGGACTAACTAATGAAAAATTTCTTTGTAATCGAAGATCATAATACCTTTTAAGGTGTGGTAATATTATAATGGGATTGAAATACGAAACTCTCGGATCCGGATCCGGATCCGAAACTTTCGAACCCGTATCCGGAATTTACGAACCCAGATCCGGATCCGGAACTTTCGGATCCGGATCCAGATCCGAAACTTTCAGACCCGGATGCGGATCCGTAACTTTTGGATCCGGATCGGTTTGGCCATCCCTAGTTTGGTCCAGCAAAGACAATATATTCTCGAAAATTGTTGAGCGAAAAGTTTCTGGCATTTGACTGCATTAGATTTTAACATAGATAGTTTGTTTTTACAAAAATTCTCTTTCACTTTTGATGATATTACCATCTTACTAAAATGTACCGGGTTCGATACCTGGTAGAGGTACAGTGGTTCGGATCCCACTATAAACTGTAGCTCCAGTCCCGATTGCGTATTTATAAACCCAAGAGTGCTGCAGAACCAGAGGTATATAACGCTCTCTTATTGGCTGTGCACGCCGGAAGTGTTCATGTTTCAGGTCCATAGTTCCTTGTTTGTTTGATTACAGGGGAAATAAGAATAATAATTAGACTCGTAATTATTTAGTAATAAGATTTGTAATCAATTTGTAAACTTAAGGTAAGCAACATAACTACACTATCTGAGCGTTGCAAGTGTTAGTGTTACATTCTGACTTGGGCGCCGCTGGAAAATTTTGAAACTTTAAGGGCGCCGCGAAACTAAAATTTTTACGAATCACTGATATCAGAAGATATATTTTGAATTATACTAAAATCGTCACTATCTGTTAAAATAAACCAAGGTCGTGATATGTTAAATATACAATATGGGTGTAATTGTGACGTTCATTCACTTCAAGAAGAGTTTTGCTATTGTAACAGCATTTATCTTGAAGGAACACTAGATAATGAAATACTTCCTGATGACAGCCAATCAGAAGCCACATATCGCCGGAGGTTCTGCAGCACTATAGGGTTTGTAAATACGCGTCCCGTTTAGCCTATCTGTGCATAAAGTGGACTTAAAACATCAATTTAAACTCAAACTCTAACCATCTTACTAATCTTTTCATATACAATAGTCGCGGAAATATCTTCTATGTTTTCAATACTCGCCATTGTGATAAATCTGAGGAAGAAAGGTTTTAAAACGTCACATCATAGTATATTATCATAATATTTGATGTATTACAACATAGGCAACAAAAATCATACAAAATCAACAAAGGCAGTGCCGTGGCACAGTGGGATATCATTTCTAGACGGGCTTTAAGATGATAGAAGCAAGAGAATTAAACAAGGAAATCTTCCTTTGCCTTCATGATATATTTATTATTCTTTATATTCATTTCTTTGGAACAAATTTCCGTTACACCTATTATTATTTCATTTACTTTTATTTATTTAATCTACACTCGCAATACAATAATACATTTACAATATACAGGGTGATTCTAAAGGTATAGTACAAACGAAAACCACAGATACCTCCCATGAAATAGAGACGAAAGTTCCCCTTCCACTTTGTCGAGAGATGCCTCCGTGAGGAGCTAGGCAACGCCGAAAACGTGTGAAAATGAACTTCACACCTCTGTACAGCCAGTACCAGTGAAGATAGAAAGGCGGAACAAACGAAGTCAAAAGGAAAACCAAAGTCGCCCATCCGAAAAACACTAGGCGGCAGCTGCGCAACGCATGCGCATGGGGTTCCACAAAGGAAATAGGAGTGTCCCGCAAGTCAAGTGAAGGGAAAGGGTAGCGATCGACAAAGGACCACTCTACTACGGAGGCCGGTGTAGCAGGAATGGATTACCCCAGAAAGATTTTACCCCCCCCCCCTTGCCGGTAGATTCCCTAGGAATTATTTACGCCTGCGGAAACATTAAAGAGAATGTTGCATACATGGCAGTAGTACATAACTAGGGAATTATCACCCCAGGTATATTATCCCTAGGAACAGCTTACCCCCTTCCCCACTCTCGGCATATTATGACACTACAAAGGAACTTGACTTACCTATAGTTCCTTTCTAGTGTCATAATATGCCGACAAAAGCTAAAGGAGTAAATAATTCCTGGGAAATTTATACCAGGGGGTAAATCATCCCTAGTCTACGATTACCCCCTCTCACTCAATTAGGCATATAGTTCCTTTGTAGTGCAATTATATATCGATAGTACCGTAGGGAGTAAGCGATTCCTAGAAATTATATACAGGGGTAATCATTCCCATGTAATATATTACTCCCACGCATTCTCTTTGATGTTTCCGCGGGGTAAACCATTTCTAGTGATTCAAGTTTTCTCTATCATAGAAGAACTCATTGAGACATTAAACTTTATTTATGTTCCAAAGTAGAATTAATATATAGTTTTTTCTACTCCAGTTTCTTGATATATGTAAAAGGATATTTCAGTGCATGTTGAACCAGAATAGTGCAACACTGCGATAGTCCTATTGAGAACAGTGAATTATATAAGAAATCAGATATATGCAAGGAATCCCGGTGTTGTGTTGCTTATTTCATAATAGTTTAATTAAGACTACCCATATATAGGGTGAGCCATAAACACCTGACGGTTTTAAAATAAAATAGCACTTCAGGGGAAAGTGTATGAATTTATTTTTTCACGCAGATACTTTCTTCTTCTCATGGAGAATTAGTGTGCATCACTATTTCTTGTAGTAACCTTTTTTAAGTGTCCACCATGCAGATTAACACACTGCTGTAGTCTGTACGGAAAAGATAACATAACTCGCCACAACATGTCGTTTGAAATCTCCTCTGCTCCTAGTCGCAATATTCTGTTGCTATGGGTATCGAAATGGCGTTGAAGACGAAACTGTGAAGGACAGCAAACCTGCAGAACGTCCTCGTTCGGTACGTACCCGGAAAATGCGAATCGTGTATGGAACGCGATCGTGCGTAGTCCTCAACGGTCAGCTCGGCGGCAAGCTATCGCAGTTGGGTTTGCGAATACCAGCTTTCGCCGAATCTTGCACAAAGAACTTCACTACCACCCTTACAAGATCCAAGTAGTCCATGAGCTTACTGAACAAGACAAGACGAAGCGACTTCAATTTTGCAACGAGTTCATGGAGCTTCTGAAAGTTGAACATGACATTGTGAACAGGTTACTGATTGTCAGATGAGGCCCATTTCCACTTATCCGAGTATGTAAACAAACAGAATTGTCGTTTCTGGACTGCAAACAACCCACGTGAATTGATGGAACGGCCCATGCATAGCGCAAAACTGACAGTATAGTGCGCCATTTCCTACGAGTGCATTATCGGTCCGTATTTTATTTTAAATGAGGGCCGTACTGTAACAATAAATGCTGAGCGCTACAGAGCCATGTTGCAGATATTTCTCCGTCATGAGGTCAATCCCCGTTTACACCTATGGTTCCAGCAAGATCAAGCAACAGCACGTCTTTCCTTGGTAGTTCTGAGGAACATGTTTCCAGGCAGTCATTTCTCGCTTTGGGGACGTCAACTGGCCTGCTCGCTCGCCCGACCTCACAACACCTGATTATTTTTTGTGGCGCTACTTGAAACACAAAGTTTATGTGCAATGCCCAGCCAGTATCATAGAGCTGAAAGAGCGCATGCGGGAGATTCCAAACGACATGTTGCGGCGCGTTATGTTGTCTTTTCCGGACAGACTACGGCAGTGTGTTAATCTGCATGGTAGACACTTAAAAAATATTATTTTCAAGAAATAGTGATACACACTTTTCTCCATGAAAAGACGAATGTATCTGTGTGAAAAAATAAATTATTACACTTTCCCCAAAAGTGTTATTTCATTTTGAAAACCGTCAGGTGTTTATGGCTCACCCGTATAAGAGAAAATACATTTAAATACATTCTCACTGAAAAAAAAGTTTTAACCTAATTTATAATATGAGCTATTGTTCACAAATACAAACATCTAATGTTTATGTCGAAAATGTATTAAAATACTTGCCATCATTAACTACTACGCTTTCCTCCATTGTGGAAAGATGTCACGGATTCTTATTCCAAAATTTTCCGTAGATACAGTTCGATTGGTATTTGTAGCTACATATTACTCTTATGAATTTAATGTTCGTTTATTTTATTTTGTGGGGTATAACAGGGGCTGTGGAAATTATTGTGTGAAATCTGGATGTGGTGACACAAACAAAATATTAAGACACAAGTGATTAATAAGATTAGATTAGAACAACGCAAACTAAATTTTAGTCTAATATTTAAAGAAAAAATAGAAGAGTAATGTCACGACAATCAGGACATGTTTGAGATGGTTATGAATAAAAATTGCAATATTTACTTCCTATTTCTTGACTACCAAAGGCAAGCAGATGCTTAGACCTAAATTATTTTTCCTTGCATGTGTATTAGGAATATCTTTTAGTTCAATTGGGATATATTTAGTCTTTCACAGATCCTACAGCTTATCTGATTATATATTCTTGGAGGTAATGCAAGAAAATTTGAAATACGAAAACATCATTTCCAACATTTACATAAGTCTGGGTTAATTGTTGGTCATTTTACTAAATTTCTTGGACAATTGTGTTGACATAAAAATACATACATCCAGGACATATAATTCTGCCCCTCGGGGCAAGAAAGTGGCAGCCTACAGGAAGGTACTTTTGATAAAAAGGCGTTTGAATATTTGGGAAATTCATTAATTTCTCAGATATGTTTTAAAAGTCTTGAAACTACTATTTAGATATTAAAGAGACTTTCAATGATCACATGCTCTGTGATTTGCGCTAACAAAATATTTTCACAATAAAATAATTTGGAAGCAAGTTGTGGGAAAAAATTGATTTGGCTTACTATCATTGTATTGTACCCCACAGTTTACCATTGTATCTTGCAACGTGAAATTCAGTACACACAAATGAAAAATGTTTTTGTTTTCAAAAAGTGCTGAATATAACACAAATACTTTATCTTACAATTTAAGCAATTAGTGTAAATCAGTCTCGTACAGGAGAAAAGATTTGAATCTTGAAGGTCAAAATTATCAAGTTTCCAGAACTCCGTAAACTTCTCTTCTCTCTGATTAGCAGGCAGTTCTTTGAAACAATGCTTATGGCACATACAATATTCACCAGAAGCAGCTTTTTTCAACTTTTTCTTTGTAGTTGATATGTATTCATGCCCACTGTTTTGCAAATTCTTCTGTTGGTATCGCACCCACTGGTTGCATTTCCCTTTCCTTTTTCTAGGTGATTTCCCTTGAAAAGTAAACTTGAGATCTTATGTAGCAGTAACTTTATCATCCGAGGTCATGGGAACAGTCTCTAATTGCAACACCGAAACATTTTTCAGAAAATTTAGGTGCAAGATGAAAATGGTATTTAACACAAAACTTTTTTCCGGTGCAACATAATGGTACGCAACACAATGAATGTAAACGGGAGAAACAAATACTTATGCTTTCATAACTATCTGAGAAACATATCTCCGACAAGATAACTTTCCAATTGCTGCGATGGACGTGCACGCTTCCCCAGCACGGCGGCCATCTTGCCTTGAGGGTTACCATTATATTGCTACGAATATGTGGTAATGGTATAATTTTGCTTACGCTAGAAAACATACATGGAAGTATCACATGCGAACTCTGACAAAACAGGAGGAAAGATAAGCATATATAGGCTCGTGAAATTCAGATAGTAAAAGAAGTTTGTAATATTAAGAATTTATTTAATTTTTTTAAACATACGAAAACAACATTCCACACATTATAAAAAATAAAAGAAAGTGCGTAATTTACACGGAATAACCAGCAGAATGTGCTGGATGCAAATTGTGTCCGTCTTTGTGCACGATGGCGTTGAACCCGTTGTGCTTGTCTGCGTAGTAGTTGACAGTGCGGGTGCTGCCATCTGGCTCCACGAGGCTGTACTCTCCCTTCACGACGTCACCATCACGTACCTCGTGTTGGCTCTTGTGGTCGCCCGTGTGGTGGTCGCTCACTGAGTACTTGAACTCATACTTCGGATACGCCTGAAAGAAATATTGGATATTTAAACGAAATCATTTCTGTCGCCTTTGTTATCAAGAGAGGCCTCGGGATCAATCCCCGCATTGCACAGTGTTTTAAATTCCACATTGAATCGTAGTTAATGTCCCGATTAGCTGAGCATAGTTGGACTTTAAAAAAAATTCTAAAAATAGTTTCTGCTCCAAAATTAGATAATATGTGAAAAGAAGTTGGAGAGGAGTATATTTTTCTTACTTACTTATTCCGATCTTGTTCTACCGATTGGTGTTGAGGTTTTACAGAGAGCTCACCATTTGTCACGATCTCCTGCCAATTCCCTTCCTTCATTCCACGAGATGTTCCTCCTGTTCAGGATATCCTTCACACCATCCTTTCCATGTTCTACGTGATATTCCATTCGGTCTCTTCTTTTCCAATCCTCTCATTTTTGCCTCCAATACCGGTTTAGAAGTTCGATGTTCTAGTATTCTGCTGGTTCAAACCATCTGCATCCCGATTTCTGATTTTGTCTCTTGTCGTCTTCTCCACTGTTTTTTCTCAAATATTTAATTTCTACTGTTTGTAAGTTGTGTTTTTATTTTTCGTTAATTATCTAGGATTCACTTCCATATATCAATATTGGTGTATAATTTGATTTGTAAATAACAATTTTTGTTTTTTTGACTTACATTATTCTTCCATAAGAATCCTTTGTTCACAGCATAACATAATCTCTTTGTATTCTTTATTTTAGTGTTTAACTCCTCATCTATTTTTAAATTACTATTGATTGTAACACCTTGATACTTGAAACTTTGTACTTGTTTTAGCTCTTCCGCTTCTTGGCTTATATGCAAAGTTTTTCTTTTCTTCCTATAGTTAATACAGATGTTGTTGAATTGTTTTTCTTAAGTTCACTTTATGCACAGAATTGCTAATCGAGGCTGGACTTACAGTTTAAAGTGGAATCCAAACCAATGTGCCATGTGTCTCGGTAGGTATGAAACTTAACACAGTTGTCTTTGCTTATTTTCATAGCTTTCTTTCACAGATCTACTTAATATTTCTAAATTTCTTTGAAAGTTTACTTGTGACTGCAAACAATACAATATCATCTGCATATAAAAGTTCAGATACGGTTACCGTTTTCAGTTCCCAATTTCCTACTTTGAATTTTCTCATCCTTCTTTCAGAACGTCATCCATTAGAATTATAATCAAGTATGCTTATATATCACCTAATCTTACTCCTGTTGTTGTTATACATATCTTTTTTATACATTATAAACAAATAATTAATAGAGACAATACAAAGTTTCTACATAACAAACAGATGTAACTTTTCAACGTACCTAAATATCCAAATACACTGAAACTTATGTGGCTATTTTATGGAAGCTTTTGTGTGCATTATTGTTACAATTGTAATTAAACTATAATTATGCATTACAAGACTTACGTAGTAATCCACATGTTCCACTGGGACATGTTCTGTTCCCTGCACAGCAAAGACGAAAGCGAAAACAAAAAGCTAAAATGATAAAAAATGATAGTACAAATTATTTTACAATTTACAGTAAACAGAAATTAATATGAAACAATTAATTCTTATGAAAAGTAGCATGTACAAAAACATTCTTGAATTACATGTCGGAGGAATACTCACAGCGTACACCTTCAACATTTTCAATTGATTGTTGGATTACTCAAGTACAAGTTGGAACATTCAACTTTTATATGAACGTGAAAGTTATTGTGTACTAGGCAGAGAAAATATGAACATGCGAGATGCAATTAGATAAAATTCTCAACTCATGTAGGAAAGGAAAGTGTCTGACTTGCACGATATCATCCACATTGGCTACAACTCTCCTCAAATAAGTTGAATCATTTGTGTGTATATTATATTTCAATTCTTATTTTTATTATTATACATATGATAGAACATATTGCAAAAAGAGTTATTGGTTGAATCATATTTTGTGGCAATAGACATGTTCAGAATGTAATCCAGTCTCTAATAGCCTTTGTGTAATGTAATGTGTGGAGCTCGTAAGTTGATGATAATTCATCTGTTTCTGTGAACTTTGTTGAAAACAATGCATAACCTAATATCAGTCCGTTTCCATTCAATTACAACAGAAAACATTATTTCTATTTTGCATTTTTCGGCCTTTCATTTTTAGTTTTTGGTCATTTTTCAGTATTTTCTGCCTTTTTTATTGCATTTTTCTTCATTTTTGAGGCTATTTTTCTCTCCTTCCTTCCTTCGTGAATTTTAAATGCATTTGGTGGCATAACTTACAAATTTAAATTGCCTGAGATGGTTCTTTTCGCAAGTTCGCCATTAATCGAAGCTACGGTCAATGGAAATGTCCTATAATATTTTAATTGAAATGTTGGGCAACGCATTAAATAATTTATTGTGGAAAATTGATTTTTCCTCCAACAAACTTAAACTACTTCGTGCGCCTAATATGGTTGCCTCTGTTATCGCCTAAATATGTGGTTTTAAAGTAAAGTTAGTTACAATATTTAAAAAGTATATAATCTGAGGCACTCGAAACAAGATGAATGATATACAAAAATACTTTGCGGTGTATTGTATGTCATCTTGAAATAAAAACAACAAAAAAACTACCGTCAAACGATGTAACTTCGTATAGATTTTGGCATATTCTAATGTGCCCTGCAAAATCCGTGGCGAGTGACAACACGAAAATTATACGCAAGGAACACTTTCTCCTTTATAAATGTACTGAAGGAATACAAAAGAAATTCCAAAATATTAGGGAAGGAATACAAAAGAAATTCCAAAATATTAGGGGGGCAAATACGTCATCATTTTCGTGACGAAGTTACCCCAGCAAATGGGGTAACTTCTCTGCTTACGTTCCTAGCAGGTCAAAATTACCCCCATGAAGAGGTAAGATCGTCACGCACCGCGACCGTTTTCCCATTTCCAATCAGTCGTAAAGCCTCCTGCACCTGATCGGAGGTATAGTTCTGATATTTCCGACCACAAACTACCTTCTTATATGTCCTTGGCATCGTGCACGAGAAAATGCTTCAAACAGCGCCAAAGCACAATGCACTTGCACACAACACACTTCCTCCCTTGATGTCCGCTCCACAACTGCACGTGTGTTGCTTCACACTCCCTTTGTTCCACCAGCATGTGACTCCTACCGACATCTATCGGTCTCAGGACGAAGTTACCCTCAAATACGAAGTTACCCCGTTTGATGCTACATTAAGACTTAATGTCTTTCATCCGTTTGCTTCAGTAGTTTAAACAACCAAACAACGGGTTTTATGGAAATTTTCAACTATTCTCTTGTAATTTATGGAATAAATCAAGCTTTTATTTTTAGAACGAAAATTGTTTTAATATCATTTTTTAAAATTTGTAGGTCTTATAAAGAATGTTAAGGTCATTCTATGGTTATTTTTTTAACCTTTTTTAGGTAATCAACTTCCGTGCCCTAGTAATGAGACTATTGTTCTGTAAATAGAAATTTTATAGTTGGTCGTCTCTATTAGTTTGTTAAAAAATAATAATTTTCTGATTTTCTGATTCTATTACTGCCTGCTTCAGGTAATCATTGTACATTTAATGTGTATAGTATAGAAAGATATTCATATAATTACAAGAAGATGCAAAATTAATCCTGAAAAGAACTTTTCTGTAAGCAATAAATAATAATGGAATTAATAACCTGTATCACTGAGTATCCTAAATTAAATGCAAATCGCTTTTGTTAATTAAAACCCACTCATACTCCGTGTCCTGATCCTGTGCATAGGCTACAAGGTTCTAATCTATTAAAATTTCTGTACACAATTTTAACACAATAGCCTGCATTAATTCAGATTGTAGCAAATTTTATGCCATTTTAATACATTTATACATAACAGCTTTTATTTCTGAAGAAAATTCATTTTGGATCTTTACATATGGAATTATACAACAGAAGTTATAGAAATGTTCATAAACGTCTGAAAATAGTAAATTCAGCGCATGCGACAAATCAAAAATGGCCGACAGATCTACACGAAAGCCTAAAATGTCGATTTTCAACACTTGAAGGATGTAGAAATAAGCTATTAAATTATTAATATTTTTAAATATTATGAAGCAACATAGGGTGTTTGAAATGGTGTGGAATAACCCTATTTTAAGTAGTTCCTCACAATTACACACACGCGTGCGCGCAAACGAGCGTGCATGCACATACAAAATGTTACCAGTAATATATTTGATGCTATACAAGTTTCTTGACAAGCAGCACAGCAGTCAGAAACAGTGTTGCCATTGTAATATATTTTACAAAAAAATATGGAAAATGGAGGACATTTTATAAAAAAATCTCCCTAGTTACACACCTGCCGCAAGTACAGCAACCAAAGACTTTTGCACAATTTTTCAGAAATTTTGAGATGGGTGTTCTTGAGGAAATTATATCCGAAAAATAGTCAAAATGCATTTTTTCATTTCTTTACAAAGCATTTTCTACATAACGTAAGAAGTTAGTGCGGAAATGGCATTGCAAATAGTTAGTCCACTTCCCATATTCCATTATCCAAGCAAAAATCATGTCCTGTTGTTCTTCACTTCTTCAAAAAGAAAAAAAAAACTTTCTAAAAATTTCAAATTTTCGTGTTTTGATTCTTAATTTCGGAGTTGAAGAGGGTTTCATAAATACTTTGTTCCTTAACGTTTTGGAAGTACTTTGCAAATAAAGGAAACCTTAAGTCTCCACCATTTTTTGTTTTTGTTTTATAGTGGTTTGAATATTGCATTATTTTTCTTGCGTCAATTTTTTTTTATCAAATAGTGTCTTTCTTCATGAGCTTGTAACACCGTACCAAATCAACAGAATAGAAAAATATTTTATTTCTGGACATCTATCATGTTGTCCTTTAACATATTGTTTTCAGCAAAATCCGTGATGGGTTGACAGCATCGCAATGATTTGAGATAAAACACTTTCATATGAGAAATTGATTTTCAATAATGTATTCGTTTATAGATGGAATATACAGGGTGTCATTTTAATGGCGCCCACGGACCACAGATTTGTGTAGAGGACATCAAAACAAACAACTTTTCTCAGTAACATTTTTTACGTTGGTGCGTCAATTCGACGCTACAGCCGTTCAAAAAAGACCGTTTTGCCGCCTGGATGCTGGCAACCCAACACAACATTTGATCGTATCTGTGACGTCATTTCCTGCGGCGAAACATCGCACGGTAGGGTTGCAAGGAACACAAATTGTGTGAAAAATGACAAACTACCAACCACATTATTAGCTGTAAAACGAAGCGAGAAACGCGTCCAGTAAACCGAACATCATAGCCTACCAGCCAGAAGATCAGCAGTCATCTCAGGGGAAGGGGGAAGTGAACCAACGATATGAGAAATGGTAAAAATTTATTCAAAATGAAGAGTCAATATCGGATTTTGTCTCAGCCTACATGTCAAATATCAACAACAATAACTTTTATTGTACTTACAACTTACATGTGGCTGTTTACGCCCAGCTACATGTCAATTATATTTGCAAATCTCGTTGCAGGGTTGATATCTACAGGTTTGTGTCCAGATGCCTTGTGGTACTATTGTGCTGATAACGGAAGTATCTGAGGTTTGAAACATACACATTTGTATCAACATAAAACTAGATTCCAATATTAATATTTCTTGTATTTTTAACTTAGATATGGTACATAACTTTTTACAAACTGTTTACTATATTCGATAGTCATTTGTTTCATTTTGAACACGTACGTTGATAAATTCACATTACAAACTCATCATAACTCAACATAACACAACATTGTAACTATTGTGCTTGTCACAATATAATCCCCTCTCTTAGGAAACATTTTCTGCGTGAGACAATTATTCAATATACATTAAATTGTCGAACAAGAAGAAAATTTACAATAAAAGGGGCATATTACAAACTGCTTTCTACAAACACTAACTCAATACAAATATTTGCGTTCAAGCATGCCATTCATACATAATTCAGGCAATTTTCTTTGTCATATTCTCTTTATACAAAGAAGCAAAATTTATGACTTTCATAAATATACACAAATATTTCATTGAGATCACAGTAAATAAACACAACATTATACACAAAAATCATTTGGGTTACACATTATTTGCATTCATTAGGTCTCTTCTTTTTTCTTTTGTACAATTGGAAAGTTTTAAGGCTTTACCTTAGTTTGCCTAGGTTTGGCAGAAAACAATATTCTGAAACTTAACAATAACTTCACAAATATATCATACATTTCATTAGTTAACAAATTATTATCAGCTAATGAAGCTTTAAGATCGATTTCTGATACTAAGTAGTTTTCATCCTCTTCTTCCTCAGAATTCTTTGCACATGTTAAAAAGTTACTTTGAAGAGAACATGAAGGAAATATGTCAGTCGTTCCTAAAACATAATTAGATTGAACTCCCTTATCACTTGATAATGTGATATTTTGCTTCTTGAAATCAATTATTGCTCCGAAGCGCCAAAGAAATGGCAATCCTAATATTACTTCAGCATGTAACTGCTTAATAACATATAACTCTATATGAAAGTGCTCTGAAGCTATTATTAAACTAATATTCTTAGAACCAATAACTCTAAATCTTTTGTCACCAGCAAAAGAAAATAATTTAACATTATCCACTGAATCTAATCTAGCAGTAGGAATAATAGTTTTCAATTTTAACCAAGTTGCATAATCCATTAAATTTGCTTGACTCCCACAATCAATAATACAGTTAATGGTTAAATCACAAATTTGACCTGGCAACACAATAACTCTTCTGTTTGAAACAAGAACACCGTCATCGTCCATTACCCATTCTGGTTCAGCTTCATACCAATCGAGTACAAAGTTTATAGTAAGAACTTCCTTTTCCGAATGGTTGGGAACAATAGATGTGTTGCTCTGATAATTGAGATTATCTTCAATTGATGTTGGAGTATAGTGATGAATATGCTCCTTGTAATTAACTGGACAGAGGAACCGGAGCTCATTACTCTGCCTTACATGTTTAAGGATGAGTGTTCACTTGTATTAGCAGTCGTTCCTGTTAAAAAGCACACTCCACTACTCGAAGGTACTTGACTTTGGGTCACGGTACTGCTCGTCCCAGGTTGTGGTAACAAATTGGAATTATTACCATACCATAAAGAGTTATTCGCTGGATATATACTTGGCTGAGTTACTGTAGTACTGCAAGAAGTAAATGGTGTAGTCCAGGGAGAGAATATCCACGGTTGAGTAGGATATTGCACCATGGAATTTAAATGATTTGCATTCCACTGAGGTAAAGGTACAGATGGATTCACCTGCATACTCTGCGAAGGCCTTAACCACGGTTCAGCTAAAGAAGGTTGAGATTGTTGTTTAGATTGTTCAGTGTTGCTTCGTACTGTGTTCCAATTACATCTACCCCGTTGATTCCTTACTGGACGTCTGTTATAACCACTTTGTGTATTTGGTTGAACACTATTCGGAGATGAAAAGCCTTCATCCGTTCGTAAAGTATTTTGGATCTGTTTATTTGAGCATGGATTTGATTGCTGAACGTTGCTCGAAAATCTACTTGCACCACCAATTGTTGTAGGTTCGGCATTTTGGGAAGATGTAAAATTCCTGGTCTTACGACAATCTTGCGTTTTGACAGAAACTTGTCCAACATTGAATGATTGTTTGGATTTGTTGTTCAGATATTTGGCTGTCTTATTTCTTCTCATAAATTCTTCCTGGTCCTCTGGAACTCTAAAAGATTTGTTTTTTCCCGAATGAACCAAATCAATTCTGTCTAAAATAGATAGCAGTCTGTCCATACTTGGTATGTCATGACATGACACATATTCTGACACATTTCTCGGTATTTGTCGCAACACTAACTGAATCATATCAGATTCAGATGGGTCTTCTTCCAAATTTGAATAGGCAGAATAGAGTTTTAATGCAAAAGTAGCTAAGTTTTCATCAACATTAGGATCATATTTTCTTGTTCGTAGAGCTGCCAATTGTGCTTGTACTACTTGTTCAGAAGCATAATGATGCAAAAACTTTCCTACGAAATCCTGAAAACATGAAAATCTCTTCTTATGAGAATTATACCATAACAATGCCTTGCCGTAAAAACACTTGTATATACTATTCAACCTGTATTCCTCCGGAACTCTCATTAGATTGAATGTTGAAACTAACTGATCAATATAGTCTCTAGGACTTTGTATCTCTAAATTTCCCCCGAACTTTGGGAGTAGGTTCAAGTCACTCACTTTTAATATGCGTTGCACAGTCTCATTACAGCCAGTTACTATTGCTTGTAGAGGACGGTTATTCAACGAAGTCATCGAATTCTGAATACGAGGTGTCATTGGGTCAAACGGTACTGTAGTTACTACTGTGCTATCCTGATTATTCGGACTTATGAAGTGTACATTACTTCTGGCAGTACCAAAACCTCTGCCGCGATTATATGTAGCATTAATTCGTTCAGAATTATTGTCTAACACACAACTATTTCTGCAAACTGTTAATGGGCAGGAATTGGTATGAATGCTACAGTTAATAGAATCCGTAGTCGTAGCATTTGTTGAACAGTCCGAGAAACAAGCATGTCAATTGTCAGGCGAGTTGTGAACAGAACCGGTGTTAAATTGTCCTTGTAATGAATTATCACAACCGCATATATCTCGTGTGACATATGAATTAGTGAAAGAAGCATTTGTACAGTGTTTAGAATTAACATTATTGATGGCCTGATAACGCTCCCTAACTAATCTGCTTCTCTTCGTTCTCTTGCCTTTGTACATTTGCTTTACATGCGTAGTATTCGAATTTTCACTCCGAAAATCTGTTGCATCTGTATCAGATGAAGTTGCGTTTGTATTTTTGCCTTTAAAAGAAACAAATTTCTTCTTTCTCTTAACATGGTTTCTAGTTAAAGCTGTTGTTGGAGTAGTTTGTGCAGTTTGAGAATTTACATCGACTTGATTGGCTTCAGACACGTCAGATATTTTATCAACGGTTTGTGCTTTATCATTCTCAGAAGCTAACACTTTTGTACTACTAATGTGCCCTATTTTAGTTTTAATATCACCAATCTCATCTTCTAAGCGAGCAATAGATACTTGTTGTTCATTTAGTGTAATTTTAACAGCACTTATATTGCAGACCTGTTCTTCCGCTTGTGTCGTTAGTTCGACGAGTTGTTCCTGATGAGAAGACGTCTTTGCAATAAGTGATTCTATATTAGACTGCACACCACTTAATTCCTCTTTAACATCATTTTTAAGAGCGTTAGTATTTGTTTTGCAAGCATCAGCCACCTGTTTTATTTCTTCTCGGATTTCAGCGCGAAAAGTAACAAGAGACTGATTGAAACTTTAACTCCTGACTTTCAGAAAACTTTTTCATTTGATCAGTGAGTTGCTGTTTCATCTGATCTTGGCTGTCTGTAAGCTGCTGTTTCATCTGCGCTTGGCTGTCTAAGCTGCTGTTTCATCTGAGCTTGGCTGTCTGTGAGCTGTTTCATCTGCGCTTGGCTGTCTGTGAGCTGTTTCATCTGCGCTTGGCTGTTTGTAAGCTGCTGTTTCATCTGCGCTTGGCTGTCTGTGAGCTGCTGTTTCATCTGCGCTTGGCTGTCTGTGAGCTGCTGTTTCATCTGCTCTTGGCTGTCTGTAAGCTGTTTCATCTGCGCTTGACTTTCTGTAAACTGCAACTGAAAGTCATCCATTTTATGAATTATTATCTCCAATATTGCTTTAAAATTAGTATCTTTATTGTGTTCAGCCCCATGCTGGCCAAACATCGGATCGCATACTTCGCACAAGTACTGTTCAAATGTATCAGAATTACTGGAATGTAACGCTGCTAACTGTAGACATTTATAGTGATATAACTTTCCACATTTGCTACAAGTTATACACTTAGCCTTCTTATCTGGATCCTTACAACAACCCAAATTTTCAATATTGATTTCCTCATTGCTAGAAATCAAGCTTTCATCAATCGTGTGTCCTTTTCGTGTTGATCTTTTCCCTTTATCTGTCATTATTTAACAATATTATTAAGAAAACGTATAGCTAAACACTTACTAATTCGAATCCTGGAAACTGGGTCGCCAAATTATTGAAACCTACACATTTGTATCAACATAAAACTAGATTCCAATATTAATATTTCTTGTATTTTTAACTTAGATATGGTACATAACTTTTTACAAACTGTTTACTATATTCGATAGTCATTTGTTTCATTTTGAACACGTACGTTGATAAATTCACATTACAAACTCATCATAACTCAACATAACACAACATTGTAACTATTGTGCTTGTCACAGGTTCACGTTGTTACATTACGGCTAAAACACGTACAACCACAGTAACAATCTAATGATGAATCAGTAGCGAATATACTGCCCTGTTCAGAGTTGCACACTATTACATGTGTATCCGGTGCGTAGATAAACGCAGTCGTCGGAGAGTTTTTTTTTACTACTACTTATATCCCTATATATTCAACCATTTTTGCCACCTGCCTCATAATGCCCTGAATATACATTATATTATGTGTTGCTTACCTTTGGAATTTTGAGTTGTTTCATTTCTATTTTGTCATCTGTTCAGTGTGTCACAGACAACTAGTATCAGAAGGACGAAGTGGATAGACTAAATTGTAAATGCCAACTTGGTAACTAGATTTGCAAATATTTTACATGCAAGCTGATACAAAATTCGATATGACCACTTCCACTTGAATTCTATTTTCTTTCTACCATTTTTCGTATCGTTTGTTTACTTCCTGTTAGGTTACAGAACGTGTTTTCTCGTTTTGTTTTACGGTACATAATGTGGCTGATTGTAGCTATGTCATTTTTCACAGAATATGTGTGTTCCTGGCAACCCTGTAACGCATCGCTTCACGACGGGATATGACGTCACAAATGCAATCAAATGTGGTGTGTGGTTGCCAGCATTCAGGCGGCAAAACGGGCTTTTTTGAACGACTGTAGCGCCGAAACGACGCTCCAACGAGAAAAATGTTACTGAAAAAAGTTGTTTGTTTTGATGTCCTCTATATGTTTCCGTGGTCCGTGGTCGCCATTAAAATGACACCCTGTATATAAAAATGGATATATGTGTGTATGTGTGTATATTTGTTCCAGCTTAACTCTCGAACGCCTTGAGCGATTTCAACCAAACTTGGAACACGTATAACTTGCAATCTCGAAAGAAATACTGTTGTGATAAGACCCTCTGGCACCCCTAGGGACGGGGGTGGGAGGGGGTGACATGTAAAAATAATCGAAAATGACCGATTTTAGAGTGGAATCTATCGTTTTCAGTGTCGCTAAGATGAATAGTGACACTCCTAATGCCGTTCCACTTCAAGTTCATCACTTTTCGGGATGGGGGTGAGAGGGGGCGAAAATTAAAATGTCAAAAAAGACCAAGATTAGTGTCGAATCCATAGTTTTCGGAGTCTCTAAGCTAATTTCTGACATTCACGATGACCAAACTTGGTACACGTATGACTTACAATCTGGAATGAAATACTGTGGGGGTAAAACACCCCTGGAACCCCTAGGGGTGCGGATGGGAAGGGGGTGACATGTAAAAATAATCAATAACGACCGATATTAGTGTGGAATCCATAGTTTTCGGGGTCGATAAGATGAATAGGGACACTCCCAATGTCGTTCAACTCCAAGACACACCTGACACACCTAGGGGTGGGGATGTGAAGGGGGTGACATGTAAAACGACCGATATTATTCTGGAATCAATAGTTTTCGGGGTCGCTATGATGAATAGTGACACTCCCAATGCCGTTCAACTCAAAGACACCCCTGGCACCCCTGGGATTAGGGGTGGGAAGGAGGTGACATGCAAAACGACCGATATTAGTGTGGAATAGGCTGTACCGAAAAAAACTGTTTTTCGAAATGTTAAATTGGCTAGTGCGGAAAAGTGGCCATTTGTGACCAAAAACACGTCTGATTTTTTTCAGATTTTTTGGAGGTCGTTTAGGTTTCGCGCATCGACCTGGAAGATTTGATATTGATTTGGTTATGCAACACGCACAACAATTTCACAGAAATGTCATTATTTGGCTATTTCATGTGTTTTTTTCTGCATTATGGTCGTTTATTGTTTTGTTTATGGCAAATATGTTACATTCGTGCCTTAGGGGTGGTTTCCTATGCTGTTTACGTATGCTTTTGGTCAAAAATTGTCAATTTGAGGCTAAAAACTCCATATTTTTCCATTTATTGTTTTCCAATTGGTTTCGACTGTGTTTTATTCGAAGGTTTGCCGATATAAAAGACTAAATAAAATATTTTGGTTTTCTAATTGCTAACAGTTCCTCAATTAATGTCCAGCGCAGCGCTTCGCTTATTTTCATAGCTTATTATGCTTTGAAAATAACCCAGAGCTCACCACGAGGAGGTGGCTGGACTGCGAGCTCCACCCACCCAAATGATGTTGGCAAACATAATTTTACTAAGGGGCAGGCCAAGATTTTCTTCTAGTTTTCTCCTTGAACTTTATAGTCACTTTTGGTTCGAAATATCGGCATATGTTCTCTAGATTCCAATTTCGCTTTGATGTAGCCATCACGTGCGCTGGCGCCGAAAACGGAAGAAGCAGCCTCTGTGATAATTTTCACAAGTCGCTCCACTCCTTGTGTGTGGCAGGGGAAGTCTTGAATTCCCGCTATATTTTTGTTTTTATTGTAATCATCTACTTCTTCATTTGTAATATTATTGGCCAACGTAGGCTCGTGGAGGGAGCATGAAGCCCAATCAACCATGTCATAGTATTGGTCTGCATTAAAATTGGTGGTTGGTAAAACAAAAGTGCGAATTCTTTTTCCTTTTTTTCAATCCTCTTGCTTTCTTAATTCTTTGCCATCTGGGTTTTGGTCGGTTATTAAAGCCAGCAGGAGATTTTCAGGATGGGCCAAGAATGCGTTTTAATGAATGACCCTATTAATCAGATGATCTCTCAAGTGGTATGGGAGAAATCGGGACAAGTCGATCAAATTCCACATACTACATAATGAAGGTGTCCGTTTTCGGCGCCAGCGCACGTGATGGCTACATCAAAGCGAAATTGGAATCTAGAGAACATATGCCGACATTTCGAACCAAAAGTGACTATAAAGTTCAAGGAGAAAACTAGAAGAAAATCTTGGCCTGCCCCTTAGTAAAATTATGTTTGCCAACATCATTTGGGTGGGTGGAGCTCGCAGTCCAGCCACCTCCTCGTGGTGAGCTCTGGGTTATTTTCAAAGCATAATAAGCTATGAAAATAAGCGAAGCGCTGCGCTGGACAGTACTTGAGGAACTGTTAGCGATTAGAAAACCAAAATATTTTATTTAGTCTTTTATATCGGCAAACCTTCGAATAAAACACAGTCGAAACCAATTGGAAACCATCAATAGAAAAAAATATGGAGTTTTTAGCCTCAAATTGACAATTTTTGGACCAAAAGCATATGTAAACAGCATAGGAAACCTCCTCTAAGGCACGAATGTAACATATTTCCCATAAACAAAACAATAAACGACCATAATGCAGAAAAAAAAACACATGAAATAGCCAAATAATGACATTTCTGTGAAATTGTTGTGCGTGTTGCATAACCAAATCACTATCAAAACTTCAAGGTCGATGCGCGCCACCTAAGCGACCTCCAAAAAATCTGAAAAAAATCAGACGTGTTTTTGATCACAAATGGCCACTTTTCCGCACTAGCCAATTTAACATTTCGAAAAAAAGTTTTTTTCGATACACCCTAGTGTGGAATCAATTGTTTTGGGGGTAGCTAAGATGAATATTGACACTCCCAATGCTGTTTAACTCCAAGACATCCCTGGCACCCCTAAGGGTGGGTTTGGGAAGGGGGTTACATGTAAAACGACCGATATTAGTGTGGAATCCTTTGCTTTCAGGGCTGCTAAGATGAATTGTTTCACTCCCAATGCCTTTTAATTTATTTATTCTTGGTCATGGAGGTGGAACTAAAAATGTTGTTCATAAATTGTTGTTAAATTTATATTACAGTGAATTTGTAAAATATATTAGTTTATAAATTGTATGCTATACTTATGCTTTTAAATAGCTGTAAATAAAATTAGTTACATTTTACTCTATAGTTAGAATTCATTAAACACCCGAGCAACGCCGAGTAATCAGCTAGTCTGTAATAAATATTGAAAACACACCTGATTACAAAGCACAAAAAAGGCTATGTTGAATATGATTAAATGTCACTACCTATAGGGTTAGTCAAAAGTATCGGGACAGGCGTGGACGGAGGAAAATCACATGTTACAAGTGAGCATTGGTGCGGAAACTGCATTAAATGGGGGTTGTGGCCATCATGGCAGCCATCTTGGATTCCGCCATAATGGATATCACACAATATTTTCAAATGGAAAGGGGTATGTATAACACATCAATTTAGGCTAGAATCGTCCCACAAACGACAATCCGAACTCATTTTGGACCTATCGCCATTCGTGGAAGAGATAGGGTGTTCTACGTCTGACTGCAAGAAATGAGATTTGTCTGAAAGAATTGTTTACTGTATTCCTGTGGGTAACTGTACACTGCAAATTACAGAGAGCATGAACAAGAAAATATGACATTGACTTACAGAATGCCTCAAAACAAGTGCTCTAACTGCTTACCGTCGACTGTCTGACAATATGCCAACCGATCGTAAAAACTGCAAAGTGCACGTTGTAGCATATCCAGAGAAAGTTATCTTGATTCGTCCACAATGCGATTCCATAGATCATTCAGGGAGTATGGTTTGATTCGATACACTTTGTCCTTCACGTGCCCCCATAAAGTAATCCCGTGGTGATAGATCGGGAGATTAGTTTTCCTAAGTTCCCAAAGGCGAATGCCTGGATCGTACAGTAGAATAGGTAAGACAAGAAACTCCTCGCGGCCTCACGCCCAAGCCATACGTAGGGGAAGGACGCACAGAGCAGGGTTGGCAGTGCATACGGGTCAAATGTCTACGCAGAACGAGAACACAAGAAAACTAAGCAAGACGATCTGAGTGGTATGGTGGTAAACATACAACTGAATGACCGCGTTCTGCTAAGATGGAATCAATTTTGAACATCTTCAAACTGGGTTTGTTAATTTTCACCAAGGAATACAATTCTGGTGTGCGTCAAAGGGGGTGTTGTTTTGAACGAGCCACTGAATGAATCATAATGTCTTTGCGGGAGGAGGAAGAAGTCGCAGGATTTATTTGTACGTTATGGCATGAGGCGTTGTCAACAACAACAACACTGTTTCGTGTCAAATTTGTGATACACTTCTCCCGGACCCTGTGGCTGAGTGGTTAGCACATCGCGCTGCGACGCCAAGGGTCCCGGGTTCGAATCCCGCTCGGTCATGGTTGTTTGTAAATGTCCATTCATCAATTTCATTTCATCACTCATCCCCATCTTCGCAAATTAGCCAAGAGGCACAAAACGCGAAGTAAAATAAAATATATCAAATAATAATAATAAAAAAATTGGCATTCATATCATGGTATTAATCGCCAAAAGATTTTCCAGATTTGAACATTAACCTCCAGCATGTACAACAATTACGAGTTGCCCTTTAGACACCGGTGCTTTGACGGCAGCCGCGGTTCCATCCACCCAAGCTTCTTTCTTTGTTGTCGAGCTGTGAAAATAAGTCCGTCAACGTAAACAATGGGTTGTCCTTGTCGACGAAAGATTTTTATGGCGTTGAGGTACGTTGAACGTAAACTTCTTATTTCGTCCTTTTCTATAAGCAATTGTGTATTATTTTCTGCTTTTCCCACTTAAACTCTAGGTCACGTATTATCTTGCGCACACACCAGACACTGCCTTGGAACTCTATTCTTTGTTTCAAAACCCTTCGGATACCTTCCCCGTCCGTAAGGTGAAATTCGTGCACAACACGCCTAACAACACACTTATCGAACTCGTCTATATGACTTTTGATTTTTCGGCGAGATCGTGTTATATGGGGCGTATGAAAGTGTTTCTTCAACGTAGTGCATGCTTTACTTTCTATTAGTACAATTCTTCTCACACCTGCTGAATGAAACACCACATGCGCGAGCCACCCTCCTTTGCAACTGGTTTTCGGACATACGAACTCCCACCTCGTCTTTCATAAATACAAATACATTATATACAATTTCTTGCCCTTGGCTGTGGATTACTTTCCGTCCACCGAGTTTACTTGCTTTCTCTGAACTGCAAGCTTCCATGCTAGCAAGTACACTGCACACAAAACAAACACACACTTTAAATGAAGACAGACAAGTCGATCGCATTGTTTCTCGGTGCTCACACAACATTAAGACGTTCGGCAACCCTGCCTGTGTGCACGATAGGGGAAGTTCGCGCATGCGCTTGCCGCGTTTCCGATCCAGCACATCGGTGGGAGAGTTTCTTGTCTCACCTCTTCTACTGTACCTTACTTCTAGGCCGTGACTTCTACTTCTCTTTGTTTGAAGCGGCGTTCATCACAATTCGTTGAACGTGTAATTCCATCCTCTTGAATCTAATGTCGAAAGGATATTATAGGACCATTGTTTTCTAAAACACTGTCACTGTGCGAATTAAACTTTCTGCATTGAGGGCGATGACCACTCAGTGGCGTATTTCATACTGGGAAGTAGTTTTTGGGTATGCAAATTTGATAGTGGCCAATAAACTAAACCGTTTCCTTACAGTTTGAATTATTCCCTCATTTCTCTTCCTTAATCCGATCCTGGATTACTTCCATTCATTCATCCAGTCTCTCTCTTTACACACCTCTCCCTGAGTGTCTCGAGATCAGATAAACAGTAACGCCGGAATTTCGGAAAGGGGGTCATACGTAACATTTATATTTGTCCCTAGGTTCCTTTACAATGCAATACTCAAGTACAGAAAGTGAATAAACTACTGGTAATTGGCAGTTCATTAGCGCCGTGAGTTAATTCAGCAAATCAAAGCTTTATCTCGGAGGATTACATCGGTATATTATATGCTGTTTCTATTTACATATTTACAAAGCGTTTCCATAGGTGCATTGAACAAATCGAAAAACAAAATCCTTAAATAAACAAAAGTGTACCTATGGCTTTACCACTGGTAAACTTTCACTAACACATAGTTAGCCTAACTATCTCTGCAACTACCCTCTACTTAATGATATCCCGAAAGTAACGCAGCCTTCTAGCCGTACTATACCTGCCGCAAAATTAGTTTGGTATGAGAGCTGAAGGAACACGCGTCACGGTGTTGCCATATCATGCGGTACAGTACGCCCTGCAGCCGTCTGACGTTGTGTCGAGGAAAACGTGTTATGAAAAGGAACAACAATGATGAAATGTGTTATTGTTTTTTGAGGAAAATGGAATAACAATGATGACAACAATGATGAATGCGTTATTGTTTTTTCTATTCATTTCCATCTCCCTTACAACATGAACGAATTAATGAAACGAGCATTGTTTACAGGTTACCTTTTCAATCCATTCTGTACATACACTTTGAATAATCATTTCTTTCCGAAGTCGCCGTTAAAGTCTGTCCGTCTTTCAAATATACCGCAACTGAAGTGCACAAAGGCCAGTTGGTGGGGCGTCTGACTTTTACGCGTGAGACCCGCGGTGGTTTGTGGAACTTTTTCAAATATCCTGAGCGGCTCCGGGGTCGACTCAGCCCAAGTGAGTACCTGGGGCAAACCTGTGGTAAAGGCGGTTGGTGAACCACATCACCGCATCACCTCCTTAATATGACCTAGGTCGAGGTCGAGAATGTGTGGAGCTCTACCTCCACATCTCCATATGCCTCCATACTTTATTTTGGGTCCATTATTTTTTTTTGTATGAGAATCCCAGAGATTTTATGACTGCCCTTAAAGATGTTTCCCCACCTTGAAAAAATGCCGAATCTTTCAACGAAACACGCAGTTTCCCAACAGTGGGATGATCTTTCCTCCTATAATAAGAGTAAATATGGCGAGAATAGCATCTTGCTGAAAAGTATTTAAATTTGTCACGCGTTTACTGATATTCCTCTTCTTTCTGTTTTTATTTATTTCTACCACATTATTTTTTTCTTTCCCTATGGTTGTTCTTAGACACACCAGCAGCAGCAGCAGTCCTGTCCAAAACTTTATTTACAGAAATGATTGGACCCCATTGTTTTTCTCTTGCTCAAAATATTTGCGCTCAGAAGAAACCATCTCCCGCGTTTGGCCTTTGAGAAGAATTCATCGAGTATTGCCTCCTGTGCTTGAAATTCTTGTCACAAGCACACGACACACTCAAGCAGAACACAGAAAATTATGTACAAAAAATAACAATAAAACAACGAGACGCGTGGACGGAGGAAAATCACATGTTGCAAGTGGGTATTGGTGCGGAAACTGCATTGAATGGGGGTGTGGCCAGCCTTGTACCGTGGACAATGATGGACCCCCTCCCAGCGGAAGAAGCAGTGGATTTCCTTGTGGACTGTTTGCAAGCCATAATTAAAGATCACGTGCCCTAAGGAAAACAAAAACATCCCGATTCCCATCGTGGTATAGTGAAGAGACGAAACTTACGCTAAAGAACAAAGAGAATGCGTGGAGCCTGTGGAAGCAAGTCCCAAACGTTCATACACGGAACACTTTTACTCAATTAAGAAAACATAGCAAAAACTTAATGCAAAGAGACTATAATAATTACATTCAAACTGTGACGGAAAGTGCTGCTAAAAACCCCAAAATGTTCTGGAAGCTAATTAACTCACGCCGACAACACGACCGTATTCCCTTTCTAGTCTCCTGGAACGGTGAGTCTGCTTCAAAGAAGGAGCGCACATCACTTTTTAACTCGTATTTTCACAGCAACTTTACAAATAATACCGCTACTGCACTGCCTCAAGTCAAGCCCATCACTCCTTACACACTCTCTCAAATCTCAACTAACTGCAATGAAGTCCACGAATTATTAAAATCTCTTTTATGTTCTAAAGCTAACGCTCCTAATGATATCCCTGGCATATTTCTACAACGATTAGACCATATTCTATCCAAACCAATCAGCATAATCTTTAAGAAATGTTTTTCCGAGGGTGTATTTCCTCTTGCATGGAAGCAAGCAAATATAGTTCCAATACTCAAACACGGAAACAAAACTCACGTTACTTCTTATCGTCCGATTTCCTTACTTCCTGCACTTGCACTACTAGCCGAAAAAATAATTTCCAATCGTATCCTTGCGCATGCTACTCCGTTCCTCTCTCCCACTCAACACGGTTTTCTTCCTCATGCTTCATGTGACACAAACCTTGCTTGTTTGTTCACCAACGCTGTTAACTGCCTGAGTGCCAAGCAAGACATGGATGTCGTTTACTTAGATTTTTCTAAAGCGTTTGACTCTGTCCCTCATACAAAACTCATCCATAAACTTTCAAACAGATTCAACATTCACAGACCTCTTCTTAAATTAATCTCATCTTACTTGCACAATAGAAAGCAAAGGGTTATCATATCTGGTTGCTCTTCGTCCTGGCTCCCTGTAGTTTCCGGTGTGCCACAAGGAAGTTCTCTAGGGCCCCTGTGTTTCACTCTTTTCATGGACGATATTCATGAATATATTCCCCCAGAATGCTCAATTTTATTGTATGCTGATGACTGTAAGTTATTCAGAAACATCGCTTCAGTTGAAGACACTTGTTCCTTGCAAGACAATCTCACACACATTGCACGCTGGTGCCAAGACTGAAATCTGAAAATAAATCCCATAATCCTATAGATTATGCAACAAAATCATCCCGTTCGTACAACAGCACAAAGATCTTGGAGTCATTTTCGACAGCAAACTCACTTTCATCCACCACATAGATTACATAACTTCGAGAGCCATGAAAACCCTTGGGCTAATTTACAGATTTACAGATATCACGCATGTTTCTGCCCTCAAAACCTACTTTACATCGTGCATCGTACCTATTCTTGAATATGGTTCCTGTATTTGGTCAATGGCCTGTGATAGCAATATAAAGAGAACAAACAAAGTGGTAAATTTCTTTATCAGAATAGTCAAACATAGATGCCCAGCCCTTGCAAACTTTTCCAAACATGAAATTCTATCCACTCTTCAAATTCACGATCCGTCCCTTCGCCGTCAAGTTTCAGATGTAACATTTCTTTAAAAATCATGAATGGACAACTTTTCACTAACGAACTCTTGCCACATCTTCGCATCCGGATCCCACGTACCAACAGCTAATGCAACAACTTCTTTTACACAAAAGCATCAAGGCTATCCCTAGAACAAAGGTCACTTCTCTATAGGCTACAAACAAAGTACAATACACTAGTTGATCCTCCAGGCTTCCATCTATCTAAGCAGGCTTTCAGAAATGCGTGCATCAAGCAGCTGAAGAGAAATTAATATTTGTTATACCCTTGTTATTGTTTTATTATTATTGTTTATTTTTTATTATTTTTATTGTATTATTCTTGTTACATATGTGTGCGTGCTTCTCATTTGTTAATTTCTATTTTTCTCGCTGTTGATATCCTGATATAAAATGGATTTTCTCTGTATTCAGGATAACTCAAATAAATAAATAAATAAATAAAATAAACACGCTATATGCAACAAAGAATACTCTAAATTCAATAAACACTAAACAAACGGACTGGTTAAAATATCACAGTAACGCAACGCAACAAACAAACAAACACATCCTCTCCCAACAACATGAAATCTGATCGCAGGAAGAATCGCCCGATAAGCGGCAACACCGAGAAAAACGTTTTCTGTTGCTAGGTAACCAGGGCCTGGGTGAAGCACTGGGAAGATTTTGATTGGCTCGCATGCCAGCAACCCACCCTCCCGCAGTGACGTAGACCCAATTTCAACACGTGGTTCGCAAGTGTCAATACCAAACTAATTTTGCAGCAGGTATAGTGGGAAGCATTCCATAGCGTTGCATCTTACCACTCCCGTAGGCATTATGATGACATATCTTATGTATGCAAAAAAATGTATAATTGGCAACTTGGGGATTCCCAACAGGGGTTGGCTTTACCAAATTCTACATTATTTTCCACCAATCAGTGTAGCCACCATAAGTTGTTCAAAACTCTCGAAGAAAGGAGACACAAGGGCAATCCCCAGGATAGCGGTTGTCCCGGTACATGAAGGTTCCTCGTCGTTGTAAAAGTGATAAAAATCTGTCTTTGGTGTTACACCAAACTGACCTTTTTATAGTTAGGGCTGAAGTACGTTCAAGTTCACCACACAGAACTGGAATTTTGCTCGAATATGTTTTTTTAAAACAAAAACAGTGCCCAAACTGAGAAGCTAAGAATAAGGAATTAGGAAATCTAATGTCCAGTAAAGGCGTAATCAAATAAGAACATGTACATACAAAAATACACATATGGAAACATATTAATTGACACTTCACATTGTAGCTGGTCAGCTGTTAATTAATACAATACCAAAAAAACAGTAAAGATCAAAAATGTGAAAAAAAACAATATTTATTGGATATACACATGATTGTTCCAAATATGTGTATTTAGTACTTCTTGCATGTAATATGTTTCTGAATTTGAAACATGTGTTTATTTTTTAAGTTAAGGCAAGAAACTTAACAGAGCGTTTCAAGTGTTAGATAGGCCTACATTTTGACTTGGGCGCTGTGGAAAAATCTTGAAACACTAAGGGTGCTGAGAAACGAAAAAGTTTGGGAACCCCTGCCTTAGAAGATTGGTTCTAAAATAGGTCATTATATCTTATTTATAACATTTATACGTAATCTAGAAACAGCCATCCAACTATAATATTAACACGGAAAACGTATCCAAATTTCCATTGCAAAGTTCAAACTTAATGTTCATTTAACCTATACAAGTTTCTTGTGAATACTTTAATACATGTTCGACTATGTTGGTCATCTAGAGAATGGTGTCCTCTTTATTCCACAGGGCTGCACACTTTTCGATATGGAAACCTTTGTTCATTCGACCATTAATGGATACAAATGATTTTTCAGTTGTGCTTGTTGCATAGCTAAGAAATGGTTTACTATATGCTTTCAATTCCCTTTTTTAAGGGGATAAAAACATCCTTTCCAAGAATAAAAATAATCATATTTTGTTGGGCATAAAACGTTTTGTGGGGGGAAATCCTTACATCCCCACGTAAATTTACACACTGAACATTGTATTTTGACGTCGTAAACAACCTGCTTATTTCAAACTTGTTTCTGTTTCGAAAATGGCCAGTGATGTTTGCTCATTACTTTGAAATGCTCCTCTATATTACCTTTCCACTCCACTCAATGGAACCGCGGACCCGTTGATTCCAAATATTTGCTCACTTACAACAGTGCTCACCAATTCAACACACAACCTCACCGTTACAATTAATCTAGAGAATAGGAAGGAAGAAACTAATTGAAACACAATACGCTCAGACAGTGTAGGTTTTGCTATCAATATCAGTAGATGTGCAAACCGCATCTCTGTTATTGTCAACATTTGTTACCACTGTCTTTAAATACTACACTAATGCTCTTTTCAAGATCAAAGACTTTCTTTAAGTTCACTGCATGCAAAGATAGGCTAATCGGAACTAGATTTATAAAATGGCTTCCCAAAAACTGTGTTCTGTGTCTCCACTACAAATTAAACCGGTTTTCCTTGAGTGCGTGGCGACAGAGTTGCCACTACACAATGAAGTAAAGTGTTCATTTTTGTTGCTTTAATCAGTATTATTACTTTATGATGGCATTGAGAGTAATAACCAAAAATCGAGTCTATGTTTAGAGCTCCAAAACGGAGGTTTTGATATGTAATAACTGGCGATTATATCTCAAAATATATTATGATATAAAATTATTATATGCAGGTAAAATATATTCGGATTTTGAAATGTTTACATTCTATACATTTTTGACATATCTGCATACATTCATTTAATTAAATTTGACATCAAAGCTAACAAACTATTTTGACGTTGTTCTTATGTATTCAGTTTATTACATTTTCAGTTACATTTTCTTTCACATAACATTAAATTTAAATTTTATCTTTATTTATTTTTATATTAATGGAATGGCAAATCAAATCTTTCCCGAGTAATTAAAGATATTAATTATGATAATGCATCGAACTACCTTCAATTTAATATGGAAGTAATTAAAGAAGTTGTAGTAGTGACGAACTTGAACAAATAAAATATAAATTTCTAATTAACTAAATAAAATGTATTCTAATAACTATAATTTCATCCAAATAAACAATCATTAATAGGTTGTTGCCAAGATTACTTTGCTCAAATATGGTGAAACCAATTTCGTAGAACTCATTTTTTACCACTGTTCCTAAAGTAACGTTTGGAACATCTTTACTGAAAATGACAGACATCGGTATCATAAGTGTTTGAAACTATGGACTATATTTAAATTACTCAAAGCGATGGATGCATGACATAAATATTTGCCTCCGTTGATGAATTCATTTTCTTAAATTCTGCTAACCGGCCCCGTGGCGGATTGGTTAGCACATCGCGGTACGACACCAGGGGTCCCGGGTTCGAATTCTGGCCTGGGCATGGATATTTGTGAGGGTCCATTCATCAATTTCATCATATTATCGTCCCTCCCCATCTTCGCAAATTAGCCAAAAGTGGTACAAGAGGCGAGGTAAAATTAAGCTAACCAATCATTAAATTCAGATTGCTAAGAATAACCTCACATCCCCTGTACTAGATTCATGATTGTTCTTTCAAACAACAACGTGCTTCTTATGACAATAAGGAATTGAAAACTAAAATTGGTAAACGCTGTAAGTGCCACAATAACTGAAACACCGTTTTCCACGTTAAGCAGTGAAATGTGCCATGCTTTTTAATGTGGTAAACTTCAAATGTGGCTGGTAGCCCTCTAAGTAGTTCAAAGGGCGTGTAAAAAGGCACTAGTGTGAACGTTCTTACGGGCTGATGTGCTGAACGATGCGAGTTCCCAACACTTTCGCTTTTGGCACTTACAACGTTTACCACTTCTAGTCCTCAATGACTAATTACTAGATTTTTCTATATTCCATACTTCTTCCTCTGTGCGTTAAGTGGCAGCCACATGCTGAATCTGGCCTAATATAATGAGTTTCTAATTCTAATTTGTGAAAGAAATATATACAAATATTAATATTTTATTTTCGTTTGATTTTTAGAATGTACAAAAAAGTTTATTTCACAATATGCATACAAAGTGAAGTGGCACATGATTCACATGTGTAAACCAGCGGAATGCGTTGGATGTAAATTGTGTCCGTGTTTATGCACGATGGCGTTGAACCCATTGTGCTTGTCCGCGTAGTAGTTGACAGTGCGGGTGCTGCCATCTGGCTCCAAGAGGCTGTACTCTCCCTTCACGACGTCACCATCACGTACCTCGTGCTGGCTCTTGTGGTCGCCCGTGTGGTGGTCGCTCACTGAGTACTTGAACTCGTACTTCGGGTACGCCTGAATTAAAAAACAAAAGAACATCAACATTTATTTAGTAATTAACTTATCTGATCATTTTGCACAGTCGCTAGTGTATTAAACTTGTATATTTTATGTTAGTTACTACTCTTCCGGATATATTTTCAGAGAAGAAACAAATCACCACACCAAATTAAACATCTGTTAAGAACTCTATGAATCTGAGTCTCCTAATATTAGACTGTGTGCTACCTACTCTCACATTTTAAGTGATGAACTTAATAATGATTGGGTCTACATTATGCAGAATACTCCTGCAAGTGAAACTAACACATTTTTATGATTACTTTGTCAGTATGTGGAACTGCTAACGAACAACTAAATGAGTGGAATGGTCGCAGTTCAGTCTAACCCAAGAGACAGAGACAAGAAAGAGAGAGAAGTGGGAATGGCACATTCAAAGAGGAAGAATATCCACTTGAAGTTGGATGAGAGAATCGATTTCGTCAGAACAATGAACTTTCACGTTACTGCGAAAATGTCTACGAAGGCTTGCATATACATAACAGTTGTAGTAAATGTGCGATAAAAAAGTTATATTAGCGACAAGGAATTTCACCTACATTTACATACGGCAACAAGATCCGTTCCATTTCGCCATATCGTCAAACATAAGCCTGCAATATAACATGAAGGTTAATATAGAATAGTTTAGCGCAACTCGGACAACCTAAATTCGAAATATCCAGAATCTGCGTAAGTAGCATCGAAAAGAACCTTTCGGTGCAAATAACCTGGCGCAAGTTTCTGCCTGTCCTGTGCTGAAATATATATAAATATATTTTACCTCTCTTTATGTTTAGGAAAACACCTAGCAGTCATTGGACAGAGAGAGCAGGGAACTTGCACTTGCCATGGAAAGCAGGACACTTTTGAGCACAAGCTTTTCTGGTGCCCAACGACGGATACACAAATAACTAATTTTTGAGCTAGGATCCCTCATCACAGAATTTACAACCTGATCCGTTCAGAACATTGGAAACCACTAAATGACTTAGCGGATAAGGTTTCCAGAAGGGAACTCCTAGAACGAGAAAACAGGCAACCGCTACCAGCACCTCGGTGATCGATTGAACAGCAACAACAAATCAGAAGATCACAGAGACTAATGGAACGAAACCAGACGTCGTAGGACATCAGGTACGCAATCAATAACGACTGGAGACAAGAGCCTCCTGTCGGTGAGTGTAGAAGTAGTTCATACTCCGTAAGTCAAGGCAGACAATATATTACTGAGAGGCAAAGAACAAGATCAGTAGGACAACCTGCAGGAGGCATAATGAATACCTATACAGAGGATACTTGTAAACTTGTTGTCTCATGAATGTAGTTTGTGACTTCATTGTATCTTACTAGTAATTTAGGACCAACACCAAACAAACTTCTCTGAAATCTTTCTTTTTGAGTCTCAGGTAGTCTTCACCCAGTCCTTCCTGGCATCCCAGGAGTGACAAGCCTACAGAAAATATTTTCAACGAAAACCGAAGGAACAACAACAATGGATCCCCGGTAAGTCACACTCGTGCTTTGCTGGTGTCCAGCAGAACACTCCATTTCATGCTAACCTTTATCAGTTTGGGGACGATCCTAACCTAAATCATTTTAATCATTCCTTTCCCTCTCGCTTTGGTGGTAGTGTTAATTATAATATTAATAATCAAACAGTGTAAATAAATGTCACATAAAAACACCTATATTGGGTAAATCAATTATAGATATGTGCTTGGTCTGATAATATGGTCGCAATGTTAACTATTAATAATCATGTAATATGTAGATTAATTATCTGTTGTATCTATGGTACGTTAATACCAACATTTATAGAAATACGTGAATACACGTATGTATAAATAAAAATGGAGAGAATATATAGTATATTTTAAAATATTTTCCAGAACAAACTGTAATCCTAGCCTGTATTGGAAACCTGAATAGGCGAGATGCTCCAATCTCGTAACTTGGTTATGAAATATGTTGACTACAAATATTCATGTCACTTGTAATATGTATTTTAATCATGTAATTCAATTATCTATGCTGTACAGAACCAAGAGTTGAAGCAATATGTGTATGTGTTAGAAGATACACGAATAAACTGTACACCTTTCCTGTCCTGGAAACTAGAACAGCAAAGGTATTCTAACAGCAAATGTATATCCCGAAATGTAACAATGAAGGACAACAATAATGCGGAACCATTATTCGACAAACAGACGCTCTGGTTTATTTTTTTTTAGGTACCAGGATGAAATGCAATGTTTATGATATTATAATATTGAATGTTGCAATAAATATATGTTTTCTTGTTTGTTTTTCATCTTTAGGTAATTCCCAAATTAAGAACGATACACTTAATAAAGATTCTGGTTATTTTAATCATTTCATGTTTCCTTTTACTTGCCGGATATTCATCACAATCATGATATTTCTTATAAACAAGATATATGCCAAAATATAAGGTTTAAGATTCCACAGTTTGATTTATTCCAGAGAATCAAGTGCACCGAATTTAACTTGCAATCAGTTTTTACGCCATTGTATTTTGGGAATGTTTTTTTAATGTAGAACTAGTGAAATAGACTCATGTTTTTGTGATTATACGTTCTACTTAACTTCTTTATCTTATCGTGACCATGAAATAATAGCACTCTCACCTTTCAAGCAAGTTGTACCAGGTTTGGTCCTCGAAAGGAACCTTAAATTTCATATTTAGATCCAGCACCATGAAGATAAGAACAACTACTGGGAAAGAAGAGGTGGTGGGTTTCAGTTTAGAAAGCCAGATAATACTCAATAACCTGACCACACATCACCCAAGGACAGGCTACTTCTAAGTCTCTAAAACCAGTCTTTAGAGGACTAACCACTAATTTTTGATTGAAAAATGAATAATGGATTGATGAAATAGACACACACGCACACACATACTTTTTACAGAATTCTAACACAACACATTGGCTACCCCCTGGACATTACAACATATACAATCATGCAAGGACATTGGTGGGAACATTCTCACCTGAAATCACACACCCCAGGAATCGATAATGGATACTTACGTAATAATCAATGAGTTTAATAGGAACGTGTTCTATTCCTTGAACAAATAAGATGACAGAGAAGAGCAAAAACTGGAAAATAATGTAAATAACTTTTAAAATATCACATATATTAAAATTTACATTCGTAATACGTAACATAGATGAAAACTTCACCGGGTCCCATCAATAAACTGAACAACATAAAGACGTAAATTGTTTGGTGTATAGTACTATAATTAGCTATATTTAATATTCTTGAATATTATTGTGAATGTTAATATATATATAAACTTTAACATTTTACGAAAAAGGAAAAATAGATTTGTATTCAATTCAAAAGCATTGAAGTTTAATTACATGAAAACAGAATTGATAAAATCAATTTAAGCATTTATTGGAATACGTAAAGGGCTGAACATTTTTAGTGAATGTTATTGCTTGTACTAAAGTTGAATATGAGCTTTGTTCCAAACTTGGTGCAATAGTAGAGAAACCATTTTAAATGTCATGCAAGGAAAATACTTACAACCAACACCTTCATTGTTCTCGAATGTATCTTCGAGTGCTGGAGTAACAGTTGCACACTCAACTTATATATGAACGTGAAAGTGAATTTGTTGGTCATATACTAGTCACAGAAAGGCGAACATGCGAGATAAAATGAGATATAGCAGAGCCCAGTAAGTAAAGAATGCGAGGAGAAATGTTCAACTGATGATCTGATTGTATTGATAAGCTTTCGCATTCAATGTAAACAATTCTATAAATTCATTAAATATTTCTACCATTTTATTAATTCCTTTACTGTAGTACATCTTGTTTCTTTTCCAACACTTCTACCCCTGTAGGTAGATATTTTGGCGCCTTATGGAGAATTGAAGTTTGACACTACCAAGTACCGACATTTCATGTTTATTTTCTTCGTATACCATGGTGTGTAATATTTATATCTTACAACTTTTGAAATTAGGAAACAGAGCGAAAAACATTAAAAATAATATAGATTATATTTAAATATTCATAGTTTGTATTTCAGAATTTAAAACACATATAACATATTTGAGAATATTTCAGAAGATCATCATTAGAAACGTGGAGCAAGCAGAAAATTCAGCAGTGTGTTGCCAAAATATACCTCTGCAAAGTGTCAATTTCTCCGTCGGGGGCCTCCTCGATGGCGCAGTGGTAGCTTCGTCGCCTTGTAATCAAGGGGTTCCAAGTTCGATATCCGGTGGAGACACATAGTGGTTCGGATCTCAATTTGAACTGTAGGACCAGTCTCGATTAACCTTGTTGTGCATAAAGTGGACTTAAAACACCAAATCAATCAATCAGTCAATCAATTTCTCCGTCGCATATTCTTTGTTTCTTTCTTTTTAAGGAAATAGCTTTGAATGGCGTCCTCTGCGGATGACGCTCTAGGCTTCAGCTCACCTTGCCTACCCTTCGCTATGGGTCTGAACAATTCTAAATTATGCCAATTATCATTATTATGAAGTCAGTAGTTTTTATTTCTCAAAATATCCATTCACTTGCAATAAAGAGAACGATTCCAATTATCACATGATTAAATTTACAGAAGTCTGTGTGATCTAACATACCTAAACCAATGCTGGCGGTTATTACTGAAAAATAATTACGCTAAATATCTGAATCCAGGGAACAGATAGCAGATTAAGAAATAAAGTTTCTATTGTCTAAACTCACAACATTGTTTAATTTCTTACATAGAATTGAAATTTAACAATGTACCTAGCAATGTTATTTAATATAGGTTAATTTCAATTAAAAATAAAAACTTGGGCAGAAAATGATTTAATTTAACCTGACATCTAGCGTCGTTTTTCTTCGTTATATCAGAGTAAGAAATACGCTGTCCATCATCCAATTTAATTTGTATATGGTAACTATTGAAATTTAGATAGGGTAATTCTGGGAGAGATGGATCAGAAAGTAAAATGGACCAGTTCGTTAATTTTGAGACTCTTTGGTAGAATGCACCGGTGGCAGTGTTGGCTGGTAATGGTGGAGGTTAGTGACATTGTGAATTCTTTTTGAGGAGGACTAAAAGTGGTAAACGTTGCAAGTGCCAAAAGCGAAAGTGTTGGGAAACCGCATCGTTCCGCACATCAGCCCGTAAGAACGTGCACACTAGTGACCTCTTTACACGCCCTTTTTACTACTTAGAGGGCTACCAGCCACTTTTCACGTTTACCACATTATAAAGCATGGCACATTGCACAGTTTGACGTGGAAAACGGTGTTTGAATTATTGTGGCACTTACAGCGTTTACCAATTTTACTCTTCAGTTCATTGAGCAATTAATTTAGCCAAGAGCCCGTCTAGATTGAAATTACTTGGGTCAAAGTTTTCTCACTGTGTGCGTACACGGGATGGTATTATGCACGTCATCTGATAATAATAATAGTTTTGAACCAGCGTCTCATACAAAGTGAAACCCTCATTGTTGCCTGGTTCAATCGGGAGAGTTGGACCACCCACAAAACTGGAAAGATCGACCATATCGTACGTGTGTAAGAAGCAAGTTTTCGACAAACTGTTTATAATTGTATTTTTAAGAATGGTACTTCGATAATCCAGTCCATCTTAGGTGTTATTTGTAAGAGTACTGTAAGCTGTCTATATAGGATGCCCGCAAAAAAATCATTTTGTGCCAAGAAAGCAGACAGGTTGTACCTCTGTACAGATGCTTTAGTTTGCTCAGATCTCTGATCATATCATCTCCGAAAAGTACTATTATATAAGGTGTTTCTTCATAAAAGATAAAACAACTACATAAATTCTGTGAAAATTACGATAAATTCTCGAACAAGCCAGTTTTTGGTTTGCTCAGGTTGAATTTTCTATCTTACGTTGTGTAACACTCCACTCACAAACACTGTTTAAATGCATATTTATCTATTTTACTTTATGACATTTGTGATTAACTTAAGCGTTTGACCAATCAATGTGCTAGCTTTCCGTTATTTCGAAAATTTGAACAATTAAAAAAATATGGCCAGTTTAACAGGCTATTGTAATCAAGTAAAAGTCAATTGTTACGTATTTATCCAAACTATTTTAGGGGATTATGGCTAACGATTTTGGGGGGTAATACGTCCACGGTCTTGGGTGGGATTCCTGTTTAGGGGATGGGCAGAAAAGATTAAAAAGAGTTACTTTCAGTAGATACTCCGTCTAATTAAGTACTTTATGGGGATTATGACACAAATAGTAGGGACTCATGACATGATGGAACGGAAGCATCATTCGTCTTTTGATAATGGGCAACCCTGATCAGGTCGATGACCAGATTTGAATAGTTCTTGAATAATCACAGCTGTGGAGTGTCTAGAAGAGCTTGAAGTGCCAAGGACTGAATTTTGTTCCGTTCCATTTGGCAGAATGATGAAAATTATACTATAGGTCCTTTCTACTCTTACGGCGGGCGCCCTAAAAGCTGGCAAGGAAAGTGGGGAGCGGGGAAGCGACTAATCCAGCACGATAAGAAACGCAGCAGCCCGTAGAACGAGGTCCAAGTAGTACTTATTCCTGCCGCGTCGTAACTCTCGGCGCCACTGCTGTTGTCTGATTGGTCTGCGGCGTAAAGACTAAAATTGGTAAACGCTGTAAGTGTCACAATAATTCAAACACCGTTTTCCACGTTAAACTGTGAAATGTGCCATGCTTTATAATGTGGTAAACGTGAAATGTGGCTGGTAGCCGTCTAAGTAGTTCAAAGGGCGTGTAAATAGGTCACTAGTGCGTACAGTCTTAGAAAAAAATACCTGGGCCACGGGACGTAGAATTTCGTAACGTCTTAAGCCTGTTGTTTATGCAACCCAAATAACAAAATATTCGCTTAAGTTTGCCTGGTGATTCTGAGTTCTCGGGAAGGATTGAGCTTTGATAGCATGAGTCACATGACTCGTGCCCCAGCCACAACAAACAGCTGGGTGCTACGATGCCTCCAGAAGAAAATTTCAGGAACTGGTTTCTTGACGAAGCTACTCGTAAGGAAATACTATTCTTTCAAGTGATATTAGAGTCATTGTCAAGAAGGTTCGCTGAAATGATGGTTCTCATCACAGACCACATGCCACACGTTAATTGTTTAAGTCCAGTTCATGCACTGGACCTACAGATTAAAATGGGATCCGAACCAAATGCCTATTTGGTATTGAATTCGGAAGCCTTTCATTACATGGCGAAGACATTACCACTACGACATCAGAGAGGCAATGGAACCCCTTTGAGAAAGAGATAAGCGAAAATTGCTACGTGACAAACCATATTTGCCCGTAAATTTTAAAAATAAGACAATATTTTGTACTGACAGTTTCGAACCGTGGGAGAGGCATAAATTTTTTTGTACCATCGTCCATTTCACGAGTTTATAATTCTTCCTCACCGACACAGTAACGCGAGTGGTAGAAGAAAAGCGAAGTAAAATAACTGAAATAGAAATAAAAGGAAAAAGCGAAATAAATTTTATTCATAATATTCTGCAGTCACTTGAGTTGTATTCACGGGATGCTATCTTTAAAGAAAGCCGTGGTCTCTTCCTTGTCTTTTTCGCTTCCTTTGTGCTCTTGCTTCCCCCGTCACGATTGGTCTAAAACTAATTAATGCGACGTTAATTAAACAATCCAAACAACGAAACAATGCACAATCAACTGCACAAAACAACATTCCAAATGTTTTCGAATCGGAAAACAATTGAGATGCTGTAAAATGACTTAAGATGCAGTAATAAAGTGGGAATTCGGTACCGTATAGAATTAAATCGGTAGAGATGATCGACTTGATTCGATGTTTGTTATTTAGATTTGCTATTCTTTCACTTTTGGCAAATAGCGACGATGAAGATGAGTGATGCTGTGATGAAATTGATGAAGGGACACTTACCAAGGACACCCACGCCCAAGTCGAGATTCTAACCAGGGACCCATGGCATCGTAGCGCGCTGTCCTAACCACTCCTCCATGGAGTGGACATTATAGCATATTTTGTGTGCTCAATTGGGATCAATCAATGGAATGAATAGGCATATTATATGATTAATAAATTCATATCATAATACCACGTCATATTATTCGGCACGAAGTAACATCAGAGACATTCAATCTTGCATTTTTGCCTTTCAACTAATTCTTTGAATTCAGGTTAAACACAACAATAAGATAAATTATGAAGCAAATGATAGTTATTACGAATTACCTGACAGAAACAACATTAAGCAGGCTCGGTGGTCAAGCTCATTAAGTGATTGACATTCGATATCGTCGCCAAAGTTCCCGGGTTTGAGTACCGCCCTTGTCGGGGGTGTTTGACTATTTCGTCATCAATTTCATGTAATGGTCACTCGTCCTTATCGTCGCGATCATCGAACAGGGAATAAAAATTATAAAAATAAATACGAAGGAAGAGTACTTACTTCATCTCTCACGAAATCTCCTACAAAACCGGAATATATAAAATACATGTATATTCATTCACATACATTTTCGATTTCTATATTTAACTAATCGAGACCGAGAACGGGAGAGCAATTTTCAATTCGACAAACCGAGAGACGGAGAAACTGTCAAGTCTCGTTTCTTCTTGGCACCTCCGTAATCGAGTTGTTCTGTTTGTCATTGGCTTTGTATTGGCAATTATTGTCATTATTCTTCCCCTGCAGGTAAACCATAACGATGAATTATGATGAAATGAAGCAGATAAAAGGGCAACAACAAGAAAGTCATGCCTGTTCGGGACTCCAACCCAGAACCTTACGTAACGAGATTTGAAATTCTGGAGAAGGCGTCCGTGTTTCGCTTGGTTTTCTCTTTCCTCTACTTTCCTTATATTATCATACATGTATAATAAAAATGGATCTGATACGATATGTTGCGATTCATAATTGTGCTGGTTAGATGCTACAGATGTGAACTCCAACCTGGAATATAGTATTCCCTTTTGTTTCGTATCTGCTTGAACACGAAATTTTCTTACACTGTGATAATTTCTTTCTTAGTTTTGGTTTGGTGCACAGATATGCTAATCTGGACTCGACCTTCAGTTTAAAGTGGGATACTAACCACTATGTGCATCCACCGTGTATCAAACCCGGGATCCACTGATTACAAGGCGACGACGTTATCACTACGCCATCGAGGAGGCCCCATGACAAAATGTTATTCACTCGATCTCTACCATAATTTATTTCAGCATTTACATTTTCGTTTTCTTCTTCTCTTTTCCTTTTGTTAACTACTCTTATACAACTCTTTTTGCGTCTTCGAATTTCTTCTTGTTTCAGGAAAAAATAATACATGCAGGCTGTATAAAAATCCCCCGTTCAAATAGATAAAACGTTCACTCTCGAGAACTAATTTACATGTTTATCACTAACGTAACCATTAGGAAACTATTGAAATGTTAACTGATATAACTGCAGATGAAACAATACTTACAGCCACTAACGAAATATCTATTCTTGTGTAGCCTCACAGACAACAAGTATCTGGTGAGTCATTCACTCTTGCTGACTACGGGCGAAGGTCACTGAACTAAAGGGTGGTGGCAAGCAAGCAGGCTTTTGCTCTACCAAAGACGAGGTCACGTGTTCCAGTTATCAATGGCGTACGAAATAAGGAGGAACACAGCTATCTGACGTATGATTTGGTCCCGTCATTGCACGTAGAACACTTTATCGTCGTGGCCTTGAAGTTCCCTCAGGGCACTCCTACGTAAAGGCTTCTCAGCTAGAAGAATATCTTCCCCATTGAGTGGAGGAAAAGTGGGTGCGTATAGAGGTACTTCAACTTTCGTATTCTTTTTCATTTCAGAACCCGTGCTGTATCGTCGACTTAATCCAATCTATCCGATGTAGGTTTTAGGTTCTGTTTCTGTTCGGTTATTTCACGTTGTCTTCCTGCTTATGTTATTCGCGACGAAGGTTCTGGATTCGATAATCTGGACAATAACGTAATTGTGTTGGTTGCTTGATTTGGTGTCTTAAGTCCACTTTATGTCCTGTTAGGCTAATCGTGAATGGACCTACAGTTTAAAGGGGGATCCGAACCACTATGTTCCTCCACCGAGTATCGAACCCGGGATCCCTTAATTACAAGGCGCCCACGATCCCACTCCGCCATCGGGGATTGTGTTCGCAACGAATGAATCAAATTTGAGTGATATGATATGCAACCATTGGAAGACTATTGAAAGAAAAGCAATGGGAACCTGCCAGTTTTTCTACTGCAGACAGGAAACCATAAACATGGAAGAGAAGCTTATATTCTATGAAACCTGACGCTATGTGCTCGAATACTGGCTAAATATAATCCATAGAGGCATAGCAACGTTAAACAACCTCTTATATGATACATATAGGTTTAAAAAGGTCGAAATACAAAGATTGTGTGCGCCTCACTGATGGCGTAGTGGTAAGGCCTTGTAATCAAGGGGTCTCGGGTACGATACCAGGTGATCGCACATAGTGGTTCGGATCCCACTTTAAACTGTATGCATTTCAGATTAGTCTATCTGTGCCGGTGACTCAGTCGGTAACGCGTCTGACTACCATGCTATAGGTCCCGGGTTCGATCCCCGGCCGGTTCAAGCCCGGGAACTTTTCTAACGTTGGAAGCGACCCCGGCGCCCACCCAGCGTCGAATGACATGGGTACGTGGTGGAAACCCTGGGGGTAAAGGCGGTCAGGGGCGTGATGCTGATCACATCACCCACACTCACGAACGAATCAAGAAAGTTGTTGACCTTCGCGTGGAACACATTTCTCGGTGTTAAGACAGGCAAAATCACCCGATCATCGAAGGGTGCAATATGTGTTGCCTACCCTCCTGCATTACTTGCTCCTATTAAAGCCTTATGGGAAGAACTTTTTTTCATGACTGTACGTTCTAATGGGCTGATGTGCGATACGATGCAATTTCCCAACACTTACAACATTTACCACTTTAAGTCCTCAATTACTGCTGCTCTGGATGAATCGATAGATGGATGACATTCAAAGTGACTTATCGGATTGTGAAGACAATGTGGAGGACAGTGAACATGACACGGAAAGTGAAATATCGGCAGATGAAGAAAGTGTTGATGGTGGCGATGATGCTCGTTATTTCTATGCCAAAGGAGCACATTCTTTCAAGTGGTCAGCTAATCCTTCGCAACGTCAGAGTGTAAGGATTCCTGCACACAATCCTGTGAGTAAATTTACTGGTGTTATTGATGAGGTGAGAAATCTAGATAACAGTTCCGGTGAACAGAGCTTTTGGTCTTGTATTTTTACTGAAAACATGTTAGACGAGATTCTTTTACGCACAAATGAAAAAATCTTGTCGGTACAAAATCATTTTTCAGGAAATCAGAAACATTTAGTGAAGGAGACTGATATTATTGAACTGAAGGCATGTTTAGGCCTTCGTTATCTGAGTGGGGCTTTCAAATCTGGGCACGAAGACTTGAGCTCATTGTTTTCAAATGATGGGACTGGCCGTGGTATTTTTCGTGCAACGATGACTCTGAAGCGATTCCTGTTCATGCTGAGTGTCATGCGATTTGATTGCAGCCTTGATAGGGAAGATCGTAAGAAAACTGACCCATTGGCAGCTATTTCTTTCGTCTTCAATGAGCTTGTAAAAAATAGCCAAGCCTGTTTCACAGTAGGAAACTAGGCATGCGTAGACGAAATGTTGGTTGGTTTTCGAGGAAACTGTCGATTCCGTGTAATCATGGACAAGAAGCCAACCAAATATAGGATAACAGTAATGGTTTCGGCAGATTCAAAAACAGGCTTCTTTTACAATAGCTACGTTTATCTTGGCAAAGACTCTGATGGAATAGAGCTTCCGGCTGAAATGCAGCGATATTCTAAACCAACACAGGCAGTATTGCGACTAGCTAATCCAATTTTTCGCTCTAATCGCAAAGTTACTGGAGACAACTGGTTTACCTCGGTTGAGTTGGTCGAGGCTATGAAAACCAAGGGTCTCACTTACGTAGGCACACCGAGGAAAAGAAAAGAGAAATTCCTCCACAGTTTCAAGCAAATAAAACACACCCTGTTGATTCCTCAATGTACGGATACACTAAAGAGCTAACTTTCTTATCTCACGGTACAAAAATGAACAAATGTGTACTTTTGCTTTCCAGAATGCACCATACTGCTGAAATAGACCAAGACACTGGTAAGCCAGAGATAATACAGTTCTACAACTGCACGAAAGAAGCAGGTGATAGCTTAGATCAGAAATGTGCAAATTATTCTGTAAGTCGACGTACACGACGTTGGCCAATGGCCCTCTTCTATTCCATCCTGGACCTTGCTGGAGTGAACAGTTACAATGTCAATTATTCTGTAAAATCGGAAAATGCTGAGAAACGCCTCCTCTTCCTGAAGAACCTTGGAATGCAACTTGTAAAGCCAATTATCTTACGGCGTCTTTACAATGATCATTTGCCAATTGAACTCCGACAAGTGATGAGCCGCATCGTTGATGTTCAGCTCCCTCCTAGAGGCAACAATGACCCGATTCCAGAAGGAAAAAGGAAAAGATGTTACATTTGCCACTCCAAGATGGATAAGAAGACAAAGGAGTCTTGCATTGGGTGCCAGCGGCCAATATGTGGAAACTGCACCCTCCGATTCTGCAAAAACTGTGACCCAAGATTGTCGTACAGTAAGGCATTTCAATTTTAACCCTAGATAACATTACATGTTCAATCACACATCCTATTTGAATCAACCACCTGTGTTAAAACATTGTTTTTTTCCCAAAATCTTTTCTCTACTTATTAGAAACTTACTGTGTTTTTCTTAAACAAAAATTTTCACGACATTTTTAAAGATAATATATTGGTAATCAGAAAGAAAAAAAAAATATATGTTTTTCATGTTTAATACATAGTAAATAATGACAAAATATAGTGTGGACCTTACTTATGACCCTAAGGTTATGGAAATTAAATAAAAAATAACTGGGTCATTCTGACCTGTACCATACCAATTATGTGACACATGTCCACCATACCTGTTAAGGGTTAACTAGATCGATCCATCTGTATAGTTGATTAGCAACAATTGATGTAAAATAACCTATCGATATATCGAAAAATAGAAATGTTACGTAACCTAATAAGTAGAAAATGCTGGCTAGCCAATTTAAAGTCAACGTTCGATTAATATTAAAAGGAATGTATCTTCGAAGTTAGTCAATCTAGAAAGGTGAAGTCTAATTATTCAACGTGGCTGTAAATATTTTTTCTCAACGACCGTAAGAGAAAAATTGTAGAAAAGGGGGGGGGGGTTATAGGGTTATAATGTTCTTATCGATTCAACAACGATTAATTTTAAATTGAGTGGTAGATTCGAAACTGTTAAAGCTCAGAGGCACAACCACGAATTTTTGTCTGTGGGCAAGTACCATTATAAACGTACCAATAATAATAATAATAATAACAATAATGTAATTATTATTATTATTATTATTAGTGGAAGTAGTAGTAGTAGTAATATCAAAGACGTTATTATCCTCATAAATTACGCAAAAAGTTGTCAGAAGTCTGTGCTAAAGCATTTGTTTTGCCAAACGATTTGAAATATTTCTTCAACACCGTCAATTTCACATTAGCTAATAATGGAAAACAAGCACACAAACTGTATTCTTGAATGGCAGAAAATGAATTAGAAATGCATTGCGAAGATAATTCATTTTGTACATATAACATGTATAACTTTCATGTACAACATTTGTTTTACACATATGTAACATGGAGCGACATAAAATAAGAAAATTCATATGCAACATGCTAACACTAAATTGTGCACGTAGTAAATATGTATTCGATACATATATACAACACATATTATTTAAATACATTACATTACAGAAAACAATTGTATTGGGAGCGAAGCGAGCAAGAAAATTTTTAGATCCAATTCTTGGAATTGAAAAAAATATTGATTTAGTAGGGCACAAATAATTTCACTGATCGCCATGGCATTCTCTCTTTTACAGCTTGTTTCAATTAGATCGCTCGGCATCCATAGCCGACCCCATAGGTACGGCTCTGAACTTGACGAAACTGAGAAAATCAGGTTTTGTGAGCGAAACGAGCAAGAAAATTTAACGAAATGTATTTTAATTTTCAAAAAGTTTGAAATCGAATGAGGGCAATTGCTCCTCAGTGCCTCCCGTGCAAGTGCCCTTGACATGGCCAATTCGCTCCGCCACCTAGCTACGGCTCTGAACTTGCCGAAACTGAGAAAATGTATTTTTATTTGCATAAAATTTGAAATCAAAGGGGTCAATGCACTTCTGTGCCCCCCTGCAGGTACCCTTGCCCGTCAATGTTTGCCCCCCTTGCCCCCCTAGAATTGAGTTCCGTCGAAGGTTGGGGAGGGGGCAATGCCCCCTTGTAGTTGCGCAACTGTTAAAGCTATAAGTATGACGTTCGGAAAGTTGAAATAACGGCGAAAATCAACAATATCTATTTTCTCGATCCACCTGTCTCTTGTAGTGAATAATGAAACTCAATAGGCATGTATTGATAGAACAGAAACTGCTAGAAGGTTAACCAAACATGGTTGACTTTTTCAGTCACGTGAAGTCGGCCCGACCTACGACCAAATTGTAAAAACGAATATACCAATATTTAGTGCAAAATTTGTGCTAATTTGTGCACGTTATTCCGGAATTTGTGTACGCTCCTCTTATGAATTAGAGGTATTAGAAATTCTAAGATTAATATTTCAAGAAACCCAGCACTTGCTCGAAATGGATCTAAACTAGTGTAAAGATAAAGTTTTACCTGGGAGAGATGGAGTTTTGGCGCCACATCACTTTCCACTCCCAATACAACCTTGCCCATGTTACATATTTACTATATTAAATAAGAAAAATAATTGCCTTATTTTTAAATACTTCAACTATTACTGCTAGATAGATTATTACAGGTATGTGTAATCATTTGTTAACTACCTACATATTATCAATATAACACTAAGCTTAGTGTAAATTAGGTACTACATGATTTTGCAATGTAGTATGTATTATTTTTTGCAGCAATAAATTCAAAGATTTCTTCCTTGGAAATATGATTGATTGATTGAATTGGTGTTTTAAGTCCACTTTATGCACAGCAAGGCTAATTGTAACTGGACCTACAGTTTAAAGTGGGATCCGAACCACTATGTGCCTCCACCAGGTATCGAACCCGGCACCCATTGATTACAAGGTGACAACGCTACCACTGAGCCATCGGGAAGGCCAGCCTTGGAAATATGATAGCATTGAATACAGAGCTTACATTAAACCATGCTTCTGGATTGCACAAGAGTTTTCATCGTTGAATACTTCTTTATGCGTGCCAATAAGTTCACTGCGTGCTTTAATCTGTTTCCATCTATTATCTATTTTTTTCACACTGCTCTCATCTTTTCTACATATTATTGTTGCATTGTTACTTTCATTAACCCTTAAACGGGCAAACATTTATGACATGCTGAAAAAAATTAATTAATAGGATACATGCTATGTTTTCAGTATAATTATAACAAAAATATTTTATTTTTACATATTTATGTATTGCATAATGAGATACATAATGTGTCCTGTGAGATACATTGCCCATTAGAGACATACATGTAATTATACATAGGTAAACAGTGCTCCTACAATGATTAGAATCGTACCATATGAAATATAATAGTTCCACATTTCCTTGTTAGTATAATGAATTTTCAAAAATATATTTACTAAGGAAATGAAGAAAAACGTAAAATTAAGTATTTTTGAGTTATAATAATGTGCTACAATCACCAATTACATAACGTTTTACAGACATATGTTTGTTATTTATCTTCTACCTACTTTTGGTGAAATGCTGAAAAGCAGTTCCTTGTTTTTGAACCTGTCAACCATTCACACATAATACGCAAAGACCTTTCTCTGTAATTTTTGACCAATGCCCAACACTGTCATATCTTATATCTTGAAGTGGACGTGGTGCTACTGGATGCTTTACTTATTTCTGTGGTAAGTCTGTTTGAGATGGTCTTCCCCGTTTTGTGTATGTGAGTGAATGAGACCATTAGCTATGTCCATCCTGAAAGTTTTCAATGTTTTCAAACTTTTTTCTTCCTTTTGCTTCAACATTACGACGATCCTTAGATATACAAGAGCTAGCCAGAGTCACAGTTTATTCTGTCCACATGGGTGGCGTGGATCTGACAGATATGCTCATAGCATTGTACAGAACACCTCTGAAAACACGGCTTGAATCTGGAAACAAATTCTTGAGTCATCGTAGATAATGATTTTCTTCTTTTCTAAGAAATGAAATTGAAATAAGAAATTATGTTATTGTTTGCATTTATGTTGGATAATTGTAATTTCTAATCCTTGAAAGAAATACAAGATGCACTAAAGTCATCCTGTGTCAAAATTGATGTATCTCTTCACATGATACATTTACTGGTTTTCAATTTTCAAATTTTAAAATAAAATGTGGCATTATCTGAAATTATCACAAATCCATGCTTTTACTTTCTTCTTCCCTCTTCCGATTTGGTCAGTTTTGTTGCTTTGTGGGGGTGATGTTAGTTCATCCTCACTGGAACTTTGTTCCTCACCAAGAGATGACAGTTCTGGTGGTGGAGCATGATCTGGATCAATGTCACTGTCATCGCAAGAAATATCACCCTCGTCGCTAGATGAGGATCCAATATCTGACACATTAGGATTTCCAGGAGGAACAAGTATTCCATGGTGACCATAAAACTTCCATGGTGGTATTGTGATATCCTGTGAAAGAAGAGGCAGTTGTATGAAAACAAATGTAAAATGCAGACAAAACATTTTCCATTTCATTGAAATGCACATAATCTATTGGAAATTATTATTTTAGAAATGATGTAACTATTCATGTTGTTCAAAGTGGAGTCAACGTAAGTGCTGTCATAATATTCTAGTAAAAAAGAAAGAGAAAATATTGACAAACTAAAGCGAGAAAAAAGAACGAGACACGATGCAATTTCTTTTACAATGATACTATCTTTCTACATATCTTCATATGTAAAAAAAAAACATTTGTATATTAGAAAATAACCCTACAAATTACAACAACATAAAATACGACATTTATACTGAGCAAAAGCAATGGTAGAGTACACAGAATGTTCAAGAGAACATGCATTCTACATGTATTTCCTTCTGTATTTGCATAGAATGTGATAAGGTGAAATTGTCCTTTTTTGGGCAATGTATCCCTGTAGATACACACAAATAAAGAACTGGCTCACAACGTACTTGGTAACAATTTCAAGTATTATAAATATTAGAAGTTTTCTAATAACTTCGATACACATTTATTTCATGCTCACGTCTTACAAAACAAAATAAAAATAGGCCAACAAGAAATAAACTTACCACTCCATTGTTAGAGCTCCTACTGCAAGATGCCATGGTCCTCTCCATGTAACTGTGCATGCAGTTCTACAAACATCCAACAGATGACACATGAGTAGAATCGTCAAAACGCACGTATCTCACGATCCACACTGCCCGTTTGCTCAACTCAAGCGCAGAGATCGTTTAAGAACGCATCGAATGCAGTGTATCCCACAAGATACAACGGCCAATTAGTATTTATCTCCAGAAGTTTATTTATATTCTTTCATCTTGCTCTGCCATCTATGACTCTTTTTTGAAACTCCTTTCCATCCATCTTGTGTCACTGAAATATCTCGTTTGTAACAACTCTTTTTTTAAAACAAATTGCCACACTTACCGGTATATAATCAAAATTAAGGTTTTGGCGCTACTCAAGGAAGTTACCCCATTTTGCCCCCACCCTCTGAGGATGGCGTCGCCAGGATCTTAAGTCGCTCCTGCCAATGTCAGTATTTGTTGGATAATTTTCACAAACTATTTCTGAATTTGTGCACGCTTCTCTAAGGAATTATAAGCATTCAAAATTATGAGATCACTATCTCACCAAACTCCCCACTTGCTCGGACGGGATCAAAACCAGTGTCAATAATTAGTGCATAATGTACACTTACTTGTGCACCCTATCTCTGAATTTGTTTACCTTCTTCTAAGAAATTATAAGAATTATACATTTTGAGTTCACTATCTCTCCAGCTCCAGAACTTGCTTCAAACGGCCCAAACCCATTGACAATTTTTTGTGTATAATTTGTGCATCTGATTTTGTTTTTGTGTTTTTTCGGAATTTGTTTCCTCTCTTCTAAGGTGCAAGTTGCTACGGTGTAACTTGCCACGGTGCTTATTATCGTTCATTTTGTCACGGTTTTGTCTATCGGATTAATCAATCTGCATGTGCGGAGCAAGTTGCCACGGTCGAGTGAGTGACGTCACCTGTCAGACTGAGCATGGAAAAACGTAGTGATTTTTTTAAAACACACAACATTAGGTCCATACTCCAAGGCGGTACTGGGAAGAACGTTGTCGTTATGTCCGAGCAAACAGCACGTCGTACATGTAGAATTTGCATACGTCCGTATATCGTCAATCAGTTATGTACAATCCAAATAAATCCATTCTCATTACTATAACTTTTGTACATAGCTCAAGCTTCTGAGACATTTTTTAAGATCTCCGTCATTTTCTAGCTTCTCAAGGATACATTGCAACCGTTCGTCAAGATGGATGTAGGTTGATTTTCTACTCTTCTGCGGAATATAATCCAAGTCCTGTCTCCTAAAAGCGTGAAAACTAGATGCGGCATCTGCTTTTAGTACACTTATAAGCTGCAAGACGTGTGCTGTACTCTGGATATGATGTGGTTCCCTCCACTGGGTTGTTTGTTCGCTTTGGCCATTGCAATTCCAGATTTCCGTTGGAATGTTTGGATTATTCACCCATTGTTCTATGAAATAATTGTTGAACTTCCTGATTTTCTGCCCAGAGGGGCAGTTTTCCATGACGAGGAGCAACCTTCATCAATACGGCTTCTGGGTACTAATGCTAGTGTACTACACATCTTAACATGACGGCGTACATTTTCATTTTGAAGGTATTCTTCGGCGAGGCCTATTCTGAACCTTCCGCCAGATGCTCTGGTTGAAATGGCAATTACAGCCAGAAAACTGGTAATCGGGGAACGTCAAACGTAATTCATTGATTGCCGCAAGTTCAAGATATATGCCGAGGACTTTCCATCTAACACCATTTAAACACCCTTTCTTCTGACGATATGATGGAATGGAGGTTACTATGTAGATTCAGACCTTGGTTAATTGGAGCAGCCATTTCTTCTTTGAAGAAAGCAGACACTGATGTAAGGATCTCTTCTCGTGCTCTCCTTTTTGCAGTTTTCTAGTCGCTTCCTTATCTCACAAACTGACACTCCAGGTACGCACTGGTGATCTCTTTCCACAATTGCCTTTCACCTTCGGTGAAGACGTTTGTGTTTGCTAGTTGTTGTGAACTCTATAAAAATGCTTATGCAACCACGGAAACACTAAGGGTGATGATTAAGCATCAGGCGAAATTCTTCTATACCAAAGTTACTCACCCCCTGCCTAGTGACGTTACTCACTCGACTGTGACAACTTGCTCCGCACCTGCAGATAAATTTACCTGATAAATAACACCGTGGCAAAATCTTTAGAAGCATTAAAAATTCTGAGATCACAATCTCACCAATTTCGTTTGATATGTTTCGACTGAATATGCTCGTAGCAGTCTTCTGGCTGTTACCACCAGCTACACACAAGTGTTGGAAGGAGGGAAGGGATGAGCCCGTAGCTAAACTGGGGCAGGTGGAGAACAGGCCTTCCTTAGACCCTGCTTTGCCCCCAGTGAAAAATGTAGAACACACCCCTTCCCGGAATTCTCACCGATCTTCAGGATAATATCCTATATTGCTCTAGCAACGTAACAAAGACACTTATGATTTGGTGATGGTGAGAAACTGATTTCAGAATTTCTAATACCTCTAATTCCATAGAGGAATGTACACAAATTGCGTGACAATGTGCACAAATTAGCACAAATATTACACTAAATATTGGCACTGGCTTTGGTCCGTTTCGGGCAATTGGTGGGAGTGGTGAGATAGTGATGTCAAATTTCTAATGCTCATAATTCATTAGAGGAGCGAGCATAAATTCTGGGATAATGTGCACAAATAAGCACACAATATGCACTAAATATTGGCACTGGTGGAGGTCCGTTTCGGGAAAGTGGTGGGGGTGGTGAGATGGTGATCTCAGAATTTCTAATGCTTATAATTCCTTATAAAATTATGCACAAATTCCGGGATAACATGCACATGGCCCAAATGATGCACTAAATATTCAGACTGGTTCTAGTCCGTTTCAAGCAAGTCATTGTGAAGTAAATTCCTGCCAAACCACGTGTGCACAAATTCTGGGATAGCGTTCATAAATTAGCACAAATTATGCACCAAATTTTGGCATATTCGGTTTTCAATTTGATCATGTGGTGGACATAACTACTTTTGAAATCTCTCCTAGGCCATTTAAACCTTTTCGTCTGTCGGCTGGATCAAACTTTCAGTCATGTCTTTCAAGTGTAGTTGATTTAAAAATGAAAAGCATCGATATAGAGGAAAGGAATCCTTATTCTTTCCTCGAAAACCCTTTACTGCAAAATAAATGTGGAACTACTTTGACAGGGTACATCGGAATAATAAAACAACTGTGGCGGTATGTAGATTGAAATAATGGGAGATGTTCACCTTTCAGCAGCCTAATAATAGTAAAATAGTTGTTATAATAATAATAATAGTAATAATAATAATAGTTAATAGTTGTAGACCATAATAGTAATAACAATGGTTTTATGTTCATGATGAAAACCCTTATTTTAAATCAGTTCTTAATTTACCCAGTACTGTAAAGTACTGTGATGACATGGGCGAAGCATTTTGCAAGATGGCATTCTCGGCTACCATTGAAGTTTGTACCAATGTACAACCTGAGAGGTTGCATGCTAAGTGGAAAATTCAAACATGTTAGATTGAAACTCACATATTTCCTACAAGTTTCCCCTCTTTCCATTTTCCACTATTAATGGAGTTGCCTATGGGAATGGAGTTTTCAAGAATCCTTTTTTATCTAAGAACTGGGAATATACATTGTATATACCAGTTTCATGTACGTTAATTCCAACTACCTAGGTATATATATTGTTTTTATATTTAACTTACATTTCTGTCAGACTTTTAGTTTTGAATTATAGGAATATATCTTGCAAAATATGTTATCATGCATTACTTAACATATCCTAAACTTACAAAAATTTAACATGACTCCAGATCCCATTGACACACATGTTATTGGGTAATATTTTTTTATTCATATTACTTTTTTAAAAACAAATAACAGTTTTTTGAGAAAATGGTTACCCAATTTTCATTACACCACCTTCAAATATTTCACCTGATATATCCATGTAATATCTCGTGTAAAAGAGCTTTTCAAGACATTTCAGTGGAATCTGACTTACATACTTCCATACGTGCACTGATTGTCGAAATATTTCAATTTAAAATTAACAATATGGTGAAAAAATTGCACCCCTGTAATTTGCAACATACAAAACATATGGTTCCGCAACTTTACATAGAACCTCACTTGGTACTATGCCAAATTTCAAATGGCTCGAAATATTTGAGGTTGAAAAGTGTCTCCTTTGGTTAATGACGGGAAATAACCCATATCCCGCAAGAAATAAATTTTCCATAGTAAGGTTTTCGCGTTTGCCTGTGTAACTTGGCTATACTGTTAAGTAACAAAAGTGGCTCCATACCATGGGAATGTATGGCCTTTCTTCTATCTTCCTGCAAATAGATTATGAAAAGTTTATAATATTTAAATATGCTGAATTAATATGACAGACACCTGTCACGGTATCTAGTGACATGTGAAACGCAGTTCGATATAAATTATTTTTTATATATTGATTCATTTTATTCACAAACATGAAAGTGTGAGGTTTGATTTATTTTGTGAATAAACTTGTATCCGAGCCAAACGTCGGGAGTTGGGGACGAGTTTTTCTTGAGTGACAGCCGCCGCCTAGAACATGACATATTTGCACCAACGCGGAGATAAGGAAAGATTATTTTCGCCGCTACCGGGCTCGAGTCGCAGCAGGCGTTCGAACCCATGTTCACGGATGACCAGGAAAACCAGCTGGAGCCCAACTCTGCAAGGATCCAGGACGCGTCGCCGACCGCGCCTTTCAAGACAATGGACAGAGGTCATTTCCATCCCCTGAGAAAGCGAAGCGAAGCCACCTTAGCGTGGGTTTCAACGGACGAATTTGAATCTCTTATATATATGCGGTGCTACCATCCCAGAAACAGTTTTTACCCGGATTTCATAGAGAGAGCATCTCCGCGCTACACTCTCGCCTGATTATTGTTTTGTGTCCGTGAACTTTGTTTCCTTACGTACCGTGAGCGTATTTCACATGTGCACATTGATATAGAGATTGTGGGCGTGGTTTGTGTATGAATGCTCCCTATTGGCTAGCAGACTGCCTCAATGATATAGGTTAGAACACTGGCATTTATTTCATTCACTTGTGCGAACACTTTCTGTAAAGCACAGACTACAAGCAGAACCATCTAGTGGGAAAAAACAACGCAATCGGATAGTAATCAATACTCGAAAAGCGAATAGACTTTCTTATTGGAAATAAAAGACGCAATAATTTTTAAAACGTTGCGTTCGATGAAAATTCTTATACAAGTCGAGCTTCCTCTTAATGGAGGGTGGGAAAACAGGTGTGTGTGTGTGTGTGTGTGTGTGTGGGTGTGTGTGTGTGTGTGTGTGTGTTTGCGTTGGTATACCCGTCATTAGGAGCAACAAGATCAGAAAAATTACCAGCATTAAGAGGGACTTTTTCATTGCGAGGTAATTTTGGTGGTTCCTCGGAACGAGAAAGCACATTATTTAATATTATGGCCGAACGGGCAAAGGAAAATTTAATGTCGTGGAATTAATCGACGAAGGGGACCAAGATCTATATTTTGATAAAAGATAGAAATATGTCCGACAATTGTACTCGGAGTTATGCTACAAAACAGTGCATTTTTCTGGTTCCTCTTTTCGGGGCATTGTGCCTGTACGTGTGTATCAGGTGTTTATCGGTTCCTCTCAACGGGGCTCTGTGCTTATCACCTACACACAACGTGTGTGTCGTTTGTGCGACGCCAGAGACATCTGCAGTGTGTGAAAAATTGCAGAACTACATCAGCGGTGACGTCAAGGCGGAGCGAGGAAGATCGTAGGGGGTGGGGCCTGCGGTTGCAGAGAACAGCGTTGTCGGATCTCCCCCTCAACTTACATGACTCAGCATTTTTCACTGACGGCTCTGAACGTTGCATTGTTCGCAGTGCTGCATAAGTTGCAACGCTGGAGAATGCAGCGTTGCTACATCATTGCCTACATGGGAAATGTTAACGGCGCTTCACGATTGCGTTCCGAGAGGGTTCGTTGTGTGATAGTAGCCGTATTTAATATATCGGTTTGAGCTTGGGCAATTATGTCTCGTATTTCTCGGAAAATATATATATCAACGAAGAATTGTAGCAATCTGCCGGAGGGCGCGTGTGAGCGAGCAAAGAATATTGTAGGAAATGCTTGTGTATTTCCTCATCAAGAAAGCAAACTAGTAGGATTTCTTCTTGTATTAATTAACAAAATATTCAACCAGAGTTCCTATGCTAGAATACTGGAAATGATTAATCTGACTAAAACACAAAAGCCAGATACAGGACAATATAGTACAAAAACAACATACATTTTTACGTTCTTAATTATGGTCTAACTATTAGTTTTCTCCGTCTACTCCACTCGTTAAAAATTTGCTCCTCCTCTGTGGTGACAGTGGCGTATTTAAGAGTACGACTTTAATCTCCTTCCCGAAATACCTTCCACCCTTAAAATGTTTCTTTCGTCACTAGAATGCAGATGCATATGTTCAAAAATGGCAAAATACGTAGTTAAACATTAATAAGAATAGAGCCCGACCCTGTGGCCGAGTGGTTAGCACATCGCGCTGCGACGCCAAGGGTCCCGGGTTCGAATCCCGGTCGGGTATGGTTGTTTGTGAATGTCCATTTTCATCCATTTCATCATTTCATCACTCATCCCCATCTTCGCAAATTAGCCAAGAGGCACAAAACGCGAAGTAAAATAAACTAAATCAATCAATCAATCAATAATAAGAATAGGTTCTTCACTAACATTTCAATATTTTTCGTAATACATGTCTCTAAACTAAGGTAGAATTCACACCGAACTTACAGGCGACACGTGTTGCTTGAGGATTTCACCAATCCAACGCAAGTTTCTGAGCCCTATTATGCCTGCCGCTACGTTATGAAACGTTGCTGTGGATTGACGCGTTTCCAATCGACATAATGTCATTTGCACTTGCTGTTTGGAGTGAAATCCACGTGTTGCTTGACGTTTCGGTCTGAAAGTTACAGGCGACAAACAACACGGAGATGCCAAGCAGCTTTCAGACAAAGCGACACACAACACATGTCGCTTCGGAACTAGTCAATCAATATCAACGTTTCACACCTTAGCGGTAGCCCCAGAAGACTGAGTTCGACTGGTGAGATTCTCAAGCATCACATGTCTCTTCAATGTGAAATCTCTCAATGAGAGAAGAGCCCAGTTCGAGAGACATGTAAAAGCTCACTAAAGCAACACATACACCGCGCACAAGTGAACAGACCAAGTCAATTTGATGCACGGCCCGAGCGACATGGTGATTTCACACCCAAGCGACAAGCGACACGAGACCCTTCAATCTAATGCAAAAAATTCATTGCGTATGCGGGAACAACAGAAACAGGTGACACGATGCACCGTATTGAGAACATAGTCCAGTCCAAGCTACAAATGCAGCTTGTGTCGCTTCAGTTCAAAATTTTTGTTTTCAAGAAGCACGTTACAGGGGGATTTCACACTGAAACGACACGACACACATGATTTTGTGCGAGCAATAAAGGTTTCGATTTCCTGTGGGGCATAGCACCTTGCACTGGCGTACGCAGGGGGGAGCTGATGGGGCTACTGCCCTCCAGAAATTTTAAGAAAATCCAAATTTTTAGATGAAAATTTGTTAAGAACTCAAAGAAAGGAAAGATGTAAACGCAAACCTCCCTTAAAGTTAAAATGACACCCGATAACCATTTCTGTCTTCGAGTACAATTTTAAGAGTGAAAAGTTCAAAATGTACGATAGCCTATATATTTTATTCGGTATCCCACAATTCTAGAACAAAGCTTTATACTATACACCTTTACAATTTCAGCCCCTCCAGAACAAAAATCCTGCTTACGCCAGTGGCACCGTGAGAACAATTGGAGCAGACTATGATATCGAAAACCAGAAAACTACAGCGACTCAATTGTATTTAACTTAGTATATGGCACATGTTTTCCCTCTTCTCGAGTGGCAGCAACGAATCGTCCCCTACGTATGGTCAGTGCATCGCCCACTGGCATATACATGAGTGAGGGATGAAAGACAGGCCTGTGGCAAGGAGTAGCAAGTCTCCATTTTGACTTCACAGCCTAACAAAGAAAACTAAAGGTGGCCAGGAGGGGAAATTTCCTTTGGGCTCAGGATCGTGGTGTGTGTTGCAAGGCGTGCTGTCGACAGTGGCGGCGATTGGGTTCCAAAACTGGGTTGGGCAAAAGAACTTTACTTTTCCTTTATAGATAAGCTTTAGCATAGTATCGGATCAAAAGTGGCTAAAAGTGGGGGGGGGGGGGCAACTGCCGCCCTACGCTCCCTCAGTCAGTAATGATTATTCGACTGTGAAATCAGTTGAAATATTGGAATCAGATTCTTTTCTCATTCATCCATACACATTCTATTTCATTTCGCTTTGTAATAAAAATAAGCACTTGATAAATTTTAAAAAATATATATTTTTAAAATTGTTTTTAAAATCAACGAAATTAGACAGAAATATGACTGACACATTTTAAGAAAGAAGTTACAGTCCGTGAATTACTTTTTCACAGTGTTCAATAATTTTATTAGGAAGCGCTTTTCTGCCATTTTATTTAACCGCAACGGTGCGGATGTGTGGTGTTTAGAAGAAATTTAGGAAGGGACACGTCATGCCCATGCCGGGATTCAAACCCGGAAACCCTGGCGTCGTATTACACTGAACTAACCTCTCCCCCAGATTTTGGGGGACAGAAAGTAAGTTATTAATATAATATACAAGATGTAATATATTATATATTACATATTATATAATATAATATTCGAACCAGTGTATAGGGCCTCCCCGATGGCGCAGTCGTTGCCTTGTAATCAAGGGGTCCCGAGTTCGATACCCGGTGGAGGCACATAGTGGTTCGGATCCCACTTTAAACTGTAGGTCCAGTCCCGATTAGCCTTACTGTGCATAAAGTGGACTTAAAACACCAAATCAAACCAAACCAGTGTATAGTGCACCTCCACTGCATATCGCCAGTTTTCAAGGCGATTCTCATATTCTCTATACCCTGTACTATTCACAGTTACAATACAAGTGTTAACCCATTGAGAAACCTAGGTTTGCCATTTTGGAATCTCTCTCTCCAGGAAGTAGTGTAATCAAGGGGTCCAGAGTTCGTTACCCGGTTGAGGCAATTGCATGGACGTCCGCAGGATTTTTTCCAGGGAGGGGCAAGGAAGGTATTTTTTTCCAGGGGGGGCAAACGAAGGCAAATTTTCCCCAAAAATTGTGTTGTTCCCTAAAAAACATTGCTTTAATTTGAATTTATGGTGTTCATACAATAATTAACACATATTATTGCGGTTAAAATGAAATTATATGTGTGAAATACATATTTTTTGACTTTCATTTTCCAGGGGGGGCCACGGCCCTCCCTTGCCCCCCCCCCCCTTCCGGACGCCCATGGGCAATTGTGGTTCCGATCCCACTTTAAACTGTAGGTTCAATCCCGATTACCCTTTCTAGGCATAAAGTGTACTTAAAAACAATCTTACATTGAACTCGATTGAAATTACATTTTTGCTTGCAAGTTTGAATATGTATATTAATATTAATAATATTAACAATAATTACTTTAATTAATAGAGTACGTAATGAAGTACGAAAACATTGAGATCTGATCAAATTGTCCTTTGCTTATAGAGATGTTACTGACGCAAGTATTGATGGAATGAACTGCAATGAGTTATTTGCTACCCTTGAAAAAAAAAACGAACCAAACGAAAACGCCGCCCGCCTCCCCCTCCCTGTCCTGTTTAAGGGGAGAGAGTGGTCAGACGTTCAGACCAGACGCTTGGCAACTCTGAACTACCCTTTCTTTGTCAGTGCCGGGGTTGGGGGTGCGAAGAAGTGTTTGCGCACCTTTTAATTTTCTTCCGCACACATTTTTCAACCAATAACACCAACTCTTAAGAGTGCCATCTCCGGTGGAGGCACACTTTAAACTGTAGCTCCAGTCCCGATTAGCGTTACCGTGCATAAAGTGGACTTAAAATACCAACTCAACAAGAACAACTCTTAGAGTGCCATGCTATCTCATGTCATATTCACCGCCGAATGTTACGTTCTAAAGTGAGACCGCTGTTATTGTTTACAACAGGTAAACACCGATCGCCGATTTCTTTCCTGTACTGTCGGCAGTTTATAAAGGCAAGCCGCCATTTTCTTTCTTTTGTCAGCATTGTTGTTAAGAATTGTTTCTTCTTATGTTTCACGAAGTCTGTGTTTGTCGATAAGTGCCTATAGCTCAGTGTCAGGTGCTTTGTGTTATCCTTTGCGTTGTTGATACACCGTTTTTGTTGTCTGCCTACTGTCGGATCAAAAATTATGTATACTCGAGTTTTGGACTCCAATTAAAAATTAATCAGTAGACCTACATAAAAACGAGTTACATCAAAATTTGACTGTTTCAATTCTGTATTAAGCTATAGTAACCAATTCTTTTTCGAGTATGATTCGATTTTTAGTCGTCTTGAGAATAAAAAAAAAGTGCCGTTTTTTGCGTTTTCCAAACAAGAAATCCAAAAAATTTAAAAAATCGTCCGATCGTGATCGAATTTAAATATGCAGGTAGAAAGGTTGTAAATAGAATTCTTAATTTTCAATTTTTTTTATTGGGTAAAAAGTCAAATGTGTCTTATCAATTTTCTGAAACATATTCCCTCCCATCCCGTGGGAAAATACCTTGCTTGCATTTCCTTGGAAAAAATCTTCCAATTTTTCATGTATGTCATTGGCCTCCCTTCAACAAGCTGTTCTTTTCAAATTTTTGGCCTCTCCGATGGCGCAGTGGTAGCATCGTCGCCTTGTAATGAAGGGGTTCCGGGTTCGATTCCCGGTGGAGGCATATAGTGGTTTGAATCCCACTTTAAACTGTAGATTCAGTCCCGATTAGCCTCACTGTGCACAAAGTGTACTTAAACACCAACTCAATCAATCAATCAATCAAATTTCTAAACATGTCTTGTACTAAAACCGAGCAAGAGTGAAGCAGTTGGAGTTTTAAAATCCACATTATGCACAGTAAGTCTGGACCTATAGTTTAAAGTGGGATCCGAACCACTGTGTGCCTCCATTGGGTATCGAACCCGGGAACCTTTCGCTAGTTTTATCCACTTTCATTGGCATATTATTGGAATTTCAATTAGTGGCGAAAACATGCATGCATGTTTCATGTTTTCTTTATTTTCAACACCGCGCCCCTTAAATTTCATTCCACACCCTCTCAGCACTTCTACAGAGCATTCATTCCCCGACATTCGCTACGATACTCGGCGGCTAGCGGCCCGGCGTCAGCGCTTGTCTTTCCCAGTGAACGGGTCCGCGACAGTCGCACGCCAGTCTGTTTTTTTCGCTCTCCCTGCCTTCGCTCTCTTTCCCTTTCTGTTGACGTTGCAGACTGACGCCAGTATAATCCTCCCTCGGAAGTTGTGTTGTGTCGTGTCCGTGTGTTGAAGATTGTGGCTTAATATGGCATAACAAAAGTTTACATTGCAACAAAGAATTTACGTTGTCGAGTATTACTTCGGAAGGAGGAATTGTGGAGAAGTGCGACGACGTTTTGCAACGAAATTTCCTGGTGTTCCCGTTCCACATAGAACCACTATATTAAACCTCGTAAAAAAGTTTAGAGTAACAGGGTCAGTTCTGAATAAAAGTGGAAAGAAAAATGGGGAAATCTAAAAAATAAAGTATACAAAGACAATCCGCACACCATCAGTGAGTTAAAAGAGAGTATTGTACGAGAAATCGGGACAATTACAGTAGACGAACTTGCACGTGTAAATGCCAATTACCTTCGGAGATGCCAGGAATGTGTTGCAGCAGAGGGACATCATTTTCAACACCTTCTGTACTCAAGGTTAGTACACAATATGAAAACTGTAATTTTAATAGCCGATTCTAGCGACTCTCGCGGACCCCGTTCACAGGGAAAGACGAGCGCTGCTACCGGGCCGCTTGCCGCCGAGTCTCGTAGCGAATGTAAGGGAATGCTCTGTATATAATTAGTTCTGGCAACGCACCAAGATTTACGGTTGTGGTTTTCTCTCCGTTGGGGACAACGAGGACGTTTATGTAAGCAAATAAATAAAATAATAATAATAAACAGTTGTGTTTATATACGTATGTATACGTATATAATTTATATCCCCTCCTCCACATTCACCTGAAAGTGGCAACAGTTGTGATTCGTGGGACCGTCTGCTCAGTTGATATCTATGTTTTGGCTTTTTGAGTGTGTGCAGTATTCCCCAAGGCCCTCTTCTCTTGTTTTTGCTGTGCAGAAACACAATAATCCTGAAATCGCTTGTATAGCTAGGAATTAAGTACAATGTAAGTGACAGCGTTGAAGAGATTAGAGGGAAGAAATGGTATAGCAATGAGCGAAGTTGCCAAACAAAGAATATGTGTATGAGAAATTACTATTGTATTTGCATGCTTAGTTCGTCATTAATTTCTTTCCTTTTGTTGCAACATATGATTTTTACTTCGAGACTTATAATAGGTCTGTGTGGGCCTCCCTGATGGCTCAGTGGCAGCGTCGTCACCTTGTAATCGGGGGTCCATGGTTCGATACCCTGTGAAAACACATAGTTGTTCGGATTCCACTTTAAAATGTAGTTCCAGTCCCGATTAGTCTTTCTGTGCATAAAGTCGACTTAAAACAACAATTCAATTCAATTATAATGAATGCTTTCATTATACTTTAATAATCCTAATTATTATGCATTGAAATATATATTGATACAATCAACTCCATAAAATGCTGAAAATTGATATTGGAAATATTAATAGATTGAAGAAACAGGTGTATATAACTTTACTCTTCTTGTTTAAAGTAATCGAATTTTGAAGGAAAATGTAACTCACTTCCCCTTTTGTTATTTAGTGTCTAGTGGAGTGACCTACTAATTCTGACAGCAAATTCAATGAGTCATGATATTCATCCTGGTCAGGCAGGGTGTGGCTGCCTTTAGATTGTGTTTCATTTATCACATATTTAATAGTTCATCCTCATGCCGCAATTAACCTGGATACATATAATTTTGACCATAAATAGCAAAATGCAAGTAAAAACTTCTTGAAATTTACGATTTTCTTCGCATCAAAATTGTGGACATACGCCTAGTAGGCTCCTGTTGTCTGCAAGAAAAAATATGGAATTTTATGAAATTTCTTGCCGCGTCTCATCGGGCTTGAAATGTATTACTTCACAAGAAAATTTTGAACAACTGTACTATCTTGCATTGCGAGTTATAAAAGTAAGTAAATTCATCAAAAACTTTCACAAATCGTGTTTTAATACTGTCATAAACAGAATAGTGAATTGAAAGTGTCTGGGTATGGTTTGTGGAGGAGGTTTGTGTCTTTTTAAAGGTATCATTATCGTAAAATCTGATAATAGTCATTTAAATGTTTTTAGTGAAAGAATAGCCTCACAGTTTCCATACGTCTGAATTACTGGCTCTACAATGGCTTTTGTGATAGTTCAACGGTTTGAGAGCTTTGATAAGTATTGATTGTGCCAAGCTCGCACTGCCGTACCCATGTAGTTGATGGGAGTTATGGCCCCGTATTTGACCCAGGTTAAAACAAAATAGAAGTCGAATAAATGAGAAGATGGCAAAATTTTAGACTGTGTGCTAAGAAGAATAAGCCATAACCAGTGGCGTAAATAACACCCCCGCAACCCCATCGTGCGGGGGAAGGGGGCCGAGCTTCGGGGGTGCATAAATTTTTGTTGATTTGGAGTTTTTTTAAGTCCACTTTATGCACAGTAAGGCTAATCGGGACTGGACCTACAGTTTAAAGTGGAATCCGAACCACTATGTGCCTCCACCGGGTATCGAACCCCGAACCCCTTGATTACAAGGCGACGACGCTACCACTGCGCCATCGGGGAGGCCCTGGGGGCGCATTACGAATGACTGATAGTTCACAAGTTTTCTTATTGGCGTTAAAATATATTTTCAACCAAACATGTATTTTTATGCACCTGCAACTGCAAACATAAAATGTTAATCACTAGAAAAGTAGAAAGCGAATTACCAGATTAGAAGAAAACCCTTCATTAGCTGTATATTTCAACCTCCGATTATTATACCCTAGTACTTAAACCGGACAGAAACGTCGTCGCCTTGTAATCAAGGGGTTCCGGGTTCGATACCCGGTGGAGGCACATAGTGGTTCGGATCCCACTTTAAACTGTAGGTCCAGTCCCGATTAGCGTTACCGTGCATAAAGTGGACTTAACACACCAAATCAATGAATTAAACCGGACAGAAAAGAGAGATTTTGGTTATGCTACTCCTCTATTTTAAACGCTGTTTATTGTGTTGGTTGGTTTCTTGTGTTTATTAGTTGTTTGCCAATAGGTTCGATAAACACTTTAATGGTGCATGGTGTAAAGGTAAAATTAATGATTGGATAGGTTTAAGTAAAAAAAGAAATCAAAGAACACCAAACCGATATCACATGATATATTTGATGTTGCGATATTTTTGCAACTATTAGTTACAAGTACGAAATTTGGTGATTTGAATTAACTGTGAATTATCAAGTTGATACAATATGATATGCCTATTCTAGATCAGCCTGTCTGTTTGCCTGTTTTACTCGGCCCAACAATCGAACCCAATCTGAACGTAGCTGTCACGATCTACGTAACTCAGTTCTGCGTAATTCGGTTTTATACGTAAATTACTGTAGGTCTCGGGAAAATATAACTTTAAAACGTGTTAATTAACCTTTACTTGTACGTAATGCATTTATAGGTAATTCTGTGTTATACCTATAACATCCACTTTAAACTGTAGGTCCAGTCCCGGTTAGCCTTACTGTGCATAAAGTGGACTTTAAATAACAAATCAATCAACCTATAACATAAAATACAGTTGATTTGTACGTAACCAAGCTACAACAATGTCACACAAAAACACAAATACGCAACAGGATAGGTGGATATGGCGGCGGTCGGTCTGGAATTGCGAGAAAGGGTAGTGCGGCGCGGCGGTGTCACAGAGAAGACAACAAACAGAGGCGGCACGCGGCATGAAATCAGAGGAGATTTGACGCAGTTGTTGAGAACAAGATACGAATTTTTTTTGTACGTACACTAGGTTGGCCACGTTTTCTTAACAGAAAATTAGGACATTCATGGATGCTAACAGAGGGGGGGGGGGGTTGTAGCTATAACTAAAAGAGCACAGGGTCCAGTACACCCCGCCCCCCTCTTTGGCAAAGAAAATGTCATGCTGCTTATGTGTTTCCTCAAACATTACATAATTCTCTTTAATCTATTTTCCTCTTGATTTTATTTGATTTTTGTTATTTAACACGTCTTATTGTCACTTTTGGCTAATTGCAACAATGAATATGAGTTTAAATTCATGAGAGGAAAAGTTACCTGCTTGGTCAGAAAGTAAATTGTATACGGGAAGTCAACGCTAATCCACATAAAACTATTCAAGTGACAAATGTAATGAACTTAAGAATTAAACTTTTAACTTGTAAATTCGTTAATTTAGCACTTTATTACAGAAATGACCTGTATTATACTGTATGTTGTAACTCAAAATAGATGCAGTTATTTTAATAATGGCGTGTTAAGTAAATCTGATTTCTAAGTAATTCTCAGTTATACGTATTATTTTCTCTTCACCTTGACATACGTATAACTCAGGTTCAACTGCATAGCCATTGTGTTTTTCAACTCCCGTCAATAGTAGCATCATGTATCTGTTGGGATCAGATTCAATGGTAAACCATATTGCTCGAGGAGTGATCCCCAAAATAATCAATACCACCCTCTGTGAGGCAAAGGGTCATAAGATGGAGGGGGGCGCTAGTTGTCGTGGTGGATTCATTCTTGTGTAATATTCGCTTATTTCCAATTTCCAAAAAGTAACCTCAAGAAAGGTACCAAACTGGAATGTGTGATCTCACGTTTGGAAAGATGGCATTTCTTGCTTACAATTTAACTGTTCATTTTATTATAATTTTTACACTATAAGGCAGAAGTGTTTGAAATTTGCAACGGGAAGGTGAAGATTAGACTATGTACTTAAGTAAATAGTGGAGATGGGTCAGTGCTTCGAAGTAATTCGTTACTTATAATGCCGCCGTTTGCAACTAATACTTAAATTCATCGAGTACCTAACTGTAACGCAGTTACCTTCCAAAGGGAATAACTGCAACTCTGTTACTTTTTAGGTAAATGTAACAGGTTTTTTTAGTTACTTCTAAAGTTACTTTTCCCGGTAATTATATGCTAACTTTGCGAACAATAGGACGAAAGAGAAAACATGACAACTCTCTTTATGATTGCTTGTGTCTCCGGGAATCTGGAGTAACCAGATATCGACGAAAATACGATACAGTCAGTACCTTTTCATTTCTATGCTCAATTTAGAAGCATGACGTACGAGTATCGTAAGTAGTAATGTAGTATAAAGATAATACAACAAAAATTGTGACATGCTTAATTATCTACATCTGAATCTAGAACTGTAGATTCGGATCTTGTATGAAAATAAAAATCGGGTATCCGGAACCGAAAATCAGAACCGGATATCAGGATCCAGTATCACCCGAGTTCCAGATCTAGCCATCCCAAACGCTAGTTCCTTTCCTTGCGATAGATCCGGCCTCAGGGTTGGCTGCGCCCTGTTCGAGGAAACAAGCTGGCGCCCACCTCTTCATTTTCAAGGATTATCTTGTGAATTACATGGGAGTACATTTTCGCTAAATTCATTCCTCTGATTCAATGTCACGAAATCTGTTTTTGTGTCTTGAGAATATAAAGAAAAATGCATGTCTCATTTCAAAAACATGTAAGTTCATTTTGTAGGAATATTCATTCCTTTTTGAGGAAACCTAAACTTGAAGGAAAGTCTTAGCTAAATATATCTACATCCCGGCAGGGATGCCCATTCCCCAAGGCCTTTGACGCACTCCTTCCCCCATAAAGATATAATATTTCCCCCACCCCCATCTTTATGCCGAATTATTTACTGAAATTATTTTGGTCACAAAAAATTTGCGGAACAATACAATATAAACAAATGTAAGCACTACATGTTTACTTTAGGTATTGTTTTCAATATATACATTTATATGTTTATTATATGTTACTTTGACATTGATTGGGGGTCCCGGGTTCGAATCCTGGCCTGGGAATGGATGTTTGTTAGTGTTCATTCATCAATTTCATCATGATCCCATCTTCACAAATTAGCCAAAAGTGGCACAAAATGCGAAGTAAGATAAAGCAAATCAATCAATCTATTTGACGTTGAGTGAAATAACAATTAGATAAATTATAATAACTTCTGACGTTACAAAGTTGTTGCAGCAAAACTATCGATAATTTCCTCATTTTGTACCACTTTGAAATATCGGACACACAGGATGGAATTATGGTAGACTTTAACCACTCATCAGCAATTCACGAACGTAGTCTGCTTTTAATGATTCTTATGACACTCCTTGTGCATTTTGCAGAGCAACTTGTCACTGGTATGGTGATCAGAATTTTATACAATACCTGCACATTTGGAAAGGTCGAAAACTGGACAACAACAACGTATGGTCTAAAAAAGCGATTCTTAAGGGTTAATGCATTTCTGCTGATCGTACATAATCTTCAGAACCCTTCATGTCGCCTGTGCCTGAACTGAACTTTCTCTCTCTTTTAAGGAGTTGTGCATAGAGACAATGTTTGCCACTGGTCGAGATGCCAGCAATCGAAAGGCGCATGGCATTCGAAACCTTTCATTGCAGTTGAAATTAAAAGACACAAGATAGAAAAGGCACGGCTCACTTTCATGTTTGCTAACATAAAACGTACAAAACTGCTGAGTCTCACTGCCATTGTTAGTGTACTGAACCTTATTATTATCAGTTTGTTTGCTTGACTAACCTTGTATTAATGAGAACAGCATGTCCCCCACCCATCCAAACCGATTCTAAAGGCATGAGAGGGGGTGTTTCATTTCTATCCCATCGCCGTGATCAACCACAGGTAGGTAGATAAACTGTACATAATAACAATCATAACTAAAAATCAATAACAAGTGAATCAAACGAAACGATCCCCACATTTTTGTGTGAAGATATGTATAATTGGTAGCTAAACTATAAACTGTTGTCCCCCCTAAATATTCCCATGACTCAGGCACGCCATGAATCCCCCTTGTGAGCACTCCTGGGTCCCGATCAAGAAAAGAATTCGGCGCCACACATCAATTTTAGGAAGAAAAATCTTTTAGTTCTGTCGGAATTAGTTTTAAGAGAAGAAACATTTGATTGATTTATTGAGTTGGTGTTTTAAGTCCACTTTATGCCAATATGGCTAATCGGTACTGGACCTACAGCTTAAAGTGGGATTCGGGCCATTTTGCGCCTCCACCGCGTATCAAACACGAGACCCAAGGCAGAAACATTTGATGATGCCTAAAATGTTTTAGAGTGCGAGCAAGATTTTTTTTGGTAAATATGTTTATTTGCAAACCAAAAACAACATTAGTTTGATAATGCACCAATATTTTTAAAGTAATAGGCCTAAGTATAAACTTGGTATGACCCTTTTCAAAACATTTGTATTGCGAGTGTAGTGAGCAAAAAAAAAAAAATATGATCTCTCAAACATTTCACACATTTTTATTTTTCGTTCATGGATTTGGGGATGCTGTAATCCCATGAGCCCCTTGCATCTGTCTCTTACAAATATGACATGCGAAATTAGGAAGTATTCCGTCATATCGCGAAATATATCAGAAAGGGTGGTTTTAGTGCAGAGGCAACACAACAATCAAATTAATCTTAACTGACGCGCCACCACAGCTATAGCGCCTTGATGCGGTGGCACCGTTTGCATCGCCCTAAAGCCGGCCCTGCCTTGCGATCTAGCTCAAATCGTATATCATAAGGAGAAAAAGTGTGCGAAGTTCAGCAGTCTGCCAGTGACGTAACCGATAATATGGCCCATTGATTTAGTTCGTTAGTTAGCAGGATCTTAGAAACTGCCTGGATAAATTTAACCCAACGCGTGCTCACACGTTTCAGTTTGGTGTTTCAACATGTTATTTTTTTCTCGTTTTTATCAATTGTGTGATTCCATTCAAATGTTCGAAATTAATAAAATTAAATTAATCAATAAAGGTATTACTAAGTACAAGCTTTAAAAGAATTAAAATTACACAGCGTGCGTCCTGCCGGGTTAACAATTGCAAGAAAACAACTTGCAAGCAGAACAAATACGTCTCGATTCTCCATAGAGGCACACAGTGATTGGGATAGCACTTTAAACTGTAACCCCATTTCGAATAACCTATTTGAGCATATAGCGGACTCAAATATTGACGTGGAGATCGCCCACCTTGCAAATCAAATCCGTGTTCGCCGCGTGGCAGCGTAAAACACTCCCGATAGATCCACCACGGGTACATAAGCTTAAGCTATGATTTAAATACGCAATCATTATTTTTCCATAATTCACTCGTTTCATAACATGCAAATCGCATATAAATGGTACTGCGAATTTATTTTTATGAAGACACGTCAACTTTTCCAATAGTAGATTTACCGCTTCTGGTGGAGAAGTATTTTCAGTAATCAACTCACGACCTATTACACAGGAGTCTAGTACTAATTCCGGCATGCCTCATCATAAATTCCATCCAATCATCGCTATTAAACTAAAAAAGGGAAAATAGCAACTCAGAAGAATACAAATTACAACAATCAAGCATAGACCACCCAGCAATATACGTGTTTCTGTCTGAATATAAATAACTTCACTTTGGAATCGGATGTACATGTATCTCGATAACCCCCCCCCCCCCCCCAATTTTCTTTAAAGCAATTCACGGGTTTGCTTGTCCAAATTTTTCTGTACCCCATACAGTGGTATGTCAAGGATTTTCATAAGGGAGGCTGATGCCTTCACTTTAAAGGAATGCTGTAGCAAAGGGATGAGGGGTATGGCCCAACCAACACCTGCTCTGGCACTCTACTGACACTAGAAGATTAAAAGCATGCTTTCTTGTAGATGGGATTGGAAATAATATGGAAATGAGAAGATGAAGAGCATTGATCCGTGCAGTGCTTTTGTAAGGGGTCTGTGAGAGAAGCTACCTCTGGATAGGTGACCCCAGTGTCTTTGAAGTAACTACCCGTTAAATATGATATGAAATGATAGATGAAAAAAAAAGTTTTTATATTTTCCAGGACTTTTTACTACATTACCATGAATTTTGAGTAGCTGATTTTATTTCCTTTGAACGTACGTGTATGAAAATTCGTTTTGTACTGGAGTGTTCCACGTACATAAGAACATGAAATAGGTGAAAAATCTTCAACGGAATTGCCCAGGTACGATTTATCTCAGTGGCGCCAACTGTGGAGCTCAAGACCATTCAGCAATTTGTCTCTTATTGTTATTATATTTTAGAAATAAAGTCCCAGCATTTAACAAAACAAAAATTTTCATAATTACAGCATACCCTTAAAGAATTCTCACAACTTAATTACTGCTCATAATCATCCGTTAGATTTTCAGTTTGATACTTGTCAGTGTTCTATATTATTAACACTGTTCGTGGTCATATCGTCATCATGCAAATAAGGGAGAACAAGAGCTTAGGGCATGTATTATGTGTAGGGCCCAGGACTTTATGTCCTATAAAACTGTAAAATATGTGTTATTATGTCATAAAAGTTGAAAAATATGTCACACGAAATTAGAAATATGTCATAAAAAATGTAAAATGTCAGAAAATGCAGAAATATTCCCTGTAAAACTAAATATATGCACAACAGTACTTTCAAATTTCTCATTATTCGGGGAAGATGGATTAAGGTGGGGTATTAAATAAAGACAGAATTCCTTTAACCGAAGAATGTGGTGGGAAAATATAGGAAATGTCGTGAGGTTCACTGCAATTATTCTAAGGAGGGACAGAGTATACACACTGGCTCCAACGACAAGATATCTTGAAACTCCTGTACTCGATTGCCGATAGAGTAGGGGCTGTAATGTACAGAATGCTATTTTTGCTTTTGACTGATTATTGTGAGAAGCGAAAAAGGTAAACAAACGAGAACAGTTGACACTTGTTTACTGTGAGTCTTGTGCATGCACAACAATGACAGAGTACATTCTTTCCTCAATAATGTTCGCACAGCTATCAACTGTTGCGGGATAAAAAAAATCGGGGGGGATATTATTGTTCTGCATTAGTTGGTAAGAAAAGACGGCATCTTCTTTTAATTTCTTTGTCCTTAATTTAATTATACTGCCATCGATAATATAAACTATCCGTTGCGTTAAAGGTACGAAGAATAAATTATAAAATAGTGATGGGTCGTTCGTGAACGAACCGTTCCTTGCTCCAGGAGTCGTGAGCTTTGCGTGTATGTTCTCTGGTTTTCTTGTGGGAAGTCGAGTAGTAGTAAGCGCAGTTCCCTCTCCCCTAATCCTTTTCACTCAAGCTAACTCCAGAAAGTCCTCCCCCACCCCCTTCACTTCAGCTGCACGAAACCAACATCGGGAGGAGTTGGTCCTTCGTTCCTTTGAATGGCTGCTTGAGTGAGCGAGCTCCGGTGAAGTGCTTCCCGAAAAGGAACTGCCATGACCCGTGGTAGTTCCTCAGAAGTCGTGAGCTTTGCTTGTATGTTGCCAACGCTCCTATTGGATGACTCACTCCTACGAACCTGAGAGAGAGAGAGAGAGCGAGGTCCATTCTTTTGTTGCTGATTGTTGATAGTGGCGGTTTTCCGCGTAGCTATGCGTTCAACTCTGTTTACAGTAATGCTGCAGAAGCTCAACAATGAGGGAGGGATGGGCAACTAATTCACCTTTAATCCTTTTTGTGGCATGTTTTCGCAAGTCGCATTGCAAGGAACTTGATAGATATAAGATCATCATATCAAATGTTCCGTTTCCGTGCTCTTCCATTTTCTCAAAGTAAAAGTGGGGCCGGGAGGCGGAGAGAGCTTGAAAAATACGAATGCATTCTTCGTAGTCAAAGATTTAGCGTCCTCTCTTCCATTCTCTTACGGGTGTTTGTTTGACCGTGTATTCATTTAATTGCATGAAAGTCTGAAATGGTGGGGAGGGGCGACGGCCACCCTAGAAAATAAATTTCAACCTACAATTTGTACATTTTACACATACGTATAATTTCATTTCAATCTCAATTTGTTAATTATTAGAAGGGCGTTACAGGTTCATGCTAACTTCAAACTGAACTCTTTTTTTAGGAGATTATACTATTTTGGAAGAAAATATGCCTCGTTTGACACCTTGGAAAAATACATTGTTTGCCCTTCCCTGGAGAAAATACAGCGGACGTCCATGTTTAAAATATTTACAATTATTTTTCCTAATCTATCACCAGGCGCTGTAATGCACTGCGACAACAAGGGGTAGGAATTCATTTTTGGAAAGGAAGAGAACTTGTCCAACTTTTCCTTTCCGATGAGGACTTTTTGTCTGCTAAAGTTCAATTATCCATTAAAATGTATTTTCATTCACCCCCACCCTGAAAGCAGCTCCCGAACCTCGGTCGGTCAGTCGATACATTGTTTCCTATAGCTGTTTAATATGTGCACGAAGACGGATTCCTCCCCTCTAATTCTTTTCACCCACTCCAGAAGCAGTCTCCCACATCCCCTCCTCCGCCCACGAAATCAACTTCGAGCTGTGTTGGTATGGCTGTGAACGACTCCTTCAACGAGCAAGTTCCAGTGAACTGCCTATCTAAAAGGAACTGCCTCGTCCGAGAGCATGCTCCGTGGCTTCGTAGTTCCTTTGAATGACTTCCGGTGAACGCTTCCTTTCGGTGAGCGAGCTCCGGTGAACTGCTTCCCGAAATGGAACTGCCATGACCCATCACTATTATAAAATAACCGATTATGTGCAAGACAATTACGAAATTATACAGAAATATGTCTTATTATGAGAACATTGAAGAAATACGTTGTATAGACGCGAAATTGGTAAAATATGTTAAAATATGCCTTGTCAAGTTTGTCTATTTCGGCTGATTTTCATCAGTTAAGTGTAGATAAGTATTCGATTCGATGCCAAATGAAAAATATGTTATAACAATAAAGGCCCTGGCCGTAGTTACGTGTTGTATAAATTTGTAAAACAAATCTCAAGAGTACAGCCCACCATAGGCGTGGGCAAGGGGGGCAGTTGTCCCTTAATACTGCCGATTAGAAATTTAGTGTAGAGGAATATTATCGACAATATTATACTACTAAAGAAAAATGAAATATCTTCATGTCAATGAGAGTTCCAAGCAATTACGTAGGGGATACATTATTTACTATGTAATTGGACTTTCCCACTTTATACTCTAACAAATTTATTGTCATTAACATTCCAGAAAATTTCTTGTTTTTAACACTCCCTCATACTTAGGTGGTTGAATGATTCTGATACTACGTCAAATGCGACATGTACATTTTTTTCTAAAATTCTGTCCACCTTAAATTATATGTATTTCACACAATTTCATTCAGACACACTAATTTTTGTTAATTATTATTAGGGCATTGAAGGAACATGATAATTTCAGACCAGGGGCGCCGACTTGTCAAAATTATTGGAGGGGGCTCTGATCACTGAAATAAATTAATGAATGACTCGCTCTCCCTTTTTTAAGTTTTGGCTTCATTGTTCGGAATCTCATAAAAGCGCATGAATTTCTAATAAATGTCAAAATTTTTATTCACAGTTCGAATGCAGAATATTAATTGTCCACGGATGTATATGGCACAAGTTTCGTCAACCATAATAGCAAAATATTCCCGACTTTTAATATCTGCTACCACGGAGCGCAAAACAGATCTCTCTAATATATCAATGATCTCGTTCTGAATGTCATGTGAGAGCCATTTGTAGCCCGAACTACCCTAGTTCATGCATATCGTCTTTTGAAACTCTTTTTAGTAAAAAAAATTAACAATACTCATAATTACATACTTAGTATATAGTAATAAGTCATGTGTTTTGCTGTCTCTGGTCATAGCCCCCTCAAAGTTGATGATTTTGCGGTCTCAGCCCCCCCCCCCCCCAAGTTGATGGTCTATAACATTTCAAATGTGTATTTAAAGTTCAGTTCATGTGGCACAATTCAGAGTAAACTTTACAAGAGAAGCATAATACATTAGATCCTCTTAAGCAAAATTATTTGGAGGGCTCTGCCCCACATCTTTAACATTGGGGGGCTCGAGCCCCCCCAAGCCCCATGGAGTCGGCGCCTATGTTTCAGACTGAAGCAGTGTTTTTGAGGGGTATCACTATTTTGGGGAAATATATGCCTCCTTTGCCCCCCCCCCCCCCCGCTGGAAAAATTACCTTGCTCCTCCCTGCGGACGTCCATGACCGCCACTGCTGAAGATACTTTGTTTTTCCTGTGACAAAGTTGTTCGTGTGAATGGGTGTTCTCTAAGATGGTGCAATATCAGATACCCGTTTAAACAGCTTAAATTATCTGTTGTTGTCTTATGTTAAGCAACATTTTGTCGCACAGGATTGTGTCAGTGACATTGGAGGCGTTTGAAACTTCTACCAACTGTAAGAAGACTAACGTTGTAGTATAAGATAGTCTCCTAAGACGGCAAAAGTTCATTCTAATCTTGGACGATCAGTGTTTACGTTATCCAATATTTGTAAATATATATGTAAAAATATGAGCCTTTAATTTGCAAACGTGTGCGTAGTGAAAGGTTTAGTTAAAGAAGGGTCGGGAATTTTGTTCAGATTCGGCCAGTCGTCTCCATCAGTGTCCCGACTTTCATTTTAACTGCAATGGTGCTGCGAAAATGCAAAAATGTTCTATTGGTTAACTCAGAAATAGACATTTTTTTACTAGAAGAATCATTGCTAATGCGCATCATTTAATTTATAAATATATTATTATCTAAACCTAGAATTATCATGGTGCTGGTGTAAGAAAATTAATGGAAAATTGAAAACACAATTTGCGGAGGAAAGTACTATTAGAATACTTCTGAGAATTGAGTGCAAAAATAATCACTCAGTTGTACGCTGTGTGACAGACTTTGTATGTGAGCGACTGTGCTGTTTATTGCCAGGTTTATTGTTTATTTTTCTCGTTACTTTGGACCATAATTTCAACTCTACAATTATATATCTCCTTGCAATACCACCATAGCATTGATGGTGACATCTAATACTCCAACAGCATTTCGCCTACAACCGTGGCAGAGTGGCTAGCGTATCACGCTCTGACGCCAGGTTGGAATCTCGGTCTGGACATGGGTGTTCTTTGTAAGTGTTTTTCATCAATTTCATCATATCATCACTCATCCGCATCGTCACGATTAGCCAAAAGTGACAGAAAAGTGACGTAAAGTAATTTAACTCAACTAATCCAACTGCATTTTCGGCCCTTCTCTTTGTTCCACATTTTAGGATCTCCCCCGCCCTAAAAAAATCTGGGTATGCGCCTTTGATATGGAATGAGGTTTTAATTTCCCGACTGGATTTTCATCAAGGCTTTTGCCCCCTCCCCCTAATCAGAGTGTCTGCGCACTCCTATGCAGCCCACAGACGAAGTACTCGTAACGAAAAACAAACACCGCTTCAAATGCCCTGGCTGTAGCTTGAGCAGATAAAAGAAGGGAGGGAGACTTTCAGGCGGCAAGGCTTTGATGAAAGGTGAGAAGCCGCGATGGAAACAACCAGCCAAACTCTCCAATAACACTAAAGGTGGGAGGTTATGTTACGATTGTTGTGTGGCAGCTAATGTCTCCGAGAAATTTAGTTACAAAGGAAGCCTGTCGATATACTTTGTCAGTAATCCATAAATCATTGTCACTGTAGTGCGGTGCATATGTTTGCGTCTTTCATTTCATTCAATATCTCAAAATCCAGAGTATTTGAGTAGTGCAAAAGGTGTGACGAAGTTTAGCATTAATATGGCGGTTAATTAATTAACGAGAGGACGTGTCACGTAAAAAGGCCTTGCGACGCCAAGGAGTTCACATTTAAGCTGATTTTATTCATCTGTTGGGAAGGGGGGGGGGCGCTACTGCTGCATTCATAACTCTTACGAGTTTCACTCCATGAGTACATATAATTTGTTCACTTAATTTTCCTTCGATATTGTTTCTTTGTTTAAGTTTGATTTTAAGCCCACTTTATACACCGAAGCCCAGTAAAAACTATTGAATTATCAAGAAATTGATGTATCTTCACCAAAAGTGATTCTGATATTCACAAATTACTTATGTGCATTATTGTATATTTATTTTATTTTAAAAGAACACTGATTTTTGTCAATCACACAATTTAAATCAAACTGATTTAAACAACCTCGAAATTTTGTAAGCATATCATGCAATTTGTCATGTAAAGGCTTGCTCAAAATTGTAAATGACTATTTACGTTAATGGTTTTTATATTTTTCTTCACGAGTAATTTGGAGAGAGAAAAGGAAACATTGGGAACTTCTCTGTACTTACATTTAAATTTCGCACATAGGCATGAACATGAAAACGTGAAAGAGAGAATGTTTTCTTTACCAAGGAATCTTTCGATTTTTAAGCCAAGACCTCTCCCCGATGGCGCAGTGGTAATGTCATCGCCTTCTAATCAAGGGGTTCTGAGTTCGATACATGGTGTTTCGGATACCACTTTAAACTGTAAGACTAGACCTGATTAGACTTTCTGTGCATAAAGTGGACTCAAAACAAAAACTCAAACTCATTTTCAGCTGATAACCGCGATAATGGGAACACGAGCACTCAGATTTCATTGTTCCATTATTAATCACGGAACTCCGTAAATTGTTACTTAGAAAACAAACAACTGTTGCAAAAAGTGGAAAGTATAATTTTCCTTTGCATTATGAAAAATTTCCATTAATCCAAGGAAAAACTAAAACAGGATCACAAAACTTTATCAAGAAAATACGGTTTTACCAAGTAAGAAGTTTGAAATATGTAATTATGAAAAACGGATAATTCATGCCTCCATCCAGCTTGATTTTAATATGCAACGACTGTATCTTCAAATATCTCTGCAGTTTCGATCTCTTTTCACCAACAGCGGCGCCAGAATTATTCATCTACGGGTGCTGAGGGGTTGCGGAAAGAAAGTTAGGGGGTGCGATATGTATTACAAGAAAGTGGTCATTCCATGCAGTGTAAACATTCAGATACACGTTGCAGTCTTATTGAACTATGTAGTGAAATACAAAATAAAACCATCCTGCCCTTAAAAAGACAATTTTTGAACCTTCTCAACGTAACCAATGAAGGCACCGTCTGCCACAAGACAAAACGCGAAGAGTACAGGAACTGTGTCATCTTTAAAATCCCTTCTGCCGCACTATCCCCAACAACGAACTGTAAAATTTCTTCGTGAACATTGGGCATCTTCCTAACAGTCTTGGAAAAAGTTTGAAATGGTACGTTTACTGGACATTAAACGTGGAACAAATATATAGAACGTATTAAGAAGAACAGTACCCTTCATGTTACAACTCGCATTAAATAATTTCCAGAGCACGACCTGATGAGGTGATACCTTAAAAGTACCTGAATTTTTTGCTCCAGTGTAAGGAAGAACAAGTAGACGGAAAACAAACCGTTTATGAACAATGCAAGAAAGAAAAAAACATAACTCACAGTAATCTATAGCCAATTATCAAAAACCACGAACAGACCACTTGAAGAAACAAAAGAAGAAAAAATTGATAACGAGAATGCTGACGAAAGAAGAAAAACGGCCGCTGATCTTTACAGAGGCTGCCGCAAGTACAGAAAAGTATTGGTACCTCTTTCAGTGCTTGCCTGTTGCATACAATAATAACCTATCATTCGGCCCTCAATATGACATGACATAATATTACATATTAATGTTTTCAGTTGAACGTAGCGTGTGCTGAAGGGATGCGGAAGAAAATTAAAGGGCGCGCAAGCACTCACTCACGCACCCCTGGCGCCGCCACTGCTTTTCGCCTAAAATTTTGTCTCAATTCTCCTGCCCTGAGGGAAGTTTACCTTCGCATAGCAACACTAAACTGCAACCATGATTTATACCAGTAGGATGGGTGAAAAAAAAACGAACATTGCTTGCCTGCTCATCTCTTTCCTGGCAACAGGAACGTACGTTTAAACGTGAAAGCTTAAACCCCCTCGCCGCACTGTAATGGACGAATCCTGAAAGGCTGGCCTTCGTGGTGGATGGTTAGCACAGCACGCTACGTCGCCAGGGGTCTCGGCGTTCGAATCCCGCGGCCTCGTCATGGGTGTGTGAGGAGTGTTCCTTCATCAATTTCATTGTATCGCCACTCATCCTCATCTTCGCGATTAGCCAAAAGTGGCACAAGAGCGAAGGGAAATAAACAATATCACGAATCCTGAAAGTTCGAATTGCTTTGTAATTTTTGTGTGCATACTTCTTTCCAACGGTAAGGGACTCAGGGTATAAAATATATAGGATCACAGTTAATCCAGTGGCTAGTGAGAAAACTCTAGGAAGGAATCTCTTCACGACGACAACAGCAGTTCCAGCATATCATGACAGGTCGGACAACCCTAAGCCTGCGTTCGATTGGTTTTATATTTACAAAACAAGTGTTTTCAATGTGCAATGCATATTTTACAAGTATGCAAAAAAACAATTTAATCAGCGATCAGCAAAAACAAGGTAATGCACACAATTAACAGTATTGGTCTTTTTAGGTTGCACCGCGTCCTCAACGATTGTATAGGTCGAAACTTCTCGACACTCACTCTCTTTTTCTTCAGTTATTTTCGTTGTTTTTTATCTCTTGCGGTGACGATGAGAATGCATTTACGAGTGTACAATGGGACAAACACAACTATACACTCTCATGTCTCGCACAAAATAAAAAATAAAATTAAAAGGGATTCTTCTTTCGCGCCTTGATAGCTTTGTAACGACTGGGGCAGCCAAAGAGACTAACTTTCCATTTAAACTTACAGACCGTCAATTTAGGTTTTAATCTTGCAAAAATTGTGTGAATCTGAAAATTTGCATATCTGTTCTATTTGATGTCAAAACAACATATCAACAGCCCTTTCCGCATCCTGAAATTCCAGGCGGTGGTAAACTTTGAATGCTGAATGCTGGAGAAGTGCAAGTTATCACTGGAATGAATGTTACGTGCAAACAGCTAAACCCACGGATTTGAAATAGGGCTCCACCGAAAGAGGAATAAGCGGGCTTTAACTATGACTACACATATTGTCTTCCAGGACCGCACAAAAGGAACAAAAACTACCAAAGTCGATTTTTTTTTCTATTTATCATTCTTGACGCTTCCTTTAAACTTTCCGTTGACATCTTTGTAGACCATGTGCAGAACTGTTACGCCACGGAATTTATTAAGCTCGTGTATTATTCTGAAAAAAAAAAAAAATCATGAGGCTTCTTCTCTGATATAGCCTAAGCAGCAACAAAGCTAGTGAAATAAAAATCAAGTGCAGAGAAACAAGAGGGAATATTCTTTTCTGGATATTACGTCGCATTAAAACAGTGAAATTCATTTAATTAACATTTTTGTCGTGCCGATTTATGGCGAAGAGTTTTTGACAGCAGGGGATCTAAATTGTGAAACCTTTTCATGCAAAATACAAATGGATTGTCAATAATTCAGACATTTATATACATCGATAATACAGCCTGTAAGTGTAATTCTTGTTTACAAAGAAAGTTACTTCATCATTCTTTGAACAATTAATTTTTAAGGTATTCATGAATTCTAAATTAATATTACACTTTACTAAAGCTGACGCCAAGCAGTGTTTTCAACTCTAGCGAGAAGTCGCTAAATCTGGCGGATCTGGCTAGCTGGCGACAAAAGACGTGAAAAAGTGACGAGCGACTTTTCTGGCTACTTCGTGTGCTCTTTAGCGACTAATTTGGAGAATTCACAAAATATCTGCGTAGGTACGTCTAAATGCTTAAAAATGTCCGTTTTATAGTTATTAAATAAGGAAATACCCTCGTAATTCACTTCTGATGCACAAAGAGAAACTGAAGCAAAGCGTACCCCCTTTTCCAGTATGGTTTGTGATGTTTGTAAACATCACCATTCGCAGCTCATTGTTATCAGACACTCCTCCTGGCGCCATTGCGGCTGCCTTATTATAAAACAGAACGTTTGACTTCGCGGTCGCGTCGTGCGTGGGTTCAGATTGGAGTTTTTTGGGTAGTGTTTGGTGACAAAGGAAGTGCTAGTGTAAATTATAAAGTTCGTGCGTGTTTGCGCGCAGGTCAGCCCAGGGCAGGGCAGTGTCCAGTGTGGGGAAAACCGCAATACAAGAAACATTATCGGAAGGAGTGGGAAAACTACAAATGGTTAACCCCTGTCGATAGTGACACGGCGAAAGCGTATTGTAAGTACTGCAAAGTAGAACTATCTGTATGCCCAAACTACCGATCTGAAAAAAACTTTCGAAACACAGAAACATAAAGTCAGACCTGGTTACTTCTGTTCTGCAAAACAGAAGAAAAACAGTTCAAACCGGAAAATTTAAATACTTCTAGTGCTGAAGCTATTTTAGCTTTATTCATTGCCGAACACTGTTCTTTGCTAACCGTGAATCACTTGTCCTAATTATGTATGAAAAGGTTTGGTGACTGACAGCTGCAGTGCACCATGCATTCGCCTGCATAAAACCAAGTGCACAGAAATAATAAACAACGTTCTTGCAGTGCATTTTCTCGATGATTTAGTATCTGACATCGGTAATCAGTGTGAAGTGCAGTGTTCAGAGGAAGAGGAAAGTAACGAGGAAATGTAGCTTTTATAGGCAAGTACTCGATTTTTTCCACCTTTTTGCTATTTTTTAGAAGTACATTTGATTTAGCGACTTTTTCTAGAGCCTTTACATTTCATTTAGCGACATTCTAGCGGATTTTCTAAGGACTTTTCACGACTTTTACGTTCAAGTTATTGGCAATACTGACGCCAAGTATACTCCAGTCAAGGTCACTCGCTTTCGGAGTTTCCCCTTGCCTCCTCCACACACCTGGCCCTCTAGGGTTGCCTCGCTTGTTCTAAGCTGTTAAGTTGACACTTTGCACGTTGTACAGTCAGGGACACTTCTGGATTATAACAATACCATTGACTTTCAATTAAATCATTACAACCGACAAGTGTCCGCGACCGTACGTTTGCGGTTGATTTAGTTTTCGATGTTGTTTTGTGAAAGGGCTATTTGGTTACGATTAGGAAGGAGGCGAGGGGGGGGGGGGGCATTTGCCTCCACTTCTCGCCACTTTTGCCCTCACACTATGCTAAATCTTATCTACAAAGGGAAATATACTGTCTTTGCCCTCCCCCACCCAGATTTGGTACCTTGACCCCTAGTTTTGGAACCCAATCGCCACCACTGAGTATCGAGGATTGAGGAGCAGCGTCCTACGTGTGGAACATTTGCCGGTGAAAGTGAAGCGAGTGCCTCCCGAAAGGACACTAGAAAGCAAAATTTATTTTACTTCGCTTCTTGTGCCACTTTTGGCTAATTTGCGAAGATGGGGATGAGTGATGATATGATGAAATTGATGAATAGACATCACAAACGTTCATGCCCAAGCCAGGATTCGAACCCGGGACCCCTGGCGTTGCAGCGCGATGTGCTAACCACTCCGCAACGGGGGCCGACCATCTTCTAGTTCAAAAGTGATGGTACACATATTTTATGTTAAATAAATAAATATAAGTAAATATCAACATGACTTAACGGCGTTCTAATGGAAGTTAAGAAAAAACAGTTTTATCTAGACATCCCAACTGACAATACTAACAGCGATCAGCCTCCAACGCATCACAATATCCATCGAAATAATATTATCTGATGCCATGCAATGGTGGTAGTAGATGCACATTGCACGGTGGTTTGGTTTCCACTTTAAACTGTAGGTCCAGTCCCGATTAGCTTTTCTGTGCATAAAGCGGTGTTAAGAACTAACCCAAACAAGTAACAATTCCATGTGATGAAAATTCAAATATAATTTTTCATTCTACCACAATTTAGTCTATCTCCCCATTTATGTCCTTTCACCTTACGTCGACTAATTGCGCGAGGTAGAAAATGGCCACCGTACGTACGTTCCTCGCCTGTCGTACCGCTTGCACCGTTACTAAGCCATCCGAAACCAGCTTGTTCCACCCCTTTTGGCGCGGAGACGCTCTCGCACATTGTTGCAACATTTATTCCCATATGATTTGGTATGGAGGGCGGTGCTTGGGTTGCCGCGTGATCGACGGCAGATTGCTGACAGGTAGCGCAGCCAATGGGGGCCGAGTTAGGAACGTCAAACACCAGCGCGCGCTTCGAATCACCCGTCACTCATCATAACGTGACACGTAGTTCCTCTCTATTCACGTTTTACGGACACTATTGTGTTTAGTTGGTTCCTCGCTTCGGGGTTTGGTGCTTGTGGCTTCCTCTTACATAACGTTTCGTCAACGCAGTGTGTGACCTAAGAAATAACAAATGAATAACGATTCCTCGCAATACTCTTAAGTTTGCACCTTCCTCTCTTGGGGGTGCTGTGCTTGTCCGCCCATTCATTGTCAATATCTCAACTTCCGTGGAGTGTATAGCAGCCACACCCAGATTCCCGCTATCCTCGGGAGTACCTCTATTACGTATAAAAATCTCAGTCCAATCAGAGCACTTTTAAAACTTCCTCGCTTTGGCGTGAAAAGTCCAGCTTCCTCTTAATGGAGGGTGGGAAAACAGGGGTGTGTTTGTGTTTGTGTTTTTTTGTTTTTTTATTGTGTAGTAGTTGTGGTGTGTGTGTGTTTATATTGTGTTATATTTGTGATGTGTTTGTGTGTGTCTTGTGTAGTAGTTATGCTGTCTAATGTGTTTGTGTTTGTCTTGTGTAGTAGTTCCTCCATTTATATCGGGGGTTAGGCGTAGAGCTGACAACTCTGCACTGTAAAAAGCCATGTCAAGAATCAGCAATATAAGGCCATGGATGTTCCCAAGGTAAAATATTCCGGAGGTAAAATAGTCCCCCATTCGGATCTCCGGGTGGGGACTACTTTGGGAGGTCCCTGGACTAAGGATAAGATCTACGTTAGGAATAAGGATATTAAATTAGGCACCTGGAATGTTCTGAGCCTTTACCGGCCTGGGGCATTTCAGTGTACAGTTAATGAGATAGTGAAGTATAAATTAGAATGTAGTAGCTGTCCAGGAAGTTAGGTGGCCAGGAGAAGGGAATTGTAAAACTAAAAATTATACTTTTTTCTATGGTGGTACTGAAAATCATAATTTTGGAACAGGCTTTTTCATAAATAATAGAATTATATCGGCTCTTAAAACAGTAGAATTTATTAATGATAGGATATCATATGCAGTTTTACAAGGTAGGTGGTGTAAAATTATTTTAATAAACATACATGCACCAACGGAAGATAAAGATGATAATACTAAAGATGATTTTTATACTGACTTAGAACAGGTCTTTGATAAATTTTCTCAGTATGATATGAAAATTCTGTTAGGTGACTGTAATGCACAGATTGGCAAAGAAGAGACATTTAAACCCACGATTGGTAAAGAAAGTCTTCATGAATTAAGTAATGATAATGGTATAAGATTGATTACTTTTGCAACCTCAAAGAATTTAATTGTGAAAAGTACCACTTTTAAACATAAAGATATCCATAAATATACCTGGTCTTCTCCAGATGGTAAAACTCATAATGAGATAGATCATATTCTCATTGATAAGAGAAGGCATACTAGTATAATTGACGTTCGTAAACATAGAGGTGCTGACTGTGCCAGTGACCATTATTTAGTAATTGCTAAATTAAGAGAAAGACTCTCAGTGATAAATCATAAGCAACAAAATCTAAAAGTTATAAAATTTGATACAGGAAAGTTTGCTGATGAAAGAATTAAGAAAGATTACCAAATTAAACTGTCAAATAGATTTGAGGTTTTGCAGGATTTAAATGATGATGAAAATATAAATGAAACAGACGTAAATAAGAATTGGGAGCACATACGTAATGCAATAGAACCAGCAGCTAAAGAAAGTATAGGATACCATAAACCGAAAAAAAGTAAGCCATGGTTTGATAATGAATGTCATAATGTAATAGAAATAAGAAATCAGGCTAGACTTAGGTGGTTAAATAACTCTGATGATACAAATCTAAGCAATTATATTAGAATAAAGCGAGAAGTTAACCGCACGTTTAGAAGTAAAAAAAGAGATTACTTGAAAAGCAAAATTAATGAAATTGAAACAAACAGCAAAAATAAAAATATCAGAGATTTATATAAAGGTGTAAATGAATTTAGAAAGGGGTGGCAACCTAAAGTAAACTTGATAAAAGATAAAGACGGTGATTTTCTAGCTGACCCAAGCGATATTCTAAATAGATGGAAGAACTACTTTAATGACCTTTTAAATGTCCATGTAGGAGATAAATCAGAAGTAAATGAAGTCCACACAGCAGAATCTTTAGTTCCAGAACCTAACTTGACTGAAGTTAAAGATGCTATTAAAAGGCTTAAGAATAACAAAGCACCTGGCATTGATTTAATACCAGCTGAGTTAATTAAATATGGTGGAAATTCATTAATATGTCAAATTCATAAATTAATTTGTTTAATATGGAATAAAGAAGAAATCCCTCAACAGTGGAAAGAATCCATAATTGTTCCTGTGTTTAAAAAAGGTGATAAAATGAACTGCAATAATTACCGTGGAATTTCTCTACTCTCAACAACATACAAAATATTATCTAACATTCTTTTAACAAGACTAACCCCATATGCTAATGAAATTATAGGTGATTATCAATGTGGATTTAAACGTAACAGATCAACTACAGATCAAATTTTTCACATCAGACAGACACTTGAAAAAAAGTGGGAATATAATCAAAATGTCCATCAGCTATTCATTGATTTCAAAAAAGCATATGATTCGGTCAAAAGAGATAAATTATATAATATATTAGTAGAGTTTGGAATACCTAAGAAGCTTGTTAGTATGATAAAAATATGCACCAGTGAAACAGAAAGTAAAATTCGTGTGGGTAATAATATGTCTGACAAATTTATAATTCATGATGGGTTAAAACAAGGAGATGCATTATCTCCATTGCTCTTTAATTTTGCCTTAGAATATGCTGTAAGGAAGGTAAAAGAAACTAAAGAAGGACTAAAATTAAATGGTGTGACTCAGTTGTTAGCATATGCAGATGATGTAGACTTACTGGCGGATGATATAAATACGATTAAGAATAATGCTAAAATATTTTTCAAAACTGCTAAAGAGATAGGTTTGGAAGTTAACAAAGAGAAAACTAAATATATGCTTACAGGCCGAAACCAAGTGTTAGGTAATAATCAAAATCTAATTATTGATAACAACTCGTTTGAATCAGTTTCCAAATTCAAATACTTAGGAGTAATATTAACAAATGAAAATTATATTAAAATGGAAATAAAAAGTAGGCTTAATTCAGGAAATGCGTGTTACTTCTCTCTTCATAAACTTTTGTCTTCTCGTTTAATATCTAAGAAACTAAAAGTTAAAATATACAAAACAGTAATTTTGCCTGTAGTATTATATGGGTGTGAAACTTGGTCCCTTACATTGAAAGAGGAACATAAATTGAGAGTATTTGAGAATAAAATCCTTAGGAAAATCTTTGGACCTAAAAGGGATGAGGAGACAGGTGAGTGGAGAAGGTTACATAATTTAGAACTACATAATTTGTATTCATGTCCAGATATTATTAGAATGATTAAATCAAGAAGACTTAGGTGGGCAGGCCATGTGGCACGAATGGGAGAGGAAAGAGGAGTTTACAGGATTCTTGTTGGGAAACCTGATGGTAAAAGACCTGTAGGAAGGCCAAGACGAAGATTGAGGGACAACGTTGAGATGGACCTAAAGGAAATCAGTAGGGATGGAAAAGAGTATATAGATCTTGCTCAAGATAGGGACAGATGGAAGGCCTGTGTTGCTGCAGCCATGAACCTTCGGGTTTAAGAAGGCTAGAGAGTTAGTTAGTTAGTTAATTATTTAATATATTGGGTCATTTTCCGCTTTTCGTCAGATGCAAACAAGGAGCATTTTTAATTCCTACTTTAAAAAACTGTCAAAACCTTGAGTAGCGTCAAAACCTTAATTTCGACTATATAAGCGCGCTGCTATTTGTTTTGTAAAAAGTTGTTACAAACCAGATATTACATACTGGAAACAACAAAAGATGAAGAGAGAGGAGTTTCAAAAAAGAAAAGTAGATGGCAGCACAAGGTGAAGGAATATAAATAAATCGCTGGAGGATATAAGTATGGATTTAGTGAAAATGAACTACAATACAAAGATGTAGAAAAGATCAAAGCAATATATAAAAAGTAGAAAATAAATAGAAAAGGAAAATATAAGTGGTTTACATCATTGAACAAGTTCAAGCCTGTAGTTAATTGTTAGACACGCCATAGAAGTGCTAAATAAAGAAACAATAGACCAACCAACCAGAAACATCTCCATTACAAGCCACGCCTCCAATCTCTATTTCAATGTGCACATGTGAAATACGCGTACCGTGAGCGAATTGCGGATAGAGAGTTACCAGTGTGCGCCTTATTTTGGTGAAGATTACGCGGTGATTTGTTTTTCGCCAAGCGTTAACTACATAATCATGGGCGGCTAAAGGAGATTGAGAAGGGAGTCTGTCGACTTCCCTGACCCCGCAACGATGCATCGCCATCTTCCGATGAAGCCAGTCAGCCAACGCCACAGACGACACCAAAGCCAAACACTGCCCAAAGCCCGAAGGACGTTTTCAGAACGACGCCGATCGAAGCCCGTCACCAGAGAGAGAGATTGAAGGACGACTCCAGAACGACGCCGATCGAAGCCAGAGGGAGAGATTGAAGGACGACTCCAGAACGACGCTTCCAGAACGACGCCGAATCGAAGCCCGTCACCAGAGAGATTCCGAACCGACGCGTGACCACGTACACCCGACGCTAGTGACAAGAGGAACGCCCGAAGTACTAAGGAGGTGCAAGTACACCAGATCGTCGCAATTATTCTTCGTCGCGATCGACCTCGGAGGACAATTTCGCCACAAAGGAACCGTGTGCAAGTCCCGCGTCCAGGAGAGATGAATGACCACGCCATGTAGCAGAGTCTGGTACAGTATACTTCAGAGGGTCTCATGTACATGTAAACGTGCGTCGTTAGTATCAACACCGTACAGTTAACGCCGAAGTCTCACTTATTCGCAAAGTTACTCAGGAAACCCCGAACCTAACTTCCGTCTCTGACAATTTTTGGTATTGTAGTAAAAAAGGGTTATTTCATGTTCAGATGTTCTAATTTAATTGTCTGCATTCAGGGTTAGAAGCTCCATTTAATTTCTTTAATATTTAGTATAAATTGTCAAAGTGTGCTCCATTTTTTGTGTAACCAACCGCCCCGTCGCGCCATTTAATTTGTCAATACTTGACTGATGAGTCCTTTTTAATTGTGGAAAGCGTAGTTGTTTTTATTGCAAGGTCGTGTGCGTGAAATAGTATTATTTGTTGCATAGTGGTTTTTAAGGTAATTTTTGCTCGCGCCGACGATTGATTAGTGTATTCCGGCAGCTGGAGCCAATTAAGTTTTTGCATCCCTATGTAATTGTGTAGTTGTTCTCATTGGACGAGAGAGGCTTATGTGTAATACCCCCGTCCGAGAAACTTGTATAATGTCGTGCTTACGACTCGATGCATACGTTCATTCGAACGAAAGATTTAACCACGCCGACCCAATTGTCTTAGTTAACCGCTTTCCGAGGGCTGGCACTTAAGTTAATTTAAAAGAGCACAGGAGCTGACAGACAAATGCCCTAAATTCACATTAAGGTTTAAAACTAAAGAGAAATGATGTGTTAATGAGATCCGTGATCTGTATCTATACTTCACATGTAAAAATACCTCATGTGTGTGAAAGAGAGATAGAGTGAATGTTGTGAGAGTGAGGAGGCTTTGTAAACAGTTGTTGATTGCAATATTTTTTTGTTGTTACAATATATATTCACTTTTTACCGTTCGTCAGTGTTGTTATTTGACGTTTTTCAGGTACCAGATATTATGCTATTAGTGTTTTATGATTGTTCGAATCTACATATCAAAGGTAAACAAAACAGTGTAACTTTTCAAGGTATTAATCTCCGCCTCGCAATAGTATGACAATAAACGACCGTCTCAGTACCGAACTTGATAACTGGACCGTGAGTCACGACCGGTTTCCCGTACACATAACGACGTTTGGCCTCGTGCCGGGGTATGATTGACACGTCATTTCGGGGACCGTGAGTGCACTCGTTACACACCCAACTAATATAGTGAAATGCCCAAAATTCACGAGCTGTCATAAGCATTTCTCCTTCACTAATCTCAAAAAAGCACATTTTGTCACCAATTTTTTAAACCTACAGCCTATACTTGCAAGTGATGTACTTTTGGTTCCTTAGGATCAGTCCTGCCTCTCTGCACGAAGACTATTTGATTAAACCAATAGTACGAATTTTATATGTATGTAAGTTTGTAGAAGTCTGAAAACTAACAGTCTCAGACTTCTTTGGACATTGTTATAAAATTTGCAGCTAGAAATACTTCAACACGTTCTATTTATTTTTCTTCTTCTTCAAAGTTTACACTTCACTGTTACTCCTTGGTGCGGTATGTTTTGCTTTCCCATAGATCTCAAGGCTTTCTGTTTGTTGTCCTTAAATACTTTTTAAGTTTTTTTTTCCTTTTTTGTTTTGTTCAGTTTCATTAACACTTTATATAACAAAATCAGCCGTAATGCCTGGACTACAAAAAACTCGTCGACAGGATTCCTCCTATTGGCGGAGACAATATAACAACACATGAAAAACTTCAGTTCGGATTAGAGTGCGGTATGTCTTTCTTCCATGCTTATAATGGTGAAATTTTTTCTATCCATATTTTGAATATCTAATCATTTATGACAACCACGGCATATTCCACTCACTTTTAGTTGTTTCCCTCAATGAGAGATGGCGCTGCCTATCACATGTTATCATTATCTCAATTTAGGCTTCGAAGTGGGTTATACAACTTTCGTAAGTTCACTCAATATATCTGCGATCTCAAGGAATGATTAATTAAAATAATATCATACGTCATATAACGCAGATTTGAAAAGTAATGAGCCCAAACACAGCAGAGTACAATGACAAGCATACTTTAAATACAATCGAGGCGTTGGGATACGAAGGGTGAACTCAACAAACGAACATTTTGAGGAAAATGCGTTTCAAGTTGTGAAGCACAGGCTAACGCAACAAAAGAACTTTGGAAATCACACTGGAAAACCTTCCGATATGATGTTATGGCCATTTTGTTAAGATCACCCTGTGCCTCACAACTTGATACGCATTTTCCTCAAAATGTTCGTTTGTTGAGTGCGCCCTTCGTATACGCAACGCCTCAATTATTTCCAAAGGAATATGTGAATGTTTACATTTGTTCAAGTGCAATCTGACACAGAAGGGCCAAATACTTTCCATCAGCAAAATAAAGCTCATATTCATTTCTATCTAAACAGGAAAGAAACATTTATTATAAACTTAGTAAGAACATTGTGTCCCTTCTGAAAAACAAACACACACGCACAAGGATTGCGACAAAGTCTTCTAAGAAACAATATCCTACGTATATCGCAGGTGAGGTAGAACAAGGTAACAGTAACCCAACTCTTACTTTCATTAAAAGTAACTGCGAAAGATAACTGGATTAATTAGAATTACTAAAAAGATAAGGTTACATGTAACAGAGCTATAAGTGAACGCTATCTCCACGACTGATAGAACATGTAGCTAGACGCAAACGAATAGATAGCCACGAACCACACACATTATTCTCGAGAGTTGTAGAAAGTGAGAGATGATGTTATGAATATGATAGCATAATTCATGCGTTATGGAGAAGATGAAAATAATTTTGCCTGATGCACTTTTCAGGTAAACAATAAATCAATGCACTGAGTAGAAATGACAAATTATTTTATTTCTGAGTAGTTTGCAAAACTTGAAACATTTTTATTTACATTAGCAACGATCGATGAAATACGATGAGCTTGAATCAATTTCGCGAAAACATCCCTTAAAGTTAAAACAGTAACGCATTTGTTTCACACACTTACTCTCCGTGAGGCGGCGGGGGGGGGGGGGTAATTTCAATCGAAGATGCGTGACCCGTGCCCGTGAGATGGATGCAAATTGTGGCCGTGCTTGTGAACAATTGCGTTGAAGCCGTTGTGTTTGTCGCCGTAGTAGTTGACAGTGCGGGTGCTGCCATCTGGCTCCACGAGGCTGTACTCTCCCTTCACGACGTCACCATCACGTACTTCGTGCTGGCTCTTCTGGTCGCCCGTGTGGTGGTCGCTGACTGCATACTTGAACTCGTACAAGGTGTACAACTTTGCTTCCGCCGTTTTTCCCCAAAAATATGACGCTGTAATGAAAAACATTGCTTACCCAGGCATTATTCAAAGTATTGTCCATCGCTGGCCACTACTTTCTCCCATCTTTCGGGCAGCGTACGAATGCCGCATCTAAAAAATTGTTCATCTTTGGAGGCGATCCACTTTTTGACTTCTTCTTAAGATCGGAAGTGTTGGTCAGCCAGTTCATGAGCCATTGATCTAAACAGGTGATAATCAGAGGGAGCGATGTCTGGAGAATAAGGCGGGTGGGGTAGGACGTCCCATCTTAATGTTTCCAAGTACGTTTTCACCACTTTGGCAACGTGGGGTCGTGCATTGTCATGCTGCAAAATCACTTTGTCGTGCCTCTCGCTGTATTGCGGCCGTTTGTCCTTCAATGCTCGGCTCAAACGCATTAATTGCGTTCGATAACGAGCACCTGTGATTGTTGCACTTGGAGCCATGAATATTCGGTTTTGCAGTCGACGTGGAAGCATGGCCGGTATATCCCCATGATTTTTGCGTTTTGGGTTATCGTAATGAACCCATTTTTCGTCCCCGGTCACAATCCGATGCAGAAATCCCTTCCGTTTTTGCCTCTGAAGCAACTGTTCACAAACACACAAACGCCGTTCAACGTCTCTTGGTTTCAGCTCAGTTCCTTCTTTCTGAATCATACCCATGGCTTTCAGACGTTTTGAAATGGCTTGCTGTGTCACTCCCAATGATCGTGCCAATTCTTCTTGAGTTTGACGCGAGTCTTCACTCAGCAATGTCTCCAATTCTGCATCTTCGAAAACTTTCTGTCTTCTACCACTATGCCGGTCTTCGACGTTAAAGTCACCGTTCTTGAAGCGTTGAAACCACTCACGACAGGTTCTCTCACTTATAGCGTCCTCACCATACGTAGTGGAGAGCATTCGATGAGGCTCAGCCGCAGTTTTCTTCATATTGAAACAAAAAAGTAGAACCTCCCGCAAATGGCGAGAATTTGGCTCGTACACTGACATTTTCAATCGCGAACAACTTCACGATGCACACACCACTCGACTAATGTTTGAATGGGGTTATCTTGACAGAGGTCCAAGCTAACTGCGTGACGTCTGCGATCTGCTTCTTTCGACCGCTACTTCCTGTTGTTGCCACCTGTCGGAAAACGGCGGAAGCAAAGTTGTACACCTTGTATTTCGGATACGCCTGAAAATTAAAATCAGGCTTGATTTATTTACTTTATTTTACAATTAAAATTAGGAATGGCCCAATTTGTTTAGTAGGCTATTTGACGTTACGGTGTGAGCTCCAATTGAATTGTTTGTGTTGTTTTCTGAATTATGGATAGACACATAGCCTATACGTACTATAGCTGGAAATCTCAAAATTCCAGAGGTAAAAAAATGCATGTTTTTCTCACTTGGGGTACCTACACCAAATCATCGGATATAAAGCAATGCAAACATTATTTGCAAATGTAGTTAAGCGTCTCCCTCTATTACATTTTACATGTAGACCTATATTGTTTCCAAATCTTTTACCATTATAACTTTTACACGGGAATTTATAAATAGTAACGAATACATTGTTGCAAGGACGAAATATGGATACTGTGGGAATAGTAACCAACTCTCAATCACAATTGTTTTCTGTGTGTGTCAGTTCAGATCCTATAAAATGCCTTATAGGTGAGACGAATAAAAGGATGAGAACTGGAAGCTGAAAAGATAGGAAACATTTTCACCAGTACGGAAAAAAGTAGTCGACACAAATTTCATCTTGTGTAATAGAAATAAGCCACCTTCAATATGTTCATTAATCAATCCATATTTAAATAATCGCACAAAATATAACTACAAGTTTCACGGCTAGTGTATTATGAAATAGTACCTTTAGATTCCCTGTAAAATTCTGCCGATGTGTTCTCTCTTTGTGTAAGTTGTTGTTGATTTGTTGTTTTAAGTCCACTTTATGCACAGTAAGGCTAATCGGGACTGGACCTACAGCTTAAAGTGGGATCCGAACCACTATGTGCCTCCACCGGGAATCGAACCAGGGACCCCTTTATTACAAGGCGACGACGCTACCACTGTGCCATCGCTGAGGCATCATTGTGTAAGTGTTTGTAAAAATTAACTTGCTCCTATATTTACAAAGCATTGTAGATTGTTGCATTGTTTTATAAGCAATTGTTTCTTATACAATCGTTTACTTTATTTCAAATTAGGTGGTGTCGTTGATCTAATATACATTACTCATTTTTAGAAAACAATAGCACTTTTCTTAAGAGATATATATATATATATATATATATATATATATATATATATATATTCTTAAGCTGGGCATATACCACGATTTTCGCGTCAGTTGTTGTGTAGGCTATTCGCACTAGGTACTAAGTGCTTTTCATGTTATTTAGAAGGTTGAGTTTATAGTTAAAGGGAAATGCAACTATTATTATGGGGAGGATATGAATCAACCGTGATAGCGATGGAAATTTACTCCTGTTGCCAAGGGCACTTGAATTTTCTTTTGGGGGGAGAGAGGGAAAGTAATTATCATTATATGTTTAGCGTTCCTGTTGATATTGAAGCATTTTTCCTCCAGTTTTGTACGTTTCTGTACACTAGGCAATTTTTACAGATTGACGAACAATTTTTGAAGTCTGTAGAAATGTAAAAGCAAACTTTTATTTCTATCGATTTGCTGTATTTTACTTCGCTCTTGTGCCACTGTTGGCTAATTTGGGAAGATGGCGGTAAGTGATGATTTGATGAAATTGATGAATGGACACTCACGAACATTTATGTCCAGATCTGGATTCGAACCCGGGACACCTGGCGTCGTAGGTCGATATGCTAACCACTCCAAATTAGTAAATGTAAAAAGTAAAAAAAGTAATATAGCATACATAGAATTTTAATTTAGTAAATACTTGGGACAGTAACGTCTAATAGAAATGCAAAACATTTTGAATTGGATATCTATAAAGAGTCCTGTAATGAATGTGCACATGTGTTAAAATGTGCACATTGTAACTTTGAGAGGTAACAATTCAATGCACATACGTAGCATACCTTTTCCAAGTATATTTATCTTACTTACGTAGTAGTCAACATGTTTTTCAAGATGGTGTACTCCTGTGCAAACAGCTAAGACAGTGGAGAAAAGGAGAATCTGCAATTAAAAAATAACACTCTGTTAGAATGAGAATAGTAGTAACAGATATACGTCAGAACGTCAGTAGTAACAATTTAGTTATGATTTTCTATTATTAAATGAAACACGTATATTTATGTTTTTGAAGAGACTTTAACAATCAATACATTACTTTCAAATCATTTTAAGATATTGTATCAGAATCAGAAAATACACTTTTCAGTAATGAAAAGAAATGGTAAAGCAGCATCTCAGTAAATAATAATTGAAAGAATAAAATGTCGTCGAATGAGATAATACTATATTCAGTATTAATTTTGTCTAAGACAGGTCACTGTCGAAGATGTAAAATAAGCATATGAAGAAACTTTAATAAATTATTAATACATTACTTTTAAATCCATTTAACATACTGTAATTTCTAAAGCACAAACATTTACGTGAAAGCATTTTCACCCGATATCTTTGATGGTATATTTGGAATCACTTCTTAATTAGTTTCGTTATTACTGACAGAGAGAAGAATCCGTCTTCAAACGAAACTAAAGTTTATGAATGTTGGATTTTTTTTACAAAAAGTTAGCCAGTACAGAATTTTGCTAGAAAGCCGTTCCTACTCACTTGTAGGTGTCTAGAAAAGAGGTGGAATCTACTTTGAATCGTAATAGTGCAGTAGAATGTACAGTTTTACATAGATTTATCTACATGGTTTTAGTAAAAAGTGAGTAGGTTAGATTTTCAGGTTCACTTATTCTCTTTAAAAAAAATCACTTTCCACGATGTCACATGTTTCGTTCAAGTGTTAGAAGTGTTTAATTCACGAGTTTTCTGAATTAAATGTCGACAATATCTTGGAAACGGTAGTTTTCATTCCAGAAATGCGAAAATAATCACTCCAGGGAAAACTATTGTAAGAGATGTCCACAAAGTCCTGTCCCTAGAACTTTGAATAGCTATAAGTTGGTAACGAAATGTCGGAGATGAATAAGACTTTAACGCAAGAGAACATGGTCTTTTGGCATGTTCTTGCGGTTGAAAGAAATACACCACGTACCTGAAGACACGCAGGAGGGGAAGGGTTATCGTGCAGGGTGTAGAAAAGAAAATGAAGAAAATCATATTTTTGCCCCAAAACTTATCTTAATTCCTGGTTTACGACAACTTTCTCTGAACTTTTACTCTCTACGTACACAGAAATGTCGAAAGAGGCTAATTGTTTCTTGTTGCAATGTGTACGGTGACAGAGAAATGAAATTTTATGACGTCAGCAGGAAAACCTACTTTTTACACATTCTCACGGCAGTTTGCAACGCTGCGAGCATCATATTGCAGGGCACGATGCAAACTAGATATCCACAAAATATGGGAAGAAAAAAGTACCGATATCGAGTGATCGTAAATTGTAACATCTGGTATGGACGGGTACTTTTACTGTTTGTTGGTTAGCAACACTGACTTTTCTGGTGAACAATCCAGGCGGCGCTTCTGCTGTGTAACTGGAACGAGCCTGTCAGCGCTGGTCTGTTTGTTGCATTGTTGGCTCGTTGGTTGTGTCATATGTGAGTGCCGTTGTTTTAGTTGCTGTGAGTGCTGTTTCTAATTTGATTTAGAAGTTATTATTTATTTATATTTTGAAATGAGTTACACCTTGCAAGAACGTGTTTTTATCCTCAAATGCTTCTTGAGAACAAACAGTCATGAACAGGCGCAGGAAGAGTTTTCATTGAGGTATCCTGGCAAGAGTGTACCACGTAGGAAAACAATATTGATGCTTAAAAACAAATTTGATGAAACTGGTAGCGTGTGTGAGAAGACACGAAGTGGAAGACCTAGTGCCTTTACAGCTGATTTTTTGGAAGATTTGGAAGGTCGGTATGCTAGTTCGCCTAAGAAATCACTCCGGTGTTTATCGAAAGAATCGCAGATCCCCAAATCTACCATACATAAAGCCCTGCGTAAGTTAAAGTTTCGTGCTTACCGTGTTCGTTTCGTACATGAACTTAAATTTCCGGACATGGACAAAAGAATACGATTTGCTAGATGGTTTCTTCAGCCATCCAGGTCCCAAAGGGAACTTGACAAAGTTTATTTTTCCGATGAAGCATGGTGTCACCTATCGGGTTATGTTAACAGTCAGAACTGTAGGATATGGGCTACCGAAAACCCTCATGTTTTACATGAGGAGCCACTTCATTCAATGAAAATAGGTGTCTGGTGTGCAATATCACGACGGATCATTGTTGGACCATTTTCATTCAGAGAGACTGTGAATAGTGCTGTGTATATGAACATTGTGCAGGAAGTTGTGTCGATGTTAGAGGAGGGTGTGAGAGACGCATGGTTTCAACAAAATGGGGCCTCAAGTCATTCATCACGCAAAACAATGCCTTTCTTGAGATAATTTTTGCCTGACGAATTGATTGGAAAGGGCTTGTGGTCCCCTCGATCCCCCGACATCTCCCCACTAGATTACTTCTTGTGGGGTTATTTTTAAAAGATGTTGTTTATCAAGACAATCCACAAACATTAGAACATCTACAGGCAAGCATTGTGCATGCCATTAACAACATCAACCCACTAGTCGTGAAAATTGTCTTCCGCAACTTACGGCCTGCCTTGGAACAGAGGGGTGTTCATTTCCAGCATTTGCTTTAGACGAGTGTTCAGACCAGTGTTGTCATCCATGTAACGAGTTTACTGTTTGTTACATATTTCCAAAAGCTTTCAAAATAAATATGTATTCATCAATGTCAGTACTTTTTCATCCCATATTGTGTAGATATCCAGTATGCATTGTGCCCTGTAATTTGAAGCTCGCAGCGTTGCAAACTGACATGAAAATGTGCAAAAAGTACGTTTTCCTACTGATGTCATAAAATTTCATTTCTCTGTCACCGTACTACACATTGTAACAACCGAAATTAGCCTCTTTCGACATTTCTGTGTACGTAGACCCTAAAAGTTCAGAGAAAGTTGTCGTAAACCAGGAATTGAGATAAGTTTTTGGGCAAAAATATGATTTTGTTCATTCTTTTCTCCACCCTGCAAGATACCTCTTCCCCTCATGCGTGTCTTCAGCTACGTGGTGTATTTCTTTCAACCGCAAAAACATGCCAAAGGACCACGCTTTCTTGTGTTAAAGTTGTATTTATCTCTGACATTTCGTTACCAACTTACAGCTAATCAAAGTTCAAGGGACAGGACTTCGTGGACACTCTGTATATACGCGTAGTTCGAAGTTTTCGCAGAATTAGGAAATTCTGAACAACCGATCCAAAATTTCCAAATTTGTCAGAAAATAACGAATACACCACGTCGTAAATGTCGTGATTCCCAAACATACTGTATCTAGTGAAATAGTGGTCAATATGAAATATATCCCCCACCTAGTGGTTGCATAACCTTGCAGTTGGTGGTGGGGCTTGCGTGCTCTAATGATTTGTCAGGCTAAACCGGCGGTAGCATTGCTACTGTCAGGGTCACCCATGCCGGGAAGACTGGCAAGGAAGAGCCAGACTAAGAAGCAACCTAACGGCTCCAAAGGCGGAAGAAGATGAATGACCATCTCAACGGCGGAGGAGGCGGAAAACCAAGAGGAGTAATACCTCTTAAAAAAAAAAAAAAAAAAACCTTGGTCCATCTGGCTCCGGATAGTAGCACCTTGTAAGGGCCCCTTGCCAGGGTTACGGCGAAGACCTCAACGGCTGATGCGGCGGAGAAGGAGTCCTTTGGTACGGCGCAGAAGGCGAAAGAGGCAACCCTCCCATCGGGGGTTGAATAAAAAGGGAACCACTGCCTTGTGGTGTAGAGGGATCTTCGAAGGCTAAGGGAGACAACCCTGGCAGAAAACAGCATGCTTGGATGCTTCAGGTGGCAGCCCCACCACCAAGTTCGGGTGCTGTAAGCCAATAACCTGCACACCTTAAATTGCTTTATTAAAGAAACTAAAGTGAAACGAAACCGGACGGATGCTTTGACGACAACCTTTGATGTTAAAAGGAAAACGAATATAGGATGTTGGAATATCAGAACTCTGAAAGAAAGTTCAAAACTAAAACAAGTGGAAAGAGAAATGAAAAAATACAAACTAGAAATTCTTGGGTTGAGTGAGGTGAGATGGATAGACTTTGGTGAAATAACAAGACAAGAAGGAAATACAATTTTGTACTCAGGACAAATAGGAGATAATGCAGAACACAGGAATGGCGTAGGGATACTCCTAAACAGACTGCCAAAGAAGAGCCTAATAGAATAGAAACCTATCTCCGACAGAATTATTACAGCTAGGTTTAGGACCCGCTTTAGAAATATAACTATAATACAATGTTATGCTCCCACAGAGACGACAGAAATTGGGAGGAAAGATGAATTTTACCAACAACTAAATGACATAATAAAAAATGTGAAGAAGAGAGATATTTTGATCCTCATTGGTGACATGAATGCCAAGGTAGGTTCGCAAAATGAAGGATTGGAACATATAATGGGGAAACATGGTTTGGGAGACATAAATGATAATGGATAAAGATTGGTAAACCTATGTGCATATCACGAATTGGTCATTGGAGGAACAATCTTCCCTCATAAAAACTGTCACAAAGTAACTTGGGTTTCACAAGATAGCATTACAGAAAACCAAATAGACGATATAACAATAAGCAGGAAGTTTAGGAGATCGCTAATGGATGTAAGAAATAAAATAGGAGCAGATGTTACCACCGACCATCATCTTGTGGTAGCCAAATTTAAGCTAAAAATAATGTCAACATCCAAGAAGTGTGAAGGAAGAAAAAATAAAATTAATGTTCAAAGATTGACAGAGAAAGAAAAACAAAAGGATTTCAAATTAGAAATAAATAATAGATTCCAAGCTCTCTCGGAAGGTACACAGCATGAACCAGATATTGAAACAAATTGGGAAAATGTGAAGATAATCTACTTAGAAACTGGAGAGAAGGTACTTGGAATTAGAAATCAACTACAAAAAGACTAGATGTCTGAAGACACTTGGGAAGTAATAAGAAATAGGAAACAAGCAAAACAAAAAATAAACCAAAGCAGAACAAGATTACAGAAAGCAGCAGCCCAAACAGAGTACTCGGAAATAGATAAAAAGGTGAAGAAATGTGTGAGGAGAGATAAGAGGAAATGGGTAGATGACTTAGCACAAAATGCAGAAGAGGCAGAAAAGAGAGGTGACTTAAAACAGTTATATGACATAACTAAGAAATTATCCAGAAAAACATTCAGGAAGAGTAAACCGGTGAGAAAGGGCCACCCAGATGGCCCAGTGGTAGCGTCCTCGCCTTGTAATCAAGGGGTCCCGGGTTCGATACCCGGTGGAGGCACAAGTGGTTCGGATTCCACTTTAAACTGTAGGTCCAGTCCCGATTAGCCTTACTGTGCATAAAGTGGACTTAAAACACCAACTCAAACCAAACTAAACCGGTGAGAGATAGAAATGATAATCTATTACTAACCCAAGAACAACAAATGGAAAGATGGAGAGAATATTTTTCAGACATATTGAATAGAGATGGGAAAAGAGAAGAAGAAACCTGTAATCAAACAAGAACAGAAGGAAATAGAAAAGATACCAAAATTAAATTAGGGCCCCCTACTAGAGCAGAAGTTAGACTAGCAATAAAGCAAATTAAGAATGGCAAGGCTCCTGGAATGGATAACATAAATCCGGAACTAATTAAAGCTAATGTGGAAACTTCCATTGATCTATTACAACCGATGTTAGAGAAAATATGGAATGAAGAAAAAGTTCCATTAGAATGGAGAGAAGGTTTAATAGTAAAGCTGCCAAAAAAGGGAGATACAATTAACTGTAAAAACTGGAGGGGAATTACTTTGCTAAGTATACCAAGCAAGATACTATCGAGAATAATCTTAAATAGAGTGAAGGATGTTGTAGAATCAAGATTGAGGAAAGAACAATCTGGTTTCCGCAGACACCGTAGTTGTGTCGATTTAATAAATACTCTAAGAATAATTCTGGAACAAAACAATGAATGGCAAGCCACCTTATATCTTACATTCATCGATTTTGAAAAGGCTTTTGACTCACTAAATAGAAGAGTCATGTGGCAGACACTAGCAGAATATGGTATTCCAACGAAGATATTAAACCTAATGAAAGATATGTACGAAAGTTTCAGGTGCAAAATCCTACATGAAGGACAGCTTACAGAATACATAGATGTTACAAATGGAGTGAGACAGGGCTGCATTCTATCTCCGACAATATTTCTGGTAGTACTAGATGCAGTTATGAAGAAAACGATGCTTTGCAGGAAAAGAGGAATACAATGGGGACTCAAAGATAGACTAGAAGATCTAGATTTTGCAGATGACATCTGCTTATTATCTCAAAGACTTGGCGACATGAAGGAGAAACTAAAAAGACTACAGGAGGAAGCAAAGATAGCAGGACTCACTATTAATGTGAACAAGACTAAAGAAATGAGAGTCAATGCAAGAGGAAAAGAAAAATTGAATGTTTGTCATGAGCTGGTTGAACAAGTGGAGTCATTTACATACTTAGGAAGTGTCATAACAAAAGAAGGAGGTTCAGATGAAGACATACAAAATAGAATCAAGAAAGCCAATGTGGCATTTATACAACTGTATCCCATTTGGAAAACCTGCAATGTTTCTAGAAAGACAAAAATAAGGATTTTCAATACAAATGTAAAATTAGTTTTACTGTATGCTTGCGAAACATGAAAAACCACACAAGCTAACACGAAAAGGATACAAACCTTTAATAATCGCTGCCTCAGGCGTATCCTCAATATAAAATGGCCAGAAATAATATCAAATGAAGAATTATGGAGAGAAACTAAACAACAACCAATTGCAACCCAAATAAAAAGAAGAAAATGGAGTTGGTTGGGACACACCTTACGAAAACCAAATGGAGCAATAAAGAAAGCAGCCTTAGACTGGAACCCCCAAGGAGCCCGGAAAATAGAACGTCCGAAGAAGACATGGAAGAGAACAGTAGAAGAAGCAGCCGAGAAAGAAAAAAAGAGAGAGGTGAAGGAGTTGGCACGTCACATAGCCAAATGGAGGCGTTTCACTGACGCCCTATGCTCCTGATGGAGCAAAAGGAATTAAGTCAAGTAAGTCATGAAATATATCAAGTTACAGGTTCGCTTTGTCATGCTTTCCTTTCGATGTTATTTGCAGAACGCAATGTTACTGGAGTTGAAAGGCCTTGGATCTTGAGCAAAATTATCATTAGATTATTGGCGTTCCTTTTGATATTGAATGATTTTTAGTAGTATAAAATACAATACAACCAGCACCACTTACAAGTGTACAAATGATGAGCTCATATAATTAAACAGCCCGATTTGCCCACACTTAAAATTATGCAAAGATGCTCTTATTCCCCAATTCTTCAAGTGTAATATGCTCTTAATTCTAAGAATTTTGAATCCTATTGTACAAATGATGAGCCCCCTCAGATTGATTTGCCTACACTTACAAAAGGCACTTTTGTGAGATTGTTGTCCATAAATTTGTTAAAAATATGCCCCTCTTGATATTTTTTTGCCCACACCTAAAACTAAGCCAAAACGTATTAACACACACCCACACACACATACCCCCTCACCCACACCCACCCATACACACACACACACACACACACACACACACACACACACACACACCCACACATACGTGTAAACGTGGTCTTATAAGGCCCGAGTGAGTGTACATATGTTGTTGGAACCACTATAATTTGATAAATTAGCATAATCAAATTCATTTTAAAATGTCGAGACCATGCATGTGATTACAAATACCACCGTGGTTTTTGAAAATTATCATTTATGCAGTTTTCCTGACGAAAAAATGGTTACTATTCTTGTTGGAACCTGGTACCAATATCACCTGTCTGATTTACGTGTTGTAATTTTTAATACAATTGCATCCGTTGTGGGTACCGATCAATATTGCACAAACCGTCCAACCAATCACAATTCTTGTAGGTCACATGATTTCTTCCTGTGTGTAAGCAGCTACGTGCCATACCGAATTGGGCAATAGTTGTGAAATGCGCTTTACGGCGTCAATTGAGAGCGCGTAGCTTGCGCGTCTCTGTCTCGGCACAGAGCATTAGGAAGGGGAGGGGGGGAAAGAGTTCCTCTCGCGGGAAGGGCGCAGTTGAGGAAGGGCGCAGTCAGACTGCTGCGCAGTCAGTGGCGTACTGAAGGAGTTTTTGCCTCACTGTGGAATTGAGATAATAATCACATTTACCCTAATCGCTTACTCTTAATTTTTACTTTGCATACTTTTTTGTGTTGTTTGAAGATTTCAGAAATCAAAGCAGACTTGTGCGGCCTATCATGCCGCAACGGTGTGAACTTTATTGGCACGCTACCAAGCGAAACGCAATAGGTAACAAGCGACAAGAGATACGTATCTTGGAAGTGAACCCTCAGTAATCAATTCGACCTTTCGTATCGATGGGACAGGGAAAGCTGCACATGTCGCTTTCCGCTCGATGCATTAGGTTTTTCGCTCATTAGCGGTGAATTTCTTGCTTTAGATTGAAGTCGCCAGTGTTCATGGGCGCCCGGAAGGGGGGCAAGGGGGGGGGGGCGTGCCCCCCCTGGAAAATGAAAATCAACCAAAAATTATATATTTCACACATATAATTTCATTTCAGCCACAATAATATGTGTTAATGCACGAACATGATAAATTCAAATTTAAGCAATATTTTTTTAGAGAACATTGGGGAAAATGTGGCTTAGTTGCCCCCTGGAAAAAAATACCTTCCTTGCCCCTCCCTGGAAAAAATCCTGCTGACGTTCATGCCAGTGTTGCCTGTCGATTGTCGTCTGCCACTTGATCTGAAGTCTCCTTGAAGGGGGTCAGGGGAAGAATTCTGACGGAGGCGACAAGCGACAGTGTGCTTCCACATCGTTAAGAGACACGGGTCCCTTTTGTCTTGTAGACTAAAACATTCACCGCCCGTGCACGACAACAAGTGGAGGCGTCACGGTGCACAACATTGATAAAGTAGCCAGTTTGAGTGACACAACCAAGCGACATGCAATATTTGCAGCTTACCTTGCTTTATCAGTTCAAAACGTTGCATTGATTACCGAGGCTTGTCGCTTGTCGCTTTACGCCTCGGTCTGGAATCTGCTTAAACGGCAGGCGACTGGCGACATGGAGATTTTATACCAAAGCGACAAGCGACATTAGACCATTTAATATAAGGCAAAACATTCACCGCGCATGAGCGAACAAAAGTACGAAGCGACATGATGCACGGTATTAACAAAACTGGCCAATCAGAGCGACACGCAAGCTACAAGCGACACCTGCATCCTGTCGTGTCGCTTCTGTTAGAAAGGTTCAATTCATTACTGCTGGTTCGCTTCCAAGGGACACGTGTTGGTTCGTGTGTAATCTCCCTTACAAAGCATAAAAGCTGCAAACGACAGACGACAAGTGAGACGACAAGCGACACGGAGAATTCACACAAAAGCTGCAAGCAGGAAGCGACACTAGCACAGTTAGTTTAAATTTAAACATTCACCTCGCATGAGCTAACAAGAGCACGAGGTGACAGGATGCACGGTATTGAGAAAACTGCCTAATCAGACCGACACGTGCAGCTTGTCCTGTCGCTTTGATACGAAAGGTTGCATTTATTTCTGAATGCTGGTTTGCAAGTGAAGCGTGTCATGAGCAGCTTCTCTCTGAAAGCTACACCAAGCCATTGTTTTATTGAATTCTCCTCAGGAAAGGAAGAGAATGCTTATACAAATATAGTCTCCGTAGATCATTTACGAAGCCACTCGTTGTATTTGAAACTCTATTTTCTGTGCACACTCAGCGTGCACTTTAATCTACTGAAGCGGCCTTAACAAATTATTCGCTGGAACTAGGATCTCACTTTCCTCATCGTTGTGAAGGGTCACTCGCAATAGAATTGTTACGATTTTATCTCTCTGGGTGAGAACAGAATTTGGAGACTATAGTCCACAAAAAATTTACTTCTTCTGTTGGAGTTATTAGATTGGGGGCGGAGGGTGGTGCTTCAGATAGCTGTTCCATGTAGACTGTACATTTGAACAAAAGGAGCAAAGGAAAAGTAACTTATTTAATTTCTTTGTAAAATGAATTAAGTGTTAATTTACCAGAAGTCCAGTACAGTAAAAGTATCCAAGTATATAATGGTGTGAGTCTTAATCGACATTTTAATTAAACCTTTCGTCGCAAACTGATTCAAAATTGAATAGAGCAGTGGTTCCCAAAGTGTGCTCCGCGGCGCCCCGGGGTGTGATATTTTCACTGAAATGCCACTTACTTGTTAGTCTACAGATGGTTTTAGATATGATTGTTTCATACATTTGCTTATTTAGTCCTTTTTACGTAAACAATGTTTCTGAATTTGAAATATGTGCTTAATTTTTAACTTAAGGCAAGCAACCTAACAACACTAACTTAGCGTTGCAAGTTTTAGATAGGCCTATGCCTACATTCTGACTTGGGCGCCGCGGAAAAAATTTGAAACTACAAAGTTTGGGATCCCCTGAAATGGAGTATAATTTTAATAATGAATGATTGACGTATAAACTTGATTTGAAGCGTACAGAAATGTTTGTTTCGCGAATGGAGCGGACAAGAAAATGTTTTATAAATCTCATTCCTTGCAACCACCCATTCACAGTAACTTTTGATTACCTGACCTCTACTTCCACGTCACCCATGAAGTTTGCTGGTGTTTCTTTGCGTCCTAGCACAAGCATTTCGTTTTCGCGCCTTTTTTACCGGACGCCCGGTCCTTTCTTACTTCGGTAGTTCTTCTCGCAGTCAAGTAGGAGGGGTACGAGTTCCACCTAAGGCCTCCCCGATGGCCCTGTCGACCTCCTTGGCGGAGTGGTTAGCACAGCGCGCTACGACGCCAGGGGTTCCGGGTTCAAGTCCCGGGTAAGGCACGGGTATTTGTGTTTGTCCAAATGAGAAAAACTGAAAATTGAGAATAACCGAGAAATGAAAATCTTGAGATTATAATGAAAAAAGGGGGATACTTCTGGTTAGGGGTATTCCTTTAAAAAAATGGCGTAGTGGTTCCTTCGTCGCCTTGTAATCAAGGGGTCCCAGGTTCGATACCTGGTGGAGGCACTTCGTGGTTTGGATTCCACTTTAAACTGTAGGTCCAGTCCCGATTAGCCTTACTGTGCATATAGCGGACTTAAAACACCAACTCAAACAAACGAGTTCCACCTGCACCAAAAGCAAGCATACAGTCAAGAAGTTTAAATATCATACGTCTTCAGGATAAAAAATAACCCTTTTTACCACCTTGCTACCTCCATATCACAAACACGTCACCCTTGCAATACGCAACCACGATTAAGAAAGAGAAAAGAACCAACGTTCTCGAGGCCGAGTTGGGAGAAGTATATTATGGTAAATAATCATATCGTACAGTCACGGACACTTCTTTGTTGTAGCAACACTATTAACTTTCAAGGGAATCATTACTACCCAGAAGTGTCCGTGACAGCACAACCCTAATCTGATGCTGTGTTACATTTTTTGGAATGTCGACTAAAAAACTCTCATAACATGTCGCAATAAAACAAGTGGCTTCACCAAAGTGAGGTAGAGACGAACACACCATTATTCTGCACTGTTATCTCAAGAGTCCGATATTAGCAACATAGGGAGACATTTCTTAGTCACAAGAAATGCTTTCAATTAATTACTTATAAAAAGTAGACGGTGTCGTCTTGGCAGAACATACTGACTCAAATACAAAAGCACAAGAAGCTAACTGTCTCCATTATATACGGTCTAGTTTTATTATTGTGTGTAGTTTTACCAACTAACCTTGAAAGAGACAGTTTGGATCGACGTACACACGGAACATTTTCAACCAATGGCAGCAAAAAACATGTCGCTACTAATACATAGCGACGTAGTGCCACAAACCTACTAGCATACAATGAACAATCTCTATTTTATAGTGGTATTTTAAGACTTTTAATTTTAATGTCGTTGGAAAGGTGTAGAGTTCTTAATACAAAAAATACTAATAAATAATATGAATGTGAAACATGCAAGGGTAAAGTAAAGTGCATTACAGGTTTGCATGGATGTAGTTGTAAGGAGCCACATATTATATCACTCTTAATGTCCCAATATTTTGGAACATTTCTTGATTTAGGGCAATTATTTGGAAAATATTGACCGTCGACGAAGCTGCTATGGCTGCAGTCATCTGTAGAAGACACAGAAAATCTCAGTCCGGATACGAGTGCATCAGCTCAATCTATGGCGTAAACTCGTTCTGACTCTTGTAATTGTTATTCGGTCCAGATTTGAAAGCACCACTGATGCAAGGCCTCTTGTTGAGTGAGCGTGTCATCCGTTTATTTTCCTCCCTCCTAATTTATGATGGCGGGCCTCACGCAAAATGTGCATAATTTTAAAGAGTTGGAAGTTGCATGAACGTTTACTACACCCTATCTGAGAAATGATGACTACAATGACAGAAATATATTAATGTTGCAACAAAGTTATCATTGAGAAATTACAACATCTTGTAACTTGGATATCTAGAAAAGTATTACAAGAAAGTTTGAACATTGTATTTTTGACTTCATTAAAACGTGATGAAAATGTAGGAACATTTTTATTAGATTCTCGTGTTTACAGTCAAAAATACAATTAATACCTGCTATTTAAAATATTCTGGCACAATACCGTCTCCCCGATGGTTCAGTGGTAGCGTCGTCGCCTTGTAATCAAGGGGTCTTAAGAAATCTTGTTAATAATAAGTTGATAGGATTATTTGTGTGTAAAATATTTGTGTTTCACATAAGAAAGTGGAAAAAAAACCGTACTGTTTGATCGGGGGAGCAGACTTTTCCGTTGCAGCTATAAGGGATTAAGGGATTAGCGAGCTAGCGATAAGTAGGTCAGTGGTACAAACATGGTTCGAACGTCGATCTCTCCTTCTCAGGACGAAACAGCCGAAATAGGCTGGAATAAAATACTTGAATGCTGCTGCAAATAACTTTGTTATGAGGGGACAATAGAATGTAGTTTTTGTAAAAAGTTGTACCATAAATCTTGCGCGAGAATGAGCGAAGAAGAATTTACGAAATCTGAGTTGCATAGAAGAATGTTTTTCTTCCAAGATATGCTACACGCTGTCAGAAAAGGAAAAGTAAAAGTGCACAGGGTGTTCAAAAATTAACTGACGAGAATAAAGAGAGCGTTAGCCTCGCGACACTTTTATTATTTATGAAGCAGGGTAGAGAAGACGATAGGCAAGAGCAGCTTAAATTTAGAGAAGAGGATAGCTTTGGCTGCAAGTCGTCTCACTCTTCTGGCTTTAACTTTAGAAAGATCTGACCATTAAAATTTCGAGACAGCAGGGGAGACATAGTTTTCATTATTATTATAATGGTTGATTCTACATTCTTAATTTTTTGTGGACGCATTTGGAGGTGTTCATGCACCACTGGCAACCCCCGTGCTCACTCCTATGCCCTCACATATCACTTTTAATTTGCTTCATATGTACAAGATGTTGTTTGAAAGTGTGTTAATATCGGGTGTCTAATAGAGCAAAGAAAATAAATTTTACACTGTTACTCTTCTTTGTACTCATAATATATATATATATATATATATATAGGTTACTGGTACTCCCTTTTGGCGTAGTGGTAACGTCGTCGCCTTGTAATCAAGGGGTCCCGGGGGGTTCGATAAAACGTTTAGTCAGAAAACGGTTCGGATTCCAGTTTAAACTGTAGGTCTAGTCCCGATTAACTAATCTGTAAGTAAAGTGGACTTAAACACGAACTCGATCATTCTATCAATTTGTTTATTGAAAGGTTCTATTCGGAAAAGAAACAAAGCGTTTTCGTTACTTACGAAAAATTATCCAACTTTAACCAACAGAATTATAATCGAGACGATGTTTTATATATCTCGGTTATGACTGCCTGGAAAAGTTAAAGTACGTAATGATTGTTAAACGTCGGTCGACTCATTTTCTTAGCTTCAATTCGGCTTCGAATTCCTATGTCGATTTCATCTATCATATGTGGCAAATAAGTAATTAATTAGAACCATATATATATATATATATATATATATATATATATATATATATATATATATATATATAAAGAGACAATAAACATATCATTTTGGGGGCAGGGGGTAGCTACAGACTGCATTTACGCACAGTATCGGCAGTATTAAAAAACAAAGATTGGTAATTGCTTTGGTAATATATCAAGAGGTTGATTTCTGGTTAAATATTTTTTTACTATTTCGGTGTTGTTAATTTTATCGGAAGAGAAAATTCTTGCACTCCGCAGAAGAGAAATCATGTATTAATTTCCGAATCATAATCACCATTTTATATCATATGCATATCATTAACATTCTTCTGTTAAGCCTTGCATGTATCCTGCAGCGAACGACGGAAACCTGTCAAAATACTTCATGGCAACCAAAGCAGTGGGACAAAGGCCACGACTGTAGAAATGCATGTTCCAACGAACGTCTATTTCAGGCGCCAAACAGTCGGGAGTTGTCTCGCTGAGAGCTCGAGTTTCGGTTTCGCTTGTAAGTGAGTGAACACTTATATACACAAGCAACAGTGGCGTGTGCATGGGGGCAATTAGTTGGGAATAGAGTACTCCTAATATGCTTCAAGTTCGCTGTAAAATTAACTTCAACTGCAAATAAAGATGGCGAAATGGTGTAAATGTTGTCTGCTATCGTAATTGTCCCCAATGACGTAGTGGTAACGATATCACATATAATGATTTGGTCCGGCGTTCGATCACCATTAGAGCCTCAGCGGCTGTTTCCATTGGATGATATTCAGCCAACAACGTCCCCCACAATTATGTACGCGAAATCACACCCATTGCAATGATTCCGACAAACGTTTCGGAGCGTGTTATAAACACTCTTGAAGGTGCAAATATAACGATTATATTCTAAATGTAGTCATGCATTTTGTTTAGTCTCTTAACAGTGGGGTGTTACCCCCACACCCCCTATACGCCTTCATGGCGTAGTGCTAAGCACTTTACCTTTCTTTTACCTCTTAACAATGACCATACTATCTATCAGACTAGATAAAACGATGTGTAGGGCTTCACACACCCTTCAATCGCGGCTAATTTGGAGGTGATGGTAATGTGATGTGAACAAGAAAAAGCATTGATTCAATATTAACATATTATTTTGAGGTTTAGAGAATGATAAAATGTGTGTAAAACTCGTGTAATTGGTTCTCTTTTTTTCAATGATGATAATTTTGCAATTATTATAATTATTACATAACTGCACCTAATATAAACTACAAAGGAAGAAATTATTCATTAGAAAATAGTTTCTTGAATTTTAATGTTAAAAAATATCAATATCTATTCATGTCACTGATTAGGAATGACCTACTAAGAGCACAGACTGTCATGAATGACTAGCATGAGAGTCAACATGTGAAAACACCGTTACGAGTAGAACCCAGTACACAGAGCCCTTGGTAGCAGCAGATTTTTCATTTATCCTTTAGAAAAGTTCAAGTTGCTGCTTCTCATGTACTAGTACATGCATGCTACATATTGAGGACAAAGAGATGAAAACAATTCTCCCCTCTTCCTTTGTTGCTACTAGCGTTTTAGGTGAGAATATTTACGTTTTGAACGCAGAGTTTCCCTCTCCCCTTGTATGAATAATGCGGCGAATTCAGCAGTCTTTCAACAACCATCCCTCCACCCTCTGTGATGTCTCATACTTACACTATATATAACCTTCAAGTACATTAACTTGACATTTGTGTGAAAATGTAAAACATTTTACCAATATATTTTAGGTAGCCTTACTGTGCATAAAGTGAACATAAAACACCAAATCAACCAACAACCAATATATTTTAGGCGAACCTAACTACAAATATATAATTTTCGATAGTTATAACTGCGAAAGTCAGCTAAAGCAACACATTTAATCCACCATCATGCAAATATCATTTATTTTATTTTAACGGTTATCCCAACGTTAGCATTTTTCACATGTCCTTTTGTAAGCAAGGGGTTCTGTGTTCGATGGAGGCATATAGTGTTATGATTCAACTTTAAACTGTAGGTGTCCACTATGACTAACCTATTTGTACATAAAGTAGATTTGAAATAAAACCTCAAGTCAATGACCTGATTCTTCTAAGTTTATAGGACCAAAACATTACTCGGAACGAATTATTCGGAAATCCTCGTAACTACTTATCGTTCTTAAATTTTACAGTGATTTTATAATTGTTTTTTTACAATCCTGTAATATTGTATATTTCCCAGTGTTGAAATCTTTCTATACATATATAAATGGTGGACTAAGAACGATGTCACTTTCTAATCAAGGTTTTTATTAAGGGCAAGGTCCGTGAAGACTTTCTCCTACCCCGCTTGAAGAGGTCTGTCCATAACAGCCCCTTTTCCGCGAGGGGTGGGGGTCGTAAACTTCTGGCGTCACCTCGGAAGGAAGCTTCTCCTCTGCCTTGACAAATTCATTTCAAACAACGACGAGGTGTCAATATTTTCCAATAGTTACAACAAAATATTTAACTCATTATATCTTTTATTTTATTTCTGGGGTATGAAATGGACGCAGACATTTATCTAGAAATATATTCCGGGAAGGGTTCATGAACGTTGGTCAATTGTATCACATATAATAGTATAATATGTATCACACAAAAATATCTTGGTATTACAATATCTGCTAATAACACTATGTTAAAAGACAAAGAATAGACGGATCTATGGCAGAGTGCGTAAAGGGTTGACTTTCATAAAATAGGAATAATAATTATTATTATGTAATAATTATGGATGATTTGTGAATAGAGGCAGGGAGCTGTGGTGATTAAGTCGGTAGGGCGTCTGACTGCTACGAGACCCGAGATTGTTATTTTTATTGATTTATTGATATTGATTGAAATGCTTTATTTTACTTCGCTTTTTGGGCAATTTTTGGCTAACTTGCGATAATAATAATATATAATTATTATTATTACCGAAATGTATTTTTTTTTCTAAATTTTCGGACCAACCACCGACAAGAGTAAAATTTAGTTCAAGATCTTTCTCCTTCCTCCTTACCTATTGTTTACAAGGTGTAACAAAGAATGGACTTTCGTGTATTATGTCGCAGCAGGAACTGAGTTCCTTCAACAGAGTTCCGGAGCGTTCCGGCTCACTGGTCATACTGTAATCAAGTATTTTGCTTTTTAAATTTAAGTAGCTACTTCGCAAGTTTTCCGGGGGAGCTTGACCCCAGAACCCACCCTCTAAATACGACGTTGCATACAAAAATTCCAACAACAATTGCATACATATAGGTCTGTATACTAATTCAAAACATTCGTGCCTCCAATGCGCTTCCATGTGAAAAGACTGGCGAAGGAAGGCAAGTGCTTTCGCGATGACGTCACAGAATTCTCGACCGCAGGGGTTGTTAGAAAAGCCCAGTTATGACGGGACCTTCTCAGACGGGGAGGAAGAATGATTCTACGGACCTTGATTAAGGGCTCCTGGATTCGATGTCCGGTGGAGGCACATATTGTTTCGGATCCCATTCAGTCCCGATTAGTCGATCTGTTCACAAAGTAGACTTGCAACAACCCATTATCTCTTTACCTTAATATCCAGGAACAGTAACTTGATTGATTGATTGATTTGGTGTTTTAAGTCCACTGTATGCACAGTAAGGCTAATCGGGACTGGACCTACAGTTTAAAGTGGGATTCGAACCACTTGTACCTCCACCGGGTATCGAACCCGGGACCCCTTGATTACAAGGCGACGACGCTACCACTTCGCCATCGGTGAGGCTAGGAACAGTAACTTGTCGATCTGAACTAAGTCACTAATTCTACACATGTTTACATAGTTTATTTATTTGTATTAACATCGTTAGAATTAAATGCAAAATTTACTTCAGTTTTCCTCCAAAACGCTTTCAATTCCAATCTTTATTCTTGCATAGCATCTGAACTTCATACAAAAACATGTCAGAATTTGAAGGAACACGGCACACAGTAATGGCAAGAGAGAGGGGAGAAGGTAATGTAATGCGACGGTCACACGTCGCGAAATTTGTTTGCTATTGCTAAGACCCTTAAATCTGTGATTGTCCCTTCATTCATTTCTGGCATTCATTTGCATCCTCGAAATTAGCCAGAAGTGGTAGAAATGCGACGTCAAATGAGCTAAATCAACTAACAATAAGTATATTAATAAGTGCACAATCCATGTATGACGCTTCGAAAGGTGGAATTTTGAATTTAGTAATCCTCTCTCAGTTGCGTAGCAATATGCGAAGCCCTGGACGAGATTAGAAGGCGAGGCCCGCATCCAGTGGCGGAAATTAAGGGGAAGTGGGGGCGAGCAGCCGCTTCCCCCTTTTTTTCCACCTTTGCGAGAGCACTATGCTAAACCTTATCTACCAAGGGAAAGTAAACTGTCCATGTATTTTTTGTTTTATAATCATTGATGCGTGTTTACAAGGCATTCCAATTTAGTCGCGACAGTCCATTTCTTCTAATCCCTGTCCCAATATCTTTCAAACTTAAGTCGTGTTTCGAAAATGTTTATTTTTTTGGGGGGGGGGTAACTCACATTTTGACATGTTCTTCATTTTAATAATGATTGCTAATACGTATAATTTAATTAATATATGTATTATTTTCTAACCATAGAATTATCATGGCTGTTCAATGGTGCTGGTACAAGAACGTTTCTAAAATAATGAAAACATTTTTAGTTTGCGGAACACAGTACTATTCAACTTCTGAGAATTGAATGCAAACAATAAGCACCAACATTAGTCTGTAAGCGATAGTGTTGCTGAATGCTGATTGTCGGATAGGGGGCAGAGGGCTTATCGGTGAGTTGATTTTTTCCCGATACTTTGGACCATAACATTGCAACTCTACAATTCTATAGCTAGGAAAGATAATAGTAGGCAAATTATTCACCACCATTTTCATTCTCTCTTTACCCTACATCTTGTGTTCTTCTAAGGGGTCATTGATTCTTTTGATGTGAAGCTTATGTTGACATCTGCGTTTCTATTTCAACCCATTATCATGACACTGTGGAAAACAGACTGAATGAAAATTCAAAGGAGATGGACATATTGCTTTAACCGTTGGGTGTATACTTAGCAATGTATCTACGAGCTAGCACTAGCTCGTACAATAATACTACCGAAACATTGGTGGTCACATCCAGTACTCCCAACAGAATTGCGCCGACCAGGGTCGACCACCTTGACGGAGTGGTTAGCGCAGCGCGCTACGAAGCCGTGGGTTCCGGGTTCGAATCCAGGGTTGGCCTTGGATGTTCTTTGTGAGTGTTCCTTGATAAATTTCATCATATCGTTACTCATCCTCATCATCGCGATAAGCCAAAGTGTCAGAGAATCAACGTAAAATAACCTAACTCAACAAATCCAACAGCAATTCTGATCTTCCCTTTTGTTCCACATTTTCGGATCTGTCTCCAACCTCCTCAAAAATATCCTGGGTACGGGCCTGTTCTAGGAAGCAATAAAACAACGCGAGCATTTAAATGCCTCACACTTGCTTCGTGGCAGTTGGAGGCGTTTGTTGTTAACATATTATAATCGGGAGTGAAAGATAAAGAGAAAGAAGAGAATACAAGACAACGGGCTTTTTATTAATGAAAGAATAAATGGGAACAAATGTCTAAGCAAGTTATCGTGAATTGTTGCTAACTGTTTCACGTGAGAAAAACGACGATCATTTTTTACTTATTCCTGCCTGCCTGTATGTTATGCCCCTGATTTGACGTATTCATTCAAATTATAACGTTTAACTAGAATTTAAAACCAGATGAATACAGAATAGTTTAATATTATTGCCCACATGTTTTCTTCCCCCACTTCTATTTATAACATTTTCCGTATGAAGCTAATGCGACTCGAGACACCTTTAGGCGCGAGGCCCCGTGCGGTTGCGCATTTCTCGCACCCCTTGCTTCACCACTGCCTCTCAATGCCTTGGATTGCCCCGAAAGTGAATATTCTTTACGTTGCTAAACTAACATGTTTTCCCTAGGATAGAGAAATGATCTACATTAATGAAGCAACAGAAGAAAGTAACGTATATTTACGTTTATTTTAAGCGTATTTCTACGTCGTAGGTTAATCGTTAATGCGCATTAATGGTGGAATCAGAACGAACACGATGACATATTCATTCCTTACCCAGGATTCAAAAGTAGGGCTTTAGCTTCGTAGCCACTTCTTCATGGAGGCCGGAAGGTAAAAAATGAATACATTTTATTAGATTATTTTTAGCGTCGCTTTTTTCATTTTTGGCTAATCCAAACGACGTGGACGAGTAATAATATGATGAAATTCACCGTCAAAAAAACGCCCATGAGCAGACCGGGATTCGAACCGAAACCACGTACCGTCGTAACGCACTGTGCTAACATTTCCTCCACGAAGGTCAGCTGCAATATAGTCGAATCTACTGAATACGTTCGTTTTGAGAAGACTTCCCTTTATAATGCTTCACCAGAGCGCGGTTTTTGATTCATTGATTGATTTGGAATTTTAAGTCCACTTTATGCACAGTAAGGCTAATCGGGACTGGACCTACAGTTAAGTGGGATCCGAATCACTGTACCATGTGCCTCCACCGCGTGTCGAACCCGGGACCCCTAGATTACATCAGAGTGTGGTGTTGATCATTCATGTCTCCTTCAATACGGCAGAGATCGAGAATGTGTGGAGCCATATCATTTGCTCGAATGGTGTCACGACACGGTGCCATACACAGGGGGAACTTTACTTTTTTTGTAGCAGTCGCCACATATATTTTGATGGCATAAAATCTACCTAACGCTTCGCAGTCCCTTCAAGTACATTTGCTTCTGTAACTTTGTAAATATTGTTTTATAAAGACCACACTGAGGGAAGGAATGCTCTATCTTCCATTAAACCTAAATACTGTGCGACCATTTACTTCATTGCATTATTAATTATAAAGTGCATTCTAATACACGGCTATAAATTATCAGGTTTAGAAACGGGAAGAGTATATATGTAGTTTATATTTTATTTTGCCATCTAGCAAGTAGTGTTTACTACAGTGGAATTAATATTTTCATTAATATCATAGAAGGCAAGTACATGTTGTTTACAGGCATTATTTATCAAAAAGGAATGAAATCGATGTCTTCAACTCGAGGTTTTTCTCCTTCCTTAAAGTTTCTGTTGGGGACCATCATCAAATGTACATTTCATTGTTCTCTCGGTTGTTTTATGTATATGAAAATGCATTATACGCATATGATAATTCGAATATCTCTGCGTAAGTTTTTGTATGTTATACATATGTTATATATTTGAACTTTGAACACACACGCACACAAACCGAAGTAAGGAGCAGGACACATGGATATTGTGAAACTTACGCAATGGAGAGATCAAGCGTAAGATACCGTGACAACAGACACAGGGGGCGAGCGATTACAGAAGACGTCCAATACGTGTAGCAACGTTGCAAGAAGACATCCAGGGTTTCGCCGTGGCTGCAGGTCGAGAGTAAAAACTTCGCTTCACTTATCAGTGTTGCCAAACACGACTGTTAAAAAAATAACTACATTGAAATTGAATGTAGTTAAGGATTGCGATCAAGCAGTTAACTTTGAGAAGTATAAATACTTGGTTCCGTGTTCTACGACTAGGGATCCTGTGTTCGAATCCCGTACGAGTCTTGCGGAGCTTCCCGACCGAAGCGAGAAGCGACATTTGTCACTTGGAAAAACATTCAATAACAAATGCAACTTTTCGAACCGACATGACAACGTGCACGTCTCCCGTCGCGTCGTTGTTTTCGGGTGGCATCTGCTGGTAGCGCAGCTGCAGTAAATGTTCGACGGGTTCGATACCCGGTGGAGGCACATAGTTGTTCAGATACCACTTTAAACTGTAGTTCGAGTCCCGATTAGCTTTACTGTGCATAAAAGAGATTTTAAACACCAACTCAATCAATGTACTTTATAATCAATAAATGTAAATCATATTCTTAGTTCTTAAATTCTTATTTACATTTTATTGCTCGAACAAATTAACATTGCTCAAACAATTACATTACATTTACATGTAAATGTAACGTAATCGTCTATTTCGACTGTTAATGTCGATTTGTAGTACCTGAAAAGTTTCAAATGATGAACAAAATAGTATATTAACTAACTGCTACGATCCTAGCTGTAGTTCAATACCAATTCAGGATAACAAAATTATTGGAAAACAAATTTTGTATCGAAACTTTCCAGGATTTATCCATGCTATAAAGCCGCGTTTACACCGGGGTTGCACACACACGTCACCAACAAATTTTGGTAATATTTCGAAAAAACGCTTCTGAATTTCTTATCAACATCTCACGTTAGCAACAGATTTCCCTTGTTGGAAACAGAAATGTTATCCACTAGAAGTCGGTAAAGATCAAAGGACACTTCCGTTACAATTACTTCCTGCCCGCAGTGAAGGTCTCATCCAGAATCTTCTGTCTTCTCTGTTGGGTCAAAATGACTCATGTTGCCACAGAGAGTAATCAACTTCCTCCACAGTCGGCATCTTGCAGCCAAAATGTTAACAAAAGTTATTAACAAAAATAAAGTGAAAGTAGTGTTATGGCAACCAACATTTGTTGGCAATATCTGTTCTTAACCGTGTTGGTAACAAAATGTTGATAACAGTTGTAGGTAACATTCGGTGTAAACGCGGCTTTATCCGTCCCGTACCGCTTTCTCCGCAACGGTTGCCATTTGGCAGACACTCTTTATCTCCACATGTGGCTTCTGTGGCTGGAATTTATACAGGCACGTTGCATAACTGCACTGTCGTGGTTTTTGAGAAAAGATTTGCTGTAGAAATGACGTTTAAATTCCCGTGATGAGAGTATCGATCGAGGCAGAAACTGTAGTTGAATCTGTGACGCTTTGTTATATGTAGTTAGGCCTAGTGGCCGTAGACGTTAAAATGTTGTGTGATTTGTTAATTACCAAGAAAAAATGTTGCTAGTACTTTTGTAAAGCGCGCAGATCACGCTTTTTTTACTAGCAAATGTCTGTGTTCCTTGTAACTATTTTTATTCTACTCAAACTTATGTAGTTGTGGAGGAAGCGTTTACTTTAAAAAAAACTGTGCACGGTGACTAATTGCGACTAAAATATAGGGAGAAAACCAGTGCTCATCCTCATCTTCGCGATTAGTCAAAAGTGGCAGAAAAGAAAAGTGAAGTACACCAAAACAATCAATAATTTCCAATTTCCATCCGTTTCTCGGTCTTTATTTAGTTAACGATACGGTACGGAGTCTCAAGGTCATGTTTCATGATGCTGAGGAACAGATATTCAGCTTTTGAAATGTCACTTAAAGACGTAAGTAATGGAATTCTAAACTATACGCTCTCCTCTCCCTACCCATCACACACATATGCATGCATGGGAGTGTTAAGGGGTGTTTCAGTTGCCTATCTGGACAGTGTTAGCTTAATTGTCATGAGTTCATTTCCCCCCTTTCACAGAAACCATTAGGTATATGAAGATAAATATTTGACCTTATTGTTTATGGGTATGCATTATCACCTTAGCACAGCTTTTCCTATTATTGTGAGTTGTGACGGTATTTACACTATTTATATGTGCCGCCACTGAAAATCGAATCAGAGACATCTTCATTACAGGCCGATAACGTTACTATACGAAAAGCGTTAATACACACCAGCAAAACGGTGACTGCTATATCAGTTTTGCACCCCCCCCCCCCGAAAACAGATTAAGGAGGCCCTATATAAATCGAGTAGAGCAATTTCTCGTGCAGTATGTAGTACGCTATATATTTACACATAAAAAATCTAATTAGAATTCAGTAACACAATTGTTATGCAAGAAAAACTGCATGCTATGTCGAACAAATTGAATAATAATAAGAAGAATATAGTTAAAATTATTTTGTACTTCGCCAAAATGTGTGTCTTGGAGTCTGACCTTGAACTGTATTTAGCAGACTAACGAGGCTCTGGTGCCTGGGTTGTGTCGTCCATGTAGGTTTGTGATTGCTACTTCATCAATCTGATCGTATTACCATTCACCCTCATCTTCGCAATTACCCAAAAGTAGTGGAAATGCGATGTTAAATAAATCAAATCAATCGAAGTCTACTTTGAAACCTCTCAAGTAGAATGTTTCTCGTCTAGAAACATCGTACAGATTACGTAGATCATTTTGGAAACTATTGTGGGTATTGTTACCATTGTATTTTATTGTATTAGTCAACATCATTTGTTTGAAACTCGACAAGCATTCAAGTATTTCCTCTTATCTCTTGTGAATCCCGAACGAAAGGTCATCTCTCCGGATGGTTTCCAGCTTTGGCTGCAAGTCTCTTCAACCTACCGGCTCTAACTCGACTGATTGATTGATTGAATTTGGTAAGTATTTTATTAAGTCCACTTTCTGCACAGTAAAGCTAATTGGGACTGAACCTGCAGTTTAAAGTGGGATCCGAACCACTATGTGCCTCCACTGGGTATCGAACAGCGGGGAGGCCCCAGTTGTAACTCGAGAACGACCCAACTGTTAACATTCAAATTTGGAGGCAGCGCAGGAGACATTATTTTCATTATTGTAATGGTTGTTTATACATATTTTTTTTTGAGGACATATGAGAGGGCACTCAGGCCCCACTGGCACCCCTCGTACGCACCACCATGCCTTGACATATCAATTTTCATTTGCTTCATGTGTGCAAGGAAATATTGACGATAACCAAAACTAGGGATGGTGTTTGAAGGTGTGATGATATCGGGTGTTTAGTAGGTAGAACAAGAGGAAGTAAATTTTACACTGTTACACTTCTTTGTACTCGTATTGTGTTTGTTTGTTTACTGGGACCTCCCTGTTGGCGTAGTGGTAACGTCGTCGCATTGTAATCAAGGGGTCCCTGCTTCGATAGCCGGTGGAGGCACTTAGTGGTTCGGATTTCACTTTACACTGTAGGTCTAGTCCTGATTACCCACACTGTGCATAAAGTACACTTAAAACACAAAGTCAATCAATGAATCCTTTGTTTACTGAAAGGTGCTATTCTGATATGAGCAAAGCGCTTTCGTTACTTACGAAAAATTCTCCTACTTCAACAGAATTGTAATCTAAACTTTCTTTTATATATCGCAGCTATGACTGCGACTCATAATCACAGCTCCAAAAATTCTGGGTTCGAATTCGCATATCAGTTTCATCTGCCTAAGGAGGCCAATAAGTAAATAGTTAGAAATAGAGAGCGTTGGAAGAGACAGTAAACATACCATTTTGGGGGCAGGGTTACTGACTGCATTTACGCACAGTATCGGCAGTATTTAAAAACAAAGACAGCTAATTCCTTTGGTAATACATCAAAAGGTAAAGAAAAGTAAATGCTGTATTCATTTTGTTGATTTCTGATTAAATACTTTGCTATCTTGCCGTTGTTAATTTTATCCAAAGAGAGATAATAATCCATGTTATATCACACGAGGTAATACTAGCATTAACATTCTTTTATTACCCCTTGCAACAACCCTGCAGCGAAATACAGACAACTGTTAAAATACTTCATCGCAACCAAAGCAGTGGAACAAAGCCACGACTGTAGAAATGCAGTTTCCAACCGAACCTCAGTTGCTAAACCGTTATCTGTCCCTGGCGCAAAACCGTCTGGAGTTGCATCGCCACTTGTGTGCTAGAGAGCTCGAGTTTCGGTTTCGCTTCTAAGTGAACAAGCCCAAGCAACACGTTCTTGCCGCCTTTAACCCCCCCCCCCAAGTTTAACCCTAGGCACCCGTTTGTTTGAGGCTGGGTGAGCTCCAGAGCCGTTTTATGCATGGACATGGCCGAAAAAAATTGACCTTAGATCATCCACGGGACTCCCGTGGGAGCCAGGATCCCTACTGTATTGTGTATAAGCTACTTAGTTTCACTACAGCCCCTTCCCCCGCGCTCTTAATTAAAATGATTTATTGTTAGCAATAGCTTATCCGTGATGGGCAGGGGGGAGGGAGAGACTCCAAACCCACCACCTCTTTTTATCAAATTTTGAACTGTTGATATTTGTATAAAAAAATTGAAAATAAACTAAAGTCAATTACAATGTTCGCTACCAATATTTCTCAATTGCCTTCGTTCATAAAATGATGAAGGTAACGTACATACGAGGAAAATTTAGGTTGAGGGCCTATCAGCCCTAATACAGATGTATGTTCCACCAAGGTACTTGTGTACCTTGTAACAGTGTACAATTGGTTGGTAATTATGGTAATTAATGTAATTATTATAACAACTAAAGAACTGCTCATATGTAAACAAAAAAATCATTGATTCAACATTAACATGTTATTTTCAGGTTTAGTGAATGATAAAATTTGTGTGTGACACTCGTGCAATATTATATAACTGCAGCTATATGAACAACAAAGGAAGAAATGATTCATTTTAAAAAATTGTTTCTTGAATTTTAATGTTAAAGAAGAAGAAAATGTGTGGGCCTCTGAGGCCTCCCTTATGTAAGTAGTCTGTCTACGTTTATTGTACGCCAGGGATAAGCTAGGGATAATATAAAACTTCTTACAGTCTTAACTGCAGTTATTTTGTTAAACAATGGTTTCATGCATGCAATCATGTCTTATACGTATAATATTTCTGCAAGGGTTCTTTGGTCAGATTCTCATTCATTCAACATTTTGGCTGCCACCTATCCTCTTCTGTCTTTTCCTCTTGAGCCAGAATAGGTACAATTCAATTGTAGCCGATAAAAGGTAAAGCTAATGTAATTTGAGACCCTTTCCTGTTCAATTCCTACAGACCTTAAGATTGTAAAGTCGTGACTTAAATAACACAATTAATTTTTGTTGGAAGAACAGGTTTAAGTAAGGTATAAAAATAGTACAAATTGGTCGTGTTTCAAGTCTAGATATTAGAGAAACAAGTTACATCTTTTGAACAGGTTAAAATACAATATACGTATGTTAAAAATAAGAATAAAAACTATAAAAGCCAGTGAAATTGAAATAAATAATCGAGATTTCACAAGTAAGCATAAAGGAAAGGAAAGCTAACGCACAATTCTTGCAGTAATTATAAAATATTACTAATTGCGAGAGCTTAACCGTGAAACCATTGCCCGCCATCGATATGGAGACAGATGGGGACGAGGAATACAATTCGACAAAGATTGCTAGGCCTCTATTTTGATGTAAACCAAGTTTCGTTGTTTTAATAATAGACATGCAGAGTTTAGACTATGTACGTACATCACGGGTTAAATTTGAATTATTAAAGCAATATATCTTAGTAATTTAAAGTTTTATGTATATATATAGTTATAATTGCGGCAGCCAGTTACCAAAGCAACACCCTTAATCCACGATCCTTGAATTATCATTTCTTTTATTTTATCGGATATCTCAATGTTGGCATTTTTCACATATCCCTGCGCATTAACACTATGTTATTGATGCAAATCTATAAGTTGTACGGCAGAAACACAACATACTATTCACCTTGAAACCATGAAATCAAGTTGAGGTATTGTAACTGATATGGTTGAATGCTCTGCGCAGACTTCAAGGCGCCAATGCAACAGTCCTTTTTTATCTTCCCAGTTGTATCGTGTAAGTGTCGGAAATCACTCTCCCAATTACAAAGTATTTCAGTTCGGCTCTGTGGCTGAAATGTTAGCATGACGCGCTACAAAACTCGGTGTCCTAGGTTCGCATCCTGGATAGAAGTTGTGTTTGTTCCGAAAGTCTTTTTCATCGTTCATTCTAACCTTCATATTATATGAGAGACTTGCCACAGGAATCCTCAATTTGAGAAAGGTACAGCCATTTGCTGCTGTTTTATACTGCCGCTGTAACTCGGTCGGCAGGGCGTCTGACTACCAGGCGAGGGAGAACCGGGATTTTTTCCACCTGTTCAAGCGGCCTTGGCGCCCACCCAGCGTCTTACAAAGTTGGTATCTGGAGGAAACTCTGGGGGCGGCCAGGGCTTCGGCTGTGACCAAGAAAGTGTGGGGCCCAACTCCACACCCCGTATATGCCCTCATGGCGTGGTACAAAGCACAGGGGAGGATTTTGCTTTTTTTTCCTACGGATTGATTTGATTTATTTTACTTCTCCCTTCTGTCTCTTTTACCCAATCGCGAAAATTAGGTTGTAATTGATGCGCGGGCAATAACAAATACGCATGGACAGTGCGCAATACAGACTGACTGTAGTCCAGGCAGAGTGGGATTTATAAAATTTGGGCTCCTGGACTATCCCTTGTTTTAGGCACTGTCGATATTATCATTGTTATTATTATTATTATTATTATTATTATTAACCGTTTTGTTTTCATGGTACTTCACTTCCACTAATTGCATGCTCTCTATTAATAACACTTGTAAACTTTAAAATATACACACGTCTGATTATAAATTATTCAGTAAATTTCAGTTTCTTTTAAAATTGCCACTTTCAATATGCATTTCACCATACCAGACTAATACTGCACAAACACTAAAGGAACAGAAACCAACATTACATTACGGTAGCCACACTGGACGCGAATTAACCAAGAAACAAGGATGTTAATTTCGACCGTTAATATCCCTCCACTTTACTTGACTTTTAATTATTGGCATTTAAAATGTTTACATTCGTTTTTACGAGGAAAAATTGTTTATAATCGAGCATAAAAATTGTACATATTGTTTATATGACTTGACCTTTGAAAATAGGATCATCATGCAAGAACTTATTTAAACGCTAGAAACTCCTTCCTTCCACCTTCATTCATTAAATAAGCAGGTAAAAGGATCTGACATGTTCTAATTTGCTATTATCACAACATTAAGAAAATGTAATAGTCGATGGTCTTTTTAACTTCTGCGCATTCAGGGTCTCATTTTTGTACGGCCCTAGGATATAGCATAAGATGGCTTAGTGCCAACCCCCCCCCCCCTCACCCTTCCTGAGTACAGGATGTAATACGTGGAGAGAGGTTGGCATTTTGGTGCTTACAGGAGAATCATCCCTTACACCCCGCTTCTGTTACCGCCAAATATGGAAACCTCTCCACTTGTGGGCTGTATTCACCAGCTTTCAGTGGCGTGTACATAAATGTAGTAAAGAAATGTGAGCATAAGGGAGTTATGAGTTATTTTTACCACTCCTAGATCCTGAATTATTTTCCTATGTTTTACGTGTTTTGAAAGGAAAGTTGATCAAAAATAAGACTATGTCCCTCTAAAACTACTTCTAGATACGCCACTGTTACATAACTTCGCAGCTTGCACATCATAATACTGGTCTATCACCCGGTAACAGAATTTAACCCCGTTTAGCGTGAACATAATACAAGCCGATGTAGTGGTTACTATAACAGCCTGTTTTGTTAATATTTACCCGCTCAATTTATATATTAATTATCTTCGTAACAGTTACGATGAACTAACTCCGTGGCAAAAGGTTCCTTCAATAACAACGGCCTGTTAATAGACTTCCTCGTTGGTTGACACGTGGTCAGTACATCGAATCGCATTGCCGCTGTTATCTGGTTTTCTCGACCGGAACCTGCTAGTCCACGTAGCTCCCCAATTGCCTTCAAGAAACCGATTGACCTACAGTTATCCGAACCACTCTCCCGTGTATCGAACCCGGATCTCCTTGATTACAGGCCGACGACGTTACTACTACTAAATCGGGGATGCCCTATATGTTAGGCCCTTACCATTCGACTGTTTCGAAGCTCCGATCATAACATGACGGAAATAAAAACGATAAAGCAAACACAGCCACAGTAATCTTTGCAGTAAAGAATCACCCGTAAATACTTTGAACAAGCCAAAGAAAAGTTTCGCAAAGATACTTCGTAACCTCGTCTTTGAGCTCTGAAAGATGGGCCAAACATTCATTTTGTAACATTTTACTGCCTATTCCGTCCTCAGTCAACCACCGAGCCCAGGTCTTGTAATGTGTTTGACATGGTTAACTGAATGGATTTGGGTGAAGACAACGAAGGACGTAATTCTTATTGCTTTCTTACAGAGAGTGGGAGGGACGAACGAACACGTTTTTAATGCTCTTAGCTTCTCACACAAGGCGTGCTTTCCTGCATTTACTTGAAAGGCGAAAACGTATAAGCAGCCAAGGAAGTGAATAACTCGTATATTCGCCCAAGTTTGATTTGATTTCGAAATCCACCCAAGAAAAGTAGCTTCACCAAGATAAGAACAATCCACTGGCGCTGTTGCATAATTTTCAACAGTAAGGGAGCAATCAACAGTTTACCATGGAATTCTTCTCCTGCTTTGCCAAAATGTTCAGCACGGTCATCATCTTTATTCAGTGCTGAGCATTTGTATCATCACGAACCTCACACATCGAAAGTAGAGATGTAATATTTATCGTTGTTAAACCTTTTGACAGTGAAGCACTGAAGGAAACTGGCAACACTGCAGTACTCGGGTGAAAGGGAAAAAATAAAGATACACACGCGTTAAAGGAAATGTTGCTGCTATTCAGTTTCTTCAATGTATGGATGTTGGTTGTGTGTTCGCGGTCTTGGAAAGATTTGATTTTGTTATTTAGCGTCGCTTTCCTACCACTTTTGGCTAATCGCGACGACGAGGATGAGTGATGACAGGGTGAAATTTGTAACATTTGTAATATTTGTAACATTTAATTACATCGATGAAACTTTTATTTCTGTTATTTATTTTTCTAAATAAGCATTCAAACCAGAGACCTAAACGAATACGTACATGTGGGCATGTTAGAGATTTACCCTATAAAAAAATATTCTTCCTAATAAAGGAGTTAGTTAACACGAACAGTTTTCTTTCTCTTCGTCGGATACGGTGCACAGTTCACTTTTCCCTTCAACGGTTTCTCATGAGTAGACCTGTCTTAAGAAACTGCAAATGGCTAAATATTGATTCGAAGTATTGAATTAATTAATAATAAAATCCTAGGTAGGTCACCCCGTGATAGTCAGACACCATACCACGTTCATTATTGCACTTCAGAAATTGCATTGTAATATTAATTGTCAGAAAGGTGTGGAATATTTATTGATGATATGAATGTGAATCATGTAAAGGTAAAATAAAATTTATTAAATCGTTGCACGAATATAGCTGTAAGGGGCCACACTTTCTATCTCACTTAATGTCCACTATTTTGGACAATTACTTGATTTAGGAATATTTGAAAAATACTGGCCAACGACGAAGCTTCTATGCTTGCAGTCGTTTGTAGAAACCACAGAAAATCTCAGTCCGGATACGAGTGCATCAGCTTAAACTACGGCGTAAACTTGATCTGACTTTTGTAATTGTTACTCGGCCCAGATTTGAAAGCACCACTGATGCAAGGCCTCTTGTTGAGTGAGCGTGTCATCCGTTTCTGTTCCTCAAATCCTAACTTATGGTGGCGGGATCTCACCTCACGTAAAGGTGTATCATTTTAAAGAGTGGGAAGTTGCATGAACGATTACTATACCGTAGCTAAGAAATGCTGATTACAATGACAGAAGTATATTAATGTTGCAACAAAGTTATCGTTGAGAAATCACATCTTGTAACTTGGATATCTAGAAAAGTATTACAAGAAAGTTTGAACAGTGTAATTTTTGACTTATTGAAACGTGATGAAAAATGTGGGAAGATTTTTATTAGATTCTTGTGTTTACAGTCAAAAATACAATTACACCTGTTATTGTAAAATATTTTGGCTGCGAATATGGGAGTTGTTGAAAGGTTCCCAATATAGCTATTTCGTTCTTTGATTTATTGGGCTGCTTTAAATAAAATTCGTGAAGGCAACGAGAGCAAGTGAAATATTCATTCGAGAATTAGACTGCAACAATCACTAGCAGAGTTGTCTGTTTCCATTCGAATCGTGCCCGCGACAAAAGCAAGTTCCGAGCGACCCAGCTGTCAGCTGGCGCCAAAGTGTCGGGAATCGTCTCAAGCAGACCTTCAGTGAGCACACAGGCAATGAATTCGGTTTCTAACTGACACGTATACATACAAGACAAGGGACGTGACCGGGGATGGAGGATTGGGACAAAATATACTTTGTTCAATTTGGACCAAATTGTCTGTTTTTTACCATATATTTAGTAACAATTGATTTGCTCGCTCACACTCTAAACATTTGTTTCTATGACCCGAAACTCAAGATTATGCTTATTACTTCAAAATTGCTATTACAAAATTTTTAATTTGACTTCACGTAATGGATTTTCAGTTTTCAATATAACGCAGGTGCTCTGCATAGCCATGGAGTCCAACAGCCTTCTTAAAGACAAAAGCCTATCAACGTGTTCTTCGTTGAGCGCATTGAGTCCCACCGCCGCTGTTATCAGACTTTCTCAATAGGAGCCAGATCGTCCTTATTAAGTTTTCCTAACTATATTCTCATTCTTTTGAGTCATCACCCAAATTTTGGAGCTATGACCAGAGTTCGAACCCGGGACCGCGGATAATACGTGGGAGACCTTTTCATGGTAAGAGCATGATAATTACAATGGAATGAGAACCCAGGAGCTAGATATTTTGGCGCCCTAGTAGTAGGGTGACCATAATATTTTGGCCCAAAAACGGGACATCCCAAGGAGATCAGTTTACCTCCTCCCCTCCTGAAAAATCAGTTAGGCCTAATTATAAAATTATTGTTATAATTATACTATCGTTATTATTATTTGAAATATGAACTGTCGTTTTTATAATCTCGGTGTGACTTACACGGTATTTCTGGTTCCTTCTGATCAACCTTTCATGTTAGCCCTACGCTAAAGTTGAGGCGTGCAAGAAGTATTTATCAGAACAATCAATCTTCTTGAGAGGAGCTATATTTTTTCATCAACCGTTTATAAATCTCCTTGAAAACCTTACCCCACACATCTGACGCGAGATTAGCCATTTGAGTTTCTGGTTTGTGTCTTGTACCAAGTCCCTATTGAAACTGCATGTACGCTTCTTGGGCATGCTTATGCACTGCTCTACAAATAACGGAACACACGCAAAACAATACAAACTTTTTTAGCATGAAATGTCTCAACTTTATACTTGGTTTTCAACCTAACACCTAGACTTTTATAAAACGGGACAAATAGTGTTTTAAATAATATCGAAGGGACGACCGGGACACGCCTCTCAAACGGGACTGTCCCGGTCAAAACGGGACGTACGGTCACCCTATATAAATGACAACATCAATAAGGACCTAATGAGTGAACTGTTGAAATGAAGAGCGTGTCAAACAGCTCGGTGTATTGAAATCGAGAGGTTAGGGTACGATGAAATGTTGCACGCAGAATGAAGCAACAACTGTCTACAATTTATCACAACCGAAACTTAGTCTTGATGGTTATTTATATCTCGAGGGTAGCAGCTTTGATGACGTCAGTGTTCTTATAATGACGAGTAGATGAATGGTTACTACGAAGTCAACGGTTGTGAACTCGATTTACTTGTCGCCCGGCGTCCAATGTTCCGAATTCTGGACTGGGCATGGATGCGAGTGTCACTTCATCAACTTCATCCTCATCGTCGCGATTAGTCAAAAGTGACCGAAAAGTGAAGTAAAATAATAAAAATGAATAAAAGTTGAGTCAGGTCTTACGACCTGAGCGTTTCTGTGTGTGTTGAATCCATGTATCATTGAACTCCTCCTTTAAGAGGCAGATCTTCAAAGTAATCACCTAGGATCTTTCAAACGTTCAATACCTGTTCAGGATAAGAAGACCGTTCCAAATCATACTTCGGATGGAAAGTCACAGCAGTAACAATCCTTCTCATAGGCGTGCGCACGGAGGGCAAGAGAGACATTACAATATGTGTGTATTGTCCATCATGAGAAAAAATCACATAAGCACAAGAAGACCAATACAATTCACTAAAAAAAATATTAAAAAAAAAACAATTTCGAGGTTGGTCGACACGTGAACGTCAAGTTAACATAGACAATGTGTTTGCAGGATAACGGCACAGCACCGAATGACGATAGGAAATGCTCCACCCCAGTGGCGGCGATTGGGTTCCAAAACCGCGGGGTCAAAGACAATATTTCCCTTTGAAGATAAGGTTTAGCACAGTGCAAGGACGAAAGTGACGATGAACGAGGGGCAAGTACCCCCCTCGCCCCCCTAATCGCCACCACTGCTCCACCATGTTATGACCCCCCTCCGGCCCGTGACAAAACAAAACACTTTCGAATTTTACAACAGATATATAAGCACATAAATTTCAATGTTAGAGCAACGCTAACAAGTAGACCAACGCCGGGTTGACAAACATGAAGCAATTTTTAATGTTTTGGTTGCTCCGTCACTCGGCCCTTGCATACGCGGACTATGCATTCGGTGATTTATTTACGTACGAAATTTAATATTTTGAAACTTGTTTCGTTCTTGTTAAGTCGGCCCCCGTGGTGGAGTGATTAGCACATCGCGCTACGACACCAGGGGCCCCGGGTTCAATCCCGGCCTTGGTCTGGATGTTTGTGAGTGTCCATTCTACAATTTCATGATATCATCACTCATCCCCATCTTCGCAAATTAGCAAAAAGTGGCACAAGAAGCGAATTAAAATAAAGCAAATAAATCAATCAATCGTTCCCTATAATTCGACATTAATTTCAGCAATATCAATTTCCAACGATGTGGTTTGTCCTGCAATTATCAGGCAAGTTATATTCACGAAATCTATTGTTTCTAGATGTTACAGTCACCTAATGCTTCCAAATTAGTTTGTGTGAGATAATTTCTCCCGCAATTTATGTTATTAAAGCTTTTACATTCCTGTGATTTGGCATAAGTAAATGGACAAACTTAAAAAAGAAAACTACGACAAAAAGTCACATTTTAAAATTAATATACGATAGGTAAAATGGCTTTTTCTAGCCTCGTTACAACACTGTATGGTATAACCAAATAATTTTGATTGTGAACTATAATAATGTCTTCAGCAATGTATGAACTTTGTTCGGCAACACATAACGAAGTGTTTTTCGCAAGGTTTTTTAGTAAGGCCGTATAAACAGCATTTGTATAAATTTTCAGAAGAATGATAAAAGGCATCTGTCTGTACTATATGTCATTCGGTTTTCTCTAAATTTGCACTGCAAGACCTCCAGGGACTTCACCTGCACCCTGACGCTGACTCTAACTGACTCATCTTGAAACGAGCAAAGGGGCAATGTGTTTTCAAGCCGTTTATATTGATGGTGCACTGGTAATGCTGTCACCTTTTTATCAAGGGTCACGAATTCATGTCCGGTGGAGGCTCATATTTGCTTGGATTCCGTTCAAACCCGATTAGGTTTGAACGAATTCTCTTCATTCTCGGGACTTAAATCAACTCTTTAATTATTTCCATCAGTATTCAGAAAACGCCGCCCACCATTCACTTACTCTGTACGCATTTCTGTGCGGAATTTACTTCCAATTCCAAGTTTTCCTTTAGGGCACCGCCCTGCGTAACGAAGTGGGTAGCACGCCACGAGTTCTTAGTTCGATTCCCGACCTGGGAATTGGGGTTCTTTGAGAGAGTCTCTTCTTCAATTTCATCACTCATTCTTTTCTTCGCGATTAGCCAGAAGTAGCAGAAAAGCGAAGTAAAATAAACTCAATCAATCAGTGAATCGAATCAAACTTTTCAAGGGCCTCTAATCAGGTAGTTCTCAACCTTTTTCAGTACGGGACCCCCCTGAAGAATATTACTCTTCACGGGACCCACAAGTATGGGTGCCGGCAGAATTACTTGAAGGGGTGTGCACCCAGTTTATAATAGTACGTGTTTTTGCTAACATCGAGTAATTTACGAAGCCCTCTTTTACGCTTGCTTAAACAAATTTCACATACTTTATTCTAGAAAAGTGCCATACATATATAATTTTAAAAGCTGAAATTGAGAGATGCCGGTGAAAAGCAATGGTAGGGTGCGCATAACAGAAATGTAAAGCTTAGACTACGGACAACACGGGTTGAATTTAAAATATTGAAACAAATATATACTAGTATTTTAAATGTAATAGTTTTGTAAGACAGTAAGTAAATTCTCAAGCTCGACTTCGCGACCCACCAAACACCCTCTCGGGACCCAGCTGTGGGTCGCGCCCCATAGGTTGAGAAACGATACGATCCAATGCTTTATTCCCCCTAGCACTTGAGTCGGACAGAAACAAGTTTGGGAAGAATGCTTCTGCAAGCTGTGTCAGTGCATGTCGCTTCGAAGTCTGTAGAAGGGTCGGCGAAAGGTAGGAATGAAGGAAGGAAAAAGATAACGTTTGCTTCCGCAAACTAAACTGGCAATAGCATAATTTTACTTGCATTCTCTTATTTTAAGCAGCAGCTGAAGCAGCAGGCAAGTTGTCCATCACTATGTTTATAACTATGCCATATGCATTACAACATTTGAGGATTGAAAGAAAATCGCTAAGGAGACCGAGGGCAACGGTAGAATATAAAATAACGTACTTTGCGACAACAAAGGGGATAAGTTGTATACAACCTCTCGCCTCACAGAAAGCAAGTTCAAGAGAACTACAATCAATAAACGATATTTCAAACCCATATATTTTATCTTCGTATGGTTTTTATGGGTATATCCAATGATATTTTGTCCCTAAAATACACACCCTTCTGTCTCCCTATTTTTCCTGTTGAATTTTCTGGTACAATGGAAATATTACGGGACGGTTTCCTTAACTTCATATTTACCATGGACCCTGCAGTACGTGCTCAAGACACTCGATCCAAATAATCTTTGCGATTAACTGAAAGTAAGCGAATGAAATATATCTAATCAAACCTATCATTATAAACAATTTTATTGGCATACGTACATTCACTAAAGTTCCAACTAACCACGGTTAAGTGGTGAGATTAACAGCCTCCAGAGCCAGAGGTAAGCGGGTTCAACGCTGGTTAGGCATAGACGATTCATTGTGTTTGTGCGATTTTAATGCCATTACTTCGTCTTTCTACGGTGAAAAGCAACGTAAAATATCCAAAATGGGACACAAAAATAGAAGAAACTCTCCCCATTAAGCGTAAAATAGCCCATGCAGTTTAAATTTAGTCATGGGCGGATTAACTGGGAAATGAGATACTCTCGCCCGAAACGTCTCAAAATATTATTATAAATTGGATGGCCGAGTAACATTAATAAAGTATCCGCCCTTGTACCTCCATCGGAGTAGAGGTCGGTGATCCTCTATGACTAGGGAACAACATTCTTCTATATAGTTCACTTTGTTCACAGATAGGTTGATCGAGACTGGATCACGAGGAGAGGGGAATGCTGCCATTCCTACAATATCTTGTTATCAAATTTTTAACTGTAAATAAATATTTTAATGAAAAATGAAAATAAATTACACTGTTCTCTAGGGATGTTCCCTACCAATGTTTCTAATTTCTTTTGTTCATAAAATGATTTAATGTAACGTGTATGGAAGGGAAATTCACTTAGTAGGCCTAGCAGTAACGCACAGTTCTTGCAGTAATAATAAAATATTACTAATTGCCAGAGCTTAACCGTGATCGATTGCGTCGCCATCGATGTGGCGACAGATGGGGCGAGTAATACAATTCGACAAGACGTAAATTTTGACGTGAACCAAGTTTCAGCACCGTTCAACGTGAAAGCTTTATGGGTTATTTTCAATGAACACCGTTTCAAAGTACGCGAGCTATATTCCCGCATTTCTATTCGCAATGTCACTGATTGGGAATGACATTCTAAGAACGTGGATTTTCATGAATTATTAGGTGAGTGTGTGAAGAAACGCGTCTCCTCTGACTAAAAGCGCAAAGTTAGAGTACAGACGCGTGGTAGCAGCGTGTCAAAGATTTATTGGCGGTAGAGGAGAGGGGGTTGCACGTAATATTTAATATATCCCATAGGAAACTTCAAGTCCGTGCTTCTTATGTACATGGATACAATACGATATCCCCACCCTTTCCCTTGCAGGAATAATGCGGCGAATTCAGCAGTCCTTCAAAAACCGCCCCTTCGCACTCTGTGATGTCTCAAACTGAAAATACTAATATCTAGGTATATTACCTTTAATAAATGGTTCTCAACCTTTTTCAGTTCGGGACCCACCTTGAAGGATATTACACTTCACGGGACACACAAGTATGGGCGCCGGCAAAATTAGTTGAAGGGGTGTGCACCCAGTTTAAAATCATACTTTTGCTAACATCGAGTACTTTAAGAAGCCCTCTTTTACATTTCCGTAATGAAATTACGTATACTTCCTTCAAGAAAAGTAAATATGTGATTTAAAAGACTAATTTACTCTAGTCTAACTAAACACGCATGATGAAATTGAGAGATGCCGGCAAAAAGCGATGGTAGAGCGCAAGTAATAGACATGAAGAGCTTAGACTTCGTACAACAAGAGTTGAATTTAAATTGTTAAACAATGTATCTTAGTAATTAAAATGTAATAAGTGTTTGAGACACAAAAAATAAATTTTCGAGCCCGACTACGCGACACACCAAACGCCTTCTCGGGACCCTGCAGTGGGTCGCGCTCCATACGTTGAGAAACGACGCGTTTAAATACATTATTAGCCATTGGTATGAAGATATTTTACCAAGAGTTTTACTTAACTACAAAGATTTAAATTTCCATACTTGTAATTGTGACAGTCAGTTAACAAACAACACCCTTAATCCACCATAATGCAATTATCATTTCTATTATTTTAACGGTTATCCCAACGTTAGCATTTTTCACATGTCCCTGCGCATTAACACTATGTTACACACGCATATCTCTAAGTTGGAGGACAGAAACAGACAGAATGACCGGAAGTATGGGCTTGCTTACGATTCACCCTGAAACCACAAAATCAAGTTGAGTGATTGATACTGATATGGTTGAATGCTCTGCCCAGACTTGAAGGCGCCAATGCAACAGTCTCTTTTTATCTTCCCAGTTGTATCGTTTACGTGTCGGGAATCACTCGCCAAATACAAAGTATTTCAGTTCGGCTCTGTTTTTTATTTTTATCTTGATTTGATTTAGTTTATTTTACTTCGCGTTTTGTTGCCTCTTGGCTAATTTACGAAGATGGGGATGAGTGATGAAATAATGAAATTGATGAATGAACATTCACAAACAACCAAGCCCGACCGGGGTTCGAACCCGGGACCCTTAGTTCGGCTCTGTGGCTGAATGGTTAGCGTAACGTGCAAAAAAACTTGGTGTCCTAGTTTCGCATCCTGGATAGAACCTGGACATGAAATTGTGTGTGTTCCAACAAACTGTTTCATTATTCATCCTAACCTTCATATTATATGCGAGACTTGCCATATGAATCCTCAATTTGGGAAAGGCACATCCATTTGCTGCTCTTTTCTTCTGATTGATTTGATTTATTTTATTTCTTCCTTCTGTCTCATTTGGCCAATCGCGAAGATTAGGATGAAATTAATGCAAGGGCAATGACAAATACGCATGGGCAGTGAGGAACAGACAGACTGACCGTGAGTCTAGAAGCCAAAGCCCCGTTTGTTGTCCAGGCAGAGCGGGATTGATAACATTTGGTCTCGTTGACTATTCCTTGTTTTGGGCAGTATCGACATTATCATTATCATTATTATTATTAAGAGTTTTCTTATCATGAAACTTCACTTCCACTAATTGCATGATCTGTATTAATAGCACTTGTAATCTTTAAGATATAGACATCTGATTAAAAATTATTCTGTAAATTTAGTTTCTTTTAAAAAAAAAACGCGACTTGCAAAATGCATTTCACCATACCACACAAATACCGCACACGCACTAAAGGGAAATAAATGAAAACTACTGGTAAAATTCTAGCCAATTTTGATATGTCGCACGACCTCCTTCCCATTTAAATTTCTGAAGTTCAATTCAAGATGGCGGACATCAGGATGGCTGCCGACCATGCGGGTGACGTCAATGTGGTTCCTCCTTGGCCAGTCAACGATTGGTCATTGCCATTTTCACGTTCCATGCCGCAGTGGCCTTGTACTGGGGGTGTTAAGTGACTTATTGAGCCATAACTTTGTGGTATTGTTAACTCTGCAACAATTAAAGTTAGGTGAAAACAAATGTCACAGTTGTTTTCCTGGTGAAATTCTAGCCTATTTTGATATGTCGCATGACCCTCTTCCAATTTTAATTTCTGGAGTTGAATTCAAGATGGCGGACATAAATATGGCTGCCGACCATGCGTGAGACGTCAATGTGGTTCCCCCTTGGCCAGGCAACGTTTGGTCATCGCCATTTTCACGTTCCATGTCGCAGTGGCCTTATACCGGGGGTGTTAAGTGACTTATTGAGCCACCCTGTATGTGTATTTATACATATAAATTTAAATATAAAAATCCACGGTCGGTTTTATTTATTTTTTTGCTTTTGACGTCAGTCCACAATAAAACTTCAACTTAGATTCTATTTTGTATAACCTTACTTGGTGCCTCTGGTTATTTGTTGAGATAATACATTCAACTTAAGAAATCGTATTAATAATAAGTTGAGATAGGATTATTTGTGTGTAAAATATTTGTGCCCTACGTAAGAAAGTGACAAAGAACTGTACTGTTTGATCGGGTGAGCAGACTTTTTCGTTGCAGCTGTACGGGATTAAGGGATTAGCGAGCTAGCGACAAGTAGGTCAGTGGTACAAACATGGTTCGAACGTCGATCTCGCCGTCTCAGGACGAAGCAGCCGAAATAGGCTGGAATAAAACACTTGAATGCTGGGGCAATAGAATGTAGTTTTGTAAAAAGTGGTACCATAAATCTTGAGCGAGAATGAGCGAAGAAGAATTTGCGAAATTTGAGTTGCATTTAGAAGATATTTTCTTGCACGATATGCTGCGCAGTGTCAGAAAGGAAAATATCAAGGATGGAAAAGTGAAAGTGCACAGGGTGTTCAAAAATTAACTGACGAAAATGAAAAGAGCATTAGCCTCACGACACTTTCCTTATTTACGAAACAGAGTATAGAAGAGGATAGGGAAGAGCAGCTTAAATATAGGGAAGAGGATATATTTGGCTGCAAGTCGTTTCACTCTTCATCCTTTAGAAAGGTCCGACCATTAAAATTCAAATTTCAAGACAGTAGGGGATACATTATTTTCATTATTGTAATGGTTGTTTTTACATTCTTCGTTTTTTGAGGACGCATTTGGAGGTGTTCATGCACCACTGGCAACCCCCGTGCGCACTACTATGCCCTCACATATCAATTTTAATTTGCTTCATATGTACAAGCTGTTTTTTGAAGGTGTGTTAATATCGGTTGTTTTATAGACCAAAAGAAAGTAAATTGTACACTGTTACTCTTCTGTTTACTTATATAGGCTATATACACTCTCTCTCCATTATTAGAGTTTATCCGCCCTTGTGGCACTCTTTCTCATCCTATTACTGTGTTTATATATATATATATATATATATATATATATATATATATATTGGTTACTGGGACTTCTTGTTGGCGTAGTGGTAACGTCGCCGCCTTGTAATCAAAGGCTCCTGGGATCGAATAACCAGTTGAGGCATAACATGGTTAGGTTTCCAGTTTAAACTGTAGATCTAGTCCGGTCCATACTGTATGTAAAGTGGACTTAAAACACGAACTCGATCAATCTATAATTTCTTTTTACTGAAAGGTGCTATTCGGAAACTAGCAAAGCGTTTTCGTTACTTACGAAAAATTATCCAACTTTAACCAACAGAATTATAATCGAAACGTTGTTTTATATATCTCGGCTATGACTGCCTGGAAAAGTTAAAGGATGTAACGATTGTTAAATGTCGGTTGACTCATTATCTTAGCACAATAAATTCTGGGTTCGAATTCCTATGTCAGTTTCATCTGTATTACGTGGCAATAAATAATTCATTAGAGCCAGAGATATATAAAGAGACAGTAACATATCATTTTGGGGGAAGGAGTACTGACTGCATTTACGTACAGTATCGGACAGTATTAAAAAAAAAGTCGGTAATTGCTTTGGTAATATATCAAAATGTTGATTTCTGGTTAAATATTTTTATTATTATTTCGTTGTTGTTAATTTTATCGGAAGAAAAAATTCTTACGCTCTGCAGAAGATAAATCATGTATTAATTTCGGAATAATAATTAATCACCATTATATATCATATGCATATCATTAACATTCTTCTGTTAAGCCTTGCATGTATCCTGCAGCGAACGACGGAAACCTGTCAAAATACTTCATCGCAACCAAAGCAGTGGGACAAAGGCCACGACTGTAGAAATGCAGGATCCAACGAACGTCTGTTTCAGGCGCCAAAGCGTCTGGATTTGTGTCGCTGAGAGCTCGAGTTTCGGTTTCGCTTGTAAGTGAGTGAACACTTATATACACAAGCAACAGTGGCGTGTGCATAGGGGCAATTGTTTGAGAATACAGTACTCCCCATATGGTTCAAGCTCGCTGTACATTGGATGATATTCAGCCAACAACTTCCCCCACAATTGTTAGCGCGAAATCACACCCATTGAAATGATTCCGGCAAACGTTTCGGAGCATGTTGTAAACACACTTTATACGCATTGCTCCTACAGTGCCTGTGGCAGTGATTAAAGGTGCAAATATAACGATTATATTCTAAATGTAGTCATGCATTTTGTTTAGTCTCTTAACAATGACCAGACTATCTATCAGAATATATAAAACGATGTGTAGGGCCTCACTCAACCTTCAATCGCCGCTAATTTGGAGGTGATTTGATGTGAACAAGAAAAAGCATAGATTCAATATTAACATATTACTTTGAGGTTTAGAAAATGATAAAATATGTGTGTAACACTGGTGCAATAATTGGTTCCCTTTTAATTAATGATTATAATTTTGCAATTATTATAATTATTATATAACTGCACTAATATAAACAACAAAGGAAGAAATGATTCATTAGAAAATAGTTTCTTGAATTTTAAGGTTAAAAAATATCAATATCTATTCATGTCACTGCTTGGGAATGACGTACTAAAAGCGCGGATTTTCATGAAAGACTAGCATGCGAGTCAATATGTGAAGAAAATAGTCTTCTCGAATTAATAGCGCGGAGTTAGAGTAGAACCCAGAGAATCCTGGTAGCAGCAGATTTTCCATTTATCCTTTAGGAAAGTTCAATTTGCTGCTTCTCATGTAGTATATGCATGTGAAATGAGTGCTGACAACCTTTCTCCCCTACTTCTCTGTCGTTACTAGCGTTTTACATGAGCGTATTTACGTTTTGAACGTAGTTTCCCCCTTTCGCTGTAAGTAGGGTTGCGAGATTTCTAAAATAAAAAAAACGGGACATATAGACATGGATATAGTTAAATTTATTTTTATAACATTTTGAACATTACAAAATCAATTGCAATTTAGAGCGGGCGTGTTTCGGCCGTCTCTATCGCAAAGATAACAATGAGTCGAAGTGGTTGGTAGATGAGAGAAAATAAATACAGACGCGCAAAAATATTCTCGTAGGTCCTAACGTTAGTGCCTCTACTACTCAACCTTACAAGATATAGGTAAATGAATGTCACCATTAAAGAGAGTACTTTATATTGGTTACCGAAGATACCGAAAATGTCGGTTCTCAGTATATCGATATTTAGAGGCCATATTTTCGAGTACAGATAACGGATCCCGTCTATCGATGGTTTCATCAACCGGCCTCCGTGGCGGAGTGGCTAGCACAGCGCGCTTCGACGCCAAGGGTCCCTGGTTCGAGTCCTGGCCAGGGCATGGGTGTTTGTGCAAGTCTCTTCATCAATTTCATTAGGCTATATCATCACTCATCCTCAACTTCGCAATTAACCGTAGGAGGCAGAAAAGCGAATAAAAATAAACCAAATCAATCATTAGTTTCAGCAGCACTAAATATACCCCGATTATGCAACCATTACAGGATATCTTTTTTAATTTTGCCTGCTTTACGGTGCACTAAATACACCAGCAAGTTAACCACAAGGAAATGAAGTAATTAGCTCACAAAGCGGATTATATAAAAAACAACACCATCGTAGATTCTAGCCGAGGTTACTCCCTTAATATCGTGCGACAGTAGCCATCAGTCGTAGAATCACTTCTTGGTGAACAAGGGAAATACATTAACATATTATTATTAATAATATTAAACAGAATAGGATTATACACAGTGGCGGTGATTATGGGGGCATGGGGGTAGTTTCCTCCCTCAAGTTTTGGCACTTCTTGTCCCCGCAATTGAGTTCTCTAACGAAATTTCCTGACACTCCACTCATCTCCACTTCAAAATCAATGGAATAATGAAATAAGTAAGTTAAGAATGGATGACCACAATTAGAGGCAAACCAAAAGAGTGATCATGTGAGAAGTCGACCCCATCCTTGAAATAATTTGATTTCGATCAGTCAAGTATGAGTTTTTAAACATTTAACAACGTTTTAGATGAAAATCTTTTTATTACATGAATGCGTGCGTTTTGTTGGTTCTCTTGCTACCGCGTTTGCCATTCGTTTCTCTGCAACGTAAAGTTTGGGGGACGGTCAAGATTCTAACCCGAGGCCACGTGATCAACAGCTTGACATGCTTTGCCCAGATGTTGGCTCGTTTTCCCCGTCGCACGGTAAAACTAAAAAAGGAGCTCCCTCTCCTATCAGGAGAAAGAAAACCTCGCGAAGTGACACCCCGGAGACTTCGTGACGTGAGGTGAGGTGATACTCATTTAGGGCTAAAAGGGGCTAAAACATCACCCTAGTTGTTGCAATGAATGGCAGAATTGCGATCCAGTCCCATGTCTTCATCTTTGCTTATGGGTGCGAGAAATCCCCCCCCCCCTCCTTTCCCTTCTCATTTCAAGTGCTGGAGAGTAAACTTATACCTTGCAAGTGTCAGTCTCAGAATATTAGGAGTATAGGGTGAGTTTTAGATACCGGGATTCAATATCTCGAAATACCGGTTACATCGAAGATGCAGAAAGTACCGGAAAATAGCGAAGGTACCGTTTCGATATATCGATATTTCGGTGTTGCCAATACCTGAGATTCTGGTATTTTCAAGTAACGGTAAATCAATAACTCCACCATCTTTAAAAAGTATCACGTTTCTTATCATTCATATTTATTTTCTAATCACACATTTATACATATGCACACATGTGGAGGCTGTGTGCCTGTGCAGTGCTTCTTTCGGAAGAAAGTATTCAGGTACCGTTTCTAAATTCGTAAGCAACATAAAAGGAATATCCAAAGTTAATAAACAACTATTTATACTCTGTTATTTACAGCTCGTTCAATTTAAAATTCTACCGCAGTCCGCCCATTTACGAATACCTAACGCAATGCATGTTTTTTGTTTGTAATGGTAACACGACGGCTGAATAGTCAAGTAGCTTGGTGTGGAACGAAGAGGCAAGGAAATTAATACTTACTCTCATGATGCTTTTCCGGTGGGTTCAATTTTAAATTGAACGCACTGTATATTTTACGTGGCTTTTCTTCCTGTTTTCTTAATCGCGACGATTTTACATTTTGATACTCCTAAGCAATAATTTTGTATATTCACACGTCAACCTGCCATTATCCTTCACATTTATGTTTTTAATTTATCAGTGACTCACTGGCAATTGCCATAATGCATAGTCGAACATCTAAGGAAAAGAAGGGCGGAAGAAAATATTATCGCACTGCGTCTCGGTTTTATTTAGGGGTGAAGCCGTTGCACATTACTCTGTCGCGTCTGAACTGAATCTCCTACCTGCCCCAAAGGAACGATTGATTGATTATATTGCTTTACTTTACTTCGCTTCTTGTGCCACTCTTGGCTAATTTGCGAAGATGAGGATGAGTGATAACATGATGAAATTGATGAATGCACACTCACAAACTTCCATGCCCAGGCCAGGATTCGAACCCGGGACCTCTGGCGTCGTAGCGCTATGTGCTAACCACTCTGCCTTCTGGGGCCGGCCCAAAGGAACGAGTAGAAGTGGTTAGTTAGTTATCTAAATAACTTACATAAGTTTGTTGGACGAATAAACTGGTCGTTGCAGAAAATGGACATTGCTTTGCGTTGATTAAAAAGAGTCTCAAAATATTTTATATACTTGCTTCAAATTAGCAATCTCGTTACATAATTTTGTACAACCTTCATGCTTTTCGCGTCTTTAAATATGTTGGCTAAAGAAGAGTAGTTGGATAGCCTCAGGCTGAATTTTTCAAAAGAAAAGACGAATTGATCTAAAGTTAAAGTACTTTCTGATCATTTTTTAATGTATTTAACAGTTCTGCTGTACACTCAGCGGCGAAAGAAACAATAGACGAATTGTCCACCACCATTTTCATTCGGTCTGTATTACACAATGTGATGATACTGAATTGAAATAATGACGTCAATAATCAGAGAACAACGCCTGCATCGAACCAACATAGTGTCATTCCTTAAAACAACACAGGATGTAGAATAAAAAGTAATGAAAATAGCAAAGGACAATTTGCCTACCATTTCTTTGCCGTTGACTGTACAAAGTAAAAAGAAAACACTCTTTGGTGGGTTCCTTTATTTTCCACAGTGGGCTTTCAGAACGCCACAAGCAATAACTAATTCTGTGCAACTTGCTTCTTGACCTGCCTTGCTGGAAGCGTCAGCGGAGTAAAGAATGGCGCCAGGAAGTCTCATACCCCGGTCGGAAAAGCTACGGACGGAAAATTGCGTTTGCATTAGCTGCTAGTCACTACGTACTTCGTTTTTGCCATCGTTGGTAATATCTGTCTATCATCCACTTAAGAAGGATATAACTGGAGTCAATACATGCGAACTACAAATCAAAACGGATGAGTGAAGGGTGGGGGGTCAATGTTGTTTCATCGTTTAATATAGCTTACGTGTCATAGCAAAACTTTGGTCAAACCACATTCATCTGTGGTTTAACTTTGTTTTGAGTCCACGTTTTGCATGGCAGGCTAATCGGGAAGGACCTACAGTTTAAAGTGGGATTCGAGCCTCTGATCAATCTACCGCAAGCAGGCATGAAAGTTCGATCTCGGAATCCTTTGATTACAAAGCGACAGCGTTGGGCATGAAACAATTACGGAGGCCCTTATCTTTGAAACGGTAGGCAGAATATGGGTGTAACATCATCATATTGACTCTTCGTCGTCGCCTTGTAATAAAGGGGTACCGGATTCGATGCCCGGTGGAGACACATAGTGGTTCGGATCCCACCTTAAACTGTAGGTCCAGTTCTGATTAGCCTTACTGTGCATAAAGTGGACTTAAAAAACCAAATGAATCAATCAATACTGACTGTTCTTCTTTTTGCTTCGTGTACATGGTGTGAAATCACTGGTTGAGGTTTACAAAGATCTTAATCTACACGTACGTGCGCACTAATATGTATACGTATTTTAAATACAAAAGGTAAAAAAGGTAAAGTGTTCCCCTGTGCTTAGCACCACGCCATGAAGAATACAACATTACTAATTACTAAATCACTAAATATTTAAAAATAACATTATTAAATAAATTTAAACAATTATCTTTTTACATTTATAAATATCACATTTGCATCAAGTAGCAAACTGATTTCCTTACTAAGTGGTTAAAGATGTCAATTAGTTTCAAAATTGTTGAAATTGTTTTATTATGGAACAGCTGAAAGATTGATTGATTGAATTGGTTTATTTTTCTTCGCTTTTCTGCCACTTTTGGCTAATCGCGAAGATTGAAATTTATGATATACAATGAAACCGATGAAGGTACACTCACAAATACCCATGCCCAGGCCGGGATTCAAACCCGGAACCTAAGGTGTCGTAGTACGCTATGCTAACCACTTCGCCACGGATGTGAAACATTGTGTTTAGTTTTTCTATTAATATAAATCAATTACGTTTCATTCTTATATTTATTGTACTTTCTTGTTTCACTTTAATTGTGAATACGTTGCTATTGCTGCAGATCTGTTAACGATCGTTTGAAAGAGAGATTGTTGGGGAGATACCCCCGTTGCACCTTGCCCTTGGACCTCTCCACTCCCAATTGTTCTCATGCATGTTGCATGTTATTGAGTATAGGAAAGCAAGCAGAGAACAGCAATTTCAGGAAATCAGGCTGTGATTCCGCCCTTTGGAATTATTTCTCACTTATTGCAGACGATCATGTGACCAGAACCTTAGATAACTTGCAGGAAACATCCCGTTTCTACCGTTCTGCACGTCCTCTCATATCCGCGTCGTGGTTAACCAGACGGTACAAATTAGTTACCTTCACCTAGTACTAATCCACACAATCCACAATACTTTCACAAAAAAAAATACTTGGAACGATAGCCATATTATTGGTATTATAACCTGAGCATTGCATTGGTTTGGTTCAGAGTACGAGGTCGTTGTATTATGAAGTTTATCTAATTTTGTGTGGTGTCGCCAGTGTCACATGTTGGTACAATGCTGAGGATTTCGGTTTTCCCCTTAGTTGACTTATATTCAATGTCAGCTTAAGGAAAGCTAAGCACTTGTTTATCGCAGAAGAAAATTGTTATAACAATGTAAAATTTGACAAATCCACAACAAAATTATATGCAAGGTAATTTCGTACTTTGTAAGTCACCCGTATATAACCTATACTGAATGAATGAATGAATGAATGAATACTGCATTTAAGTTCTTTGAATATTGCTCATGTATTAGGGGAGTATACAGATCCCCCCCCCACCACCACCGGTACGCTCTCAGACAAAAAAAATGTAGAGTAAAAAGTAAAGTTGTTGTATGGAAATATGACCATTCTATTCAATTGCTATTGCCTTTGGTTTGTAGACCGATTGATTATAAAAAAAGGTGTTTTCTAAACTTTTTTTCGAAGAGCTTGCATTTTCTGCAGATTGCATTTGCAACGTTGCAACCAGGAGACAGGACAACCTTACTGTCAAGCAGGCGATCTTGTTTCTCTTCTATCGGTATCTAAGGTTGCCAGATATTCATCTTTTATGCTTAACTTCGCTGATTTTAAATAACGTTATTTTTTTCAACATTAAAGCATAAAGTTGGTTTACACAGTTTAAATTGAGAATATTTCTGTTATACGTTTCGTGAAGCAATGCAGAGAGAACACGGGAGGGGGCGTTCTTAGTTCTCTCTCTTCCCACACGACTTGCATTGTTTCTGAGGCAGTGGCAACCATGCCCACTAAGTCCCTCGCCCTCGCAGACAAGGGATGAGGGGAAACCACTTTAGATGTTATCTGTAGAAGCACTTCGCAGGTTTCTCTCGCTCTTCCTGTGTAACTTGCGATAAATGCAGAATTCCTGTGTTCTGCGCACAATCGAAGGCAAATGTGAAAATAGACAAATTGCTAATCATTATGTTAATTAATTCTGTGTTCCTCAATGTGATTTCCCGTGTAAAAATACTGTAGGCTTAAGTGTAACCCTACTTCAAATAATATATAAAAATAATAATAATACAGCTTCTTAAAAAAAGCCCTGCCTGGGAAAGTAAATAATGGAAAAACTATGGATATTTTGCCTGCTATAATGTTTCCCGTTGACTGTAATTTATATAGGAAAAGGACGTTTTGCTGTGGTATTCGAAAACGATAGCGTCAAGGGGTCGTGGGTTTGATACCGGTGGGGACACGTGTACAGTGGTACGGATTCCACTTTAGACTGTAGGTTCAGTCTCGAATAGCCTTTCTGTGCGAGGGGACGTAAAGGGAGGGGAGGGGGTTGGTGACGCCGTTCTTGGCTGATTCAAGGGTTGCCGCTTGAAAGTACGGAAAGAAGGGAGACTATACCATTCCTGTTTTCTCTGCTTTCAGGTCATATGGCCTGAGAGCGAATGATTGTCTACAGTCGGGTTAAACATTATGGAGACTCGAGTTTGAACTCCAATTAAAAATTAACCAGTAGAGCTATGTATTGAAATTTCGTCACGATTGGACCACAAGTTTTTTAATTACAGAATGTCGAAGTGAGCATAGTTTGAAAAACACAAAAAGCTGCATTTTTTGTTCTCGTCTCACACATAAAGATCGATATTTAAGATTTATTGGGGATCGAAGGCACTTAATACCGAGAAAGACTTGATTCAGTTAACATGCATTTATTATTATTATTATTATTATTAGACGTATAACATATAGCGAATACATTACATTCAGTTAGGGAAGTTGTACAGTGAATATTGTTTAAAATTTGTGCATTCATAGAGCCGTAGGTTGAGAATTCTACGCCAAAGAGAACAATACAATTCGACACACCCTTTACACACCATTAAACTTTTGCTTCTGGCGAAAGTATAATTTTAGAACATATATACTCAATATGAAGGAAAGCTCTCATTGTGAACCGACCGAGGAAATTTACTTCACTCAATGTAGGGTTAAAACGGACAATTTAGACCGGTTTGTTAGCGTAAAAAAATATGTATCTGTATGTATATTATGCAATATTTGAAGGCATAGAAAACATTTCCAGGTCCCTAGCCTCCCCCTTCCCTGCATTGAGGGAGCTGCTGCTGTGCAACTGGTCACCGCTGAAACCAACTTTGTTCTATTTTATGTCTTATATTTGTACAGTTATAACCCCACCAAATGATCCCCTGTTTAAAAGGGAAGTGGGGGGAGGGGTGATGGACAGCGAGATTCATTTGTGGAGTTTATGGACAATACGAAGCTTTGTCGTCTTCCAGGCCAGTATTTCATATTTATTTTACGTCGCTTTTCTTCCACTTTTGACTATTCACGACGATGGATCATGATTATGTTAAATGGATGAAGAGACACTCACAAAACAGTCTCGTCCAGGCTGACGGGACTCGAACTCGGAGTGTACGGTCATTCAACGCACTCTTCCACAGTGTCGAACCTTTAGAAGTGGGGGAATTAATCTTTTCACACCATATTTCTCAGGAAATTACGTTACGACTATGCGTCAATAAGTGATTAAAAATATCATTATATTTTAACTGACATTAAAAGTGTTGTTGAAAAGCCGTGATTTCTTTCTATAAAAATATGTTTCAAAGTATGGATATTGGTGTAAGAATAGAATTTAATCGGTAGGGTTTTAGAACTACAATTATATAGTTTAAAACTTTGTTGAAGAGTTTTATTAATTTTCTAAGATTAATCATTCATATTAATATGATACTTTTGGAGGTTAAGGCTTTCATTTTAAACCTAAAATTCCCAATCGGTTGTTCGGTGTAGCCATAGGCTAGAAAACTGAACACTGAGTGGCGAATAATATGTTGACGGTAGTGACTTGCAACAACTCTTTAGTTCTTTACCTGAATATCCAGGAAAAGTAACTTGTTGATCTAAAATAATTCACTTATTCTACACATGTTTATGTAGTTTATTTATTTATATTAATATCGTTAGAATAACATACAAAATTTACTTAAACGTTTTCCTTCTAAATGCTTTGAATTCAAAGCTTTATTCTTCCATAGCATTTGAAGTTCAGAGGGAAACAAGCATGAGAGGAATGCTTGGCGCCTCGAAGTCCGGACAAGAGGCCGCGAAGAGTAGGGACGAGCAAGGGAAAGTAACAATTATACCAATACAAAATTAGATTACAGCTGTAAAAATTAGTTGCATTTTGTTACTTCCAGTTTGCAAATGCAGCAGTAGGCATGTTGTCATCGTGAATATTGTACACATTGTTGTATGCAATAAAAATCGTGGATTGAAAGAAAAGTTGTAAGAAATCCGAGGACAATATCAGAATGTCATAGAATACGGCACACAGCAGTGACAAGAGAGCGGAGAACGTGGTGCAGTGCGACGTGCACACGAAGCGAAAATTGGTTGCTAAGAGCCCTAAATCTCCTCTCCTAACCTAACAACGTAGAATTGTCATTAGAATCAGTGGCGGCGATTGGGTTCCAAAACTGGGGGGGGGGGGGGGGGCAAAGACAGTTTACTTTGGTGCATAAGATTTAGCATAGTGTGAGGGCAAAAGTGGCATAAATAAGGGGACAACAGCCTCCCTCGCTCCCCCTAATCGTCGCCACTGTTTAAAATTCTAATTGTAAAAATTAAACATGCTAGTTGCTTAGGAGAGTTAAGTTTAGTGCTGTCAGAATATTTTATGATCCTGTGATCCCGAGTGGCTGTCTCTTGATATATTACAGTTTCCTAGATACAGTGTGTTACTTTGTAACATTGTATATCTGACAATTATAATACAATAAAATGTTCAATACATCCACATGTCAACCTCTCTTCCACGTAGTACAACCTCGACTGCATTGTGCAGAAGGAGGAGGTTCTAGCGCTTGGATTCACAATCAGTATAATCCTCTGTGGGGTTTGCGTTATATGTTTGTCCCTTCATCCATTTCTAACATTCATTTGCATCCTCGCAATTAGCCAGAAATGGTAGAAATGCGACGTTAAATAAACTAAATCAACTAACAATAAAATGCTCAACGTACAAACAAAACTGCATAAAATATATGTGACGCTTCAAAAGACGGTATTTTGAATTTATTATCCCTTCCCATGCCTTGGATTGCCTCGAATGTAAATATTCCTTACGTTGCTTAACTAAAATTATACCCTAGGATAGTGAAATGGTAAACATTAATGAATCGACAGAAAAATGCAACGTATAGCCTTTAACGTTAATCTGAATTGCTTTTCTTCGGTTAATCGTTAATGAGCATTAATGGTGGAATGCAGAAATAAATGAAAGAACGAACACAATGGTATATCTATGCCTTACTCAGGATTCTAAATTAGGGCTTCTGGCTTCGTAGCTACTCCTTCATGCAGACCGGAAGGTAAAAAAAAAATAATACAATACAGTTGATTTGATTTGAATATTATTATTTAGCGTCGCTTTTCTTTCCCTTTTGTCTAGACGAAACGATGGGATGAGTAATGATACGATGAAATTGATGAAGAACGCCCACAAAGGAACACCCAAGTAGCGTCGTAATGCGCTGTGCTAACCTTTCCACCATGAAGGTCAGCTGCAATAGATTGATCGATTGATTTGCTTTATTTTACTTCGCTTTTTGTGCCACTTTTGGCTAATTTGCGAAAATGGGGATGAGTGATGATATGATGAAATTGATGAATGGGCACTCACAAGCATCCACGCTCAGGCCGGGATTCCAACCCGGTACCCCTGGTGACGTAGCGCGATGTGCGAACCACTCCGCCATGAGGGCCGGCAGCTAGAATAGAGTCGAATTTACTGAATGAGAACATATACGCATTGATTGATTGATCGATTGATTTGGTGTTTTAATTCCACGTTATGCACAGTTACGCTAATCGGGACTGGACCCACAGTTTAAAGTGGGTTCCGAACCACTATATGGCTCCACCGCATATACCGTTTTAAGGGGAAGTTTAACTACATAGCTTTCATTTTTTACTATCCCTTCAACGGAGCGTGCTGTTGACAATATCACCCGCAGTACGGCCGTGATCGAGAATGTGTGGAGCCATATCTTCTGCTTGAAAGGTAGCACCGTAAGATGCACAAGAAAGAACTTTACCTTTTGTACCACTCGCCCACACACATTTTAATGGCATAACCTCTGCCTAGGGCTTCGCTGTTCCCCTAAGTACATTTGTTTGTGTAACTTCGTAAATATTGTCTCAATAAAGCCACACTAAGGAAATGAACACGCTTCCTTTTACTAAAACTGAATTTTTTGTTGGCCCTTTATTTTATTACATAATTTATTTTAATCTCAATCAAATAAACATCTACATATTATTCACGTTTAGAAACGGGAAGAGTATTTATATAGTTTTTTTTTTACCTTGTCATTTTAAAATTAATGGAATTAATATTTTCTTTATGATCGTAGATGGTAAGTACATGTGTAGTTTCCAGGCATTATTTATCATAAATGAATAAAATCAATGTTTTCTACTCGAGGTTTTCCCCTTTCCCCAAAGTTGTTTGTTGTAGAACATTAGCAAAGATGCCCTTATTTCAGTGTCCTCTCTGTTGTTTTATGTAAGTAAGAATGTGCATTAAGGATGATACGCATATAATAATTCGAATATCCCTGCGTAAGAATTTGTATGTTATCTATTTATATTTTCTCTTGAATACACGCACATAAACAACACGACAAGAAGAGCAGGACACAGAATGTAACTTAAATGGAATTGTATCAACTTCAACATACGAAATGATGGGTTTCCTGCTTTGTGAAGCTGATACGCAATGGAGAGATAGATGAACGTGATAACGGGCAGCTTAGCAAGTCGCGTTGATCCTTTTCTGCAAGAGGGGAGCGTACTTGTGTTCCCCCGCGACGTTGTCAGGTGAGGAGCTTATCAACTTTTCAAGTCGCACTTTAAGCAGAGAGGGCGGGAAGTGAAGACGCCAAAAAGTGTGGCAACGTAGCAAAAAAACTCATGCACGGCGCAGTGGCCGCAGAGGTGGATCGCATAAAACAACAGTGTTGCCAAACACGGTCCTTAGAAAAAGAACTACATTGAAGTTAAGGACTCAGACCAAGCACTTAGCTTTTAGACGTATGAACACTTGTCTCCGTCTCTACACTGTGGATTCTGTGTTCGAATCCTGTACGAGTTTAGGGAGCTTCCAGACCAAAGTGAGAAGGGAAGCATATAACTTGGAAACAAACACTCAAAAGTATATGTGACGTTTCGAAGTGACATGACAAGGTGCACATGTCGCGATGCAACGCGTCGTTCTAATCTGGTGGCGTCTTCTGGTAGTGCAGCTGCACTGAATGCTTGCTTATATTCTTAAGAGGTGCGTGTTGCTTGTTACTTCGGTATGAACCCCTTAGTTTGTACACACTGTTATTCTAAATATGAGCGTTTATATATATGAAATATTCGATAAAATATAAATGAAACATTCGAACCAATGCTATTTTGCTATATTTTACTTCGCTTTTTATGCCACTTTTGACTAATTTGCGAAGATGGGGATGACTGATGACATGATGAAATTGATGAATAAACACTCACAAACATCTATGCCCAGGCCAGGATTCGAACCCGGGACCCGTGCGTCGTTTTCGAACCAATGCGACACGACAAACATCATGTTCGCTTACGTGTTTCTCGCAATGAGCGTTGCCGTATTTCTCACGTCTGGGGTCGTGCCCATGCGTTGAATGGTTTCTTACGGAGAGACTTCAAACCGAAGCTACAGGGAACAAGTATCACAAAACGGCGGCAAGTGACAATTAAGGTTCACATCGAAGTGACAAGTTACAAGACACACGGACCACTTTAGTCTATCAGAAATCATTAAAATGCGAAAGCCCGAACACCAGACCGATGCGACATAATTCACGATATTTAGAAAACTGCCCATTCTGTGCAACACGGAAGCAATAAGCGAGACGTGCAACTCGTCACATTGCTTTGTTTCGAAATGTTGAATTCATTAGTGTTGCAATTGTCTCAAAGCGATACGTGTCACTTGTCGCCTTCCACTTCGGTCTGAAAGTTCCATGAATGTTATGCATCATGTCGTCTTGGTCTGTTGTTGGCGGATATGAGAAGACTTGCATATACACCAAGGTACTTGTGTCACTTGTCATTTCGATATAACCCCCCCACCCCTATTGCCCCGTCGATTGTCACTTTTGAACAGAAATCTCCATTCTTATTTTTTTTTTTTTTAAAAATAGTATTATTTCGTTATCAATTAATTTTTCTTCAGCATGACCGAAACAAGTAACGAGATGTTACCAATAAAGTCTGAAAGCTCTGCTATTTGTTTCTTGGCAATGGAAGAAAATGTGCTTTAGAAATGCATTTATAGTGCATTTACTAGTGTTATATTAAAACCAACTGATAATTTGTTATGGGACATACAAAAGTCACATTTGTAGAGTATTGTTCGAGTATAGGAATAAAGTATAATAGAAGAACAGATTTGGTTCCAAAGTTTTAAGTTGGCAACATTGACAGCTCGGAAGCAACAAGACGGCCAGGCGAGAGGGGAACCCCGTCGGCATTTGCACGTACCTTTCCTCGCCTCTCAACCCCCTGGGATGTTCGGTACCAATACATGCGAAATAGATCCAAGATTTTACACACCCACACTTCACGGTACCAAGGGATGCGATTAAACACCACAGTTTTACACAGCCTTGAAGGTACCAGGTTTCACCAGCAGGTGGCAGAGTGTAACACAGCGACATAAACACTAATCCAACAAATATGAACTTTTTGGTACCTTCGAAATACTTCGCGTACAGGTCGCAAGGGGTCTCAGGAGTCTCGAAATGCCTTTTCCTTATTGGGACCGGCAAAAAGTCCCAACATTTTTTTTGGTCCCATTAAGAAAGGTGTTTAAAGATACGCCGGTCCTAAGAAGAATATATCTGCGTACCCACACACCCACACACACCCACACACCCACACACACACATACATGCTTACTTCTGGTTTATTTCCATTGCATCATGCTGTGCAACAAATTATTATCCAATATTATGCAACAAATTATGATGCAAGAGCTATTACATCATGCTGTGCAACAAATTATTATCCAATATTAAGCAATAAATTATTAGGCATGTGTTGTTTTCTGATTGGTTAATTATGACATAATGTGATGATGTGTTATATTCTGATTGCTTTGTTGTTTCAGATGTTCTAATCCATGCTTAGGGTATATAAAGAGCTTTTGCTTTACTCCTCGGCCAGTACTGTGATAGTGGCTGAGGAGAACAGATGTGTTGTTACAGTGCTTCTCATACTTACAGGCCTGTTTGGCTTAATTCTTATTATTCATATTAAATATATTTCTGGTATATTGAACAAAAAGGGCTTATATTTTGTATAAAAAATCTGATATTTGTTGCATCCAGCTTGTTTGTTGTAATCCACTCATATTTAGAGTCAGGCTTATATCTGTCCCAGCCTGTTATACAAAAATCAATACATAACACTCAGCGCTAGGTCATTGCCTTTCTAGACATGCATGTCTGTGCAGGCATTTGCGGAAGGTCAGTGTAGATCAATATTTATTCTCTTTCTCCACTTGTAGGCTATTGGCTTTACAACCTGTCATAATAAGCATAGAGTTTTGGTTTAAAACCCAAAAAAAATTATATAATAAACCGAGGATAAAAATTAATAACATTAACATATTAAATATACACAAGAAATAAACAAAGCACACAGCTGAACAATATATATATATATATTAAGTACAAAATTTTGAATTGAACCCCAGGAAATCTTATATAATAAACCAACAACAAAAATGCCAAATCAAAAATATTGCAATCAGTGTAATAAGAATATATCCAGCCCCAATTGGGCCAGACACCAAAAGAATTGTAACCCAGGCAAATTCAGAACTCCCACTAAAATATGTTCTAAATGCAATAAAATATTTAGCAAGGCATATTTCAATAGACATGTGGGTTCTTGTTCTGTACAGTCATCAACATTGCCCCCTCAACCATCTACATCTGGTCTGAAAAGGAAGCATGAAACACCTCTTAATGCTGGACCGGCAAAGCAGCCACGCTATGAACCCATCCATAGCAGTTTTAACGGCCAATTAAGAGATCACTGTTTTAAATCAGAGCCAAGATGTGGCATTAAGAATTTTTTGAACAGTATAAATCCTGATGTGCAGGCAATTCTAAAAGCACAAAATGGCTCTTATAAGCTGTCCCTCAAATTGTTTACACAATATAAGAAGCCAAATGGCACAAAATTTACACAGCCCCACATAACAGAAACTGTACCTGTATATTCAAATGCAAATTTAGACAAAATAATAAGCAGTTTGATAGATCAATTGAATATTAAACACTCTGAATTTGCAGCAAAAGAGTCTGGATGGAGCCTATGCGGATCTCCACACAAGTTCTATGTTAATATTTCTGAATTCAGCCCATTACAAGGATCTACATATCTGCCATTACTTGCCAATATCAAAAACAAAACAGCCGTGGTTAATATAAAAAATAATGACCAGAAATGCTTTTTGTGGTGTATTTTAGCTGCTTTGTATCCAGTTTCAAGGAACCCTCAGAGAATAACTTATTATAAGAAACATGAACATGATTTTGACGAGGCAATGGAGGGTTTAGAATACCCAATGCCTGTTCAGAATATTGATAAATTTGAAAAAAAGGCCAGGCATATCAATGGCAAACAATTATCTATTAATTTATTTACTTGTTCTACTGGCCGTGACAATTGCTTGATAGATCCTCTCAGAATCAGTACACTTGATGATGAATCTGCTATTCCGATTGATTTGCTCTTAATTGAAGGGGATGGCACACATCATTACACTCTGATACACAGTCTTGAAGCTTTAGTCAGAACACAACTAGACAAAACTCATAAAATATTTTGACTGTATTTGATGGTAAAAAAATAATAAATGGTGTTTGTGAACAGAATGCAGAAATTGCTAAAAACAAGTTAATTGAGCATCTGAAATACTGTGGCAACCATAAACCTGTTCATATGGTGATGCCAAAGCCAAGTGAAAATGCAAAATTCAAAACATTTGAAGCCCTGTTGGAACACCCAGCATATATAGTCTGTGATTTTGAATCAAATCTCAAACCTATTGCATTCTGTAGCCCAGATCCTGATGAACCTTCAATTACACCATACCAGTTACATGAACCTTCCAGTTTTTATTATGTGGTTGTACAGGATGGTGTTGTTTGTAAAGAATATTTATACATGGGACCAGATGCCATCAAAGAATTTGCACATAGAATAGTAAATGAGTGCCATGACATAGCATCTAATGTCTTATTAAAATCAAAACCCATGTTGCCTTTAACAGAGAAACAGATTGAAGATTTCAACAATGCAGAAAAGTGCCCGGTATGCGATTCTGAATTTTCAGATGCAAATATCAAGGTTCATCACCATTCTCATACAGATGGTAAATTCTTAATGGCCCTGTGTAATAGCTGCAATATTCAGATCCAGAGACCAAAATTTGTCCCCATATTTTGCCATGGTGCATCCAATTATGATTTTCATCATTTGATCAGGTACGAGGGGTTTAACAAGCAGAATTTAAATATTTTAGCTGAAAATGATGAAAAATATATTGCCATTAACAAAATAATTAAAGTTAATGGTGTTTCTATTCACTTAAGATTTCTTGATTCCTACAGAATTTTATCGGCTAGCCTGGCCACACTGGCCACTCAATTATCTGATGATCAATTCAAAATCACATGTGCTTTGTTTCCAAATCAGGACCTGAAATTAATTAGGCGGAAGGGTGAATATCCATATGACTATGTTACAGATTTTTCTAAATTTGATGAGTGTTCTCTGCCACCACAACAAGAGTTTTACAGCAAAATCAGAGGATCTGGAATCACTGATGATGATTATCACCATGCCCAATTGATGTGGAACAATTTAAAATGCCAGACATTTGGTGATTATCACAAGGCTTATTTAAAACTTGATGTGACCCTCTTAGCTGATATACTGCAGGCATTCAGAAAATCTTCCATGCAAAATTATAAGCTGGATCCAATGTATTTTTACAGTGCTCCGGACCTAGCATGGTCTGCAATGTTTTTAAACACTAAAATGCAGTTGGATCTGATCCAGGATCAAGACATGTATTTGTTTATGGAGCAATGTATAAGAGGAGGCATGGTGCAATGTTCTCAGAGATATGCCAGAGCAAATAACAAATATATTCCTGATTATGATCCAGCACTGCCATCAAATTATATACTGTATGTAGATGCAAACAGCCTCTATGGTTATGCCATGATGGATAAACTGCCATATGCAGGGCTTGAGTGGTTTGAAGATTTTAATATTGAAGATCTTAAGGACTTTGATGACAGTAACTATGGCCTCTTCTTAGAGGTTGATCTGACAATTCCAGATAATTTACACAACACATTTTCTGATCTGCCCCAATTCCCGAGGTTAAGTGTTCACCTGGCTCTAAACAGAAGAAATTGATGATGACTCTAGAGCCGAAACAGGATTATGTCATATATTACAAAAACCTCCAGTTCCTGATGCATCATGGTGTTCAAGTGACCAAAGTTGGAAAAGTTTTGAGGTTGAGGCACTCAACATGGTTGAAGCCATATATTGATACAAACACAGAGCTTCGAACATCAGCAATAAGCCAATTTGATAAGACCTTGTTTAAATTGATGGTCAATTCAGTGTATGGCAAAACAATTGAAAATGTCAGAAAACATATCGATGTTAAAATAATTACTGACCCCAGCCGGAGCAAAAAATTGATTGCAAAGCCCAACTTCAATTACAGAAGAATTTATGATGAAAATATGGCACTTTTCAACATGAAAAAAACAAAGATCAAATTTGATAAGCCTATTTATGTGGGGGCTGTGATATTGGAATTGGCCAAATTACACATGTTAAAATTGTATTATGATGTGTTGAAACCTTTTTATGGTGATTGTGTAAAATTGATGTACATGGACACTGATAGTTTTGTTCTTGATATTCAAACAGAAGATGTTTATCAAGATATAGCACAGCCTGAATTGTTTCAATACTTTGATACCAGTGAACATACAAAGATTCAACCCCACAACAAAAAGGTGCCTGGCAAGTTAAAAGATGAGACACTTGGTGATGTTATTGTGGCATTTGCTGGGTTAAGAGCCAAGATGTACAGTTTTGAAACATGTAGTGGTGTTGTTGCCAAAAAGGCCAAGGGCATTGGCAAAGTAACTGTGGACAAAGAGCTTGAATTTGAGGATTACAAAAATTGTCTCAAATCCCAGAGTTTAATCAGAACATCAGAATCCAGAATTCAGAGTGTGGATCACTTATTGACTAGCAATATTGTAAGAAAAGTGGCTCTGGACCCACATGATGATAAGAAATGTATTTTATCATGTGGCATACATACTCTACCATGCGGGCATTGTGATTTGAAAAATGGCAATCAATGCCCAATTACAGAGCATGATTTGAAATAAATAAACATGCCTATGAACTTATTTGGGTTCAAAAACAGGCTATTATGGATCTGCCAACACCACAACCCTCTTCTGATATAATATCTAAACTGAGTGCTTTGTTAATTATTCATCTGAACAGCATACTTACAGATGTTGATGGTGAAACAGGTAAAACATTGTACATATTTAACAATAATTTAAATCATTATCAATTACCTGTAGGTGGTCAATTGCAATTTATTACAACCCCTGAGGGTAATGTCAAGATTTCAGTAGGGAGAAATATTTATAGAATTAAGCACTCAAACATGGTTTCTGGCACTGTATATACTGTTTCTGCTGGTGACTGCTTATATATTGAGGTCCCGGGATCCTATGACAAGCTTATACCCTTTTTTATAGAATTAAGAATCAGATATTCAATAATAAATAACCACTAAAACAAAAATGCCTAATGATATATTTGGCCATACAAGACATGAAGATCACAGTGATGAGATTCTGATGCTTGATGTCAGAGTCAAGAAATTAAGAAGTGATTTACAAGCTTTACAAACCACACTCAATGCCAGTCTTCAATTAGAAATTACAAATTTACAATCACAATGCATGGACCCTCTTCTTAAAATTGATTCTGAACTCAAATTGTTGCTTCAGAAATATACTGATCTGGCAACATTGGATAATTTTCAAAGTTTAGAAGAAGCTGTAGCAGCTCTTCAAGCCAAATTTAAGACCCAGGCCACCAACTCTGAGCAATTGAAACAGCAATTGGAAGAGCAGATAAATAATGTCCAGACACAGCTCCAAACAATTGTCAAAAGCATAAAATCACAAGAAGATTTTGATCTAGTGATTTCCACTCTAAAAGAACAGATTCAATCACTCCAAATACCTAATCTGGACCCCTTGAACAATGCCATAGCCGAGGTTAAAGAAAAAATTGAGACACTTGAAAATTTTATGAACAACTTGCCATCTTCTGATGCTTTGAGTGCAATAACTCGGAGTGTTGCAAACATCAAGCTGCAACTTGAAACATATGAAGATTTTGGAAAAATTCAAAGTACCATAACCCATCTTGAGGGTACAATAGCAGCAGTGCAAAGTGATTTGACAAATATACAAGAATCCCGCCTGCCCGGTATTGTAGATACCCTTGTTAGTGTCCAGCAACAGATCACAAAACTTGAAAACCTCAACACTGAATCTGAGCTTTCACATTTTCATCACTTGATCGATGATATCCAAACAAAACTTGAAATTTTACAACAATCAACACCCACTCAGGCAGATATAGCTCTGCTCCAAAATGCTATGCAAAATGTGGCTGATGCTTCTGAATTAAATAATGTGAAATTTTCACTTGAATCTTTGCAAAATACTGTAACAAATCAGCCTACATCACAGGAACTTAAAAATATTAAGAGAGCTGTGAATCGCATATTGAAATCAGAAGATATCAAGAATATCCAGACAGAGATCAAACAACTTACTCAGACAGTGGCCACTCTACCAACTAATCAACATATTAATGAACTGCATGCCCTGTTTGAGGATATCAGAAGACAGGTCCATGATCTTACTGCTCAAAATTCAAAATTGGCAGTTATTGAAAATTTGCAACAAATTGTAGCTAATATCAAGCAGCAGCTAGGGACCATGGAATCCAATCAAGCAAATGCTTTGTCTGTTTTTGCCACACAGCTTCAAGAGATTGTGCAACAATACAAGAAACTTGTTGTGGACATAAAAATCAAGCCAGGCCATGATGATGTTGTTAGGACCATCAATGAGCATCTTGAATCTGTAACAAGCAGATTGCTTACAGCAGAAAAAGAAATAACCGGCATAATCGAGAATCCAAAACATACAGTAATTCTTGAATTGTACAGCATCCCCAACAAAGAATATGATTCACCATTTACACCAGGAGGCAAAATATATATGCTGTCCCCTGCACAATTTTATTACCAGTTTTTTTGTTGGGGGCACACTGAGACCAATCAAGATCAAATATTGGCTTCAACCACAGGCACACCACTACCCCACCTTATCAATAACAAATGCTGACAACAAACCAAAAATCACCAGTGTAGAGTTAGAGGATTTTACAGACCCCAATACATTAGAAACAGCCTATGCTGAAGATGATGGCTCTCTGGAATTTAAAATACAAATAGGGGACAAATTATATTTAGAAAATCCTGTAGTATCAGCTGCTGAACACCCCATAGTTGCAATATTCTTGTTTTCATATTATGTCTAGACAAATTATTCTTGATGAATTACACAGACAAGCCAGACATAATTATAAGAGACTGCCAGTAGTCACAAAAGGCATAGATGATTTATGGCAAGGGGACCTGATTGAGATGGCAAGTGGACAGTTGAAAAACTTAGACAAAATCAACAAGGGCTACAAGTATCTACTTACTGTAATAGACACATTTTCAAAATTTGCCTGGGCTGTGCCACTCAAATCCAAAACTGGAAAATGTGTTACAGAAGCCTTCAGGACAATCATCAATCAGAGTGGAAGATCACCGCGCTATTTGCAAACAGATAATGGCAAAGAATTTTATAATTCTGTGTTCCAACAATTTATTAAAAGCCAGTCAATACAACATTACTCGAGTTACAGTGATCTCAAAGCCTCAATTGTAGAGAGATTCAACAAAACCCTAAAAAATCTTATGTATAAACAATTTACACTTCAAGGTAATTATAAATGGATTAATATTCTTCCAGAACTTCTACATAAATATAACAACTCGGTTCATTCCACAATCAACATGAAAACCTCTGAAGTAACTCCATCTGATGAGCAAAAATTGATCAGGACTGTTTATTATCCTAGATACAGGCCAACAACAAGAAAGGCCAAATACAAGGTGGGTGATCAAGTAAGAATCAGCAAATATAAGCACTTATTCAAAAGAGGCTTTACAAGAAACTGGAGCACTGATTTATTTACAGTGGTTCAAATTAAACCTGGGACCCTTAACACATATATAATAAAAGACCACCGAGGAGAAATTCTCAAAGGCAGATTCTATGAAGAAGAACTCAGCAAAACTAAACAGCCTGACACATATCTCATAGAAAAAATCATCCGCAGAAAAGGCAGCAAGTTATTTGTTAAATGGCTAGGACTTCCAGAACACAGCTGGATCGATGCAGACAAAGTGATAATATGAGCACCTGGGATGTTATAAAAAGGCTGCGAGAACCTGAACAGCATATTAAGAGAAATGGCAAGTTGCTGCCTGAATATATTAGATGTCTAATTGTTGGGCCATCAGCTTGTGGTAAAACTACACTAATGGTTGATAATTTTTTATTGGCACCCAACTGGTTAGACTGGAAAAACAGACATTTGTATGTCTTCTCTAAGAGCTTGGAACAATTAAAATATCAGCAGTTGATGAAGCTATATGATGGATTGGATATTGCCACTTTTGAACCAGATGTTAAGCCACTTCATGAATGTCTCGATAATTCTGTTGTTGTGTTTGATGACATTATACTGGATAATCAAAACAAGGTTAGAAATTTCTTTACACAGGGCCGACACAAAAACATTGATTGCTTCTACCTGGCACAGACTTTTTCAAAAATACCGAAGCAACTGATCCGAGACAACAGCAATTTTGTATGTGTGTTTCATCAAGATCATACCAACCTCAAACACATACATGATGAATATGTAGGTGGGGACTTGAGCTACGATGATTTTTCCAAGTTTTGCAGTAGGTGATGGAACCAGGACAGTTATGGGTTTGTCACAATTGATATGACAAGAAAACCCAATAGTGGCAAATACAGAAATAAAATCAACAATTTTCTAGACATTGAAACATATATAAATAACCATGAAAAGGCCAATCATTGATGATCTTAAATTAAGAGATTATCTTGTAAAAAGATTTAAGGGATGGAAATCACAGAACCGAGGAATTTATGAACAACACAAACAAACAGAACAGCCTATTATTGATGCTATTAGTGAATTAGGTAAAAATATCAAAACTGTTACAGAGCAAAATCAAAATTTGATCACAGAGCTTGTACCTGTAGCTGCAAGGAACATATTAGATTATCCAATCACCCCACTTTCCAGTATTCATACACCTAGTCCTATTGCTCCTCGAAGAATTGAAGCTACTTTGGATCCTATTGAATTGGGTCTTCTTGCTCAAAAATATTTAAGCACACCTAAAGACAACAAAGATGAGGTCTTTGGCTTATATGCTGACACAGAGCGTGATGGTAGCATCATACATAGAATTGGCAATTTCAGAGTAACATTTATGGGAGATGATATAATTGTATATTCAGAATCTCATCTTGGAGAAAGAGGTGCTTTTGTTAAATATCTCGGAACACCTGGATTGTTGGAACTGATGACTAGGAAAATGCCTGGCAGCTATACAGATCAAGTTTATGAACATTACAAAGAATATTAATAAAATCAGATGCTCCATACCAGAACAATGAACCCACACAAAAAAGAGTCAAGTCTAGCAGTGGAGCAAAATACAACAACTTAATCAAGCCCATATGGTCACAAATTAAGACTGGCAGTGGAATCAAACAATACAACACCCTGCCTAAAGAATTTGTCTGGGTTGATGATGTCAGGAAACTTGTAGATAGGTTATTGGTGATAGCTGGGGAGGAAAATGCTGGCAACCACAATTTTTACAATGAAAAGGTTGGAATTATGGACATGATAAGCACAAAATTGTCTAATTTTATAGTGAATGACACTAAGGGGATTGGATATCTTATAAAAATTATTAATACTCTACCACCTAAATTTTGGAATATTTCTGAGGGCCGGGGGTTGGTTAATGACATTATAAACAAGCTGCCATTTGAACTACACATTCCAGGCTATCAGTATTGTGGTCCAGGCACAAAATTGGACCATAGATTAAACAGAGGTGATCCTGGTGTTAATCCCCTAGATGCTGCTTGTAGAGACCATGACATAGCATACAACACACATTCTGATCTTGACAAGAGACATGTTGCAGACAAGAAATTAGAAGAGGCTGCATTTGGTAGATTTGTAAGCAAAGATGCTTCTTTGAGTGAGAGAATAGCAGCATTGGGAACCACCATAGCTATGAACACCAAACAAAAACTGGGGTGGGGGCTGTGAATATATGTATATAATAAACCTAGAATGAAGGCCAAGGGTGTTATGTATCAAATACCTTATGCAGGTCTTAAATCTCTTAAAACTATTGATAGTCTTTTAACCAAAAAGCAGCGCAAGAAAAAAAGCTCTTGTATTGCAAAGGGCCATGGTATGAAATTATTGCTTAGTACCCCCCAATTAAAAAAATTACAAACAATCTAGAAAAAAATCACATGTGGGGGGTTTCATATTTACTATCCCGGCCATTTTAGCAGCACTTGGGGCTGTTGGGAGCTTGGCTGGGGGATCAGCTGCCATAGCAAAAACAGTAATAGATGCCAAGAAGAATAAGGCAGAATTAGATGAATTGAAGCGCCATAACCTGGCCATGGAGAAACAAGGCAAAGGTGTTAAGAGAGCCATAAATAAGTTTAAAAAAAACAAGAGCCGCTTACAAACCAAGATATTGAAGCTTTAATCAAGCCACTGGGCATCAAAAATTTTAGAGGTGTGTACATGTCTGATTCTTTGCCAGAGCAACCACTCAACAAAGAGTGTGGCACTGTTAATTTGGATAAGTACAAAAATCAGGGCACACACTGGATTTGTTATCTTAAATATTTAAAAAAGAGGCATTTGTGTTCGATTCATTTGGAGGTGTTCCACCTGAAAATTTAGTACAATATCTAAAATCAGCTAATCTTTATTACAATAATGCCCGTGTTCAAAACTTCAAAGATGTTAATTGTGGACATTTGTGTTTATCTGTTCTTAGATATATGTCTCAAATAAATCAACCATCAATTGAAAATTTTCAAAAAGCCTTGTGGTATTTAAAACATCATGGCGGTATTCCATCTCACCAGCCAAAATTCAATATTGAAACTCAAATTACATGATGACATAGTGTATCCCAAAACAATAGCTCTCAGAGCATTTTATGGCATGTACTTGATCCCCAATATTACACACCACAACAACAAAATTGCAGTAGGGGATCAAAAAATTGTCATCACTCCAGGGCAGTATAATCTGTCCACTCTAAATGCTCAATTACCCAGAGGTATAGTATTAACTCAAAATTCTGTCACTCACAGAGTAGAGATTGTATCTGCTACAGAAACAGTGGATCTGGGTACCATAGGAGAGCTGTTAGGTTTTGAGAACAACACAAAACTTGAACCGGCCATCAAACACACTGCTATTAATATACCTAAATTCTTAGCCATAGAGACTCTGAATATTCACTGTAATGTGGCCGAGGGTATGATCACCAAATCAAATGGCATAGGCACTCACAAACAAACTGGCATCATTGCAACATTTAAACCTAATTCTGAATTTATGGAGCCAATCATATACACTCCATCCCCAACATTATATTTTCCTGTGTGCCATAATAGAATAGATAATATTGAATTGATGGTCACTAATGAAAAAGAAGAATTAGTTGATTTTGCTGGAGCCACAACAACTGCAATCATAGAGATTAATATTTAAATAAAAATACATACAAAAAAAATGGAAAATATTGAGAGTTATGAGCTACAATCATTCCCCCCAAACAGGAGGACATTTGCAAATTTAAATCAACCCAACACAGAAATTGAGGTTGATCTTGATGTAGGGGATGGCTTTATACACCCTCACAGAGCAGATCTATACATCAAATTTTATGTTGTAAAGCTCGATGGAACAGGTTATCCGGCAAATTCAAATATAAGATTGGTAGATAATTTTGTGCCGCATCTGTTCTCTGAAATTGAGATCAGAAAGCATGGTGTTGTTATAAACAGAGTGGATTATCCCGGCATTACCTCCACAGCTTTGGCCACACTAAAATTATCCAAAACCGAGGCTTCTTACTACAAAATAGGTGGATTTGAGGCTGGTGATAAAATATTATCTAAGAGCCACACAGTGCTGTTCCCCATGCGCCTGTTGCCAGGATTCTTCTCAGATTACAAAGATATTATGTGGAAGGGTGGTTTAAGAATCACATTTAGAAGAGCTGCCAATGATAATAATGCTTTGATGAGGTACAGCACATTAAACTTTACAGGGGAAGCTCTGCCCAATACCCTACCTGATGAAGGCAAATGCATTATTCAGACTATGGAGCTAAGAATCCCAGTTGTTGAATATGAAGCCAGTTATGCTCTTAAATACAAAGCAGATATAATAAAAAATCCACAGGTTCCTTTACAATTTTATACATATCAATGTGTACAGAAGCCTGCCGCTGGTACTTATTATGAGTTTGATGCTACAAATTCATTCTCCAGTATACAATATGACATGCCGGATTTTGTGGTGGTATTGTTTCAGACTGGAAGACACAATAATCAGGAAAAAAATTCAAGTAAATTTGATAGCTGCAACATCAAGAACATATATCTTAAAAATGGCAGAAATGAGGTATTTCCTAGAGAAAATTATAATTTAGACATGTCCAAGGATGATTTCCTCAAATTATATGAAGCATTTTCAGCATACAAAAGGGTCACTACTGGCAATACTGACATGTATTACACACCAGATGAATTCAAAGCACAGAGGCCCATGTTTGTCATCAACACTTCAAAAAGAAAACAAGTTGTGGTTAATGACAGGACAAATATTAAAATTATCTGTGAATTCCACGATACACTCCCCGATGACACCATATGTAGTGTTATTCTCATAGGTGAAAAATCATATGTTTATGATGTAAGAAATGAGAGAGTCACAGAACAATTCTAGAAGAATTACATTGTTTTAATATTAGATAAACAAATTGAACCTGGTATCCAATTGAACTTAAACCAGAAGTAAATATGGGTGTGGGTGTGGGTGTGGGTGTGGGTGTATCTTAGCTTAGTTTTAGGTGTGGGCAAAAAAAATATCAAGAGGGGCATATTTTTAACAAATTTATGGACAACAATCTCACAGAAGTGCCTTTTGTAAGTGTAGGCAAATCAATCTGAGGGGGCTCATCATTTGTACACTAGGATTCAAAATTCTTAGAATTAAGAGCATATTACACTTGAAGAATTGGGGAATAAGAGCATCTTTGCATAATTTTTAGTGTGGGCAAATCGGGCTGTTTAATTATATGAGCTCATCATTTGTACACTTGTAAGTGGTGCTGGTTGTATTGTATTTTATACTACTATTTTTCTTCCCATTTTCTACGTTTCTGTCACAAGGCAATTCTTATATATATGTACAGTGAAGTGCATAAGTGTTACAAGGCAAATTGTCTATCACTGCATTTTTTCTCTTTGTTTTAGCCAATTACAAATTAAAGTATTAAGACAAAATGCCAAATTAGCCGCTGATAACTTCTGTACCAGATGACGTAAGGTCCACTGCTTAAAAATACTTAGGATACAAGGGAAAATGTAACTAAAATGGTCGACATCAAATTGCAGAGCAATACTTGTGCATCCCACTGTACAGTTATGGACATTTCTGAGTTGAAATGCAACAACAAGTGACCATGACTGTGCATCTGTAACAATTCGGTATCAACAGTGGTTTTCTTGCATGCGGTGGAAAGTACCTTTATCTTCCTTGTGGCCTGTGTAATTTTGTTTTGATTTGCCTAACATAAGTGCTGTGGTAGTGATATCAGTTAAGATTAGGTGACAATTGGTGAAGTAATGTGAAAATTACCATGAAATGCATATATTTTGTAGCTGTTTTTTTATACTTTCTAACCAAGATAACTATGTAATTTTGCGACTCCGAGCTCCAACAATTTCATACCTTATAAACACATAATGTGTTTCTAGAGTGCGCGTCAAATCTCCTGCATATGGCCTTGAACGGCTGAACAGCACCAGCGAATCACAGACGTGCGGCGTTGCCGTGCTCTCCTTGACAAGGCGTTTCGCTCAACCACGCTGTATCTTTTCCGTGTGAGATTTCGACATGGCACCGCTGCAGTGCGCTGCTATTGACTATTGCCATATGCAGGAGATTTGACGCGCACTCTAACGTGATATCTACCTAGGTATGTGTGATGTTGAACATTTTCCCTAAAGATGAGATGGTGGGAGGAGTTTGGTATACCGGACTTCTTAAAGTTTCAAGTATGTTCCTGTCATGAATAAACTCTAAGAGTAAATTATAGTCACTTCTTGTAACTTGTGCTGCCTTTTATCCGTGTAATTGCGTTAGAATCTGTAAGAGGTAACTTCCAAATATTCATCTCTACTTACACTGAGCGGCCTAATTGTTGACTAATACCAGTTTTCAAAATGTCTGGTGCTCCTACAATCGAGTTTCACTCTTTATATAATGTCCAAGTACAGATGGAGTAGCGAAAGTAAATTACGGCGATACCAGGCACATGTGAATGGTGGCAGTGTTCAAACTTAAGCAGAAAGGCTGTTAATTGCGCGATACAATTGAATTTGTAATTGTCTCTCACTTCCCTGATGCGAACAGATATCTAGTCAATCGAACTTCATGCATTTATAAATTCTTTTGCTAATTCTCATCCAATAACAAGCGAGATGCAATTACTATTGCATGACATATTCTTCTATCTACAAATTAAATTTTATGATGTGTTATTTCTGATGCACGAGCTGCACCTATGTTCCAGCAATGTGTAATATTGAAGAGAAATATCCTGTTTTCCATTAAAACGTCCTTTGATAATGTTCTTTCATGTTTACACAATTTTTTCCTTATTATTGTAATAATATGATAATTCCTTATGATTTCTGATCTAGCAATTCTTAAGAAATCAGATTATAATTTATTTTAATGCATTGTAATATCCATTTTCCATCATACTAAAGGGCCTCCTCGATGGCGTAGTGGTAACGTCGATGCTTTGAAATGAAGGGGTCGAGGGTTCGGATCCCACTTTAAACTGTACGTCCAGTTCCGATTAGAGTTTCTGTGCATTAACTGGACTTAAAACCAAAGCTCCCTCCCTCACTCCAGCATACTACATTTTTGACAATATAATTTAATTTCATGAACCGAACAGCAACAATACTTTGCATTCAGAGTCAACGTGTTCCAATCAGTGGCTCGGGAACGTAATTGATTCGGGGGTTATGTATACACAGTGCTTTTCGTTTAGGAAGAAAGTTCCGGTACTCTTAATCATAATTTCTTATTTATTGTGTTGGTTTGTTATTGCATTCATTACAAAAAATCATGGGCGTACACAGAAAGGTTCAACGCTATACCCACTTTGGAATAAGGAAAAAAAATACTTACTTCTCCATCTTCCCTCCCATTTCTTTGTAAATCTTTTGTCTCTTTCATTCCTCGTATCTTCTATCTAGCATTTTACCTTTTCTGTTTTAGTATCTATTCATTCGCATTTACTTATTCTGTTCTTGATAATTTCTTTTTATGCGTTTTCGTCCCATTTTCTGTCTCTCTCTTTCACTTTTCTATATCTTTCTCTCTCCTTGCTCTATCCTCTTCCTTTCTCTCTCTCTCTCTCCTTCCCTCTGCGTGTAGGTGTATTGTCTCGCTTATTTATTTTTATAATTGTTACTTGTGTTTTCCTTCTCCTTAATTCTCTCTCTCTCTCTCTCTCTCTCTGTATCTGGTTTCTTTCGTTCTCTTCCTTTCCATCACTCTGTACCGCTTCTTTCATTTATCTTTTTCCGGACTCCCTTAATACACTTCCTTCTTATGAAGACATGTAGTGTAGTCACTTTAGACGATTTTCTTCGAAATAAAGGAAGTAATTCATAACAAACTGAAATTTGGTATATATCTTCTTTATAGCATTAATAACAACATACCAAAAGTCCCCGCCGATCACCCTACGCTAAGTCCGCCATATTGAAAAATGGCGGACAATGAAAGTTTTCACAAAATAAGGGAATTATAATGCAAAACAGGCTGAAATTTGGTATATAACGTCGTAATAGGGGAGAATTGCCGAAATTGGACCCGTTGGTACTATTTTGCTTCTGCATCAAAAACAAGACTCAAAAATTGAACGAAATTGTAGGTATGAGAAGCACAAACTATTAGCTTTCACTACATATATGTATTTCAACAAAAAATGTAGGAACCAATATAATAGGGTACATAAACGAAAGTAGTGACATCGGTCCATTATAGGCAACTGGTTTCCTAACTTGGATCACAGGTTGCTTAGGTTCGACCGCTCACAAAAGGCATGTACGTATGTTTTTCTACGATATCTAGACACCTGCAGCACACACTGCACACACCATCGTGGTATTTACTCCACGTTCGCCGCTTGTAAGAGCACCTACCTGTGATTTTCCTTTCTTTGCTACAATTTTTTGTGGACGTTTCTGGACTGTGGTGAAACCTGACTCATCCACTTTGAATATTCAGTCAGCTGTAAAACCAAACAAACCATACCTTCTACTACACTCGTTCAAGCCATAGTTCTCATTATTGTATGCTGCTATAGCCATTTGCAATTCCATCTCTGTCCACAGCCAATAGTTGCAACACGAACAATGGAAATACAATAACAGCACTTCTACTTCGTCGAACGTCTCTAGTTGACTCACCATTCAGTCATTTGTACATGGTACTGACGCCAACCAGTAGTGCCAACTAACCTGTTTCAAATGTTCGTCTATAGGCAAAAACAAAGGCGGTCAAACTTAGGCAAAGGTCCAATTTCAGCAAGTCTCCCCTAATATTAATAACAATATCAAAAATCGCCGGCGATCAACCGTACACTAAGGCCGCCATATTGAAATATGTCTGACAATGAAAGTTTTCACGAAATAAAGGAACTATAATTCACAACAAGCTGAAACTTGGTGTAGAGCTTCTTTATGACATTAATAGCAACATATCAAACGTCCCCGGCGATCACCCTGCCACTAAGTCCACCATATTGAAGAATAGCAGATAAATTCAATTTTTCACTAAATAAGGAACACATTTACAATAGCTTGGTGTTTTATATGGTATATCTTTCTTATAACACTAGTAATATCAATTACAACATGTTAAGTTTTCTACAGATCATTAACGTGGTAGGTAACGGCGCCATATTGGAAGCACCGCGGATAATTTCAATATTTCGCATGAGAACGGAATTGACTTGTAACGGAATGGTATTTGGCAAGTGTGCTTGGTATGTAAGGTATGACAACATTCTGTATTATTATAGGCAGGCTAATGTTTTTACGTGTCTCGTTTTGTTCACAAATTAAATCAGATAATGCACACCTGTACGTAAAACACCACAAAGACATATTGAATCATATTGTATCATCGTTGTCATGTTGGTCATCAACGTCTTTATCATTGTCTTCTATGCATATACTTAAAACAAGAATGGAATTCGTACAGGATACACCTTCGCAAGGGACACATGCACTGAAACATCTTAAGGTTGCTTGTATGCAACTACAATCTCGAGTACGGTTTTTTGGTACAGCCTCTTGAAATTAAATTTAGTATATCGTATGGAGCAGATGGTATCAAGGTATTGACAGGAGCCATAACTTGATCTTCTAGTCTCAGGTGGCAGGTTTTTTTTTTCTCGCCAGTCAAATGACATTTCTAAGAAATAACAGAAACAAATCCAGATGTATTACTCACCTTTGCTCAAAGTTAGTAGAGACAAGGGTCCATAGGCGTAGCTAGAACTTTATATTTGGGTGTGCACAAAGAAAAAATGCGGTCTTCTACCTTTTTGATAGAATATTTTGCAACACAATCACTTGGCTCTTTAACTGCACTGATGTTTGTAAAGGAATATAAATTTACTAAATGACAGTGTTGAAAATTTCTGAATATATGTAGTAGAAAAAATCAAATTGCATAGAAATTACACACACACACACAAAATGTTCATAAATGTTACAAACAAATACATCAAAATACACGTCATCTATAACAAGAGACGTCTGTCAAAAGGTACAATGTTCTTAAACTCATCAATAACTTCATTTACATCAATAGACTAAGCTTTTTCCTGTTCCACAAATAGCATGAGCAGGACTTCCAATCTATCCTGCTTCCGAGTTGCTCTTAATTTAGTTTTAACCTGGGTAAGCTTGGATAAAGCTCTCTCACACGTGCAGCTTGTGACAGGTATAGAAGAAAAGCGCTGCAGTACAGAGTAGAATGCAGCAAATATCTTTTTTCTCCAATGACATCAAAAAATCGAAAATCTATAGACACTCGTTTTATCAGCGATAATTCACACGTTTGTACCAAGTAATGACATTTTCAACTTCTTATAAACTGCCGTTTATTTTCTCTCTAATTGAAATATCTGTCTTTAATTGTCTTTGATAAACCATCCCATTAGGATGTGCCTAGGCACACCCGGCACACCCCGTAGCTACGCCTATGCAAGGGTCCCTGTAAAGCTTTCCCCTGGAGACACTGACGCCCTATTCGTTCAATCTGCCACTTGGCACAATATTGGAAGTTCAAAGTTACAGATTTGCTTGTTATTCTCACTGCTTTAACTCGCTCAGAACATTTTTTTTCCAGGAACATGGGCAAGGTACCATACCATTATGCACTTACAGTACAGCAGATTTACAAAACCGTCTTTCTCACCTAAGAACCACATTTTGTTCCTTCATTCAGCCAGTGGATTCCATAGTGTTTCCTATTTTTTCTAACAAAGAAATAAGAAGTTCTTACAAATACATTGTGAAAACAGACCTGACTTGTGGGAACACATTGTCAATTTTTAATGACAAATCGGCAATACCACATGCAATTACAAAAGTTCGAGAACTCTTCCTCTTAACCTCTTATGGTGAGTCCGAACAGGAAGTCTCTCAATAGCTTCAAGCAAGAGAAGTTTGTAGCAAAAAGGAAGTCAAGATTAAAATCCTGTTCCATTCGATATACTCAATTTAATTCCAAAAGGCTGTACCAAGAAACCGTTTGGAGAATGTAGTTGCATGTAAGCAAGTTTAAGATGTTTCAGATAATGTGTCTCTTGCCAAGGTGTATCCTGTACGAATTTCATTCTTCTTTTCAGTGTTTCCATACAAGGCAATGGGAAGACGTCGATGACCAATATGACAACGATGAAAGCGACGAACTCTCTGATTCAGACATGTCCTTGTGGTGTGCTACCTACAGGTGTGCATTACGAAAGTGACAATCTGATTTAGTTTGTGAACAGAACGAGACACGTGAAAACATTAGCCTGCCTAATGAGACGGCAAATAATACAGAATGTTGTCATACCGTACGTACAAAAAACACATTTGCCAAATCCTATTCTGTTATAAGTTAATTCCATTCTCATGTAAAATATTGAAATTATCCGCGGTGCTTCCAATATGGCGCCTTAGCTACAGTGTCAATGATCTGCAGAAAACTTAATATGTTGTAATTGATATTACTAATGTTATACGAAACATATACTATATAAAACACCAAGCTATTGTCAATGAGTTCTTTATTTAGTGAAAACTTGAATTTATCTGCTATTTTTCAATATGGTGGACTTAGTGGCATTGTGAACGCCGGAGACTTTTGATATGTTATTGTTAAAGTTATAAGGAAGCTATGCACCAAATTTCAGCTTGTTATGAATCATAGTTCCCGTATTTCATGTAAACTTTCATTGTCAGCCATTTTGAATATGGCGGCCAGCGTACGGGTGATCGCCCGGGACTTTCGATATGTTGTTATATATGTTACTAAGATGTTATATAGCAAATTCTAGCCTGTTATGAATTATAGTTCCCTTATCTGGTGATCTTGCAGGCCAAGGTGTGGGCCCTCTTCGGCCAATCCATCTACCTTGAAATTGTTCGTTAAGAAACTGCCGAACTTCAAGGTCAAAATGCAGCGGCGCCCCATCTTATTGCATGTGGACGTCATTGATGATGCCTAACCTATTAGGTTCTGGCACAAGGAATGTCTGTAGCATGTTCAGATACTTGTTGCCATTTACCGTGTCTTCTTCGAAGAAAAATTGACCAATCACTCGATCCTGGCCTTCCACTGCTTTTCAAATCTGACACACTTCCCGTTGACTTGAACTTTTCATACCATCTCTTGATGCTTGAATTTGCTGGAGGTGGTTTCCCATATGTTGTCTGGAACTTTCTCTGCACTGAAACACAAGATTTTAACTCTGCAAACCACAGAACACACTGTGCCTTTTCCTGGATGGACGTCATCTTAAGTCACATGATCACGTGATTACCAGTGCAAGCGTCACTGAGCAGTGTTGCCAGAACAAAACTTTAAACTTCCACCCTTCTCACCCAAAAAAATGTGTATTGTTAAACGCAACAGCTAAAAAGTTATAGAGTTTTAGTTTTTTGCAGGACTTTATGGACTCTATATCATGCATATAGTTTTCCAACTCAGTTTAGTTAATTCTAGAATCTCAATGCTACATGTTAAAAATATCGTTATGTAAATTATGACGTATATGTACCATACGCAGCCTACTTTAAATGTCGTGTATTTGACATCATGCTTATAGCTTTTCACGAGTTCTTTCTATCGAATACTTAAGCCACTGACCTGTTTTTAACATACGAGGGGTGCTGATAAGTATTGAGCCTTACCCAGAAAAAAGATTAGCTAAGAGGTTGAAATTTGCAAGGTCTAATGGTCAATTCTTCTATGTGTAATGGTGCAAAAATATACTTTCTATGATTTTAACTTCCCTTTGCTTTTCAGGTCCAAATTGAAAATGGCAGCACCTCTAGAAAAGCTCTTCAAAGACGTCATCATGTTGCATGACAATGCCTCGCCACACACTGCAGGTGAAACAATGGCGACACAGACCTCCTTAGGCTTTCAAGTGTTGCCCCATCCAGCCTATTTGCTGACCTGGCTCCACCTGACTATCCTCTGTTCTCCCATCTGAAAAAAACACATAAAGGGACAACGATTTGCAACTTGATGACACCTTTGGAGAGCTTTTCTGGAGGTGCTACCTTGTTCACTTTGGACCTGAAAAACAAAGGGAAGTTATAATTATAGAAGGTCGATTCTTGCACCATTACATATAGAAGAATTGGCCATTACACCTTGCAAATTTCAGCCTCCCAGCTCAGTTTCGTCTGGATAAGGCTCAATACTTATCAGCACCCACTCGTATATTTTGGTAGGCTAGTTTCGTCCTTTAATGGTGTTCGGGAGAGAGCTTGAGGACAGCTATAGTGTTGTTAATACTAAAAAGAAAATGTGAAACGATTTTAATGTTGTCAGAAATTATTTCTTTTAGTAGGATTATATGAGGTGGATTCCAATCGACGCAAGAGGTGCAAGTTTGGAGTACAGTCACGGACACTTCTGCGTTGTAGCGATTCCATCGAAAGTAAATTATACCATTACAACCCAGAAGTGTCCGTGACTGTACATGTAAAACATTATCGTAAGTTGAAATGTTAAAGCATGTTCAGTGTCATGAATCTAACCTTATATACATTGATTCGATGCAGAAAAAATTGCAACATAATGGATCATAGTAAACATCACATAACACCGAATTGTACACTTTAACGAGAAAACGTCCGTGGAATATGCAATATAAACTGGTAATAACACATCTTCTGTTCAAAAAGAACTACCTGAAGCACTATTTTATCATTTGTAGTCTAGCTGGAGATACTTCGATTCAAAAGAGATTATGACTCTTCATTTATTGAAGTTTGGCACAGACATGACTGACAGTGTTTAACCTCGCCCTGAAATAAAATTCGTTCTGGGGGTGGGTTGATTAACCCAGAAGGGAAATTTCGTAGGAACGGTAAATTTTTCAGGGAGAAGCATCTGTTGTGTTTAGGAGGTGAGTGGGAGAGGTGTGTATGTGTGTGTAAAAAAACGGTATTTTGAGGTCGCAGAGGGATATTTTTATCATTGTTATGAAAATGTGATGTGTTTTGAGTGTTATCATTTAATAAACATTTCATATTTAGTGGCTGATGAGATTAAATAGTTTTCCAAAGGGAAGAAATTTTGTCATTTCTCACAAAAGTAAGCCGTACATTTTTGTCATAATTTTCCAAAACTAAAACAATATGAAAATCTTACGCATAGAAGGAACTGTAAAAAAATAACACCGATTTTAAATTAATAACACCGAATTTTGCCCTAAACCGCGAAAAATAAAACCGAATTGCAGTAAAAGAAACATCTAAATTTAGGGGAAAATAAAACGAAAATTTTACGTCCCTAGCTGTAACCTTTAATAAAGAGTTCTCGTTGCCTTTAAGTATTTCCAGAGTTTCCTAAATACAAACATTAAGCGTGATGATTGGGCCTCCCCGATGGCGTAGTGGTAACGTCGTAACCTTGTAATCAAGGGGTTCCCGATTCGATACCCGGTGGAGGAATATACTCTCCGGATACCACTTTAAACTGTAGGTCCAGTTCCAATTAGCCTCTCTGTGCATAAAAGTGAACATAAAAGAACAAACCAATTAATTAGGTGTGATGAACTTGAGATGTATACAGACTAAAAAAAGTTTAGAAACTTGATTAGTGTCTTTCCCTTATGCTAACAAAATACTACAAATAAATCTATTTATCAATGACATCAAAGCATTAGAATTTTCCATTCATGTTTCTTCAAGGCTATGTACGCTTTTAAGAGAAAATTACTTTCCAAAGTCTGCTATCCCTATGAAATAAGTTTATTATACAGTAAATACTGCATATCCCGGAACCTCTATAAGAATGAAACCTGTAAATACGGAAAAATGTCCCCAGAACGGACCGATTTTATACCTGAAAATGACCTGCTTAAGGCGGAAACCTCCTTAACGCGGAAACGGAACACCATTTAAAGACCATCGAGATGTTTTTATTCTCAGTAAGACGGAAATTTCTTCCTTTATTTTTTTCGCTCGCAAGAAAACAATGCAATACTGTAAGTGGAACACGCCTCTCTTGCCACTCGCTTATCTGTAACATTGTCGATATGAAAGAATGCGCTTCAATACTCATAGCTGTTACGATTCCGTTTCTTTCTTTCATATCTTACCCTCTTTCTCCACCTTTCTTTGTCTACTTTTCCTCTGTTCTTTCGTCATATTTCTATTTTTCTTGTTATCTCTCTTCGTTTCATTCTTTTTTCTTCACTTTTATCTCAATCTTTCTTCACCTCTCTTATTCCATCTTTCAATCTTTCTCATTCTCTCTATGCACATCGCGCTACGACGACAGGGGTCCCGGGTTCGAAAAGATACATAAGTACGTACTTACGTTCTTACAATACTGTAAAAAGTGTACCAACATGTTGTGTAGTTACATAATTGTAATCCCTGCTATGCTTATTGCGACTGTATCGCATTAAGACGGAAAATTTTGCTCGGAACCATCATGTTCCGGGATAGACAGATTTTACTGTATATTCTTCTCAGCACTAACGTGGACTTTTACATGGTCTTGAAGAGAATTCAAACTTACCTAAAAAAAAATTGCCAAACCTTACTACTTACATATGAGAGCAAAAATTACAATCACACTCTAACTTCTGTGCTTTTATGAGTGACAATTCCAGTTAAGATGAAGAAACGTAGACATGTTACAACTTTGTCAGCCTCTACAGGCAACAAAGCTCGGTAATTCGATAGGATATAAAAATATACGTTCAAAATATTGCATTCTGATGTTTCCAAGATGATAAGAACAAAACTGTTGTAACAAGAGCTTTAAAGTCAAAGAATGATCCATCCACATTCTCCACTATTCAATGCGAAATGCCAATTGTGGCGTTAAGGGGGGACGTGGGGTAAGTTGCTCCGCAGTATTGTCTATTAATGCTAACCTTGTTTACAAAGAGAGATAAAACTTTTCTTGCCCGCAGTATTAACACCCAATCGCCGCCACTCCTCTATGCATTTCTTTCCATGCATTTTCCTATCTGGACCGAAGGCAAAAATTTCGAATTTATTGAATTTCAACTCCACGTCTTGAATACCAGTTTCTAAGACATTTTCTAGGCAACACTACACTGTTCTTGTCTTTAATTAGTATGTTTTAACATGATTGTGCCATGTCGTTTTTCTACTCCTTTCAGTTAATCGCGAAAATGGGGACCAATGAAAATTGTAGATACGTAGATCGGGGGAGGTAAAGAAAACAATTAAAATCTCAAATCTAGAACATCCGGCATCAAAACCTGAAAATCTAATCGCAATGATCATGGTTGCAACCTTGCTTAAATTAATTAGATATAGATTTATTTAATTTATTTCAGAAAATACTGCTTGCTCGCTATTTTCTGAGTGCGTAAACTAACAAGGATGTAACAGGAAATAGCTGTGCTACAATTCCATGTTGGTCATTTTTCGGTGAAAAAATATATTTCAATTCCGAAGGACAATAAAGAAAGCCTTAGATGAAAGTGACGCAGTTGGCCGGGAGCTGCAGTTTTGGAAAAGAAAAATCTTAAAAACCCTGGCTTCTCGCAACAGTATTGGTGGTACAAAATTAATTTTATTGTTGGTTTGCAAAGAAATAAATCTGCTAACATATTTCTTGTTAACTTGCTTTGCTCTTAATATAAATGTTTCCACAGGGTCTGCCATAATACAGGAAGAGGTCGCAACACTAAATAAAGACTATGTTAATTATGGGAATATCAAGTTTGTTTTTTATCTAGAAATTAAACATACGGGAAAATGTTTTGACTACAATTCAACAAGATAGAGTCACGGTGCATCACAGCCAGGGACAGATGGCGCTCCTTCCAATATTTTCGGACATCGAACCAATTCCCGAAATGCAGACATTCATTGCCCTCCACGTTCGCCAGATGTGTAACCAGCAGACTTTTACTTTGGGGATACCTCAAAGAACGAGTGTATGTTAATAATCCTCAGAAAATCCAACAGCTCAAGGAAAACATTCTGGCAGAAATCTAAAGAATAACACGTTGAACAATGGCAAGTGTAATGGCGAATGTTGTGCCTAGAGCTCGTGCATGCAATGTCAATAATGGTGCACATTTTCTTGAAATAATTTTTCACACGCAGGTGAAAGAAATCACCCATGTGTAGTGTACATAATACCAGGAAATCAATAAATGCCACCACCATCATATGACGAAAGGTATGCTCTGTCGAAACCCAGTCGTGACTTATGACCTATCCTGAATATTAATCACACAGGAATTAATTAATGGTCTTCTCACTGACGTCGCCACCTTATGATATTTTCCCTTTGAACTCTTTCCTGAAAACTCTTGCTCTCACTCTAAAACAATGTCTTATTTTTACTCCAGAGTTCCCTTCTGCTTGCAGCTTCATTTTTCTTATTGGTGATTTTATTTTCTTTAGTCTTGATGAGTTTCAAGCAAATATTTTATTTTAATTTGTGAGTCAAATCGTATATTTCACTTTTGATAACTATGTTACAAAATATACATTATTGCAGGTGGTGTCTCACCCAATCAGACAATCAATCAGAACAGAGTTACCACGAGAATGCCCTACTTTCCAATAAATTTTACACTTATATACGTAGCATGTACCTTTTCCATTGCATATTTTTCACCGAATAAACGCCAATTTGCTGGGTGAGAAATGAATTACAGTATGCTTCATGTTGTTGAAAGCAAGCTTTTCAGTTGTTACCTTCTGATTTCAACATAAAAGGTTCTATACAGTGTGTTCCAAAACTAGCTTCACTAATTGTGTTAATCGATTTCTATAATTGCGCCTGATAATTATAAATAATAATAAAACCAATAGGACATGTTTTGAAATGTTAAATACAAATAAGCAAGAAATCAAATATGAAAAATATGTATTACATACTCCAAAACAATATTTTACAGTGAACATACACATAACTAATGAAATATGGCTTATGCTAAGCCACCAGCGGAATGCGTTGGATGCAAGTTGTGTCCGTGTTTGTGCACGATGGCGTTAAACCCATTGTGCTTGTCTGCGTAGTAGTTGACAGTGCGGGTGCTGCCATCTGGCTCCACGAGGCTGTACTCTCCCTTCACGACGTCACCATCACGTACTTCGTGCTGGCTCTTGTGGTCGCCCGTGTGGTGGTCGCTCACTGAGTACTTGAACTCATACTTCGGGTACGCCTGAAAGAAATATCGGATAGTTTAATTTATCTGTTCCACTTGAGACTGAACATGTAATATCTCAAATGTCATGGTGTTTCATGGTGATTTTATATTGTACTTTATTCTTTTGTAAATCAACTTTATTCTAAGTTAAACAGAAGCTTGACTTACAGTTTAAAGTGGGATCAAAGCACTGCGTAATGTACCCGCACGAAGAATTAGTATCGTGACGTCTTAATTGCAAGACGATATCGTTAGCCACTGCTATATAGAGGAGTCCCAAGGGTTTTAATTTTCATATTTCCGACACTTGATCTCTGATTAGTATCCAAGATAATGGCCTGAATGCACCATTTGAGGAAAAATATTGCTTATGGTTGTTAATAAGCATTTCACACATCTTGAAAAATGGATATTGCTTCTATTTATTGACGATTAGACAAGTGAATTATAAATTGTATATTTAGAATCGGGAATCTTAGTATTTTGTATTACACATCATCGCAAATCATTGCATCACCATGTTGCAAAACATGTCGGGTTTGGATATTACTTTCATATTACTTGATACTTAGAACAATGAAGTGAATTAATGTGAAATTTACATAGAAAAATATGAATTCATTTTCGTGTAACTTTGCCTTTACAATTTTTTCGTGCTGAAAATGATGTCAGTCATTTATCCACACAGTCACAATTTTTTCTCAACACTCTTCAATCAAACTGTTTGCAAGAGCCCAATGTATGTTCACTTTGGCAACGGAATTTATTTTTTAACCTTCCCGAAAATGTATTTATACTCAAGATGCAAAGAACTATTGTCGCAGTTGAATGCTTTTCCTTAACTTAGGAAAAAAATTGGATTTTTCAAATAAACGTATTATTCGGAACTAATTGTCTTCTGTCCACATACTCCACGATTCCATTGTAATTACTTTACTTGAGAAGAGTCATAATACAGGGTGATGTATAAATTTGGCTTCTTAAAATTTAAAGAAAAGGAATGGTGCTAACTTCCATAAGCATGTTGCTTCTAGAGCCATAATTGCAAACAAGTTGCTTTTCATGTAATCCGACATTCAGCGTTAAGAAAAATGCCTTGACATCAACTGCTCGTTACCATCCACACCGCCGATCTATATCAATACAAAGGGCACCGGTTTGTTAAACAGATGACAGTAAAAAAGTGTTACCAACGTCATGAGGAACATTTTCCTCAGTAAATAAAAACGCATTTTTATTGAGACACCTGTATAAAGCTTCTGCTTTACTGAATAAGAATTTCCCAAGCATAAAAGTCATTACAATCAGAATAATTTGATTGGAGATCATTCCAAATTGATCAATTCTGAAAAGCTAATTTAGTACATTACGGTATACATAATATTTATGGAAATAATTCCCAAATATAATTCCCATAATATATGTAGAACACCGACTACCTAGATTTTAGTTCTGCAAGAAAAAGTCGAGTTTCTAATACGTTTGTTATACGTATACTAACTCAGTGTTAGTTAATATGTACATAGTTAAAATTTCTTACCCGTGTAGTAAAAGTAAACTGAGTTTTAATTTGAAGTCAAATTTCCGCATACAGCTTAAACTAGGATTCTAAACACTATATGCCTCCGCCATGTATTGATCCAAAGAACTCTTGATTACAAGACGGCGACGTTACCACTACGCCATCGGAGAGGGTCACATTTTAAAAGAGTTATTTTTGAGATAACCAGCATATATGTAATTAACAAAATATATACAGATTTACCAAATTCTTCATCGACTTTCTATGTGGTGGTATTTTGCTTTCATAATTTGTAAAGTTAGTATTATTATGAAGGTTGACAACTACTCACATAATAATCCACGTGTTCTACCGGTAAAGGACGAGCTGTGGAGAGAGCAAAGACAGTGACGAAGACGAGAATCTGTAAAGAACATATCAGAAAAAATACAATTCTGCTCGAGGCAAATTTAACATAAATTAAGTTATAATTATTGGCAATCATAATGGAAGTTATCTTGCAATTGAAATATCATTTGATAGAGTAGTACTACTTCAACTATACTTTTAAGAATCGGGGACATGTTATAACGTTATTAGAATGGTGTTTTTGAATTCTTTAGGGATGTTAATATAATTATGCATTCAATGCGATATTTGCAAAGAATAAAATTGCCATAAAATACAACATATCAGTCCGTGTAAACTTTTATGTATTATTATATTTAAGCATTGATAATATATATTACTAGATTCTAGTTGACAATGTGTAACATAAGAGTATGAGTAATGAAAGTATGTGTTAGGAAAATGTGTGCTGCTACGAATCTAGCCCTTTATATTAATGCTCCTCACGTCTATTTCATATCACTATTCTACATTTTGGGTTAATGGCGATAAACAGGACATTGAAAAACTGGCCCTAAAAGTTAAAATTAAACTGCTTCTAAGCATGTGTTACCAAAACTTAACTGTTATTTGTATAGTCAGATTGACTCATTAAATAAGAACATTATTATTTTTATGTTCATTACATCTCACAAGCATCTGGGACCCAAAGTATTTGGTACTTCACTACTGGTTACATTGATATATATGGCCCCTACTTCTACAGGATCACTAACATAACATCATATTTCTTGAGTAGTTTTGTAAACCTCTTTAATTTTTTAACAACCTTATCTAATATAACACATCTTAAATATAGCATTTTGGTTCCAATTACAACCAATGATACATCCTGTGAAGGTTAGTAAAGCAACAATACTCACTGCGAACACCTTCATTGTTGATTTCTTTGGGTGGATCTGATGCAATTGTAAATAAATCTACCTTTATATACCGTGTCCAGATGGCGAAAGTGGGAGATATTGCCTGTAATACATGGAACATGGCACGTGGAGGAAAAAGAATGTGTTGGATTCTTTAATTGACCTAGTGATGATACTGATAGTTATTCTTTCTCTCCTTCCGCGATGGAAACGGATTACAATAGGACACACCATTGTTACGAATCACTTTGACATTCTCATCCTCCATAGAAGAAACACGAGAAATGCAGACATTGTTATTTACTCTTTTGAACAATATTACGTTGGGCTCTAGTTATTTGTACGAAAGGTGGTCCTTCATGGTAAATTTTCTTTCCAGGGGTTCGTCTAATGTTCAAACTCGTACAAAATATATATTTTCGGACATATTTGGAAGTTCAATTTTAAACATTGTAAATATAAATTATTATTGAACTCAATCAATCTTCAGAGACATATTTAAAAAATAAAGTAATTAATTTGGTAAAAAATAATTACATCTTAGTGACAAATATTGAAAGCAGCTTGAACAGAGATGCAAGTTCTTTTACAATCACTACAAGTTACACATTGTCAACTAGAATCTAGTAATATATATTATCAATGCTTAAATATAATAATACATAAAAGTTTACACGGACTGATATGTTGTATTTTATGGCAATTTTATTCTTTGCAAATATCGCATTGAATGCATAATTATATTAACATCCCTAAAGAATTCAAAAACACCATTCTAATAACGTTATAACATGTCCCCGATTCTTAAAAGTATAGTTGAAGTAGTACTACTCTATCAAATGATATTTCAACTGCAAGATAACTTCCATTATGATTGGCAATAATTATAACTTAATTTATGTTAAATTTGCCTCGAGCTGAATTGGTCGACCTGTTTAACGTTCACGCCCCATTACGAACGGTTAGGGTGACGAAAGAGCCAGCGCCGTGGCTAACGGATAATCTTAAGCTGCTCATGAAACTGAGGGATGGTGCGCTGCATAAATACAAGCGAAGCAAATTAATTTTACGTTGGGACGAATATAAAAGATTAAGAAATTTTACCACCTCTGTTATGAGGCAAGAGAAAAAACCCTATTTTTCTTTTATTGTAAATAACAATAAGAGAAATTCAAAGAATATGTGGAATAGCCTGAAAACAATTGGTATCGGTAGCAAACGGAACGCGGGAGAACTTCCGCCTCACCTGAGCAGTCTCTCTGAAATTAATAAACATTTTGCAAATGTCTACGACAGTGTTCCTCGAGACAACGCCATTATTGCAAAAGAGTGCAAGTATTTCTTAGAGAACTGCTTTCAAAACGATGCAAAAGAATTATCCTTTCGCCAGGTTCAAGATTCTGAGGTTGAAATGGCAGTGTACAGCATTCGATCAAATGCTGCAGGAGTGGACAACATTACGTGCAAAATGCTTAAACTGGCCCTTCCCTTCATACTTACGGCACTCACGCATACCATAAATTTTTCTCTGAAAACCAGCCAATTTCCAAATGCATGGAAAGAAGCTCGAGTTATTCCGCTCCCCAAAAAGCAGACGTTAACCTCTCTAAGCGATTTAAGACCAATCAGCATTCTATCAATATTTTCAAAAGTCACAGAAAAGATAGTATCTATACAATTAAAAGAGTACATTGCAAAATATAAAATCTTACCTGATTCTCAATCAGGTTTCCGTACTTCTCATAGTACAACCACGGCATTGTTATCTGTCACGGACAATATTTTACGTTCGATTAACGATAAAAAACTAACTATACTAGTATTATTAGACCTTTCTAAAGCTTTCGATCTTGTCAATCATAACCTTCTCCTAGCAAAAATGAAATACTACAGTTTTTCGAAGCCTGTAATAAACTGGTTCCAATCATATCTACACGAAAGAAGACAAAGAGTTTTTTACCCTGCCGACACCGGATCATCACCGATAACATTAAACGGAGGAGTCCCGCAAGGTTCCATTCTGGCCCCCCTTTTATACACCTTATACGTCGCTGATATATCAAAGACCATCAGCCATTGTAATATACATTGTTACGCGGATGATACGCAGTTGATGATATCGTCATCACCATCGGATTTGTTAAACAAGATAGATAATCTAAACAATGATCTACATACCCTTAACAAGTGGCTCACTGCAAATGGGCTCGCAATTAACCAGAATAAATGCGTATACACAATTTTAGGCTCTAAGTATTATCTTGAAAAAGTAAATTATGATACAATTAACATCAAAATTAAAAATCAAAACATAATTTATGCACCAACCGTTAAAAATCTAGGCCTTACTTTTGATCCCAAACTTTCCTGGGCAGGGCATATCTCAGCGCAATGCACAAAAGCACTAACAATAATGAGATCACTCTACACTAGAGAAACGAAATTATATCTCATCGAAACCCTAATATATCCTATTTTCGATTACTGTGATGTGGTGTACGGCACGAATTTACAACGTAAAATATCGAACAGAATACAAAAAATACAGAATTCTTGCATTCGTTACGTTCTCTCGATCAGGAGAAATCAGCACATCCTACCCTTGCTCAATACATACAAAATCCTTAACATGTCTAGGCGACGCCTTCTGCATCAGTGTTCTACAATATATAAAGTATTAAAATTGCAAAAACCTAGCTATCTCCACGAGAAACTGGCATTTAGAAATTCCATACATCCATACAATACTAGAGGTCGGCGAAAAATCGACATTCCCCGCCACTCTGCTGTCAGTTTCGAAGGCTCTTTCTCCCTCTGGTCTGCAAAGGTTTGGAATGCTCTTCCCGATTATGTTTCTTTTGCTACAACACCCAAAAACTTCAAAGAACAAGTCGTACTATTTTTATTGCAAAGACAACAATTGAGCATTAGCTCGTACGGCTAAGCAACAGGAATCAAGTAAAGTAAAACCATGTATTTTGCAAACACTTATCTGACACAACGAATATTTATTTCATCCTGTATGCATGCTATTTTAGTATCGATTTGGAAATTGCGTATGTACACGTGTGTATGTGTGTGTGTGTGTGTGTGTGTTAATGTATCTGTCATTGTATTCTCTTATAATTTTATTATTTTTCATTTATGTCAAATTCATTCATGTTTTGTTATTTGATTTCAGTATTATTCAGTATTATAAATATATGTATTGTAACTTTTATTAACCAGAGTTAGGTGGTAGAGCAGCCTAAGGCTGAATCTCGCTCTGTAGTAAATAAAAAGACTTTTCAATTCAATTCAATTCAAAGTTACACTGTATATGCGTGAGTACACTTTAGTGACGATTTAATTGACTTACTTGGAATCACGTACGTATTAATTAGGGATAGACTAATAAAATTGTTTGATACTATTTTTTTGACATTGATTAATAATATAGAAGAATTGTCAAGGTTGGCGTAAATTAAAACAAATTTTCCTAAATTTTATGTTTTCAATTATTTTGAAATTATGATAATAAATATAACAAAACAAATTTTTTGAACGGACATAGGATACTAAAGTTTTAATGTGAAGCTTTACTGTAATTCTCTTTAAATTGACATTGTTAATTTATAATGCATGTATACTTATTGTCATTGATTGTACAAAAAGTATGACTGGAAGCGCTATATCAAATATATTAAAGATGAAAAGGACATATTTAAATTTAGTTTGTATTAACTGAAGGTATACATATTTTCTTCAAATTATAAGTTAGGATAACTGTAAAAGGTCCTTTCTACTGTTATGGTTGGCGCCCTACATGCTGGCAAGGGAAGTGCGGAGCGGGGAATACGCAGCAGAGCAACCAGACAAGAGCGGTGGTGCCGAGAGTTATGACGTCGAGAAGAAGAAGTTCTCCCACAACTCGTTCTACAGGCAGCTGCCTTTCTTATCTCGCTGGATAGGTCGCTGCCCCGCTCCCCACTTCTTTTGCCAGCATGTAGGGCGATCGCCGTAAGACTGGAAAAGAGCTTTAGTAAATATAACTTCGGAAAAACTGGGTTACACCTACCAAAAGATACAGAAAGTAGTAGAGGGATAAGAACTTTTCTAAGCCATACTTGGTACGAGGACTCAATGGTAAACCTTTTTTGACGACGTTTTTGTCGATTTTATAGCATTGCAAATCTGTGACTTTTCATTTCGTACTTCGTACGAGTGTCGTAATTTCTTTCGAGTTAAAGTACGTAACACCTACACCCACGCACACCCACGCACACCCACGCACACCTACACAAATTTACTTCCGGTTTACTTCCGGATTACTTCCGGCCTACTTCCGGTTTACTTCCTGTCTACTTACGGTCTACTTCCGGTCTACTTGACAGACACCTGTGGGTTTTTATAGTTTTTTATAAGTACATATATTTTGGGAGTTCAAAGTAATACTTCGTACGAGGCCTATTGTTTTCATTAATTTAACTACAATGGAAAACCTATTTTGATGATGTTTTTGTTGATTTTATACTATTGCAAATCTGTGATTTTTCATCTCGTACTTGGTACGAGTGTCATAATTTCTTACGAGTTAAAGTACGCAACAATGCTATGGCTCGTAAGGTAAACTATTGCGCAATGTTTACGCAGCAAGTTATTACGCAGACCCGTATCTAGCGTGTTGTTGGTTATGACGTAATGGGTATCTTCTCATTGACTTACTGTTTCGGATGTTTTCATCCGCGCTTATGTTACTTAAAGGGTTTTCGCATTACAGATCAGTCAGTATCGTGAGAGTGTTTGAAGAGTACGGATGTGTTGTTGCAGTGTTAAAAGTTAAGCATTTAACTTATTTTAAAGCTACATACTATTTATTTATTTATTTTAAGTTTAAAAAAAGTGTATCAAGTGATTTTTTCATAGTAATTTCGATCAGCTTGAGTTTTGGTGTATTTATTATTCTTTTATACTTAGTACAAATATATATTTTATATATAATAAAAAAATAGCTAATATAAAATAAAACGTCATGAATATTTTTGGGTTTAAAAAGCAACAACATAATTAGCCTGTAGAGACAATTCCAGTAAACATGGATGTATTTAGAGAAATTTATCATCAATTGAAAGGGTTACTTCTTCTTCACTTGACTAGTATTTGGTCTCATGTTGACGAGGATACTGGAAAGCACTTATTTGTATTTAATAATAACTTATCATCATATAAGTTACCTGTTAGTGGGAAAATTCAAATAAATGTTTCTCCACCGAATGCGGCAGTTTTGCATATAGGTCGAAATTTGTATAGAATTAAACATAGTACATTACTTCCTAATACGTCTTATGATGTGGAAGCTGGTGAATTTTTGTATGCTGAGATAATGGGAGAGTATGACAAATTGATTCCTCTGTTTATCGAAATAAGAATATTCCATCCTCTTATTAATATATAAAATACCTAAAAAACAAAAAAAACATGGATATATTTGGTAATAGAAGGCGACAGTAGATTCCAGATAATTCCAGCGAGATTGCTAGTTTAGATGCACGTATAAAGAAACTGAAAACAGATTTTCTCATATTACAGAATTCGCTAAATCTAAATATTCAAGCAGAGATTACAAATCTTCAAACTCAACTGATTGATCCTATAGTAAAAATTGATGGAGAACTCAAATCTTTGCTTGAGAAATATACTAATTTAGCTTCAATAAATAAACTTCAGAACTTAGAAGAGAATATTGCCAACTTGAAAAAAGAACTTCATAAATTTAGACAAATCCAGAGAACGAATTCCGAACAGCTGAAACAGCAATTAAATGACCAGGCAACTAGTATTCGTACCAAACTGCAAACCATCATCCAGAATATCAAAACTCAAGAAGAATATGAGCAGGTAAATGCTAATATTGCTAAATTGCAAGAACAGTTTCAATCTTTCAAAGTTCCTACATTGCAAAGTATCAAATCTGAATTACAGACAGATGAACTGCATACAGCTATAACAGAAGTTCAATCGAAACTACAGACATTGGAAGATTTTATCAATAATATATCTTCATCTTCTGAATTAAATGCTATTGCTCGGAGCGTTGCCGGCATCAAATTACAGTTGGAGACTTATGAAGATTTTGGGACGATACAAGGTACCATAGCTCACATAGAAGATACTATGGCAACTATGAGAAATGAGCTAACAAGTGTACAGGAAACTCAGGAATCGAAACTGCCTGGCATTACTGATATTCTAGCTATTGTTCAACAGCAAGTTTCTAAACTTGAAAGCTTTAATACTGAATCAGAATTATCGCATTTTCATCATCTTATTGACGACATTCAGAGTAAATTAGAGACACTGCAACAGTCTACACCTACGCAGGATGACATAACGCAACTGCAAGAAATTTTGAAAAATGCAGCTGATGCAACAGAACTCGATGCTATAAAATTAACTCTTACCACACTTCAGAATACTGTAGCTGCTTTGCCTACTTCTCAGGAAATCAGAGCTATGAGGAGAGCAGTACATCGAATTTTTAAATCTGAGTATATCAAAAACATTCAAGCATAAATTGCGCAAATCAGAGAAACTGTTGCTACTCTCCCCAACAATCAAATAATTAACGAACTACATGCATTATTTACAGAAATCAGAAGTCAAGTACACGATCTTGCTGCCCAGAGTTCAAAATTGAAACTTGTAGAAAATTTACAGGAGATTATTTCTAATATTACGTTACAAATTACTACTCTTGAAGCAAGTCAAGAATCTGCTTTATCAGGTTTTGCTACTCAACTTCACGATCTCAAAGAGGAATGTAAACAACTGTATGTTGATGTAAAAATCGAACCTAACTACGATGAGTTGGTGCGTACTATCAACGAACACTTGGAACCGGTATTAAGCAGACTAGATGACGTAGATACACGTCAATATTATTCTATGGAAATTGTTAGGTTACAAAGTGTTCCAAATGCTCGAGGGCACTGGACGTACGCCAATGCTGGCAATGTTTACAAATTATATCCGTACACTCATTTGCATGAATTTTTTGTTGATCGTAGTTTACGATTTCTGAAGTTTAGTTCTCTAAAACATGAAAAACATATTGAAGTTCCTCAGTTTACTATAGTGCGAAAAGATGGTATATACAAGGCAGTTCAAATACCTATTGGATACTGGGATGAGTCTACCAATAAATATAAAGTACATGACTACGAGCAATTATCAGTTTTTGATATTGAAATTGGTGACAAGCTAGTATTTGACATAAAGCGGTTATACCCTGAGGACAATCCATTTTATGCGATATTCTCACTTCGAACTCGATGTCAAGACAAGATACAGTTCATGAATTACACAAACCAGCCCGTCGCAATTACAAGCGATTAAGTGTAGTAACAAAAGGTATAAACGAATTCTTCCAGGCTGATCTGATCGAGATGGCCCCTCCAAGGGGGATTTTAAAATATTTGGATAAGATAAATCATGGTTACAAATATATGCTTAGAGTTATTGATACCTTTAGCAAATATGCATGGGCTGTTCCCTTAAAATCCAAGACTGGTACTTGTGTTACCAAGGCTTTTAAGTCGATATTTAGTGAGGGAAGGATACCAAAATATTTACGAACAGATAGAGGGAAAGAATTTTACAATTCTACATTTGCTAAGTTAATGCAACAACATAATATTAAACATTATTCTACATACAGTGATCTGAAAGCTAGTATAGTGGAACAATTCAACAGAACATAAAATAATCGCATGTGGAGACAATTTACTCTACAGGGCAATTATAAGTGGGTGCAAATTTTACCCGAGCTAGTCCATGATTACAACAATACAGTACACAGTACTATTCATATAAAACTTGCTGAGGAAACCAAATCTGATGAGGAACGATTGATTTCTACTGTTTATTGTAAAAAGTATAAATATACTACCAAAAAGTCAAAATTTATAATAGGGGATCAGGTAAGGGTCAGTAAATATAAACAGTTACTAAAAATTGGAGTACGGAGTTATTCTCAGTGGTTCATGTTTTACCAGGGAATTGAAATACATATATAATAAAAGATAATCATAAAAAAATATTGAAAGGGAGATTTTATGAAGAGGAACTTAGTAAAACAAAAATTCGAGATACATATCTAATCGAGAAAATATTGAAGAAGAAAAATAATAAATTGTATGTGAAATGGTTAGGTCTGCCAGACAAAAGTTGGATAGAAGCAAAGCAGGTGATTCTTTGACACCAACATGGAATGTGGTACAGCGTTTACCAGATGTAGTGGAAACTAATAAAAAAATGGAGAGTTGTTACCTGATAACATAAGATGCCTCATTGCAGCCCCATTCCGTTGTGGAAAAACCACTTTGCTAGTTGATAATTTCTTGCTTGCCCCCAATTGGCTAGATTTGAAAAAAAAATACTTGTATGTATTCTCAAAAAATTTAGAACAACCGAAATACCAACAACTCATGAAGATGTACGAGGGACTGGGCATAGCTACATTTGCATCAACAATAAAACCTCTCGACCAATGTTTAAAAAATTCTGTTGTGGTATTCGATGATGTTATTCTGGAAAATCAGAACGAAATTAGATTTTTTTTACACAGGGTCATCACAAAGAAATAGACTGATTTTATTTAGCTCAAACTTATTCCAAAATTCCCAAACAATTACTACGAGATAATACAAACTTAATCTGTTTGTTTCGTCAAGATCATACTAATTTGAAACATGTATACGATGATTATGTGGGAGGAGACTTAAATTACAACCAATTTTCAAAATTCTGTTCATCTTGTTGGAACAGCAACGATTTTGGATTTGTCACCATCGACATGACTCGGAAACCTAACAATGGTAAGTTTAGAAATAAAATCAACGACTTTTTAAACGTTGAAATGATATAAAATAACCATTAATCAAGAAAAAAGTATGACGAAACACAAAATTGAAGATAATTCAAATTTACGTTTCAAAGGTTGGAAATCAGAGAATCGAGGTATTTAGGAACAACACAAACGTCAAGACCAACCTATTATGGATGCAATCAGTGTTCTTGGTAAAGAGATTATGGGTGTGAGGGATTCCCTGAGTACAGGAAAATTGGAAAAAGATGAAGTACTTGAATTGTATCCAACTATGGAAGGAAATTAAGGTGTAGTATGAAAAAATTGGCAAATCTAAAGTTACATTCGAAGGGGACAATATAAAAATTAATTTGGGTGGGAGAAACAGCTGGTCCAGATATCCTGGTACCGTAGGGCTATGGGAGCTCATTAACAAAAAACAACCAAAAAATGTTACAGAAGACGATTATCAAAGTTACTCTGAAATTTTGATACTCTCTGATGCTTTGTACCAAAATAACGATGCCAGTCAAAAGCGTGTGAAATCGAGCAGCGGGGATAAATACAAAAATCTGATTAAACCTATCTGGAATCAACTAAAAACCGGTAGTGGTATAAAACAATACAATACTCTACCTAAGGAATTTGTATGGGTAAACGATGTGAGAAAACGTATAGATAGGTTGCTGGTTATAGCAGGGGAGGAAAATGCTGGGAACAATAATTTCCATAATGAGAAAATGGGTATTGTAAAAATGATTAGTGACAAATTAGCTAATTTTATTGTAAACGATCCTAAAGGTATAGGATACTTAATTAAAATTATTAATACTTTACCTCCTAAATTCTGGAATATATCAGAGGGTCGAGGTTTAGTGAATGATATTATTAATAAACTTCCGTTCGAGTTACACGTACCTGGTTACCAATATTGTGGTCCTGGTACAAAACTTGAGAAACAAATAGAAAGAGGGGACAGGGGTATTAATCCTAAGGATGCAGCTTTCAAAGAACATGATATTGCATACAACACACACAAAGATCTGAATGATCGTCATGTGGCTGATCAAAAACTGGAAGAGGCAGCTTTTGGAAGATTAACAAGCAGAGATGCATCATTAGGTGAAACAATAACAGCGTTGGGTACAACTATTGCTATGAATACAAACAAAAATTAGGGTGGTGTTTGTAATACCCTGAAAAATAATAATAATAATAATAAAACAACATGAAACCAAAAGGAGTTTTATACCAAATACCATATCATGATCTTAAAAATTTTAAAATTAATTCGATTTTAACTAAAAAAACAACAAGAAAAGAAGAGGCAAGGTACAGCCAAAGGAAATGGAATGAAGTTATTACTCAGTACGCCACAATTAAAACGATTGCAAAATACAAGAAAGAAAACACATAGTGGAGGATTCATATTCAGCATTCCAGCCATCTTGGCGGCTTTAGGAGCAGTTGGGAGCTTAGCAAGGGGCAGTGCTGCTATATGCAAAACTGTAATTGATTCAAAAAAGAATAAGGCAGAACTAGATGAGCAGAAGCGTCATAATCTTGCCATAGAGAAAAAAATAGGCAAAGGTGTGAAGTCTAGAGCACTCAGAAAATTAAAAAAGAAGAAGCTCTTACCAACCAAGACATTGACTCTTTAATTAAAATATTTAAAATTTAACACTTCAGGGGGGTTTTCATATCTGATTCTCTCCCTAAAGGTATTCAGTCCTCACTCTCGAGAATGTGGCGTGGTGAATTTGGACAAGTCCGAAAACGTTGGTACTCACCGGATATGCTATTATAAACAAAATGACAATGCTTTTATTTTCGATTCTTTCGGAGGGGTACCCCCTACAGAATTAATTCGTTACTTGAAACATGTTTAAATTTATTACAACGACGATCGTAATCAAGATTTCGATCAAATTATATGTGGCCATGTTTGCATTACGATGCTCAGAGATACAAAACTTTAAATGCAGATGAAGCATCTAATAAGGCTAGTTTACCCGAAGCTGAGAAATGTTTGATCCAGTCTATGGAGTTACGAATGCCTATAGTTGAACATGCATCGAATTATGCTCTCAAATACAAAGCCAACATTTTGAAAAATCCTCAAATTCCGATTCAATTTTATACTTATCAATGCATACAGAAGCCTGTGGAGGGTAAATTGTTTGAATTTGACCTTACTAATCAGTTGCAATCTTTGCAATATGACATGCCATAGTTTGTAGCTGTGCTGTTTCAAACAGGGAGAGATAACAATCAGGAAAAGGATAGCAGCCAGTTTGATAATTGTAAAGTTAAAAATGTGTTTCTGAAGAATGGCAGAAATGAAGGATTTCCTCGTGAAAATTACAATTTAAACATTACAGGACAAGATTATTTAAAATTATATGAAGCTTATAGAGCATTTAAAAGAGTAACTGAAGGTAACATATAATAGATATGTATTATAATCCAGATGAGTTCATAATTCACAGACCAATGTTTTTAATAAATGCGTCAAAAAGAAAATTGGTAGTTATAAATGATCGAACTAATATTAAATTAGTATGTGATTTTCATGAAACTCTACCTGAAAATACAATATGCAGTGCAATTCTAATTGTGGAGAAATCATATATTTATGATGTAAAAAATGAAAGAGTGATAGAAAAATTTTAATAGGACAGAATAATATATAAAAAAATTAGACTACGTGTAGTTTTTTTTTGTTATTTCCAAAATTTTCGTTTGATGTTAGGTTTATTTTTTCACATGTGTTGAGTGCAATTATTATTATTAACTTCTAAACTAAAGTGTCCCCAACGCAAAGTATGGATTTCAGACTCGAGAATACACCTCTTGTGTATCCAGGGCTACTTTTTTTTACTTTATTTGTTGTAATCTCATGGTTTGAGCTTTGTTTATCCTCTCGAAGTATCCTCGACTGTGAATAAAGGCAATCAATATAATCCTGGAATGCACGTTCCTTTTGCTTTCTTCGTGACGCTGCTTTCTGTTCTGAATGTATACATCTTCGAACGCAAACCAGCAAACTCAACAATAATATTACCGTTACATTCATCTTTGAACTTGCCGAGAACCTTCTTGTTGTGGGAAGGAATTCCAAATCTGTTAGGTTGAGGGTAGGAAGAAGTGTCGAAATACCCAAGCATGGAAGGATCTTTAAGATCTTCGTAGAGGTTAGGTGCTTGTATGTCATAAATAAAACTATCGGTGTCTATGTACAAAATTGACAGCTTATCATTATAGAAAGGTTTCATAATATTATAGTGAAATTCGAACATGTAGTTTTGACAAGTCGAGAACTGTTGCACCAACGTAAATAGGTTTTCTGAATTTTATTAATTTTATATCTAGATTAAAAAGTGTTAAATTCTCGTTGTAAATTTCTCGCGATTTGAATCTAGGATCAGATACTAATTTTCTACATTTATTGTTATCTTAACCAATTTTATGTCTATATGCTTTCTGACGTTCTTCATTGTTTTTCCATAAACGTCATTATTCATTAGTTTATAAAAATCTTTATCTAATTCTGAAATGGCAGCTGTTTTGTATCTCGTGTTGGTCACAATATAAGATTTTTTCCATGAAGAGTGTTTGAACTTGAGAATTCTTCTTACATTTACTACCTGAACTCCCTTCCCAATTAAAAAACTGGAGATTCTTGTAGTGGACGACATATCTCTCTTTTCTCTCCAGAGTTAACATAAGCTTGCTTTGATTAGAATCAGGTGGACATTTAATTTCGGGAGCCGGAGGTATATCGGAAAAAATATCATGCGAATTATTTGGAAATTCAATGTCTACCTCAATAAACAGACCAAATTCACGATGGTCGAAATGATTAATATCAATTGAAATAGGATCTATCCACTCGAATCCTCCGTATGGAAGTTTTTGTATCATTGCGAATCCGTAGAGATTGTTTACGTCAGCGTAAAATATGTAATTCGATGGTCGATTTGCATAGTATTGATTCTCAGACATGTGAATATTGTTTGCCTCTACATGTCTCTGCGAGCATTGCACCATCCCCCCAAGTATCACTCTTTCTATAAAAAGTAACATGTCCACATCCGATATCAATTCCAACTTCATCCTGGTCTGGAGCAACATAGCAGACCACGCTAAACCAGAAAGACTGTAGAAGTATGCTGGATTTAATTTATAAATATTTATTGCTGTTTTTCTGAATAACTGAAAAACATCAGCAAGTATTGTTATGTCTGATTTGAGATATGCATCGTGATAATCTCCGAGAGTATTGCATCTCAATTCATTTCATATTAATTTCGCATGTTCGTATTCTTCATTCGTAATTCCGTTTTTTTTTTCAGTTGACTGAAGAATTTTTTTGAGGTGGGAGATTATAATCGTCAAATTTAGATTCATCGTTTACATATTCGTAAGGATAAATGCCTTTACGTTTAATCAGTTCTACGTGTATGTTGGGAACACTAGCTTTTGTAATTGTAAATTGTTCGTCAGTAAGTTTACTCGCTAAAGCATCGAGACTTGCCGATAGGAATCTGAAAGAAACTAGAAACCTCATCTCTTTGATTTCATTCCTTCCAGGAATCTTAACTTTTTTACTTATAGAAATATAACGTTCTTCGTTTTGAGCAAGAATATCTATTTTTTCCGTATCGTATCCAAGATTCCTAATTAAAAAATGGAAGTCGTAATTGGATCCATTGTGAAAAAATATTGGTACGAATTTAGGCTTCTGGATTTTAAGGCTGCAGGTGTTACAGATTGCACTAATGTAGTTTCCGGTGAAATGATTATGGTGAAATACTTTCCGATTCTCATCCTTGAAATGTTGAGCACACACAGTTCACGTTTCAATGTTATGGTAAGATTGAAGTTCATCGCTGGATAATGGAAGCATAAGAAGCTTCCATTGGCATAAGAAGCTGCCAATGTTCTCAACCTCCTCCACCATTTTTTTTAAAAAGAGTTCAATAACATTCTGTTCGTGATATATATATATATGGTTTATCTATCCTATCCTGCCAAACAACAACATATCCAAAACTATTTGGATCATGAAACTGGTACGGTGTTGTGGAAGAAAATTCGGAATCCGGATCGCTATAGAACAATGGTTTGAGAAAAGCCTCAAATAATGATAGCCGGATGTTCCAACAAGGCTTTGTGCATTTTAAATTCTTCGAATTCATTTGCTTTGGGCATTAACATGCGAGCCGGTCTGTTAACTCCACAGTAGACTTTATGTTCAGCAAGTTTTTGTTTCGAAATTTCTTGATTTTGGAAATGTTCGTAATTACGTTGGTCACGATCGTCGAATACGGTTAAACCTCTTGCACAAACCTCGATGTGTGCAGGACGCTTGTTTGTTTGGCTTCTGACTAATCGGGAGAGTGAACGAATTAGCGTGTAATGATGAACAGCATCGTCAGCAATGAGAAGCAGATTGATTTCCACAGTTTCGTCAGTAGTGTAAAAGTATATAGGATAAACTCGAGAAAGTATGAGCCCCCCTCAGGCAGATTTGGCTACACTTAAAACACTTAAAACTAGCTCAAGATGTGCATATGAGCTTATTGCTCAAGTGTGGTACTCTGTCTAACCCAAGATTTTTGTAAAAATGCCCTCGGTAATTTCCCGTGAAAGTATGACCTCCCTCAGATTGATTTGCCGACACTTACAAAAGCTACATCTGTGAGATTGTTGTCCATAAGCTTGTTAAAAATATGCCCTTCTTGATATTGTTATGGCTACACTTAAAACTAAGCCAAGATACACCCACCCACACCCACCCACACCTACACATATTTACTTCCGGTCCACTTCTGGTTTAAGTTCAATTGGGCACCAGGCTCAACTTGCATATCTAGTACAAAAACAATGTAATATGCAGAGGCTTTCTAGAATTGCTCTGTGACTCTCTCATTTCTTACATCATAAACATATGATTTTTCACCTAAAAGAATAACACTACATATAGTGTCATCAGGGAGTGTATCATAGAATTCACAGATAATTTTAATGTTTGTCCTGTCATTAACCACAACCTGTTTCCTTTTTGAAGTGTTGATGACAAACATGTTTCTCTGTGCTTTGAATTCATCTGGTGTGTAATACATGCCAGTATTGCCAGTGGTGACTCTTTTGTATGCTGTAAATGCTTCATATAATTTGAGGAAATCATCCTTGGACATGTTTAACACATTGACTGCCGTGTGTATGATATGTCATACACATGGCTTCTTGCTTCTGGGCCACGTGTATGTTACTCCATACACAAACAAGAACCTGATTCTTGGCCGCATGTATGGAAACGCATACACAGTTCAAGCAAAACTATATGACTGTTAAATAGCCGTGGCGTACAGCTAAGATGGGGCAGTAATAATTTTAATTTCTGTAATGTCTTACAAGAGTAAAAAAATCTTCAAAAATTTATTTACGCTTACGTATTCATTTCACTAGTACAAATGTATGGACAACTAAAAAAGAAGGGTAAATGTGTACATACATTTTTTTTCTGGTTGGAATTCACAGCAAACGATTATACATTATGGAATACATTGCTAGTACATCATAATTCTTACAAAACGATTCGTTATATAATATTTTTTTGTAAACTTATAATCCTTGTCGATATATAGATAGATATAAGGATGACATATTTTATACCGAACACTTTAGAAGTTCAATGATTTTTGTTGAAACACTCCCGGCACATAAAAGGATTTTTGGGACATTTGTCAAATACTGTCTTCACCCACCTGGCAAACTTCCTCCCTGTCGAGTCAGAATTTCCACTTCGGCCATAGATTTTGTAGCAATGTTCACAGCGTCCTTGCTTCTTTCTTCCATTATCCCCTACTTTGTTTATCAAGTGATGAGTTTGAGTTTTTCTGCCTTGTTGCACAGGTAAAGTGAGTTTGCTGTCCAGGAGGTAATTGTTCAGAAAGAATATTTAGGATTACAAGTTTCCTGAATTCATTTATGTGTATGTTACTGGACTGGATGCAGTCACTGTAGAGAATGTAGGCATTCACGAGAGCCGTTCTCCATATAAATTCAATAATAACTTTCTTGTACCATTTTGTAGTCTTTCGCAGAGCATTCCCATATGAAGCGAATTGATCACTTACGTCAATGAAGGACTTGCTAGTAGTGTAATCAATAATTGCGGTAGACTTTCTAATTTCTGAACCACGTCTTTCTGTTACAGTTACCTCTTCAGCAGAATGAGCTGTAGATAGGACTAAAACATCTCTGTTATCTTTCCACTTCAGAATAGTCACACCTTCCTGAGTTTCCATTCCTACAATATCACCTTTCCTCATTTTATCTTGAACAACATCTGCTGGCAAATATTTACGGTTGGACCTAATTGTACCGATCAGATGGGTATTATTGTCAATGGCAAGGTAAGCAAGAGGAACGCTGGTGTAATAATTATCGGTGTAAAGACGCCGGCCTTCACCGAGAAGATCTCTTACAAGCTGTAACACAACAGTTTCAGGAACTGACATGTTACCGGCCGTTTATATTTCCAACATAAAGAATAATGTTCCATGTATAGCCCCTGCTGGCACACAACTTGAAAACTTTCACTCCGTATTTATTCTTTTTGGAAGGGATGTACTGCCGAAATGAAAGTCTTCCCCGCCATGGTATCATACTTTCGTCGACACAATTTTTTTCCCCTGGTGTGTATATTTCTTGGAATTGTGAAATGAGTTTGTTGGTGATGTTCGTAATTTTATGTAATCTATCATTAGGGACAGCACGTGAATTGTCTGCAACATGCCACATTCGTAGAAGCAGTTCAAATCTGTTTCTACTCATTATACTTCGGGGAAGAGGAAAATCAAACAAAGCACTAGTGCTCCAGTAGTCTGATAATTTTGGTACTTTGATCACCACAAAATTTTAAAACAGCGTGATATTCGGAAAGAACAAGACAAAATGTGGTAACACAAAGCGAATAATTACGTGTATGAAATCATATACACGTGGCATACAACGTCAAATTGAAAACCTACGCCGCGTATATAGAAATGCATACACACCACAAAAACCTCAACAATGGGCTTAATTTCAATTGTATTGAGATATTATGCATACACATTTCATTCACAGTCGGTCAGTAACAAGAAAATCGGATTGGCCCAGAAGAGATACATTTTCAGTTGCACGGTGGCAGTCAATGTGTTAAATTATAATTTTCTCTAGGAAACACCTCATTTCTGCCATTTTTAAGATATATGTTTTTGATGTTGCAGTTATCAAATTTACTTGAATTTTTTTCCTGATTATTGTGTCTTCCAGTCTGAAACAGTACCACCACAAAATCTGGCATGTCATATTGTATACTGGAGAATGAGTTTGTAGAATCAAATTCATAATAGCTACCAGTGGCAGGCTTCTGCACACATTGATATGTATAAAATTGTAAAGGCACCTGTGGATTTTTTAGGATATCTGCTTTGTATTTAAGAGCATAACTGGCTTCATATTCAACTACTGGCATTCTTAGCTCCATAGTCTGAATAAGGCACTTGCCCTCATCAGGTAGGGTATTAGGCAGAGCTTCCCTGGTAGAGTTTAATGTACTGTACCTCATCAAAGCATTATTATCATTGGCAGCTCTTCTAAATGTGATTCTTAAATCACCCTTCCACATAATATCTTTGTAATCTGAGAAGAATCCTGGCAACAGGCGCATGGGGAACAATACTGTGTGGCTCTTGGATAATATTTTATCACCAGCCTCAAATCCACCTATTTTGTAGTAAGAAGCCTCGGTCTTGGATAATTTTAGTGTGACCAAAGCTGTAGAAGTAATACCAGGGTAATCTACTCTGTTTATAACAACACCATGTTTTCTGATCTCAATTTCAGAGAACAGATGTGGCACAAAATTGGGTACTACTTTACTATACCTGAGACACCTGGGAATCATTTCTTTCGCACTTTTTTACATTGCTAACATACTATTCTGCATTCCGGAACACTTATTTAGGTGAAATGATTTAATTTGTTAGGAAAGTAATGTATATTTTTTACATTTACGAGTACTTACTGTTCTTGTTTCTTTCCACACACAACATGGCGATAGCTTACCGTTGATCGTTCCTTGAGCCAGAAAAACCATTGACGTTAGCCCAAAAATTCACGATAGCCCCACAAACCATCACGGGGACGAGGTATGCCTACTAGGTTAGGTTAGGCCTGTTAGGTTTGGTTCCATTAGCACTCCTTTCGTTCACTTAAGCATATACGGACAACACGAGAGCGTATTCTGCTCTCATGCAGGAAGCAAATGGCGGCAGCAGCAATAGCGCGTCGGAAATAGATTTTCGTACAAAACCACATGCAATCGCATTAAAATGAATCAAAATTACATTCTCGAACATCAACAACGCCACAGAAAATTATTTGCGTAAGTACTTTCTCCTGTAAATTTGAAGAAATCTGTCTCAGGTATAGTAAAGTGTTACCCAAAATTGTCTACCAATCTTATATTTGAATTTGCAGGATAATCTGTACCATCGAGCTTTACAACATCAAACTTGATGTATAGATCTGCTCTGTGGGGGTGTAGAAAGCCATCCCCTACATCAAGATCAACCTCAATCTCTGTGTTGGGTTGATTTAAATTTGCAAAGGTCCTCCTGTTTGGGGGGAATGATTGTAGCTCATAACTCTCAATATTTTCCATTGTATGTATTTTTATTTAAATATTAATCTCTATGATAGCAGTTGTTGTGGCTCCAGCAAAATCAACTAATTCTTCTTTTTCATTAGTGACCATCAACTCAATGTAATCTATTCTATTATGGCACACAGGAAAATATAATGTTGGGGATGGAGTGTAGATGATCGGTTCCATAAATTCAGAGTTAGGTTTGAATGTTGCTATGATGCCAGTTTGTTTGTGAGTGCCTATGCTATTTGATTTGGTGATCATACCCTCGGCCACATTACAGTGAATATTTAGAGTCTCTATGGCTAAGAATTTAGGTATATTAATAGCAGTGTGTTTGACGACTGGTTCAAGTTTTGTGTTGTTCTCAAAGCCTAACAGCTCTCCTATAGTATCCAGATCCACTGTTTCTGTAGCAGATACAATCTCTACTCTGTGAGTGACAGAATTTTGAGTTAACACTATACCTCTGGGTAACTGAGCATTTAGAGTGGACAGATTATACTGCCCTGGAGTGATGACAATTTTTTGATCCCCAACTGCAATTGTGTTGTTGTGGTGTGTAATATTAGGGATCAAGTACATGCCATAAAATGCTCTGAGAGCTATTGTTTTGGGATACACTATATCATCATGTAATCTAAGTTTCAATATTGAATTTTGGCTGCTGAGATGGAATACTCCCATGATGCTTCAGATACCACAGGGCCTTTTGAAAATCTTCAATTGATGGTTTATTTATTTGAGACAGATATCTAAGAACAGATAAACACAGATGTCCACAATTAACATCTTTGAAATTTTGAACACGGGCATTATTGTAATAAAGATTAGTTGATTTTAGATATTTACTAAATTTTCAGGTGAAATACCTCCAAATGAGTCAAACACAAATGCCTCATTGTTTAAATATTTAAGATAACAAATCCAGTGAGTGCCCTGATTTTTGTACTTATCCAAATTAACTATGCCACACTCTTTGTTGAGTGGTTATTCTGGTAAAGAATCAGACATGTACACACCTCTAAAATATTTGATGCCCAGTGGCTTGATTAAAGCTTCAATATCTTGGTTTGTAAGCGGCTCTTGTTTTTTTAAAGTTATTCATGGCTCTCTTAACACCTTTGCCTTGTTTTTCCATAGCCAGATTATGGCGCTTCAATTCATCTAATTCTGCCTTATTCTTTTTGGCATCTATTACTGTTTTTGCTATAGGAGCTGATCCCCCAGCCAAGCTCCCAACAGCACCAAGTGCTGCTAAGATGGCCGGGATAGTAAATATGAAGCCACCCACATGTGATTTTTTTCTAGATTGCTGTAATTTTTTTTAATTGAGGGGTACTAAGTAATAATTTCATACCATGGCCCTTGGCAAGACAAGAATTTTTTTTCTTCCGCTGCTTTTTGGTTAAAAGACTATCAATAGTTTTAACAGATTTAAGACCTGCATAAGGTATCTGATACATAACACCCTTGGCCTTCATCCTAGGTTCATTATATATATATTCACAACCCCCACCCCAGTTTTTGTTTGGTGTTCATAGCTATGGTGGTCCCCAATGCTGCTATTCTCTCACTTAAAGAAGCATCTTTGCTTACAAATTTACCAAATGCAGGCTCTTCTAATTTCTTGTCTGAAACATGTCGGCTCTCAAGATCAGAATGGGTATTGTATGCTATGTCATGGTCTCTACAAGCAGCATCTCGGGGATTAACACCAGGGTCCCCTCTGTTTAATCTATGGTCCAATTTTGTGCCTGGACCACAATACTGATAGCCTGGAATGTGTAGTTCAAATGGCAGCTTGTTTATAATGTCATTAACCAACCCCCGACCCTCAGAGATATTCCAAAATTTAGGTGGTAGAGTATTAATAATTTTTATAAGATATCCAATCCCCTTAGTGTCATTCACTATAAAATTAGACAATTTGGTGCTTATCATGTCCATAATTCCAACCTTTTCATTGTAAAAATTGTGGTTGCCAGCATTTTCTTTCCCAGCTATGACCAGCAACCTATCTACAAGTTTCCTGACATCATCAACCCAGACAAATTCTTTAGGCAGGGTGTTGTATTGTTTGATTCCACTACCTGTCTTGATCTGTGACCATATTGGTTTGATTAAGTTGTTGTATTTTTCTCCACTGCTAGACTTGTCTCTTTTTTGTGTGGGATCATTGTTCTGGTATAGAGCATCTGATTTTATTAATATTTCTTTGTAATGCTCATAGTCTTGATCTGTATAGCTGCCAGGCCTTTTCCTAGTCATCAATTCCCACAATCCACGTGTTCCAGGGTACTTAACAAAAGCACCTCTTTCTCCAAGATGAGATTCTGAATATACAATCAGATCATCTCCCATAAATGTTACTCTGAAATTGCCAATTCTATGTATGATGCTACCATCACGCTCTGTGTCAGCATATAAGCCAAAGACCTCATCTTTGTTGTCTTTAGGTGTGCTTAAATATTTTTGAGCAAGAAGACCCAATTCAATAGGATCCTGAGTAGCTTTAATTCTTCGAGGGGCAACAGGACTAGGTGTATGAATACTAGAAAGTGGGGTGATTGGATAATCTAATATGTTCCTAGCAGCTACAGGTACAAACTCTGTGATCAAATTTTGATTTTGCTCTGTAACAGTTTTGATATTTTTACCTAATTCACTAATAGCATCAATAATAGGCTGTTCTGTTTGCTTGTGTTGTTCATAGATTCCTCGGTTCTCTGATTTCCATCCTTTAAATCTTTTTACAAGATAATCTCTTAATTTAAGATCATCAATGATTGGCCTTTTCATGGTTATTTATATATGTTTCAATGTCTAGAAAATTGTTAATTTTATTTCTGTATTTGCCACTATTGGGTTTCCTTGTCATATCAATTGTGACAAACCCATAGCTGTCCTGGTTCCAGCACCTACTGCAAAACTTGGAAAAATCATTGTAGCTCAAGTCCCCACCTACATATTCATCATGTATGTGTTTGAGGTTGGTATGATCTTGATGAAACACACATATAAAATTGCTGTTGTCTCGGATCAGCTGTTTGGGTATTTTTGAAAAAGTCTGTGCCAGGTAGAAACAATCTATGTTTTTGTGCCGCCCTTGTGTAAAGAAATTTCTAACCTTGTTTTGATTATCCAGTATAATGTCATCAAACACAACAACAAAATTATCTAGACATTCATGGAGTGGCTTAACATCTGGTTCAAAAGTGGCAATATCCAGTCCATCATATAGCTTCATCAGCTGCTGATATTTTAATTGTTCCAAGCTCTTAGAGAAGACATACAAGTGCCTGTTTTTCCAGTCTAACCAGTTGGGTGCCAATAAAAAATTATCAATCATTAGTGTAGTTTTACCACAAGCCGATGGCCCAACAATAAGACATCTAATATTATCAGGCAGCAGCTTTCCATTTCTCTTAATCTGCTGTTCAGGCTCTGGCAGTCTCTTTATAACATCCCAGGTGTTCATAGTATCACTTTGTCTGCCTCGATCCAGCTGTGTTCTGGGCGTCCTAGCCATTTGACAAGTATCTTGTTGCCTTTTCTACGGATGATTTTTTCTATGAGATATGTGTCAGGCTGCTTAGTTTTGCTGAGTTCTTCTTCATAAAACCTGCCTTTGAGAATTTCTCCTCCGTGATCTTTTATTATATATGTGTATCGGGTCCCAGGTTTAACTTGAACCACTGTAAATAATTCAGTGCTCCAGTTTCTTGTAAAGCCTCTTTTGAATAAGTGCTTATATTTGCTGATTCTTACTTGATCACCTACCTTGTATTTGGCTTTTCTTGTTGTTGGCCTGTATCTAGGATAATAAACAGTACTGATCAATTTTTGCTCATCAGATGAAGTTACCTCAGAGGGTTTCATGTTGATTGTGGAATGTACCGAGTTGTTATATCTATCTAAAAGTTCTGGAAGAATATTAAGCCATTTATAATTACCTTGGAGGGTAAATTGTATATACATATGATTTTTTAGGGTTTTGTTGAATCTTTCAACAATAGAGGCCTTGAGATCACTGTAACTCGAGTAATGTTGTATTGACTGGCTTTTAATAAATTGTTGTAACACAGAATTATAGAATTCTTTGCCATTATCTGTTTGCAAATAGCGCGGTGATCTTCCACTCTGATTGATGACTGTCCTGAAGGCTTCTGTAACACATTTTCCAGTCTTGGATTTGAGTGACACAGCCCAGGCAAATTTTGAAAATGTATCTATGACAGTGAGTAGATACTTGTAGCCCTTGTTGATCTTGTCTAAGTTTTTCAGCTGTCCACTTGCCATCTCAACCAAGTCACACTGCCATAAATCATCTATGCCTTTTGTAACCACTGGCAGTCTCTTATAATTATGTCTGGCTTGTCTGTGTAATTCATCAACAATAATTTGTCTAGACATAGTATGTAAACAAGAATATTGCAACTATAGGATGTTCAGCAGCTGATACTACAGGATTTTCTAAATATAATTTGTCTCCTATTTATATATTAAATTCCAGAGAGCCATCATCTTCAGCATAAGATGTTTCTAATGTATTGGGGTCTGTAAAATCCTCTAACTCTACGCTGGTGATTTTTGCTTTGTTATCAGCATTTGTTATAGATAAGGTAGGGTAGTGGTGTGCCTGTGGTTGTAGCTAATATTTGATCTTGATTGGTCTCAGTGTGCCCCCAACAAAAAACTGGAAATAAAATTGTGCAAGGGCAGCATATATATTTTGCCACCTGGTGTAAATGGTGAATCATATTCTTTGTTGGGGATACTGTACAATTCAAGAATTACTGTATGTTTGGGATTCTCGATTAGGCCAGTTATTGCTCTTTCTGCTGTAAGCAATCTACCTGTTACAGATTCAAGATGCTCATTGATAGTCCTAACAATCTCATCGTGCCCTGGCTTGATCCTTATGTCCACAGCAAGTTTTTTGTATTGTTGCACAATCTCTTGAAACTGTGTGGCAAAAACAGAAAGAGCATTTGCTTGGTTGGATTCCATGCTTCCTAGCTGTTGCTTGATGTTGGCTACAATTTGCTGTAAATTTTCAACAACTGCCAATTTTGAATTTTGAGCTGTAAGATCATGGACTTGTCTTCTGATATCCTCAAACAAGGCATGCAATTCATTAATATGTTGATTAGTTGGTAGAGTGGCCACTGTCTGAGTAAGTTGTTTGATCTCTGTCTGGATATTCTTGATATCTTCTTATTTCAATATGCGATTTACAGCTCTCTTAATATTTTTAAGTTCCTGTGATGTAGGCAGATTTGCTACAGTATTTTGCAAAGATTCAAGTGCCAATTTCACATTATTTAATTCAGAAGCATCAGCCACACTTTGCATAGCATCTTGGAGCAGGGTTATGTCTGCCTGAGAGGGTGTTGATTGTTGTAAAATTTCAAGTTTTGTTTGGATATCATCGATCAAGTGATGAAAATGAGATAGCTCAGATTCAGTGTTGAGGTTTTCAAGTTTTGTGATCTGTTGCTGGACACTGACAAGGGTGTCTACAATACCAGGCAAGCGGGATTCTAGAGATTCTTGTATATTTGTCAGATCACTTTGCACTGCTGCTATTGTACCTTCAAGGTGGGTTATGGTACTCTGAAGTTTTCCAAAATCTTCATATGTTTCAAGTTGCAGCTTGATGTTGGCAACACTCCGAGTTATAGCACTCAAAGCATCAGAAGATGGTAGGTTGTTCATAAAATTTTCAAGTGTCTCAATTTTTTCTTTAACCTCGGCTATGGCATTGCTCAAGGGGTCCAGATTAGGTATCTGTAGTGATTGAATCTGTTCCTTTAGAGTGGAAATCACTAGATCAAAATCTTCTTGTGATTTTATGCTTTTGACAATTGTTTGGAGCTGTGTCTGGACATTATTAATCTGCTCTTCCAATTGTTGTTTCAATTGCTCAGAGTTGGTGGCCTGGGTCTTAAATTTGGCTTGAAGAGCTGCTACAGCCTCTTCTAAACTTTGAAAATTATCCAATGTAGCCAAATCAGTATATTTCTGAAGCAGCAATTTGAGTTCTGAGTCAATTTTAAGAAGAGGGTCCATGCATTGTGATTGTAAATTTGTAATTTCTAGTTGAAGACTGGCATTGAGTGTGGTTTGTAAAGCTTGTAAATCACTTCTTAATTTCTTGACTCTGACATCAAGCATCAGAATCTCATCACTGTGATCTTCATGCCTTGTATGGCCAAATATATCATTAGGCATTTTTGTTTTAGTGGTTATTTATTATTGAATATCTGATTCTTAATTCTATAAAAAAAGGTATAAGCTTGTCATATGATCCAGGGACCTCAATATATAAGCAGTCACCAGCAGAAACAGTATATACAGTGCCAGAAATTATGTTTGAGTGCTTAAATCTATAAATATTTCTCCCCACTGAAACCTTGACATTACCCTCAGGGGTTGTAATAAATTGCAATTGACCACCTACAGGTAATTGGTAATGATTTAAATTATTGTTAAATATGTACAATGTTTTACCTGTTTCATCATCAACATCTGTAAGTATGCTGTTCAGATGAATAATTAACAAAGCACTTAGTTTAGATATCATATCAGAAGAGGGTTGTGGTGTTGGCAGGTCCATAATAGCCTGTTTTTTGAACCCAAATAAATTCATAGGCATGTTTATTTATTTCAAATCATGCTCTGTAATTGGGCATTGATTACCACTTTTCAAATCACAATGACCCCATGGTAGAGTATGTATGCCACATGACAAAATACATCTCTTATCATCATGTGGGTCGAGAGCCACTTTTCTTATAATATTTGTAGTCAACAAGTGATCCTCACTCTGAATTCTGCATTCTGATGTTCTTATTAAACTCTGGGTTTTGAGACAATTTTTATAATCTTTAAATTGGAGCTCTTTGTCCACAGTTACTCTGCCAATGCCCTTGGCGTTTTTGACAACAGCACCACCACATGCTTCAAAACTGTACATCTTGGCCCTTAACCCAGCAAATGCCACAATAACATCACCAAGTGTCTCATCTTTTAACTTGCCAGGCACCGTTTTGTTGTGGGGCTGAATCTTTGAATGTTCACTGGTATCAAAATATTCAAGCAATGCAGGCTGTGACATATCTTGATAAACATCTTCTGTCTGAATATCAAGAATAAAGCTATCTGTGTCCATGTACATCAGTTTTACACGATCATCATAAATAGGCTTGAGCACATCATAATAGAGCTCCAGCATGTGTAATTTGGCCAATTCCAATATCACAGCCCCTACATAAATAGGCTTATCAAACTTAATCTTTGTTTTTCATGTTGAAGAGTGCCATATTTTCATCATAAATTCTTCTGTAGTTGAAATTAGGCTTTGCAATCAATTTTTTGCTCCGGCTGGGGTCAGTAATTAATTTAACATCACTATGTTTTCTGACATTTTCTATGGTTTTGCCATACACTGAATTTACCATCAATTTAAACAGGGTCTTATCAAATTGACTTATTGCAGATGTTCGAAGCTCTGTGTTTGTATCAATATATGGCTTCAACCATCTTGAGTGCCTGAACCTTAAGACTTTGCCAACTTTGGTCACTTGAACACCATGATGCATCAGGAACTGGAGGTTTTTGTAATATATGATATAACCCTGTTTTGGCTCTAGAGTCATCATTAGCTTCTTCTGTTTAGAGCCAGGTGAACACTTAACCTCAGGAATTGGGGGCAGATCAGAAAATGTGTTGTGTAAATCATCAGGAATTGTCAGATCAACTTCTAAGAACAGGCCATAGTCACTGTCATCAAAATCCTGAAGATCTTCAATATTGAAATCTTCAACCCACTCAAGCCCTGCATTTGGCAGTTTATACATCATAGCATAACCATACAGGCTGTTGGCATCTACATACAATATATAATTTGATGGCAGGGCTGGATCATAATCATTAATATATTTGTTGTTGGCTCTGGCATATCTCTGAGAACATTGCACCATGCCTCCTCTTATACATTGCTCCTAAACAGATATATGTCTTGATCTTGGATCAGATCCAATTGCATTTTAGTGTTTAAAAACATTGCAGACCATGCTAGGCCTGGAGCACTGTAGAAATACATTGGATCCAGTTTATAATTTTCCATCGATGATTTTCTAAATGCCTGAAGTATATCAGCCAAGAGAGTCACATCAAGTTTTAAATATGCCTTATGATAATCACCAAATATCTGGCATTTTAAATTGTTCCACATCAACTGGGCATGGTGATAATCTTCATCAGTGATTCCAGATGCTCTGAGTTTACTGTAGAACTCTTGTTATGGTGGCAGAGAACACTCATAAAATTTAGAAAAATCTGTAACATAGTCATATGGGTATACACCCTTCCGCCTAATTAATTTCAGGTCCTGATTTGGAAACAAAGCACATGTGATTTTGAATTGATCATCAGATAATTGACTGGCCAGTGTAGCCAGGCTAGCAGACAGAATTCTGTAGGAATCAAGAAATCTTAAGTGAATAGGAACACCATTAACTTTAATTATTTTGCTAACAGCAATATATTTCTCATTATTTTCTGCTAAAATATTTAAATTCTGCTTGTTAAACCCCTTGTACCTGATCAGATGATGAAAATCATAATTGGATGCACCATGGCAATATATAGGGACAAAAGTTGGTCTCTGGATCTTAATATTACAGCTATTACACAGGGTCATTAAGAATTTACCATCTGTATGGGAATGGTGATGTACGTTGATATTTGTATCTGAAAATTCAGAATCACATACCGGGCATTTTTCTGCATTGTTGAAATCTTCAATCTGATCCTTTCTTAAAGGCAACATGGGTTTTGATTTTAATAAGACATTAGATGCTATGTCATGGCACTCATTTTCTATTCTATGTGCAAATTCTTTGATGGTATTTGCTCCCATGTATAAATATTCTTTACTAACAACACCATCCTGTACAACAACATAATAAAAACTAGAAGGTTCATGTAACTGGTATGATGTAATTGAAGATTCATCAGGATCTGGGCTGCAGAATGCAAGAGGTTTGAGGTTTGATTTAAAATCACAGACTATACATGCTGGGTGTTCCAACAAGGCTTCAAATTTTTTGAATTTGGCATTTTCACTTGGATTAGGCATCACCATATGAACAGGTTTATGATTGCCACAGTATTTCAGATGCTCAATTAACTTGTTTTTAGCAATTTCTGCATTCACTTCACTAATCCCATTTATTATTTTTTTTACCATCAAATACAGTCAAACATCTTCTACACAACTTGAATATTGTGTTAGATTTGTCTAGTTGTTTTCTGATTAAAGCTTCAAGACTGTGTATCAGAGTGTAATGGTGTGTGCCATCCTCTTCAATTAAGAGCAGATCAATCGGAACAGCAGAATCAAATACAGTCAAACATCTTCTACACAACTTGAATATTGTATTAGATTTGTCTAGTTGTTTTCTGATTAAAGCTTCAAGACTGTGTATCAGAGTGTAATGGTGTGTGCCATCCTCTTCAATTAAGAGCAGATCAATCGGAACAGCAGAATCATCATCAAGTGTACTGATTCTGAGAGGTGCTATCAAGCAATTGCCACGGCCAGTAGAACAAATAAATACATTAATAGATAATTGTTTACCATTGATATCCCTGGCCTTTTTTCAAATTTGTCAATATTCTGAACAGACATTGGATATTCTAAGCCCTCCATAGCTTCCTCAAAATTGTGTTCATATTGTTTATAATAAGTTATTCTTTGAGGATTCCTTAAAACTGGATACAAAGCAGCTAAAATACACCACAGAAAACATTTCTCATCGTTATTTTCTATGTTAACCACGGCTCTTTTGTTTTTAATATTGGCAGGTAAAGGCAGATATGTAGATCCTTGTAGTGGGCTGAATTCAGAAATATTAACATAGAGCTTGTGTGGAGATCCGCATAGGCTCCATCCTGACTCTTTTGCAGCAAATTCAGAGTGTTTAATATTCAATTGCTCTATCAATCTGCTTATTATTTTGTCTAAATTTGCATTTGAATATACAGCCACAGTTTCTGTTATGTGGGGCTGTGTAAATGTTGTGCCATTTGGTTTCTTATATTGTTTAAACAATTTGAGGGACAGCTTATAAGAGCCATTTTGTGCATTTAGAATTGCCTGCACATCAGAATTTATACTGTTCAAAAAATTCTTTATGTCACATTTTTGCTCTAATACAAACCGGTAATCCCTAAGTTGGCCAGCAAAACTGCTTTGGATGGGTTCATAGCGTGGCTGCTTTGCCGCTCTAGCATTAACAGGTGTTTCATGCTTCCTTTTCAGACCAGATGTGGATGGTTGTGGGGGCAATGTTGATGATTGTGCAGAACAAGTACCCTTATGTTTATATGTGAAATATTCCATGCTATATTTTCTATGGCATTTAGGGCATATTTTAGTGGGAGTTTTGCATTTATCTGGATTACAATTCTTTTGGTGCTTAGCCCAATTGGGGCTGGATATATTCTTATTGCATTGATTACAATATTTTTGATTTAGCATTTTTGTTGTTTATTATATAAAATTTCTTGGGATTCAAATCAAAACTCTATGCTTAATAAAAAATATCAGTTGGGTTCAGCAGTGTGCTTTGTATATTTAGTATATATAATTAGTATCTTAATATTTTTGGCTTTGTTGTTGGTTTATTATATAAAATTTCTTGGGGTTCAAATCAAAACTCTGTACTTAATAAACCTATGACAGGTTGTAAAGCTGATAGCCTACATACACAAAGGTAGAATAAGTATTGATCTACTGAAGCACTGACCTATCACAATTGCATGTCTGCACAGGCATGTCGTGGTGTGCATGGAAAGGCAATGACCTAATACCATGTGTCATGTATTGATCTTGTATAACAAACTAGGGCAGATATAAACCCTTTGTTCAATATGTTAGAAAATTCTGTATATTAAATCAAACAAACCTATAATTCAATTTATACAAATCTGCTATATTTTTGTGTTTTTTTAAAAAATAAGAGGAGCACTGCAACAACACATCTGTACTCCTCAGCCACTCTCACAATACTAACTGATATGTGATGCAAAAGCTCTTGCATCATAATTTGTTGCACAACATAATGCAAAAGCTTTTGCATCATAATTTGTTGCATAATATTGGATAATAATTTGTTGTACAACATGATACAATGGCTTAGTTTTAAGTGTAGCCATAACAATATCAAGAAGGGCATATTTTTAACAAGCTTATGGACAACAATCTGGCAGATGTAGCTTTTGTAAGTGTCGGCAAATCAATCTGAGGGGGGTCATACTTTCACAGGAAATTCCCGAGGGCATTTTTACAAAAATCTTGGGTTAGACAGAGTACCACACTTGAGCAATAAGCTCATATGCACATCTTGAGCTAGTTTTAAGTGTAGCCAAATCTGCCTGAGAGGGGCTCATACTTTCTCGAGTATATCCTATATACTTTTACACTACTTTCGTCATCAACAATATTAGTTATCCTAACGGGATGCACAAAATGCTTAACTGAAGTACACAAATTTACATTTATAGCTAATCGTTTTCCTTCTCCATTTCGTACCCTGTTTTCAAACTTTGTTATGTCAGAAATAGCAACAGGGTATTCGATGCCAGTCATAGCATATTCAATCTCGTCTACATATTGTATGTAATGACTAACCCGATATGGATGATTTGAACAATGAACCGGGTGAAGTGCCGCTAAAATGCACCACATAAAACACTTATTGTCAGTGTTTTGAATGTTCAACACAGCTCTCTTATGCTGAATTTCTACCGGAAGTGGAACGTAACTAGAAGCAGAAAAAGGTGTAAATTTGTTTACATAAGCGATTAATCTGTGAGGACGTCTACATAAAGACCAACATGATCCCTTAGCCTCGAATTCATCATGTTTCCTAATCAATTCACTAGTAAGATTAGAATAAAAAACATTCAAATTATCAATATCTGCCAAATAAAGAACTTGGTTTTTCGTTATGTGAAAAAAACATTTCTTGTACCATTGGTTTTCTTATACAGATTAGATCAACATATACTTTTATGGAGTTGTTTTAAAGTTTATTTTTCAAAATATTTATGATAGATGTTTTAATTTCACTCAAGAAACTCGAAATATCACAGCCTGGTTTCGAAGTAAAAAGAAAATCCAGAAGTTGGTTGTTGAATGCAGATCTAATCGGCTTTTGGTCATTAGACATCTTAATTTGTTTGGAAGTAGAAGCTTCAGTTTCAGGATGATCAATTTTTCTTTTTAATGTTCCATGTCCGGTTGATGCAATGTGTTTACTTAAATTAGCAATACTTATTATTTTTCCACATTGAGTACAAGGCTTAGTAGGTAACGAACGATTTATTGTTGAACCTGTTTCGCTACATCTTGCGATGTGTTTGCTAATATTAGTTTTGGAGATGAAGTTCCCACAAATAGCACATTCGATGAACTTGGTAGATGACATTTTTTTTAATATACTTTAAGTAAATAAAAATAAGACGCACAATCAACTCAAAATTCAATAACATTCTATTTACCAAAAAACACTTTTAAACTTATGATAATTGATAGAATGTAACTTTAAAAAAACAATAGTTATAATTATAATATTTTTTCAGCTCTGGTATTTATATATAAATTTTCTCGGGAAAAAATACAAAATTCAATACAAATACAAATTTATACAAATTCAATCTGTGTGAAAAACGACTTGAACCACCTTCAAAATAAAATAATTTTAGCTATTACGATAACATTTTCAGCTATGTTATTTACACAGAATTTCCGGAGACAACAAGTAACATCTGATTTTTACTATAGGATCAATCAGTTGAGTTTGAAGATTTGTAATCTCTGCTTGAATATTTGGATTTAGCGAATTCTATAATATGAGAAAATCTGTTTTCAGTTTCTTTATACGTGCATCTAAACTAGCAATCTCGCTGGAATTATCTGGAACCTCTTGTCGCCTTCTATTACCAAATATATCCATGTTTTTTTTTGTTTTTTAGGTATTTTATATATTAATAAGAGGATGGATTATTCTTATTTCGATAAACAGAGGAATCAATTTGTCATACTCTCCCATTATCTCAGTATACAAAAATTCACCAGCTTCCACATCATAAGACGTATTAGGAAGTAATGTACTATGTTTAATTCTATACAAATTTCGACCTATATGCAAAACTGCCGCATTCGGTGGAGAAACATTTATTTGAATTTTCCCACTAACAGGTAACTTATATGATGATAAGTTATTATTAAATACAAATAAGTGCTTTCCAGTATCCTCGTCAACATGAGACCAAATACTAGTCAAGTGAAGAAGAAGTAACCCTTTCAATTGATGATAAATTTCTCTAAATACATCCATGTTTACTGGAATTGTCTCTACAGGCTAATTATGTTGTTGCTTTTTAAACCCAAAAATATTCATGACGTTTTATTTTATATTAGCTATTTTTTTAATTATATATAAAATATATATTTGTACTCAAGCTGATCGAAATTACTATGAAAAAAATCACTTGATACGGGTCTGCGTAATAACTTGCTGCGTAAACATTGCGCAATAATTTACCTTACGAGCCATCGCAATGTTGCGTACTTTAACTCGTAAGAAATTATGACACTCGTACCAAGTACGACATGAAAAATCACAGATTTGCAATAGTATAAAATCAACAAAAACATCATCAAAATAGGTTTTCCATTGTAGTTAAATTAATAAAAACAATAGGCCTCGTACCAAGTATTACTTTGAACTCCCAAAATATATGTACTTATAAAAAACTAGAAAAACACACAGGTGTCCGTCAAGTAGACCGGAAGTAGACCGGAAGTAGACCGGAAGTAAACCGGAAGTAGGCCGGAAGTAGACCGGAAGTAAATTTGTGTAGGTGTGCGTGGGTGTGCGTGGGTGTAGGTTTTACGTACTTTAACTAGAAATAAATTACGACACTCGTACGAAGCACGAAATGAAAAATCACTGATTTGCAATAGTATAAAATCGACAAAAATATCGTCAATATAGGTTTACCATTGTGCTTAAATTAATAAAAATAATAGGCCTCGTACCAAGTATGGCTTAAAAAAGTACTTATCCCTCTACTGAAACTTGTTGCGATATATTTCCAACAATTGGATTCCATAAAAACTTATCAAAGAAATATAAAAGCTGATTATTATGAAAAATCAAATAAAAATCCTTACAATCTATATATGTAGAAATGGATGTATGTGTGTATATGTGTGTGTTTGTTCCGGCATAACTCTCGAACGCCTTTAGCAATTTCAACCAAACTTGTTACACATATCACTTGCAATCTGGAAATAATTACTGGTGGGGGTAAGACACCCCTAGCACCCCTAGGCGTGGTTGGAAGGGGTGACATTTAAAAATAATCGAGAACCACCGATATTAAATTCAGCACAAACAGACATCCGTGACTCTATGCAATCCGCACAACGATAGTGTTTTTCGGGTTGTCTAACATTCAGGCTGTGTTGCAAATGGAATCCATAGTTTTCGTGACACTTCCAATGTGGTTCAACTTATCGGGATTGGGGGGGGGGGGGTGAGGGAGGGTGAAAAAATGCCACAAATGACCTAGATTAGTGTCGAATCCATAGTTTTCGAAGTAGCTAAGCTAATTGGTGACATTCACGATCACATTTAAAATTAGTTACATTTTACACTATAGTTAGAATTCATTATTTTTCTGTCTAATACAATATTGGGATAAATAAATACCCGGAAAACGCCGGGTAATCAGCTAGTACTTAAATATAACACACTGTATGAAAGTAATTATTACTGAATATTAAGAATTAAAAGAACAATTTTAAAATCACTTATGTGTATATAAGTGTGGGGGGGGTGTCTGTGTGTGTGTGTGCTCTTGTTAAAAATTACTTTAACCTTACAAACCTTTCGGGCAAACTATACCGTTAGGGTAAGCTCAAACACGGCCAATACAGTGGATGCGAATCAGAAAAGGGGCTACAGAATAAATGTATGCAATACAGTTTGTTAGAGAAAAAGATTCTTGAATTTGTTTCTCGAAATTTTGTACTATTATTTAGGCACTTTCAAATGTTATGTTTCAGTGGTAGTCTCCCTTACAAGACTTTATGTTGTCAACTGTATGGGGGGACACGGTGGCCTACATTTGTATATTAGAATCTTTTGATACCAAAAAACAAGTTATTTACATTAATAATAGACATTACTGTCAAAAGTATTTATTAATACTTTTGAGTGAAGACACACTTTGGACGCCTCTTGTGTGTACGAAACAAAGCGAACTGGTTGAAATAAAGTGACTCGATTTACATAAGACGAGCGGGGAAGGAGAACGACAATGAAGATATATTACTACATAAGTAAACCTAAGATAATGTAAATAATATAAAAAATAAGGTTAGGTACTGGATAATGATGATAAGGAAGAGATAGAATATACGACAGGAGAGACATAAGAATTAAAAATAAGAATTAGCGTAAGAGGGGTAGTATGTGATAATCTACGATATAAATAAACTTTGGATAGATAATAAAGTGAGGTGAAGGCGAACTGCTACAAGGTACGTATCACGATTTAAAAAAAATCTAATATGATGGATATGGTGATTCCAAGATGACAATCTGCAATGATGGGGAGGAGTATTACTACTTGTGTACGAGCTTAACCTAGCTTGTTGAAATGATGTGATTTGGTTAAGCAATCTCCCAAAAGTCAGAAAATAAAACTAACTAAAGTCATATGATGTCGTCATAATAGTAATATATAATAAATAATATTCATTACAAATGTGTGTGTGTGTGGATAACAAGAGATAGACGGAAAAAGAGAGAGAGATATCAAGCGAGGGATGGTGTTATGTGGTGAGGTACTGTAATTAATACTAACAAACAATTTTCTCATTCATGGTTATTTATATGTTTCGTAGATTGAGGAACAAACTTTCAGCAAGCCAATATAATCAACGTAGAATCATACAAATAACTTCATAACATATATATATTCATAAATAATTAAAATTATTTCTCAACTGAGATGATATAGAGAAACAGAGAGTAGATATATATAAGAGAAAAAGAAAGAGGAGAGAGGGAGAGAAAGAGAAAGACAGACGGAGAGAGAAAGTACGGAGAGGGAAAGGGAAAAGCATCAAGATGAAAAGGACAAGGAAAGATACATGTAACATATCCAAACAGAAAGATAAACAGAGTGAGACTGTGTGAGACAGAGAGAGAGAGAGAAAAGAAAAACGAAGGAAAAGTGCGAACCGTAGAAATAGATTAAAAGAAAAAATTGAAAGAGAGGCAGAGTGGAAAGGAAAAGACAGAAATAGAGAAGAAAAATGAACATATAGAAAAAGGCAGTGAGGGGAAGTGGAAAGCTGAACTAAAAAAGTGAAAAAGACACCGACAAAAACATAGAAGAGAAAGGGGATTAAAGAGGGAGAAAGGGAGTGAAACAAAGACAAGGGAGAAAGAGTAAAGACAGGAAATAACAGTTATGGCTTTCACATTGGTGGATGTTTCGTGTTAAAGAGAAATCTATGTTAGCTTCCATGTAGTATGGTAAGGTTATAGGTTAGGAGTTCCCAAACGATTTCGTTTCACGGCGCCCTTAGTGTAAGCCTATCTAATACTTACGGTCAGTAAGTGTGATTAGATTGCTTGCCTTAAGTTAAAAATAAACATATTACAAATTCAGAAACATTTTAAGTGTAAAAATTACTAAGTAAGCACATATTTGGAACAATCATATCATTTCGGTGAAAATATTGGAACATTTCCCGGCGCCCCTGCAAGCCATTCACGGTACCACAGTGCGCTGCGGCGCATACTTTGGGAACAACTGTAATCGGTGATAAACCGATAAGTGCCGATTTTTGATAAGTGTTAGTAATGTTGTTAAAAGTTTCGAAACATTCGCTCGACTCCTCATTATTCGTTCTCTTATTGCCCCTTTCGAGTTTTGGTTCTGCAGGAGGCTTTACACTGGCAAGAGTGCCTACATGATCCGTGCGGGTACCAAGGGCGCCCGCAAGGTGGGGGAAGAGGGGGCACTTGCCCCCTGAGGTAATTGGAAAATATCCATGTAATTCGAATAGTGAAATTGTAGGAATATTTCATTGCAAATAATATTGTTTTATTTTAATTTACAGGCTGTAAGATACAGAAATTATCTGCCATGACCAACAAAATAACTAGAGAACATTTTTAACTAGAGACATTAGAATCATGTTAGCTACTGTAACTAGGAGCATGCGGGACGTGAAGGGGAAGGGAGATTTTATAATCCTGATGTTTGAGACTGAATAACATAATAATTTCCTGAAGCGGTGAACATCTCGAATTCTATACACCTCTCTTTCTGCCTCAAGTGATTGTTTTTTTCATTTATAGGATTGAAACTGTTAGTTTCAACAAATATCAGACATTTACAGTGCAGAAAACAGCAAAAATTCATCACTCTTAAATACGATTCGTTGGAATATTTCGACTGTTCGGAATCTGCCTAATCAAGTACCATGAAAGAGAGGACATTAAGTGATCTCTGTTTGATATCTGTGCAAAAAGTACAAAAAGAAAAAGAACTATTCATAAATAAGTTCAAATGTTTCTTGTAAATATGCAAGGCAAATCAGGCTTCTATTTAACTAGCTCACCGGTGCCGTACGAGATATACTTACCTGAGAGGGGGGGGGGGTGCTTACTGGTCCACACTTTTCTCAAGGAACCATTTTGTTATTGAATCACTTCTTCCGTTGTTGATCGATTTGATGTTTCAAGTCCACTTTATGCACAGTATAGCTAATCGGGACTGAACCTACAGTTTAATGTGGGATCCGAACCACTATGTGCCTCTACCACCGGTTATCGAACCTGGGATCCCTTGATTACAAGGCGAAGACACTACCACTGCGCCATCGGTGAGGCTTTCCGTTGTTGATCATATATGTGCAGTTATTTATCAATTATAATAATTACAAAAATTAACATCATAACAATAATAGATAATAACCGATTATTGCTTGAGAGTCATTCCATGCCAAATCAACACAGATATGTGCAATTTTTAACCTGACCATCTCCGATTTTCATGAAATTTGGGGAGTTGAAACTATGCATAGAACTTCGTAACTATGAAAATTTTTAGTCTCGTGTGTCTTGTAATTGTTAAATTATTCAAGGTCAAATTTGCAAAAATTGCCTTTTTTGAGCCCGTTTAGCTATACTAAATGTGATTTAACTCCGACCCTATTTCACCTCCCCGCGACAGGTTAAGTTTGCAGCAGGTTTTATGTATTAAACCGCGCGAGAACGGCGCTCAGCAATTCCCGTGGGAGTTTTGCCTCGACCGCCGAGCTGTTCATATCACAGACATTGAGAAAATCGGCAGTATTGCAGCGGAACTATATTCTGCGCGCACGTTTGGGTCTACATGTGCGAAAAGTTGCTGCAAACTTAACTTGTCGCGGGGCTTAGGAAGCTCAAATAAAGCTTATTGTACAGGGAATTGAACAAGCGTTCCAGTGATATATAACAAGCCTACCTTTGGATAAAAATATAATTTTGTCACGTGACCTTAACTTTGACCTTGAATATCTCAAAACATGTCATCACCAAAAATCGTGAAAAAAATATATTTGGTCCCTCATACCATACTCTAAAACATACCAAAAAATCATTTTGGGACTGCAATGGGATCAGAAGATACAAAATAATATGTGTAACTATGTGACTGATAAAAGCCCCATTATATGAACTATGAAGAGTCAAATGTCCCTTAACACCCCCTACAAAATGTGAAGGAGTTATCCTGGGTATAATTGGTCATGAAAGAAATAGGTTAGGCACTTGGAGATCCCTAGCCATGTGTGTCAAGCGCAGATCCGGTATATTGTTGACCGCCATATTGAATTCAACACAAAAATTTCAAAGGAAAGGGGGTGATGTGATATATCAAATCAGGCTAGAATTTCACGAGAAATGAAGTGACGAAGGATTTTCCAACGTATCTTACGCCAGCAAAAAGTTATACACATATCTTTTACTTACGATATATGCACATTATAATGTTGTCAATGTTTCTGTGAGCACACTCGTTGACGTCTCTCACACTCGCATAGAACATTTGGTAATGTAGCATGTGCAACAACATCGCAAGCAGCAACTATGCCTTCTCTCAGATGGACAATATAAGGACTTTTAGTGCATGCACCATTCTCTTCAAATGTTTCTGAAGGTAAAAGTCCTCCTAAGATGTTAGATCTGGGGAATGTGCAGGCCTTTTAATAGATCCCCGTGTGCCCATCAATCAACCTAGAAAATTACCATGAAGAAATTGCGAAAATGTCTACATAGTGTGGTCACACTCTGTCCTGTTTCAAAACTCTCGAAAAGTGCCATATCCCGTAAGCAAGGGTGAAAAAACCTGTTCACTTAACAAATCCAAGAAGCCCTCACCATTTAAGGTTCCGTTGTTGAATATGGACCAACCATTTTCGTTCACCATACATTATACCACGTCATTAGCTTACCAACAACAACCATTCGACTGAGCAAATCACAGGTATTGCATATTATTTTTATTAACTTCACCGTGAACATAAAAATTAGCCTCGTCACTGAAGAATTTTTCATTCCAAAGGAAGTGTCACGTAATTGTTTGAGATACTTTTCCCAATATTCTTCACTATTCAACTATTTGGTTAATGTAGCTGATTAAAATCATATGCAATGGTGCGTATAAGGGTGTTAAGGGACATTTGACTCTTCATAGTTCATGTAATGGGGCTTTTATCAGTCACATAGTTACACATATTATTTTGTATTTCTGATCCCATTGCAGTCCCAAAATGATTTTTTGGTATGTTTTAGAGTATGGTACGAGGGACCAAATATATTTTTTTTCACGATTTTTGGTGATGACATGTTTTGAGATATTCAAGGTCAAAATTAAGGTCACGTGACAAAATTATATTTTTATCCAAAGGTAGGCTTGTTATATATCACTGGAACGCCTGTTCAATTCCCTGTACAATAAGCTTTTTTTGAGCTTCCTAGGCAATATATTGGCGGAGTTACATCACATTTAGTATAGCTAAGAGTAGTAACGCACCTGCGTTGACGAAGTTTTCTTCGTATAAATTTCGTTAGAACCGGAAGTAGATAAGATAAGAGAGATAAGGAAGTAGATAAGAGATAAGGGGTGGGCGTTTTGAGTGTTAATTGGGGGGAGGGGTAAATATGTGTTATAAGAACGGATGTGTCTAATTGGTTTAGGGGCGTTCGTTATCATGTTAGTTCAGATAGATGGTGTTTGTGTAGGAATAAGGAGATAGATAAGAGAGGACAGGGTTGAACATGTTTTGGTGGGCGTTGTGTGTGATATAGTGGGTTTGAGTGTTATTCGGGGGGGAGGGGTGGAATATGTGTGAGCGGATGTGTCTAATTGGTTTTTAGGGGCGTTGGTTATCAGTTTAGTTGAGATAAATGCTATTTGTGTAGGAACATGTGCTGATTGCGGTTGGGACTGTAAATGCAAAGATAGAGAAAATGTGATACTGTTTTTTGCTGGATGGAGAACGGAAGGAAAGAAAAGAAAAAAGTACGTTTCTCCGAAGAGGTGGATGTGTATGCGATACCGGGGGAGGAGGATCGACGAGGTACGTGGGCACTCGACGCTCTGCGCGAGAGGATGCGCAAGGAACTTCAGGGAGAAGTTATCAGCGAGGAAGAGGAGGGGTAGGTAGGTATATAAAGAGTTCCGTTGTGTTTGAATTTCACTATTCACCAGACATCTTCAGCTGTGTACATCATTGGAGATAGTTGTTACCGGAGGAAGCGATAGAACCGCTATTCGAAGGTAAGTATGATGGGTTTGGTGTCCTGGGTATTGACGTTTTTCGGTGGGGTGATTGGAAAATTATCCCCAGCTGAACCAGTTTCGGATTGTAGTAGTGACATACCTGCTCCTGAAAGTTTACCGGAATCATCGATACGTCCAGGTGGGAGTACGGAAGAGAAATGGTATGAGGGTAGTTGTATTAGCGAAGCAGAATTTCGACGTAGTTGGGAGGAAAAAAATGCCGCCCATCATGTATACGAGAAACTAAAACGCTGCAGAGGAAAACGTATCGATGATGACGGTAAACGTTCAAGGAGGAGGAAACAGAATATTCTGAAGAATGTTGTGTCTAACCCCTTATATGGCTATACGGAGTACTCTCCATGTAAAACAACGTGTCTGGCATACCCTGCTACGATTTCTGGTCTAGGGAAAGTGAAGTCGTCGGTCAAACCAAAATTGTCTGGTGGGAAGAATTGTGAGTTGCTGATTATAGATGCACCTGTAAGATCCCGAGAATCTCTTCTGGTCACATATTACAGCAGGAATGTATCGCGTGAAAGATCTTTGGAATTGGACAATGATGGATTTGCGATCAGTATGTTCTATTCCCGACATCGTACGCACGGATTATGCGAGACACATTTTGTTACAGAAAGAGCTCCCGTGTACAGCCACTTACCGTACTGTGTGTGGTCGGAGAAGGTAGCAGATGATATAGCTGCACACGGGTACCAGGCAGGGCCGTTCATCGTAGTTACGGGGGTTACCTCAACTAACTGTATATGCCAGGAAACAGAGACGGAGTTAAATTCCGAGCATATAAATGTAGATTATCTGCATGTTCCTCCTCAATGTGTTGCCACAAAATATCTGATGGGAGCCGGCGAGAACTTGAGACATTCTGTTTCAGACATCGAGATGGTTCGCTATGAGAATTTGGAGGAGCTAGTTAGTGAGGAAATCCCACGTGTCTACCGAGTAGGGTGGCACAAGTCCTACATGATAGTTGATTACTGTGACGTTTCAACGTTAATGCAGATGTTTCGAAAAAGTTACCGAGACTCTGTATTAACGTTGAACGAGATTTTCAAATGGTTCCACACCGGTATAATGTTAAACGAGTCGATGGGCACGGTAATGGGTGTGAACGGCCATGTTTTGGATCCTGCGGAATTACTGGAGTACGGTAACGATCCGACAATAAGTGGACTAAAAAGAATATTCATTTTTCTTTCCAGCATATACAAATTGGAGGAACAGTTTTCCGGAAGTAGAACCCCACCGACACGGCTGTACCCAGATATCATAGAAGAGACGGACACCTCAGAAATTGACGAAGAGTGAACGGTGAGAAAGCATATTGTTTTTCTGTATTCCGGAGTAGGGTATAATTTCCGAAACTGAGGGTAAAATAAAAAAAGATCGATATTTAAAAATAGTAATAAACGTGTACAGATATATATTTAAAATGAGCTATGAATACAAAGTTAAAAGCGATAGAATATAAAAAAACAGAAAACTCACCGGAGATTCGGTACTTATACCTGTTGAGCTTCTTCTTCTTCCTCTCCGGAAAGTATCTCCACTATCTCCGGTTGGGGGTTATTTCCACCCGAAGATAGTGAAGTAGTAGACTTACCAGAATTCGGTATCAGGGGGGAGGACAGGCGTGCGAAAAATAGAGCAGAACTCGGAGGGGGAATTTGTGGAAGAGATGCAGGTTCGAGAGGTACGGGTTCTGTAGCAAGAGTGTGAGTAGTAGAGGTAGAAGGTTTGGAACGGTCGAAAGGTGACGGAGACGTAGGTATTCGGGACAGAGAGGGTGGGTGGTTTACTGTTGTGGAAGATGAAGAAGTTTGTTTTCGTCTTAAACTCTTCCCTGATACTAGATGCTGGTAACGTCTTACATGTCTTTTTCGGAGAGTATCGAACCTGTAAATAGATAGAAATATTTCGTGAGAAAATTTATATAAATATATAGAACAAATTAGTAATGATTAAAATGTTTAAATTTAGAAGAACGTTTGTAAGTATAGGAAAGTATGTTTCTATATGTGAATCGGGAATTATCAGATACTTTAATCGAAAAATTGTAAATATGCGTGTATAAGAAATTATAATTTGAGAATTCCTGAAAAAATGTATTCCAATATAATAGACGTGTCAAAAATATTGTATTATAAAATATGGTATTTACCCTGTTTGGTGGGTACGGCACTCGTCCAGAATCTGGTTCTGCATATCATGAGTACCGAATTTCCGGTCCAGCTCCTCTTACATCTGGTCCAACTGTCCCCTCATGGCGTATATTTTTTGCTTGAAGAAAGTTCTGTTTTGCTGATTTATCCTGTCATATTTCGCCGATATATTCCTTATCTTTCTGAGAAACGTCTCTTCCGTACCCGTCATCACACCGAATATCTGCTTTAATATGAACTGTGTTTTCATCATGTTGCCTATGGTGAAAAACTTTTCCTGAAAACAAAAAACATATGTCTTACTTTTTGTTTCTTATTTCCAGATGGCATCCCTACCGTTCGAATTTGACCTCCTACACGCGAATGTGAAAAATGAAGCTGAACGTGGAGGTGAGAGAAGGAATCTACGGAGCAAGACCCATGCGAAGCAGGTTGAGAAGCAGATTGCGTGCTTTGTAGATTTTTGCGAGGAGAATGGTTTAACTGGAGAGTTGTTGTAAAATCTGGAAGAGGTGTGCAAGGATATGGAGGTTAGGCTCGACAACCTCGTCAAGCTGTTCACGTACATATTCGAGAAGAAACAAATAAGTCAGGTGTTCGAGGGGTTTATGGAAAATATAAAAAAAGCTACCTATGTACCATCCCACTTCAGCATGAAAGTGTGTTTTGAACTGATGGAAGTTTTCAAAGGTGTGCGGAAGCAGAGAGGTATAGATAAAATGGGGGGTACAGAAGGTGAAATGGAGAAGAGGATGCTCGAGATTTTGAAAAAACGAAAATTGGATACCTAAAAACTAACAATGCTAACACACTAATCATCTTATTCAATTTTCGTTATTTCTATATATATAATGTATATAACTTGACATGTGTGCAGAGTAACACTGTTTTTTCTGATCCATATATGTATTTTGAATAAATGGAAATAATAAACATATATTGAATATATATAAAAAATGATTATGTTAATTATTTACTTGGAATACTTACAAAGTTCTCTCTCTCCATATTCTTGATGGCTTCTATAAGATGTCAGAACAAACACTGTCAGTGTATTCGACAAGTTTCATTTTCCATTCGCAATATCAAAAGGAAATGGGTGGATGTTGATATCTCTGTAAGGAAATGGGTGGATGTTGATATCTCTGTACGGAAGTGGGTGGATAGCGGTATCATATTCTGCTAACGAGAATGAGAAACCATTCGCAGTATGTCACAGAACCCGCTAACACACATAACTCATGGTTAAAGTGAAAAACCGTATACCTTTGTAACCGTAAGTTAATGACCGCTAATAACAGTATATATATATATATATATATTTGTAACCGTAAGTTAATGACCGCTAATAACAGTATATATATATATATATATATATATATATATATATATATATATATACAGGGTGTTTCTAAAGGTCGTTTACAACGCTTGGGAGGTGATTCCTCACACGAAAACAAGCAAAAAGTCTAAGTTCCATTTTTACGACTGAGGCTTCGTTTCCGAGATAGGAGCCTCGCAAAAGGTGACAAAGTGAACGTCACACCTAACTGGGACGAATACTATCACAGATAGAGAGGCGGTTCCAAGGGAATCATAAAGGAATCGTATGTGCTCAGTCCGGAAGTCACTATGAAAAGTTCACTGCACGCATGCGCAATGGAGTCCTCAAAGGAATTGGGGATTTCCAGCAACAACAATGCATGGAAAAGGTATGTAACGCAGCAAGAAGGACCGTGACAATGAGAAATGCGTTCAAGACAACACATCCCGACCTCAAACATCAAAACATGACCACCGAACACAAAATCCGAAAAGTTGAGCACGGTTGCATACCCCAGTTACACGCGAGGAATGAACGAATCATGTCATGTGACATACGAGAGACAGGAGGAGGGAAAGAAAAACACAATATCAGATGATTGTGACAACGTGTATTTTTACACGCGACAACTACGTAATATCCCCCCCCCCCCACACACACACAACAAACAACAAATGCTACAATATCTTACGCACAGACAGTCCGTGCCACTGTACACCAACTGTAGATGTCACTTTCACCACACAAAGGGGGTGGGGAGCAATACCAAAAGTGTTCGCACGCGATCATTGTGACGTAAAAGAGACCAGTTTTGGAAGCGCTGCACAGGCAAGTCTGGCTCTCGTAGTCTACGTTTGACCTTCATGACTGCTGTTCCCGCGAGAGGAGCTCGAAGGGTTGGTTCTCTCCGGCAGTCGTCCCAATCGTGTTGCAGGTGCTGGGATATGATCAGCAGTTCGCTCTAGGTTGTCATACGCATTGAAGAGTACTAGTATGTTGCATTGAAAGAAGTTGACGTGGTGGAGTGGGCAAGTCAAGTATCGCAACAATTGGTCTGTGGTGTTCGTACGGTGATACGGCCAATTTGTGCAGTGTGCCAGTGTTAAACAAAAACAATACTTTGCAGTTCCAGCTCCCTATTACACAGATGGCTGCGTATACGACCCAGCAGCTAGCAGACATGCATCTCATGTATGGGGAGGCACGTGGTAATAGCCGTGAGGCAAGGCGTCTTTATGGAGAACGCTTTCCACATAGACGTTTACCGTCTCACACCTTCTTTCAGGTAGTGGACAGTCGACTGCGTGAAACAGGGTCAGTATTACCACCGCGACAAGAAGTTGGAAGACCCCGAAGTGTACGCACACATCAGTTTGCAGAAGATGTGTTAACAGCGGTCGCAGAACATCCTGGCACCAGTACGCGAGTGCTCGCTCGGGCACGAAACACGTCTCATGTGAATGTTTGGCGAGTGTTGTCAGATGAAGGAATGCACCCTTTTAAACTGCAGAAAGTACAAGAACTGTTACCTCGTGACTTTCGCCCTCGTATGGAGTTTTGCCAATGGTTGTTGCATCAGCTGGACACAAACCCTCACTTCGGGGCAAACGTATTGTGGACAGATGAAGCCATTTTCACCAGGATGGATGTCTTCAATAGTAGAAACAGTCATGTATGGGACTTTGACAACCCACATGCATTTTTTGTGGCCCATCACCAGCACAGGTTTTCAGTGAATGTGTGGTGCGGGATAGTACATGATCATTTAATTGGACCATACATTCTCCCTGTTCGCCTGAATGGTCGCACGTATCATGCATTTCTTAGTGAGGTTCTGCCTGAACTGTTGGAGACCGTACCTTTGGCACTGCGGCAAGAAATGTGGTACCAACACGATGGTGCACCAGCTCATTTCGATCGTAATGTACGACATTTCCTGCATGACGTGTTTCGCAATAGGTTCATTGGTAGGGATGAGCCTGTGTCTTGGCCACCGAGGTCGCCAGATCTCAACCCTCTCGATTTTTTCTTCTGGGGAGAAATGAAAACCCTCGTATACGACACACCTGTCACATCAGCTGAGGACCTCGTTGCTCGCATCAACGTCGCCGCCGCGACGGTAGCAGATACACCTGGCTTGTTTGCTCGTACTCGACAATCCTTGATTCGTCGCTGTCATCTCTGCGTAGAAGTAAACGGCAGACATTTTGAAAACCGTCTGTGATTATTGCCCTCGGCAAATACCAGTGAGAACACTTTTGGTATTGCTCCCCACCCCCTTTGTGTGGTGAAAGTGACATCTTCAGTTGGTGTACAGTGACACGGACTGTCTGTGCGTAAGATATTGTAGCATTTGTTGTTTGTTGTGTGTGTGGGGGGGGGGGGATATTACGCAGTTGTCGCGTGTAAAAATACACGTTGTCACAATCATCTGATATTGTGTTTTTCTTTCCCTCCTCCTGTCTCTCGTATGTCACATGACATGATTCGTTCATTCCTCGCGTGTAACTGGGGTATGCAACCGTGCTCAACTTTTCGGATTTTGTGTTCGGTGGTCATGTTTTGATGTTTGAGGTCGGGATGTGTTGTCTTGAACGCATTTCTCATTGTCACGGTCCTTCTTGCTGCGTTACATACCTTTTCCATGCATTGTTGTTGCTGGAAATCCCCAATTCCTTTGAGGACTCCATTGCGCATGCGTGCAGTGAACTTTTCATAGTGACTTCCGGACTGAGCACATACGATTCCTTTATGATTCCCTTGGAACCGCCTCTCTATCTGTGATAGTATTCGTCCCAGTTAGGTGTGACGTTCACTTTGTCACCTTTTGCGAGGCTCCTATCTCGGAAACGAAGCCTCAGTCGTAAAAATGGACCTTAGACTTTTTGCTTGTTTTCGTGTGAGGAATCACCTCCCAAGCGTTGTAAACGACCTTTAGAAACACCCTGTATATCACACACACACATATTTATTTATTTATTTATTTATTTATTTATACATACTCCCCATAACAGAGCTATTGCTCCACTTACAACGGGGGCTTACAAGTAAATAAACTATGGTACATAATATCCATATACATAAACATAATATTAACATATACATAAACACAAATATAAACATATACAAACACATAAACCAATTGCATATACACAAATAATTAAATGATATTAATGCCTATTTTCAGTTTGTGTTATATTATATTGTATTATAAAATTATATTTAGCATTGATAAAATAACTAAAAATATAAAATTACAATTTTTTTAGACAAAATACTAATTATGAATAAATTGTTTAATGACAGATAAATATCTCTCGTAAGACATAGCAAAATCAATATTAACATTATTTTGTATTAGTACATTATGAGCTTTACATATTTGAACCATTACTGAATTCTGATGTACAATATTTTTAGAATTAACCAAAGAAAATGGCAAATAAGAACGCAACGTTCTAGGTTTAATTGTGAATCCTATCAACTGAAGACAATCTTGAGCATCAATTAAGTTATTTATAAATTTATAAAGTAAAATATGTTTGGCTAGTTCTCTTCTTGATTGTAATGAAGAGAACCCAAATTCAGATAAAATAGTATTATAGGATATTCTTTCTAAATATGAAGATCTTTTAAATTTTTTGTAATATAAATATCTTACGAACTTATTCTGAACATTTTCAATTAAATCACGGTAGCATTGAAAATAAGGATCCCAGATGACACTAACATACTCTAACTTACTTCTTAATATCGAATTGTATATTGAAGCAATAGCTTGAATATTATTAATTTCTCTGGTAGTTCTAAATATAAAGCCTAAAATTCTAAATGCATCCGATACTAATGTTTGTACGTGCTCTCTGTAAGTAAGCCTTGAGTCGAGTAAAAGTCCCAAATCCTTTATAAGTTTAACTCTATTTAAAACTATTCCATTCATAGTATAGTTATGAGTATAAGATAAGTTATGTCTGCTAAACGTAATAGTTCTGCATTTACTTATATTAAAATCTAACCTATTGGTGACACTCCACTGAAAGCAATTGTTTATATCTTTCTGTAATTGCGCTAAATCACTTATATTTGTAATGGATTTAAATATTTTTAGGTCATCAGCATATAGCAGATAATTAGAATTTTTTATAACAGAGGATAAATCATTAATAAATATTATAAAAAGTAAGGGACCCAAGTTTGAGCCTTGCGGAACACCAGATGTAACATTATATAAAGGGGATGATTCAAAATTGTAGGTGACATAGAATTTCCTATTTTTTAAATACGATGCTATTAATTTTAATAATGGAAACGAAAAACCGAAATTTGCTAACTTATATATTAATATATCATGATCTAACTTATCAAAAGCTTTAGCAAAATCTGTATAAATAGTATCAACAGAGTAACCATTGTTAAATGAGTCTGCCAAAAATTGGGTAAATGAGATAAGATTAGTTAAGGTTGATCTTTTGGATATAAAACCATGCTGATGGTGAGTTATATACGGTTTAACATGATAACAAATTCTATTATATAAAATGTGTTCAAAAATTTTTGCTGGTGTTGAAATTAAAGATATAGGCCTATAATTGATGATTTCCTTGGCGTTACCAGATTTTGGTATAGGAGTTACTTTACTTATTTTCCACCTATCGGGGAAAATTTGGGTGGTTATAATCAGATTAAATATGGTGCATAGAGGAAACAATAAGCAATCAGTACATCCTTTAAATATGTAAACGGGTATACTATCTGGACCACTAGCTTTCTTCGATTTCAGTTTTCTAATAGAAGTTTTACATTCAGATTCAGTAATACTATCTAATACTAATGGTTGATTTACTATCATAGGTACTTCACTGGGAATTGAGTAAGTTGGAATAGAATCATTAAAAACGCTCTTAAAGAATTGCGCAAAACCATTAGCTATATCTTTGTTATTGTCAAGTGATACTCCATTATAGGTTAAACTACACTGATTATTAGTTGATTTCTTTTTACCTTTAATATAACTCCAAAAAGACCTAGGATTATTTTTTATGGATTCTTCAGAATTCTTTATGTAAATCTTGTAAGCTTTGGTTATCATAGATTTTGATTTTCTGCGTAATTCAACAAATTTCTTCTGGTTATATTCTGACAATTTACGTCTATGTCTATAATACTCTTTATATTTAAGTAATCTTATAATATCCAGTGTAAACCAAGGCGGGTACGATTTTCTCTTATTACGCTTCCTTATGGGTACATTATTACCAATAATTTTATCTAAAATTTCATAAAAGTAGTCCAATGCTACGTTGGGATTCTTAAATAATGTTAAAGGATGCCAATCAGTTTGATTAAGATTTCTATATATATTGAAAAAATCGGCATTACGGTAATCATATGTATAAATAGAACTTGACTTAACATTATGAATAGTTTTGTCATAAAAGCGGTGGACTTGAAGTAATAAGGGAGGATGATGAGCATCAGAGCTTAGAAGAGGGAAGGAGTTATGATTAACCACGACATTGTTAGACAAGTTGGTCAGTACCAAATCCAACGTTTTTCCGTTGTTATTTTTTACATTATTTATACTTTGTAATTCCAGTAAACTTAAAAATCTAAATAATGTTAAGGAAAGAGGACAACCATTTTCTAAGTCGTAATTAGAATCTACAATTTCTGGAATATTAAAATCTCCTACAATAATCAAACCACAAGAATGTATATTACATAGCTCTTCCATTCTGGTAAAAAACATATTGTAAATTTGTAATTTAGTATTAGGTGGGAAATAAACTGAAACCACTATAATGGAAGAAACACTAGTTATTATCTTAACACAAACAATCTGAATATTTTCTATAGTTATTTCAATGTTCTTGGTCCTCAGAGTACTCTTTACTGCAATTAATGCGCCACCACCTCTTCTATGTAACCGATCTTGCCTAAATACAGCATAGCGAGTATCAATAAATTCACAGTTGTTAATAACATTGGAAAGCCAAGTTTCTGTAAAAACAATTACATCATAGTTTTCATTTAGAATACTTAGATATACATCATTAAGCTTAGTATTAATACCTCTTACATTTTGATAGTATAAATTCAATTCATTATGTGACTCATTATAATCCATGACTCAACTCACCATGATTACATAATATTTTGTATATCTGTTTCAGTTTTTATTACAAAAACTTGCCTGTCATTTGGGGTCTTTCTTAAACGAATAGAACCAGAATTATCAATCCAAAGATAGGCATAGTTTTTTTCTCTTTGTAATTTCCTAGCTTGGCCGAAAATAGTTTTTCTATATGGAGTAAGGCTATGATTAATATATATTGGCTGATTATTCGTAAACCCCAGATGATTTGTATTTAAATATGTCAGAGTATATACATATATATATATTACATATACATATACACCTTGACCTTGACCCTGACCTTGACATTGACCTTGACCTTGAGATGACCTTGACCTTGACCTTGACCTTGAGATGATCATGACCTTGACCTTGACCTTGAAATGACCTTGAAACTTCAAACCCGGATATCTCGGTAACCGGAAGTGCTAGACCGGAAATAACACCATATTCGGATTCTACGCCTCGAGATCTATCGATTGAACAACTTGACCTTGAAATCACCTTCAAACTTCAAACCCGGATATCTCGGTAACCGAAAATGCTAGACCGGAAATGACACCATATTCGTATTCTACGCCTCAAGCACGATAAATAGATAGACTCAATTATTTCGAGGTCGTTCACAAATCGACCGGGAGAATGCGTGATTGTGTTATCGTGCCTAGTTAGAAGATTGCGAATTATCTCGAGGAAGTGCAAAACCAACCGGAAGCGAATGTGCTATCGTGTCTACATATAAAACCACGTTGTTCCCTACACTAAACAGTCTCAGTGATACGATCGTCGTGGAACCATGGACTGGCAGTTATCCGGTGATGAGTTGCTTGCGCTATTTCGTGATGGGTATTTCAAAACACCCAAACAGCTCCAGGAAGTTTTGTTACATATCGCGCAAAAGATCATTTTGGGAGAGACGATCACCTTAGTAGAGGAGTATGAACGGATGCTGCAAACTGTGACAACGACCGTACCAGAGCTCTCCGGGGAAGAATGGACGTCTTCGAAGGGGACTGCTTCTTCCGAATCGCATCAAGGCGCATCCGACCCTCTTTCACCACCAGAAATGGCAGGGGATGGTGTAGCCGATCCCGGACTTTTTGGAGAAGGAGGTGGTGTACCCCCAAATACCCCGGAACCTGTACCAGGACCTTCATGGAGGCCTGATCCAACGCCTTCGATCGAGAATGTGCCTGACCCTACATCTGAGTCTTCTGGAGGTAAGAAGAGTAGGAAAAGGAAGCATGTGCCTTGGGTGGACCAAGCTATTGGTAACATTATATTCCACAATATACAAGAACGTAGTTATCCAAAATTCCGTGCTAAAGGACAACGTGAAGAATTTAGTTTTTCCAAGCAACCCGAAAATGTAGACCCCCAGACCTGGATACGTGAGGGTGTGGAAAATTTACTGCTTTATGTGAAAAAAGGTGCCAAGGATAGTGATCAGATCGGTCTCACACTTTCTAATGTATCCGATGTGACAGTGAAAGATATTTATGTGGGATGGCATAGATGTGATCAGTTGAAACCTGATATGGTTTGGGATATTCTGTCTAAAATACTTCAGAGTGCTAAGACCTTTCACTTTACAGACCGTTTAATATTAAAAGCTGACCACGTTAACATACCGGTTGGTGGTGGTGGTGGTAAACGTGTGTATTGTCTCCCGAATCACATGGCTTCAACAGTGAAAAGAAGTGTTGTACGTGTGCGAAATAGAGATAAGCCTTTATGTTTGGTTGAAGCTCTGATTATAGGGAAGGCACATGCAGATCGAGATCCTGCCTATAATTCCTACAGAGCCGGTTTCAAACTGCAAAAACCTGTGTTTGACCTGATGATTAAAGCTGGTGTGAATCTGACAGCCGATGCATGTATCGGAAGTGGGATACCTGAACTCAGAAAATTCCAACAATACCTTAGCGATTATAAGATAATTGTGTACAACAGTCTTCGAGATCCTAAAGACATACTCTTTGAGGGGCAAGTACAAAATGTGTCTAAATGCATCTACCTCTTGTATGATGACGTTCAGCAACATTTTGATGTTATTGTTAATCGTGTTGGGGCATTTGCAGCAACGCAGGAATGTCGCGGGTGTAATGAGTTGATATTTGGTAAACCACACAGTCACGCTTGTAAACATATATGCTCTATGTGCCGTGCCACACCACCATGTGTACCCCAATCTAACACCTCCATCACGTGTAAGGTGTGCCATAGAATATTCAAAGATCGTGGATGTTTCACTAGGCATATGTCTACATCGTTTCGAAATGGTACAGTGTGTAGTGAAATTCAGCAGTGTCCAAAATGTTACAGAATCGTATTCACAAGTAACAGACATGAAAAGAAACATGACTGCAATGCAAAATACTGTAAAACGTGCAAAAAGGTAAAACCGATCAACCATCACAGTTACATACCAATTCCGAACCCCCAACAAAGGTCCAAATTTTTGTTGATATTTTACGATTTTGAATGTTACACTGATGTCCCTTATACAGAAAAAAACAATTCTTTTCTTCATGTTCCAAATCTGATCGTGATCCAAACAGCCTGTCATGCATGTTATTTACAAGAAGATTTATCAATACCTTGTCGAGTTTGCGGAATACGTCAATATGTATTTTGGGATGACCCAGTCGATACATTTTTATCGTACCTGGAACTGCAACACAAATTCAATAACGTCACTATTTGTGCACACAATGCACGTGGATATGACTCAACATTTCTCTTACGCAGAATGTTGGAAAAAGGAATGGCACCTAGAATTGTTTTGAATGGAACGAAAATCATGAGCATGAAGTATCAGAATCTACATTTCATCGATAGTTTAAACTACGTTCAATCAAACCTTGCTGGATTTTCCAAACTCTTCGGCTTACCGATGCAGAAAGGATATTATCCACATTTGTGGAATACCTACGAACATCGAAATTACGTAGGAGAAATGCCACCGCCTTCAGCATACGGATATGATCACATGAAATCTGTGGAAGATCAAACTAAATTTATGCTATGGTACGAAAACGAACGCAAGAACAATGTTCCTTTCAACAACAAAGAACAGCTGTTGGAATATTGCATTAAGGACGTGACACTATTGAGGCAGGGTTGTTTAAAATTAAGACAGAATTTTATGGATATTAGCAAAATAGACATCTTCCAAAAGTGTATTACAATAGCATCCGTATGTTCATTAATCTACAGACAGCAGTTCATGCCTAGTGAGAGCATTGGTATAATCCCCCAAGGAGGTTACCACCATGCCGACATAACGTCGAAGGCTGCATTGAAATGGTTAACATATGTCGAGGAGCAAAACAATTTCGCAATCATCCACGGTGGGAGAACCCGTGAGAAATATGTGTTGGGTGCACGCTTCAAAGTAGACGGTTTCCGTGAAGAGACACAAACCTGTTACGAGTTTTTCGGGTGCTGGTTTCATGGCTGTCCACGATGTATATCCACAAACCGGTGTGTATATCCGGAGTTTGACAGAGAAGCGGGAGAAGAGGATGGTAGCAACCAGCAGGAGAATACCCAAAACAACAATTATGTCGACCGTGTGAACACGGCAGCATTTCGATATGAAACAACATGTCGTAAAATCAGTGCTCTTCAGTCTGAAGGATATAATATGTGGTAACTATGTGGGAGTGTGACTTTTAAGAAAATATTGGACGCTGACCCACAACTTGATAAATACTTGTCATCACATCCAGTTGTGCAGTGTACACCTCTAAACCCTCGTGATGTATTATATGGTGGTAGAGTGGAGACTGTGAGAACTTATTATAAAATCAAGGAGGGTGAACAGCTGAAATACTATGATTTCACCAGTCTCTACCCCTATGTTTACAAATACTGTGTATACCCAATAGGACACCCTACCATATTCCTTGAAGATTCCATGCCTTCTGTACCGGAGATATTAGCCATGGAAGGTTTTATAAAATGTAAAGTCCTCCCACCTCAAACACTTCTTCACCCTGTATTACCCACAAAAATGAACAAGAAACTCATGTTTGTTTTGTGCAAGGAATGTGGATTACAATTAAAATGTGAAGGTACCTGTCAACATTCTGTAGAACAACGTGCACTTTCAGGAACGTGGGTGATAGCGGAAATACGTAAAGCATGTTCTCTTGGTTATACCATACTATCGGTATCTGAAGTATGGAAATATGAAACAGCTGTGTATGACCCTGCCACAAAAACGGGGGGGCTGTTTACGGGGTATGTGAACACCTTCCTGAAAATAAAACAGGAAGCAAGTGGATGGCCGATGTGGTGTAAGACGCAAAAGAATAAAGAAACCTAAATTCAGCAATATTTTGAGAGGGAGGGGATTTTGCTGGATGAAAATAACATTGAGGTGAACCCCGGTAAACGCACTCTCGCAAAACTGTGCCTGAATTCTTTGTGGGGAAAGTTCAGCCAACGGGAAAACCTCTCACAAACTACAATCATCACTGAATCTAAGGATTTCCTTGATAAGATAACCGATCCGAACATTATTATTGGTGGAGTTATATTTATCAACCAGGACACGGTAGTGGTAAACTGGAAATATGTCACCGAGGCTGCTCCACAAAATGACAAGGTGAGTGTTCCCATCGGTGCATTCACAACCTGCCATGCACGTCTTAAATTATACGAACTTCTGGAAAAGTTAGGCGATAGAGTGTGCTACTGTGACACAGATTCTGTAATCTACATTGATAACCCTTCGATGGAATACCACCCACAATTAGGTGATGCGCTTGGTGAACTGACTGATGAACTAACGGAGTTTGGTTCGGATGCGGTGTGTGAAGAATTTGTCTCAACAGGGCCAAAATGTTACAGTTTGAAAATATGTAAACCTTTTTCTGAACCTGAATATATTTGCAAAGTAAAAGGTATCACGCTGAACGTGTCAAGTTTGACATTGGTGAATTTTCAAACAATGTGTGATATGGTTAAAGATGGAAAAGATGAAGTTGTTGTGGAGAATATTTTCCGAATTAGACGAACAAAAGAATTCCAGGTCATCAGTTCATTGGAAACACGTCTGTATCAACCTGTCTTGGTGAAACGATGTTTTGATGATAAATACCTCTCGTATCCTTTTGGATTCTGTATGAAGTAAATATATTTCTTGTACATACAATTATTGTAAATCTGATTCTGTATAAAATGCCTGTGTTCATTGTGTATAAAGTAAAGTCTTGAACATATATTATAAATGTGCTTATTTGATTCTGAATAAAATATATATTATGTTAACAGAATGAATACCTATCATTTTCCCACAGAACTCTCAGAGCACAAAACCCGTAAAGTAATTTGTGTAACATAATGTTTCCGAAACTCGTTCATCCTTTTACAATGATGGTCTGTGGAGCATCAGGAAGTGGTAAAACCACCTTCGTAACAAACCTTGTTGTTTCTATTGTTCATCTTGTTGAAGGGCCTATTAAAAAAATAGTACGATCAGGAAAACAGTATTCCGAAAAAATGTATGACGTAGATTTTCATAAGGGTATTGTTAATTGGGAATCGTGGAATGGTAAAACTCCGACTCTTATAATTCTGGATGATCTTATGATGGTTGCTCAAGGAGAAAAAGTTGCTGATCTTTTCACAAAGGGTAGTCACCACAAAAATATCTCGGTGGTCTTCATAACGCAAAATCTTTTTCATCAGGGTAAAAATTGCAGGGATATTTCTCTGAACGTGAAACATTTTGTTATATTTAAAAATCCACGTGATATGAACCAATTTACTGTTTTTGCACGGCAACTCCACTCACATCGTATGAAGGAACTCGAAAAAGTATATATAGATGCAACAAAAGAACCTTTCAGTTATTTGTATATTGATCTCTCCCAGTCAACACCGGATCCTCTACGTTATCAGACAGATATTTTTAACGAGAATTACTCGACAGCATATCTTCCTCAGGAATGCTTGAAACATCGAGATGAAGAAAACGAGGAAGAGACGTACCAGTTCACATTCTAAACATGATATTTCCTTCAAGAAACATTCACCCTTTTTACACGTGCTGAAAAATTCTCCATCGAAAGTTCGTAAATCGTTATTGAAGACCGCACCTAAAAAGACAATTCGTTTCATCAGTGAATGCTGTTTCAATGTTTTAAAAGGTAACGTAAAACTTAAACCGTCTGCAAAACGCCGTTTGGCACCTTACAAGACAGTTTTACGTAATCTTGTAAAACCTAAAGTGAATATCGAAAAACGGAGAAACATTCTAGTTCAGAAAGGAGGATTTTTACCTTTGCTTCTGGGTTCATTGCTATCGAGTCTTCTAGGAACCCTTATTCCACATTAAAATGTCATTCGTTTATAAGAAAATGGTTGTTCTGTCGCCAGAACAGCTAGAACGCATTCGAAACACCGAATCGTCTGCGAGTCTGAAATTATCTATTCTGGATAAAAGAATGAACGATATTATGAAAATGAAGGATATATCTGACGATCAAAAATGGCGTCTGTACAGAAAGGAACTGGACGAGTATTTATGGTTGAGTAGAAAATCAAAGGAACCATTACGAATTCCCATCGTTCAAGATAACAACGATTCAACTGTTTCGCCAGATTCATCGTATTTCCCTCCAAACCTGGCAGAAACATTGCCGCACAATACGCGACAGGAATTACGGGATATCATCGACGAATATCAATCCACAGCGCAACGTCTAATAGACGGGCGTCGGGAAACAGAACTTCCGAAACCTAGGACGTTGACATATTCGACATCATCGTCAACGGAAATTCCTGGGCCCTCTCACAGCCAGCAGCAACCCAAGAAAAAGAAGAAGAAGAAGAAGGCGGGTGTTCGCGTTTCCAGAAAAACTAAACCCTTCCTGAGAACACCCGATGCATACAAACTCGTTCCTTTAAGGAGAAGTCGAAGACGCAGAGATCTATCATGGGAGTCCCTAAATTGAAGCACAATAAAATTCTCTCGAAAATATATTACGATCCGAAACATGGTGCGTCATTTTCATCCGTGGATCGTTTATGGAAAGCGGTAAGAGATAAAAATATATCACGTGATGAGGTGAAAAAATGGTTGATGCATCAGGAAACATATACACTCCACAAAGGTGCCCGAAAAAGGTTCCCGCGAAATCACTATAATGTGTGGAACATTGACATGCTCTGGGAAGCCGATCTTAACGATATGACATCAATACGGAAACACAACGACGGCTTCAAATACCTTCTGACGGTTATCGACGTATTTTCAAGGTATGCCTTTGCATTACCTCTGAAAAATAAAACTAGCAATTCGGTAACCGAAGCTTTCAAGAACATTTTCGAGCAGAGTAAAAGGAAGCCTGTCACGCTGCAAACTGATCAGGGAACAGAATTCACAAATTCCACATTTCAGACGTTTCTAAAGAAAGAACAGATACAATTCTCTACTGCCTCTAATCACCCCGTCAAAGCTAGTGTAGTGGAACGTTTTAACAGAACGTTAAAGGAGCGAATGTGGAAATATTTCACCTCGAAACAGACAAGACGTTACATAGATATTCTACCACGACTTCTCGATGGCTACAATAACACTATCCATAGTTCTATAGGAATGGCTCCTCGAGACGTAAACGAGACAAACGTTTATGCAGTGTGGAAACATCTTAACAGATATAACGATCATATTTCACACCCAGCTTCAGATTTGAATGTGGGGGATATGGTACGAATTTCGGTTGTTAAAGGACATTTCGAAAAGGGTTACGAACAGTCGTGGTCTCGAGAAGTCTTCAAAATTCATGCCATCGTTCAACGTACACCTGTGCCAGTTTATGTATTGGACGATTTAAATGGTGAACCTGTAAAAGGAACATTCTACAAGGAGGAAGTTCAGAAAGTTTATTCAGATCCTAACGAAGAGTATAAAATCGATAAAATTTTGAAAACACGCGGTAAAGGTAGAAATTTGGAATATCTCGTTCGCTGGCTCGGTTACCCACCCAGTTTTGACTCATGGATCAAGGCATCTTCGGTAAAACAGCTATCGAACGGATAAATTACATATTTATATCAAAACATGCACCTTCCACGTTTCAGTGAGTTTTTTTAACTCGGTGAGAATGGATGACGATTTCTACGTCTACCTCCCGTCATCTGCATCGCAAAAATATTTTCCAGACAACACGCTGACCCATTTCACAGTAAAACTTGCAAGACGTATCGATCTGATTCCCGAATTATGGGAAGTCGGATTAGCAGAATTACACCATTCAACTCTATACGATAATGTTCTGGAGACCGATTTCGGATCGGTGACTTTTCCTGTTCGAACATACGCAAATGCGAAAGATTTGATTACCACGATTGCAGATTCGCTTCCCGATGATCAATAAATACGAAAAACCATTCTTAAGGAATTCTGGCATTTTCTAATCGAGCCGCAATGGGGTTCACCTGGATCATCCATTTCCACGGACAACACACTCTACATCAACGAACAGCCGTTCTATTTTCCTGCAGCAAATTATACGGTGGAGGATCTTATCTCTTTTTTTAAAAACTAGTCCTGCCAATGTAGCTGTGCCTACTCATCTTCGATTCTACTTTAAAGAAGCATTGGTTAAATATCTGAATGAGATGGGTCTTTCGCACCCCGAATCGGACGGTCCTGTGGACAATACAGTGACACCAATCGACGTAACGGACGATTATGCTAAATTTCGGTACGATATATTGAAATCTATCTATTCTACACACATAACATCTAATAACACTGTGGATAAAAATCCTTTTATATTTATATATTCGGATATTGTAAAACAGCAATTGGTTGGTGAAGAAATGTTACGACTTCTACGTCTTGCTCGAAAACCATGTTTTGAAATCGATACACCCTGTATAGTACCAGTAGCCCATCACACATTCGATCCAATTCATTACGTTCCTCTGGATAAAGGTTCTTTTGAAACGGTAGAAATCGCCTTGAATGATAGAAAAGGAAATTTTATACCTTTAAGAAGCAGCTCCGTTCCCACAATTGCTGTTCTACATTTCCGTAGAAAACGAAAACCTTTTTAAAAAACAACAGAACATCATTTATTTCAGTCTATGTCGAAAACCAGATGAATCATCATGTATTCACAAGTCGATTATTATACTCACCAAATACATGGAGGAATCGGACCCATTTTTCGTTCTAATAGAATCCAGAAAGGGAGAGGTCTGGGTTCTCTTTTTGCAGGACTTTTTAGAATGGTGAAACCTCTTCTCTGGAGTGGCGCAAAAGCAATCGGCAGAGAAGCTTTAAAAACCGGTGCTAATATCATCACCGATATGGCGACAACGCAGCAAACTCCGAAAACCATTGTACGTCAAAGAATACGCGAGGCAGGTCTAAATCTTAAAACTAAAACGCAACAGAAAATCGATTCTCTGGCAGGATCGGGTATAAGAATGAGATCAACAAGAAAAAATACTCATTCGATGTCACCCGTACCTCAACACTTCGAAAGAAAGGTGGTACATCTGCAAAACGTCGACAAACCCGCAAACGAGGAAATAAACAGAAAAACACCGTCAAAGATATTTTTGGGTAATAATGGAGAATAACGCTTGCATGATATCACAACTGGATCTGTTCCAGAAAAAACCTATCCAGCAGAATGTTGAAAAAACATACACCGTTACCTACAAACCGATTGTTTCCATCGATAATGAAAACGTAATTCTGTTTGTGATACCTGCAACGGGAACAGATTTCCTCGATCTCTCATCTTGCTATCTAGGTATGGAACTTGAAATGGTCAATCAAGATGGGAGTCGCATGAGTGCTTCTCCAACCGACAATGCAACCACAAAAAACTGCGGAGTCATAAATTATCTTCAGAATACTATGTTTTCGCAATGTAACGTTATGATCAATAGCATATCTGTAACATCTGCTGATAACAATTATGCATATAAATCAATCCTCGAAGTGATCACCAATTACGGTTCCGATGCTGCCAACACACATCTCACGAACGCCTTGTATTACTTGGACACACCAGGACAGCAAAATAAAATTAATGCTGCAAACAAGGGTTTTACTACCAGAAAAGATTTTTTCCAATACATTCCGACAACCGGAAATCCTACAGAAGTAACATCCACAGTGAAAGTTATGGGAAGACTCCACATTGATTTCTTCAATCAACCTAAATACCTCGTCAACGGTGTCGAAGTACGTATCGAACTTATTAAGGCACGTGATTCCTTTTACATTTGGGGTGATCAAGATTCACCTACCGTAAAAGTAAAAATATTAAAGGCAGTTCTCGAAATAAATCATGTCATTCCTACTCCTACCACAAGTTTGGCTATAGATAAAGCACTTTCTTACGCTCCAGCTCACTTCCCTTTCACGAGAAGCATCATTAAAGCTTACTCTTACGTTACCGGGACACAGCAGATTTCCATCGATAATGTTTTCCAAGGTCCTTTCCCGAACGTTGTACTACTTGCTATGGTGTCCACTTCCAGTTATCTCGGTAGTGCCAATACAAACCCGTTTGACTTTAGAAGTTTTAATCTATCTTCTTTCCAGCTTGTTAAGAATGGAGAACTCATACCGCACGAACCTTTGAGGATAACAGCAGAAGGAAATGGTGGTTTGGTGACACGTGCCTATCAGACACTCTTTTCGGGTACAGGTATCCACCACGGTAATTTCGGTCATCAGATCACCAGGCAAATGTTCCAAAATGGATCATTTTTTCTGATTTTCGACATTACATCAGATTTTTCAGGGAACGATACACACACCAGTCTTCAGGAACAAGGTACCTTAGGAGTGGAGATGCAGTTTTCTCCTCAACTACCCGAAAATATAACCTGTCTTATTTATGCCGAATTCGACGCTGCAGTGGATATAACAAAAAATAGAGATATCATCGTTCACTAGTGTAGTGTTTATAAATTGCATGTACTCCTGTTATCAGCTCGCAGTGGGCTCGGTACAGTCGCGAAGGAAACATCGGAGCTGTGATGGAAAAAACTGACGACCCGTTTTTTGAAGATTGAATATCGGAATAGCGACTTTTCGAAAACATTATTCCAGAAAACTCGTACACCTTGGTTTCACGCTTTGGACGACGGTCTCATCCAAGTGACTAAAAAACAGGGATATTATCATCAACGATGAATACGTCGCAGATCAGACACGTCCTCACTCGCAACTGCGCATCCAAAAAAATCTTTTGTGGTGTTTACCCCAGAGACCTTCTACCTAGAGCGTTCTGCACCCCTGCCTTGATAATTGCAAACACAGACACTTCCGATTCCCAGGGAACGCACTGGGTTGCATTCTATTTCGATAAGAACAATGTGGCCGAATATTTTGATTCATACGGTTTCCATCCGCATTACCAAGAATTTGTAACATTCTTGAATCGACATTCCTCTGTCTGGACTTACAACAATACCCCCTTACAAGGGATATCTGCCACAACGTGCGGACATTACTGCTGCGTATATGCTTATTACAAAGCACGTAACATCACAACCAAGGATTTTATACAAACCTTTCCACCAGTCATCGATAAAGATGAATATATTCGACAACGTTTCCATGACATCTTCAAACGTTTACCGAACTGCAAGTGTCCTAGAGGAACCCAAGTGTGTCGTTCTATCCAAGCAGTACGGGAGTGTACGTAACACGCATGTATAAAACATCTGTGCATTGATGTATCTTGTTCAGTGTCTCCTGGGAAGTTCTAGTGACAACATCATGGAACCTGTTATGAACGTTCCTGTGAACAAACACGAAAAGCTCGTGGAACGTATGACTCGCAAGACCCGCAAACGTCTCCTCCCACTCGAGATCGAGACAACTAATCTCAGCAACAAAAAATCACCCGACAAAGAAATGGATGTGACAACGGAGAGCGATCAAGAAAAAATACCAGACGCAATCAACTTGCCTCAAGACAGCAACGAATGTTCGAAACTACATAACGTGGATGCCTGCACGGATCTTTATCTTGCAAACATATACTTTCTGAACAGTGAAAAAACCAAGTATGTGGCAATAGGTTTCAAGAAAGACTCCCCTTACAACCTTGTGTGGGAATTTTCGCAGCAGGGAAGATCGCCCGTATATATGGATTTGGCACAAATTCGTGAACTGTATACTATACAATCTGATCTGCTAACTTACGTCGATACAGGTCGACGATTCAATTATTGGGTTACCGGAAATATTACCATCAATGGAGTAAACTTTTTTGGAAAACGTTGTATTTCTATGTATCGTCATTCTTCACCGGATGCATTCATTTTTACTCCCGATGAACTGCACATATTCCTATGTAAACTGCTGAAACCTTTGAAAAAATTAATGAAGGAACGTTATCAGAAAATACAACCCTACGTGGAGGGTTATGTACATAATATCATGAAGAACATGTATTCGGACAAAAAGGAACCACCCGAACATCTGCTGAATCCTTTCTACATTCTCTGGTACAATGAACTGATGACCGAAATATATCTCGTCAACGATCGGGGTCACACACTGACATTGTAAATCAACTGTTACTTACCATGCATCCATTTATTTGTATTGTACACTAGAAATTGTAAACCTTTCTATAAATTTTGTAAACTAGAAATTGTTGTAAACCTTTCTCTATAAATAAAACATTTTAAATATTAAACGTCTTTTATTTGTTATATTATTACAATAAAAATCATACATTTTCCAGGTATTTTCAACTGCACAGGTTTTCCTCGGGTTTCTACATCGAGTATGGTCTCTGCATTTTTTCCCCATCACATGTATACTGTTCAATTTAGGACATTCAAGATCTTCCATGTTCTGTACAAATACATTCCTGAGTCCTTTTTCCCCGATGCACTTTTCCACAAGTACCAATTTTTTCGTTCCTTTAACATACACTGTTCCTTGTGGAAGTACAGAATATAAAAGATCACCTAATTTCTCATAGGGGACCCAACCGTTTTCCCAGTCAAGTCCGTGTTTGAAGTCCCGCAGCCAGTAATTTGTACGGCGGTACTTTTCACTCACTAAATGTAGACCGTACGGGGGTTTCACCAAAAAGTCAAATGTACATTCAAAAGGATATTTCAATACTCCCACTTCTTTCCACACAATTCACCATCTCTCCCTCGAAGACCCTGAACATCCAGAAAACACACACCCATAGTTCAACAGGTAAACACTGTGATTGTGTCTTCAATGCTGCCTCGGCATATGGCACACTTATCCAATTGAGAAGAACAAACTCCGCAGGATACAAAATGGCTGCACGGAAGAATTACAACACTGCAGGGTTTTTCAAAACATACCTTGCACATAAACACAGAATCCACACTTGGGGGGTCTTCCTTCACTGATTCTGGACAGTCACAGTATCTGCAACTTTTCGAATCACGATGTAACGCTGCAACACTTTGTATGTATTTGCAGCTTGGTATCGACTTGTAATGTTCTATTATCGGACAATCTTTACATGTCCATTCGCACACTGTGTACGAACAATGGAAACAGGTCACTCTATCACTAAATCCTGAATAATAAAAACCTGCAGTAACTAATTCTTCTGGAGTCTGCCGTATTCCTATCGGCCACCTTTTATAAGTTTGGTATCTATTATTCACTGACACATAATCGATAGTATATCGGCCGTTACGGAACACCCGAGTATGGTAACTGAACACTCTCATATGTCATCCAATGAAAAACAATCTGATACTGTGGGTGACGGTGTTGCAGGTTCTAGCGGTGATAGACATTGATCCAGGTCACAATCGAGATCGTCAGGAAACAACTGTCGACAGATATCTGGTGAACAACTCACTCGGAAACAGGGGTGTCCTGCTAATTTACTCAACAAAGTACGATTGCATGCAGAACACCATACAGATTTTTTCTTCTCCAGCAGAACAAGCCACTCTTTCACTCTACCCTTCAAAGCTTCATGGACACTATGCTCATCCTTCCTGTGGCTCAGTTCGCACATACATTTGTGGCTCGGGAATCCTGCTTCTTCGTCCACTCTTCTTTTCCTCTCGTCTATCTTCCTCAGCGTCTCGCAATATTGGTGAACGCCGTTTCCAGAATCGTCGAACGTGTAACAACCGCACCAGGGAGTTTCACGTACCCCTACGTACATGAACGGGAAATAACCCAACAGGCGGTTCAGTGCTGTCACGGTCCAGGTCACCGCAAGAACGGACAATTTCCCAGAACTCTTCGTAACTGTATTCGTAAAAATTCAGTCCTCCACTCAACAATCCTGTACCACACTCGTCCATTCTCTCACACACCGATCACGCCTCGACCCACTATTTATACCTTCTCCCATCTACGTCATTTCCTCCAAAAGGCAACGCCCCAAACATGTTCATTCCTGTCCTCCATTCATAAGCATGTTCGAGCAGGTTCCAGCATGTTCTGCTCGGCAAATTGTGCCAACCATCGAAATTACAAATAACCAACTCCCATCAATCACCTCAACACCCCACACCCTATTCCAATAACAGTATATCGGAAATCAATACACATTTTCAAATCTTTCACACAATTTCTCAATAAAAACATTCAAGACTTTAATCACGTGACACGTTTGTGAAATCTACTCCCAAACCCATGACGTCATCATCAATAAATCAATCATTGAATCACGTGACCTAATTCGGAAATCACCGATATTCTTCTGAGTTGGCAACACTGCTCTTCTCTTCCCAATTGGCAACACTATTCACACTCTATTCTGCTCCTCTCAATCCATTTTTTGGGAAATCAATATATACACATTCCATTTTCACATCTTTCACAAAAAATTTAAATAACAACATATACCCCGAACTCGGAATCGAACCCTGGACCATTCACTTTAAACACTAACGCTTTAACAACTCACCTATTCAAATCTATACAAATTTAGAGGAAATACATCCCAGTTGGAAACACTACTCTTTTTATTCACATTTGGCAACACTGATCACAATTCACACACAATTATTCTCCTCTCGATCCATTTATCTTATCATTTCCGCCCAGACCAATTAACAAACACAAACCCCCACCCCTTATCTCTTATCTACTTCCTTATCTCTCTTATCTTATCTACTTCCGGTTCTAACGAAATTTATACGAAGAAAACTTCGTCAACGCCGGTACGTTACTACTCTAAGCGGGCTCAAAAAAGGCAATTTATGCTAAATTTGACCTTGAATAATTTAACAATTACAAGACGCACGAAACTAAAAATTTTTATACTTACTAAGTTCCATGCATAATTTCAATTCCCCAAATTTCATGAAAATAGGAGATGGTCAGGTCAAAGGCTGTTTTGATTTCGCATGGAATGACTCTTGACTGAATGTAATTTTTTTTTTCAAATTTTATAAAAAAATCTCGGTTGAAAATTCGAAAAAATAGAGGTTGTGGGCCTGACAGCCCACATGTAAGTTATTTTACTCCTAAGTACTTGAGATCGACATCCCTTTCTACGCAGAATTACAGGGATAAAACATTTGTGTAAGACTACCAAAAATTCTCCCTCCCTATATTATTTCCTTTGATTTTACGAAATTGCCCATTGATGGGAAAGAGACAAATTATCCCTTACAGCATAATAAAAAGGAAGTTAATGTTCACGGTTATACTCTACAATGGTCGTGTGACAACATTTACTCGGCCCTGCTTGCCATGAGATTTAATTGCCAAGCATGCACCATGAAACTCCCCCACCTGTAAGAGAATATATGATTAAAACACAAATGAATTCATTAATTACGTTATCACGTAAGGTATTGTATTCAAATTAATCACAAATGACAATACTGATGTTTATTGCAGAAGAACAAACTGCACTATGACAATCTTATATAGTAAATCTGGCCGACCAGTTCCAATGGTCGTTTTCTTATCATTATGCATTTATATTGTGCCATAATCACCAGATTGAGTTTACAACAGATACTGTAAATTGCTCAAAGTATTTTAATGCGAAGCAACAGGATAGCTATAAATTTGAAAGTCTGTGCATAATAAGCATTAACACATTTTACTCTTAACATCTTTTAATGTAGACAATATCGTTAGATTATTCAGGTAAATATATTCGTAATTGAAAAATTTATTCCCGAGATTTGTTACGTCACTCCTATGTAGAAACGAATGCTTCCTTTCATTCATATGGGACCAAGCATACGCGTAGTTAACCACGTGAAAACAATTTCCACCCAACTGCTGGTTAAATACTTGCTTTACGTCTACAAACATTATTCACTCAAGAAAATAACATCACCATATTTATGTATCCGTAGTTATGTGCACGCACACATTTTCTCTCACTGTTATTTATTTAAGTGTGCCAAAAATCTCCAATACTTTACTACCACCTTCGTGGGGATTTAAATGCATGTAGTTCCACTACAATAAGGTTCATGATTAAATATTGCTAGACGACATTTACCTTTCAAGTTGAGGTAAACTTTGTGGCGAGCACGCGATGTCTAATTCAATAGTTTGCGATCATACGAAAATCGCTACAACGTTCATAATGCTTTCCACTCATTCCACTCTTACCTGTTAAAACAGCCTACCTGATGAGCCAAGAAAGGGTCATACTTTTTCACTTCCAAAGGCACGAACTCATCTCTTCATTCCATGAAGAATGCAAGGCACACTGGTTTAGAGCATTGAACGAGTCCAGAATCGATGCACTCTTCTAGGCGATATCGCTCGGCCTTTCAACGACATTCATGCACAATCGCATCCATTTTTTTCAGCTCCTTCTCCCCCTCCTCTTTTTACTACCCAAAATTTTACCTTCGTTAACAACCAAACTGGCTATTACTTTATAACACCATTGCATGTGTTAAGGATCTATTCAATAATCAAAGTTAACATTTCTTTAAGATCAACTCGAACCTTATAGTAATAAATCGCCAAACGGCGTACTATTTTATGTACCTTTCCGCGGTACTCTTTTTTCTCCTTTTTCTTCTCCCTTCCCACCTAATGTAACCGCGAACAGTAAGCCATGCAGGAAGGCTAATATCCAGGTGAACGAACCCCGTTTTAAAAACCTTTTGTCGAAATAGATCGGATTACAGCCCTGAACAATAATTACAATAATGAATGCTTTTTAGATTATTCAATGTGCACAGTGTTGCCGCTAGAGGGAACTAAAAACAACAATTTTACTACCTATGTGTGAACTTCCCAAAATATTAGACTGCACATGTTGTTTCCATCGGCCGCACACTTATGCATGGAATCACACACCAAACGTGCACATTTCAACACCTTCCGGTGAACTTTCTAATTATCATGTCGGGGCCAATGACAGAATCGTCATAATATCAGATAGAAAATACCATTTTTCAAGAACAATTAGGGTCCAAACGAATTCTCAACGAGCAAATCCCTAGAAACAAAAGTTGTTCATCCTGATGTCCTCTACACGCTTGAAAGTTCGTCGGTGTTGTGCGGTGACACCCTACGTAACGTAGAAAGTCTACACATTTTATTTCTATTGTTACATTGGGTGACAATGAATTTTTATCGTGTTAGCATGAACCATCCTAATTTATGTATATGAATACATTGTAAGTTTTTATAAGGTATTCTTAGTTAAAAAAAGCGTATTTTATATATAGATATATAATTATAATTGTTTTTATTTATTGATTGAGTTGGTGTTTAAGTCCATTTCATGCACAGTAAGGCTAATTTCGACTGAACCTAGAGTTTAAAGTGAGATCCAAACCACTACGTGCCTCCAACGGGTATCGAACCCGGGACCCCTTGATTACAAGGTGACGACGCTCGCCATCGGGGAGGCCATAATTATAATTGTACACAATGACCTGCCCAGAGCTAGTATCCCTATTTTGTCGGATTTCCATAATAATAAGAATTTTAACACGTTAAGCGCCATGTGTATAAATGTGATAAACAAATTAAGTTTACCACCAGACCGCGTGCATCAAAATGATACACGGTGCAAGTCCGTTTTCCAGGCCCTGTATCACTTATGCACTAATAACAGGGATATGAATGCTGATTTAGTTTCCTCTGGCCCTACAGCAAGGATATATAACAATGGTCCGGTAATTTTCAATACAGGTGGCAGGAGTGCATGTTGGGAATCTCTGCATTTTGGTCATTTGTTTAGCGTTGTGTAGCAGTTCTTGACGTTTTGCCTTTGCTGTTTTGTAGCTAGAAGTTTGTTTTATGAAGAGAAGTGGCAAATCCCGATAACATACAACGATGGATCTAGACTGAAGAAAACGCCAGCAGTGAACCTAGTGATCTGGATGCTCTTAGTGAAAAAGACACAAATAATGCCTCAAGTAATTCAAGCTTTGTCTAAAGGATGGTTACACGTGGCACGTCAAAGTGGAAAACAAACAGACCCTGAATATGAAGAGATGTCTGCAAGAGTAGTTATGGAGATAATGGCTCCATTATTGTATACGGGTAGAACATTGTATACTGACATTTTTTATACTAGCGTTTCTCTGGCTCAAGAACATTGAGAAAGTTCGGAAAAAGAAATCTGAAAGCAGTTGTGCAAGCGGGATTGAAAAAGGGTGAAATGAGAGCTTCGGAAAGCAACAGAAAAATTGTTGTTGGAAAATGGAGAGACAAAAGAGACGTGTTTTTTCCTTACAACTAAAGATGTTCCAAAAATGATGGAGGTGGCGAACAAACGGGGAATAACCAGAAAACCATCAACAATTTTGGAATATAATGCAGAAAAATCGTTTATTGATGTATCAGATCAGATGGCATCTTATTCAACAACAATAAGAAGGGGTGTGAAGCGGTATAGGAAAGTTGTATTTGAACTACTTACCAACACAGCGGTTTCAAATGCCACATTTTCAAGAAGATAACAGGAAGCGTTGAACAAATAACAAACTTCCGTGAAAATTTGGCACTTTCGTTGATTTATGGCATCACACAAAACCAAACCAATGATCTGAGAAGTTCTCCTGGACGTACACATGTATTAAATGAAACTGAAAGTAAAAGAGGACGCTGTTCTGCATGCTACAAGATGTTTGCTGAAACTAATGGCAAGCATATGCAGCAAGAGATTCAAAGCAAGTTACAACAAACTGTGCTGGCTGTGTGGAGGAGAAATTCATGTGTTTGGACTCCTTCTTTCTAAAGCACGTGGCTACACCAAGGTTCTGAACTTAAACATATTTATGATATTATTTTGTAAGTTTGAAATTTGACAGGTGATTTTATCATTATTTTGCACTGTTTATAAAAGCAATACTTTTCCCACAACCATACATGTAAACTCTATATATTTTACATTGAATTTAGATAATCTATTGCTATCAGTAGACTACTATAAAATACCAGTATATACTGTTTATTACATTTTGTATAATTTTGATGCACATGGCCTCACAAAGTTCTAATAACAAAAAATTATTTCAGGGGACCGCGTGTATAAATATTATACACACTAATATTTGTCTCAAAAAACACATAGCTCTGGACAATAAATTTGTGAAATGGGTCTGGCGCTTAATGTGTTATAAATGAAGGGAAGAATATGGAAAATATACAAGGTGACACAAAAGAACGGGAACTTTTGAAAAGCGTAGCTGGCAACACTGCGTAGTTGGCAGCACTGCATAACGGTATATTGCGCAACAGACAATCTTGCCGTTTAGTAATGATGGATCAGTGGAACGTTCAACATCGTTCTTTCGCCATAAAAGTGTTTTACAAAAACAATGATTAGTTTGCAAGATGCACAGGGGGCGTTCAGGCGTTTTTTTCAGTGTAGTGCGTCATGGTAGTATTCCATCGAAAAACGCGATAAAAACGTGGATAAAAAAACTTTGAAGAGACTGGATCGGCTGTGAAAAAGAAACCAACAGGACGACAGCGAAATGCTCGTACTCCACAAAATATCGAGGCTGTGCGTGATGCAGTCTCACACAGCCTACGGCGTTCAGTTCGGAAGCAAGTAGCTGCGGTCGGTTTGTCTATATAGAGTGTGTGTTCGCCGAATTCTCCGCCAAGATTTGAAATTTCATCCATACAAGATGCAGATCGTGCAACAAAATCCATCACCAGTTGCATTTGAAATTCTGTGAACAAATTTTGACTAAGATAAACGAGGACAGTGACTTTCTGGAGAAGCTGGAGAAGATGAGGTCCACTTTCATCTGACAGGCTATGTAAACAAGCAGAACTATCTTGAACACGTCTCGGCCAAGAACAAGGATGAATTGAAGCAACGAATGAAAGACGAAATTCGTGTCATCCAACCTGACATGTTGCAGCGATCAATGAGGGACCTAATCCTAAATGGCAGATTGCAAGACTGCAGAGCTAACGAAGACTCCATCTCAAGGACGTAATTTTACAAAGTGATACTGTGGATTACTGTATCTTAAATGGCAAGTTTTAACAGTTCAATTTCTGTCAATATATGTTTTTTACCTGATTTATCTGGTGTCTGGTGGGTTTCTCAAAAGTTCCCGTTTTTCTCTGTCACCCTGTAGAACTGACTCTTTACAGTAATATGAATGAAGCACCTTTAAATATTAACTGAAAAGTAAAGGGATGCTGTCAATTTAACTGAAAGGAAAAATAATAACTACAATAAACTTAGAAAATGATTTATTGCAGAATGCAAATAATTACGTTATTAATTAAGTCAAGCGAGAACACCGGAGCCATGCGTCGGATGCAAGTTGTGTCCGTGTTTGTGCACGATGGCGTTGAACCCGTTGTGCTTGTCTGCGTAGTAGTTGACAGTGCGGGTGCTGCCATCTGGCTCCACGAGGCTGTACTCTCCCTTCACGACGTCACCATCACGTACTTCATGTTGGCTCTTGTGATCGCCAGTGTGGTGGTCGCTCACTGAGTACTTGAACTCGTATTTTGGGTACGCCTGAAAGAATATTAATAGCATAAGCCATTGGAGATATTTCCTGGAATGCAGTAGAGGGCTTAATATATTATTCAAGGGTACTACTGTAATGATGATGATTATATCCTCCCGTTCTTTATATTTAACAGTCTTTTCCATGAAGCACACAGATATCTTTTGGATATTCGTGTCGAAATTCTGGATATCCATAGAATATCCAGGAATGTCCACTAAATATCCATTGGATATCCCATGGATATCCATATGTTTGTCCAGGAGACAGCCATAGGATATCCAGGAAGGATATGATTTAAACATTCTCTGAATATTCTGGTTATGTTTTGAACATTTTGTATATCATATTTGGATACGTTTTGCAGTCTCTGTGGATCATATTTGGACATGTTCTGGACATCCGTGGATCTGATCTGGACATTTGTGAATATTCTATGGATATCGCTTGGAGATTTGTGCTGTATGAGTTCATCTTGATATGCTTGTCAATTTCTTCTGTATAAAACTAAATGTAACATTAATTTTGGATAAAACTGTTTATTTCTTTACGTGTGTTTTTATGATAGGATTAAATTTATGTACAAAATCTTCATAATGTAGAGACACATTACCACACCATGTAGTTTCGTAGCAATTTGAAGCCATGTAAAGGAATGCGTGTTTGATAATTCAGCATGGAAATATGATAAAAAATACAACTTTCTTGCACGCCATCAACATAAAATACGATATTAACACATAGAATGTACTAAGAGAATATCCTCAATTGTCTTAGCTTATTTTTTTCAGTGGATTGGTGAATATTCACAGTTAGGCTATTTGGCAATAAGCCCTGCTTCATCTAAATATATTTTAAAAAGTGTACAATTATTCATTTTGATAACGTTTATAGTTGTAAGGATGTTAAGGCATAATGTCACAATGACTTACATAATAATCTACGTGTTCCACTGGGAAATGTACAGCTCTGCAGACAGCGACAATGCAGACGAGGAACAAAATCTAAAACAAAATTTAAAACATTGCATGGATAATTTTTTTAGTTTCATTATACAGACAATTATTTTCATGTAACAACTGTGTCGCCTTCAAACTACCCTGGTGGCAAATAATGATCAACACTTATCTCCTAGGTTTTCGACCAATTGATCAACGAGAAAATAAGTTTTCAAGTGCTAACATTACAATTATTGAACTTTCAAATTCTATTAGGGTTTTTATCAGTCCATCACTGTTGTTACAGTTTACTTATAAAATTGTTATAACTTATAATGATAGTTACAGCACAGACAAATGCATTACATTTGTCTGTGGTTACAGTAATGGTACATGTTTAAATTTCAAACACAATCTGCTTGAATACCTCGCTTCAATCCGACGCTCCTAGTTTTGTAAGACATCTGATATTGCAACAAAAGAACATGAACAATATCACCTTTATACACATTGGCGTATGCAGAGGGGAGCTGAAGAGGCTACAGTTCATCCCAAAATTTGAGAACATCTTTTATTTCACCAAATGAAAGCAGTAAAGGACTTGAAAAAAAAAGTGGGTTTTCAAATCAATTCCAGAATCAAATTTCAGATATGTGGAATAGGAGGTTGCAAGTTCTGATCCCGGTGTGGGCACAAGTTTTCTTTGTGAGTGTCCCTTCATCAATTTTATCATATCATCTCATCCTTATTTTCACGATTAGCCAAAAAGTGGTAGAAAGGCGAAGCTACATATGCCAAATCAAATCAGAACTGCTGAAATCGGCCAAATAATTTAAATAGGTGCTTGGTGTTTTAATGAAATCAGTGCTCTAAGTGGGGGAGATGGCTTATCCCCAGCTAGGAAAGAATACGCAAGGCATCCACCTAGCTCTCCTATTGTCCCCGTTATAAAGTATAAAACCATCTACTGAGCTAATTTCAAAACTAACGAAAACATTCCCAGTACTTTACGATTTCCACTTCGAACACTAGATGAAGTGATAATGAAAGAATATACTATAGCTGCAATAACATACACTAATGCAAAAATATCCTCACCATTAATTAATAACATCTGTTATAAAATAATGCTTCTTTTTAATCTTCCATTATATTTACAGTAGATGTTACTCTGCAGAAATACTGTTGTATTAATGATTCTCTGCAAGCAGTAACAAATGTATTCAATATACTGCGTAGTAACGCTTCAACAATACATAGACATAAATAATGTTCATTTCTAACTTTTTCGTCAAAAACTATTTTGCGATAAATGAACTTTATTGTAAGAAGAGCCAGTACTTAAGACAGGGATCAAGTTGAATATTAACGAAGTGGTAACTGGGAGAACAGCATTTACAACAAGCATGAGGAAAAGGTACCAAATTCATTAAAGTATGCGACAAATTATATTCTCCCCCGTTCGTAGAAATACAGTTCGTATCTCAGCAAGACATGGTCTCACAGTAATCTCCACAGTAATGAATTACAGTTTACTTTAAAACCGAACTGATCTGCATTTATAGCACGTGTTTCTTGATTATTGCTCATGTTTCTTGATTATGGGACATGCTTCTTGATGTTAGACAATTTTCAAATTCAATTTATAATACTTACACGTTACAAAGTTACATGATAGCTAATACTTACTGCGAATGCCTTCATTGTTGATTTCTTTCAATGCAACTGATGCTGCTATTGCAAACAAATCTTCCTTTTTATACTGTGAAAGGATGGTGTTACTTTCACTAAATTAACACCATATGTTACCAGGCACATATTAAGGAAGGCATGTGGAAAGGCATGGCTAAATTCGGTAAAGATTGGAATGTAATGAATCATTTAATTGATCTTGTGATGGAGATGATATTGGCTCTATCCTTCCGCGGTGTAAAAGATAACAATAGAAGAGAGCAGGGTTAACAATCAGATTGTTTTTGTTGAAGAAACAAGAGAAATTTGGCTATTGTTTTTTCCTCTCGTATCCAAGTTTTTATTACGTTCAGTTTAGCCATCCGTAAACATCAGGCAGTTCATAAAATCGCTTGCAGGTTAAGTTGGAGCGTATGCCTATGGCAGAAAAGGATTACAGTAAACCCTCGTTAACACGAATCCCAAGGGACCAAAAAATCAAGAGTTCGTGTTAAAAAAATTCGTCCTAATCGGGGACTCAAATTTTATTGTTGCAATACAGTTCTTTCTACACATTAACCATTTGCAATACGTATTATGTATGCCATCATAAAATACAGTACTACTGAAATTAGCTTTTTTAAAAAGTACTCATAGATCATTTTCTGGTGAAAACTTTCTGTATATTGCGCTGTCGCAGACTGGAACGCAAATGCCTGGTAACATCATGGCCAACTGTACTCATAGCTTCCGTAAAACTAGCGGTAGATTCGGATCAAACTCTTACTGGCTACGTTTTAAAGAATAGAAAAACACATTTGAACACATTGCTGATCTGAATTTGTTGGTTAAAATACTGTATAAGTGAATTGTTGGCAAGATGATAGAGATTGTTGAGCGATTTCTTACATGCCTAGCAGAGGAACAACAGAAAAAAAAAGATGAAAAACTTTGAAAGTTCATGTTAAATGAGATGTAATGACGCAACGGACTAAAAAGCAGTTCGTAATTCGCGTTAACCGATAAAACTTTCTATAAGATATAATACATCCCTGCCGGGACCAACATTTTGTTCATGTTAACCGAGTGTTCGTCTTAAGCGAGTTTGTGTTAACGAGGGTTTACTGTAGTAGCTTACATTGTACGAAATAACTATACATAAGCATGTGCATGCATTTCATTACAGCAAAGGCAGCACTGCTGACCCACAACATTACAGTTGTAAAATATTTTTTACTTCAATTTTTCGCTTATTTTTTGCGTATTACCTATACAGAATCAACCTGTATGCCTCCAAGTATGACTTATTCAGATATGGGTCCATCGACACCTTCTTGTGGTATATTGATGAAACAACTGACTTGGTCAGGTGAAGGAAGGTTCGAAAATTGAAACGGGACATGCATGGTTAATGAGCTTCAAAATAAGTCATCTCGACTCGCGCGTCTGAAGAGAATACCATTATTTCAATATGAAGGCCAGCTCCAGATGTTCCTGATTTGTGGCAGCAGGCAGGGGCTTCAAACGTTACCAACCGCCAATGTACTGAATGTTTGGATATCGAAAGCTTCAAAAACGTTTCTGTTGGCATTATTTATTATATTCTACTGAAAGAACTACGTGGTGCAAAATTGGATTTGTGAGTACTGGCAATATATTTCAGTGTAACACAAGATCTAGAAACAACTAATTTTTGACTTTCATATTTTCTTTGAAACGGAAATTCTTTCCCGAACGGAAATTGTCACCGCACGCCACTGCAAAAAAGTGACTCCGAAAAGTTATCACCTAGACAAGGAAATTTTGTGCCACTCCTTCTCTAGCTAAATCATCAACCGAATAAATTAAGGTAAGATTTAGTCCAGTCTTACATCTCCTCCAGAATACAACGTTTTTACGACAACGCTTGAAGATAAGTCTTAACAACAATGCTTACTCTATGACTGAAACAATCGTATTTCAGTCATAGCCTAGTTTCAAGCATAACCACATTAAACTACACGGTGACCTGGCAAACAGCTTTTCTTTGGGTGTCGAGTCCCATATGGTTTTCTTGAGAGGAGACTGCTTCCCAATTGTCCTCGTGTTAAATCAACACAAAAAATTGCGTTTATAACATAACATACCAAAAAGAACAACAGTTAGGTAACTGAAACTTACCATAAACTAACAGAACTAACTCAACATTAAACTACACTGCTTATAGTTTAACTAATTACTAAATAATCTAAAATCCTTAAATAAATAAACAATACTTTGCAAAAGACCTGTTCCAGTCACCAGAACAGGTCAATACAATAATATAAATTTGAAGTTACCAATGTATGTATGGAATACTTTTATTTTTTATTTATTTTCTATTCTTTTTCTTTTGTATTTATGTATTAAATTGAAAATAAAGATGTAAAGAAAGATAATTAAAATACGGGGAACCGTTAAATTCAGGGAAACTGACGTCCTGGTTTATTTAAAGGTACCAGGACATTAAGCGGATACCCTGGAATGTATGTGGTTGGGGGCGGGCTTACTTCGGTGGTCATCAGGAATCGATTCCAGGACCGCTCGTTACATAGGTGAGAGCCTAGCTATTTTTCAAAAGGATTCGAATTATTAGCTCAGTTTGTCCTTGTAATACCGAAGGCAAAATTATGAAGGCATATGTATTTAAAAGCATGGATAGAAATTAGAACAATTCTAGACCTAATTGCCAGTCGGACCGAAGACAGAAATTTCGAAGGCTTGGACACTTTTTTCAGGCTGTTTCTTTTCTTTTTCTGGAGCTAATTCCCACAATTCCTCTGTAATGGAGCCAAGTTCAGTGCGTTTGGAGTTTCATAACGGGGCGACGCAAATGAGCTGTGACTGACTTCGAGGTCCAAGCAATGTGGGAAATATTGGTGAACGGTCACGTTGGCGAATTGCCCTCAAGGATTTTTGATCTTTTTTCTTATTTTTGCAATATGTTTCTTCGGCGGGAAGGAAGCACGGAGGTATGCAGCGGACTCCAAAGCCAAGACTTTCCCCGTGGACAGCGATTAGTATATAATCATTAGCTTCCTTCTGTTAGGGCAGATCTCAATCCGGACCTCCAGGCTTGATACAATGTGTTCCTCACCTTTGGTGAGTACTGTGTGATACCAGAGCATAAAGGTGGACGAGTGTTTCCGTAAAGTTAATTGTATTCGCTTAGAGACAAAGTGGATTGTGTCATATCAGGTTGATTTAAATCGCGATTTAAAACAGGTGCTCTTTTTTAAGAAAAAATCACTGGTTTAAATCACTTTAAAGAAATAATTTATATCAAAATGTACATATGGATTTTGTAGATAGAATAACCTTTGGGAAAAGTACATTAATTTCGTAATCATTTAACCTTTAATGGTGTTTATTAAGCTCTAAGAAAGGAAACAAAGAAACTGTATATATACTTATATAGTGATGGGGTGAAGATTATACGAAAGAAAACGTAAAATATAAACACACTTAAATTTCTCTTGAATTTAAATTGAATTTTTATAAGCAAAAATAGCAAATAATTTGTATACAATAATGTACAGAATAGTAGTCATATTAAACCGTAAATAATGTCATTACCACTAAACTGCAAACTATAATTTTAAAAATACCAAGATTGTAGACAAAGGCTATAAAAGAAATTAATTTACACTTATATAGTACATCCAGAATGTTTTATTTTTACTGGAAGATAAGTTACTGAAATTATTATACTTTCGTTAACACACTCAACAAGCATTTGCGTCACATAAGGTACAGTATCAGAAACAGATTACATATATTTTCTTATTTGCCTTGATCAAACTGTTCAAATATTTTACAGGGCCATTTACCAGACAAATCTTTTCTATAAAAAACATGCTTCTGCTAGTATATATATGGTGCCAAAATCCAAGCAATTTTAAGTGTGTTGTTTACAAAAATAATAAGAAAAATAATTTATATAATGAAAATAATCAAAAATGATTTTTTAAATAAAAGTAATGATTTTTATCCACCCTGCTTAGTGGACATTTGCTTTTTCGTTTGTCTTCTTCCCCTGTAATCTACTCTCTATTATTTTTACGTTAAAAGTGTGTGGCGCAATGACCCTTTGGAGGTTTGAGTATACCAAACGGTTATCCATTGGGGGACACATAGTGAGTACATCGAGTTCATTGCTACTGTTTCATGGCCTTCATGCCTCTATGGCTTCCAAATAGCTTTCCAATTGTTCTCACAACTCTAGAAAAACATTTAACTTTTGGAGCTCACCGCTCGCACCAATACATATACTTGTACATACAAACGCACACAGGAAACAAGCTTGAGCTGTATCTACAACATAACTGCGATAGGCTCCATTGGTACCAATCAGTCCATTGGTATATCCCTCCATAAGGATAAATTTAATCTGATTTCATTTCGCCAAACATTACCTTTGTACCCATCCATAACTTCTTAAATAGCCAAATTGAGATAATATTTTTTCTTATATATCTTATCGGCATTTTATCCACACTTATATTTCTACCGACCTCTCTGGTGGAGTGGTCGCGCTGCGACGTCGAATCCCGGCATGGGAATGAGTGTTCTTTGTGAGTGTCCCTTCATCATTTTCATAATATCATCATTCACCCTCATCTTTGCGATTAGTCAAAAGTGGTACAAAAGCGACACTAAGTAACAAAAATTAAATAAAATATATATTTTAATAGGTCCCTACAATGTCAAATATGCAATTTCATTCACAGACAGACAGACAGACAAATCGATTGAGAATAGTTGGAGGAGAATGGACCATAAAATAACATTAATGAATAATGAATTTCGATGTAATTGAAGATAAAGAAATGTAAATAACTTCGTCACATGTGAAGAGAAGGCAAAGACGATTGGAATTCTAAACTTATTTTCTCAGTCTATAATGTAAAATGTAAAAACATTATTAGGATTTGAACAAAATTCAAGAAACGACTTAACAGCTTAATAATACTTATGTCTAATATTGGTTCATGTGTTGCTTTTTTCAGGTGATTATTTTATTCGCAATCTTAACTGTGGTAAAAACAGGTTATGCACCTATCGGCGCTGTAGACTATTTTGTAAGTACACATTATCATATTGTTATCTCATTTGTAAATTTTTCTTCACTATATGAGCGTCAAAGTTAGAGAAATTAGTGTACATTGTTAGAACAAGCTATTTTTAGTGTATTAATATCATATTGAAAACATCATAGTTTGATTACATTTTTGTATTTCTCTAAATACTACGATTCATGACAAATCTGTATGATCGTTCTTACATGCGAAAGAAAGTTAGTATCTTTGACTAAGGATATTTTAACTTAATGTTTCTATATTATGTTTTGTGTAATATTTCAAAATGTTATGAAGGAACAAAAGGTTCAGTTCCCGATTGTCCACATGTATAGGTATGTACGTCATTCAGACACATGGTACAATTTCACATTTAGCATCACTTTTCTGCTACTCGTGAGTAATAGTGACGATGAGGATGAATGATGAAATTTATAAAGCGAGAGGCCAGAACTCGAATCCGGGACCTTGGCGACCGAGACCAGGAAAATATAAGGATCCATAACCACTAATTAACATATTCAAGTAAGAGGATTCTCTATATAGCTGCATTAGTGTAATTCCCTTGCGTACAAAAACATACAATGCAAAACAAAAGTGGATGCCTATCGTACTTGCATCTTTGTACGTTACCGTACTGATACAGCATTGCCTGAAAATAAATTAGGGCGCGGTGCAACAACATGACAAGCCACAACTTGAGGCGGAAATAGTTTTCTTGTCCCAAGTGGTGTGTTACTCTCGTATCCAAATATTTCAACTCTTATTTCCGTAAATTTCAAAGAGATGTGACTGTCATGTTGTTGGGAAACTGATTTTCCCTCTCTTTCTTAGAAAGAACATGACAAGCCAATTCATAAGGTGGCGTCAAGCAGTGACTTGTTTCTCAAACCAAGGAGGAAATTGATTAATTTTTATTCTTCATTGCCTAATTCTAGTGATGGGTCCATGTGATTGTCATGAGCACATTGACTATCGACCATCAGGTGATAATTGATCGTGTTTTAGTCAAATAAATAAACAATACAATCATTTATGGATTGTCATACTATTGTATCTGTAATTTCTAGAATTCCCTGGGGACAAAATATTTGGTACAAAATTACTTACAGCATCATCTGAATATTGACAATTATATGTGTTTATATATCTGAAGAAGCTTAATGTTATATTATTAAATATATTTAAATAATGTAGCTTATCATATTGTTGGCACTGCAATTTCAGTTGATTTATTATATGAGGGTAAGAACATGACAATTCACAAAATCGTGTATATTATTTTAGAAAATAATTAATACATTTTAGTAAAGTAACACTTAGATTACTTTCTTTCGAGCCAGATAAGATTTAATACCGGATGATCCGTTTGAGATGTCAGAAAAATAAACTATTTTACACAAAAGGTTAATGTACGTATCTATGAGCAGCTTGTAATATAAGCAGAAAGAATGTAAGTTTCGAATGAGTAGAGGTTTACTGACTTCAGCTGCGTGGCGGCAGTAGCATGCATGTAATACTCGAAAATTTCGTATACCACACGACATACTGTGTGCGCTGTTGTGACGTGATCACCACCTTTGTTACCATGCACATTAGCGCCGCCATGTGCCTGAAGTCTGCAAACCTCCACTCATTCGAAACTTGCATCATTTCTGCTTATATTACAACAAACTGCTCACAGATAGGTACATTGATTGATTGATTGATTTGGTGTTCTAAGTCCACTTTATGCACAGTAAGGCTAATCGGGACTAGACCTACAATTTAAAGTGGGATCCGAATCACTATGTGCCTCCACCGGGTATCGAACCCGGGATCCCTTGATTACAAGGCGAAGATGCTACCACTGCGCCATCGGGGAGGCACACAGATACGTACATTAACCTCTTGTGTATAAAGGTTTACTTTTCTGACATCTCAAACAGATCACCCGGTATATCCATTTTAAAAAATATATGAAACCTGATAAACATTAATGAAATAATAAAAATTATGGAATTTTTAAAAATTTAAAAAAGTACTCTACTGAAACAAGTGAAATGTATATATCATACAGTTAGTGGAAGCGGAGTACCATGACAACAAAACTGTTAATAATAAAAATGATGATGATGATAATAATAATAATAATAAAAATTATGATTATGATGATGATGTCGGTAGAATATCCTAGGGGTCCAAATAAAAGTTTACTGGATGTGGCTGTCGCGTTGTTGCATAAAGGCATTTAATTTAAATCTAGAGTTGATGATGATAGTATACTCTGTCTCGGGTATCTTAGGAGCAAGCGAACGAAAGCAAGCCTCTGCGGAAGTAGTGACGCTCCACCAATGAACACGTGAAAAGGAATGCGATTGCTTGAGAATGGGAAGCGACTGCAGTTACCAGACGTCGCAGCAGCGTGTACTGCTTCGCTCTGCCCACTCGATTTTCACCCCTTCCCTGCCGCTATGCACGGCCTTGCTCCAGAGTTATCTGGGACAGAGTTACGATGTTTACACTGGGTTGTAAAACTTTCAAAATTACATGTAGCGTTAATTTGACTAATATTATTATTTTCTACATAGTCATACCCGAAGTACGAATTCACATATGCCGTTAAAGACGCCGCCACAGGAGACGTCAAAAGTCAGTCGGAGGTCCGAGACGGTGACGTAGTGAAGGGACAGTACAGCCTTGTTGAACCAGATGGCACTGTGCGCGTTGTGGACTACGTGGCCGACGACCATAATGGTTTCAATGCAGTTGTGAAGAAGCTCGGAGCTGCTGCTCACGTAGCTCCCGTGGGCTATGGAGGATACGGCTATGGTGGATATGGCAATGGTGGATACGGAAATGGCGGATATGGGTATGGCGGTTACGGGCTACCTGGAGCCTACGGTCATGGAGGACTTGGTGGAAGTTATGCAACGGTTGTTCATCACGGTTGAGTGAGCAAGAGGCTTGCTTGAGTAACAGGTGTCATGTTGTGTGAAGCTCCGGTGAAAATAAATAAGTTTTTTACCAATGAAAGTGAACAAGAGTCAATACTTTTTCCTTACAGTATAACTTACATCATTGTCACGGAAGAATTGAAAACTAAAATTGGTAAACGCTGCAAGTGCCACAATAATTCAAACACCGTTTTCCACGTTAAACTGTGAAGTGTGCCATGCTTTATAATGTGGTAAACGTGAAATGTGGCTGGTAGCCCTCTAAGTAGTTCAAAGGGCGTGCAAAGAGGTCACTAGTGTGCACGTTCTTACGGGCTGATGTGCGGAACGATGCGATTTCCCAACACTTTCGCTTTTGGAACTTACAACGTTCACCGCTTTTAGTCCTCAATTGCTTAAAGGGACAAAGGAAATGCTATTGTTTGTAGGAAGAACACACTGGAAAGCACGTGCCCGAGTGGATATTGAATAACCTTCAAACTTGTTAGATGTCAACCGTGCTATATTAAGAAAGTAAAATCCTAACTTTTCAGTGTCTACGCTAGTTTCGTGAAAATTTAGGTAGGGACCATGTTTACATTAACTTTAGAATACCCATACTTGGCTTAAAAGAGGATTAGCGAAGGTATTTTTAATGTAAAATAAAAATAAGACACAAGTATTTTAATGGTTGTATTTAAACATAAAATGTACTGTAATCAAATGTAGTAGTTATGCACATTGAAGCAGAAGTTATACGTTATTGAGTAAGGTTAACAAGAGGGTATACAGCTTATACCACCGTATACCCTTGGCTAAAGCCATGCCCTGCTTATAGAGAAAAATGGGTGTATTTCAGCTTTAAGTAGACCACGAACATCATACCCAGCACATTTAGGCTTATATTTGAAGCGTTTGTAAATTATGTGTGGAAATATATCCTATTCTCGTTTTGGAAATATCCTATACATAATTGTTTCGTATACATATTGTCGATCTGTAGATTAATTGCATTACGTTATGAAGCGTTATGCACAAAAACTAGATAAAATCACGCTACATGAATTTAATAAACTATGCCCATCTCAATCAAAGAAATATTTTAAATTATTATTGCAGAATGTTTAGTAATCAAAGGCTGGAGAGGGTGTGACGTTTCTTTAAGAGTCAACATTACTACGTCACGATATACTGCCCAATCTCCTTCTGTGATATGATTATGAGGCTCTTCTGAAAATTATATCTGCTATGGGCATTCTGAAGAAGTGATGACATAAAAGAAAACGAATACTCTTACTAAATATCATGACATAGTAGATGCAAATGCAAAAAAAGCGAGAACCCAGGATTATGTAACACCTTTTCGACTACCTTATACAGATCTCTTACCCAAAGTAAAATATAAGTTACAAAAACAGTGAGAGAAGTGGTGCAATATAGAGCTACAAAATACCACATCCTGTAAGTGACATGCTCAAGTCAGCAATCATAGACCTTGGTACCAAAACATGAATCTATCTCGGGCAGTAATTGATTTTATATTAAAAATGCGAACAGGTCATGTATTAGTAAATCAACATTTGGCTCATTTAAAGATTGTGCCATCAACTTCCTGCCAATGTGGAGAAGCTAATTGAACACTTAATCATTTATTTTTTGAATGTCTCTTAAGACAACAATACCGAGACTCGCTATATAAAAACTTACAACATGCACAGGTTCCATTCCCGATGTCCTTATTTACATTAAAATCTGAACCTCGCACCGCAGTTATTTGGATTCTTTATAGTTTCGCTAGAAAACATAGGTTTACTATTTAAACAACCACGATGATTCACACTACAATTTAAATTAATAACTTCACAAAACTGTTATACCATATGAACAGGAAGACATTAGTGTTTCGAAGAAAGTGAATGATATTCAACAACAGTTTGGAACGTAGATATTAACAATATAACCTGAACTCAGCAACTTTGGCTAGAAACTGCAAACGCGGTGTGAGCCATAAAATAATGTAGAAGATGAAGAAGAACTCTTACTTTATACCCAATTTCAATAGAATCAGGCCTTGGTTTACAAAAGTTCAAGGTACAAGGTGGTTATAATTAAAGTGACGGTGTTCAGAGTGGAACAGCACGGGCTGTAATGAGAGTAGCAGTCTGAAACTTCGTAGATATGCTAATGAAGCAATGCGCTCGCGAATTATGCAAAAAAGAAAAAAAAGTTCCAATTCTCGCCACCAGGGTAAAAATGGCGCTGTAAGCAGTCAAAACGTGGTATAGTTACAGGAAAAAGGCAGGAAAGATCAAAAACATGAGAACAATGGCTCTGGCATGTTTATTAGGAACTATGGTTACAAGAACTGTTCAATATGGCCTCCCAATTCAGCAACATGCTGCATTCGTAACACGGCATGGTCGACGGTTGCTCGCAGCATGTCTGGTGAAATCTGAGCGACATGTCGTTGTATGCTAGCCTTCAGATCAGGCAGAGACCGGACATGTCCCTGATAGACACGATCTTTTAAATATCCCCACAGCCAGAAGTCACATGGATTAAGGTCGGGGGATCTGGAAGGCCAATCATCTGGAAACTGCCTAGAGATGATGCGGTCATTAGTGAAGGTTTCTCGCAGCAAATCTTTCACGTGGCGAGCGACATGTGGTGTTGCCCCATCTTGCATGAAAATGGTGGTGTGTTCACAGTTCCGTTCTTGCAAAGCTGGAATCACGTGTTGCACAAGGAGGTCCCTATAACGTGCAGATGTCACTGTACACCTAACAGGCCCTCGAGGTGTCATCTCCTCAAAGAAAAACGGACCAAGAATGAAGGAGCTAGTGAACCCACACCATGCAGTCACGTAAACTGAGTGCAATGGTTGTTCCTGCACAACATGTGGACGAGTGGAACCCCATATGCGACAGTTCTGAGTATTCACTGTACCGACCAGAGTAAAATGCGCCTCGTCAGTCCACAGAATATTCCCCGGCCACATGTCATCCACTTCCATGCGTGCCAAAAACCGATGGGCAAACTCACGGCGTTGTGGAATATCTTGGGGTTTCAATTGGTGCACAATTTGAATCTTGTAGGGATACCAGTGTAAAATGCACCGCAATACCTTGCGAACTGTTGACCAGGGGAGTGACAATTCAAGTGCCACAGCTCTAGCACTGGTTGCAGAAGTTGAGGCATGTGCTGCACGGTCAGCTACAGCTACAGCAACTTCGTCCACAACTTCCACGGGGATGGGCCGCCTTCCTCTCCCTGGTGCAACGCCCAATTCACCTGTTTCCTCGAATTTCTTCATCATCTTCTTCAGCCCATTAATTGACATGGGCCCTCTTCTCAGCCCTTTCTGTTGGCGATATTTCCGCAGTGCAGCGTTACTATTGCTCCCATTCTGGTAAAACAACTTCACTAGCAGTGCACGGTCTTTTTTCGCAATAGCCATTGCTTTTTACACGGGAAAAATCAAACTTTTAATGTTCGGCGAACATTCACATCACTAAAGGAAAAAAAAGCAACAAGCGTCACCAACAACAACCAGGGAGCTCACACAATGGTTAGGCAATGTCACCGACTTTGACGTCAGAGTTACGGAAAATTCCACGTTTTGACTGCTTACAGCGCCATTTTTTTACCCTGGTGGCGAGAATTGGAACTATTTTTTTTTTGCATAATTCGCGAGCGCATTGCTTCATTATCATATCTACGAAGTTTCAGACTGCTACTCTCATTACAGCCCGTGCTGTACCACTCTGAACACCGTCACTTTAATTAAAACCACCTGGTATAAGGAATGTGATAGTATTACCAGAGCGTATAGAAGGAATAGTGTGTGCACTCCCTGAGTTGCCGTGGTCCACCGCCTAGATGGCAGTGGTGACGTTTGAGACTGCGCGGAAGATGCTCGCGTTGCTTACATAGCTAACTACATAAGAAACAAAAATGCATGTTACTTACCTTTGGAGAAGAGCTCAGCAGCTGGATAGTTTGAAGAATTTCGGAGATGATTTTGCTGTCTTCGAGGCACTTAATTCCTTTCTTATCTCCTTGGTGCGGAAGAAAAATCGACATTTCAGATAGTGAAATACGAGTTTAGGTAGCGTACGCAGCACATGATCTTCACAGCATCCTAATTGCGAAGTTTTTACAGCAATTATATTTAAATTGTCCAAACACTCAAAAAATATATCCCCCCATAAACTATTAGCACATGATAATTTCTCTGCAACAACATCTTCCACTCGTAACAGCACATCATAAACACTTTTCGATGCGTAGGTAAGGTATTTACAGCCGTCACCCGAACCATAGTCTTGGACAGGGTCGCCGACTTGTCAAAATTATTGGGGGGCTCTGATCACTGAAATAAATTAATGAATGAATCACTCTCCCTTTTTAAGTTTTGGCCTCAGTGTTCGGAATCTCATAAAAGCCCATGAATTTCTCAAAAATATCAATTTTAACAATACTCATAATTACATACTTAGTATATAATAATAAGTCATGTGTTTTGTTGTCTCTGGTCATAGCCCCCCCCCCCCCAAAGTTGATGGTTTAGCGGTCTCAGCCCCCCAAAGTTGATGGTCTTGAACATTTCAAATGTGAATTTAAAGCTAAGTTCATGGGGCACAATTAAGCCTATAGCCTTGGATTAGCGTAAGTGAGGCAGGTACGTTAGTTGGTTCCCCGAGCAGAAAAGTTGTACACAGTTTACAATGCGTCACTTTTGATATATACCGCACTGTGTATCCTGCCAAATGATACACCAAGTATTCTTTACCAACACTTTGTTCATTTAACTACGGTATGTTGCTTTCCCAGTCCGGTATTTGAATTTCATCTTCAACAATGGAAATTTTTTCCCTTATTTTATTTTCAGGTTGCTTCTTCACCGAAAGATTTTTATTTTCGGTTGCTCTTGCCAGAGTTCGCATTTCATTAACAAAAGACGTCAGAGGACACTGTATTCACAGTTTCCGCCCGAGAATAAAGCAAGTTTTGCTGGTACGTAAATTGATTGCACATATGTAAGTGCAGAAAATCCACAGTGGAGGGATGATCACCACAAGTGAACGACCGCAATATACCAAAATGGCGTTCTAGAGGATCTTGATTAAATTTTCCTGTCAAAACGTACTTGTAATTGTTCTTCCACAAATATTCGGACACTTCTAAAGTACTTTCTAAAGTCACTTTTAAGGACTCTAGCGTTTTTTTTCTGAAGCGAAGGAATTTCGATTATCTCTAAGGACAGCATTCCATTTTATTAAAGTTGTATGTGCTTCTGATCCTTTATATATTGCCTGTGCAGGAGTCATATCCAGATCTACAGCCGGGTACGAAACACGTAGGCATCTTGTAGTTTTCGCTCGCTGCTGTCTCAAACACAATAATAATGCGTTGAACACAACACAAACTAGTCACAACGGATCAATCACAAATCTAACGACACTAAACTGAATAACGTAACAACGTTGTCATTAATAGAAGTACACAATGTTATTCTAGCACAACACAACACAACGCTCTACATAATGCACGGCCGCACTGCAAGCAGAAGACGCTCGTCGCAAGCGAAGGTGCTGCCAGTGTTTCGGTGGGGCACCGCTCTATTCACTTGGCTTACGGGAAGAAACCGAAGTGCGCACACTTCCTCTTCTATACGCTCTGGTATTACTAAGTCGTATTAGGTCAGGACATACAACTACTAAAAGCCATTTACAAAAGATCCGGATTGTACAAAACCCAAACTGTACATGTGGCAACAAGGAAGATATACACCATATCATATTTGAGTGTAATAGATACACACAAGAAAGAGATACATTCTATAAAACTTATAAACTGTGAAATTCCTCTTCCTCAGTGTTTGGAATCTTTGATTTGTGAACATAACCTTACAGTTGGATATATATTGTTATCTTTTTTTTTTAGAAAATGTGGCTTAACAATTTAGTAGAAAAAACTTTTATTGATAGTGTCTTTTAACAATAATGTACTAAAAATGTAAGTTTATGTACAGTACATATATAGATATGGGAAAAAACTGCTAGCAGTAATCCCAAGTAAAATGTAATTAACAAATAAGCTCTATTGAGACCATAAAATTATTAACACGCAAACAAAACAACAATATAATGTCACAAGTATCATGCATGACACTAACTCAATATCAATTCAAAGATATTTTTTAAAAATTGTTTATCAATAACACGCTCTGTCTTAGCGCATTACTCTTTCATGCTCTGTGTAATGTCCCAGCAATAGATATGTGTAGTTGCTATGTTCTGGATAGAAGTTTCTGAAATCCAAAAATAGATTCAAGTTCCGCTGCAGATCCCCTGGGATAATAGACAACCCCAAGGTCAGCCCGACTAAGGCTTTTCACCAAGACTCCTGGCATCGTAGCGGGTTGTGCTAACCACTCCGCCATGGAAATCTGCAAGAAAGTATTGGTACGAAACTAATTTATAAATTGAAGGGGTCCGGTGTAAAACATGGTAAGTGACATTTTGGTAATTTTTGAGTTACAAAGTAAAAAGAGCCATTCTTCAATTTTCGAGTGAAATTGCCATGTCATATAATTTTCTTTGGACACAGTGAAGCCTTCTGAAATTGGTAAACACAACACGAAAACAATTTATCTACAGTATAGCATCTAATAACATTTTGTCTTAATGAACTCAGAAATTACCAAAATGTCACTTACCATGTTTTAGACCCGAGCCCTTACATTATAAATACAAATTTAACTTTCTGGAAAATGTACGTGACTGCATCTCACTGACCAATAGTCTGAGTTTGCTGAAACGTGCGACATATAAAAGATAACATTTTGTTTATTCTAATGCGCAGAATGAATATCCGTTAACGTGAATTCCATTTAATAATGACACAACAACAACAGTAAACAAATATAACAATAGCCTGAAAATAAACAAGATGTAACAAGAGTATTTGTTTGCTCTATTTCCGGAAGGCATCGCATATCTAGTGGTTAGTGTGACCTTATCTTCCCTCATACCCACAAATGTAGCCAGACACTTCATTGGTTGGAACCAAGTCAATTTCTGTCAGATTTCCCTTCGTCCTTTTATCTTCTGAGGTACATACATTTTACTACATAATTATTCAATTTTCCTACTGGTGTTAATCTTTACTTGTATTAGTAAACCCTTATTTAATAGAACAGCGTCTAACGTTCTTCCTTTATACCGAATGTTTCTTGGGTTCCATTCCATGAAGAGCCAACTGCTTTGGGTCCCTCTTTGAACTGTAGATCCAATTCCTAGCAGATTATGTAAGCATAAAGTGGACATTAGATAAACATTAGATTTAAATTCCTATTTGAATTATATAATATGTTGTATGTTTATGAATACAATGTTGATTCAAGCAAATATGATCAGCTTTGAAAAAAAAAACAGTAACGTAACAGAATATTACATTATGAATTATGTCAATACGCGTAACTTACGAAGGCTAACGTGATCAAGTTTCTTAATATAAGCATCACACCTTTAGTTTCAACTGAATTGAAGGTTTACGTCCACTTTATGCACAGATAGGCTAATCGGGACTGGACCGATAATTTAAATCGAGATCTGAACCCCTGTGCAATGTGCCTCTAGCAGGTATCGAACCCTGGACCCCTTCATTACAAGGCAACGACGTTACCACTATGCCATCGGAGAGGCCGTCCTTCTCGCATTTACATAAGCATTACATATTTTTTTCGTCTTTGGCCAAGAGAAGAGGAATTCTCTTGACACACAGCGTGCAATCGAGTGTAAAAATTAACCGATCCTACGTCAGGTAACACTGTTGATGTAGAAAGCTTTTCCTTATATTTATGTACAGACACACATACATACATAATTTTAAGAAATATATACACACACACAGTGGCGCAGCAACATACCGCGAGGCACTGGGCGAGATTAGAATGCGAGGCCCCTATACGTTTTTAAATTTGAAATCTCAATCTGAAACGATATAAAATCTTCAAGGATACGTCAGCAAATTATTATATTAAATAATAATAAATTACTGATGAAATTGATATTTAATAATTTCATTCACCCTAAAAATGTCCTTCTTTCTTTTCCGGGAGCTGAAATATGAAGCTGTAGGAAGGAAGTAAGAACTGCTTATATTATCTATTACCTTTTTTTTGACTTGCAAACAACCCAAGCATATAAATGCCTTGCACACGCTTCGTGGAAGTTGGAGGTTCTTTATTGTTAACATGTTAAAATCGAGAGTGCAAGGTCAAGAGAAAGAAGCTAAGACAAGACAAATTGCTTTTTATTACAGAAAGGACTGAATGGGTAAAAACGTCCACCCAAGTTATCGTGAAATATTGTGCAATTGTCTCACATGAGAAATATGACAATAATTTTTACTTTTCCCGGAACCTATTAGCCTTACAGCCCGTGCGCCTGTATGCTACACCCTTGATTTGACATATTATAATATTTAACTAGAATATAAAGCCAGATAAGAACACAATGTTTTAATTTTATTAGCTGATTACCTGGCGTTGCCCGGGTATTTATTTATCCCAATCTTCTATTAGACAGTAAAATAATGAAATCTGAGTATAGTGTAAAAGGAACTTGGAGTTGAACGGCATTGGGAGTGCCACTATTCATCTTAGCGAACCCGAAAACTATGGATTCCACACTAATATCGGTGGCTTTACATGTCAACCCTTCTCTCCCCAACACCTAGGGGTGCCAGGGGTGTCCTGAAGTTGAACGGTAGTGGGAGAGTCACTATTCATCTGAGCGACCCCGAAAACTATGGATTCCACACTAATATCGGTCGTTTTCGATTATTTTTACATGTCACCCCTTCACACCCCCACCCCTAGTGGTGACAGGAGTGTCCTGAAGTAAACGGTATTGGGACAGTCACTATTCATCTGAGCGACCCCGAAACTATGCATTCCACTCTAACATAGGTTGTTTTCGATTATTTTTACATTTTACATGTCATCCCCTTCCCACCCTCCCCCTAGGGGTGGCAGGGGTGTCTTGGATTTGAACGGCATTGGGAATGTCACTATTCGTCTTAGAGACCCCGAAAACTATGGATTCAACACTAATATCGGTCGATTTCTATTATTTTTACATGCCAAACCCTTACACCCGCACCCCCTAGGGGTGGCAGGTGTGTCTTGGACTTGAAAGGCATTGGGAGTGTCACTATGCATCTTGGCGATCCAGAAAACTATGGATTCAACTCTAATATCGATCATTTTACATGTCTTCCTTTTCCTCCCACACCTCTAAAGGTGCCAGAGGTTTCTTGGAGTTGAACGGCATTGGGAGTGTCACTATTCAACTTAGCGACCCCAAAAACTATGAATCCCACACTAATATTGCTCGTTTTCGATTATTTTTACATGTCACCCCTTCCCATCCCCACCCCTAAGGGTTCCAAGGGTGTTTTACCAGATTGTAAGTTATACGCGTACCGAGTTTGGTTGAAAGTGCTCCAGACGTTGGAGAGTTATTACTGAACAAACACACATTCATCCATTTTATATATATATATATATATATATATATATATATATATATATATATATATATATACATACATGCATACATATATGTATCTATATATATATATATATATATATATATATATATATATATACATATAGGGGTGGGCGTAAGTAGGTTTATAGTTCTATAATAGGTATATTATGTGGATTGAGATGAGTATTTGACCATATGTTCGTGGCTACAGGAAAATTTCTCTTAATTATGTTCCCCAGCTTCACTTCTCTTTTGTGGGCTTTGGATTTTCTGGAGGAATGTGTATATATATAATATTTATACATGTGTGTGTGTGTGTGTTGGTGTGCGTGCGGGTGTGTGTGTGTGTTTCTTAATTTATGTCATTTTCCTACCTGGATGAAATTACTGGGCACTCACAAAGGAACCCGCATGTACAGAGAAGGGACCTAACGGTTGATGCTGTGATCATGAATTCATCTCTTGCCACCGTGAAGCAAAGTATATTGGAAGACATTTGTAATATTACACGGTATTTGGGAGGGGGGCAGATTAACATTACAATATTAATCCTATTTATAATTAGAAGTAGCCCACTTACATTATTAAATCATTCCATGTAAATCATTACAGCATAAGTTCCTTTTCTTAAATTATAATTTTATCAAGTTAAGAATACCCAAAATATACTTGTAAGAACATAAATACTCTAGTTCGGACTAAAACTGAAATTAAAACAATACTGTGGTACATCTGGAGCCAATAATACAACAATTTTAACTGTTTTACATGGTATAAGGGGGGACTCTAGAGAAGATACTCCAAAGTCAAGCGGACTACCCTATGCTGCCATGTTACAGGCCAACGAGGCTCTGGCGCCTATGTTGTGTCGCCTGTCGCCCATGTATATTTATGATTGTCCCTTCATCCATTTCAACTTGTCGCCTCACCATCGTTGCAATTAGCTGGCTTCCCAAATGGTGTCGTTGCCTTGTAATCCAGGTATCCTGGGTTCAATACCCTGTGAGGTCAAGTGGCACAGTTGTTCAAACTGTATGTCCATCTCGTTTAGTCTTCATAAAGTGGTTTAGAACAACAATTAATCTCAGGGCCTCCCCCATGGCGCAGTGGTAGCGTCATTGCCTTGTAATCAAGGGGTCCCGGGATCGATACCCGGTGGAGGCACAAGTGGTTCGGATCCCACTTTAAACTGTAGGTCCAGTCCCGATTAGCCTTACTGTGCATAAAGTGGACTTAAAACACCAACTCAAACCAAACAACAATTAATCTCAAATAGCCAAAAGTGACAGAAACTCAACGTTAAATAAACCTAATCAACCAATCATTAATGATTTGACACGGTCGTGCCAGATTCAACCATAATAATAATCTTAATAGTCATAAGAATATATTTATCTCAATACAAATTGATAATGAGCAACATGAGACTGTATATTGGTATACGCGTGATACCTCCCAGGGCTCGAGAAAACATTAAGATTTGCAGTAAATAGAAACAAAAACACAGAACTTACGTTTTAACATATGAATTCAGAATCTATTTATCTTGATTATGCAATTTTAAAAGAACCAAAGTTATACATCATAACGAAACCTGTGACGAAACTCTCAAAAAAAATCACAGTAACAGCACAATCTTTCTCTCATGTACTTCCATTAATCTCGTCACTTCCAGCACAAGATTCATATCTATCAGGCGGGATGGTGTACTTCAACAGTCTGTTCATACGTCCGGGAAGGACATGTCAGATTTTATATTTCCACTCTCTTTTTTTTAATAAGATCTAACTTCACAAGGCATGACATTCACCTCGGTTTTCTCTCAATTATAAACATGTGTGAAAATCACGCTACCCTGGATGGTATTTCCTAAAATGCATTATTTACTTAATTTGTAAGGAACAGAATATTTCGTACAAAATATTTTCTTTTGTTTCTGTGTAAGAGCCGCCATCTACCGTAAATAATTAGCATGCACAAGCTGTCATCACGTTTGTCTCTGTTTAACACTCCTCAATGCTTCGCATGTTCTAAAGTAAACACATATCTTTGTCCGTAAGCACTGGGACATTCTCGTAACCACAGACACGCGACCTCCAAGTTCGTGCAATGTTCAGTTTATGTTGTACACGAGTTTGTCAAAAGTGTCTCGACTTGAGAACAAGTGACATACAGATCGTCCTGAAACCATGTGTCTGTTAGCAGTAAGTATGTTCAAATTCTTTGATTGCACATTGCACCATAATCACTGTAACGTAAACAAAACTATTCTGTTTATCGAACCAAATAAATGGGTTTTGCTATATATATGTTTTAGTGCCTTCACTGTGCATGTAGAGGGACCGAGGTGAGTTGCCTGTAGGGGTGAGTTCACAAAGTGTGTTTTATTCCTATCAGATGAGAAATGACGACGTTGCAGGTTACCGGGAAAATGCGCCATAAGTTGAGCGTCTTGTTCCCGAAGTTTCTAGTATGTGACAAATAACATAATTTCCTATTTGCTAAGTAAATTTTCTCGACTCCTAATTATATTCTTTCTGATACATTTTTTAAAGTAACTAAGCATGTAGAGTATCATAAGGCTATCGAGATGACTATGCTATGTTGTATCGATATTACAATTCAGATACTTTGTCAAGTTGCATTGTTTATCAGCCGAATGACCAGAAATTCCAATGTGATGAAGGAGGTGAGTCGACAAGGGGAAAGATTTGGCGATATTGTCTACTCGCCCCACCAAGCGAATATCCGTTTCCCTAAACGTCTTTGCCCCAAAAATATTTTTCCTTGATTGTATTATTTTATTCTGTTTGATAAAAAAGAATATCACTATAATGTACAATGCATACATTTAACACATATTTATAATTATTGTATTTTACATTACAAAGGTTTAAAATTTTGTGTCCAAGAAATAAGTGCAAATTACGCTGTTGATATTAGGGTAACGGATTGGTCTTCCGTGATCGATTGTACCCCCTGCAACCCTCGATCCTTATTATATTCATGGGCATGGTACTGTATGTACTCTTATTATCTTTGGGAGGCATAGTGCAAACTATACCAATATCATATTACGTCAAAGTATCCCTGCGCTAACCACGTGTGCCCTTCCTGATTCTGTAATCTCTAGTGTTACTATAATTTAATCAAGGTGATCCGGGTACAATTCCCGGTTTAGGCACATTGCAGAGTGGTTTGGATTTCAATCCAATGGTTCCGATTAGCGTGAGTATAAACTGGAGTTCCTTATGTATTTATGTTTAATTTTTGTTACTTTAAGCATCCGTTCTACCTCTCAAGTTTAATGGAGAGATTGAGATGATTTAGTGAAACAGATGAAGAAACAAGCGCCATGAATAGTCGTCCCATGATTCGAATCTAGGACCCCTGATTTCGAAGCGCGCAACGGTCATGCCTAGTGCTCGGAAGTTGAGGAAAAATCCTTTTTTTTCTTAGTGTCCGAAGACGAAGCCCAACATAATATACCGTAACGCAACTCCCATGCTGCGTTTGGGATCGAACCTAGAACCTCTAGATTTAATTGGGTGATGTAGCTATTCCTCATTCATCTCTCAGGTAGTTATCACTCGCTTGGCCTAAATGTGATAAATGCAAGAGGTTACCTTTTAAAGGAATGGCGATAGAAATTAGCTTAGATTGAATATGGGTTTTATACTCTCCATGACTGAACCGATGTGGATTGGTTAAGGAAAGGATATCACTTGCCTTACAAATATATGGAGATTGTTCCTAGCTTGTCCTCTCAACTATCACTTGTCTCTTGTCACACACCATCGTCCAATAGTCGTTCCCCACTTTGCTCCTCTCTCACAATCCGTAGTCCTTACTCTCTCTCCTATTCTCGTCAACTGATCACACCTCCTGACAATTCCAACACTCATGCCACATACGACTTCCAAGTCAATCACCCGACCTTTGCCTGATTACTTATTCAGCATTCCTTTCTCTGATACCTGCTATGCTAAGACTTTATACATCCTACCCAATACCTTGGGTACGATACGCTCCTCTACCCCCTAAAGAAAATCTTTTGATTTTCACCTAAAGATGAAAGATTTAAAGTTGTATTCCATATCGATCCTTTCTATGGAGAGATTTTTTTTTTATTATAAAATATAGTGTACTAAAAATATTGTAATAACATACCATTACCCAGAATATATGTAAATGGAATAATATAGGTCCTGAAAATATAGATATATCACGAGTCCCGATAGAAACAAAGAGAAGAAAAAATACATGTCTGCGTAAAGCATAAAAGGTAAACACTGGCACGTGAGTTTGTTATGCTAACTTGACAATCTGCTCGTGCGCGTATTCATTGAGAGGCTTACGCTACACTTCTGAGTTCCAATACTACATGATGACGTAGCGAACTCCGTGCATAAGCATGCAATACTCTGACACCACGTGAGAAAATTATAAAAGCATTGTTCCACAAGAATGGATCTTGTCAAAATTTATGTCTCAATGACACACTAGCGAAGTAGTGTAATCGATCCTGCAAGCACTGACACTGTACAACACTGTTGTGTATTTGGATGTTAATATTTACAAAATCGGCAAAGTTTGTGATACTCATCCGAGTTACACTTGCACACATATGTCACTATCGATGTAAATTTCACCGTCTCTTACTTTATTGTATCATTTAAATATCGCTGTCGTTTTTATTTATAATATATGTCAACTATCACAATAAATATTTAATTAGAAAATTTGAAGTTAATCAAAATATATACACTGTATCAATAACTGTCCTTGAATAATAATATATGTACATGAATTTATGTATTTGAAAATAAGAATATAATAGTGTTCGATAGATAAAATCACAGCACTAACATTTGTCCATAAAATAATCCTTGAGTTATCCTGATTCTCATAAAGAGTTCAAGTAAAATACCATAATTTTACTCTTGTTATCATCAATTAATAGTCTCTGCGTATAGCAATGAAGTTTCTTCTTGAACCAAACCACGTATATATGTATATATTAGTTCCTTGTGGCCGTGAAAAATGTTTTTCACTTTGATGCATTAACTTTGCAGCTACAAATATTGTCATTGAAGAAAAATGTATAGTAGAGAACTGCATATCGTGGAATTGTGAATGTGAAGTATTTAGTTGTATGTAAATATTCCTTCAAATCGATGTATGTATTATCAGCGTTGAATATCAGGTCTCACTACTACTTGACTTTAGTAGGAGTTAATTAGAATAGAATGAAGGAGATCCATGTTAAACGATTTGGTGCTTATCAACTGATTTTGCTGAACTGCGTAATTAAAATGGATGAAAGGTCTAATTGTAATTCATGTTTCCACGTGTCGAAAAATTAGAAGAAAAATCTCAGAAATAAAAATCTTGAGAAATTCTCAAAAAAAAAATCGTAGGACAAATAATTTCTCTCCGTCCTTCAGGTGTAATTCGTGTTGATTTCTTATTTCTCCAAGGTTTTAGCTGGTGATCATCTCTTGACGTTGACATCTGTGAAAAAGTTGAACTGAGGACTGTTAACATGGTTTCATAATATTGTTAAAATGTTCATTTCACCGTTGAAATTTGAATTATCTGTGAGGCAATTCAGGTAGGTTTTGGAAAGGAAATTTGCATCATATACCGAACAGGCATTTCCTCCTGATCGTTAGTGTAATGTTGTTTGTGAGAGAACTTAATATGTCGGTATGTGTAGAGGTTTTGTTGAGACAAGGGCGCCTCTAAGTCACCCTTATTTTAAGAAAGTAGTACTTGTAAATATTACAAGTATGAAAAAATCTTGTAGTTGAGGGTTGTTATGTTTGAGGAAATGGAATTTGAAAAGGAGTACCGATTCAGTCATAACATTTATTCTTACTATAAATTACCCAAATTCTAATTAATGCCATCCTTTACACACCAAATATAATTAGAATCTTGAAAAGAGAAAAATAAATAAATAAATATAACTACTAATAATTACTAAAAGCAATTGAACTTTATATATGAATTGAACGTAATATTGTAAATACTCTTGAGAGTGTTATGAGTGTATACTGTAGACTACTGGAAATTTAAATTATAATTGGTTTCTGAATATATATGAACGCTTAATTTTACTGAAATCAATATCAATAGCAATTGAATGAAATGAAATACTTTAAATATTACCTAAAAAAATAATGTGCTGATCAATCGTCCTTCTGTTAGTATAATATTGATAAAATATCGTCATTAATAAAGATTAATTGTAAAATTTCCTTTGCACTTGCTAATATTGTCCACATAAATTGAAATACATAAGATAATATTCTAAGAATCCGAAATTTCGTTGTCCATTATAGACTCTTTCTCCCTTAATGATATTGCAATTAGCCTAAGAATATTCAAGGAAAATAATATACAATTGTGTATACAAAAAAAATATGGAGAGAAAAAAAAAATGAAAGTTGACAATTGGTAGTGTGTAACTATATGTATATGCACCTAACATTAAATGATATAAAAATGAAAAGTTAATTCCAATATAGATTCCAAATGTTGTCTCACAAAGAAATAGCGTTCTGAACAGACATAAAATTCCATGTTCCCTCGTATCTTTCGAGCTGATAACCTGAGTTGAAAGAATGCTCTGCCGGCAGTTTATTCAGTTCCCCGGCTAATGTGGAATGTGAGATATCTGCGGTTTAATTTGCAACGTGTTGGTTACTTCATGTCAAGAGAGAATGTTGCTCCTGCCGATGTAGGTAGATATCGTTGCCGCAAGAAACGAATAGAATGCCTAACTTGCATATTTCGTTAGTTGTTCTGTCTTTCTGAATGTAACTCAAGTTTCCCCATTGCTTAAAGAGGAAGGACATTTCCGTTGCACCCTGGTTGAACTTTATCCTTTTGCTGACGACAGATAATTTACCATGAAGACGTTCGAAGCTGATTTTCGATATCGTTTTCAGAATGTGTAATACATGTGAGGGAAATTTTAAGTGGGAATTTTACAAGATGGGAAATTTCTACCATGCGGAAAAAAAATTAGGAAGTACTCTAAGTAACTTGATTATAACATTCAATAAATTAATTGAGTCATATTTGGAATGAAGTGTTCCAAATTAGATGGATCAATGTAATGTATATGTTTAATGAAAGATATTTTACTTCTTCAAGACTGTCTTAATTCATCTCATGACTGTGTCGTGAAATTGTTAATAAAATCTGACAAGTGGCTGCTGATAACTCATGATCGTAACTGTATTTGTAAAATACTACTTATTTCTCCTATGCTCTTAATTGACTTATTACTCTTCATATTAGATTTGAAATCTAGCTTTTATGTAAAGTTATGTAAGAAAAATATACAAAATAATTAAATCTCAATGTAAAATGCGTATAATTATAAAGGTAATCTTAATATTTATATTATTTCCATGTGATACATTTTATTTAAGCTTTATAAATATCAAAGAACTCAATATGTTCACTATTCTCTTCGTTATTATTATTATCTATATTAGAATTCTTATTATCGCAATACTTATTTAGTTATTATTGATCTGTAGCTCATTTAATTGAATAATTTACTGGCTGTATGCCTAGTCAGCTCTTATTATAACTGTTCTCTTTATTTAACGTTATTTAAATCTTATAAAACTGATAATCTCATATTTCTGTCATTTATTTAGTTATTAAAATTATAAATGTAATTAACTTAAATTTAACAATTGAAATATTAAAATGTATACTTGTTTAAACCCTATTTTGACTAACCACGCTAAATCATAGAGAATTTTAATTCTCATTTTCCTTACCGAATGTGTTTAACACATTTTATTCATAAAAAATACTAAAGTCTATTATTGACTTACACTATTTATCTTTTGTAGTTCACAAAAGATTATTTCCATCAGTTCTCTGCAGGCCTACAGAAATCTGAGGAAAATTCCTTGCGCGCAATTTATATTCATCACCATTCCCTTTGTTCACTATCCGTGAATACAATAATATTAATTATTATTATTTTTGCGCGTTACTGTACTTGTTGTTCATTATTATGAAACCTCGAAGTCTACGTGTTATAACTAATGATTTTAGTGTGGTAATAACTAGTTTTACACTTCCGTGCAATTATTAAGGGCTAACAATAATATTTCACATAATTTTAGTGTTTGTTAGTTTAAAAATATATTTGCAAGATGTAAAATTTATTTAGTGCATCAGAGTACTGAAAAGGAAGTTACGTACAGGGTAAAAGGTATGTTCTCACTCATTCACTCCTGACTGTTCCTGTTCTTCAGTCTCATCCTCACCATTTACATTCTCATCGCCGCTACCGTGTTCCGAAGCGTAGTATTTCTTCAATCTCTGGATCGAAATTGAGTCGACGACTGTCTGTCCCCGTTTTGTCTTATATTCCACTTTGTAAACATTGGGATTTTCTTTTGCTATAATTTTACAAGGTCCTTTATATACTCCCGAAAAGCATTTAGCGGTGTGTACACGATGACTACCATCGTATACTAGAACCAATTCTCCTGGCGTAAATTCAATGGACTGATGACGTTTATCGTAGTACTTTTTTGCTTGTCGGTGGCGTTTCTGTAAAGACTCATAAGCTGCTTCTCGTGCTTTTTCGAGAATCTTGAATCTCATCTCGTTGTTTACATTCACACTGGGCGTTAAATGTAGTCCGCTCTCCCAGACTAATCTAGGCGTAAATCCATGAAGAAGAAAAAATGGACTGTTCTTCAAATTCTCCTGGTAATTAACATTGTACGACCACACTGCCGATTGCAAGTATAAAAGCCAGTCTGTGTGTTTTGAGTTCACGAAGTTTTTCATAAGTCCCTGTAAAATAGCATGTGATCGTTCCAATAATCCAATTAAATTGTGATTAGCTGCTGGAGCGAATTTCAGATGGATTCCACATTTCTCCGATAGTTCTTTAAATAAACTAGCTGTGAATGAAGTACCTCTGTCCGTATCTATACGAGAAGGACAACCAAAGCGTAAAATTACATTTTCAAAAAGGAAGTTAGCTGCTGTCTCACTTGAAGTATCTGCTACTGATTGAGCAATTAAAAATCGAGTACCATGATCGATTGCACTAAGTATATATTTATGGCGGAGCAAACCACTTGGTGGATACGGTCCGCTAAAGTCTAAAGCGATTCTATCGAATGGTTTCTGTGAGTTGAACGTTAAAAGTTCTCCATATGGCGCTCCTTTTATGCGCTTATTCTGCTGACAAATTACACACTCCTTGACCATTTTCTGAATATGGTTCTTCATAAATGGAAAGTAAATCCTATCTAGTGCATTCTTGTATGTTTTAGTGAAGCCGTAATGCGCTCCTCCAGCTGGTAAACTATGCAATGTCTCAATAACAGTGTTGCGAAGTGACTTCGGTATGCATAATATTTTTTTAGTCGTAGCTCCCAGTTTATGTTGTCTATAAAGAAGTCCATTTTCCATAACATAATAGCAAGCTTGCCTCTGCAGGGAGGGGTTGGGTGGGTTGTTGCCCCCCTCGTCTTCTTTTCCTTCCAAAATATTAATGATATTTCCAAAAAAAGAATCCTCTCGTTGGTGTATAGCAACATCAATTGTCTCATCTAACAATAACAATGTACGTGGCTCTGGAAGCTCCTCGTCTTCTCCCTGTGGATCATGTTCTGTTTCTCTGCTGATAGCATCCGCCATATTTTGTGTAGTCTTACAGTGAATTGGCGTAAAATCGAACTCGGCCATCAACGTGTACCATCTAAATAATTTGTTTGAAAGTTGCGTTGAGGAGCGAATGAATGTGATTGCTTGATTGTCGGTAAATAATTCGAAATGTCTCCCCAGTAAAAAGAATCTGAATGACTTAAATGCGTATATGATTGCCAACAATTCTTGCTCGATGGTTGAAAGTCGAGTTTCATGGTCTTTTAAAACTCTACTGCAATAGGAAATAGGCTGAAAATCACCGTTCGTATTCGGTTGTAAAATCACTGCGCCAATAGCCTTACTGCTTGCATCCGTGTATACCCTTACTTCTTTTGATGGATCATATGCCATTAATACAGGAGCTGTAAGTAAAGCCTCTTTCAACCTCTCAAACGCAGTTTGCTGTTCTTCCCCCCAGAGAAATTTCTTCTTTTTTCCTATCAATTTTTGCAAGGGAAGTGCCATCTCGGAATATGATTTTAAAAACTTCCTGACATAAGATGTTAATCCGAGAAATGTGCGAACTTGTTTCACAGTTGTCGGTGTCTTATATTTCTTGATAGAATCAATGATTTTGTCATTGATCCGATAGCCAAATTTTGAAATTTTATGTCCTAAAGCAATGATCTCAGTGTAGCCGAAGTGACATTTTTCTATTGCAAGTTTCAATCCCGCGGCCTGTAAACATTGTAACATTTTCTCCAGAGTTACGAGCATTTCTTCAAAGGTATTTCCGAAGCAAAATAAATCGTCCACATAATGCGCAAAGTGATTGGGATCTAAATTTGAGCAAGCAAGGTGAATGCAACGAGTCATCGCACTTGATGAACTGACGTGGCCCTGTGGCACGACGTTCATTTGATACTGTGACATTCCTGGTATTGTAAATGCTGTATATTTCTTACTGTCCTCGGTGAGAGGAATATTAAAGAATCCGCTCTTCAAGTCTGCCGTACAGTAGTATTTCTTGCCCCCCATATTGTATAATATTTCATTGATGTTATTCACACCCAGAGCGTCAAATACAGACGATACATTCAATCTGCGATAATCCTGGCATAATCTATAACCCCCCTTTGCCTTCTTTACAAGGATAATTGGAGAGTTAAAAGGTGATTTTGTAGGAGAAATAACACCTTGCTTTAATAAAGTCTCAATCTGATCTTTAATTTCATCACGAAGGTGGACTGGAATCGGGTAGGATTTTAAGTGAAATTCTGTGTCATCTTTTAGTTGAATTCTATGTTTATAATTCGTGGCTCTACCTATATCATCCTTTGACCACGCAAAAACATGTGGATATTTCATTAAAACAGCCAAAAGTTGCTCCTTTTGCTGGGGTTCTAAATTCGGATTCACATCAAACCGACTAGGGTCCGCCCGTGCGTCACTGACGTTCCCTGACTCTTCCGTCGCGAAAACCTGTGCCTGTTCACCAATTTCATCCTTATTCTCATCATTATTGTTACTCATGACTGGCCTATCCCATGTTTCAGCTTTCCCGATAATAGTGCCTTTCTTAATTGTAACATTATAATTTAAAGGATTTGTGATCCAAATGAGATTCGAATCCGGATTAATAATTGCTCTGGCAACCATCAATCCCGTTTTCTCTTGAAACTGTAGGTCCGGTTCCAAGAGTGTTCTATCCTTGTCATATGAATTAGCCAATTTCAATGGAATGCACAAATGCATCCTGGGTTTCACTTTTATCTTTTTAGCAGCTACAAATTCTGGTTGCAAAACATGCTGTAATAAATGGGAAACTTTGATTGACACGTCAAAAGCTTTCTTATTCTCATTTTTAATTTGGTTTCTTGGAGGTGTACCGAATCTATGCAATGTAAGCTTATTTTCCTCAAAATCTAACTTAGCCTTTTGTCCCTTCAAGAAATCATTTCCTAATATAGTAATTTGATTAAAATCCTTAACAATTCTAAATGGATGAACAAATGTTTGGTTATGTATAGAAAATGGTAGCAACACAATTTCCTTAACCGTCAGTTGACTATTAGTGACCCCTCTAATCGCAGTATTTATATTAAATCGCTTGGCATTGACTGGTATGTTCTTATCTCCAGTTACCGAAATTTGACTTCCACTATCCAGGATAAACTTTCGAATTTCCCCATCTACTTTCACATTGATGTAAATCAGATCTTCAGAAGGAAAAGTAGAGACCGTTAGAGTTTTCCCCGTAGGTCCTACACCTAGGTCCCCGTCATATGCAGGTCTTACTCGTTTGAAATTGCTTCTGTTCTGACGAAAATGAGAATGATTTGTATTTACAACCTGATTAGTATGGTTATTTGGATCATCGCGCCCCTGTTGTTGCTCCAAAAATGTTCGCGGCGATGAAGATGAAAAATGCGAACGCTGAAATCGAGGGTTACCGCCATTACGCCATCGCCCCCTATGCGAGCTTTGCGACTGTGTGTCGAGATTATTATTGTGGTTGTTATGCCAAGTATTTCTATTCTGAACTCTATGATTACTATTATGATAATAGGTTCTCCTATTGTTTCTATCTCTATGTTCATTTTCTCTAACTGTATATGAGAATGATGACTCAGTGAATGAATGTTTTTTCCGATGTTCTGCAAGTGCATTTACTTTAGCCGCAAGATTCTGAAATTGCAAAACTAAATCTGACTCATGAGACTGGAGTCCCGCGTTCGACTGTAATTGATCAAGGTCTTGTTGTAGTGCATTTAATCTTTCCTCGATCTCCCGATTAGCCTGAGAATAACTTATGTCAACATGACCATTGACCGTGCGCTGCAACGTGATAGCTTGCTGAGTCGGCATGTAGGCTCGACTCGATTCAGAAAATGACAGAGCTTTCATTGTCTCGCATTCAGTTTCTAAAATTTTACGTTTTTGCACGAGATATTTGAATTGTTCAACATGTTTCAGGTCTCGTAACATTTCATGCACTGAATCATATTCCCTGTTATAAACTTCTTTCATAAAGTTAGGTTGTAAACCACCGCTTATTTGCTTAATTTGCTCACTAATGTCCATGGCAGGATCTAATTTTAATAACAATAACTGTTTTTCTCTCACATATTTTGAAACAGGTTCATTTTCCTGATGGAAGCGTAATCTGATTTGTTCTTCTAATTGAAAAGTATCCCCCGGTTCCGTAAATTCTTCCACAATTTTAGTTTTTAAAGTTGCAAAATCTATATCCTGTGCTTCCTGAGTTCGACTCCAAGTATTGAACCATTCCAATGCTGAATCAGCCAAAAATGCCGGTAGCAATTGCCTTTTCTTTAAGTCATTCCACTCATTAAGAATAGCTAAACTTTCAAATTTGTCAATGAATTTTAATACATCCTCGTGAATATTACCTTGAAACTGGATAGTTTCGAGAATGTTGGGGTGAATAAATCTAGATTGCGCCATGATTCTACGATTAGCCTATGCGCAGGAAAAATGCTTGATTAGCTTAAAAGTAGCACTAAGTTGCTTGTTTTCTTTTCTCATCCCCCCGTGGCTTTGACAGGACATTATCAGCAATTCAATTGTTTACTCTCCCAAAAATTTGATAAGTTAGGTTCAACAATCGCGTAACAGAGTGACGACAGTACCGAACACATCTTTAAAATATTTAACCAAGCTTTATGCAACATCCTAATGTTAATTCTCATCTTTTCACAAGCCAATCGCCGAATAACCTAGTTAAAACTCTACTCTTATTTATTTGCGCCTTACCGCGTAGCATATTGCTAGGCCTACCTTTGCTTTCTTTTCTTGATCTTTGGTAACAATTGATAATTAACACAACGTGAAGCGCTAACAAGTGAAAATTCCGGCGCCATATCGCACGTACGTAATTTGAAAAGCTAGAAGGCTCTATTATTTTCATCATATTTCGGGATGAAATAGATGAAAATCGCAGTATTTCACGTACTGCAGTGTTTTCTCATCGCATTTGCAAAAAATGGATGAGAAACCCTAAGCAGCCTCCACCACGTAACGCAACTCCCATGCTGCGTTTGGGATCGAACCTAGAACCTCTAGATTTAATTGGGTGATGTAGCTATTCCTCATTCATCTCTCAGGTAGTTATCACTCGCTTGGCCTAAATGTGATAAATGCAAGAGGTTACCTTTTAAAGGAATGGCGATAGAAATTAGCTTAGATTGAATATGGGTTTTATACTCTCCATGACTGAACCGATGTGGATTGGTTAAGGAAAGGATATCACTTGCCTTACAAATATATGGAGATTGTTCCTAGCTTGTCCTCTCAACTATCACTTGTCTCTTGTCACACACCATCGTCCAATAGTCGTTCCCCACTTTGCTCCTCTCTCACAATCCGTAGTCCTTACTCTCTCTCCTATTCTCGTCAACTGATCACACCTCCTGACAATTCCAACACTCATGCCACATACGACTTCCAAGTCAATCACCCGACCTTTGCCTGATTACTTATTCAGCATTCCTTTCTCTGATACCTGCTATGCTAAGACTTTATACATCCTACCCAATACCTTGGGTACGATACGATACGTACATTTTGGCTCATTGAAGGCAAGAAGAAGGTGGGTTTTATTTGTCCTTTTTTGCCTCTTTCGGCGTTTTTTGACTTATTTGTCCTTTTTTAGCCTTTTTTTTAAGTCTTAAAGGCTTTTTTTTTGCAACTTCACCTTCTTTCGACTACGTTTGTACTACCCATTTTCAATTCGAATCATCATCAGTTCATCACCTCTTAAAAATCCTTTCTGTAGTAAAGAAATAAAATAAATAAATAAATATATTTTTGGACGACTGGAGCAGGTACGGTACAAGATCCTTTAACCGTAACTTGTCTGTAAGTGGCAACTTTCTCTTGTTTTGAAGCTTTCAGTTTTTTTACACTGTGTGTTCCATACCACCAGAATGAAATACAGGGTGAACATAAAGTCCCAGCCCATTTTGCAGAAATAATGTATTCATGAATGTGATATTACAACATTAGTATACAGCATATCAGTGCTGTTCAACGTGATGTCCATCAATTTCAAAACACGTTTCCCAACGGGTCAGTGTTGCTCGAAACACTGTGTCCAACATCGCCCCGGTGATGAGTTCGCATGCGTGCCTTATGCGTTGTTTGAGGACTGCCACATTTGCAACCTTACTCTTGTAGACCTGTTCCTTGATAAAACCCCATGCAAAAAAATCCAATGGTGTAAGGTCGGGGGACCGTGATGGCGAAACACGTGTGGATCCTCTTCCTATCCATCTGTCTGGAAACATGTTGTTGAGGTATTCCCGCACAGTCAAGGCGAAGTGCGGTGGTGCGCCGTCTTGTTGGAAGATCACGGAATCAAGAATCCCATCATCCTGTAGCTGTGGCTGGAGGAACAGTTGCAACATTTCGAGATAGGTGTCTGCTGTGATGGTGTTTTCTGCAAACATGAATGGCCCATAGAGTTTTTGTTTCGTGAAACCAAGCCATACGTTCACCTTGGGTGTATTCCGTTCCCATTCGGTTTGAGTTGGTGTTTTAAGTTCACTTTATGCACAGTAAGGCTAATCGGGACTGGACCTACAGTTTAAAGTGGAATCCGATCCACTGTGTGCCTCCACCGGGTATCGAACCCGGGACCCCTTGATTACAAGGCGACGAAGCTACCACTGCGACATCGGGGAGGCCTCCCGTTCCCATTCGAAAGTAGCATTCGGGTGTTCAGAAGCCCAGATACGACAGTTATGACGGTTCACAGTTCCACAGGTGTGGAATGTCGCCTCATCACTGAAAAGGATGTTCTCCATTAATCCATCCTGTGCTGCAGCCGCGCAGAGTTCGTAGCACACGTCTTTCCCTACAGCGTAATCCTCCGGTTCCAGTTTGTGGACAACCTGGAAGTGGTACGCTTTCTTTTTTAAGGTGTAGTGCAACACTTTCCACACCGATGATTGAGGTATCACCAGTTCTCGACTGAGGCGACGAGTTGGTGCAGTGGGACTACGCTCAATGGCTTCACGGATACGTGCTGCTGTATCACCCGACATCGATGGTCGACCTGTACGTTGCTCATCGAGTACAGATCCGGTGCGCATAAATTTGTTCACCAGTTTTCTGATATTACCTCGTGTTGGAGCCTCTCGTCCACATTTTCTACGAGACGTCTCCCTGACCTCCTCGAATGTCTGACCACGCAAACGTGCCGTTACAATCACAATTCGTTCTTCTGTTGTTAGCATCTCCTCGAAGTATCATTCACCTGAAATATAAAAACCATGCATTAATTATTTCTGCAAAATGGGCAGGGACTTCATGTTCACCCTGTATGTAATTAAAACTGAAGTTGTTAATTAATTTGGATCACATTTATACGTCCTTTTTTCCGTCTTAAGTCCTTTTTTTATATTTTTAGGTATTTTTATAGGTATTTTTGTGGCAATTTATAGGTCTTCAACGTCCGAGCCATAATCATGACTCTACTACAGCTTTATAACAACTTCCTTGAGAGTTTTCCTTTTGCAACCAATATTGTGGTTTCATGAATGTCATATTAATAAAATAGTATTCTGTTTTAGAAAATAATATAATAACCATACTAAACTAACTACATGATATCTGAATCATCGTAAAATCTGCGAATTACAGTGTTCTTTCACCCCGGCGCTGTTAGTACGTACAATGGCAATGGGAAACCTATATCCTTTGCAAAATCACCATGGACTTGGAGGAAGGGAAATCGACAGAGAGTACGTTTCAAACACGTTCGTCATAGAATTTTGTCGTTACCAAACAAAGGAAATGCCTCTATGTGATATAAAAACCCTCTAAAACCTTTAAAAATACATAAAAACCTAAAAAAGGCTTGATTTATGCGCAAATAGCTAAAATAGGTACTAACAAGCACAATTCATCAGTTGTCGCTTTTTTGAACGAAACGCTGGCATAACTTATTATTTCTTACATACCTGTAAAGGTAAATGAGTAACATTTAATGTGATTTTCTTAATAAAAGAGGACTTTGTATTCCAGGGAACATTTATTGCAATAATCATGAATGTGGCTGTTGTATGCGTATCGGCAGAAGGCTATGGTACACCAGCGGTTGATTATCACGTGAGTTAAGAAACAATACTTTTATTACTTGGAAAATAAGGTGCGAATTCACACAATGTCACATAATGAAATCCTGTGTGGCACACATTATATCCTGTTATAAATTTGTTATATAATATTAAATGTACAAAACAGTAATTTTGCTTCCAGTATTATATGGATATGATACTTGGTCCAAATGAAGACTCTTTTTTTTAAAAAAAAATAGACAGATGAGTGGACAAGGTTACACAATTTAAAACTACATAATTTGTATTCATCTCCAGATGTTATTAGAATAATTAAATCAAGAAGACTTAGATGGTCAGGCCATGTTGCACGAATGGAAGAGGAAAGAAAAGTTTACAAGAACCTTGTTGGGAAACCTGATGGTAAGAGACCTGTAGGAATGCTAAGACGAAGATGGAGGGGTAACGTTGAGATGGACCTAAAGGAAATTGGTAAGGTTGGAAAACATTGGATTGATTTTGCCCAAGATAGGGTCAATTGCTATAGCCATGAACATTCGGGTTTTAGAATGGTAGAGAGTTAGTTAGTTAGTCTTTAGTATAGCCATACATACACAATTCCATTTTCCATATATCCTATGGATGTTTGTCGGGTGTTGTACGGTGATACTCTGTGTATTGAGAATTCAAATTCTGCGTGGTTACCTATCTTATGAACTTTGTGAATGCTTTACATATGCTAAGTTTTTATTTGCAGGACCGTCTTGTACAGTCACGGACACTTCTGGGTTATAACAATTCAATTGACTTTCAATGGAATCGTTACAACCCAGAAGTGTCCATGACTGTACAGTATACAGGTTTTACTCAATGACGGCTGGCATGAAATCGACCAGTTCTCACCCAAGCAAGCAAGGAAGACTTCATAAGTGAATGCCCATTTAGCTAAAGTATGATTGCTGCCCACAAAATATTCCCCCTTCCAACACTCGACTAATTTCTTCTGACGTCATTACTGCTTTGATTTCTGCATGTGCTAGTTCTAACTTGAAACTATTATGTAGTATTTCGAAATTTTTGTCTATACTTCTATCACAGTTTTAGTGATTGTGCAAATACACAATATATGCATGTACTCATTTAAGTCATAGAAATGGGAACTTGTGATTGTTTGAAAAAAATATAATTTTAATTAATAATACAATACAACATAATTAGAATACGATTCGTAACATATTTCAAAGCGCAATTCCAAATCTATTTACAATATAAAACTCACTTCTTAGTTTGTACACGAGGATGGAGTATCAATTGCATTGTGGTGTGTCACATTTCTTTATTTTAAACTAACTGATTACCCGGCGTTGCCTGGGTATTTATTTATAACAATCTTCTATTAGACAGGAAAATAATGAATTCTAACTATAGTGTAAAATGTAACTACTTTATTTACAGATATTTGATAGTATAAGTACAGTATACAAATTATAATGTAAAATCTTTTACAAACTCACTATAATATTAATTGAACTCAAAACTTGATTCTAAACAGCATTTTAAGTTTCACCTCCAGGAGCAAGAATAAATAAATTGAACGGCATTGGGAGTGTCACTAGTCATCTTAGCGTATAGATTCCACACAATATCGGTCGTTTTCGATTATTTTTACATGTCACCACCTTCCCACCCCAACCCCTAGGGCTGCCAGGGGGATATTAACCCCACAGTATTTATTTGCAGATTGCAAGTGATATGTGTACAAAGTTTGGTTGAAATCGCTCCAAGCGTTCAAGAGTTGTGCCGGAACAAACATGCATACATATACACACATACATCCATTTTTATATATATAGATTATTTCTGGTCACAGAAATTGATAACAAGACAAATTTGATGTCACTTCCGGAATACAACTACAATTCTTTGCTTTGTAGGAAACAATGCCACAAAACATGAATCCAGTTTCTTCCGTTGTAACCTAACACTTTCTCCTGTGTTAAAGGGGAATCTTTTCCATGTATATCTGTCCCGGCAATCTCTGGAGCAAGTAGTAACTCGACAGGGCACGACCAATGAACGCGTGAGAGGAAAAAAGGGACAGTTACCAGCCTTTACAGCAGCGTATACTGCATCGCTCCGCCCACTCGCTTTCTCCCCTTCTCTACCGTTACCGGCCCGGCTCCACAGATTTCCGGTATAGAGAATAGTACACCCTGTCCCAGCTAACTGTGAAGCAAGGCTGCACATAGCGTCAGAGAAGTTAGGGAAATCGAGTTGACAGAGAGAAGCAGTAAACGCTCCTGAGAAGGCAGTCGCTTTACCCCACTCCATGCAATTCCGTTCCTCTCACGTGTTCATTGGTTGAGCTGTGTCGCGTCAGTACTTGCGCAGAGACTTGATTTCGTTTGCCTGATCTACAGTTAGCTGGGACAGAGTATAGCTCTACTTTTTCTTCACTTTTCTCTGAATCGTCATTGTTTTTCTATGAGCCCGGTCTTGTTCGCTTCCATTTTTTTGCTCTCTCTGTACTCACGCGTCTGATTGGTTACACGGTGCAACACCGACTCGTCTACCTCGTTTATTTCGTATCAAGCAGTGTATTTGGTGTCTGCACCGTTTGCACTACGTTGTGGAGCGGTGTAATGTGTGGTGTATGGTCACGTGGTGCGTGCTGACTAATGAAATGAGAGCAGCAGACCATGGGCGGAGTTTAAGCTCTTGCTTTGGGGGGCAGACTCTGGGAGAAGCATATGATTTTATAAACTAGAGGATATTCAATAACCCTCAGGTATTGAATATCCCCTAGTTTATAACGGGTCCGCAGGCCTTCCTCCGGAAATTAAAAAAAAAACAACTTGAAAGCACTGAGTTTTATGCCTTTTAGATTTGAAAATGTTAAATTTCCTCGCTTAAGTAAACAAATGTTAATTAGTATATTGGTTGTCAGTTTTAAAAGAAGCAAAACAGTACGATTATTGCATTCCATTATTTTTTTATTGATACAAAACTCGTATTACTCTTAAAAAGTTACGGTACAATAGTAAGCTTCAGAAATTTTAGAAAAATTAAATGGAAAAGTTCTTTCGATGCCTCAGCAGTAACTGTTGACTCAACACAAAGTCATTTTACGTTTTTCTTTCTTCAAACTGTACACGTCAATCAAATCGTCTAAGGCCCGCTATTGCGGCGCAATTACCGCACGTGCCATCATGCCAAACGTCAAGATTTGCGGTATGGCTTCATAACAAAAATGTAGTAACTGAACTTAATCATGTGTTATTTTTTAATCTCTTTTAAGTTTGGGGGCCAGCCCCTCCAGAACTCCGCCTATGCAGGAGACAGACATTTGTTAAATCTTCTGAAGTTGAACACTGTTTTTCACCTACTTGGTTGAACATAATTTCCTTGCACCAGCATGACACCGGGATACACCTGCACTACACTAGTGTCGAGAAGTGCAGCGAACTAGAAGGGGCTATAGTTGACTCATCCATATCCATGTGGAATTTCTTTTTAAGCTTTTGTAATGGTGACTTATATGTATCTTCTGTTGCAGTCCTATCCTAAATACACCTACTCCTACGCAGTCAACGATCACTACACGGGTGACGTGAAGCACCACTTCGAGTCCCGCGAAGGCCACGTAGTGAAGGGGCAGTACAGTCTGCTGGAGCCTGACGGCAGCGTGAGGGTGGTGGACTACACGGCTGACCACACAGGATTCAACGCCGTCGTGCGGAAGCATGGCCCAGGTCTACACGTTGAGTCGCACGGGAAGAATCCTTCAACCAATACAAAATTCTTCGGATACGCAAGATAACACACTTATATTGTATGATCAAATTACCACCGCTGATATTTGTATAGTACAAAATTAAAGTGTTCTGTTACATATGTGTTCGTTTATTGTCCAACGCCATGATACTCCTTAAAACCAGGGTTGTTAAGGGTCCATCAACCCATAAATTGTAATGGGTTCTATTGAGTTCTTCTGCAGGACCGAAACATTTTTTCTCGCACAATTTAAATTCGGTCCAAGTTACGGATTATTTCATTGAAAAAAGGTTCCTGGACCGAATTTAAATTGAACCGGAAAAAAGGTTCCTGGACCGAATTTAAAATCAGTCCGAAAAAAGGTTCCAGGATCGTATTTAAATTGAGCCGGAAAGAAGGTTCCTGGACCGAATTTAAAATCAGTCCGAAAAAAGGTTCCAGGATCGTATTTAAATTGAGCCGGAAAGAAGGTTCCTGGACCGAATTTAAAATCAGTCCGAAAAAAGGTTCCAGGATCGTATTTAAATTGAGCCGGAAAGAAGGTTCCTGGACCGAATTTAAATTGATCTGTAAAAAGGTTCCTGGATCGAATTGAAATACTTGACAGATAAAAACGTTCTTTACGGTCCCTAACCCATTTACGCTTGCTGATTATCTCCCCTGGACCGGAATTGAATTTATTTATAATTCCTGGACCTTTAAGAACCCTGCTTAAAATCTCCATGTGCTCCATGGGACTCTTGTGGTTATATTTTCTATTTTATAAGTTAGTACAGTGACTTTTCCGGTCGAGTTGTCCAAGGAGCGGCGGCTAGCACGCCGGGAAGTTAGAGCGCATCTGCCGGCATTGTTACCCACAACGCGTCAGTGCTTCATTATCCAGATATCTTGTGTCCAGTTTGAACGTGTTTGTGTAGTGTAAAGGGCCTGTTCTTGATCAACGAAGGGTGGAACGGCGAGGAAAACTAGACGAAAACTAGGAACACGATTGGTCAAAAGTCCTTGCGCATTGCACAAGAAACAGGCATTTTCATGCCGTCTCAGTGGCCAGCTACCAAGCTTTTAAAGCCTTTTTAAAGCCATATTTCCATTAGAAGAATTGAAAGAAATCACCAGGAGAGAAATTGAAGCAAATTCAAAAGAGAAACTTATACGTGTTAGTGAAAATTTCCTTTACAAATGCCGTAAATGTGTGGATGCAGGAGGACATTTTCAACACCTATTGTAACAAGGTGCGTGCTGATTTTAATTGCAAAAGTCAATGTAATTGTACGAGCTTATTTCGTTACATAGCTAGCGGTTCCAGTTACGCGGATGTTGCATCCAGTTTGCCGGCAGACCTGCTCTCACCGGCCGGCTCGCTAGCCGCCCTTCCACGGACGATTCGATCGTGAAATGCACTGTATATTTGGACAGGTTTGTTGGTTCGTGTCAACTACATTCAATCCATTTATACTCTGTCACGCTATGTGTGGAGTAAGGCCGCGCATAGCGGCAGAGAAGGGGAGGAGATCGAGTGAACATAGCAAAGCAGTACACGCTGCTGCAATGGCTGGTAACTGCAGTCCCTTTTCCCCTCCATGCAATCACGTTCCCTCGCACGTGCTCATTTTTGGAACCGTCTCGCGTCACTACTTGCGCAGAAACTTGTTTTCGTTCGCTTCCTCCAGATAAATATGGGACAGCAATTCTTAACAGTATACGTCCTGTTTAAGATACAGTTGTAAATAGAAAATAATGAAGTTAAAACCCAAGGTTGCCAGGGGCAGGCAGGGTCGCCAAACCTAGGTGTGCTCCTTGAGTAACGCCAAAACCATAATTTTGATTACAAGCATGGCTATATTTGTTTTAAACAAAGTTATTATAAACCAGATATTTCACATTATAAACAATCGAAAAAAGTAATTTTGAAAAAGAAAAATAGATGGAAGCACAAGGTGGATAGATGTAAATAATTTGTTACAGGATAAGTACTGATTTAGTGAGAGCAAGGGTATGATGAAAAGATGAATAAAGGATAAAGTAAATGCCTAAAAAATAGGTAATAGACAGAAATCTATACTGAAGTCGTATAAATCATTCAAGAAGTTCAAGCCCATAGTCAATTAATAGGCACGCATAAGGAAGTACTCAACGAAGAAAAAAATTAGTGGCTCCGGAAGCACAGCTCAATACAACCCTCGTCTTCATCTTCATTCCTATCATCCCTCCAAGGAAGGATCCTCCGAATTTACTGCTGCATAACATAATTCTATGCATTGCAAAATCATGTAACGAGGCAAGAGACTACTGTTACTTTTATATTATGTAGGTATTAAATAAATGCATACTTACACTAAATGTATTCTTTAACAGTAATATGTAAAGTATTTAAAGGTAAGGCTCTTATTATTCTTAATAAAACTGTAAATATGTTACATGGTCAAGGTTTTTATGTTTTTATTAAAGTAGGGGGACCAGGGTGAAAAATTAGGGATGGCAGGGAGCGCCAAAAATCCTCCTCGTCCGGGTCAAACTTTTAATTCGAGCCGCTCCTGGGACCCTTATAAGCAGAACTTTTATCTTGAACAGCGCTGCGGGAATGCTACAAAATTGAGTCTGAGGACACTGCAGGAGACACCAAAATCTATTGTCGTCCCAAACTCAGAAATATCTATACTCTATCCCCGGAATCTCTGGAGCAGGGTCGCGCACATGGATAGAAAGGAGATGGGCAGAGCGAAGCAGTACACACTGATACAAACAGCTGGGAGATGCAGTCGCTTTTCTTCTCCACGCACTCCTGTTGCCTCCCACGTGTTCATTGGTCGAGGCTTCGCGAGTCACTACGTGCGCAGATAGTTGCTTTCCTTCGCTGGCTTCAGATGTTCCCTGGACAGAGTATATGTACGTAATAAATGCGAGAGTGTTTCTTCAAGATATATGTATGTTGTCATTATTTGCTTTCCGTTTCCTATGTATAGAAGAAAGTAGTTGGGCTTTTATTTTATTTTCGTAAGGACTATTGAAATTGCCTTGCAGCGCTAAACGATGGAGATCATTCAAGACTGCATACAAAAAAATATATTGTTTCTTTGATCTCTACTAACCTCTGCACTGAAAAATGTACTGACCTGACGGAATTTGGGCTCAACTCGAATTTCCCACCACTCTTATGCACTGGCCGGGAGGCCTTCAGTTCGTTCCATGTTTCCCTGAATAGCTGTACATAACTACCTACCATTGTGTAATAATGTGCTATTTAAAAGCCAGTATCCTCTACCTTGTCGGGGTTTGGTCAGATCTAAATTTATTTTGAGAATTTGTACACTATGATCACTAAAGCATACTGGAAGCGTTTGAACATTAATGATATGTTCTGAAATCTCGGTGCTATATAAAACCTATCTACTCTTGACGCACTATTGGATGTTATATGTGTGTAACCTGGAATTTCTCCGTTGGTGTGTATCTAAGCATCACGCAGTCGTAACCCTTGCTTTAAATTCATATAGCGTAAGCGAAAAGTTGTATCCTGGGTTCTGGTCTTTTGTGCGAATTACGCAGTTAAAATCTCCCACTAGTATAGTGTCTAATGTGTGGGATGTTAACTCTGGCCCTACAACTGTAGGAAAAATCTTCTCTTGCCCATCTGTTTTGGCTTCCTGACGGAGCATACACATTACAGAGAAAACAGAGCCTAATTTCCCACTTATTTGTCTGCCATCAGCATAAGGCACTACATTACTAAATTCCAAGTACCGCCTAATTGCTATGGCTGTCCCTTGTGCTAAGGGGGTAAAATTGTATACTTTGCATTCTCAGTAAGAAAAAATCGTCAATTGCAAACTCTTGAAATAAAGGCTACATCTATAGACGATTGAATTAGAAAGTCATTTAGTGCAATTATTTTTGTTTATTAAGTTTGTTACTATTAGAAGGTTTTTCTTTAGTTGCATTTTCTGAATTATTTGTTAGACTGACCTTTTGAGAATCTTGTTTCTGGGTACCGGTTTCTACTCTAAATTCTTTATGGACTATTGTGGAACTTACGCATTCATTATTTTCCTTCTTCTTTCATCGTAACACCATTGACTCTTCCGCCACTGACCTTAACCTTGATACAGATCTCGAACGTGATTTTCGAGGGGAGGGTACTACGGGGAACCCTGTCTCCGTGAATAAAGCACTGGGAGGGAGGGGAGTTATGGGATTGAACTCCTCTGGTGTGGACAGAGTTATCCGCTCGATCAAGTCACATCCTGTTGGTGCGTTCCATACACTGTCTTCGTGGCTTTCACCTGGCTCTTCTTTGTTGGTTTCAGTGCTGTCTGGGTTTTCTCCTTTGTTGTCTTCTGTCGCAGTGACGTGATCTGCTGCTGACGTTGCTGAATCTCTTGCTTTTGTTGGCACTGGTAGCACTATCGCTTCGTATGCCATCGGTACATGGTCAGCGGTATATTGTGACCAGGATATGTCACCCACTATGTGTCTCCATTCATCGTTACATATGAGGGTACGGTTTACGTAATATCATTTTGATCAAGACTAGTCCAGTGCGTGTAGGATAAATGTGATCAGCAGAATATGTCTCCTCATCCAGTTTCAACACTTCAAAGAACTCATTACTCGACTTATAACTTCTTCATTTAATTCAGTTGTAACTACATGGATTCTTACGATTGCATGTCTCTGGTGGGCCCAATCTATAATACTTCAACCTTATGGTCACCGTCTGCGTCACTATAGAAAACCTCAGCACCAAAATCATTGAGTAACCGTTCTCCTACCACTTTTGTCACAAATTTCAAGTACAAAAAATTATGAAAATAATCTATTTCAAAACTTAGCACTTTGTTCGTCGGCACTTGGTAGATATCGTGAAACCATTGATGAAAATATAATGACGTGGGTCTCATCTTGACATCAGTGAAAACTAATTTCAAGGTGCTTTGTCTTTCTGTGTTCATTGTGATCTCTTTTATCGTATCTTCACTGGCAGTCGAGAAATATTTTACAGAACCTCTCACACACTTCCCCCCCCCCCCAAAAAAAAACCAACACGATACTAGAAAACCGTGTAAGGCCCTAGCTAACTCGGGCAGTTCGATAACAGCCTTCTCGCTCGGAGAGCGGAGCTCACTACGAACTGCTTCCTGCAAGAGCTGTAAGCAGACTATGACCACTCCGCCACGGGGGCCGGCTGTAAAAACAATAAAATTTGGCAAAACATATCATAGTATGTCATGTGATTGCTTACGAATAAATTTTATTTCATAATTTTTGAAAATAGGCTCGTAAAATGGCACTTTAAGAAAAGTACTTAGCATGTAGTCAACGAATACTTAAAAATAGTTGAATTCATATTTTCGATTACAACCAGTAGATGGCACTAAAAAGGAAATTCAGAAAATGATATACACAGTTCATCAAGTATCAAATTTAGGGAAGAATAAAGACAACTACGGTACTACTTCCGTATAGTGGAGACACCTAGAAATCATTTATTTCTCACTTTTTGACATTGCTAACGTACAATTCTGCATTGCGGAATATTTCTTTAGGTGTAATAATGAATTTCTAATGAAATAATGTCTATTTCTTACATTTTCTCGGTTCTCTAACACGCAATATGGCGATAGCGTACTGGTTCATCGCGCGATGTGGCAGTGTTTTGTCGATTTGGAGTGTGCATGCAGTGTTTCAAACTTATTCACCGAAAAATACCTAATTTCGTGGCCGGATTGGAAATTATGCTAACTCCTCGTTAGCCCCACAAACCATCGACGTTAGCCCCACAAACCATTGACATTAGCCCCACAAACCATTGGCGTTAGCCCCACAAACCATTTCGTTAAGGTTAGGTTAGGTACGGTTAGGTTAGGCAAACATAGTTAAAAATCTTCACGACGCATCCTAGACACGTCATCTTCTTGCGAAAACACGGCGTGGTTTGCACACTTATTGGGGGTTACGTCATCTAAAACACGGAACATCGTGTTCACGTGCAGAAAGCAAATGGCAGCAACAGCATTTCCATGTCGGAGAGATATTTTCCCAGAAGAAAACATGAATTGGCGTTGAAAAGGATAAAAACTACATTCCCGAACCTCAACAACGCTACAGAAAATGATTTCCGTAACTTGCTTCTGTAAAAAGTAAGAAATCCGTCTCCACTATACGGAACTGTTACCACAACTACAATTACAATACTTTAGAAAGCAAGAAATATTACACATAAAATATTTCATAAACAACTTTATAAGTACGTATATTGCACTGAAACTGGTTCTAACAGAGCGAATAGGAAAATAATTACAAATTGAAACCACGAAATGAAGTGCTATCAACTGATATTTGAAATTCTACTGTTCTGATTGCATGTCTTTGATTTACATATTAGAGTTGACGAGCTGTATCTCTGCGGGTGACTTTGACTAATTCGCACAGATACAAGTCCGTAGATGCTACCTACTCGCCGTTGAGTGATCGGCAGCTCTTACAAAGTTAAAAGAGAATGACACCCATTGGCTAAGGCAGCCGGTAGCTCCTCCCTTTGCTACTGCGCAGCCAGTCGTGGTCAAGGTTCACCCGCTAAGATACAACTCGTCCACTTAACATATGTTGACACAAACATTATAAACTATTCTCAACAAAAGGATTTTGCATTTCACATAGCCTCCATACAAATATTTAGTCAAATTAGAATTCAGACAAAGTAACACAATTAGTAATGCTACATTCACTCACAAAAAAAACGGGCATAATTCCTTGCATCACGTTTCTTAATGATATTGTATTTTGAATCAAACAAATTCCGTGACATTGTTTTTTCCTGTTAGTCTTATAATAAGAAGTCCTATGCTCAAGTAGTGACTTGAGAGGGTTCGACCGATGAACCCATGAGAGGGAAGTGTGTGCATTGAAGGGAAACGCAGCTACCAGCCGTTTGCAGCAGCGTACTCTGCTTTGCTCCACCCTCTCGCTTCTCCCCTTTTCTACCGTTATGCGCAACCTTGCTCCACAGATTCCATAGACAGAGCGTGTAATACAATTACTGTGTTCTTCAAGGAACTGCAATTGCAGAAATTTGGTATCTTTTGAATACTAATTACTTTTGTTTTCACAATTGTTACTTTGCGTAAAGTTTTAATAACACATATAGTAAATTCGCTTTCCTCGTCGGCTTCTGCGAGCCGTGGCTTCATTCTCGTTCTCCCATTTTTAACAATAACCAGTTGCGGCGATTGGGTTCCAAATCTGCCACATTAACACTAATTTGTTGGCATGGTTATTGCAAATTACTTTTATGAGGAAATAAGGCATATATAATCATAGTGTTACATCGATACCTTAGTCCTATTCTAGTATTTCAATACTGAAGAAAGTGAAAAAAAAATCATATAAACTGCCAGCAACAACAGAGGCTTAAATGAAAACAGTTTCAAAGTAAAGAAAATCTGAATAGTAACAAAAATAGTGCAAAAACTTAATTTTTGGTTCCCTGTTATGAGATACTAGCGTCCACAGTATTTTTTTATCGGAGGGATATGGAATTCTAAAAGTGGATATTACATATCTGTGTTCTTGGGGAGGGGAATATATAATAAAACATTTCATTTCCAATATTCATTTCAGAAGTTGTTCAGAGACAAAAATAAAAATCGGGGGTCATTTTAAGGGGTTTTGCATTTAACGTTTTGGGTTTTGCCGAGTTTTCTTTGAAAAGTTTCATTTTCTAAAATATTCTGGAGCGGCTGTAGTCCCAGCAACCCCCAATGTTATGAGATATAAGTGTAGTACATTGACTTTTGGTGTTGGCTTGTCATCAGGTATTACATAAACGTTCATCAATTTAAGTGATATCATGGTTACAAACCGGCACATATTGTAGGCTATCTAGGCTCTCTGCGAAACCCAGGCTCAGGGTATAGATGAAAAATCGAACAGAAAATGTGCATAAATTATTAATTTTAATAATAAGATGATGATCCTTCAGGAGTTGGCAACCTTTCTTCTTATGAGTTGGCAACCTTATTTCTTATGAGTTGGCAACCTTTTTTCTTATTAGTTGGCAATCTTATTTCTTTTTAGTTGGCAACCTTATTTCTTATGAGTTGGCAACCTTGTCAGCATAATTTCAAAATCTCAAAAAGTGAAGGAGAAAGAGGCATATGAGCATTTCCCTCCTATTCGAACAGTGTGCTATAGTCATTCTTGAGCTGTAAAAGTACTGTAGCGATCCATTACAATACAATACGTGTGAAAAGCCACCGTTATCGTCATCAATCATCCATCGGCAATCATAACAAAACTCTTTAAAACAAAGGAAACTTACAATTAAGAAAGACTGTAGGGTTATAAAGTTGTCTAATTAATTACCCAACGCTTGTGATTTATTTTACAGAACATCCATTCTAAGATTTAGTACTGTCTGTACATTTTAACTTCACAATTGTCCTTGGATAGTACAGGTAGTTTTCTGACGAAGTTGATATTATCCTCTAGCCGATCGTTGTGTGTATTGGTAGGATTTAACATCATTCATGATTATTTGTTGGAACGATTTTTTTCCAGAAATTAAATAATAAATTATTTATTAATAAATTAATAAACAATAGTCGAGGTTGCTTGAGAGAGTGAAAATACCATTTGCGTGTAACTTGCCTTTCTCCCAAAAACCTTTCTGAAGACTGATTGGTTGGTTGATTTAATAAACGTCACTGTTATATTCATTAAGTTAACTGCTACAGGAAGGTGTAAATATAGGAATATGGATGTGGAAGGAAGTGACTGTGGCCTTCGTTAAATGAATCATACTATAGTATGCTATACCTAAACGCACGGTCATGAAGATAGGCGACGGGGCAGAAATGCGCTGTTGCCACATATTATGGGAAAAGCAAAGACGAGAGCTGAACAAAAGTCGCTGGTTCCAGCGCACTGTGTGCCAACGTCAACAGGGCTGTGTTGGCTTAGTCCGAGCGTCAGACCGACCTCTCTCTGGGGCACTTTTGTGTCATCCCTGACCTTTCGAGTAAATGCTGTCGGTTTGTATCACATGGATTACAAATACAAAAACCAACTCTACAACGAGATCTTTCATTCTCTTAAACCTCCGAACGCAAGGGGTTGTGCTCCGACGTGGCAACAGCGCGAACTTCTGCCACCCGCCTAATTTCATGGTCGTGCATTTAAAGCTCCGGTTTTAAACTACACTTTTTAATTAAAAACACACGTAACTTAAAAATGTGACATGTAAGCTTACTTGTGTCTTCTCAGATATTTTTAAGCAGGGGTATAATAATAACGAACAGCATTATTTTTCCAGCTTGTTAACACACGTGCTGGAAAGCACACCGCCTCCAAGGAGGGAACACTGCAGCAAACGTCCTTCACGGAGATGGAGCTGGAAAATGGGCTCCAGTGAAAGTGCCCAGCTCCTTCGCACAACTTTCACTCTCCAAGAGCGACACCGAGTGGCACCGCTCGTGAGCATCTCTCGAGGAATTCAAGGCCTCCAGTGCAGACAATGCTCTGTCATTGTTGACGGCGATCGGCCTCTCTGTAATGGAAATGTAAGGTTATGTCAACCCTCGAACAAAGATTTTGAAAATTAACACTGGAAAGTGTAGCACTGAAGTGGTTGTCATTTTGGTACAGTATCGTGGAGTGGAGTGGGCTCTCAACTCCGAAATACAGACAACGTCTACATGCACAGGTGCGGTCACCAACGCCGGTCTTGAATCACGTGACTATAAAGAGTGCTAGCAGCACCAAACTTGACCTGCCAAACCTACCAATATGAATCATTTCTACAATTCATTAATTCAATCAGCTTTTAAGCTGTTTCTTGTCCATTATAATATACATATAAAATGTACATAATTGCTTTACATTAAAAATATCTGTCGACGTTGGTCGCTACGGTTCCGATTTGTGTAGTGTTGTTTTCTGTGTCCTTGATTTTTAGAGTGAAAGCGGGGAGTGTTGTACTTGGTTTGGTTCTTAGTCAGTCCCATAGCAGGGGTCAGGGGGCCTCAGCCCTCGTAACATTAGGTAAAACTATTTTGTATAATTTGTTTGCAGTGAAGAGTGAAAATAAAGCAGCAGATATTATTTCGCTCACAACTTAGTGAAGGATAAATCCTCAGAACATGAACAGCAGCTATTACATTCGTTCATCTTATTTATAAGAGGAAGTCTAAGCAGCGGCAAGTATTTAGAAAATTCTCTAGACTTTAGAAAGTTCTTTCATAAGGATCTTCTTTGTCTGTGCCTTCGCTGCCTCTGTTGTGGCCTCCCCTTTAGACATAAATCCGTGACTTTGACGTCATCATCCACATTCCTTCCAAATCTGCGTCAAACAGCTCACACGTTTTGGGAACGAAGGGGAGTTTTATTGGTTCGGCCGGGAGTGGAATGTACGGTAGGCTACATGACTGAATACCGTACATGTTTTCTTATATGAAATAAATATCTGTATCATCAAAATTAGTATGGAGTGTGTAGTAAGGGATGATGTCAGTAGCAGTCAATCAACACTTCAAGAGATGTTTTAGAATATATATAAAAAAAAACTATAGTATTTGTATAACATTTCTAAACTTTTGAAAAATGGACTTGGTTTACTAAGACCCTACTTATACTAACCTGTGAGCCCCCACCCCCAGAAGATCAATTCTAGCTACGACCCTTGATTGTGTGTTTGGTTAATCTGGTGTTTTAAGTCCACTTTATGCACAGTAGGGCTAATCGGGACTGGACCTACAGTTTATAGTGGGATCCGAACCACTATGTGCCTCCACCGGGTATCGAACCCGGGACCCCTTGATTACAAGGCGACGACGCTACCACTGCACCATCGAGGAGGCTCTTGAATGTGTGTGTGTGTCTGGCTAAGTCTATTGCAGCACGACACAGAGAGAGTACAGGGTTATTAGTCTGCATGTTTCGTAAGTCACGAATTAGAACGTTTGCTGGTTTAGTCATTTTGTCCGCTAGGGTGTAACTTTGTTGCGGCCTGTTGCTGTTAGGCAATATATAAATGGTATACATATACATACATACATAAATTCCAAGGGTTGGATAAAAAGTAATGACAACACTGCTGTCCCGTGAAAGGGGTGAGTCACAGCGCCACAAGCGTTTCGTGGCTGATAAAGGAATGTCAGACGAGGAAGTATAGTGAGTGGGAGCGATTGTATGTTATTCAGTCAAAAACAGCAGTGCTCTGAAGCAGAGGACGAGACTGCAAGCGCCCTAACAATATGTTTAGGCAAGAAGAACAACGTCTCTCAGGCAGACGGTCAACGCAGCCTACTTCTGCACCTTCTTGCAACACCAGCTTCGTCTCGCATTAAGAAGGAAGCGACGGCACGTTCTGGCACGGTGTCCCATCATCCTGCTTGACAATGCAAGGTGTCACACTGCGAACAATGTGACGGCGCTCCTGCATAACTGGTAGTGAGAGGTACTGGAACATCCGCCGTATTCACCGGTATGAGACCGTGTGATTACGACCGTTTTGTCAAAATGAAGGAACCACTGGGCGGGAAGCACTACGACACGCGCGAAGCCATCATACGTGCGGTCACTGCGGGACATCGACAGAGATGGACGTGCTGACGGTGTACGACGCCTTCCATACGTGTGACAGAAGGTCGTAGAGATGAGGGGCGATTACTTTGAAGGAATGTAACACGTGCTCCTCTGCCAATACAGTCAAGTAAAAATTATACCAGTGTTGCCATTACTTTTTATCCAACCCTTGTATATATATATACACATGTGTGAATGTGTGTGTGTGTGTATGTATAATAGTTTGAACTGGCCAGACAGGCATGAGTCCACGAAGAAGATTTAATCCGTAATTACACGTACAGTTTTGTTTGTATTTCCATTATGTTATTTAGCATGACAGTCCTGCCACTTTTGGCTAATTCCGACAATAAAGATAGTGATTATAGTATGATGAAATGGATACAGGCCTGTACTTAAGAATGGGCCAAGGGAGCCACTTCCCCCTCGAACTATGAAATATTTGAATGTGAATTTATGAAACAAATAAATAATAACATTGATGATTTTGAAGAGCAGACCCTATTAACTGTTCATGCTTTTGTGGCTGTTAGCTTTCTTCCTGCCGGTTTGACGGCGCTAGTCAATTTCATATCCTACGGAAACGTACATAAAATTCTATATCTACCTTGTTTTGAGTTTTTGTTTTATGTTCACCATATGCGCAGATAGGCTAATCAGGACTGGACCTACAGTTTAAAGTGGAATCCGAACCACTATGAGTACCCACCAGGTGTCGATTCCTGAATCCATTGAGTGCAAGTTACGATGTTACCAGTAAGACATAGGGAATGCACTATATCTGCCTAATGTTTTCCTCAGTCGCCTGGTATAGGCGAGACTTTGGTTTTTCTCGTCTCGTCTTGTAAAAATGCCGCCCTGTCTCGAAAATATACGTTTGTCTCGTCTCGTGAATACAATGCAGGATATCATGCCAACAAAACTTAAAATTGGGGGAAAAAAGAGCGGTCCTGGCTTATGGGGCTATTTTAACCTGACACATATTATCCGTGATCTATCTGCTTTCTTGGAAACATTTTCGTGAGATTGCTGCAAATGATGACACACCGTAGCAAGAGAAAACAATAGATTTGAGTTCTATGAGGGTAGTAGAATCCCTTGTGATTGTGAATCGAAGAAACATACTGAATTTAGCTGTAACGTTGCAGTTTGTTTTGACAAAATCAATATTGCTCGATCAATAAATTAGAGCACGAAGATAATACACCTGTAATGTGCTCTTCCAAAAAAAAAACCAAGCAAATGGATGTTTCCTCATTCTCCGTAAGAATCCTCGCATCTCGCATCCTGGGTCAAGGCGGTTGCTGTGGTTTGAAGTTCACTTGCCACTGTCCAGATTTTCCTCATATATATATCTGGGTGATGGAAATTCATTTGAATAACATTATCAACATAATTATTGTGGAACTCAAAAGTAAAAAAAAAATGTATTATATTTATGAATTTGTTAATAAAATATATTTGTGTACGTGCAGTTTTTTATTATCTATTTTGAACTCGTTCACCGAATATGTAAATGCAGACATAATTGTAATATTAGAAACGTGCTGCCTTCTATTTGTGTTCTTGGAAAACTACAGAACACTGATATCACTCTTACCTTCGTTCTGACCTATAGATATGCTCTTGCCATTACGAATTGATCACATGTTGTAGGCGCTGTTTTATTTCGTGCGGTAGGCATATGCGTACGCACGGGGGTGTCAAGGATACCTACCCCATAATGTGTTCTCAACAATATAAATTCTAGAAAATACTATTAAAAGTATAAAAATAATGTCCATGATGAAAGGTAAGCTACTTCGTTTTATTTGAAATCAACTGCTCCCTATTTCTCTCATCTCCTCTCTGTCTTTCTTCAGTGCCAGATCTATAAGAAGCGAAATCCCTCAGTGCGGGGGGGGGGGGGGGGGTTTGAGCATGCCTTTAGGGGGCCCTTGCTATGCCCTTTTCATACTCAAATATGAGTATGTTAAACAGTAAACGCAGTAATTTGTCTAGCACAGCAAACAAGAAATGGCCACCGGAATATAGTAAGGTGAAAGATTGTGTTCTTCATTTTAGTTGGCAGTAAGGTTAATCACTTTTGTTTGATGCCCCATCAAGTAACTGAACGTTAATTTCTTTCTAACCGCAAGTGATTTTTTCTCTAGATCTATGGTGTGAAACTAGGAGTAGAGATTCTACTGTTCGCACAAGAAGTGAGGTGGGTCTTACTACATAGAATTCCAACACGCCGAAGCAAGGGACGAAAATCCCGTGGATAGAACGAAATTACTAATTACTTCGGGGGCCCTCGCACCTGATCGGTTACCCAAACAATATTGCATACCCAACCCAAGGCATGCCGAACTGAAAACAAAAGCAGATCAATTACAGAAATGTTATGAAACAGATTTTGGTTCATTATTACCAGATGAATTGATGTATCTTTGAACAGCTCTCAAAACTGATTAATAGGAAAGTTTCTTCTGCAAATGATTTTACAAACCTTTTGCATGAATAGTATACAATACAATTCTTCCTAGCTCTCCAGAGGTATACCGACCTCCGTAGCGGTGTGGTTAGCACAAAATGCAACGACGGCCGCACCGGTTTCTAATCCTGGCATGGTGTTCCTCAATTTCAACTTATCCTCAGCCTCATCGTCGCGATTAGCCTAAATTGGCAAAAAAGCAACGCTAACAATAATCACATCAATATTTTCCAAAAGTGTATGTAGGATGTATGTGTGCACACACACACGCACTGAAGAAACAGAATCAGCAAAAGTTTTGACAAGTTCATGTATTTTAGATAGAAGGGCCCTTTAGTAACATTTTGTGGGAGGGTCTAAAATCTGTAGACCCAGCACTGCTCCAAACAATATTATACTATTAGCTATAATCAGTAATCACGTAGCAAAGAAGATGTTTTTCACTTTATAAATGACACAGAGTATCATCTGTCCAGGTGTATTATAATACAGCGTGTCCATAAATATACTGTCATATTTTAAAGTGGTATTACGTCGCTTTGGAAAAACGTATTTAAATGAAATTTGTGACATTTGAAAGAAAAACTCAAATATTTTATTTTACAACTCATAGACATTGAATGTGGCATCAACGAGTAGCCCTGCAGACATCAAGACGATATTCCCATTTATGCCACACAGGCTCCAACATATCCACAGGGATGGACTGGATTGCAGAAGTGATGCGAATTTGCAGTTCTTGCAGGTTTTGAGGCAATAGGGGTACATAGACACAATATTTTATGTAACCCCATAAAAAAAGTCACAGACCGGCAAGTCAGGTGACCTCGGCGGCCAATTGTAGAAGACATTATCATCATTTCCGGCACGTCCAATCCATCCAACACGTTCACCAAACTCTGCGTGTAATGATATTCTAAAAACACACCAACTACGTTCTTAAATCTACTGTAATAACAACACAATTTTAAATGAAAACATTCACATGTAACCTACCTGCCTGCTAAATATCCAACAATGAACCCGCATCGTCCATTGTTGTCAGGAGTGAATTTATTTCAGTTTCTATGTTTGATCTCGTTCATTGTTGTCCATTGCTGATATGGCTGTCCATTGTTGATATGCACAAACATATTTGAGCTTTTCTTTCAAATGTCACCAATTTCATTTAAATACGATTATCCAAAGTGACGTAATACCACTTTAAAGTATGACAGTATATTTATGGACACGGTGTATTTTATGAAGTAATGCACATTGGAAAACGTGGATAAACTGAACATACAAATTTATTTAATGAGAGGGATTCAGCTGTAGAGATACGGCCTTGTATTACATATGTGCAAGTTGGTATTCTCTACCAATGAATTTACAATTGTTTACTTCCTATATTTAAATAATATAAATATTGTCACAATGACAGGAAAGCTTGTGCTAAAGTGATAACGAATATACTCACAGACTATAATGTATCTTCATATACCTTTGATTTCTCTGAAAAAGGAATGTGAAGTTACGATTGGTTGTTTTGCTTTATTTTACTTCGCTTCTTGTGTCACTTTTGGCTAATTTGCGAAGATGGGGATGAGTGATGATATGGTGAAATTGATGAATGAACACTCGCAAGCATCCATGCCCAGGCCAGGATTCGAACCAGGTCCTCCCTGGCGTCGTAGCGCCATATGCTAACCACTCCACCACGAGATGATGTATCCGAAACAATTGAAGCCATAACTTTGAACTTTGTTGAAATACTAACTCGTGTTATTTTTTTTCTGTTGCCCGTGGAATTTAATTATTCTAGCTAGTAGTCATATTAATTACTGAGAATCCTCTCGAGATGGGAACTGAAAACTTGATGCTATATTGGTTCTGCTTCCGATTGTCAGTCTGTGTATGGGAGTTAGGTAATATTGTATCAAAGGTTCGAGATATATGGTATCTTCCACATATCCGAGTGTAATTCGTGGCACCAAAAGGCATGTAATATAGCTACAGCGTGTCCCGAAATAATTATTCGGGGTTTCAAGTAGTTGGTATATTACAAGAGACGAAGGTGAATGTTTATATCGTTCGTGCACGTTAAGAACTACCTTGAGCGCTTATCATTTGTTTCCCATCAGTTACAGCGGAGTAGGTGTTTTACAAGATGGCGACTACCGTACAGAAGTCCTTCCGTGGCATTGAATTTGCAAGGTGTGGTTGTGCTGTTTTGATTCAGCGAGCTTTTCGACGGCGATTTGGATGTTATCCTCCGTCCGATAACAACATTCGTCGATGGTTTAGAAAGTCACAAACAACTGGATGTGACTGCAAAGGGAAGACTTCTTGACGTCCAAGTGTGTCGAACGAACGTCTGAGTCGAGAAGCATTGGACTACTGGATGTCACGAAAGGTGCTCACATTGAACATTTACGAGGTACACTTTGTAAACTTGTTGAGTTGTTGTTTACTTCCATGTAAACTTTGTCCTTAAACCCCTTGTAAACGACTACGAAACCCTGATAATCATTTTGGGCCATGCTGTATTTCAGCTAAATATTCTCGATTAGTCATCCCATTAATCTGTCGTGTCAACAACCATTCGAAGTCTTTTGATCGTGCGGTCAGGCCCGTACCCATGGGAGGGGCCATGTAGGCCATGCCCGCTTCCTCGAGCCTTGACATTTTTAAATGCTAACCCATAAAAACTACAAACATAACATCTACAATTTTTCAAATTTCAATTTTTTCCTTGCATGAATGAATTTGTTTCTTGTGTAGAGAGAGGCAGTCTCCAGAAGTCTGCAGTCTGTGATATTGGGTACTTTTAGTTTTATTACAATTGATGCAAGGCTATCAGCAGTGGCGGTGATTGGAGGAGTGTGGTGGGCAATTCCCACCCCCCCCCCCACACACACTATTTCAACTTTTGCTCCTGCACTATGGCCTCTTAATGCTAAGCCTTGTCTACCCTGACTCGGTGGAGGCACATAGTAATTCGGATGCCACTTTAAAATGTAGGTCCAATCCCAATTAGTCTGTGCATAATAGTAGACCTAAGACAAAAACTCAAACTCACACTTGTCTACTAAGAGAAAGTAAAGTGTCCTTGCGCCCCAGTTTTGGCACCCAATCACCGCTACTGGCTCCTAGGTGAAAATTTCTCTCTCTCTCTCTCTCTCTCTCTCTTCTTTGGCTAGCCATAGCCCACTACGATCCATCATCAGGACAATGCTCCTGCCCACACGGCATTGTCAGTCAAGGCCTTTTTGGACAATCATGGGATTCCAGTGTTAGAACATCCACCCTATTCGCCGGATCTCGCTCCGTGCAACTTTTTTTATTCCCAAAGGTCAAATTAGCACTGAAACGAACCACATTTACGACCGTAGGGTCTGTGAAAAGAAAAGCGACGGAGGTCATGTACAAGGTTTCAGAAAATGATTTCCAGCACTGCTTCCAGCAATGGAAGATTCGTATGGAGCGATGTATCGATAGTGCAGGGGAGTAATTTGAAAGGGATAATGTTCATTTTGTACAAAATAACCAATAAAAGATTTTGTAGCAACAATCCGGTTTCTTTCTAGCCACACCTCGTATAAAGACATTTTTGGATCTGGCCCCTACCTCACACAAATCCTTGGTACGGGTCTGTGTTAGATAATTACTGCAGATAAAAATAGTACACATCTAGTATAATGTTATATTTATTACCTCCTTCCCCCCTCTCTGCCTTCCAATCGGAATAAAAATGTCAGTAAACACTCGACATTATAGTATTTTATACCTGAGGGAAAATGTTTTTAGTATAATGTATGTTCAGTCAGGGCTGTCCAAAAGATTTAAGTGTGACTTAGGCCAATGTGCAATGTTCCGTTACCGGCAATAATTATGGTGTTCTGTTGTGTTGTAATGCTATCGTCTTCATATCCAGGGGTCTTGAGTTCAATTCCCTGGTGGAGGTACAGTCAGCGGCAATAAAAATGGGACACCTAGATCCTGAAATACTCGCTTCCGTGCAAGGTGTTGTGTGTGTTACGGCGATAAGTGGATTTTAATAGCAAATTTTCAATGGCAATGGATTTCAAGACGATAGCATTATAACCATCGATCAATATCGTGATAATTATATACGGAGCATGATACTAGAGTAAGAGAAGTGAAGAGTTCCAGAACATTAAGATAAATTCAAAACAATAATGATACAGTAAAATCTCGTTAATCCGAACCCCGATAAGCCGGACTTCACTTAATCTGGACATGTAAAAGGCAAAATGCAAAAGAAAAGAAAGCAGAATGCAAGGTTTTAAATGTGTCTAGAAGTCAACAAGAGAACTTCCCAAAGAAAAGGCAGTCAACCACTGATGAAATCTGTTTCCCGCAGACTTTGTATTGTACTGTATAGTGTATTTAGACCTATGCCCTTTAAATACACCATAATAAACGTGTTTTGTTGCTATAGACGGAGTTTTAATGCACTTACTACTGTTCTTTTAGGTTATTTCAGTTAATCCGGACTTTCGTTAAACCGGACAACTTATCCCCACCAACCATTACTCCGGATTAACGAGGTTTTGCTGTATTAGTAAAGTCTCTTAGGGTCTGCCACGGAATTTCAACTATAATTAGCAAAGTTTGTCAGTAAACATTCTACCATTTGACGCACAGTCATTGTCTGGTGTCCATATCATATTAATTTTTCTCTCTTATGGCAAACAGTCCCTTACCGGAAAATGACAACTTAAGCCGATGATTGAAAGGTGCTACGGTTGATCACAAAGTGGGGCAGTTACGTGTATCATAATTGCATTGTCGTTTTTGTTACGTTGCAAAAGCTCTCTTTTCTTTTTAATGAACGAGGGAAAATGAAAGGAAATACGTACGCATGCAATGGCAAAACATGTGTAAGAGAAAGGAATTGTCCAGCCACGGCGACAGCCAACCCTTTCACTGAAGGCTGCAGGAAGTTTGGACAGGGAGAATTGCCGAACCTCCTGCAATGAGGTAGTCCAATATTGGTAATTTTCTTTCCTCTTACCGTTTATGTAATACCTTCCTTTCCATTTTCATGGCAACCCTTCTCTCGATTTGCCGATCCATTAGGTGCATTCGTAATTTTTGGAGGGAAAGGTAATTGGTCACTTGGTTTATAAGCAGCCCCCGGACAATACCGGAGCACAGTCAACATCGTCTTAGTGCTACTGTGATCATTCCACCGGGAAACAAAATGGCCGCCTTTGCTGTAAGTGATCCAGTGTTCTGGTAGTGTGGAAAATTGTGCTTATGTGCTGGCAGAAGTGTGTTTCAATATTATTCCCGAGATAGGACATTCGTGTGAAGTTTTCTTAGTATACTGCGAAACCATTTGTTTCAATTCCGTGTCTAGCATGTGACGTCACAAAACAATCTGCTCCCTGTACACCCAACGGCGAAAGAAACAGTAGACGAACTGTCCACCAACATTTTCATTTCGTCTGTATTACACAATGTGATCACAATGAATTGAAATAATGACGTCAATAAGCAGATTACAATGCCTGCTTGGAACCAACATACTTTCATTCCTTAAAACAACACAGGATGTAGAATAAAAAAGTAATGAAAAGAGTGGTGGATAATTTGCCTATCATAATCTTTGCCGTAGACTGTACAAGGGCGCCCACAAGCATCTCCCCCCACATTTCCCCAAACTGGGAAAACGCCCCCGCGCCCCATTAGAATTTCCACTTCGAACACTGGGTGGAACAGAGTAAAATTTCTTACCTTACCTTCAGTCATAATGAAACTAATGTTTTAGCTTTTATTATTACTATCTTTAAAAATAGTAAAATTGAAATTGAATTGAAAATATCTTGTCCAGTTCAGTCTTGAGTGAAATATTTAAAAAGAAACTGGTTTCGACTTGCTTCATTTTCATAAACACCTTTCAGTATGTTGCTGTAAAATTCCTTGCTTTTTTGTACTTATTACGATTAGAAACCACTTAATCTGCTGTCTTCCATGCAGTGCCCGATCTTCAAATTTTGTCCCCTCCCGCAAAATATTACTGAAGGCCTCTTCTACATCTACATAAAAAACACACGTACTTGTGAAAGGAAATGTCAAAGCTATTGCTGTTATTCAGTTTCTTCAGTGTATATGTGCGTTTGTGTGATTTGATTTTTGTTAGCGTCTCTTTTCTGCCACTGTTGGCTAATCGCGACGGTGAGGATGATGATAATATGGAATTGAGGAAGGAACACTCATACCCAGGCCGGATTCGAACCCGATACCTCCGTCCTAGCACACTGTGCTAACTACGCCCGGAGATCGGCAAACTTCTGGAGAGGGTAGAGTTGTATTGTAATTTTCATACAGAACAATTGTAAAATCATGTGCAGATGAATTTGTTTGTTAAATCACTTTTCAGACCTGTTTAAAGAGAGAACAATTCAGCTGGACCATTATCTGTTTCGTAATATTTCTGTAATTGCTCTCCTTTTGCTATCCGATCGTAATGTTTTGCTTTGCCCGGCAAATGCAATCATTTTATTTGGCTCTAGTTTTGAATCTTTATATTTTATGAGGGGGGGGGTGACCTTCCACGTAGTACACCTTATTGTCAACCTCACTTGCATGTAGTATACCCTGGACTTCATTTTCTAGACGAACGAGGCACTATGGCCAGTATAATTTTGTGTGTGTTGTCCTCTTTTTTGTCCTTGTGTGTGCTGAGTGCCTCTTTACAGCCTCAACTTTTAACGAATGTCAGAATATTTTAATATTTTAGTAACACGACATTGCAATCAAGCTATTTTAGTTATGGTAAGGGGCTGGACTCCGTATAATGTTACGGGTGCAAAATAGCCTCAGTGCTGACGTACCCAAAATTATCAATTCAAATTCAAATACATTTTATGGGGTATGCAGTTGTGATTAGTTAAGCAAATCAGGTATAAGGGCCCCCAGGTAAATAGTATTTTCGTCCATTACTCCGCCGTGTTGGACTTCTATGTAGCAAGACTAGTCTCATTTCTTAACTCTCATGTACTTACAGTAGAATCTCTACTCCTAGTTCTCCCGGGTTCGATTCCCGGTGGAGGCACATAGTGGTTCTCATCCCACTTTAAACTGTAGGTCCAGTCTCGATTAGCCTTACTTTGCATAAAGTGGACTTAAAACACCAAATCAATCAATCAATGAATCTACTCCTAGTTCCACACCACAAATCTAGAGAAGAAACACTTGCAATTAGAAGGAAATTTTCGTTTAGTAATTGGAGTAGAGCTTCAAACAGAAGAAAACTGGTGCAATCCTTTCACCTTACAATATTCAGGTGGTATTTTCTTCTTTGCTCTGCGGTGCTGGACAAATTACTACTTTTATTGTTTTACATACACATATTTGATTATGTAAAGGCCATTACTGAATGTACTGTCGTTGAATTCACCATTGCCATCATGATCATTTTCCAGTATTATATTTACCTAGCAATATCAAAAGAATGAGACAAATATTAAAGCAGTATTGCTTTCTTGGATTTGCCTTTTCCATGGTTTGATTCTCGGTAATGGAATATTTCAACGGTCCGGATTTAACTTTAAGGTGTAGGTCAAGTCGCGATTAATCCATTTTTGCATGAAATTGACAATATAAACTTTTCGCGAAGTATACGAAACAAACCTGATAAGAATATAGAAACTTCATATTTCAAGTATGATTGATATTTCATTTTTAGCTACTATTTACATTATGAAAGATTAAAACTATGACATGGCATTAATTTACCTAGCCTGTATCTACCTAATTTTTAAAGCAATGAGACATTTGAGAAATGAGACAATTCCAACCATATTGAAGGATAATTATGGTAACGATTTATTTTTTCGAGATAAATTTATGCCTATTTTATTCACGTAATTCATTGTTTTTTGTTTTTACAATTGAAAACTTTGAACGTGTTAAAGGGGAAAATACATGAATATTCCAGTTCATACGTTTATCAATTTTATTCCTGAATGTGATTTCAATTTCAACATTATCCATAGTAAAGAATTGATATATACACTCTATTTTCAAAACTGAATTAATTTTAAAAAGTGGCCTTTCATTAATATAAATACAATATATAAATTAAATAAAATGGAACAGAAAATATTTATTATTTCAATCGAAGAAAAAGCCAGGAGAGTTGACCACAATATAAAGGAACGGAGGCGCCACATATTGGGAAAACCTAACGTCTGAGATATTATTACGGAAACAAGCACCATTTATACATGTTCCTCCACACAGTTTAACTTCTCAAAGGTATAGGATTGTTGTTAATTCTATAGGGAACATGCATGTATTTCATCCTTTCATTATAATCTCTTCGCATGGTTATCACTCTATAGAAACAAATATACTAGGTAGAGTATCTAAAAAGTATATAGTATTATAAATAGCTACGTTACACATGCAATTTTGTCATTTTATGGTACTGAGATGCTGAAACACAACCAGTCACAAAGGCATTTTTGGTGGACTGATAAACACATTAAATAGTTCATTATAGTGCAACATTAATTTCATGTCTATTCTTGAAAGAACACAAACTATAAAATGGGTTGACGGCATCTCGGAAAGTACCAGACGTGAAATTTTGAAATGTTCTGCAATTGAAGAACAATGAAATATCAATTTAAGATCATGTATATTTACCAGCCCATCTGTCTATGACTAGGAACGTAAAGTTTTCGTTTTAACGATAATACCGAAAAGTTGAGGAAAGTAGAATAAAGTGTTTAAAATCTATTTGGGTAGGATAAAGTGACAAATTATCCATGTTTCGGAATCGCAAAATAACACAAATTATACCATTTTCAGAATAATACCCAACTTTGCACTTTAACGCGAGAAACGCCGCGAAATAAGCAATATAAACGTGATATAACACTTTGTTCAAATAGGGCTATGAGTTCAGTTATTTCTAGCCTATAGCTGGTGGAAGTTCGATTCAATAGAGATTGTCACGCTCATTTATTGCAGTTTTGTGGTTTTGTGGTTTTTGTTTTATATTCAATGTCCGACGAGATGAAATAATTCTCCAAATGCTTGAAACGTGGTTATTTCTCAGAAAGTTAATTCTTAAACAACTCAAACTACAAATATGAAGTTGAACCACTTGAAAGATTCATTATCCATTTTTTTATCTCCTTTATTAAAAATTCGAACACAATTCATACCTATCAATCACTCATAACTATTGGAGGCACAAAAAGGTAGTTAAGAGGGCTGAAAGGCTTATCTAGTACTGTCTTATTAATAATCTTTGTCAATACTCCCGTCTGTTTATGAAGGCCATACAATCTATATGTCTTGAATCTAGAATTTCTCAGAATCAACGCAATAACCAGTATGTAAATTCAGCGTGCCGAAGACATATTGAATAAAAACTTAATTCTGCAAAATAGTGTAGATTAGACCATTTGTTGGTCTGTCACAGCCAAGAATCGAACTATTCGATGCTTCCCCATGACGCACAGAATAGAACAGATGCAGATATGAAATTTTGAGGAATGAAGGAAGTACCAAGTATCTGTACAATGCAGTATGTAAGGTCATGGTCGAGCGGTCTGTTTGCCTTCTAATGACAGCTAAAAAATAATAATTTCAATATTCATTAGTAATATAAATTTGCCTCACAACAGGTGAGTTGTGGAAATGGTTCCAAGCTTTCGAGTTCATTGTTAGGGTAGAAGTGCAGTGCTAGGCACACCTGGGTGACGCTTAGCACTGCACTTCTACCCTGAAGATGAGAGTGAGATTAGCTCTCGAAAGCTAGGAACCCTTTCTACAACTCACCTGGTCGATAACCTGAGAGAATGTTTTCGTCATTCGTCGCCAGGAAAGCTTCAAAACTTACTTTACTACTACCTTATTCGTTGGAATATGATTATGACAGGATATATTTAGTACCCATGGAGCATTTGTGGTTACACAGTAAACACAGCTGAAATGTGTCTAGGCTGATGACGATAATGAAGGTGAATGATGAATTGATGAGGCACGTGATTTACCCAGGACAAAAAAAACTAAAACTTCTTATCATCCTTGCATCACATGGTAGGTTTTGCATCCAGCATGCCGGTCCAAACCTAGTATATTAGCGACTACAATAGGGGGACTCCAAAAGAAGCGTGACTATTTATAATGTTACTGATTAAAATATAACAATTATTTGTTATTAAATAAAACCATTATCTCTTTTAATCCCGTAGCATTTCTTTTCAAAAGTAAATCAGCGTTTGACTTCGATGTGGAAACATCGAAAATGATGTTTCTTTTGCTCCATCACGTACAGTTTTTGCACAAAACTCGAATTTCAGAAATTTGATATTTACATTAAAAATGCCTATATTTCAATATGGACGTATTCGTTTTTAACAGATATTTATGAAATATATATTTTTTTTTTGCAAATGAAACAGTACAGCTCATGCGACATACACAGAATAACCTGTTAGTGTATTTAGTTCATGAATTTCACAGCAGATGGCAGCAGCAGACAGCATCACGAAGTGCGAAATACTAGATGGCAATAGTTGGTGGACGCGAAAAAAGTTTCCCGTCAATGTGACATTAGTTGTCATCTCTTGTTGTTGTGGCGTTGATTGAGTGCACATGCAGGAAAATGGACCGTAGAAAGTGCAAAAAACAATCCCGATAATTTTTGCTACATCTGTGGAAGTTACGTGGTGTTGAAGCAAAGGCAAAAAATTACGTCATTTGTTAAGGCAGCATATCATGCTTATTTCGGGATTAAACTAGGGGATCAAGATAAATCATTTGCGCCCCACACAGTGTGCCGAGTTCGTGTAGAAGATTTAAGGGACTGGACAAAAGGTAAGAAGCGAGCTATGGCTTTTGGTGTCCCTATGGTGTGGCGGGAGGCAACTAATCACAGCAGTGATTGTTACTTTACGCAACCAGAACTTAATGATTTGGTGAGAGACTTGAATTTATCAAAACAAGCTGCTGAACTCTCAGGATCGAGATTGAAAGAGAAAAATTTACTTGCTGCAGGGACATCTTCAACATTATTTAGGCATCGGGAACAGGAATTTATTCAATACTTTTCTGCGGAAGAAGATTTGGTGTATTGTAATGATGTGACCAAACTCATGATGAGACTTACAGGGAATGGCTATTCTGCACAGGATTGGAGGTTATTCATAGATTGAAACAAGTTAAGTTTAAAGGCTGTTCTACTACACAATGGAAACCAATGCCCTTCTGTGCCATTAGCATATTCCGTACACCTCAAGGAGAATTACCAAAATATGTCACTGCTCTTGCAGAAGATAAATTACGGAGAACAGAATTGGGTTTTGTGTGGTGACCTAAAAGTTATTTGTTTATTGATGGGACATCAACTAGGATACACAAAATATCCATGTTATATTTGCGAATGGGACAATAGAGGTAGAGAGAAACACTGGACACAAAAAAATTGGCCTCTAAGACACGAACGCATCCCGGACAGTAAAAATGTGGCAAACCCCAGCCTAGTTGACCCTGCGAGGATACTATTACCTCCATCACATATAAAATTAGGTCTCATGAAGCAATTCGTTAAGTCTCTCGATAGAAATGGAGAGTGTTTCAAATACCTCACCAAAAATTTTCCAAGTATCTCACATGCTAAGTTGAAAGAGGGAATTTTCATAGGACCTCAAATACGAAAGTCATTTCAAGATTCCAATTTCGAAGAATGCATGAACATCATGGAAAAGGAAGCTTGGACAGCTTTCAGAAGTGTATGTGAAAATTTCTTGGGTAATAACAGACATGAAAATTACAAGGGCATCGTGTCTCATATGCTGCTCAAGTTCAAAAATTTAGGATGCAACATGAGCCTTAAAATTCATTTCCTGTTCTCGCATTTGGGCAGATTTCCTCTTAACTTAGATGAAGTCAGTGAGGAACATGGAGAGCGTTTCCATCAAGATATTAGCGACATGAAGCACCAATACCAGGGAAGATGGAGTCAACAATGATGGCGGATTATTGTTGGACGTTGCACGTAAGGAACCAAACACCATTCACAAGAGAAAATCCAATCTTGGAAGCTTCCAAATAGGGAAAAAGAAGAAATGAGATAAATATCTAATTCAAATTATACATTTCGTATACTTTTTATGACTATTTGTTGAGATTTACATTCCTTGTGTAATATTTCCCTAATGTCTGTAGCTTGATTTTCGTATGAAAATACCATGTCTTGGCTGAAATTTAATTTCTATTTTGTGAAAAATTCTGACGTGATGGAAGAAAACCAATGACATATTCGTGATCAGCGTACTTGAAATATCTTATATCACCTCTTAACCGGAAAACAGCTCTCAAAGAGTTTCATTTTGTAGAGCAGTGTTATCCTTACCAAAGTAGGCTAGTATCGTCAAAACACACAACATCACATTTGGGAAATTAAAATTTTGGGAAATGTAACATAAAGGTTTTATGTTAACAATTTGTTAACATTTCAAATGTTCAACATTGACTTCCGCCATTATAAGCACTATCACGTGAAACCCATTTTAAGGTGGCTGCTGGGTAAGTGTTATTATTGGCGTTTCGTTTCAATTGTATCATCGCCCCTTAAGTAAATGATTGAACATTGAGATGGACAATTTGTTTGAGAATATTTATATCCTGTATAGATATAGATTTTTTTCTTGGAACGGTCCAGCGTTAACTTTCGGCTGCTCCGCGGCACGGCACTGCTGTCAGTTTGCAAAGATGGCTGTATGTAGTGCTCAACACGTCCACATCGTATGAGCAGTGAAGTATCATTCTTTTCCATGGAGCAAGGGACGAATACCCATCGAGTTCCATAGGGAAATGAAATGCAGGTATGAGGACGTGTATCTCGTTTTGAGAAGTGTGCGGTGGTGATGTTGTGAGTTCGAAAATTGCCGAGAAGACGTCCATGACAATGAGCGGTCGAGAGGGGGGGGGGGCGTCCCCGCTCCTCGCTCACAACGGAAAAGATTGCTCACGTTCTTCTGGTATCGCCGAGGACCACTCCTGCTGGATTTCATGCCACGAGGTGACACCATGCACGCTGACAGCTATTGTGTCAAACTCTCACGTCTGCTAGCTGCCATCATTAAAAACCGCCAAGAGATTCTCGATGTGGACCATGTGGTTATCCTCCACGATAACGCCAGGCCTCATGTGGCAAACGGGGCCATCGACAGACTTCAGTCATTCGAATGGGAGATTATGGAGCATGCGCCGTATAGTCCAGACCTCGACCCCAGTGATGTCCACGTGTTCGGTTAACTAAAGAAGTTCCTGGCAGAACAGAGGTTCATTTGCGACGACGAAGCCAAGACCGCTGTCCGGCGGTTGTTCCACGATCAACTGGACGAATCCTACAACAGCGGCATCTCCAAACTGGTAGTGCGATGGGACAAATACCTGAACCGCTGTGGTGACTATGTGGAAAGTTAGTGCAAGGTACATTGAACAATTCCTATATTTTGATTTCCCTGCATTTATAATTCTTTCGGCTGAAAAAAATGGGGAAAAATGTCTTCGTACATTACGTTTCCCACTTTATTAGTGAACACTTTGATACTGAAACATTACACTATATAGTTTTATAGTTTTTGTACCAATTTTTTCTAAAAAAACGTTTAAAAAAGCATTTATTTTACTAATGAATGTGCAAAGTGTTGTGTAAGCGATGCCTCAATCTGTAGCTATTTTAGTTTTATATGTATTAGGGTTCACTTTTCGTATAAATTTTACATTCTGGTCAAACGCGTAACTTTTCCGTTCTCTGTTCTCCATGGCCGACTAGTAGCAACTGTCACTTCTGTGACATTCCTGTAGCTCGGTTACGTTAAAATCAAATGTATGTTATAAAAAATAGTACGTATAACAATGAATTACGTGTAAATGCATTACGTACAAAAAATTAACACGTTCTTAAATTATATTTTGCCGGAGCTACAGTAATTTACATTTAAAATAGAATTACACAGAACTGAGTTATGTATAAAGCAGTCTCAACTGTATTACACCGTTTGGAAGTGTCCTCAAAGAATAATGTAGTGAAACATATTGTACATAAATTTACATTGAGAGTCAAATTTTCCACGATAATGTAATGCTCACACTATACTACACGTAGGTATATCTTTCTGTATTTTAATCATTGTTAATACAAGCATATATTCTGCTAAAGAAGATGTTCGATTACATTTTAAACAAAAAAGGACTAATCGCCTTTATCTTACATCTTCACAAAATGGATATAAAACATTTTTTTCAAACTTCCCCCGAGCTCAAACCTAATGTGTGTGTGTGTGTGTGTGAGTATACACACACATACATTAGTTTTTGTTATTCTGTGCCTCCTAGAAAGAAGTTGTGACCACATCATTATTATTAGCTATAATTTCATTTTCTCTGATTACAAATGAGGAGGTTAATACGGCATAGCAAAGTAATTTTGAGAGCAACATTATTAAGAATAAATTTTCAGTCAGACCTTTGTTTTCCAAAAAACAATATTATTTTAGTGACATACATTACTGACATCAATTTTAGCACACGACGTGCCAATATGGTAAATATTAAGAAGTTTTTGCTTCTGAGATTTGAACTTCCCAAAATATTTGTCTCAATTATATATATTTTCTTATACTAACCACAAAAGTTAGTCCCATCTAGTGTTAACCAACGAACTACAGGTCCTAACTATTTTGAGTTCTAGTTTATGTGGACATGTTGATTTTTTTAAAACTCTATTTGGAAGACTGAATACCAAATCCTGATCCAGTGTATTATAATAACAATAACCATAAGCGGATATAGTGACTGAGTATTATAGAAAGGAATGATATTGATTGATGTATCCAAACAAACAAACAAAAACTCCACCAATATAAAATACAATACTCCAATAAGACTCCTTTCCAAACTGTTAAAGAAAGGAGAAAAAAGAGAGTTTGGAATAAAGAGGCTCTTCCATGCTTGATTTATTTGAAATTCAAATTTGTCGCCACTTAAGAATCGAATCCTGGTCATCTTGATTACAGATGGATAAAGTTAATAATACGAAATCCTAATGACATTAATACACACCAGCATAAACAGTGGCGATAATATGGTTTTTGCCTACCTGAAGAACTGAAAAAAGAAACGCTAATTATATAAATGGAGTTTCATTACTTTTCCCTATAGTTTCCGAAACACTATATTTTTATTCAACTTTTGTTCAACAACGGCACTGATATGTAAGAAAAAACAGTAAAAATAGCTAATAATACTAATATATGGTTACAATACACCACCATGTGATGATGATAAACCTAATGCATAAATTACAATTAATGTTTTTTTGTACTTCGTTAAAACATGGGCCTCGGAGTGTATCTCGGAAACTACTTGCTATAAACGGAGATTCCTTGCACCACTATGAACATTGTTATGCTAACGTAGATCACTTTGTCCACATTGTTGTGTCCATTGTTAGTATTGTATTGAATTTCTTATTGGTCAAAAGTATTTGTTTGACACTCGACGAAAAGAATAAGAACCCCTTGACTAATTAATGATTTTTTCGATTACAGTATCATTAATGTTTAATATTCATTTTCATATCTTTTTATAAACGACAATTTTGTTTGATCTTTGCGAACAAAGGTTCGTTAATTACGAAACTAAGGAGCCTTCTCATATTGTGGTGTTCTTATCACCACCGTTGAGCTAAGCGTGACCTTTTGCCTAAACTTAAGGAATTGGACTTTGCAGTATTCTTAGCAGAGATATTTCTTCATATAATCCAATTTAATATGAACACAAAAAAATAAGTAGAATATAATTTAGAAGATTCTCTAAACCTAACTGCAACTTTTAGGTACTGGTTATTGTCGGAAATATAAATACGCAAGGTGTCGCCGTACAATACAGTTTTTAACATTGTGTAGAGAACATCAAAGATAACAACTTTTCTAAGTAACAGTTTTCTCGTAGAAGACTTATTTTGATACCATGAAAGGGGGTTGAAAATGGCACTTTCTATCCTGTATATATACACAACGGCATGGAAAGCTTTGTGATCTCCGCTGGTATTTATTTTTTCTTTAGGATAAGCTTCTGTAAACGACAGTATGCTATGGGAACAATAGAATGTCAGCAGTGACGAACTCAGGATGAAATTAATGACCCTACCCTTCTTCAAATTATTCATTTATCACAGCACACACATATGTTGCTTATCCCATCTGCGTTTGAATTAAAGAAAGAATTCACGAGCTTTGTAAGAAATGTTTACACACTAGTGGACGCCAGGTCTATTCTTATCGTTCTACAAATCTTGCCACGCCTTTCCGACAAAACGATACTAATCCCGGGGAATCTCTGGAACGGAAACAAATCTTCATGCCGGCCCCCGGGGCGGAGTGGTTAGCACATCGCGCTACGACGCCAAGGGTCCCGGGTTCGAATACCGGCCTGGGCATGGATGTTTGTGAGTGTCCATTCGTCAATTTCATCATACCATTACTCATCCCCATCTTCGTAAATTAGCCAAAAGTGGCACAAGAAGCGAAGTAAAATAAAGCAAATCAATCAATCAAGTCTTCAGGTTCTGTAAAATTGATGGAAGTTTATCGACGATGTGCAGGAACATGCTGTATACATCCATCGCCCACCTCAAGTGGCGCACAGACTCTCTCCTCATCCACACATATGGTATTGATATATATTGAAGAGTAATACCGAGCGAAATGTGGAAAAGCTCTACTTACCCACCTCTCCACGCTGACCAACGTCCCGATCCTTCAACGACAAAGCTGCATACAAAAGGAAATAGGGTTATCCTTTTTGTTACATACCGCTGAGCATGTAATCCTGGCCTCATATCCGCTGGAGACATTCCATGAAGGATGAGGGGTCAGTTACTCCAGATAGGTATTAAACGTCCCAAACAATAAAACACAGTCTCAGTCTTGAATCAGAATTCGTCGAGTATAGTGTATACATCACGATCGGGAGAGAGCTTCGCTCTGGCATACGTCTTCTTTCCTCTTCTTGACGGAGTAGGCCAATTAAGTTACAGAAAGAAAACCTCTCGCTTTACGTAATTTGCCACATTTCCTTGTGACTCCCGAAGTTATTCACCGAGTCACACTTTCAATACACACACACACGTGTATACATATATATACATACACACATACATACATGCATACATACATACATACATACATACATACATACATACATATGAAGGTATGTATATGTATGCACCATATGTTTGCTTGCACCATATACTGTACCATCCAGAAAAGAATCAGGATCTGCATATGTGGCAAGCATTGAAATAGAGTACATGACACTCTTGCCTTGTAAAAGTGTTGGCTGCGGAGCTGTTGCCAAATACAAGTAGCATGGCATCACCAGGAAAGAAGTATTTTTTACTATAGTTTATGCAGTAAATTCAATCACGAGCTAGATCTACCGTTTAAAGTGGGATCCGGACTACTGAGTGAGTATTGTCTCCAACGTTGACGTGTGTTTGTTGTTGAGAATATTATGGTGAGTATATTACTATATGCTCATTGTGTCTGATGTAGTGTAATAATAATCAAGAAATTAATATTCATCTTCGCAGTTGGTACTCGTCGCAGCTCTCCTGGTCGCTGCAGAAGCTGGCATCTACGACCACGTACCTGTCCACTCCTATCAGCCAGTCCACCACGCTGTGGATTACTATGTGAGTACAATAAAGTCTGTAGAGATAAAAAGAAAAAAAAACATTTGAATCTAAATTTTCCTAGGAAAAAGGTAAAGACAAAATATAAACTTTCCTTGACTTGGCAATCGTATAATCACATTGAGATCTAAAAAAAATGCAGCAAATGTCATCGAATGGCTTTTTTAAGGTTTCGAGGAACAGGTGCTTGCACAAAACGTTTGGCAACGTGTGTCAAACTAAAAGAATCTGACACTTATCAATCGTTCCTCGTACATACATTTGGACGACCATTCTCCAAGAAAACAAGAAAAACTAGATCGAGGGCCAAATTTAAAAACGATGGTGCCCCAAGTCCAATGCACAAAATATTTCAGTGAATGTATTGTGGATTGTTCCTACAACTTTACACGCACACCAGAAACGTTTGGGTAAACGTTGAACTTACCACAACGTCTTTTTTGTGTTATTGCTATTTAGATTGACCAATATATTTTGCTATCGTCGCAATCAGCAAAAACTGGCTGAAAATCGAAAAAAATAACAAAGATACTGTAAGTGCTACCCAAAATCACTCTTCTATTTCATATAATAGACTACTTTTTTATTTTTTGGAACATATTTCATATTTTTTATGGATCAAAACTTTTACTGAAAACAGATACTTAGAACTATCTATTCCCTTCCCTATTTGAAACTTTGTTGACAATTTGAACTCATTTGTCGGTCAGAATACATGTACATCTTATTTTCTGTTGCTAAGAAATTGAAATGTTTTCTGGATTTCGCGAGAATATATTTTTGTAAATTCCTTGTCATAAAAATATCAAACACGTCCTAAAATTTTCTTACGGGTATAGTGGTAGGCCTAAGCCTCACACGACGGATATTAAGTATTAAACAGCAATATTTTATTGTTATTGGTAATGTTTATTGATTATTCTCCAAATTTTGGAGTAGATGTTTTGACAAAGTCTGCCGAAGTATGTTTTGAGACCACTTTGTGTACAGACAGGCTAATCGGGACTTGGCTTAAGGTTTAAAGTGGTATCCAAACTACAGGGGATCGAATATGCACCACTTGAATCCCTCTACGTCATTTGTGAGGCCCGTGTAGTTATTTTGAGTTCGTGGCAGTTTCAATCTTAACCATTGGTTTGAATCAAAATAAGCAGAATACTTTTGAACGACACAATTTAAGTAAATAAAAGAAAGTGGCCGGATTTTGCCGCCCCAAATACTTGCGCCCAAGGCCTAGATGTTATAAGCCAAAATATGGGCCTAACTACGTCAATAAAAACTCTTTTAACCAAAATTTGAAATTTTTGTAGGCTACTTAGGTGTATATCGAAATATATGTCTTCACTTTAATGCTGAATATGGCTTGATTTGTGATGATTTTTTTTTCACCGAAAAGTAACATTGACTTAATAAAAAGAAAAGTATCGCCGAAAATTAAGGTCCATAGTCATTAGTTACAGAGGCAAGTGAACTGAAATTGTACAGAGGAGTTGATCGTTGTATTTATTCAGTGAAGGAAATGAATAATACTGCAGTCGGATTTCGCTTTCTAAGCATATTATATAATCTTAATTGTGATAACTTGCGACCGGATGTTGGTAATTATTAATGTGTCCTTTGTATGTATCAAACAAAAACGACAAATCTTGGTGAATTACACTGTTAGGAACAACATGCGTGATTATCATGTTACACATTTTTACATATTTTTAGTTTATAGGGAATGGTTCTTCATAAAATTTGGCATTTGTGCAATTTCTTCTGTATTCATTGAATAATGCAATTATACTTTGGTGACAAATATTCAAAACATGATTTCTAAAAAAAATTTTTTTTTTTCATGTGATTGTTACAGACCCCTCACCTTGCATTAATTTAATCTTGTTTTAGGCCATGGAAATAACTCCACACAAGTGAAGGTACCCTGCCCGGTTTGTTCTTTACTAGTGATGTTTTTCAAAACCCTTTTGTTTGGGAGGGAGTTAATGGGTGGTTGTGATTGCAGGTTAGTAGTTCAGACTGATGGAATTTACGAACCCAAAAACAATAAACGAACGACTCCACACAACATATTTTTTCATATTTAATATCTTTACATATTTCTTTTACACATTTCGTTCATTTATACATTTCTTGCAAATTTTGACTACATAAAATCTGGTAACACCTATGGTTTTCTTTCTAATAACTTATTCATTATAGTAGCAGAAATTCCCGTTCATATCGTTGTGGCGCTCAGTATTTGCTCTTGCCTGCCATCTGACGGACAGTTGTGTAACCAAGTCACTCATTTGCCTCGACAGCGTTCTTGAAAAGATACATGCACTTGAAAATAAAATTTCTATTCTCATTATGGGTATTGACAAAAATGTTGAATAGAATGTTAGTAAACAATTTTTACTAATCTTATAATTTGATTTTAAAACAAGGCATGAAATTATTTTACTTTACTATTTTTTTCCTAAAGTGACTTACAATAAATTGCCAATTTTAATCTGAAGATACAGGTAAAAGTATTCTGTTAGAAAACTTGCTACTTTATTTTAGAGTTGACAGTTGTTGTTGTTGTTGTCATTACATATAAAGTATGACATCTTACAATAACTAAATTTTTCTATTACATACTTATATATTAATGGAAACAATCTTAAAATTTTTAATAGTCCGTCAAATGTAATCCGTACTGATATTCTGAACGGTTTCACAAGCTTCAAATTTACCCAGTTATGAACTAAAATTTATTTTTCGTTTTGATTTTTTACATATATATGTATACAGTTCTAATACCAACATCCTTCGTTTCTTCTGAATTATATATACGCATATTACACATCCAGAATGCGAGTATGAAGTACAGACATCCAAAATTCACAGAATTCTCTGATGTAGAATATACGGTATTTCAAATGGCTGCTATTTGAATGTTATTATTGACACGTCAAGTATAATTGGTATTCTTTTTATTTTTGTAACAGGCATATCCGAAGTATCATTTCAACTATGCCGTTGGCGACCCCCACACTGGCGACGCCAAGAGCCAGTGGGAAGTGAGGGACGGCGATGCAGTGAAGGGCCAGTACACCGTGGCTGATCCCGACGGCACCATCAGGACAGTCGAGTACACCGCCGATAAGCACAACGGCTTCAACGCTGTCGTCAAGAAGACCGGCCACGCAGTCCACCCACAGCCCGTCCACCATGGAGGATACGGGGGCTATGGATTCCATGGAGGCTACGGAGGAGGCTATGGAAAATAAACCATGTATTATTTGATGATCCTTTGTATAGTTCCTCGTGTTTCTTAAACACTTTCTCTCAATTCTACCTTTCCTTTTCCACACATCTCATGCTTCTTCGATGCTTCAATATCTTCTCTCAAATTCTTACCTGATCTGGGCTCTTATTTACAAAGTTTCATTTAGTGAATTTCACTAATCAACAATGTTCCTATTTCAAATTATGTTTAATGTAAACTTCTATTTCATAGAGGCCTTTTACCAGACGAATGCCTCCACAATATTGTTCTGTACAATATAAAAATATTATTATACCATTCTACAAATATATATCGTGTAGAGATGTCTATTTTTATAGAAATAAATTTTCAATACAAAATCAATCGTCTTTGTTATTAACCAGTGTCAGTTATCAGTACTACGAGCTTCGTTTCATTCCCTTGTATATACGATTAGCTAATGTCAACAATAGTAAATTTATGTATTAAAAATGTCCGCAGTTTGAAATGCATGCATACGTGTGTTATTTAGATTATTGAAAGCAATGAAAATAAGGAAAATTTAAACAATTTTGTTTAATGACAGACTATTCCTTAATAGTAACAAAACTATAATTTGTATATAAATATTAAATATTGACCACATTTTCTATTTTACTGTCAATATCTTGGTAGAATGAATGGTGATGTATACGAATCACTCAAAATTTAAAAACCAGCTAAATACTTTTAAATTAAACTATAGAACTTTCATTATTTACAAAACACAGACCCCGAAGCAAAATAATGTTAGCTTGACAATGTTAAAACTTTTGTACGAATGAATAAAATTATTTTCAACAAAAGTTGCCTAATCTATTCATTTTCTGTATTCTGGACTCTTCGACTCACACATTTAAAGTTAATCTTCAACATTTTCAGCTTCCGTAAAGTAACACAATATTGCATTTATATAAAGTTTGATTCACCACAGGTTTACATTTTTTTATACACATCCATCAACAATAATGGTTCGATTTACCAGAATAATCAAAAGTACTTTAGAGTAGGATAGAAACGACTGAAATACAAAAGATGGTTTACTAATTTTATTACACACTACTTTAATTATTTCAACTATATTTCAACAACTGATTAAAATTTATGGATTTTATAAAAATGATGTTCGGGAATATTTCGTTGCTATAACAACGCTGGAAATCTGAAACTTACTTTTCAGTCACAAAATAAAGTCTGCTAGCAATTTTGTTTTAGATTTAGTCCAGACAATTTTAAATTAGACACTAGTAACATTGTTTCAGAACTCTTTTTAACAGTTTCCACCTCAAGTACCACTGCTGAATAGAAATGCAAAATTGCGACAAAATCGGAACGTGAGAACGCCCATAAAAGTTGATTTCTAAATCTAGGACTGGTTGTTTCCTTCAAAATATGAAAATAATATATTTTGCACTTGATTGAGAAAAATAATTATGTTTCTCTGGTCAGGTATTATAGGTTAGAACATTCTTTCTTCAAGAATACACATTATCTCCCTCAGATGGGAAGCGGGGCGACATCCTCCTGATACACCAACCACGTCCTTACTTTACCCAAAGACAAGAAGATAAACGAGATACATAAATGCTCATTTTTGTCTGACATGCATTTCTATAATAAATGCAACTACACACCCCTCCAAAAATATTCCTGACTCCACTTAAGCCTATCATTTTTCTGGTGCTGTAATAGTATGCAACACAATCATGTATTACCTAATTATTTTGTCGGAAGATTTTACAGAAATTTGGAATAAAAAATTACAATTTTGTCAGTTTTAAGTTCTCCTTATGACGGAAAAGATACCTTGTCACGGATCTGACACTTCTCATAATTTCTCTTGTTGCTAATAACTCACTTTAGTTACTTTCTACGATGAATATCATTAGTTATCTAACCTGAGGTTACATTTGGTTTAGTTCTTCGTCCACGTAAACAACCACAGATTGAATTTCAAAGTGCTGTAAATACACTAACGTTGTTTTTGATATTCATATTCACTAGGATACGAGAGCACATTTACTATTTACTTAAACCAATAACATTAGGTAAGTTCTAGAATTAATGGAACTAAAGTTATCTAGCATGTGTTGAAGTGCTCATTATTTCTAAATCTATGAACTGGATGGGCCTTATTTTTTACATTATTTCCCGTGATAGCATTGTCGTCCTACAACCTAGAAGGCAAATGCTCAACCTCTGCTCATTCATATATTATAAATTAACGTATTTTAGCAAATTGAAAAAGGAAACACTTTCTGGAAATTATCATCAACTCTTAAAATCTAGAAGTCACATCACGTAGATATTACAGCAGTTCCTTTTTTTAAAAAATTGAACTTCAATGTGCAAATCATCTTGCAGTCGAATTCAAATGAATGATAGATTTTATGTAGCTAAACAGACAAGATAAGGAATTTAGTAAATGAGAGAATTAAATGTCACACTTAGTAATAAAGTGACCCCCGAAATCATAAGGAATGAAACAAAAACTATCTCCAGTTACCTTCAAATAATTTCATATTACTTCAAGACATTTCAACAATAGAATAAATAATTATTGTTTAAGATGCGGGTGCAAGGTACAACAAAATAATAATAATATGTGTACACATAATGAATTTAAAGTAGGTTTGTATAATTCCTGTATTAGACTGTCTCCAAAATCTAGTATCTTTCAGTTGATAATAATTAAATATAATAGTTTGAATTAATGTACAACAATGATTAATAGACTTTCTCGTTGTACCGTCACTTTCTACCTGGAAAGGAAAAATAAAGTATTTGATAAGTGATATGCATAACATTATGCAGCAATGTTTCAATAAGATACATAATATTGATGTCCAGTTTTAATTTTAATGTGTTCACACAGGTGGTATTACTGCAGTAATTTCCGTTACCTGATACACAAATATAAGATTTAGTACCATTAAATAATTGTACAATGGACAACAATTGACTTCAGTATAGCCTATGTTTTATGAATCGAATCGAATTTATTTATTAATTAAGCTATTTCGTTTTCTATTGCAATCGAACGCTAGGCAAAATTACAATTCCCATTTCAATCATAACTTGTTTCACAAGTGTATTTATTTAATTTATAACTTTAAGACTATCGTTTTCTTTCTTTTGAGGCGTGTTATCTAATTGCATTTGGCATTTCAGTCTTTAGATGTAGCATATTATAAAAGTGTACGTCGTAATTGGTCAGTAGCAATTACACTACACGAGCCTGATAAGGTTCCCATATCGATTTTCTTGTAGGAATTCTGTCTGCAATCTGCCACAACAGTAAGGGTCCAAGGTTGAGTCATTCATCGAGGTGTTTGTTTTATTGACGACGTCCAATTAAGTAATTACCACTAAATGCTTGTAGGTGTGCGCTCCTGCATCAGTGTTCGAATATGTTATTTCTACACGCGTGAAGAAAAAATTTATGGGCAATTGTCTGGGTTATGTAACATTTTACGCAACAGCACTCTAAGCGAAAATTGCAAGATGTGTTCAGCTGAAAATATGGATGGTTACTCCCTGTCGCCCTAGGGTAGCAGTTGCATTTCTTTGCTGTTAATTACGGAGATAATTAACGATGTATATTATGATTGATAGATCACGATAAAACGAACGGAAATACCTTTGAAAGAGCTGCAATGTTGTGAATGTTACGAGGAACTTGAAAAAATGAAGAAAACGTCTGGTAAAGTTGCTCCACATCACGTACTGCGTTCGTGTCGACCTTTCACTTACATCGTCGAAAGATTTTTAAGAATAAAAACAAAAAGGGAATTAATTAGGGGAAAGCGAATTGGTTATTGCATAATTCTTTTTACCTCTGGAAATTATGCGTCTCTCAATTATCCTACTTGCATTGCAATTCCATGGTTACTATCAGTGCGTCGTTGCCTTGTAATCAATGGGTCTTGGATTCGATACCCGGTGGAAACACGTAGTGGTTTGATTGATTGATTTGCTATATTTTACTTCGCTTTTGTGCTACTTTTGGGTAATTGCGAGGATGGGGATGAGTGATGATATGATGCAATTGATGAATTGACATTCCCAAACATCCATGCCCAGGCCAGGATTCTATCCTGGACGTAGTGGTTTGGATCCAACTTTAAGCTGTAGCTCCAGTTCGGATTAGCCTATCTGTACATAAAGTGGCATTTAAACAATAAGACCAACAATTACAACTATCTCGAAGCCCTGATTGCAACGTCGTTTTGAACCACTACGAACATTACTGCAGTTATATGTTTTTGGGTATTCAACATCAAAGCTGAAGAAAAATGCCCTTATGGCAGGAGTTCCCACACTTTTTCGTTTCACGGCGCTCTTAGCGTTTCAAGATTTTTTGCGGCGTCCAAGTTAGATTGTGGGCCTAACTACCATTTGCGAGGGTATATTAGTATGGTTTACCTTAAGTTAAAAAATAAACATGTTCAGAAACATTTTATAAAATTTCTAAATAAGCACATATTTGGAACAATCATATCGTTGATTGAATTTAAGTGGAAATGCTGGGACATTTCTGGGCGCCCATGTAAGGAAGCCACGGAGTAGGTATGTACGTATGTACGTATTAAAGAAACTTTGAATAACTAAAACAATATAGTTTTAACATTTTGCATATGTATTTTCTTAATTTTATGTCGCTCTATGTTGCATATTTGTAAAACATATGATGTACATGAAAGTTATAGATATCATATGTACACAAATAATTATATTCGGAATGCATTTATCATGTGTTTTCTCTCTTTCAGAAATACAGTTTGTGTGCTTGTTTACCATTATTGGCAAATGTGAAACTGAACGTGTTGAAAAAATATTTCAAATCTTTTGCTCGAACACAAATGTTTTACCACCGACTTCTACCCCCTTTTGCGCGATTTGCGAGGGTAATAATTATTTGATACTACTACTACTACTACCACTACTACTACTACAATTATTAATTATCATCCACTGACCGAAAGTGATGCTGGTAGTATGAATGTGATGTTACATTTAGTTGCACAATACTATTGATTAAGACGCGGCATTTTGTGTGTATGTCTTCTTGCGGTCCCTTCGTCCTATGTGAATTGTAGGATTTGGATGGTTAGGCTCCTTCGTCCAAAATTTGACTCTTTCTCTCTGCATGAAGTCGAATAGAGTTTCTTGCTCGAGCATTTATCGAATCTGCATATTGGAAACATATCTATCTGCGTCTCTTAATATTCGCAGGGTTTTGTTCTGTACATTTTGGAGGCGATTTATACAGGGTGTCTCATAAGTAATGGCGCAAACTGACACAGTTGAATGTACACGATAATACAAGCAAAAAAGTCTCAGTAAACATAGTTCTACTAATAGCAACTTGTATGTATATACTGGGTGAGTCTTTTAAAAGAGGCCGCGTGGAAAATGCGCTCCTTGCATGTAGGCAACCTTGGTACACCGAAGAGAAGAGCGGGTTAGAGAATAGTCCAGGATATCGGTGCCAAGCATATTCGACAACATGACATGACATGACATATCCTGGACTGTTCTCTGCCCCGCTCTTCTCTTCGGTGTACCAAGGTTGCCTACATGCAAGGAGCGCATTTCCCACGCGGCCTCTTTTAAAAGACTCACCCAGTACAATAAAAAGCATTGGCGTGAGTATGATTTGTTTTTAACAGGTCCAAGAAAATTGATTCTTATGTACAAATTATCACAAAAATTGGAATTTATCCATTCAAAATGGAAACGTTTTACAACACTATAGAACTGCACACTGATCGCACTCACGGAAACTCGGGACAAGATACTTGCAAGAACACAAAGCTCTGAAGTTGAATCAGGGAACAATTTTAAATCTCAGAACATTATCAGTTATTCCACGCATCTCTCGATTCCCTACCGTTGACCGCTTGGCAGAGAATTTGATTCCATCTGTACGGAAAGAGTTATTTGTAACGAAAAGTTCGAATCTCTGGTTTCTATGAACTTGGGGCATGGGTAACCTCAAGGCAGGCAGATTATACGACTGGTTACAAGCCAGTAAGCAAGAAAGGAGTGGAAATTTTGGTGTCCTACATTTGCTTCTGAAGATTTTCTTCAGAATAGCAAGTTTCTTCCCCACGCAGTACTCTGGTACTGCTACAAATTTCCCTGAAATTTTATATACAGTGTGATTCTTATAGAACAGACCTGATGAATTTGCTAATAATGCTGCAGGTGATTCATATAACAACTCACAATTACGACATAGTAATTCGTGGGCTGTGCTAAATCGAATGGTGTGATGATGGTCTGACAGGTGGTAGCACTTATGCTGCAAGGTTAAAGGACACATAATGGTGCATGTACGAACGTGTTTGCAGTGTCCAGATCGATTTTTTTTGTAGGGTTTACTGAAAAACAGGGTGTATGCAAACAAACCTCGTACGTTACAAGCTTCAAAGGACAACATTTCGGCTCAAATCAATAACATCACCGGAGAAACTCTGCGGGTGGAGGTGTGCTTTCTTGAAAATTGCGGACACTTTCAACACATGCTCTGATCACAATCAATAGCACACTATCCAAAGCACGTCATGTATAAGTTACGTTAATATCTGTATGGTATTTCATATTACAGCTCATTTTGTGGGGCCGCTTCCATAAGAATCACCCTGTATTATTATGATAATTTTTAATCGATCAAAATTTTGTTTCAATGTCAATGGATCACAATTTTATCGTTAGAAATGTTCGAGGTACAGTCACCGGCAATAAAACTGGGACACATAAATACTGGAACACTGGCTTCCATGCAATAAGTTAGGTGTGTTGCCGAACTCTCGGGCGATAGCTTGATGGATTGAAAAGTTGCTATTGAAGCCCTTGTTTTGTTAGCCAACACGCATAACGGATTGCAGGGAAGACAGTGTTTTAGGATTCAGGTATTCCATTTTTATTGCCGTTTACTGTACCATGACATCCCTATACTGTCAGAAAAGGCCATTATTTTTTGTCAGTGCCCGAGTTCTATCTGCAGTCGGGACATGGAAATATACGGACTATTCTCTTAGTGTAAATTTTTACATATATTTAATTTCCTTTATTTTCCTATCTTAGAACCTAACAATCATCATTAAATGATATCTAGATTAATGCACTTTCACCAAAAGTGTTTCTGATATCTACAAAATCCTTATGTACATTATTCTATAAATTATTAATTTAGAGTGATTTAAATCAGAGCTTTTTTTAAAAAAAAAATCACCTAATTTAAATCAATACACCTTGCCTGTAACTATGTATATGTACAACCCTGATAGCATAGTGGTTACGTTATAATGTGGTTATAATCATGCCCACATCTTACGGAAAAATTAAATTTTGTCAACAAATATTTATGTTGATCAAAAGGCCTTCACATAATAAGCTCCAAGAAAACATTTATCCCCTGTTTAAATTGAGAATTTGAGGAATTATTTCCTAGCATCAGAAGTGACAAAAGTTTATTTTAAATCCATTTTATAATCCAAATAGGTTAATCTGTAGTCAAAAAGGTATCCTGGCATCAATTATACCCAGATAAGCTTGCAAGAAAAGAACCACAAAATATCGCAGCCTTACCCAAGGTATCTTTTCAGTGTGGCACCACATATGTTCAAAGTACAAACTGTCCTCTCCTCCCACATATTTTAGTAAACTGACATACACGGATTCTGAAATTCGTTTTAGATTCATAAACTATTATCCTATACCAACTTACAGCATCATCCTGTATAATATTGTGAATATTTCATATCATTGGAAGTAATTTAATCCTGTTCACAGGGACTTAACTTGGGACCTAATTCTTAGGGGTCAGAATCAAACTGGGCCTCTTTTTGAAAGAGCAGAATCAGACTTGTGGCTTAACTTTGGGGGAAGAGACTCCCATAAAAACAGCGTCCAGGATTATTTGATAAATAACTGTGACGTTTGCGAAATCACAAGATTTGCTCTTTATTACTTTTGGTAATATAATTAAGCCTTGTTTACATATTAAAAACACTAAGATGCTGACCAATCCAGTTTATATAAAGATTTAAAAACACTTTACTAACTAACTAACTAACTCTCTAGCCTTCTTAAACCCGAAGGTTCATGGCTGCAGCAACACAGGCCTTCCATCTTTCCCTATCTTGAGCAAGTTCTATATACTCTTTTCCATCCCTACCGATTTCCCTTAGGTCCATCTCAACGTTGTCCCTCCATCTTCGTCTTGGCCTTCCTACTGGTCTCTTACCATCAGGTTTCCCAACAAGAATCCTGTAAACTCCTCTTTCCTCTCCCATTCGTGCCACATGGCCTGCCCACCTAAGTCTTCTTGATTTAATTATTCTAATAATATCTGGACATGAATACAAATTATGTAGTTCTAAATTATGTAACCTTCTCCACTCACCTGTCTCCTCATCCCTTTTAGGTCCAAAGATTTTCCTAAGGATCTTATTTTCAAATACTCTCAATTTATGTTCCTCTTTCAATGTAAGGAACCAAGTTTCACATCCATATAATACTACAGGCAAAATTACTGTTTTGTATATTTTAACTTTTAGTTTCTTAGATATTAAACAAGAAAACAAAAGTTTATGAAGAGAGAAGTAACATGCATTTCCTGAATTAAGCCTACTTTTTATTTCCTCTTTAATATCATTTTCATTTGTTAATATTACTCCTAAGTATTTGAATTTGGAAACTGGTTCAAACGAGTTGTTATCAATAATTAGATTTTGATTATTACCTAACACTTGGTTTCGGCATGTAAGCATATATTTAGTTTTCTCTTTGTTAACTTCCAAACCTATCTCTTTAGCAGTTTTGAAAAATATTTTAGCATTATTCTTAATTGTATTCACATCATCCCCCAGGAAGTCTGCATCATCTGCATATGCTAACAACTGAGTCACACCATTTAATTTTAGTCCTTCGTTAGTTTCTTTTACCTTCCATACAGCATATTCTAAGGCAAAATTAAAGAGCAATGTAGATAATGCATCTCCTTGTTTTAACCCATCATGAATTGTAAATTTGTCAGACATATTAATACCCACATGAATTTTACTTTCTGTTTCACTGGTGCATATTTTTATCATACTAACAAGCTTCTTAGGTATTCCAAACTCTACTAATATATTATATAATTTATCTCTTTTGACCGAATCATATGCTTTCTTGAAATCAGTGAATAGCTGATGGACATTTTGATTATATTCCAACTTTTTTTCAAGTGTCTGTCTAATGTGAAAAATTTGATCTGTAGTTGATCTGTTACGTTTAAATCCATTGATGATCACCTATAATTTCATTAGCATATGGGGTTAGTCTTGTTAAAAGAATGTTAGATAATATTTTATATGTTGTTGAGAGTAGAGAAATTCCACGGTAATTATTGCAGTTCATTTTATCACCTTTATTAAACACAGGAACAATTATGGATTATTTCCACTGTTGAGGGATTTCTTCTTTATTCCATATTAAACAAGTTAATTTATGGATTTGACATATTAATAAATTTCCACCATATTCCAAATGATTAAAAACATTTTACATGTAACATTTCTACCCTGAATCACTGTGATCCTCAGACTAAGAACTAAACTAAAAAAAATGTTTAGTTCTTAGTCTGAGGAAGACCTTAATAGGTGTTCTAAATCCCTATATAAACTGCCTTGGTCAGCATCCTAGTGTTTTTATTAATTTGCTAATCAGGTTCCCTAACTTGTAAATTGTAATAAACCTGGAAATTGGGGGGGGCAAGAGACCCCCTTGCCCCTCCAAATTACGCCTATGCCTGTTCGAACGTACTGCGAAAACACCGGACCGATCAGGTTGATGAATGAGGCTAATTAGTATCAAAAACGACTTTCATAGCATGTATTACTTGAAAGATTATAATAGACACACAAAATGTATCCTCTAGAAAAAAATGCGTTAGTACTATCTAATATATGTATAATCTTTTATATTTCTCCATTTTTTTACAATTTTTAATAACTTTTATCATATATTTGGTGAACTGCGGTCTCATCACCTTCTTTCGCAACGCCCTAGAATGAGTGCAGGTCAATTAGATCGTTGTTGAAAAATAACTTTCCCTTGACCGTCAGCAGCGATAGAAGTAGCAGTCAGTTCAGAAAGTCTCCACCAGATGCCAGACCATTACGACTTACAATTTACACTTTCCAAGTCTTCTATATGTTTACAAATTCTTCCAACAGACGGCGCGAAGTTTTAGTTTTAATATCTTTTACATTAAAGTAGTTATGTCCAACACTATTAAGGGAAAAATGTATCTCAGTAAGTTCTGTTATATAATGCTTGTGAAATTCTTGTCCATACTTTACACATCCTTTTTATGTACTTGGATAATTTTTTATACTTTCTGAAATTCATTACACAGTATTCCGGACATTATTGTTTAAAACTAGTAAAAACTGCATATTCCGCAACCTCAATAAGAAGGAAACCTGTAAATACGGAAAAAAAATCCCCAGAACGGATTTTATACCTGAAAATGACCTGCTTAAGGCGGTAACCTCCTTAACGCGGAAACGGAACACCCTTTAAAGACCAACGGAAATTTCTTCCTTTATTTTTTCGCTCCCAAGAAAACAATGCAGTACTGTAAGTGAAACACGCCTCTGTTGCCACTCGCTCATCGGTAACATTGTCGATATGAAAGAATGCGCTACAATACTCATAGCTGTTACGATTCGGTTTCTTTCTTTCATCTCTTACCCTCTTTCTCCACCTTTCTTTGTCTATTTCTCCTTTATTCTTTCGTCATCTTTCTCTTTTCGTTGTTATATCTCTTTGTTTCTTCACTTTTATCTCAATCTTTATTCACCTCTCTTATTCCATCTTTCAAGCTTTCTCTTTCATTCTATGTACACCACGCTACGACGCCAGGGGTCCCGGATTCGAATCCTGGCATGGGCATGGATGTTTGTGAGTGTCCATTTTACTTCGCTTTTTGTGCCACTTTTGGCTAATTTGCGAAGATGGGGATGAGTGATGATATGATGAAATTGATGAATGGATTGCATTTTTATTCATGTACGTACATGCATTAGTACTCTATATTATAAGTAATGCGAAATGTAAATCTGTCTTTCCATTATTTCCTGCAGCGCTCTATACTGTATTCAAAGTCAACCCTGTTCAGAAGGAAAACTGTTAAGACGGAAAATTTTGAGCGGAACCATCATGTTCCCGGATAGACAGGTTTTACTGTATATATCTTCTTAACACCATGTTAACTATTATTAACTATTTCATGATAATAGTGAGAAACATAGTAACAACTATGAACGAGTTACGTGAATAATTGACCTGTTAGATGCATATTGGATGGCCTCCAATTCAAATCCCATTGATGAATATCCGGACCGATGTTCTTAAACCCCATTTTTGTGTTCTATCATTAGTGTACACCCTCTCATAAAAATGGTATACAGACGAACAAGGAGGGTGGGGGATTCTCAATTAATAAACTGAATGATAATATTAATATTAATGATAATTATTTTGTTACAATCACCTTAAATACTAATTACTGATTCGCAAAAAATTGTTCTGAAATAAAGTAGACCATCAATCTGTGCTCCGCCAAAAAATTGAAAAGAAATAATACCTTGCAAGATCTAAAATGTAATAATTCGTGCGGCTATAAACTGTCTTCGCTAAACGAAATCTTGGACGAAAATATGAAAATAATGCATTTTTATAAATCATGATTTAAGACTTACGTTAAGAGTGTTGTGTGATGACGTAAGGCATCCTCATACGTCCTTTATTTCTTCCCACATTTCATGTGGCAAAACTTTGTTTTTGACGCCAGTGATATAGTGCAATCTAAAAAGATAAATCAAGTTTTGAACGTAATCAATCTAAAATAGAAATCTAGATAGCTTACAAATGATTAAAGGATTTATAGAAAACTAGTTTTTTTTTATTTATCCGGATATGTCTTAAATGTCAAGTTCACCTGCAATGTTTGCTTGATGATAATTTATACTGATATTGCCAGAAGAATTCCAGGAAAGAATTAAAGAAAAGTAAAAAATAATTGTAAGTCGAGAACTATTTGTCTTAGAGGGATGAAATTATTTTATTTTGCAATGACAGGGCTTTCATGGGAGGTGGGATTTAAACATTACACCACACAATAATGAAACTTAAAAGAAGAAAAAGAAGAAGAAAATTGAAATTTTTAAAAAATAGTATTCGGCAAGCCTCTGTGCCCACCACAATAGACCAAAGTGAATAAAATTGTAATATAACGATGATAAAAATAAATAACAATGTGTAAGTAAAGCAGTGTTGCCAGCTTGCGGAAAAAAGTGGAAAACCGCTTCTAGCGTCTGTCCTATTAACGCTGGATGAACGAACTTTCTAGGGAAGCACGAACAAAGACCAGTCTTTGAGGACATGTGAGGCCCGTCTCCCAATTTTGGAAAACAAAATCGAAAATATGCAAAATTTTAGAAAATTGGACATTTCCTACTGAACCTCGAGTTGTCGAACTTGGTGAACATGCTCTTTTGTTTTCATTATTACATGTAATATTAAGAAAAGGTGGTGGTTGAAAATCAAGTAGCTCATTTACGAAATATATCATATAATGTGTTTAGCGGCGGGGACGACATTTTCAAACTAAATTTGTATTAGTAGTAACAATGGACATTTTGTTTTGTGATTCAAGTATGTCATAGCTTCATAAAGTGAACAAAAATGACAGAACTGAGTTATCACTTGTAGGTTTCAAGAAATGACGCGTTTTTTGCTGCCAAGCAGTGGCGGCGATTGGGTTACAAAACCACGGGGGGGGGGGGAATGGGGCAGGGTGCCACAACTGGGCAAGGTTCCAATAAATAATAAAATGGGTGCAGGGAAGATTTTATTAAAAAGTTACATATGTACCCAATATTGTCTAGTTATTTATTTTGTTCTTCCACACCAAAATATGCAACAGAAATTGTAAGAAAACTGCCACAATGTTGTTTTTATATGTAGATAAGTATATTGATACACTTACATTTTATTTACATAATGATATATAAGATTTACACAAGAAAATAACATTGTTTACAAACCAATAAACAATGGAGTGACGTCATAATTTGTTACCAGAATACTATGGATTACACATCACAGTCTGAGCAAATGAAATGTCCTTCATCATTCTTGGTTACTCCTACACACACTACGTGAACATAAGAGTAACAAATGTCGCATTTACACATGTCCTTCACGATATATTCCTATGTAGGTCATATTGAGTATACCTTACACAGTATTCTTTTTTCTTTCATTATAAAGATGAGTTCAGATTAAAGTCTAAACTAAGTACATTGTTGTAAAGTACAAATTATCAGATATCATAATATGTACTAGAGATACAAACACCTATCACTTGGAAGATGTAGTAAGTAATAAGTTGACTATGCAATATTAGATCTAGATCACGTAGAACACAATCAGGGGGTTCAGCTATTTTGCTTCTTTGTCTACAAGTTGCTGTACTATAGGTACAGCCAACAGGTTCCATCACGTCATTTAGACAGTCTAAATGACATATTAACGCCATCTGTTGAATTAACCTTGTAACTGCTTGGAAACAGCAATAGAATACAAATAAAAATAAATTTCCTAAAATTTTCTTGATCGCTTCGTTCTCAATGTCTGCTTTTTTTACAGTCTCGTGAAGCCCTAGCTAGGGGGCGCCCGGGAAGCCAACGACTAACTTTGCTGCTAAACAGTTTGGTCTTAAATGCATGAACAATAGGAAAGGCTGGAAAAAAATGTGCGGACGTCCATGCCATTAATCACATCTTAAAAGTATACCTTCTTTATTCTAAAGAAGAAATATGTTCTTTAATAAATTTGCGAACATCTACAATAGTGTATTTTATTCCTTTTAACAAAAGTGATACTCGATGGCAACGCAATGTGGGGGTTACCTCTCTCCCAAGGAGAATGCCAGTGATGATTTTTGTAATGGATAATGACATGAATAATGTTAGCGCCAGTTAGCCCCCCCCCCTTCCAACTGGACGTGCGAAACTCCGCCTATGGCTTACAGTCAAACGCGTAAGAATTTCTAAGAGTATAAATGAAATAAACACATTAGTTTCTGACAAATCAGTTCCCAACTGAGCCGAAACCTTTTTCTTCATTTTTCTGAGGTGAACACCTCATAGCTTCCCAACAGGATGCAGCAGCACACCTTTATCCACAATACACCTTTCCCTCTGCCCAATAGTCTTTCTCTCTCCCATGCAACTCCCGCAAAATGTTGAAGCTTCATTTATTTCGAAAAGTGACCGCCAGATGTCAGACAATTTCACTCTTTCTCATGAGAGAATTCACCGCGCAGTTCGTGGTACTTTCCACAGATGTCAGTCGTGTGCGTAACTTGAGTTTAAGTTTTCGAGTACACTAGTGGTTCCCAAAGCGTGCGTGGTGGCGCCGTGGATGTCTTAAAGGGGCGCTGGGAAATGTTCTAATATTTTCACTGAAATGACACTTATTCCGATGTATGTGCTTGTTTAGTACTTGTTATGTGTAAAATGTTTCTGAATTTGAAATGTGCTTATTATTTAACTTAAGGCAAGCAACCTAACAACACTAACTGAGCGTAGCAAGTGTTAGATAGGCTTAGATTCTGACTTGGGCGTCGCGGAAAAGTCTTGAAACACTAAGGGTGCCATGAAATGAAAAAGTTTGGGAACCCCTGGAGTACACTTTATGCAGAGAGAGGCTAATCAGGACTTTATGTACAGTTTTAAGTTAGATCCGACCCACTATGTGCCTCCACCGGGTATCGAACCCGGGATCCCTTCATTTACAAAGCGATGACGTTACCACTATGCCACCGGAAAGGCCACTCACTTTTAATTGAACCATAAATAATTAAATATTTGCTGACTAATGTATTCTTGGAGTCTTACATGCATAAAAAATACATTTATGCATAGAATGCAAAAAATGAAAGTAGAAATTCGAATTAGAAAAGAAAAGTGTTTCAACCATTTTGTTAACATGTTTTGGTAACGTTTTTGTGAACAATAGACAGTTTTATTGTTGTCGAGTTTATGACATATTTTTAACAATCTTCTTTAAATTTTTTTTTTCAAAAGAGCAGGCAGGCCTTTTCCGCTGTCTGAGGAAGTTTTTACGGTATTCTTACCTTTTAATGTGCTGTGTTTGTCCAGTTCAGTTTCCTTCACAATCTTGCACTTTTAACTTTACTCAGGTTTTTTTTTTCACCCCTTATTTAACTCTCACGTAAGGATTTCAGACAATGGGATATTTCCCCGTTTACATTGAAGAATGCAAAATGGACATAGGTGCTGACGCACCCAAAACTTTTCATTCATTCTTTAATGCCTGTTTATAGGTCTATAATGTCTGTTGTAGGTTTGATTCCCATCACCGACAAAATAAATTTTACCCGAGGACGAGAGAAGAACGGAACGGAACGGAACGTAGTGTTAGAATAAGTATAGTTTAAAGCACTAGACAAAGATAATGTTCAATTAACATTGCATGCCAATGCAGAACCATTGTCACAAACATTCAGATAATTGCATGAGTACCACGCCCGTTTATGGTTTGGTTTGGTTTGAGTTGGTGTTGTAAGTCCACTTTACCCACAGTAAGGCTAATCGGGACTGGACTTACGGTTTAAAGAGGGATCCGAACCACTATGCCATCCGGTCTATGGGAGTATGGCTGCTAGTAGAAATATGTGTCTTGATTGTTATCATAACTTGATTTGTTACACCATACAAACAGCAATTTCAACAGCATTTCTTGGACCTCCCCGATGGCGCAGTGGTAGCCTCCTAATCAAGGTGTCCCTGATTTCAATCACACTTTAAACTGTAGGTCCAGTCCAGATTAGTCCTACTGTGCATAAAGTGGACTAAAAACACCCACTCAAACATTCAAAACACGTACTTTGTGTGTACCAGTGTTCCCAGAGATGGCTGTCTTCCTCTATGTTCCGTGGTCTTATCCGTTTCACTGGGATAATTGATATTAGATAACACAAATCAGCTCTTTGTTTTTTGTTACCAAGTAAACTGAAATCGCAAAATTTCTTGAAACACTTGCAGTCCTCTCCAGAGAACATTGCTCAAAGCCCTAATACGTTTACTATCATCTGCAATTCTACTATGTTTTGAACTTTTCTTTGATGTACTTAGACAAAGTGTAACACTTTAGTCACATCAATCATTAGAATCAATCATTTTCACTTTGAAAGTTGCCAATCTTCTCTCGGGTTCTCTTGTTTGAACAGCACCAAATTTGGACCAAAAAAAATGGACATTGGAATACATAGCATGTAGGCTTGGCAACATTTTTCTACTCAATGGATTGCATTGCTTTCTTAAAGTACATTCGCCGGCCTCTGTGGCGGAGTGGTTAGCGACGTACGACGCCCTTGTTTGTATCCTAGCCAAGTGGGTGATCGTTGTGAGTATTATTGCATCATGCCATCACTCATCATCATCTTCGCAATTAACCAAAATATAGCAGAAAGGCGAAGTAGAATAAATCAAAGCATCTAGAGTACGATCACGGGCAATAAAAATGGGACATCTACATCCTTAAATACTAGCTTCCCTGCAAGGCGTTGTGTATGTAGGTTGCCTAACTATACGGCGATGGTAGACGTTGCCATTCAATAGCCGTAGAGTTAGGCAACCGACATACACAACGCCTTGCAGGGGAGCGAGTATTTAAGGATGAAGATGTACCACGTTTTTGCCGATGACTGTACATTGGAACTTTGATTGTTTCTTCCCGTGCACGTATAGTGTCAGATTTAGGCCTAGGTACAGCAGATTGGGGTCTACGGGTGAAGCACAGTAAAACCTCGTTAATACGGACTTCGTTTAATACGGACCGGCAAAAGGCAAAAAAGAAAGAAAAAAACAAGCCGAATGCAAGATTTTAAATGTGGCTAGAAGTCAACAAGAGAACTTCCCAAAGAAAAACAGTCAAGCACTGATGAAATTCTGTTTCCTCAGACTTTGTACTGTACTGTATAATGTATTTAGGTCTATGCCCTTTAAATACCCCATAATAAACATGTTTTGTTGCTATAAACGGAGTTTTAATGCACTTTCTACTGTTCTTCTAAGTTATTTCAGTTAATCCGGACTTTCGTTAAACCGGTCAACTTATCCCACCTATTAGTCCGGATTAACGAGGTTTTACTGTAAAACCTTTTTTCGGTATGAGTTCTTACTTTAACAATTTTTAGCTACATGGATTCTGATCTACTCTTTGCTTGTATTTTGGAGACCATAAAAATACATTTTTCAATTGGTTAGGGGTTTGAAAAAGCTGTCATGTGAAAATTTTAGGTGGCAAGAAAACATACATCCAATTATGAATTTCAATTACAAACTTATAAAATCCATCTGGTTGAGGTTTTCCTGCGGCTTCTGTCTGTGCAGCTAATTGTTACATTTTATGTCTCATTCTTTAAATGCTGATTGGCTGATTTTGATATTATGGGTATAGCAGCACATAGGCTATTTTCTCCTTCACAAAATACGGGGAAAAGCCCCTTAACTAATACAATATTGAGTACGAGCTCCTAAGAAGAAATAAAATATTTCTTTAACAAATATCCTCACTCAATTTTTAAAACCAACTGTAATACTGTTTCCAAGGATAACATCTCTTGACCTATTAAAAGCTGAGGCTGTAAAGGGGCATTCAGTACACACAAGGACATACATAAGACAAAACTACTTCACAGAGGATTATCCTGGCCATAGATCTAAGCGCCAAAGCATGGTTGTACTGCAAAAAGCAGTTACTTCAGGCTGCTACAAGATCACCTCCTTACACGCATCTTCCATCCTGTAACTTATCATATCTCCCAGTATTTTTTTAAATAAAATAATAATTGCATACGTATGACTGTAACGCTTGCACATGAATAAACACATACTCTTTTCATTTACTGTGTTATACGAGGGTCACTATTTATATTTTGAGCCTTGGCAACACTGATTGAAGTTAGGCGCGATTTGACGTTTGCACGGAATCGTCTGGCATTATTGACCATAACGTACTTCAAATGTTTTGTCAATAGCTTCATTTGTGTTGTTTATGTTGCTTTGGAGATTGCGCGACAACAATAAAATGGAATTAACTCGTGAACATTTTCGTGCGATGATTTTTTACGATTTTCGACGTGGATTATCAAGACAAGAGTGCATCGATCAACTTACTTCCACATTTGTCGATGAAGCCCCATCCTTTGCCACTGTGAAACGCTGGTATAACGAATTTAATCGTGGCCGCCGTTCGCTCACCGACGAGATTCGCGAAGGTCGTCCAAAATCAGTTGTCGTTCAAGAAAACATTGATGCTGTGCAAATCCTAATACTGCAAGATCGTCATGTGACATACTGTGAGATTGAGGCAACCATAGGCATTAGTTCCACCAGCATATATAAAATATTACATGATCATTTAGCTGTGAGAAAGGTATGTTCTCGTTGGATCCCACACAATTTGACAAAAACTCAAAAAGACGCTCGCGTCAATTGGTGCAAACAAATGCTCAATAAATACAATCGTGGTGCTTCAAAAGACGTATATAAGATTGTAACAGGTGACGAATCATGGATATATGCATATGAGCCGGAACGTAAACTGCAGTCGACTGTATGGGTGTTTCAAGATGAACCCAATCCAACAAAAGTTGTTCGCGCTCGAAGCACATCGAAACAAATGGTTGTCTGTTTTTTCTGGAAAACTGGTCATGTGGCAACTGTGCCTTTAGAGGAACGTAGAACGGTCAACTCTGAATGGTACACAACAATTTGTTTGCCAGAGGTCTTCGGTCAAATACGGAAAACAAACAAACGCCGTCGGATCATTCTTCATCAAGACAATGCCAGCTGTCACACGTCTCGTCTAACAACCGACTTTATGAACAGTCAAAAAATCGAATTGATGGGTCATCCGTCGTACAGTCCTGATTTGGTACCCAATGACTTCTTGTTCCCGAATGTCAAGAATAAATTGCGTGGACAACGATTTTCGTCGGCGGAAGACGCCGTTGATGCGTTCAAAAACCATATTATGGAGGTGTCTCAAAAAGATTGGAAAAACTGCTTTGACAAATGGTTCGAACGAATGCAAAAGTGTATTGACCATAAAGGAGAATACTTCGAAAAACAATAAAGCAGTTTTCAATGCTAAATTCCTGTATTTTTCATTGTTAGGCTCAAAATATAAATAGTGACCCTCGTATCATTTTAAAAATCATAAGGTTTTTCTACCCACCCTGTACATTAGGCTGTTTCCTTAAATAATGTTGAATTTCCGTATACAAATCCGACATTACTTACGGGATATCCCAATATATGTGCACGCACTATAACGATCCCCATTAAGACGCACAAACATATTTTGCCTATAAAGATATTATATGTCAATTATTCGGAAACACACAGGAAGGAAAGAGATGCACTATCTTCCTTGAAGATGCATTTACTGGAAAACATTTTACAATATTTATTTGACTGTTGTGTCAGTTTATCATAGCAGGAACAGGTCAATGAAAGTGTTGTAATGCCCTTTTAATGCGAATCAAAGACTGAACTCTATCATTACAAAGTTCTACACTTACCTTATATTTGAGATGTATGTATGTTTCGTATGAAAGAAGCAATTAACAAAAAATATAGCATTTATTTACAGATATGTATGTACATTTTCGTTACATCAGATATAAATTGTACCTAATTTGTCATCTAAATGGTTTGTAAATATTTTTACACATCAAATAGTCTTTTCACATTTGTGTTCACTTTCGCAATGATTACATTTTGGCAAATTGATGGACATATTAGATTTCAAATTGTATTTCGTATTATTTACCTGAACCTTATTTATTGTCCCCTACATATTTTATTAATATGTTGAATATACTTAGTTTGATTCATTCACAAACACATTTAACCAAATTTCAAAATTGGAATAAGGTATAAGCAGCACATTACAAAGAAAAAAAATTCATATACCCTCATGAGCACTTGTAGCAATCATCACAAATATATGGTTCCTATCACACACATAGTTCATTGCAGACACTGAAGGCTGTATCGGTTGAATATATACTCTGCCACTTTAATTGTTTTTAAATAGTGCGAGGTTTCATGCTTCATCACACCAACAGTATAATTTTAAACTTTGCAACGTGAAAATATTTGCTGGTATATAATTTGCTTTACATTTTTAAATGTATTTGTATTCATAGAGAGCAAAATATTGTATTAAAATTAACTATACATGTCTTAAGAAGGTAGAATGAATTTTACCAAATATACGTTCCTAATTATTCTGTACAATCAATATAATAAATAATGTAACAATTGATTATATGTTTTTGAAAATAATGCACTGAATATCTAACGCATTTCCAATTTTTTGCATGTTATTCCTATCTGGTCCCATATCTGCAGAATAATTCACACCATTACCAAATAAAAAATTGGACTGGAGTTTTGATGGAATTACCGGGTCTTTTGATAGGGAATCATTTGTTCACAGTTTCAAGCATGTTTTGTGTCATAAATCAGTCACATATGAAATATAGCTATAGTCATTAAGGAAACTACTGCCTTATTGAACAATAGTTCGTATTGTAAGAGTTTAAAGATATGTGAGAAGCTTTTCAATCAAGGTACTATAATTGAACTGAACAAATACTACAAAAGTAATATGATACATGATTAACGGTATTATAATTTTGTTGAAAGTAAAGTTCAGTAACTTTATAACGGGTGTTTTCATAATAGGTTCGATTTACTGAAGATAAGTAATGACATGAGAAAAATTTACTGGAATATTTACAATTTATAAATATGTAATTGATATGTCAAGTTGAAGATGAATGATGATTACTGATGTGATTTGCAATGATTTAAAATTATTTACAAAGGTTTGATGTTAGATGTTTGTAAATATGTACAAATTCGTATGAAATGACTGTTAGAGTTCTGTTGTTAACATGATTATAAATGTAAATGACAGATTTATAGACTTACATTGTTAGCTCCTATACCACGAAAATTTCAGTATTTATTATCTTTATATCTCTAAACTTCCAAAGAACGCTATCGAATATTACATGCATTTATTTTACTGTTCAACTGAAAGATAAGAATATCAAATACACATATTCTTACTGGCCTGTTTGAGACTTGATGTCATGGAACAGCTTTTCTAAGCAATTATGAGTATGTAACTTAATATGTTGTAGTTTGTTAACTGTGAAATTAACTTTGCATTATTGTATCTTTGGATAACTTAGAGTTAAAACAATATGTATGTAGTTGAATGTAGTTTTCCTGTTTTTTTCTTCATTGCAATGATAATGTGTTTTCTTTTCACATTTAACTATCTTCTTTCGTTGGAACTGGAGTCAGGGTTAAAGGTATATTGCCCTTGTACCCACTTACATAGTTACATTAAACCAGTAACAATTTTACATTTGTACAATGGTAGGTTACATGCAAATACTGAAGTGGGTTTTCGGGTAACAACAATCGAATAGGCGTTTTCAACAATGGGAGGAAGACCAGCTTCTTCAGTACCCATCATAATCCCTGTAGTCGACATAATACGGGTCTCGATATTGTTGATAGACTTGCTGCGGGGCCTTGACGTAGTAACTCTTGTGAAGACTCGCCGAGGTGACTTGGTTAACCGGACGATAATCATGAATGTACTTTGGTAGCGGCGGAGGGGGTGGCGCTGGCTGCTCCGCGTACTTGGGGAGGATGGTCACCTGCGGAGACGCTTTGGCCCTCAAGGCTGGGATGAGTCTGTTCACCGGAGGGTGCTGGTGGATGAGCCTAGACTTCTTCAGCTGCTGAACGCTGAGCAGGTTCGGGTTGGACTTCCGGATGACCGCGTGGAATCCTCGCTTGCCGTCAACCTCGTAGTCCACGGTTCGAACTGTACCGTCAGGTTCAAGAAGGCTGTACTGTCCTTTCACATATTCGCCCAGTCGCTCCTCCCACCGATCGTTGACGACGCCAGACTGAGGGTCTTGCACGGAGTATCTGTAGTCGTAGCGGATGGGGGGCTGCAAAGAAGGAGAAGCACACTGTTACCAAACTATGACATGATAAAAGTTGAAGGGAAACTGGAAGGAATGGTGCAAAAGTGAATTTCAGAATACAGGCAGAGTTTATCAAAGGATAGCTAATTTCAATAGAATCAGGCTCTGGTTTACAAAGTTTAAGGTACAAGGAATGTGGTAGTATTGCTAAATCGTATTAGGTCAGGAGATACAACTACTAAAAGTCATTTACAAAAGATTCGGATTGTACAAAACCCAAAGTGTGTTACGACCTTACTTATTTTGTAACTTTCCAATGCCGTGTTAAAAAGAAAAATTGATATAGTGTTACCTCAAGCCATTGTTAATGTCCGTGATACTACATGTTGTGACGCAAATATGAACGCGCCAATCAAGGCGTTGTTGAACTAATGTATTCACCTTTCTGTAACTATCAAATTAAGACAGCTCGCTTAAGACAACGAGCATTTATTATGATGTAAATATAGATTTGCCAATCAAAGATTATCCATGTTTGATGAACTAACCTAATTGTAATTAAATAATGGCGGAACATTTAAATTTGTATATTTCCAAAATGTAAGATTTTATCAACGTTAAAGAAATAATTGTTAACTCAAATGAATATGTAAACTTTCTTTGTAAATTATTAATTGCCAAACTATGTATTTTTCAAATATCTTTCTGTTGTAATTTAGAGTATTGTAATAAGAAATTACCCAAAGACAGGTGTTCGAGGCTGGAACTTTGGGTATAAATACAAAGGAATTTGGTCCGTAAGGAGGTCTGTTCTGGTGTCAGTCTAGGTAGAAGTGAATAGGTGCAAGCCGCTCTTCTTTAAAGACCTAGACTGGCCAAATAGGAACGGTCTAATCTAGGAAGAAGTGAATAGGTGTATGCCGCTCTTCTGTGAAACCTAGGTTAGCCGAATGGGATATAAGTTCCAATTTAGGAAGAAGTGAATAGGTGCAAGCCGCTCTTCTGTAAAAACCTAAATTGGCAATCTCGGGTGATAACTCCAAGTCTAGGAAGAAGTGAATAGGTGAATGCCGCTCTTCTGTAAAACCTAGGTTTGGGCCACCCTAGTGTGACCTTTCTAGAAAGTTCGAAATTATCTATTAACCATTGATCTCCAAGTTCCAGTTGCGAGTTACCTAACCTCTGGCTGTAAACACTCAAGCAGTAAATAAACTTTTCATCAAAACTTCACGACGTTGGTTGGATTTGTTCTGCACCTACCCTGAAGATAGGTTTCAGTGTTGACCCTTAGAGACTCCATGCTCCCGACTATAGGAGTAAAGGGTGAGGAAAGTTGCTAGGAACGTAACAAGTGTATATGTGGCAATAAGGAAGATGTACAACATATATTTGAGTGTAATAGATACATACAAGAAACAGAGACATTCTACAAAACACATAAACTGTGCAATTCCTTTTCCCCAGTGTTTGGAACTTTTGATTTGTGAACCTAACCTTACAGTTGGATATATATTGTTATCATTTTTTTAAAAAAATGTGGCATAACAGTTTAGTAAAACCGGCTTTAGCCGGACGCATTTCCTTTAACATTTTTGCTAACATAAATTCTATATAAATGCTATCAAAAATGTTATAGCAGATAGTACTTTAGACGGAAGCATTTCATATAACGTTTCAGTTAGCTTTTGCTATTACAATGTATAACATATACAGCATGAAAGGCACGTCGAGTTACACGATCTATGTTGAGTGCACGAATTTGTTTACAATTGAAACAAAAATATTCTTCCATGCGTGTACAGTAAACGTTGTAAAGTATATATTTAAGCAGCGCCATTATTTTGTACCAAATACCGTTTTATATGAAATGTTATTCCTCTCGGTTGAATAGTTATCGGCTTATAAAAATGTGAAGTGATACATTGTTTACATCTCACGCGGTCGCCATTATATCTCATGAAAGGTCGCTTCTGATTGGTTACTCTACGAAAAATGCTACGGAAATAGGACGTGTTCTATCCTTGAGAAATAACATGAAATATGCCATGGCATCTGAAATGCCACAAGATTTTTCACTTTACACGGTAGAATTTGGGTCATGGCATAAATGTTAATAAAAATGCAAACGAAAAAGGTTTCGTCTAAAGCGGGGCTAAGAGTAATTTCTACCAATAGTGTTTTTTTAATAATAATAATGTATACAAAGTAAAAAAATAAATAGTTAAGTTTATGTACAGTACATAGATATGGGAAAACTGCAAGAAGCGGTAATAAAAAAATAAAAGTAAATAAAAATAAACTCACATTTTACCGGATTGCCGGAATCAGTGACGTTATAATTCAGCTACAAACGTTTTGTATTAACAATCATACTAAAGGGTTACCGGGAGTCCTCATTTTCCCGGACATTTTAGTATTACATTCGACGTGAAAAACATTTTTTTAAAATTTTAATTTCCTACATTTTGAGCATCACATAACTCACGTTAACAAAGTACGAGTTTCTGAAGACAGAAAAAATATAAAGGGGAAATGCTGTGGGAAAATTTATGAACTAATATATACTCTCTACTATAATTTTCCTATAGTTTCTGTAAAGGATTTAGGTGCATAATGGTTCGGATCTCACTTTAAACTGTAGGTCCAGTCCCGATTAGCCTGTCTGTACATAAAGCGGACTTAAAACACAAATTCACATTCACATTTCAAATCCCACGATATGTAAAATCATATTCAATATTAATTCATTGTACGAGGAATGAACAGGAAGTATATCAGGATGGTAGTGTTACTGGTGGATATTCAATCGATCTAATTTTATCTTCATTGTTTTGTTATTTCTAATTTACAAGCATAAACAGCCGAAGCAATGGAGACAATGTATGCCTCGTTATTTGCATTCTTAGGTCTCTTATCTTACGTAGTTTTCCTGTCTGTTTCAGCTAACCTCGGCGATAACAGTGCATGATGGTTAGAAATGATATTGATTTATGGACACTACAGTCTGTCCCAACTATCTTTGGAGTAGGCGAACGAAAGCAAGTCTCTGCGCAAGTGAGGCGAGACGGCTCCACACGTGAGAAGAACGGGATTGAATGGAAAGGGGGCGGGCCACTTCAGTTAACAAGTTTCATAGCAGCGTGTACTGCTTCGCTCTTCCCACTCGATTTCCTCCCCTTCTCGCGGCCTTGCTCCAGAGATAACTGAGACAGGGTATAACAAATAAACACAAATGTACAGGTCAGGTCTTGAACCTTGAACCTTCATTGACGAGATTGTGAGTCGACCGCTAACTGTGGGGCAACTATTTTATCCCCACATATTAGATCACATATTTTTAAAAACTCTATGCACATGTCGAGACATGCAAGAAGGACTAATGATAGTTCTGGTGGGTGTACATAGCGTTGTTTATCCGCACAATTGCGACGTACAGATGAAAAAATATAGATTGGGGAAACGTGCGTGATCTTTATTAAATGTATCTTCCCACCGTTTGACTGGAGTGACCGGAAGAGACGATTTTAAAAACTTAGTCAGTATGGTCGATCGTGCAATTTTGATGTAGGAAAAGTACTCATTCTCATAACCTAACCATTGAAAATAATTTCTCTTGCACTAAGATGGTATATGGTAGTTCGTCCGCTCTAGCAGTTTCTCAGGTATCAGTAGACTACATTGTTTGTTTTTATGAGCTGGTGTTATATGTCTACTTTATGCACAGAGGGTTTAATAGGCACTGGACCTACAGTTTACAGTGGGATCCGAACCACTATGAATCTTCACAGGTTACGAACCCGAAACCCCTTGACTAGAAGGCAATGACGTTACCAGTACGAGGAAGCTCTCGTTTCTATTCAGATTCGACAGATCCGTGAAGATCTGAGTTTGGTTCCAGTGATGCATTTTTTTCCCCGGTAATGTTCCTGCATATAACGGCTCTGGGGCTCACCTTAACCAATGGGTACTGGGGATAACCATGAGGGGTAGAGGTAGCAGAAGTGTGGTGTCGATCACATCACTTCCAACATGGCAGAGATGGAGAATGTGTGGCGTCCTGCCTCAACACGTCCTGAGATACTAGCTCCGTGTAGATCGCTGCACTTTTCGACTCTCTCTGCACTCGCGCGTCTTGTTGGTTACACGGTGCAACGCCCACTCGTCTACTTCGTTTGTTGTGTGTGAAGTAGTGTATTTGGTGTCTGCACCGTTTGCACTACGTTCTGGAACGTGTAGGGTGTGGTGTATGATCACGTGGTGCGTGCTAACTAATGAGATGAACGTTTAAAACAGCAGCCAGCCATTTGTTGAATCTTCTGAACTTGAACACCGCTATTCGTCTGCTTGGTTGAACATCATTTCCTTACACCAACTTAACACCGGGATACACCTAGTGTCAAGAAGTGCAGCGAAATAGACGGGGCTATTTTAGATGACTTTACATCTTCCTTTATCTTTCTCTTATCTTCATCTTTATTTGTCTGTGTAGTTTCTGTGTTCTGAAACGTCCGCGACAAGCGGACACAGCTTGTAAGGCACTTTATTCAATTCTACTGGCCAGCTTCCTCTTGCGAAGTATCCCAGTCTTGCTTTAGAATATAACGCATGCAACAGTCACTGTCTTCACGGCTAAGAGCACATTGTAATATCGTCCTGATGATGACATCACGAAGATCATTGCACCACTGACTCAGTTTCTCCCACTTCCCCTTTCAGCCAAGAAAAAATAAAGAAAAAAAGAGCTTTCTTATGCGCATTGCGCATTGAATGAAAAAAAACTGTTCACGGCGGAACAACGCGTGTCGCGCTCTTGTCTCACCTTACGCAAGATTTTATGCGAATAAACTGCATTGCAGAACCCAAACGTTTTCTTTCGAGCGCTGGACTCTTCCCCATTGTACTCCATTTTCACATCACAAACAAACAAAATTGCAACATGGAATTAATTTTCCACGTGCTCGTGAGCAAATATGCCGACAGGTGGTGTTTACATCGTTTTTTTGGTGCTCGTTCGACGTGTTATAAGTCGGAACTCACACTCAACAATGCTATAATATTTTTTTTATTCTGTGTTTCTTACCTAAGGCGCAAAGAACTGATGAGAGTTGGAATAAAAAATGACGAGATAATTTTACATTGAAGAAAATGTCGAAACCGTTATATTCTGCTATGGCTAGGTGAGCGCTTGCTTGGATATGAACACATGGCAGCTGACATGATTATTATGACAAGGAACGGACAGCTATAATTTCATGTCGGTTTCCTTTTGGTTATGGATGGACCAGTGCCTTATTTGGGAATCATCAGAAGTTTATATGAAAAACCTACAGACAGTGGTGCCAACTTTTTTAAAACAATGTGTGGAATAAACTTGGAGATATGTTTTATAAATTTATGCATTATTACATGTCATAACTAGCCTGAGAATATGCCGTGAATTCCTTTTTTTGTTCCATGGCTAGAAAATACAGGCTTTTTTTATACGTTTAAAACCGTTTCAGGCAATTTCTTAGAGCAAAACATTAATTTTGTGGTGGATGTTTTTTCTATTGCACTCCTAAGTGCCTATTTAAAAAATAACTGGTATTCGAATGCCTAATACGTGAAAATTATGAAAACTCTGACTATGTTCACGTACTTTAGTGCTTATTTTGTATCTTTTGCGCTATTTTGAGTTTTTAGTGCCTACTTTGTATTTTCCTGTGCTTTTGGTATGCCTATTTTGAGAATTTTAGTGCCTAATTTGCATTTCCCTGTGCTTTTGATATGCCTATTTTGACAGTTTTAGTGCCTGATTTGCATTTCCCTGTGCTTTTGATATGCCTATTTTGAGAGTTTTAGTGCCTAATTTGCATTTTCCTGTGCTTTTGGAATGCCTATTTTGAGAGTTTTAGTGCCTAATTTGCATTTTCCTGTGCTTTTGGAATGCCTATTTTGAGAGTTTAGTGCCTAATTTGCATTTTCCTGTGCTTTTGGTATGCCTATTTTGAGAGTTTTAGTGCCTAATTTGTATTTTCCTGTGCTTTTGGTATGCCTATTTTGAGAGTTTTAGTGCCTAATTTGCATTTTCCTGTGCTTTTGGAATGACTATTTTGAGAGTTTTAGTGCCTAATTGGCATTTTCCTGTGCTTTTGGTATGCCTATTTTGAGAGTTTAGTGCCTAATTTGCATTTTCCTGTGCTTTTGGAATGCCTATTTTGAGAGTTTAGTGCCTAATTTGCATTTTCCTGTGCTTTTGGTATGCCTATTTTGAGAGTTTTAGTGCCTAATTTGTATTTTCCTGTGCTTTTGGTATGCCTATTTTGAGAGTTTTAGTGCCTAATTTGCATTTCCCTGTGCTTTTGATATGCCTATTTTGAGAGTTTTAGTGCCTAATTGGCATTTTCCTGTGCTTTTGGAATGACTATTTTGAGAGTTTAGTGCCTAATTTGCATTTTCCTGTGCTTTTGGTATGCCTATTTTGAGAGTTTTAGTGCCTAATTTGCATTTTCCTGTGCTTTTGATATGCCTATTTTGAGAGTTTTAGTGCATAATTTGCATTTTCCTGTGCTTTTGGAATGCCTATTTTGAGAGTTTAGTGCCTAATTTGCATTTTCCTGTGCTTTTGGTATGCCTATTTTGAGAGTTTTAGTGCCTAATTTGTATTTTCCTGTGCTTTTGGTATGCCTATTTTGAGAGTTTTAGTGCCTAATTTGCATTTCCCTGTGCTTTTGGTATGCCTATTTTGAGAGTTTTAGTGCCTAATTTGTATTTTCCTGTGCTTTTGGTATGCCTATTTTGAGAGTTTTAGTGCCTAATTTGCATTTCCCTGTGCTTTTGGTATGCCTATCTTGAGAGTTTTAGTGCCTAATTTGCATTTTCCTGTGCTTTTGGTATGCCTATTTTGAGTTTTTAGTGCCTAATTTGCATTTTCCTTTGCCACTAAGATATCCGACGCTACAGCCTAGGCCCGCACAAAAATGAGACGCTGAAAGGGCAGAAGTGAGAAAGACCGTCGACTATTAAAATTCATTAGTATTGCGATAACAGCACAATAAAAGAATATGTCAGTTCCTTTTACTTGCTTATTTCATGAAAGAGTGAAGGAGTTTCTAGCGATTACATCACATGTGTCTATATTTTAAAGTTTACAAGTGTTATTAATACAGAGCATGCAATTAGTGGAAGTGAAACCATTGCAACAAAACTGTTAATAATAACACAGTGGCCGCGGTGGCTCACAGGGCGGCCCCTGTGGCGGAGTGGTTAGCACATCGCGCTACGACGCCAGGGGTCCCGGGTTCGATTCCCGGCTCGGCCATGGATGTTTGTGATTGTCTGTCCTGAAAAGTCTTGAAATTGAAATATGAATGAAATGATATGAGTGAATGAAGTGTGATGGGGGAAGCTTCCGCATAGGGGCTTTCCTTTAAAAAAAAAAAAAAAAAAAAAAAAAGTCGGTAACGCGTCTGGCTACCATGCTAAAGGTCCCGGGTTCGATCCACGGCCGGTTCAAATCCGGGAACTTTTCTAACGATGGAAGCGGCCCCGGCGACCACCCAGCGTCGAATAACATGGGTACCTGGGGGAAACCCTGGGGGGTAAAGGCGGTCAGGGGCGTGATGCTGATCACATCACCCCCACTCACGACCGGATCAAGAAAGTGTGGGGCGTTACCCCCACACCCCCTATACGCCTTCATGGCGTGGTGCTAAGCACAGGGGAGCACTTTTTTTTTTTACAGTAAAATTCAAGGATGGAAGAAGATATACCCTAGGGGCTTGTCTTTATTACATTATGAACTATAGTGAATTAAAATAAAACTTAATTTTGGAACTGAAATTCTCATTCGTTCTGAGTATTTGAATGAGTTGATATGTATTTAAAATCAATACATTCGGTATACTATTAATTAATAAATATTAGCATAATTTTACAGTCCCTTTTTCTACAGTAACATTATTTATTTAATTTATTTATTCCTTGACCACAACAGGCTAATGCCCAATTACAGTGTTCTACATAATTGAGTATAAACTACGAAAGAAATATATATTTACAAAAAATACGTTCATATTTACATTTTTGACATTTACTGAAGAGCTTCTTTGAATGTCCCAATCATAGGCGTAGCTACGGGGCTAATGGGCTGCTTTATCAAAGAGAATTAAAGACATTTCAATAAAGATATTTTAATAAGAGAGAAAATAAGCGGCAGTTTGTAAGAAGTTGAAAATGTCATTACTTGGTACAAACGTGTGCATTATCGCTGATGAAACGAGTGTCTGTAGTTTTTCGATTTTTTGATGTCATTGGAGAAAGAAGATATTTACTGCATTCTACTCTGTACTACATCGCTTTTCTTCTATACCTGTCACAAGCTTCACGTGTGAGAGAGCTTTCTCCAAGCTTAAACAAGTTAAAACTAAATTAACCTTTAAGTAGGTAGGTGGCCAAATTGTACACAAGTGGTTAGTGGGGTGCTCACGACACCCCACAAAATAAAATACACTTAGTTATATTTCTAACAATTATAATTGTAATATATGTAATTTTACATTATTTGTACACTTGTAAGATTGCGAATAATGAAAATAACTAAATTTGATACTTTTTAAGGTCATTTTTATAATTTTCCTTTTCCTTCTATTTTATAGGGACAATTCCTTATTATATATTTTTTTTTTTTTCTTCTGCACTACTAACCACGTCCAATAAGTCTAATAGCTTTTTGACATGTTCCTGTTCTTTCTTGTATTCCATTTCGAAGAAAAGAAAAGCCATAAGTATTGCAACACTCGAGCAAAATAAAGTTTAAAACAATACGCAAGTAGGTAGGTGGGGTGCTGATAACACCCCAGAAAGCGGAGCTCTTTTGTTATTGTGGACCAGCGCACAACAATCAGGCAACTAAAGACCTACCCCTCAAGGAGTAAACAACATGAAGGTAACGGAAAGATGAACAGTGCTGGCAAGTTTTAAGACTATTTTTTTTAACAATTTTTAGACCTGGGGTGTTGTGGCCTCCCCACATTCCCACTTAAAGGTTAAGAGCATCTCAGAAGCAGGATAGATTGGCCCTGCCCTGCTCTTGCTATTTGTGGAACAGGAAAAAGCTTAGTCTATTGATGTAAATGAAGTTATTGATGAGTTTAAGAACATTATACCTTTTGAGAGACGTCTCTTGTTATAGATGACGTGTATTTTGATGTATTTGTTTGTAACATTTATGAACATTTTGTGTGTGTGTAATTTCTATGCGATTTTTTTCTACTACATATATTCAGAAATTTTCAACACTGTCATTTAGTGAATTTATATTCCTTTACAAAGATCAGTGCAGTTAAAGAGCCAAGTGATTGTGTTGCAAAATATGATATTAAAAAGGTACAAGACCTCATTTTTTTCTTTGTGCACACCCAAATATAAAGGTCTAGCTACGCCTATGGTCCCAATAGGTACATTAAAGTCGAAAATGTTTATTGGGTGTATTGGAGCGTGTTAAAGAGTGTATGTTTGACACAGATTTAAACAATAAAATAAATGAAACTGAAAGTATGGTGACAGGATGTTCGCATTGAGGATTCGTAACTGGAGGTTTGTCTGCTGCGGGGGTGTCATCCTTTGACAAACCTCACTCCCCTCTTACAGAAAGCCATGAGCTCAGAATATCTGCACAACTTTTCATTGATATTCAGCCCACTTCCTTTCAACAATATAGGGCAAATATTGAGTTCATAAAGTTGCACTTAGCACTAATTCACGTAACTAAGTTACGGTAACCTCGTGGGTGCATGGCGAGTGGCACCTATTCATTCTTCCTCACTTATTTTTACCCGTTAGCAAGCGTGCTTGTTAGCAGTCACGCCTTCTTAATTAACAAATTAAAAAGCCTGAAACAGGTTGCAGACGTCCGTTTAGGTTTTCAGAACGAAGGACACCCGCGTGTTTGGTCAAACACCGTCACGATTACGCAGGTGAAATATGTGCAGATTGAGGACACCCACTAAGTTAACAAATTAAGAAAGGAAAACATGCGATTTAATGTATATCCTTTCAACCCGTACCGGTATGGCTTAGAAAAAATATTTCTTTGTGTGCTTATATGATTGAACACTGTTTTCGTATTAACAATTTAAATCACATTTGGAAACGGTGTCTTAAAGAAAGGACAGGACACTTTGTTCCATTAAATTGTGTTGACCTGGTAATTTGTTACAGTTGATTCATTTGATTTAGTTTATTTTACTTCGATCTTCTGCCACTTTTGGCTAATCGCGAAGATGAGGTTGAGTAATGAAATTGATGAAAGGACGCTCACAAACAACATCCATACCCAGGCCGGAATTCGAACCCGGTACCCCTGACGTCGTAGCGCGCTGACTAACCTAATTTGTTTCACGTCGCCTATTTACGCAGAACGGTTAACCACAATCATAAAAAAAGGTAAAGTGCTCCCCTGTGCCACCACGCCATGAAGTCGTATAGGTGGTATGGGGTTAGGGCCCCCTGGCAAGGGGAGGGTTAAACTTTTGGTATGATTCCAGCGCACTGCTGACCGGAAGCTTGTTGGTGAGCAGGCGCAAGGGGGGGGGGGGTGCTGGACCCGCAAAGTTGTGTGTATGTAGTCACGAAGTCACTCTACTTAGTATTGATACTTCTCTGTTCATCTTGTGTGAAACAACTTGAGAATGTTACGACATCTATGTTGGTTTTCTTGATCTGCGTTTTTGAAAACCAAATTTCTTTAAGAAGACTCGAGGGAAAAAAATTATAACTGATTTGACAGTCCCAATACACTTTCTTATTGCAGAAATTCCGAAACGTTCAGGAAATTGCAGACATTTGGTCTGCAGTCCCATCTGGTGTGTAGAATTATGTAATTTCCTTCCCATCCATATCTCCTCCTATACGTCTCGAATTTAGGAAAATAAAAGAAGTCCGAAGAAATTTTTATGAACAAGCGGATAGAACAGGTAATCTGGTAGTTTTACTTGAACCAAAATGGGGTGGTTGGACAAGTTGACCCCCGCCCCTTAAATACGCCCATGACCACAATGAAGAATGGGAAAAATGAGGGACAATCACAACCAGCGTGGTCTAACGCCGAATTTTAAACATAAGACGTCTCGAATACCAGACGTTCATTAAAATAACCAAACACACACACAAATCGTTCGGTATTAAGTTTTCGAAGCTCTTAAAATATGCAAGATTCTTATAATCACATAATTAGACAACCTATGGAACATAATTTTCATCTGCATGTCTATTGTGATCCTTCCATATCACTGAGTAATCTTTTGGCATGGTGTTTTCAGTTCGTCTCCATAAATGCCCCAAGTGACTATAAATAAATTCATGTATTTGACGCCTTGTTAATATCTTATGGATATTATCAATAACCTCCGTGGGAAACAAACAATTATCACCAATCTTAAGAACGGTGGACAGAACCCACTGTCTTTCAGCTCGATGCAGAAACATGATACACTCAGTTGCAAAAATAAACATTTTAATACAATTAAGAATAGGAAAATTAGCTTAAATTAATTCAATATTAACATTTTATAAAATAATTTGAAGCCCAAGGAGAAGGGAGGGTTCTAGAACCCTGAAACCTACGATCTTCAACCTATGAGCAGAAATATACAATACAAAATACCATATTGGCTACAATTTGTTGAAAAAATATTGAAATATTGAAATATAACATACCTTCTTGTATGGCACTGATTTGAACCCTGCGGTAGGGGCGAAATATGGCTCAGTGTAGTAACTGGTGGTCTTCGGTTCAGCAAGAGCGGCAGCTACTAGAGCACTGAGTACAAAAGACTGAAATGACAAAAGTAAGACATGTGTGAGAATTGCACATTAAACCGTAGGTCCAGTTCTCATTACCCTATTTGTGCACACATTGTATTTTAAACAAACAACTTTACAAAATTTCTGATTAACAGAGAAGTAAAACAAGGAGATCCATTATCAGCAATTTTGTTTAGCATAGTAATGGAGGCAATAATTCAGAATCTGGAAATAGAGGCAACATTTCAACAAGATTAAGACAGTTCTGTGCATATACAGATGACGTTGTAATTACTGAAAGAACTAAGCAATCAATGGTTGACTCACTTGTGAAACAAAAGCAACAGGCAATGAAATATGGATTAATAGTAAATGAAAATTAGACAACATCGTATTCGACTAATTATGTATTTTCTTTACAGCAACTGGAAAAGCCATAATATAATTCACTGTTGGATTGACGTTATGTGGAATTATTTATATCGAAACATGTCTGTTCAGTAATTTCAAATACATCACTTAAATTTATTGTAGTTCAACAATTTTTTTACTATTATAGAGCAATTGCATTTTTCGTAACTCTAAACAATCAACCAAAGAAACTATCAATTATAGTGATAATTAAAAATATATATTTGGATAGGAATTTATAATTACCATAATATTATACATTTCATTCTACTTGTTACTTCATTCTATTTTTACAATCTCAGAACAAAGTTATTACCTTATCAGAGCTGCCGATTAATAGAATTTGTGACATGTATAATGAAATTATGATTTATAATCATTCCATAGATTTTTCAATGCCATTCTTGACTTACAAGAATACATTAGATTCAATTTTTGAAAGTACGAATATGCAATAGTTAATACATAATAACATGTTAATACATGGTAATATACGTAGTATACTCAAGATTATATGATTAGTATTATTTTACTTATAAACTGTTCTGTATGTTTATACTTCTGTAATGAATACAATTTGTGAATAGATTGCATATATATCCATCGTAATTGAAGTTGTATTGTAATTCTGTAATTTTGTGATTATTATTTATTATTATTATTATTAATATGTACGCCTTCTGTAATTGGAGGATATACCTCTGTTGAAGGTAATGATAAATAAATAAATAAATAAATAAATTATGAGCACTATTTTATTTTAAGTATGAACAATTTAAGGCACAAAATCCTTATTTTCAGTAATCTTTTTCCTAATTTCGAAAGACAACTATCAATTTGATATTTATTCTGAATATTCATATCTTCTTTAGGTAAATATTTGCAATTTTACACAAGTCCTAAGCATAGGCTTTGTCCATGTGTTCACTTAGAATATCTACGTTTAATAATAATTTTGTATTAAAAAAAACATATAGTGCTTCCTAATGACAAAACACAGAGATCGATTACTGATATTGCCATGTTTGTTACTTTAACATATGAAGTATATGAATATAATAGATTTGTAAATTTGTCACAAATATGGGACATTCTTTGGCGTCACTTACTGCATGAACAGCTGAAAGAAGATTTCCGTTGTTATGGAATCCTTAAACTAACCCCAAAACTAATTTACTTTACATTATTTTCTGGCAGACAAGCCAGAATGTAGTAAAATCAAGCAACAGTGCACGATGGAAGATTGCTTTCAGGATAGGGAGTAAGTCGTAGGAATTTCAGCATGTTTTCAAGTCCTTAACAATAGTAATTTTCTCCTGTCTGACATAAAAAAATTGAATAAATTGCATTCTGTGACACACTAGTGAGAAAGAACAGATTATACAGGGTGAGGCAAGAGTCCGGCACCACCCTTGTAATTTGAAAACGACTTGACGGAGGGCGATGAAATTTCGGATATGGGTAATTGGGGTGGGGGAACATCAGATGGGACTAGTGTGTATCATGTCGGCCATCTAGAAAGCCGCCATCTTGGAATTATATCCATATTTTCAAATGGGAATGGGGTCATGTATCATACATTTTACATGTACGTTTTATTAGAAATAAGAATATGCAGTTATTTTTCCCCTAACTTTATTTGGTGGAGATATTTTTACAGTTGAAGTTCACATTTGACATCCTACAAGATGTGCTCTATGTGTTGCCGTAAGACGTTTCAGCCAGTCCTCATGGACACGCAATAACACTGCAGGGTCGACAGAATCACATGCTTGTTGGATCTGGTGCTGGAGATGTCGGTGATCAGTGATTTTCTCTTGATAAACTTCGGCTTTAAGATGACCCCAAAGGCAAATGTAAAGGGGCGTAAGGTCCGGAGAACGGGGTGGCTACTCAGTGGGCGCTCTTCGACCAATCCAGTGACCCGGGAGCTGTTCATCCAACTACTGCCTGACGCGCCGTCCTGCTGGAAATAGGCTGGTAATTCGCCGTCTGGGTTCATCAGTGAGGGGAACACATCTTCCTGGAGAATATTCAGATATCTCTCCCCACTCAGGTTACCATGGATGAAGACAGGTCCCACAATTCGGGTGTTCCATATCCCACACCACACCATTACCTTTGCTGCACCGACTTCCTTACGAGGATCTGTCCACGATGTGTTGGTATCTGACCAATAATGATGATTCTGCTTATTTACCTCACCGTTCACGAGGAATATGGCCTCATCGCTAAACAGAACACTGTTCGGGAACTGGAGACCCTCTTTGCAACGAGCCAATGCCCGGTCTGCAAACTGTAACCGCCTGTCTAGGTCATCCTCAGTTAAGAACTGCTGCATTTGAATTTTGTAGGGATGCCACTTGTTAGTATGCAACACACGGAGTATGGATCTCTGACAGACTCCTGACACTTTAGCCAAACGCGGGTACTGCGTTTCGGGCTCTTGACCAAGGATGCCACGATTGCTGTTGCTGTATCTTCGTCGGTAGCTGTTCTCGACCGTCCAATACGTTCTCTGTCGCACACGGATCCCGTCTCCTTAAACTTCTGCGTTACACGCAACACTGTTGTATGTGATTTCATCTCTCTTTAGAGCCGGGCATTGAAATCTACTGCAATGACCCTGGCACTGCGTTCCCCACTTATAACAACAATTTCGATCCGTTCTTGGAAGGTTAGAACCATGTTTAGACCATCTGGAACAAATAAATACGAACCCATTACATTACGCCAAATGTGAACTTCAACTGTGAAAATATCCTCACCAAATAAAGTTAGGGGGAAAATAACTACATATTCTTATTTCTGAGAAAACGCATATGTAAAATGATATGCTACATGACCCCCTTTCCTATTTCAGAATATGGATGTGACTCCAATATGGCGGCTTTCAAGATGGCCGCCATGATAGACATCTGGTGTGACCCCATCCCAATTACCCATATCCGAAATTTCATCGCCCTCTGTCAAGTGGTTTTCAAATTAAAAGGGTGGTGCCGGACTTTTGCCTCATCCTCTAGTAGGCAGTTCCACGGCACAGATTCTTATTTAGCAGTTGGGTTTGGACTCATGTTTCCCAATCTTTGTGAACTTAGGCCTTAATTGCTGCAATTATGTTAGCTTTGGTTTACAACTTCATTGCCTCTTGTCCTTCAAGGAAAATGTGTGCTTTGACTTTCACTGATGATACACAATGATAATTTCGTATTGTCCCTACCTCATCGTTTTGTTCCTACTCACTAACATGCACACACTAAACCAAGTCCACATTGCGTAAAAGAATGAAATGCTGTCTGTACAAATTTGCCACATGTCTTTGTGATTGTCCATGTTACAATTGAAAATATATAAAATTAGTGGCCATAACTTACTTTTGTGTTTCTCCACGTGTGAAATTAAATCACGAGCAATCAGATAACAAGATTGCAATATAATTGTTACGTGACAGGTTAACACGTACGGATCTGTGCATTTTCTGAGAAAACGAGATCTAATTATACAAGGGACTTGGCAACATTGAAGTCTGTAATTTTCTACATGAAGAAAATGCTTGAGTGTAGAGGCGTATTCTTAGAGACTCAACAGGCACACTTATTTTTTGTACTAGTCGTGCTGTCAGAATCTCATTGTTTAGCTTAACCGTGCTTCTCTCGTGCGGTAAAAAAGGTTTCATTTCAAATATCTGCGCGTGCATTGTCTTTCACTTTTAACAAGGTCCTTAGATAGAGCATGAATCACAGTCGAAGGTCAGGTTGCTGCAGCCTATTCCTTCCTTCTTCTCAGATCACGATTTAGTAAGATTAAGCCCCCCCCCCGCACAAAGCCATTTAAATTGTTCCTACTTACAAATTAATGCATCCTGTTTTGCTTCTATCGAAGATAAATATTTATCGTGAACCAGTTTTTTTTTGAGGAACTAATTAACAGTAGGCTAACGAATGTTTTCCCTTGATTGACCTTGTCTACATGTCTATATTTTCCTTATTTTCTTCTTTCTTGTACGTAGCCATATTGGCGTCATAGAACACATAGGAATATTGGATTTATTGAACACATTTACAACTACAGAACTGACATGTGGTATACAAACTATAAGGTATTTTAAATTGGCAAGACTGAATGCATCGAAAGGAGAGGGAGGTTATAACTTACTTTTGTGTTTCTCCACGTGTGAAATTAAATCACGAGCAATCAGATAACAAGATTGCAATATAATTGTTACGTGACAGGTTAACACGTACGGATCTGTGCATTTTCTGAGAAAACGAGATCTAATTATACAAGGGACTTGGCAACATTGAAGTCTGTAATTTTCTACATGAAGAAAATGCTTGAGTGTAGAGGCGTATTCTTAGAGACTCAACAGGCACACTTATTTTTTGTACTAGTCGTGCTGTCAGAATCTCATTGTTTAGCTTAACCGTGCTTCTCTCGTGCGGTAAAAAAGGTTTCATTTCAAATATCTGTGCGTGCATTGTCTTTCACTTTTAACAAGGTCCTTAGATAGAGCATGAATCACAGTCGAAGGTCAGGTTGCTGCAGCCTATTCCTTCCTTCTTCTCAGATCACGATTTAGTAAGATTAAGCCCCCCCCCCCGCACAAAGCCATTTAAATTGTTCCTACTTACAAATTAATGCATCCTGTTTTGCTTCTATCGAAGATAAATATTTATCGTGAACCAGTTTTTTTTTGAGGAACTAATTAACAGTAGGCTAACGAATGTTTTCCCTTGATTGACCTTGTCTACATGTCTATATTTTCCTTATTTTCTTCTTTCTTGTACGTAGCCATATTGGCGTCATAGAACACATAGGAATATTGGATTTATTGAACACATTTACAACTACAGAACTGACATGTGGTATACAAACTATAAGGTATTTTAAATTGGCAAGACTGAATGCATCGAAAGGAGAGGGAGGTTGACTTCAGGACTTTCGGTTGGACTAGATTGTACTTGAAAAAGCGTGCCAATATAATATTCAACTCATTTTCCCATTAAACCGACCTTCGTAGCAGTCTGGTTGGCACAGGTTAGTGATTGCAGTGTTTGAGGTTCGAACCGCTGCCTGGGCATAGGTGTTCTTGATCAATTTCATCACTCATCCTCATCTTCGTGTCGGCCTCCGTGGCGGAGTGGTTAGCACATCGCACTACGACGCTAGGGCCCCACGTTCGAATCCCGACCTAGACGTGGATGCTTGTGAGTGTCCATTCATCAATTTTATCATTTCATCACTCATCCCCATCTTCGCAAATTAGCCAAAAGTGGCAGAAAAAAGCGAAGTAATATAAATCAAATGAAATCATCTTCGCGGTTAGTCAAAACTGGAAGAAAAGCAACCACAAACGCTTTCCCAATTTTTAAAAAGTAAGTGCTGCTCCTAAAAATCGCGAATTTCTAGAAAAATGGAACTTTGAGCAGCTAACTCCATTTGAGAAATAATTTATATAATTACTATATCTGGTAATTGCTTTATTTCAATAGTTTTCATGAAAAACAATTATACCAGGTGGTTATAATTAAAGTGACGGTGTTCAGAGTGGTACAGCACGGGCTGTAATGAGAGTAGCAGTCTGAAACTTCGTAGATATGCTAATGAAGCAATGCGCTCGCGAATTATGGGGAAAAAAAATAGTTCCAATTCTCGCCACCAGGGTAAAAAATGGCGCTGTAAGCAGTCAAAACGTGGTAGTTACAGGAAAAAGGCACTATAAATCGAAGAAAACAATACTCTTTGTAATAAAATATCGCTACAATTTCACCATTCGAATTATATGAACATTACTAAAGGAAAAAGCAACAAGCGTCACCAACAACAACCAGGGAGCTCACACAATGGTTAGGCAATATCACCGGCTTTGACGTGAGTTACGGAAAATGTCACGTTTTGACTGCTTACAGCGCCATTTTTTACCATGGTGGCGAGAATTGGAACTATTTTTTTTTTTTTTTTCATAATTCGCGAGCGCATTGCTTCATTAGCATATCTACGAAGTTTCAGACTGCTACTCTCATTACAGCCCGAGCTATACCACTCTGAACACCGTCACTTTAATTATAACCACCTGGTATAACCGTTACGGGCGACATAAATGTAAAAATTAAAAATTGTAGTCATGAAATTCCAGCTTGCATTACAGATCCTCTCTGTGTGTGACCAAGTTAATATGAAAAGTGCCAAAACACAAATGGCCTTCGAGCACGAAGAAAATGGTGTCCACACATTCCTCCAAGAAAACATTTCTTAAAGGAAATAAATTGCTTGTTGCATGATATGTCATCCATTGTCCTTACACATTTTAGTTTGCGAGCCAGATAAAACCCTTACGTGCCATCATTCATCATCATCCGTAAATCTTTCGGAACAACTTAAGGTTGCTTTTGACATTTACAGGACCCTTGTCTTGTTTCCTCATGATTTGGGCATTGTACTTCTAAATGTAAGGTGCAAATCTTACCGTTGTAATGGAATCTACTGTCGTGGGAAGGCCAGCAGAAAGATTTGAATCCGCCAAAACATGAACACACGTTCAGCTGGCAAGGTTATCGTAGGATGGCTCTTCCTTTCTTTAAACGACGAAGTACAAGGTCAGTTGTTTAATTGGGCATAACGATATATTACGAATGTTAATTGAAAATTCATGTTTGTTTGTGCACATGCGTCAGAAGTATCAGATTAGCACAAACATTAACGGTCATGGGAAATATTGAGCCACAAAGTTTTAAAAATTGGTGGCTGAGTATCGGCCTCCGTGGCGGAGTGGTTAGCACAGTGCGCTGCAATGACAGAGGTCCCAGGTTCGACTCCCGGCTCGGACGTGGATCTTTGTGATTGTCTGTCCTGAAAGTCCTGAACAAGAATTTGAGTGAAAATGATATGAATGAATGAAGTGTGATGGGGGAAGCTTCCGCTTAGGAAAAAAGAAAAAAAGAGTCGGTAATGCGTCTGACTACCATGCTAAAGGTCCCGGGTTCGATCCCCGGCCGGTTCAAACCCGGTTAACGTTTCTAAAGTTAAGTGGCCCCGGCGCCCACCTAGCATCGAATGACATGGGTACCTGGGGGGTAAAGGCGGTCAAGGGCGTGATGCTGATCACATCACCCCCACGCACGACCGGATCAAGAAAAGTGTTGGGCGTTACCCCCACACTACCTAAAATATTTTCTTGCAACTCTTAAAAACAAGTGTGTTCAAGATACATAATTCTGAGTTTGAAACTATTACGAATTTTGCGACCACTCTTGTGTATTGTTGAACGACCGATTTGGTTGAATGATTTGGTTTATTTCACTTCCCATTTCTGCCACTTTTTCAAATCTCGAAGATGAGGATGAGTAATGATATGGTAAACTGATGAAGGTACATTCAAAAAGAATACCCATGTCCAGGCCGGGATTCGAAACCGGGACCCCTGGCGTCGTAACGCGCTATGCAAAGTAACCATTCCGTCACGGGGGTTGGCATTGAATGACAGAACACCAGTCGAAATTACATTGTTACCTGATCTACAACTGTCCATCGCAAATAACATTACCCATGTGAAGAACTCAAGTAATTTGCCTTCACGTTGCAACAAACGACCAATACCATACTATTATGTAACGAATCGGGACAATACTGACAATTACAAAGTTGGTCGCGAGCAATCGCAGATGTTGCGTGTTAACTTGACATTTAGTTGCGATGATTTACGACCGTTGTGAAACAAGGCACTTAATGAGGTGTACAGTCTTTGCTTTTCCTGAAAAACCCGTTCGTTTCCGGTGACAGGAAAATAACCATTTGAGGCACGCTGACCCTGTTTAATGCTAAACGCTTCTCTGCAGAAGCCTAATTGCAAAAATTAGAACATGTGTGCTTTACATCTGACAATTTAATTACAATCTTTTTTCTCTGTGGTTGAGTTTTTTTGCAGGAAATCTACACGTTTTCAAGGATGATCGTGTCGCATTGAAGTTACAAGCATTCGTTTCTATTGCAAATTCCATGACAAACATTCCATAAGGAATTTCATTTCATGACTATGTCGTAATTGTGTTAAACGCATACGCTGGGTGAAGAGGAAGATTTTTTTTAGCGAGAAGAGTTGCTGTCAAGGCTAAGACCTAGACTTTTCGTGTGAACTGAAGAACAATTCTGCTATGCGGAATCGAACTGATGATTCCGTAATTTCAACTGTAATGAAAGAGATGTGCGATATTTTTATGAAAATACGCTTTGGTAACTGTAATGACTGTATGCTATATTGGTTCAGGAGACTCAAGATGAAGCTATACTCTGTCCCGTCTATCTTTGGAGCAAGGCCACGTATAGCTGTAGAAAAGGGAGGAAGCGACTGCAGCTACCAGCAGCTTCGCTCAGCGCACTCGATTTTCCCCCTTTTCTACCGCTATGCGCGGCCTTGCTCCAAAGATAGACAGGACAGAGTATAGCATACACATCTTACTTGTTATTCTCTTGAGGTGGACTTCTTTTACAGGAAGCGATCAAATTAAGCCAGTTAGACATCTGGTATCCTGTTCAAAGAGAATGAGGCAATATGCAAATTACTGTCCCCTCTCTTTTACCCTCACAAAATGGTCTACTTCTATATGGACATGTATTGCGTTATCTTATGTGTAGCATATAGAACAAGTGGAACAACTGACCAATCCCATCAGTGCCTTTTGAAGGTTTTCGATTTCACTTTCCTCTATGAAATCATCCAAATTTTGCTCCCAATCAAACAGAATCATGAGTGGGCAAAATATATGGGAGTTATCTCAATTTCTTTCTTCTATGCTTCTTCCAATATCACTTGAAACAGTCCAAAACAGAAATAACTATGTTACCCGATAGCGAAGTGTCTATTGCTCTTGCCTTGTAAGGGTTCAAGGTTCGATTGTCGTTGGCGGTACACTGTAGGTCCATTCCCGATGAGCCTATCTGAGGATTAAGTGGACTTTGTTGCAATCAATAATGAAGTGTTGCTAGTATATCTATTGAAACATTGTTTTCTTAAATATCTATTTCTATATAACCATTAGTCCAAAACAAAGCAAGTTCATGCTCAGTATAAGATGGATAGATATACAGATTGAGAGATAGATAGATAGAGAGAGAGAGAGAGAGAGAGAGAGAGAGAGAGAGAGAGAGAGAGAGAGAGAGAGAGAAGTCATAATTTCAAGTCTCTACAGACACACACTCATTTTTAAGGCCATTATGAAATTTCATAATGGTTTGGTCATTATACAGGGTGGTTCAGAATTCCTATTACACACTATTATGGGTTGTAAAGGGGACGTAGTAGATCAAGTTTTGATAAGTACCCATGTCCGGAAACGTATCATTTTGGTACTACACAGATGACAAGATCACATAATTTCACATTTCCCGCTTCACGGCAGGCAATCCACATTGACGGAGGGCGACGTCTTCAGTCACCCGATGTCCTGTGTGCTGCTTCCAATGTCCTCGGTTTACAATTTGTTTACACAGCACATGTAGTTCCAACATGATGGCGCACCAGCACACTTTTCCTATGACGTTCGACAACATCTCAATGAAACATACGGGGACAGGTGGATAGGTCGCGGTGGACCAACTCCTTGGCCACCATGATCGCTGGATCTAACTCCTCTTGACTTTTTCGTATGGGGCCACATGAAGAGTCTTGTTTATGAGACTCCCGTAGTGTCGGAGGAAGACCTGGTTGCACGAGTTCTGGCAGCAGCAGACACGATTCAGCCAGCACACACCAGGTATTTTTGAGCGTGCGTATGCAAACATCTTTCGGAGGTACACTGTTTGCAACGCAGGTAAAGCGTAAAGCGTGATCTTGTCATCTGTATAGTACCAGAACGGTACGTTTCCGGACAAGGGTTCCTTATCAAAACTTGATCTACTAAGTCTCCTCTACAACCCCTAGAAGTGTGTATTACAAATTTTGAATCAGCCTGTAGATAATGCATGTCGTTCTTTAAGGAATGACAAAATAAATAAATATAGTCTTGTTTGTATTGCGTGTATTATAATTCATGTTGAAAGAAGATGAAAGTTTGTTTTCGGAAGACACCTTAGAGCCCACGTATGGACACATGATTTGTTTTCCCCCGATTACCAGTGTTTTCTTGTTGTGGTACATTATTTTCGATAGGAAATTACATGATTGCGGGCCATGTTGAAGGTGGAAATTCCTGGGTGTGGGTCTGTTTGATCGAGCTTTCGGGCGTAATTGGTGGATGCTTTGGTGGTTCAATATGGTGACAATGAAGCAAGGGGGTGTATCTACGCAAGCGGGTGGGATCTCAAGCTAATCATTTCTGAAAGAGTATCAAATTGGTTAATTTGTCAATGTCAATTTACCAAGATGCATGAAACGAGTCGATGGGTTGTATTTTGAATCTGTAGCTTTTCAAATAGTACAGCGGGTTAAGTGGCACCTCGTTCGATAGGTGTCTCAATTTAAAAGGAACTAATTCGTTGGAAACATTTCTTGGTTTGGTCAACGGTTACCGAATGCCAAAATCCAACTTGCGAAAAATTATGCTCATACATGTATATGTTTAGACCACATTTCTACACAGTTATAATATAGTATGTATATTTCATCTTAAAAGCTCTAAATTCAAGGCAGTCAGTGATGGTTACTTGTCGTTTGTGCCTCATTCACCTTCTAAATGAGGTACTACATTCCATAAAATTGATGTCCTACGAATTTCGTCCTATAAGATCCAAAAACGTACATAGTACTGACACTTTCTGAAAATATTGAAAATACATACCGTTACGAAGGACATTTTGATTGATTTGGTTTATTTTACTTCACATTTCTGGCACTTTTGAATAATCGCGAAAATATAAATATGATGGAATTGATAAAGGGGCGTTCACATTGAACACCCATCCTCCCGCCTAGATTCGAACTCGGGACCCCAGTCATCGTGGCGCGCTGTGCCAAATACATTTTGAACAGAATGCATTCGTGATCTGCACGAAAATGCCTCTTAAAGACAACAGTGATTCAATTCGTGCAGCTGCTCATTGTTGTTAAGATATTTGTCTTGAATGACGCGCGAAAATAGCCTAAATGCTGACACGCCCATGTAAATCCACTAAAAAGGAGGAGAATGGTGAAAGACTGACACAATTTTCATGAACGTTCAGTACAAACTAAATATAATGATTAAATTCTTGTAACTCCCTATGCAACAAAGTAAAGACACACTGACTGGATGTCCTGTACACAATCAAATAAAGAAAAGGTCTGAAGGTTAAATCCGTAGATAAAAATCAAATTTAAGGACACGAACTTGAAGAATGACAATTGCAGAAGGTTGCAAAACGAGAAATGGTGGAAATAATTTGCCAACGCTTACGTTAACTGGGACTACGCAACCCAAGTCTGAAACACGCACACCCTACATTGTCGACGATGCTATCGCACTCGTGGGTCGTTTGCAACACCCCGAGAGCAGTCGTTCGTCATGCAAAGGAACGGCGTATTGGTATCGCAAACTGGTCTCGCTCCAATAACCCTCAATTGCCATGCTCGTTAGTAAATCTCGTGTCGGTCTGAAAAAAGGAACGCTTGTCCTGAAATAACCGCATCACGTCTTCTGCGAAAACCCATAACTCCTGGGATTGTCACACCCCTTCGATAACAAACGTGTTATCTCGTGAAACGGTCCACGATTCATTTCGCACGTTCTTCAGGGAACTTTCGGCGGTGGTCTCTGTGAGAATAAGAAGCAGAAAGTGCAAAGACCACAGGGACGGAATCAGGCACGTGCGTTCGCTAAGTTTGTTCCGTGACGTAATGTGGCATGTCCTTCTCGACCTGTCTTTCAAATCCCCATCTCTCATTGTTCTTGCTTCTTGGGTGGCGCTGTTGCGTGTTTCTGACACCGACCTAGGGCAAATACTTTTTTCCACGCTGCAGCTAGATAACCACAGGCAGTGGTGGCGATTAGGAGGGAGGGGAGGGGGTATGGGGGAGCAGTTGCCCCCCAGATTTTTGCCACTTTTCCACGAGTTCTGTCGGTGGTGCTGCTTCTTGAGGCATTTGTCAACATGGTTCCAGAGTTCCTTCCTGTCAAGGGTCATTCCTGCATGCAAGTGTTGCCACCTATGAAACGAAACTTTCTTAGCATCTCAGACTTTTCAGCAGGTGTACAGAGGAAAGTTGCAGGGGAAAATTGTCATCTAAAATACGAAGGAATGTGTAAAACATTAACAAATATTTGTTTGGGGGTTGTCCCTCTGACAAAACATCACCTGGACCTACAGGTAAAGTGCAAATCACAAACTATTACGGAGGCCTATTGCCTAAGAATCGAACATGGGACATCTTGATTGTATGGAAAGATAATATACCACTACAGCATTGGTGAGATTGTAACTATGGTTTTGACTAGCCGTTATTATTGAAATTAACATAACATTCTAAAGTACATTTCTTTGGTTGTGTGGCACATAGTTTGGTTGTCTTATAATTCGAATACACGCTTGCTACAGAATAATTTTTTTGATTTCTATCTTCCAAAATTGAATAAAATTTCCATGGGAGATCAAAATATACTTGTATTTTGTGAAACTTTCTGTTTCTGGTTGATATTTCGTTTCTAAAACATGTTTAACATATACAAATAACGAACCTTTCCTTAGAATTTACTCTGACATAAAACATGAACATTTTATTTTTATCTTAGTCGTACACTATTCTTAATTCAATACTAATAAGCAACCACTAAGATAAAAATAAAATGTTCACGTTTTATGTCCAAGTAAATTCTAAGGAAAGTTTCGTTATTAGTATATGCTAAAAATATTTGAGAGCATTGCGAAAAAAATTCCCAGGCTTTTCATGATACACTAAGCACAAGTTATATACTTATGTACTACATCATTGTAGTGGAATGTATTTCAGAGATGCAGGAAGTTGTATTCCATGGACAATTTGAAATTTTCTGCATTGCTCTCCTTTCTGTCGCGTCTCGTGAAAGTTCACCAGCATCTATTGCCTGCTTTTTACCAAAGATCTTCTCTGGCCACGTACTGGAGGACGCCTCTTAGAGGAAGAGAGCGAAGGGAGACACCCGCAATTCAATCAAGATTTTGCAAAGTCTTGCGCTCAATCGGTCATGGCTTTTCTTGCTTAAATCAGACTAATCTGTCTCTTCCGTTATCCTGATATAGTTTCACATCTCAAGTCTTCCTGCTGCTGCATTTCAAGCCTTGTGTCGAGGACATTCTGGAAGACCCTTAACTCCATAAACAACATTGTTGTGTCATTCACAATGAGCATATTTGTGTTTGGCAAACTGAGAATTTTGAGTTCATATTCAAGTTTTCAAAAGATCATTTTTTTTTTAATATATGCTCTATTAATGTCAGAGCACTTACTGGTCAAAGCCAGGGAAGATATGTACAAAAAATACTCAAGAAGGGCACTTTAAAGATTTTCTGTGATGAGAATTTAGTACGTACGTTTTCTAAAAAGGACAACAGTTTAATGCAAGAATTGCAATCGCTAGTGATGCACTCAAGTATTTATAGATGCAATACACTTTCTCACAGATATTTTAGCAGACATGTCCTTGTCTGTTACTCACAGTCGATCAGGAAATTTTGTGGAGGCATGGTCCTCACACATTCACCATCTCGACGGTTGTAGAGGTGTTGTCATCAGCACCACCATCAGGCTGCCTTTACTCTCCCAGCTACAGTCAACGGCAAAGATAATGGTAAGCAAATTGTCCACCGCTATTTTCGTTACTTTTTTCATTCTACATCCTGTGTTGTTTTAAGGAATCAAACTATGTTTGTTCAGGCATTGTTCTCTGCTTATTGACGTCATTATTTCAATTCATTGTCATCACATTGTGTAATACAGACCGAATGAAAACGGTGGTGGACAATTCGCCTACTGTGTACCATTTCACCAGAGGCAGAGGCTGGGTGACACCCAGAGCCGTTTTATGTAGGGAAATGTTCGGGAAAACTCTCAAGAGAGTCACCTACCACGAAAATCGAGACCGGGTCCCCTGCGTGGCAGTCAAGGCGACTTACAGACTAGACCGAAGCTCTTTTACACCCCTCTTCTTCCTCGACACGCAAGCACGCAGTTAAATTAAAACTTAGTTTGTGTTTTCCTTTGGTCTGGTAGATCTTTGCATGTGACACTGAACAAATTTGCAATTTTTAATATAGAATCATCCATGCTCATCTAAGCACATTTTTCAGTCTGGATATTTTTTCTAGGGAAGTAGTATTTGATCTGTTGGTACACAAATCTCCCATCATCTGCAGATGAATCAATGCCCGTGTCAAAATCTCTTCTTCATTCGTAAATTGCTGGAGTAGTAGACTTACGTCATAGAGACATTTAAATTTGATCGATGGAGAAAATTCTATAGCGTTGAGGCTTTCACATGAAACATTTGTTATCCAATGGTGCAAGTGATTGGTGGAGTCGCGCCACCTTTAATAAAGTGACCTTTAGCAATTCAAGTTATCAATGCTACAGCCTTTTGAACGTTTTGCAAACAGTTGGTAGAGTCGAATTACTTTCGGAACATCTCCAGCGGACTGCGCGAGTCTGTCTAGCGAGCCTAGTTGGCGTGTAAAACCTGAGCAAGGGGCTTAGCGATAGGTTCTGGGTTGAGATGACGTCAGCGGCTCGCTTGGTTAATTGGCTGCTTCGGGAGTTGTGACTCGTCCCGAAGCTTCAAATGCATAACTGCCAAAGATGTTACGGGAATCTATATTTGAACCGTGTACAGTGTGTCCTATATATTTTTTAAGGTTTTAACTGCCACGCACATATTTAGAGGCCATTTAGTTGATACATAGTACATAGTAACATATAATTCTATATATATAAAAATGGATGTATGTGTGTGTAAATGTATGTGTTTGTTCCGGCATAACTCTCGAACGCCTGGAGCGACTTCAATCAAACTTGGTACACGTATCACTTGAAATCTCGAAAAAATACCGTGGGTAAGACAACCCTACGGGTGGGGGTGGGAAGGGGGTGACATGTAAAAACAATCGAAAACGACCGATATTAGTGTGTAATCCATAGTTTTCGGGTTCGCTGAGATGAATAGTGACACTCCCAATGCCGTTCAACTCCAAGTTCATTTTACACTATAGTTAGAATTCATTATATTCCTGTCTAATAGAAGATTGGGATAAATAAATACACGGGCAACGCCGGGAAATCAGCTACTTTTTATAAAAACTGATGTAAAAGATGGTTTTGAATATCGTTCTGCATTAAGAAGTTTATTTTGAAACGCACGCACCGACCTCCGTGGCGGAGTGGTTAGCACGACGTCAGGGATCCAGCATCCAGGGTTCGAATGTTATTTGTGAGTTTCCGTTAATCAATTTCGTCATATCATCACTCACTCTCACCGTCGCGATTAGTGAAAAGGGGCAGAAAAGCCACGCTCAAAAATCAAACAGTCAAACACACGACGTCATGCTATTGCTTACAATTACTCAAAATAGGTGGCAGCTCAGAAGTAAATTGCAATTATTTTGCTAGCTAGTAAAAGGCAGCGATATATTTGGGGAAAAATCAAATATTTCAGTGCAGGTAATCATAACGTGCAGTTACTGAAGATTTCACAAAGTAAATAGACCTTACTACACAGGTACTTGACCACTTTATGAAGTTTCTGATGCAACATAACCGACAATACATATAATCCCACGGTTGCCAATAACAAGAATTGTGGTCTGACAAATCAATCTCTTTCAATTTTCACGCTGTCATTTGAACGACCTTGACTAAAAAAAATCAACAATGAAAGGGTCTTAATTGTGCAATTGCAACGTTCTAATTAAGCAACCTAAGAAGAACGGGTCAGATATCATCGGGAAGAGAAGAGGAATGCAAGTGAAACCTAACGGAAAGAACAAATGAAGTACAAAAGGCGCAAGACTTGCTCTCACACACAGAGCGCCTGATCTTTTATGCAGTCTTTTGTCTTCCTGGGCTGCACGCTGCGCTGTCGGGGAAACAGGACGAATTCTTTCACACCATACTGTACTGCACAGGGTTGCCAATTTGGTGCTTCTTACACCAGATCTGGCGATTTGAGACTGACTGGTGCCAACTTTTTATTATGTGCGTCAAAGCCCAATTCTGGTGTTTTTTTTTAAAGATTTTCGGGTGTGAATTCTGGTGCGAAGAATTAGGCTGCCAGGTTGATTTCAATTTTATTCAATTCCTTTCGCGTCCTCTTGATGTCGGCGCCCGGGGCGACTGCAAAATCTCCACATTCCCTTCCCGTATGTACGGCTTTCATCACAATTCCCGTTTATCACGGGTAGTTGTGAATACAATGCACACGTTTCGGAATTGATGAACGAACTATCCACGGCCCGAGATTATTATGAGAAAGACGTTTCCATTGTCAGATGATGATGATGATGATGCTTTATAAAGGAAAATATACTATTTTATGCTATAATTCACTTTTTGTGATCCCGACCCCGTTGTGGAGTGGTTAGCACATCGCGCTACTACGCCAGGTGTCACGGGTTCAAATCCCGGCCTGAGCATGGATGTTTGTGAGTGTCCATTCATCAATATCATCATATCATCACTCATCCCCATCTTCGCAAATTAGCCAAAAGTGGCACAAAGGGCGATTTTTCTGGTGATTTTTAAGCTGGAATCTTGCGCGTTTGACCGCTACCATTTGGCAACCCTGGTACTTCACGAGAAAATGCTTCAGAGGGAAGAACGATAAAAGTAAATAGGCCTGAAGCTTGCCCCAAGCTTTGAACTTTACTTGAAGTTTCCACCAGAACAGCTGGCGAAGTGCAGAAATGTGTGTTACCGTGCGAAGGATCAGAGAAGTGGGACATCAAGTTATAGTTGGTAGCTGTTCTTTTGTATCGACGCCCGGTGAAATTGTGCGTGTGAAAGTGGCGATGGGACTTTCGCCTCCTCCTTTCTCCTACCTTTGTGCGTCTGCCGACTGGTCAGCGCTGTCCGGAACTAATTTAAAAAGTCAGACTCGAGATATATATTTTTTTTATCTTGCTGATGTATTATAAAGGCATTCACCTCTATACCAGAAACCTTGTCCTGTCACGGTATCCCTCCATCTTTCTAATGTGTTTTCCTGGGGATTTCGTTCGTCCAGTATTTCTGGAGCTGTGTACATTGAGTACAGAAGTCCACCAGAGGAACAAAACTGGCTGAATCCTTTAAGGCATTGTGCTTGTTCAATTGTCAGGGACGGCGCAAGGGGGGTGGGAAGGTTTGCTCGCGCGCCCCTTAATTTTCTTCCGCACTTCGCTTCAACACTCCCTATCCAAAAACCTATTTTCAGCCGAAAATGCTAGGGACAAGGTATTGATGAAATGTCATATTTTTTCCTTATGTAGTAGGCTATGCACTGCTGTTAAGTATTATTTTTTATTTATTTATTTATTTATGTATTTATTTATTTACTTAAAGTTTTACATACAGTACTGAAAGACCAATTTATTCTGAAGCTGTAGGAAAAAAAAATAACAAAACAATACAAGATGGCACACGAAATAAATAAATTGTTACATGCACATTCTTATTGATTGTCGGAAACTGTGTTCTGACAAGAAAATATCAGTATTTACAGGCAGGTTATTATATAAGGGGGGGAGCCTATAGTAAAGAGACCGCTGTAGGAGACAGAGCCTTGTAGTGGGAATGCGAAAGAGCTTTACGTTGCGGGTTGGCCGTGCGGGTACTCGTAGATGAAATTGGTTGACAAGGAATTCGGTTTTAATTTTGCCATTAATGATTTTATGCAAAAAATTTCATGTCTGCTACTTCATGACGAGTGTGTGGTGAGTGGATGTTCAAAGTAGACATAATATATGTTTTATGGAAGTGTCTGACAGAAGGTATTCTATGGCGAGCAATGGCGAGGAAAAAGCTGAGTACAGAATGAAGCCTGGAAAGATTAATTTTAGAAGCCATATTCCAGATGGGAGAGAGAAAGGATTTGAAAAAAATATGCTAATGGCTGATATGAACCTCTGATTATAAAAATGAGAATTTTATTGTTCATTTTTCGTTATATTTTTAAGTTTTAGTTCATTTTTTCAAGTATTACGTCATTTTTCGCGTTTTATTTCTCTTTCTGGTCTTTTTTTGGCGTAATTACAAAAAAAAAAAGGTAATGTAATTGCATTACGTTTCACTCACTCACTTTTAGCCAGGAACTGACATATCGCCTTGATGTCTGTGACAATGAAAATAAAAATTCTATCGCCACGTGATTGTAGGAACAAAGCAACATACCACTCCACATTACCTACTGCGATAATTTTGAATAAGTTAAGAGTTTTACAGATTTTTATACTTAACATTCACATACACCTTGAAACTTCAGTTCTAACGTTACAGAAATAATAATCATGCCGTACTAATTGTCAGACCCTCAAACAAAGACAACATTTTAAATTAATTTTTAGGTCATTTTATTGATACTTTTAGGTCCTCAAAATCCGGGCCCTGTATAACTCTTCACAGAGAAAAAGCTTAGAATAACAAAGAAATAGTTTGTGGCAACTTAATATTTGTTTAACGAGGCGATAAACAAATTATATGACTATTCATCAGTGCTAAAAGCTCTTTAGTAATGGTACATATTTGCTTAACAAGAAGCTTAATATTATTGTACTACACGTAAGCTATTGATACTAACATGTAAGGGAAGCCTCATTTACTTCTCTACATGTACATGTTGTTGTGGTCAAAGTAAGCAAGAAAAATTAATCAAGTCACTAGAAATTTCCATATGCCAATGGCTTCATTCATATTGGCCAGTGACGGCGATTGGGTTCCAAAACGGAGGGAAGGAGCCAAAACTAAGGGGGGGGGCAAGGACAGTATATTTCCCTTTGTAGATAAGGTTTAGCATAGTGCGGGGCCAAAAGTGGCGAAAAGTGAGGGGGCAACTTACCCCCCCCCCCTCGCCGCCACTGGGTCTCAGATTCGACGTCTGTTCAAGAGATTAACTTTACAAATACAACTACTGTTCTAATTACCCTACATTTTCATCAAAATGACTAAAACTTGACTCTACCACAAAATCTGAATTTGTAAATGATCTCAACAAAAAAGTATAGCGGAAGAAGATAATTTCACAAAATTTGCCTAAATCGCATAATAATAGTTTGTTTTTGGGTACATGGTAACTGATTTCAGAGCTAAACTGTTTTTCAGACGAGTTTAGCACATCTAGTCCAATCGCAGATGTTATGTGACATTCTTGCTGCATCTCATTGGGATGCTTTCAATTGGTGCCTTCAGACATCAGAAACAGTTGTTTATTTCTGATAAACAACTTTCAATCATTACTCATCCGCATCGTATGTACATACACAACTCCTAAGGAACGTAATTAAATGCATGATAATTTCCTGAAACGATGTAGATGTATGAAGTAGCACCAAAAGCCGCATATATAGGAAAATGATATTTTGTTTTTAAGTTTCCATATTTATCCTTTAACGTGTTTCTTTCTAATGCTTGTTCATGAAGAGTGGGAGAAACGTATTGCAAACCAATGGTAACCACGTAGAGCATATTATATAAATACATTGTTTCTTATCACAACATATTTATCTTTCATATGTATTGCGACTTTTGGTACACTCTGTATAAGGAGAACGCTAGGGATGGACGTTATCGAAAATTTGATATCGCGACATATTTTGAAGAAAATATAGTCACAGACGATACGATACGATGCGATATACTTTCCGTATCGTAAAATCGGCGATATATCGTCCTCATGATATATATCGGCAAAATATCGTGACGATATATCGTCTAGTTGATATATCCTGGTCGATTTTTTCAATATCCCAACACCAGTGAACACTGGCCGGGATTCGAACCCGGGACGCCAGGGGTCCATTGTGAGCGTCCATTCATCAATTTCACCACACCATTACTCATCCCCATCTTCGCAAATTAGCCAAAAGTGGCACAAAAAGCGAAGTAAAATAATCTAAATAAATCAATCAAACTAACAAATACTGGTCTAGAAAGAAGCTTAGCCACGTTTAGACTGTGCTCTGTGCAGTGAGAGGGAGACCCACTTTTTCTCTACGTGTCTCTAAAGGAAAAGTTTACGTCTACATGCGTTCTCTACACGTAATCTACGCGTAGATTACATTAGGTTGTAGTTTACATAGACTACGTAGACAATCTAAAGTGCATTAAAATTAATATTCAAGGGTTTCATGAAAGGAAAGTGACATTTTCAACTATAGTGGTTCCTAACGAACTGAAAAGAATCCCATTTACAACAAAATTTATCTTCTCTTCTATTATCAACTATGGAAGAAGATAAATAGTATACAAAAGAAACAACAGATGGCAGTCGTGAGGCAAAATTAGTCTTTTTCCATAAAACACTAGAATATTTCCTATCTTAGGTTATTTCGTAGGTGAGAAATTGTTGGAATTTGGAAGGGAGCGTATGAAAAGTTCTCCTCACACATCAGCAACTGATACGCAGTATAATTTTCTTTTAATTCCACGGCGCCCTTTGCTATGTTATCACCTTTCGCCATGTTGTTTACATAGATTACGTAATCTACGTGTATAAAATAGTCTACGTGTAGAATGAAGACTATCGTTGTTTACGCGTAGACGCACATCGCTGGTTACAGGTCCTGGTCGTTAAGGACTATTGCACACGTCATATATACGTACGTAAACATGCCCAGCTTCTTACATGATGAATGTATCTAATTATGATATCCTACCTTTATTTGATTTTGTAACTAAAGCTTGTATAAAAGAAAGTATTATAACTATTTTAGACAATTCTGAATGTTACTGTGATTTCAGAACCGAGACAGAATGAATAATTTACTTGAATTCACAGACAAAAGGCAATCGATGTATCGTGATCTGTCTGTGTGCCGTAATTATCGTGATGGATTCATTTTAAACAGCCAATGGAAAGGGATAACTGAATTGTCAGCTGCCAACTTAAGGAGAGCCACTTTAGTAGAGCATTGTGCTTTCCCTCTACTTCGAGAAGCTAGTCATGTCAGTGCCTAAACGATTCTCCTTGCCTTTCTTCCGAATTTGTTATAGCACTTTCACCACCTTTCGAGTTTGGACAACTACGAAATGAGGAACTCCTGATATTAATGTGAAGTGTCTGGGGATGTGCCAGATACTGGAATTATATTTGGGAAATCAGCGTCCTTGTGTGACGACATTTTTTCCAGAATCCTCCGTGTGATGTGGAGAAACAAGGATAGTACTTCAAACGTGTGCAACTGCGTTTTGCAATTAGTACGCTAAGAAAATTATAACTACTGTGAGAGATGAACAATTTCCACACGATCGGGACTATATTCATATTCTTTTCAACAAATGTGATGCTTGTTGTAGGACAATACATTGTCTTCTAGAATATTTCGCTGTTTCGACTATATTTAAGGGCATTTCGTTAAATTGACAGTCGATTATAATTTAAAAACCATCAGCGCCATCTGTTGACATGATGTTTATTTTCAAGATCTTTGATTTTTATATTTAAAATTTAGGATATTTTGTATAATGCAATAAGTTGCCCGAAGGTATATTCATTGTTCCTGTGAGATATTTTCATAATGTTTTATATTTACTATTTAGAACATGGTTCATGGTGCTAGAGCAGGGGTTCCCAAACTTTTTCGTTTCACTTCGCCCTTAGTGTTTCAAAAATTTTCGTGCGCCCAAGTCAGAATGTAGGGTATCTAAAACTTGCAACACTCAGTTAGTGTGGCTAAATTACAAGCCTTAAGTTAAAAAATGAACACATATTTCAAATTCAGAAACATTTTACATGTAAAAAGTACTAAAAAAAGCACATATTTGGAACAATGATAACATTTCAGTGAAAATATTGGAACATTTTGTGGCGCCCCAGGGCTTCGCGGTGCACACTTTGGGAACCACTGTGCTAGAGAATTTTCCGCTGAAACGTTTTATATTTACAATTTAGGAAATAGTATGTAATTCAGTATCAGGGGCGGCACCAGAAAATTTTGACCGGGTGGGCAGGAGCCAAATACTGATAAATTACGGTGGGCAGATATAAAGTGTATGAGTTTCAGAAACACTTATTCTCTCGGCCTCTCCGGCAGTCCTTTGTATTTCTTTCGCCTTTTTTCTTTGCTGTTCTATGTCTTATATATATTTTTCACCATTTTTCTCTGCTTGTATTAACCTTCCCCCCCCCTTTCGTTTTCATACACATACATGCGCACACACTGGTAATCCGTTCGCCAAATCTTTTGATTAAATTTCCCTCTACCCAATCCAATGTAGGAAAGAGGAAGTGATTCCATGTCATCAATTGTTGGAAAGCCCCTTTACTATCATTTCTATCTTCTCTGCGTCAATCTTGATATAACCTTCCTTCTTTCCCTCATCCCTTCAGTGTCTCTCTGCTCATGCCTTTTAATTTCTCACTGTGTACTTAGCATTCTAAGTGGATATTTTGTCTTATCCCTTTCAATTTAGAAATAATTTAACACATACGACGAACAATTTCGCCTACGTAACCTGACTTTTTGCTTCACCATGTATATTACGTACGATCGATTTGTTGTTTCAAGTCCTCTCTTATGCACAGAAAGGCAATCGGGACCAAAGCTACAGTTTAAAGTGGGATCCGAAGCACTATGGGCCTCCACCGTGTTTCGAACCTGGAACCTCTTGATTACAAGGCGACGACACTACCACTGCGTCATCGGGAAGGCTATAATACGTACGGGGCCACACATAAGTTCAAAGCAAGTGAATGAGCATAGTTTATGATGAACGCTATGCCAAAACGTGAAATAAATTGTCTGGTTCTTCTAATGTAGACAAAGATGAACTGAGAAATGTTAGAGTTCATATAGTTTGCGCTACGATTTCTGTCTTTGGCCTGAGACTTTCAAAGTTTCAAACCTGGTGGCTTGATAGACAATTGGGTTAAGTTGAACCTGATGTAAAGTTAGCACCAAGAATAGGAAGAGAAAGGTATTTGGAATACCACGTCTCGTACCGGAAACCGAGCGGTTTAACATAACTCTTTTGCTTAATCATTGTCCCCGCAATGACTTCACAGTCAACAGCCTGACTAATAATACCAAACTGGATTCTCGGTTACCTGCATCTCTCATGGGCTGAACGTGTGGTGTTGAGCAATCTATGAAACTGCACAGTTTCGTACTAAATACGGACATTGGAGGATAAAGCGCACCGACGTCATTTGTTACCAATTGAATTAACAGAACCATCGACATTGATGGAAAGAGAAAGGAATTCAGTTTTTTGAGAATTTCTTCCTTCAGAACTCACTTACAATATTATTCAAGGTAATTGCACATAGTTTAAAATTTTTATGGTCGTTGCTTCATGCTGCTTCCTGTTCTTATGTGAAGGTAACTAATGCGAAAACGAAGCTTCAGTCCTTTGCCTGTTCTTCCGTGAGAATTGAAAGTCATAAACGTGGCTTCCTTCGTAGCTTTTGCTCAGTTGCAAAATTATGCGAAATATTCTTGAGTTTTCTCTCAAATCCTAAGATTACGTTGCACGAGACATGTTTCATCGAGATGACTTAATTTCTTTTTTTTTCATGTCTGTCCACTTCTGTCTATGGAAGTAGCAGCTGGTCAGAAGACACAGGTTCGAACACATGGATGTATCATTGTGTTTGTCCCCATCATGCACTTCGTCTGTTCATCTTGCAGTCTTATCGTCGCGAATAAACATAGCGAAAAAGCAGGAGAGAATTACAGTAAAACCCCGTTAATGCGGACCCCGATAAGCCGTGCTTCGCTTATTCCAGACAGGCAAAAGGAAAAAAAGGGGGAAAAAAAGCAGAATGCAAGGTTTGAAATGTGGCTAGAAGTCAACAAGAGAACTTCCCAAAGAAAAGGCAGTCAACCACTGATGGAATTCTGTTTCCCGCAGACTTTGTACTGTACTGTAAAGTGTATTTAGACTTATGCCCTTTAAATACACTATAATAAACGTGTTTTGTTGCTATAAACGGAGTTTTAATGCACTTTCTACCGTTCTTTTAGGTTATTTCAGTTAATCCGGACAACTTATTCCCCCCCATTAGTCCCCCATTAACGAGGTTTTACTGCATGTCGTTTTGTTGGTTGATTGATTGATTGATTTTTATAGTATAGGGACATCAGCACAGAGGCTATTTTTGCCCGTTACGCAATATGGGGATAACAAACAAACTAAATTTAACAAACAAACTAAACTTAATAAACAAACAAACTTAACTAAAACAAAATTAAGGACAGGCCTTCAACAAGAAAATAAAATATATGTTAAAAACTTCCATACTCAAGTTTTAAAACTATTTCATTCATTCATACATGACCTAACAAGAAGTAAAACTACACTGTCTCTGAGGACTAAAATCTCCTTCCCTAGGTTAAAAGCTGAGGCTGTAAAGGGACACTCAGCACACACAAGGGCAAACACAGGACAACATATCTTCACAGAGGATTATCCTAGCCGTAGGCCCAGGCGCCAGAGCCTTATTGGCCTGCAAGAAGCTGTTACCGGCGAGTGCTACGTGGAAGTGAGGTTGTGTTTTGAATGCCTTATCAGAAGGTTGCGCCTTACATCTCAAGTACGTAGTGGCCTCCCCGATGGCGCAGTGGTAGCGTCGTCGCCTTGTAATCAAGGGGTCCCGGGTTCGATACCCTGTGGAGGCACAAGTGGTTCGGATCCCACTTTAAACTGTAGGTCCAGTCCCGATTAGCCTTACTGTGCATAAAGTGGACTTAAAACACGAACTCAATCAAATCAATCAAGTACGTAGTTTAGATCCAGATTCCTTGTTGAACACTTTTCAATAAATCGTGACAGAGATAAATTTACACCGCAGGGATGGCTTGTCAAGGGTCTTTCTCGTCTCGTCTCGTCCCTCAATCAAAGTTTTTTTTGCAACTTATTTAGATGTACAGAGTGTCCACAAATTATTCACCGGATAAATGTGCCTGTTCTGGTTGAAATCAAAATCTCCCGTGACGATTCAGCGTCGGTATGTAAAATACAAGAATGATCTGTGTGACAGAAGAATCACTGAAGCGTTGATTGAACAATGCCAGGAATGCAGCGCGTCAAGTCAAAAATGTTTCAGATGCAACTATGGAAACGATGCAGTAGTCGTTTTCATGAAGTCCCAAAAAAATCTGCATGCTATTCGGGTACGTCCCAAATCAACAGTTCACATCGTAGAGAGAATACGGTTGAGAAATTTCATGAAAATATTAATTCATTGGAAAGGTTCACATTTAAAGATTCCATTAACAGATTCAAGACAGGTGCACTCGCAGGTAGTTATTTCCCAGAAGGTACTATGTTACATAGCCTCGTAGATTTATTCTGTGAAGGCAAAATTTTCAGACTCGGTGACGATTTTTTTCAATTTCCAAGATGTGATTGACATTTCTTAGAATTTTCATGTAGGTATTTATGAATTCCTGAGTTTTGACACAAAACGAAATATTTTATAATTTTGATACTAAATTACCAACAAACCTGAGAAGCGAAACGAACGACCATTGCCACGATTATCAACGACATTTAATTAAATTAGAAGGCTTAGGCCGATTTTTTCGGGCCTCTTTATGCTGTTACTTCTGGGCCGCCTTTCCAAGGTGGATGTTTTAGTTTCACCCAGGACAATCCTGTTGATACTAGTAGTTTTCATATTTTTGTATGGCACCATAAGTTTTTAAAACTGATTCTGGCTGAAATGTACAGAAATTGCTTATTTGGCTGTGAGGGATTGGTCCAGACTTGCTTATTTAGACCGGCCTTTTCCATAACCGCCAGACTAGAAGTCCATAATTGGGCTTAATCGTCCAAAACGTGAAAGTTTCGTACAGAGACCTTTCCATACTTTGTGACTCCGCTGAAAAATAGTTACCCTCATGTTTTTCTTAGACAACTGAAACATGGTTACTTCTGGCTATAAATTATAACGAAATTATAAGTTTGTTATGTCGTTTTGGTTCTTTTAACAAATTTCATGCATTCACAATTCACTCTTATCGATTAGATTAATCTGAAGAACTAGCAAAGCGATGGTAAATATCTCAAATACAGGGTGGCACACAAAATGACCCACCATTTGTTTTTAATATTTTTCACATCCGAGTTGACGAATCACGTCATGTGTGTCAACAACAGTTGCAGTAGCCATTGGAAAAGTCGCGTAATGAAATGTGAAGTGTAATTCTTGATGCTGCTGCTAGGGGGCTAGAGAAGACAACATGGCGGACAAAGGCAGACTTACAACGCAGCAGCGATCAACAACTGTGCTATTTTTTGTAGAAACAAACAAAAAGCATTGTTGTGACTCAGGCGTTTTCCTGCACATTTCCATACTCGGCGAGCTCCTCTACAATGACGATCCACAAGCTCCATGATAAGTTTCCAATGGAAGGAACATTATGGTAATCGAAGCATGATTGTCCCAAACCTGTGTGTTCGCCTGTAAATATTGAACCTGTTCTAGTCACTATGCAGAGGTGTTCCGGAAAACTGGCTGGAAAAGCAGCAATACAACTAGGGATATCAAAAGGCTCTGTTCAACAAATTCTTAAAATTGATCTCCATATGAATCCGTACAAGATCACCATGGTACAAAAACGTACAAATGAACACAAATGGCCTTCGTTCATTGGGCTGAGGATAACAACGCAACACTGAAGAACGTTTGGTTTCCTGACGAGGCACACTTTCATTTGGATGGTGTGGAAAAGATTTTCCAAAAAAATCCGTAAGATTTAATGGAACTGAGAAGACCTATGGTTCAAGCTTGCAGTGAAATTATGGAACTCATGTGCCGTAGAGTAATTGCTAACATTGGTGTTCGCTTGACTGAGGTTACCAATAACAATGGTCGACATGTTGAGCATGTATTGCAGTAGTACATTTTTCCAAAGTGTATCCTTTCTTGAGTTATGTGTTTCATTGAAAGCTTCTTTCTAATACAGTTTTTATCTAAAAACAAAATGTGTGCCACCCTGTATGTTGTTTCTCATTTTCACGTTTCCGAACTTTGTTTGTTCAAGGTTTGCATTTCCTATTCCTAAAAGCAGATCCACTTTTAAAGCATCATTCACCATTTGCATAGGAGTGCTGCATGTGTTCAGTGTGTCCCATCTTGGTCTTTCTCGCCACGTACATGAAAGTAAAAGTGAGGCCCAACACCGTTTAAATCTTGGTGCACGGCCATTCAGATACCGGAAATGCATGCAGATGTGGTGCAGGAAGTTTCTGGCCGGAACAAGCCTTGGCGACTACATATTCATCTGGGTGTCCAGTCCTGAAGTTTTCGAATACGTTAACCGCTGGACCAGAGCCAGCTACGACATTTTTCCCCGCGTGTCTTAGGTTTCTCGTTAGGATCTCCAGCGGATGTGAAACTCTTGAATGAGACTTAGCTTGAAAAGATGAAGCCTTGATGTCTGTCTGTCAGTCAAGAAATGCTGTTCTGGCGTAGGAATTGCTCAACTTTGTTGTTGCAGTTGGCATCCTTGTGTGCAAGTCTCTGCATTCTAGTCACGCTTTGGATGTTGTTGTCTGTTCTGTACTTTGGCAGACATTTGGCCGTCGTACAGAAAACTGTGAGGGCATTGACACTGGGGGTAACTTTAAACCAAAACCCTAACACGGCTACAACGGGCACAGAATTTGAATGTTTTCTTCACGTAACACGTTCAGCACCTTACTAGAACTAAAATATCATAGCTGTAATGTCGTATAACTAATATATTAAAATTCTGGCTTCGGTTAAAAGCTGTGGCTATAAAAAGACACTCAGCACACAAGGACAATACACAGGACAACAAACACACAGTCCTACGAATATTATACTGGCCGTAGGTTCAGACGCCGGAGCCTCGTTAGTCTGTAAAATGCAGTCCATGGTGTAGTATGTGTAACGTCACCCCTTACACCCCACAACTTGCGCAGAAAATAGAATCACTGGATAGAGATATTTTAGTGGGAAGGAACGACGGACCATTCTTTGTTTGTATATGGGGTGAAGAACACAAAGCGTTAGCGAATACCTTGATCACAATGAAATGCGTTTATAATACAAGGCAAATGAGCAAATAAACGGTAATTACCCTATATTGCTGTTTATAGTGTTGAAATGATTGCAAGACAATGAACCAAAAATTACGACAGTAATGGCACATTTCTTCATTGTATTGTATTCTAAACGCACTGCATTATGTACAACTTTATTCAGTATCATTTGTGTTGAATCTTCTTCTGGAATAGAGTAACTCAATTTTTATTTCCTGAACACGAGCAAAATATTGCTCAATTAGTGAATTGTTCCATCTCCGTAAAATTTGTATATCTGTATTCTTCACGCACACAGTCGATGAGAATATAATCAGCGCCATCTGTTGAAGTAATATTTAGCTACTTATAAGATCTTTAATCTAAATATTATTTTGATTTTGCTTGTTTGCCGACTTAAAGATGGTTTCTATTTCTTCAGGTTAACCCTGACAATAACAATGGGCAGGATGCAGAGTAAATACATGGAAGTGCAAACACGAAGAACCATCAATCAAGACCGTAATTGATCTGATGGAACAGATCAGTACAATATTTACATACTTGTAAGCCCTCTAAGAAGTCAGTACACGAACTACCAGATCTGCCGTTCATAGAATTCACTCCCAACAAAGGGCAAAGTCAGTACCAGCTATGCTAGGTTCTGCTGCCCGCTATATTTAAAAAGTCTTATCTCACAAACAGTTAATATTGTTTCCGTGCTCTCTCTCTCTCTCACACTCACCACTCACTGTCCCCCTCTCTCTCTCTACATATATACATGTATATGTATGTACTTTAAACATTTCATCTTCATTTCATGACTAGCCAATTCCATCTACTGATATCCACACACACATATTAATACTATTTTTCTTTCGAACAAAATACACATAACATGCTATTTTTGATTATCTTAATCTCCCACTAAATATAATGTTCTATTTACAGTCATGTACTTCCTTACAATTCATCTAATTTTCCTCATAAATAGTTTTTTGTATGAGTTTTATTATTATGTTGCTCGTCGAGGAACGTATTTGCATTAGTACTGTTTATAGGAAATAAAGTAACAGTTCGTTATACCGGAGACACATTTCTTCATTTTTACAGAAGAAACTACTTACGGAAATGAGTTTCTACAAACTTTCCAACGTTCGTCGAGGTATTTTCTTTCATCGTGGAATATATTTGAAAGGGAAATCAAGTATTTTTCAATAGAAATATCTCACCGACGCACTATTGCCATTTGCTTTCGCTACGTAAACTGCATGCTGCGTACGTTTGATGACGTAAGCTCCTGTCAGTGTTTCCAACCCCTTTTTTTTCACTATGCTTGCCTAACCTAACCAAACCTAACCTAACCTTATCGGAATTGGTTCGTGGGGCTATCCGTGAATGGTTCGTGGGGCTATCCATCAGCTACCCGGGCTATCCGTCAGCTACCCGTGCATAATGTAAAATTTTCACACGTGACGAAAACGATAGTAGGAATTTTTCGGTGAAGAAGGTTGCAAACACTGCATACCCACAACATCAGTGAAAATGTGCCCGCCATATTGTGTGTTACAGAAGCGAAGAAAGGAATAAAAAAATCACTCTGTATGTGAAAAGTTGTGTTTGTTTTCAAGTAAAAAATATAATGGAACCTTGAACTATGTTCTGCAATACACAATTGGTAAGTATGGGCCGTGCGAAACACAAAATATCCGATACTAATGTGTCTCCGATATAACGAACTGTTACCGGAAATGATGTACAGCTTAATTGTAACCCTACGAGATATTAATAAATAATAACATGCAATTGAAATTCTACATTTGGTTGAAATTTAATATCCACGCCATCTCCTGCTATTCACTTCCGGAAGTCCATGAAGCGATTCTACACCTAACATGTTCTCAACTGTCTAAGACTTGTAACCAAAATAGGACACACCCTTTGCAGGTTTCATAATTTCTTTGTGCTTGCCGATAGCTTATTGAAATTTGCTTTATCTCGAGAAAGCATGCTCAAACCATGCACCGGAGTTAAGGAGAATTCACAGTCCAGTGGACAAAGGGTGTGGTTGCGGAATGTGCTTGGCAAGTGGACAGCGGTGAAACCGAAGAACGGATCTTTTTGGAAAAAGTACAGACATGAGAAAGCAATATCGCTTGTATATTGCAATTGGCTTTACTTTGGTTTAAGGTTACAGCACGTTACGTCCTAGAGGGTCGTTGACATTATAGCATACCCGATATCTGACATTGACGTCATGTAAGATGCATTAGTATGGATTTAAAAATACTTTATTGTAGTTGTATTTTTATAAATTTTTGTACCGCTTAACTACGGCAATGAAGATGGTTTTTGAACTAATGAAATTAATGAAGGAACAAATACAACTAAATATCAATTCCTTACCAAGTATTTATATTTGTCACTAACCGTGGAAACCACTATTTCAGAGGCAGTTAAATCACACTACATACGATCATATATTTGCACGAAACTACATGTCTTTGAAGGAAAAAATAGGTTAGCGAATTGCACTTATCTTATATTACTTATTTTCAAGTACGCCAGGAAATCAAACTTATTCCTCGTGAGATTTTAAAATTGTCTGCCATGTCATTATTCTTGCGGGTAAAGTTTCTTTATGATTCTACAGGTATGTGATAATGTACTCTTGCCATTTCTCCAATGAATGAAGATGCCAAATGTTATTTTTCAGTTTCTGGAAATCAAACCTAGCGTTCTAGTCACATCCTGCTCCATACTTGCAACTATAACTTTTATTGCTATATATTTACTTGGAATTGTTTCTAAAAAAATTATTAAAACAGTAAATGTATTGAAATTTGCAATAATACTAATGTCCCTGATTGTGCATTGACTTAACTAAGTAAATAGCGTGGAAGTAAAACACATTCTGTCTTACACACATACAAGTTATACGATGCTTGAAACATTGGCTGAGTGGTTCCTGATCGAGGCTATTTTAATTCGGAAATATATTGTTTTCATACACAAATAGACTTTCTGTGAAGACTATTAGTATTAATATGTTAGTATGCACAGCATAAATCATACAGAGCAGAACCATTAAATTCTGTAACAGATTAAATATGGATCATCTAAATCCGTCGCCCGAGTTATCTAACAAATTTTACGATCGCAAACCATAATGGCTTAGTGACCTTACCATTTGTAAGAATCTGTAGCCACTAAAGTCGCCAAACTTAACCATTCTTGACAGAATTTCTCTTACTAATGGGATAAGGAGCACTCAATGAATTACTAGTAATACATCTGTAACTTACAATTGCACCAACGGAATAAATTCTGAAATAGTCACACCTATCTTGAACGATATTTATCGCCACTTCAAACTATGCTTCGAAAAGAACGGTTGCCATCAAAATGGTCAGTGAATCATGTTTTAGCGTGCTAAGTTTTCGATTTTGTGATCTATGCTGCATCCTTTTGTCTAGCTTCTGGAGCAAATATTTGAATTCAATCTCTACCGGAATCTCCAGAGCATCTTTTCGTTCGAGAATAATAACAGGTTCTACAACGAAATATGCGATTGCATTTCAAAAATTCTGCAGCGGAAACGATTTTCTCAATCAAAAGATTTCGGGAAGGCATAAAGTGCAAATATTCGTATCAAGGGCAGCTATCATGTTACTTAAATACTTGAGCTAATTTGATTATGTTTTATTGACTAAATGTGCTTCCTTTATATGTAGGGTGTTCACCACTAATTTTCCCATGAACACAAAAAATTCTCAAATTTTCCACATTCCAAACCACATATAACTTATCGAGAATTTGGGTCTGTAGTGGTAACTATATCGTCTTGTAGTCGGAGGGGTTCCGGGTTCTGTACATGTTTGAGGCATATACTGGCGGATCGGATTTCAATAGAAACTGTAGGTCCAGTCCTGATAAGCCTTAATGTGCTAAAAGTGGACTTGTAACAAAACTCATGGTCACCATTTTCTGTCTATTTTGTTAAATATAAGTAGTCTGTTTTTCAACTACACAATCTTAGGTCAGAATCTTCCACTAGAGTTTAATACAGTTTTGAGTAAACCACGAGTAGGATGCGTTTTATTCTCGTTCATGTTTCGAGAGAGAGAGAGAAATGGTGAAAGTGGTGAAAGTGAACTGCCTTATTTTACACAGCAAAGCGTTTAGAATAGTATTCACTAGGTGTGTGCGGGGTCCAGAAAAGTCGGTGCCGGGATCTGGGAAAAAATACTTTCCCGATCCCGAATTCGGGAAATGATTTCCCGATTTTTCTGGATCCCGAACAGTCGGAAAATTTCAAATGGTGATTTTAAGAGGTGGTTAATTCTCGATGTTTTCTGCGTCATAAGTGTCTGACACTTGGAACTTGATTCTTTTTATTCCAGATTAAAAAAAAAAATCACTCAAGCAAAATTTCGTGCATAATTTGAGATTTTCACAATGTCTTGAAATTTTTAACATTTCCCGCCCGAAAATTTCTCGACTTGGTCTGGAAATTGCGAATTAAAAAAAATATATATTCCGTCTCGACCCAAGAAGTTCTGTTCTGCACACCCCTAGTATTCACTAAATATATCCGACACCCTAAATCAAATACTTGTAAATTTATTTACAGTAATCAGTGGCGGCGATTGGTTCCCAAAATCGGGGAAGGCAATGTGCCAAAACTGGTGGGGAGGGGGGCAAAGACAGTACATTTCCCTTTGTAGATAAGATTTAGCATAGTGCGGTGGCAAAAGTGGCGAAAATTGGCGGGGAAACCTCCCTCGCTACCCTAATCGCGGCCACTGATAGTATCGAATGCATCTTCTTTCAGAGGTGGGTTGGTGACTTTCTGAGTAATCTTCTCCCCTTTTGATTGTTATCTCCAAGTTTTCTTTACTAGCTTTTCTAATTTTTCCTCAGTGGAAATTACTACATTTCCAAATCATTTTCTTTCTACGTTTATTATCTTCCTCCCTTCTATTTCTATCCTATTTATTTATTTCTTCCACGTTCTCCAATTTTCTGTTTCCTCGTTTCCTTTTATTCTTTCACTTCTTCCTTCATTCTTGATACTGTTCCTTCTTATTTATTTCCGCACTTCTTTCTAACTTTATTTTTCTTTGTTACTCCTCCTTTCTTTGTTACCTTTCATAAATCATCTTCTTTCTTCTATGTTTCCAGTGCCTTCATTTACACAGAAGGTGGGTGTAGTAGCACTGATATTTATTCTTTTTTTTCTTTCGTCTTTTTTTCTTATTGCAGTTCTCGATTTCGTCCTGTTTCCTGCCAAGGTCTTTATTTCTTGGTAGCTTTCACAATTTAACATCCTTGGCGATTTCTTTGCTCTTCGGCCCATCAATGCGATATTTTCCTTACATTAGAAGCATTTACAAAGATCACACGACCATATTGACATTCATTCAGCTAAGAAATGACAATTTTCTCTTTACAGATACCAACAAAACTCGGCCTTCACGATTTTATTTCCCTCAAAGATGGATTGTCGAAAGCAGTGGCCTCCAGATACCAGCACGTGGGCCTACGTGAGGAAACTCGTTTTTATTGGTGGAGATTAAGTGAGAGACCAACATAATTCGACAGTTGGGAACGTCGTGACAGCCTTGATACTCAATTCCTGTTGTATTGACATTTATAGCCTGTAGAGAGAGCCCGGAATAACTTCTTTGCAGACGATATATACAGAAACAGAGTGAGTTGGTAAAATTACATGACTTTATGATATCGTGTCCCATTTATTGTGTTGTCAATGTAATATATTACCTCTGGGAAGATTATTTTTCTTCTAAGTCATTTCTTTGTCTCTTAGAACAATTATAGAAGACAAGTTTTTATGAAATTTAGAGGACCGAGCTGTTTATTACCTGCCTGACTGCTAAGCAGGGCACAAAATGGACCCCAAGCTGTATATTCATATTATACTTGCTATTTCCTAAAATATTCAAAATCAATTTTACTGATTTATTTAATTCATTTATGAGGTGCTACCAATATAATGAGATGTATATAAGTACATTATTTTGACATGTATACACTTCAATGTAACTGATAAACCGCAATATGTATACATTTCACTGGCGTACGCAAGAATGTCTTTCGGGAGGGGCTGGAATTGTAAAGGTGGATAGCTGCTTTCTAGGAGGGGTGGCATATATGCCTAGGTAAAATAACATGTTTCGTACATTTAGAACTTTCCACTCTCAAAAATGACAATCGTGGGTTACTTAAAAAGGATTTGCATTGCTACTGTTTTTTTTTCCTTTAGGGAACTAAAGTTCTTCACTGCTTTTATTTGAAAATGTTGATTATCTTCAAATTTCGAAGGGGGCTGTAGCCTCTTCAGCCCCCTCTGCATACACCAATGATCCACTGTGGTGAATTATAGGGAATGTTTAGAAATCGAACACTAAATACAAAAGTTGAATTAGGTCTGTCAAATTCTGTTGCAATGAATAAATTAAAGTGAGTTATATTTTTTACTCCCAACACAGAAAAGTTATTTGGTTCAGCTGAGTCTTTGTTTTGCTGGCTTCCTCAATTGCCTAGTTCGGTGCACGTTAAGACACTAGGTGCAGTGCAGGTCTTAGCCCGGTGTCAATCTGGTGCACAGAAATTTCGTTCAACCAAGTAGGCGAATAGCGGTGTTTAAGTTCAGAAGATTCAACAAATGCCTGTCTGCTTCTTTAAACGTTCATTTCATTAGTTAGGACGCACCACGTGACCATACACCTCACATTACACCGCTCCAGGACGTAGTGCAAACGGTGCAGATACCAAATACACTACTTGACACCAAATCAACGAAGAAGACGAGACGGTGTTACAACTAGACGCGCTAGTGCAGAGAGAAGAGTCCAAGAGTGCAGTGAGCTAGAAGGGGCAAGTAATGTCAATATGGTGTTTCAGCTGGGGGTACCTTGTTTGGCAGTCAAAGATTTAAGAGTCACGTGTTTAATGATTATTTCTGCTTCTTTCTTTCCCGCTTCTCAAAACTCGACGAATGCAAGACTCTAGAATTTGGAGCAGTATGGAAAAGAGCAGAGTCAATTACACAGTGGAACAACAAGTGGTCAAAATGGCCGACGAAAGAATTAATCATTCCTTTCTTGAACGCTCCAAATTCCTCATATTTTGCAATCTCTCTCTGGAGAGAGCTTAAAGTTTAACAAAGAACACCTACAACAACTGCAGGGCATTCGTTGCACTAGAATGCAGTAATGAAGACACTGAAATGGCGAGGGGAGGGGCTTAGGGGAAGTGGAAGCTACACCGCGATAACTGACAAAGTCACAACTTTGGAGCTGAAGTTCTTGTAGTGTCTAGATACCTCAGAACATAAGCATGCGCAAACCCTCTGATTAGAGGGGGAGCAAGGGCCTTGATGAAAGTTCAGTTGGGAAAGAAATATGGACGTATGCAGTGTGTGTCCGGCCGGACCCCACCGAAAACCCCCTTGGTGTAATTTTAGGCATGTTTGAGACTTAATAACAAGACCTTTTGCCAGAGGATGAAGCCGGATAGTTCTATTACATAGAAAATATTACAACCCCTTCCCCCACAGTTGGTTGGAACTCCTCCACACTAAATTTCTAGGCGAACGTTAAATATTATAAGGAAGGGGGAGCAAGGATGGCTACACCTCCCCCTTAGAAAATAAATGTCAACCTAAAAGTATGTATTTCACACGTAAATTTGATTTCAGTCACAATAATTTTCATTACTTATTATAAAGGGCATGCAGGAACGCGACAATTTCTAATTCAAGTGGTGTTTCATTTTGAGGGGGTAACACTATTATCGGGGTAGTATGCCTCGTTTACCCCTTGAAAAAATAGCTTGCTTGCCCATCCGTGGAAAAATCTGTGGACGCCCATGATTAGGAGGGGCAATTACCCCCCTTGCCCCCTCGTGCACACGCCTATGCCGCAGAACACTGGTTTATGAAGGATTTTTTTAAGTTTGTAATGGTGGATAGTACGATAGCTACTTTGTAGGGGGCGGTATATTTAATAAGATATTTAGTAGCCTATGTGTAGAACATTCCCCCCTTACGCAATTGCGATCGGAGGTCATTTTAAGAGGACTTTCTGGTTTTTCACGATTTTTTCGCTGCTCTCATTTGAAAATGTTGATTTTTTCAAAATTTTGGAGAAGGATGTAGCCCCCATAAGCCCCCTTCTGTACGCCAATGCTTAAGAAGACAGGTATTTTATATATGTAGTAGAGGATTCAGTATGGTGGACTTTTAAAATTCAAAATCATTTAAAAATGCCTTTCCTGCAATTGATGCACCTTTAGAGGTCTTTATGCATTAGAAATTCAATAAATGAAAATAAAATATAACAACAAATGCAGGGAATAGCACATAATTTGAAACCATGTTTCGCGATACGACGTTCTCTTGTTCGAAAGTGTGAAAAAGAAAGGAATAGGCTCTGCGTTGACCAATCATTACAGTGACATAATTCTCCATCCAATTCGTTATTAAAATCACAATAGCTGCTCTTGAACAAATAAGATTTCGTCCCGCTCCAAGGAAAGATAATTAAGTGAAGCAAAAACTGGCCAATACCGACATGCAAATAGAACCAATCGCTTTAGGGACGTTCGAAAGTTCTGTAGTTGCGCATTGTCCTTTCGTGAAGACAGAATCTTTACGTAATTTCTCCCTTGAATGAAGCATTGTCAACACTGAAAACAAATTCAACACCCGGAACCATCGTTAGACCGCTCCAAATGACCAGCGAACCATACAACAGCGAACCTTCTTGGTACGTAACACCCAATGTATATTTCTGTCACGGTGCACCATTGAAGGGTAGGCTTTGAATTGTAAACTTTGACGGGAAAATTCGTGGTAATACTATTACGTCCATGTTTCGCGGGAAAAGTTATTTTCTCTTACATCAACATATAATCTTCACTTCATCAAATAATTAGGTTTCTTAAGCGACATTGGTACTAAAAATGAATTGATAAAGGTCTATTAATAAAGAAATGAACACTTATGTTAATAATACCAAAAAATGCAACTCAATAACAAATCTACAAACAAATTACTTGAATGTGCTTGTAGTTTTAAGTACAGAATGTTGTTATGGTAGGTGTGGTTGATATCAAAATAAATAATTTTGCGAAAGTGAGGAATACCAATAGATATGCTATAAGACTAATATCTAGTCAGATGTTTTCAATATTTGGACATTAAAACTCCCAACATCCGTATCAAAAATTATAAAAAATAATAACATTATGAACTCCAGAAATATTTAACGTTGACTGCCAAGGCCAGATTGTATGAATGACATCGTGGGGCCAAGTAAAAACAATTTTTGAAAATGTCATTAGATCTGTGATGCACAAGAAATTTCAAAACAAGCCAAAAAACTGTTCAAAATTCAATTTAAATTTGAGACTCAGTTTTGGGTATCGTGGCCTGGAGAAGAGAATTTTGATCAGAAGGCCATGAGATCCATTTCTGTGTCTCATATTTTTATTAGAAAATATAATTTCTGTTTCTTCAAATAACGAACTTCGTCACTTGAACTACTCGTACAGTATTGCACACACATTTTCTGCTTCTTGTTCATACATCGTCAACAGAACAATAAAACACAACAACAGAAGTGCATTCTCCATAAAATATTGCAGGAAATGCAATCTGCATGTTCATTCACACAGAATATAGTCTTAATTCTTCTTCATTTATTTTTCTCCTTCTTCGTTTAATTCTTGCTTCAAATATGAAATACAACAAATGTCAAACAATGATGCATTAAAAAATGCATCGATTGTTGTATTGAAAATCAACAATATCAAGTCATCATAAATAATCACAGAACACTAGGTTTATTACTACAATGTTACGGCCTTTTGTACGCCATTGTTGTAATCGCCGGTTGCTATCTAGTGCCAGACTACGAGTAGAGTGTAACATTCTGGATCCAAAACAATATCTTTGATCATGTTAGCAAATGACAAGTAAAACCCATATAGGGGTATCGCGGCCTGAAGCAATTGCTGAGGTGAGACACAGAAGTGGGTATCACGGCTTCACGAATGGCGATTCTTGAGACCCACTTTTCGGTCTCATGGCAGTCAACGTGATGTATTTGTAAAATTACAATAAAACTACAGTGTGTCCCAAAATAGTGTTTACACTCTTTGAATGTCAATAAAAGGAACACTAATAACAGCAAGCACGAACCTATTTTGGTGTCACGTACTTTTAAATTTTAAATGTTCGATATGACCACCATTGGAAATAATACATTATGTACAATCTGAACAGATCGACAAACAACATATACGGTTTCTGCGGGAAGGGAATTGCATGTTTCAATTGCATGTTCCACGTCACTCAGAGTCTCTGGCTTTGTGGCGTACACAGCACACATCACATTCCCCACAGGTAGTAATTTAACTGTGTTCAATCAGGAGATCTGGATGGATATTCGTCTCTTCTTACGTTTCTCGAAAGAAAAATTTCTCACCTCTGCCATTTTGTGTACACTAATGACTACAACTAGGCAGTCTCTGGCGGGACTAAAAACAAAAGAAGGCCTATATGCTCTCATATATGCTCAACATAGACACTGCAGCTTCAAATGCAAGAAGTGCAGTCAAGTCATCTTTAATAGTTTCTCTGTTATTCAAGTTCAAAGAGTATAAACATTATATTGGTATCCTGATATTTTGATTAGAAATAAAATAAAGTGAAATATTTTTTTCAATTAATGGACTTCGAATTTTGTTTATTTTCACTTCCGTCTGCACCTCACCACGACAGATATTTACTTCCATTATATATCTAGTTGTATATTTGAGAGCACTCTTGTTCTATCATTAAACGAGATTTTTTTTATTCAAAAGAGCCATCCGGAGATAGCGGGTATCGAGTTCCGAACGCCTGGCCTAATTTTAGCCTATTATGTATCCTAATGAATTTGGGAGCTACGAATGACTAGCGTAACCCGGACACGGAAATCTACAGCAACGACTGGGGGTTCGTCGTGCCGTGCTGATAACATGTCACGTATCCTAATTGTAATGTATGATTTCCTTGCAGCCTGTCAGTGATATAATTCTCGTCTTTCTCAGGTACAGTAAAAACCTCGTTAATCCGGACTAGAGTTGACGAGCTGTATCTTTGCGGATGGCCTTGGCTACTCCGCGCAGTGTGAGAGAGATACGTGTATGTAGTTGCCACCTACTCGCCCTTTGGGTGGTCGACAGCAAGGACAGAACGCAAGGATAATGACACGCAGCCGGTAGCTCCTCCCCCTTGCTACTGCGCAGCCGGGCTTGGGCAGGGTTCACCTGCAAAGATACAGCTCGTCAACTCTAATGGGGGGATAAGTTGATCGGTTTAACGAAAGTCCGGATTTAAACTGAAATAACCTGAAATAACAGTAGAAAGTGCATTAAAAATCCGTTTAGAGCAACAAAACACGTTTATTATGGTGTATTTAAAGGGCATACGCTTAAATACAAGTCTGCAGGAAACAGAATTTTATCAGTGATTGACTGTCTATTCTTTGGAAGCTCTCCCATGGACGTTGGGTGTACCGTTACGGAACAATATGACGAATGAGATTGTTGAATTCTAGCCACATTTAAAACTTTGCATTCTGATTTTCTTCTTCTCCTTTTTTTTTTTTTGGCCTTTTGCCTGCCCGGATTAAGCGAAGTCCGACTTATCGGGTTTCGGCTTAACGAGGTTTTACTGTATTTATGAAAATGGATGGGTACATAAAACATCCACAAGCAAACGAATTGATTGGTTGTCTTAAGGACACTTTATGCACACATAGGCTAATCGGAACTGGGCCTACAGTTTTTAAAGTGGTATCCGAATCACTGTGCTTCTACCTGGTATCGAACCCGGAACCCCTTGATTAGATGGTGACGTCGTTACCACCACGCCATCGGGGAGACTCTCAAAGCAAATCTCATTCGAGGTTGTACCACCGAGTTCAGTTCTTGCATGTACAGTGCTGAAAATGCTCGCGTGTTCGTGCCCTGGCGTTGGGCGTGTGTCGAAGATTATGCAGAGTCTTCTAGAAAGTTCCAACACCCTCCGTTTACCAAAAATTCTGCATTCTTTGGTTGTCATGCAATCACTTTTGTTCCGGTGAGCGAATCAGAAAATGCTCCTTGTTGCCCCAAGATCTGCGAGCTGTTTGCGAAGTAATGACAGCCCTCAAATACGCAATTTAACGCCGATGAGGGAATTCGACACGATTCGCGTGGCTCCATCCTCCCCCTCACCTTCGCAGGTAACCTTTCGCTGAGGTAAGGGGAACATCGTGGATCACGAAAATTCCCCTCGGCAAATTCCTTTTTTTTTCGGTGAGCGTTGTTGTGCAAAGGTGCGTGTCTCTATCTCTCTCTCTCTCTCTCTCTCTCTCTCTCTCTGTCATTTCTTTCTTTTGCACTCTCTAATTGGCAATTACGATAAAAGCCTACGTCGATTTTGCCCATTTAAGTGACGAAATTCTAAGTAGTATTTTTCCAGCTTTGTTTTATACAAAATGTGCTGGATATTCGCCGTAACAGCAATCTTAGGTAGGGACAAATATCTTACATGTTAGACAAGAGTCTCTAATATCTCCAATTACGTGGACATAGAACTCCAAGGCAAAAACGCGGTAATACTTTTATAGGGGTGACGGATTTCTTCAAATGTACAGGAGAAAGTACTTACGCAAATCATTTTCTGTAGCGTTGTGGAAGTTCGTGAAGGTAGTTTTGATCAATTTTAATGCGAATGCATGTTGTTTTCTGCGAAAATCTCTGTCCGACACGCTGTTTCTGCTGCAGCCATTTGCTTTCTGCACGAGAGCACAATGTTCCGTGTGTTAGATGGCGTAAACCCCGTAGTCAGTGTTTCAAACTCGCCGTGTTTTCACTATAACATGACGTGTCGAGTATTTTGATTATTTTTTAACTATGCTTGCCTAACCTAACCTAACCTTACGGAAAATGGTTTGTGGGGCTAACGTGAATGGTTTGTGGGGCTAACGTCAATGGTTTGTGAGGCTAACGTGAATGGTTTGTGGGGCTAACGTGAATGGTTTGTGAGGCTAACGTCAATGGTTTGATAGGTATTAGCATAATTTCAAATCCGGGCACGAAAGTAGGTATTTTCCGGTGAACAAAGTTGCAACACTGCATAAATCGACAAAACACTCGCACAACGTGCGATGAACCAGTACGCTATCGCCATAATCTCTGTTACAGAATCGAAATAATGAGTAACAGTAAGTACTCGTAAATGTAAGACATACACATTATTTTCATTAGAAATTCATTATTTCACCTAAAGAAATGTTCCGCAATGCAGAATAGTACGTTAGCAATGTAAAAAAGTGCGAAATAAATGATTTATAGATGTCACCCTTATAGTAAATTAGTACCAAAAACGCTCTTACGAATTGCATGTTTTGCTTTCATTTTAGGACAGCTAAATTTTCTTTTATTGCTGTGCAGTTTTTCCGCAAAATATTCATAATAATATCTAAAATTTAACGAAGTCCAAGTAAACAGCGTGTCGTATTGTTCCCAGTTCTATAAATGTTTCTTGTAACTCGAGTTTATGCTCAAATAGGCTATTCTGGACAGGACATAATAGCCCCGTCTAGATCGTTGCACTTTTTGCCACTAGGTGTAGTGCAGATGTTTCCTGGTGTCAGGTTGATGCAAGGAAATGTTCAACCAAGTAGGCGAATAGCGGTGTTCAAATTCAGAAGATTCAACAAATGCCTGTATGCTGCTTACACGTTCATTTGATTAGTTAGCACGCACCAGGTGACCATAAACTAAACACTACACCACTTCAGAACGTATTGAAAACGGTGCAGACACCAAATCAACGAAGTAGACGAGTCGGTGTTGCACCGTGTAACCAACTAGCCGCGCGAATTCAGTCAAAATGTGCAGCGAACTGGACGGAGCTAGAGTATACATTGGGGTCCGAGTCATTGTGTAATGTAAACAAATGAGGATCGAAACCGCATTGGTTGATTTCAAGGCGACAGTGTTACCACTATGACGTCAGGAAGGCAATTCTTGTTTAGAAGTTAATGGACGATTTCGGCGGATTTTAATACATCACTGATTGTTAACAGTGGCAAACAGTCTCGCGCACTGCATTGGTTGACTAACACCTGAGCGATCCATATTCCCCCATAATGCATGATTAAACAATAAGTTTCCAACCAGGGGTTCCGTTTCTAAATCCCGACCTGGGCATGGGTAATGCCGCCCACAAAAATTGCAAAAAGGAGGCTTATTGCTTTTATGTATTGATTTAATTTAATTAATTCAACGCTAGGAGTGTAAGGGGTGACCGTTTCTGAAAACACTCAAACGTCGACCTCACTTCCACGTAGTGCACCCTGGATTGCATTTACAAACTAACGAGGCTCTGGTGTCTGGACTTGTAGCCAGGATAATTCTGTAAAGGCCGTGCTGTGTCGTCTCGTTTGTTGAGTAGACTAGGCTCGGTCCTGAAAAGAAACTTTGGTAAATATCCGATATCGCCCGAACGGATTTCTTCAAATTTACAGGAGAAAATACTTACTGAAATCAGTTTCTGTAGCATTGTCGAAGTTCTTGGAGGTATTTTCTTTCGCGGAAACTGAAAACTTCACCATAGAATGCTGCAGAACAAGAAATTCCTTGTTACGCAAGGAACTTGCATTTTCTGTAACATTATGCCATTGTTTCCATTACGTACGTTTAGATGGCGCGAGCGTCGAAAGTCACGCGGTCTCGCCAGTGTTTCCAAACGTGTCTTTTTTTTATGAGGATTTTTTTTAACTATGCTTATCTAACATAACCCAACCTAACCTTGCCGCAAATGGTTCGTGGGGCTATCGTGAATGGTTTTTGGGGTTATCGTGAATGGTTTTTGGGGCTATCGTGAATGGCTTTTGAGGCTATCCGTCAATGGTTCGTGGGGCTATCGTGAATAATTTTTGGGGCTATCCGTCAATGGTTTGTGGGGCTATCGTGAATGATTTTTTGGGGTTATCCGTCAATGGTTTGTGATGACATAATGAACACGAAAGTAGGTATTTTTCGGTTAAGAAGGTTGAAACACTGCATACCCACTCCAAATCGACAAAACACAAGCACGACGCGCGATGATCCATGACGAGTGCACGCCATATTGTCTGTTACCCAAGCGGAACAAGGAAGACAAATAATGACTCGTAATATGAAACGTTGACACTGTTTTATGGAAAAGGGCATAACTTCACCTTAAAGAATCTTCCTCAATGCAGAATAGGTAAGTATCAATGCTAAAATTAACAAAATAAACGAGTGAGAGTGTTCGGGCCTTATCGGATAATTACCAAACCTTCTTCCGGAAGAGCAACTCCCGTGGTAACTCCTTTACGTATCGATCGATAATCAGACTATTAATTCGAGAGAATAACTGTCGCGATAACTTTCTGATAACAACTGGTGCTGAGATCTCGGAGTATTTAAGGGAGATTCGAATTTCCGACCGTTAAAGCCGTTGGGCGAGTTCCGTTTTGTCGTTAACTGTGTCTTCTTGCATAAGGCTGACGTTGCGTTATTTCAACAATTTCCTCTGGATTTCCGTGTCAGCTGAGTTTTCAGCTCCACTGAAGGTCGCTGGTGTTTTATGCTTTTAAGAAGCTTCCGCCGGACCCCTTGGCGAACAGATTTGTCTATCCAGTTATGACGCTGGGGGTCCCGGGTGCGAGTATTTGTGATTGTCCGTTCATTCATCTCATCGGCATTCATTCTCACCTTCGCGATTAGCCATAAGTGGCAGATTAGCGATGTAAAAGAAAATAATAATCCAACTTTCATGCATTATATTTAGAAAGTAGACATACAATATTCAGAATATTGTTTTGTTTGACATTCACAATCCTTATTACGCTCATATATACATATATATATATTGTTAATTGGTCCTGCTTAACTCATCCATACTCTGTCGCAGGAATCTCTAGAGCTGGCGAACGAAAACAAGTCTCTGCGCAAGTGGTCGCTCGAAAGGGCTTGACGGCTTTCTCCCCTTCTGTACCGTTATGCGCAACCTTGCTCAATGGATTCCTGACAGAGTATAGTGATTGGCAGTGGATCTCTAGAGTCCCCGGGATTTTCGACCTCCGTGATGGAGTGCTTATACAGTGCACTACGACGCCAGGCACCCCGGGTTTGAATCCTGGGTAGGACAAGGCGGATTGTGTTTGCTGTACTGAATGAAAAAAACTAGAGAATTAAGTCAAATTAACATAAAAAGATGTGAAAGACAATACAGGGGAAACTTAACCTAAAAAAAATACCTAGCACACTTGTTCGGATCCCACTTTGCACTGTAGTTTTCGTCCAGATAAAGTGAACTTAAACCAGTTTCTCGGATGCCCACAGAGGATAAACACTAATGATTTTATTTTTAAAATCTACACGTTCTCCGCTTAGGCTATTTGTGATACTATGTGAGATTTAGCCCAGTAAGTAAAAGCACTTAACTTTACATGTTGTAGTCTTTGATAGAGCTCGGTTTTTTTTTCGTGTAGGGCAAAATAATCCTTTCGTGTATACCCAATTGCTAGGCTGAGAGCTTCAAGGAGGTCAGGTGAAACTGATATTACATTCACAAGATAGGTGAAAATATAGAGCATGCTTTCAGCAGTAATAAGCTTCGAGATTGGATTATGCCAGGACTAACAATCTTCCCTTGTTTTTTTCTGGACGTCGCATATCCGCAACATACGCAATGGCTAAAGCATGTTAGGCAAAGAGCGCCTTTGTTTCGTCGCAGATACGATAGTTATGCTTCGGTGAGTTGGAACGAAGTCGAGGAACACTTTCACCAATCATAAAAGCTGTTGACAAGTCGGTCTCTTCAGCCGCAAATCAAAGAAACCCACGTTAATTGAGAGCATCAGGTTCCGACTCATTAATTTGCAGGAGTTTCTGCAAGGAAAAGGCAGCTATGGCGAAAGACCGTTGCACAATAGCGTATTTCGGACCCATATTGCAGTGTATTATTATAACTTCTTATACTCTTTTAGCTTTTGGACAGAACCAAAAAAAGAGACATGCGCGTATGAAGGTATGTAGATTATGAACAGTTTTTTCGTTGAAAACTGCTCAACTTCATTTGCAAGGAGGTTTTCAGGAATGTGGTAAATGATTCCACACTACAGGACAAAAAATATGTTTGTCCATATTTCTACTCTGTATATTGCAATTCTTGATTTCTCGTCAAAATCACTTTTAGATATTCATCATAGGTAGGAAATTTTAAACAGATTCTCATATTTCAATACATGCTTTGCTTTCTATATTATTAAAAAAAATTGCCCTATAGCAGTAGTTCTCAAAGCGTGTGCCGCGGTGCCCAGGGACCCAGTCGGTGGCTTACAGGGGCGCCGAGAAATGTTCCAATATTTTCAGTGAAATGGCACTGGCTTGCTAGTCTACAAATGGCGCTAGAATTGGATCATCGCATCAATCCAAATATGGTCTTATTTAATACTGTTTACATATAAAATGTTCATAAAACATTAAAATGCTCACCAAAGGCAAACTTTTATAGTATAAAATATATACATGAAAACGTAACGTGAATATTCGTCTGAAGAAGACCCTGTCAGAGGGTGGAAACGTTACGTTTTTATGTATATCTTTTATACTATAAAAGTTTGTCTTGGTCAGCATTTTAATGTTTTATAAACATGAAAACAAGGCTTAACAGCGTTAAAATTGGATAAAATGTTTACAAATTTGAAATATGTGTTTATTTTTTAACTTAAGGCAAGCAACCTAAAAGTTGATTCTTAATTGTTTGAGTTGGTGTTTTATGCACAGTGTAACTAATCGGGACTGGACCTACAGTTTAAAGTGGGATCCGAACCTCTACGTGCCTCCACCGAGTATCGAGCCCGGGATCCCTTGATTACAAGGCGACGACGCTACCACTGCGCCATCGGGAATGCCAGTTTCATTCTTAAGTACATTACATTTTCTACATTATTATTGAACACCACGATACTGAAATACTACAGCAGTCAGTGGCTTGCCCAAGGGGGGTTTGGTGGGGGTTATAAACCCCCTTTGGCTCAGTACTCCTAAAAAAAGAACTACAAAGGTAGAAAATATGGTGAAATGAGGGTTGACTACCGCACTGACAGCAGACACTATAGTTTTAAAATTATACTACCCAACTTATTTTTTCTTTACTAATGACTGTGCAAAGTGTGGTTTAAGCGATGCCTAAATATGCAGCTATTTCAGTTTTACTTTTATGAGGATTAGCATCCACTTCCTGTTTAAATTTTACTTTATGGTCAAGCGCGAAACTTTTCCTCTTTCTGTTGTCCATAGCCGACCAGTAGCAACCGAAAACTGTCACGTCTGTGATATTGTTGTAGTTTGGTTACATAGAAATCAACTGCATTTTATGAAAATTAGTAGTGTAACACCGAATTATGTACAAATGCATTATGTACAAATAAGGTTTAATCAGTGGCGGCGTTTAGGGGGGTGAGGGGGCAGTTGCCCCACCTACTTTTCGCTACTTTTGCCCCCTCACTAAGCTAAACCTTATCTGCAAAGGGAAATATTCTGTCTTTGCCCCCCACCCGGTTTTGGAACCACTGGGTTTAATTAACACGTTTTTAAATTGTAATATTTGATCAGGGAACCCCGTAGCCAATACCCTTTTACACGTTTATATCGTTATTGCTGCTCTTGCGGCACAGGTTGATTACAAAACCATTAAAAAATAACGAAGAATTTCTCTCAGGTTTAACGACTGAGAGAATTCTCGATTCTTCCCCAGAGAATCTGATTCAGAACTTCACAGGTCGATAACCGTGCTCGCCAAGAAGACTTCAACGCACAGTGATGCCAATGTTACCCCCTTTTTATTTGGTATATTTATAACGGGGATGGCAACACTTAAGCTGTTGATTTCGTAGCTGAGAACGAGAACAATAGTTACCTTTTTTTTTGTTCGAGAGCTGAACGGACGAGAAACGTAATAAAGACGGCATTGGGAAACCCTACCCACTCTCCCGACGCAAGAACGTCCGAGATGTGATCGCGGATACCACAAGGAAAGGAGCTCAGATAAGGAAGAGACGCCTTTTTTTTCCTTCTTACGTGAATATGAGGTTTGAAATACGTGAGAAAATTGGTGTCGAGATTAATACTCCCTTATGGAGTCACGTGCTTGGACCTGCTCTTGTAATTTCGTAATGCTACCGTTACTATCTCCCGCCTCTTCACGGACTCTATGGTACTTTGCGATATCTTAAGTGCACTTTATGAGGCACATTCTCACTTTCGAATTGCGATGCGCGGCCTCTTTCCAGTTCATTCATAGGACAGTATGGGTCGCCTGAACTGTCACCTAACCCAATATGTTTTATTATTGTAATAAAAGATGAAGCAGAAATAAAGAATGTTCTGCCTGAGCAGCTTGACTCATAACTAGCTTACAAGCTACATCTAAGACATTTGCAAAGTTGCCCGTGTTGACTGGGGAAATGGTGGTCCAAGATCTCCAAATTTAATTGCTATCAACTAGAGTCGAATTACTTTCGGAACATCTCCAGCGGACTGCTTAAGTCTGTCTAGCGGGCCTAGTGGGCGTGTAGAACCTGAGCAAGGGGCTTAGCGGTAGGTTCTGAGTTGAGATGACGTCAGCGGCTTGCTTGGTTAATTGGACGCTTCGAGAGTTGTGATTCGTTCCGATGCTTAAAATGCATAACAGCCAGAGATGTTAAGGAAATAAATTCCCTCTACCATAAAAATGATATGACGGTTTTTAAAGTATCAACGGCTATAACAGCCATAAATAATACAATTGCAATGATTCCGTTGTTATAAATAAAGATTTATGACACACGCATTGCTCTATCTTTATGAAAGATAAAATTCAACATTAAGTTTGAAAGTTTGTACATGTGTTCTCGCCGATAACATAGTGGTAACGTCGTCTCTTTATAATCAAGGGGTCCCGGTTTAAGGATGGAGGTACATGATGGTTCGGATCCCATTTTGAACTGAAGGTCCAGTCCTGATTAGCCTTAGGTTATAAAACCTCAAATACAGTGAGAGAGAGAGAGAGAGAGAGAGAGAGAGAGAGAGAGAGAGAGAGAGAGAGAGAGAGAGAGAGAGAGAAGAGAGAGAGAGAGAGACAGACGTTGCAGTACATTTCGTAAATTAACGGGAACGGTAAGTCTTCTAAATTTTAACGATGGAATATTGTAAATTTGACGATAACTTCTGATAGTGCACACCAGATACATAAAAATGGTTAGTTTTCTTAAATGTCAATAGTTTAACAACCACTATGTTAGTTTTTCAAATGTATCTGAATTATTAGTGAAGTACCGGTAAATGTGTTACAGTAGCCCTTATAATATGGGTTCATACGTTACATTGACTACTAATTATCTATTTGATTCATCGGAATCTTGCACTTCATGTACATTCTGTTTCAGGCATGAAGAAAAGTTTACTATCCGGTGGTACAGTCAGCGCCAATAAAAATGGACATTACATCCTGAAATGCTAGTTTCCCTGCACGGTGTTATGTGTGTTGCCTAACTCTACTGCAGTGAGTGGATTTTCTAGATTCTCATAGTAAATTTTTGATTGATTTGTGGTTTTAAGTCCACTTTACGCACAGAAAGGCTAATCGGGACTGGGCCTACAGTTTAAAGTGGGGTCCGAATCACTGTGCCACGTGCCTTCACAGGGTATGGAAACCGGGACCCCTTCATCACAAGGCGATGTTACCACTACACCATCGGGGAGGCACAGTGGCAGGGAAGCGAGTATTTGAGGATCTAGCTAGGTGTCCCATTTTTATTACCGGGACACCTACCACTTTACCAAGGGGAAAAAAAGAGGGGGTGTAGGTTCTGCAGAGGTGGACAGGGGCAGTTGGCACTGGATTTGCGACGTATGTGATCCTGGATGTTGGAGGACCTCCAGCTGTTGCGAGAAATAATACGTGTATGTTCCAGAACGGTACACACAATCATAGAACTCCATAGCGCAAGGGTTCCCAAACATTTTCGTTTCACGGCGCCCTTAGTCTTTCAAGATCTATCCGCGGCGCCCAAGTCAGAACTTAGGCCTATCTAACACCTGCAACGGTCAGTTTATGTAGTTAGGTTACTTGCGTTGAGTTAAAACATAAGCACATATTTCAGAATCAGATAAATTTTATGTGTAAAAAGTTAATAAACACATATTTGGAACAATCATATAATTTCAGTGAACATATTGGAATATTTCGCGGCGGCCCTGTAAGTCGGCCAAGGCGCCACAGGGCGGCGCGGTGCACACTTTGGAAACCACCGCCAAAGAGCCATTAAAGAGATTATCACAGGGAAGTCTTGTATTTTAATAATACATTCAGTTTAAGTCCATTCTCTACGAAAGCGTAAAGTGGAATTCAGTGATAAATCATTGGTAATAGTAATTGTGAATAAGGGCTACATATTAATACTGTTATACCTTCTCGATGGCGGATTGGTAGCATAGCCACCTCGTAAGAAAGGGATACCGGGTTGGATACCCGGTGGAGGCACATTGCACAGTTGTTCGGATCCTACTCTGAACTGTAGGTCCAGTCTCGTCTATCTCCTATTCTCCATCAACAGTAACAACGAAGCTACACAAAACCACGTGACGTTTGACAAGTTTGAATATAGTTTGTTACTGCTTGCTGAATATAAGTCGTTTCATTACAAAAAGTATAAAAGGGAATGGGCTTACTTTATCATTATTACTGTGGTGGGGAAATTTGGGGTTGCTGAGAGTTGTGTGGAACAAAGGGTATGCAAACGGCCTTCGTACGCCTCTGACACTACACAAGGTGGAGGGAAAGTGTTAAATTAATTTCTTACAGTTCCATTATGTTATCGCTTATGAACGATGTAAATGAATCACCTAAAGATATTTTTTAATATGCTTTGGTGGTACAATTTATATTCGTTGACTTTTTCCCCAGTTTTAGTGTAGTACAAAAAGAAATCTCGATAAATAACTGAAACGAAGGTACCTTCTGCACGCATAGAAGATGACAATTTTGTGAATTTTATGTGTAAAAGAACTTTATTCTCATTAAGAGTACTTTCCCAGATGGTAATTGAATCACAGTGATCTGGTGTGTGTCGACCTTGGTGGTGGAGTGGTTAGCACAGCGCGCTGCAACGCCAGGGGTCCCAGGTTCGAATACCGAGTAAGACATGGATATTTGTGTTTGTCCTAATGAGTAATACTGAAAATTGAGTAAAACCGACAAATATTAAAATTGAGAAAAAAGTGAAGCTACTGTCGCTTAGGGGTATTCTTTATTTAAAAATAGTGGGTCGGGCGTCTGACCCTCACACGTAGACACCGGGTTCGATTCCAGAGGTGGATGATCTAAGATCGGAATTTTTTCGGCCTTTTCCCCGCATAAAGCGGCTCTGGGACTGACCCAACCTCAAATCAATAGGTACCTGGGGGCAACCCTTGGGGGTAAAGACGGCCGGAGCGTGGTTCTGATCACATCACCTACAAAATGCCCGAGATCGAGAATGTGTGGGGTCCTTCCCAACATCTCCTAAATGTGCCCTCATTACACGGTTCTATGTGCACGGGGAAGTTCCAGATGGTATGGAGACGAGACGAGATTTGGAAAAATCTCGATCTCGACTCGAATTTTAATGCTTGTCTCGTTCTTGTAAACATTTCGTCTGGATCTCGAATGGCATCAGTCTCGTGGAGAGTCTCGAAATATACGGAAAGACAATACACACACACACATACTTAGTGACAGAACGTACCATTGAAAATTTGCTCCTAAAAATCCACTCATCATCGTAGAAGGAGGTAACATTGCGAAGATGAGAATGAGTGATGATATGATGAAATTGATGAAGGGACACTCACATTCCATGTCCAGGCCGGGATTAGAACCCGAAATCCCTGGCGTCGCAACGCAACATGATAATCACTCCGCCACGGAGGAGAGCATATTCATTTGTGTGCCAGACAAAGTTTCATAGCAAAGTAAATTTTGTCTGAGTAGGTATAATTTCCTTTATTGTCATATCAGTCTTGGACTAATGAGTATTGGTCACATGTCGATATTGCAAGTGCCTCTCTCATTCTGGTGTAGACACCATCTTTACACCCAGCTAGAATTTCACACACGAGAGAAAAGTAACGTGACACTTCAACTTTTAATGCACGACCAAGTGAATTTTGATTTCCGTATGCTTCTTGGTCAACGTTTCTTTTAGGCTCTTTTTACGTGCAGATAGACTAATGGGCACTGGAGCTACAGTTTGACGTGAGACCAGAAACACAATGGGCTTCCAGCGGGTATCGAAACCGGGGCATCTTGATTACAAGGGAAGCAGAGAGAGAGAAAGTGGAGAGAGAGGGGGGCGATAATGAGAGAGGAAAGGAAGAAGGAATGAAAGAAGAAATGAAGTAAATAAATAATCTCTCTCTTTTGCTTTCCTATTGAAAGAAGGAAAGAAAGGAAGATGGAGTCTCTCTCTCTCTCTCTCTCTCTGCTTCTCTGTCTCTCTCTCTCTCTCTAGAGAGAGAAAGAGGTAAGACGAGGAGAGAGAGAGAGAGAGAGAGAGATGGGGAAACGAAAAGAGAGAGATGGAGGAGAAAGAGAGAGATAAAGAGAAGAAGAAGATAAAAAGAAATGGAGGCAGAGAGAGAGGAGGGAGATGGGGGGCCTCCCCTTTAGGAATTAACCGTGCTCATTTCTTTTTGATTTCCTCTCAGCTAACCACCACCTCTACTAATCTAATGAAGTTGAAAAATAAAATCACTGACGAGATAGGTGGACATGTTACGATCTGACCTTCGGCTCCGGGTTTGAGTCCCGCCCTGAACATATATGCCCTCACCGATCCAACCGTGCTTCGAATGTGCAACCTCATCAAAACTTCCACTGGCTTTGCATTCCAAATTCTTCCCATTTCCACCTTTCTAGGTTAATCACGAAGCTGTCTCCATGTCGGAGACTTCAGGGTAAAGGTCTACGAACGTAGATGTCCCAGGTTCGAACCCTGGCTAAGACATGGGATTAATCCTTGTGTTCGTCCTTCATCCATATCATTGGTTCGCCACTCATCTTCATAGTCGCGATTAACCCAAGAGTGACGCAAGAACCTCAATAGAAGTACAGCAAACCAACCTCCGTGGAACAGCGCGCTAAGAAGCCAGGAGTCCCGGGATCGAATCCCGGCTTGTGCATGGTTGTTCTTTGTGAATTTCATCACATCATGACTCATCCTCATCTTCGGAATTAGCCAAAACAGGCAGAAAAGTAAAATAGCATAAGCCAAATCAATCAATCAATGAGAGAAAAACAGCAACCTCATAACACGATAATGAGGATAACTGGCGAAGTGATGAATATTTGACACACACACACACATACACACAAAATGATACAGTAAAACCTCGTTAATCCGGACTAATGGGAAGGGGGATAAGTTGACCGGTTTAAAGAAAGACTGTATTAACTGAAACAACCTAATCGAACAGTAGAAATTGCATTAAAACTCCGTTCATAGCAACATAACACGTTTATTTTTGTGTATTTAAAGAGCATAGGCTTAAATACACTATACAGTACAGTACAAAGTCTGCGGGAAACAGAATTTCATCAGTGGTTGACTGCCTTTTCTTTGGTTAGTTCTCTTGTTCACTTCTAGCCATATTTAAAACCTCACGTTCTGCTCTTTTTTTTGGCCTATCCAGATTAAGCGAAGTCCGGCTTATCGAGGTTTTACTGTATATCAATGCATCAACACGGATTCGAACCTAGAACCTCAATACAGCGTACACGCCAGCCGCTCTGTCTGACTGTTAAGGATTCGTATTATATTTTTCTTCCGGAAGAAACATGAAGCAAGGTAATTTATGTTAACTGTGTATTATCCTCAAGGAGACGGGAAAAATCCGTAGGAAATTGACCCAGAAAAGGAACACAATCGGAGAAGTTAAAGTGAGACCTTGAACTCCATTCATCAAGGCAGATGGTATTTATGGCGCACCGCTTGTCTTAAACAAAGAACACCTCGCACAAGCGCTAACGAAACAACAAAAAACAGAAAATCTGACACCTCAGTACTCACCAAAGCGATAGCCATCCCGTTCGTTGTAGCCAGAGGGCACTCTCTACAGCCTCGTGACCGTGGCACACAGCAATCGACTGAAACGCCATCATGTTTGGCGGCAAGTTTTATATCCGCTTGCACTCTCCGATCTCCAGCGGGTGACGTCACGCCTCCTAGCGGCTGGCGTGTACGCTGTCTAGGCGGAAGGCCTTCTGGTGGAGATGCAGCGGGAGACCGAACGCGGGAATTTTTCGTAAACGTCAAACGGAGCAAGTTGCCTGTATCTGTTGCGAGGTAATTGCCCCATAGCACGTCGCTGGCTTTCTGCTATAACTCTTGCATTAAGTTTAATGTTACCATTGTTTGGCGACATGTGAGAAAAATGATATCCTTCATGTTCTTTTGGCGTTTGTTGCTCTTTCGGAGTAATTTAACTGTGTGAAAAATCAGAGGTTGGTTTGTTGACGCGGACTTGTTTTGAGAGCAATTGTCGCTATTTTCAGATGTTGTTAAGCTTTTCTCCATTGTGCTATATGGCTCACATATTCAGTTGCCGGTCTACGTTGCTTAGTAGGTAGCACTAGTGTTGAGCGACATATCATCCAGACAAAATATTGCGATATTGAAAAATATCGTCAAGGCAATATCAACTAGACGATATATCTTCACGATATTTTGGTGATATATATCGTGTTGGCGATATATCGTTACAATATTTGGCGATATGTATCGTGTTGGCGATATATCGTTACGATATTTGGCGATATGTATCGTGTTGGCGATATATCGTCACGATATTTGGCGATATATATCGTGGAGACGATATATCGTCACGATATTTGGCGATATATATCGTGTCGGCAATATATAATCACGATATTCGGCGATATATATCGTGGAGACGATATATCGCCAATATCTCGATACGGAAAAAATATCGTATCGTATCATCTGTGACGATATTTTCTTGACGATATATCGCGATATGAAATTTCCGATAGCCCCCCCCCCCCGATGACGCTGTGGTAGCGTCGTCGCCTTGTAATCAAGGGGTTCGATACTCGGTGGAGGCACATAGTGATTCGGATCCCACTTTAAACTGTAGGTCCAGTCCGATTATCATTACTGTGTATAAAGTGGACTTAAAACACCAAATCAATCAATCAATCAATCAATGACATTTCCGATATGCTCCATCAATAGTTAGCACATTGCGCTACGACGGAAGTCAATTCTAGGGGGGCAAATGTTGACGGCCAAGGGCACCTGCAGGGGGCACAGAGGAGCAATTTCCCCCCTTGATTTCAAATTTTATGCAAATAAAATATATATTTCGGGAAATTTTCTTACTCGCTTCGCTCTCAATTCCTGCTTTTCTCAGCCTCGTCAGGTTCAGTGAGAGTCGTAGCTAGGTGGCGGCGGGAGTCGGCCATGGACGCCGAGCGATCTAAATGAAAAGAATGTAAAAGATAGAATGCCATGGCACCCTGTGAAATTATTTGCCTCCTAATAAATAAAAATTATTTTCAGTTACAAAAATTGGATCTAAAAATTTTCTTGCTCGCTTCGCTCGCGATTTCATTGTTTTCTCTAATGTATATAAATATAATGGATGTGTTGTATATATGTATTGAATAAACTTTGAATACGTACACAATTTAGTGTTAGCGTGTTGCATATGTACTTTCTTACTTTATGTCGCTCCATGTTGCATCTTGTACATGAAAGTTATACATGTTATGTATAAGAAGAATTATCTTCGCAATGCATTTGTCATTTATTTTCTGCCATTGAAAAATATAGTTTGTGTGTTTGTTTTCCAATATTAACTAATATGAAATTGAACATGTTGAAAAAATATTTCAAATTGTTTGTTCAAAACAAAAGCTTTAGCACCGACATCTACTCCCTTTTTGCGTAATTTATGAGGATTAATATGATACTACTACTACTACGACTACTTCCACTAGTAATAATAATAATGTCATTATTATTATCATTATTAGTATTATTATTATTATTGGTACGTTTATCCTGGTACTTGCCCCTTCCCCCAAGACAAAAATTAATGGTTGCGCCTCTGCAGGGCATTTCATCTTCCCCTCATTTCTTCATTGTCATCGTCATGACTACTGATGTGAGTCTGCAACAGGTAAATAATACAAAGGTAATACATCTAATAACATGAAGAGAGAACCAAAAGGGAAGCTTCTATATTCTCTTCAACTCCACAAGCACGTTGGAAACTTACAACCAATAGAGTAGATGAAGAATATATGCGGACTTAAAATACTAAAATATGCATTCATGGACTTGAAATGCAAAACACACGTACTTTAATATGCAATGAGGGTGACCCTTTCTCAAGATAATAGTTGGATACAAATATTCAAAGTTTCTTTTGAAGTAAACAGGAATATTTATTCAGTCATGCATTCACCTAACCCGACTTCCGTGGCGGAGTGGTTAGGACAGCGCGCTACGACGCTACAGGTCACGGGTTCGAATCCCGGCCTGGGCATGGGCGTTTGTGAGAGTCACTTCATCAATTTCATCACTCATCCTCATCTTCGCGATTAGCCAAAAGTGGCAGAAAAGCGAAGTAAAGTGAACGAAACCAAGAAATCAATCAATTCATTCATTCATGCTGCGTTTCGTCGGTACTTTGGAAGTTAAACTAGTGATTTTAAATAACTTACATTTTACAGCTGTTCTTGAGGTTCGACCTTGTCACTTTGTAACAATAGTAAGCATAACTTCGAACATACATTACATAACAATTAAACATTCACTCCCTACGAGTGCACACAGGTGCACATGAAAACTCCGCTCAGCACCAGTCGGCGTCTAGCGCCTCAAACGGAAAAATGTTGAATTTCATCCGGCACATTTGCGACGGCGAAGCGCCGAGGCTGGGAGGATTGTAGCGGGCTATGCTCAAGACAAACAAATGCCATCCTCACTTCCTGGAGTGCATTTTGGAGACAAACCAGGCTCTGTGGTCTGAACTCACGGCCAGTACATTCTCCGTGGGGCTCGTCTTGCTTGCCTTCCTTGTGTATCTGTGATTGCCGGTTCATCCTTCTCATCTTATCATCCTTCATCCTCTTCATCTTGGAGATTAGCCAAAATTGGCAGAGAATGGAAGTATAATAAACTAAATCAAACAACCAATTGAATATATAATACTAGTGGAATCGTAATGTATTAGAGCTTCCTGGGGACGTCAGGAATCACAAACATCAAGGAGCCGCGGTAGCTCAGTCGTTGTCGACCTCCGTGGCGGAGTGGTTAGCACAGCGCGCTACAACGCCAGGTGTTGCGGGTTCGAATCTAGGACATGGATGTTTGTGTTTGTTCGTAATGAGAAAGCAGAGAATATAGTGAAAATGTATGTGTGTGAAAGTTGAGAAAAACGTGAATGAAATCGTTAGGACGTCTGACTACCATGCGAGAGACCCAGGTTCGATCCCCGCCGGGATTTTTTCCACTTGGTCAATCGGCTCCGGCGCCCACCCAGAATCGTATAAAGTGTGTACTTGAAGGAAAGTCTGGGTGGTAAAGGCGGCCAGGCGTGTGGTGCTGGTCATATCACCCCCACTCCACACCCCCCTGTACGCCTTCATGGTGTGGTGTAAAGCACAGGGGAGCACTTTACTTTACTTTTTATACTAGTGGAACAGTTACCTACAACACATACGGGTAACGAAACTATAAGTCAATAATTGTAGGGGCATTTATTGATATAAACCACATGATATCGTATATATACATAAAATTTGCCACCTTCACGTCTTGTGGAAAGCAAGAACAATGCAAATATCTGTCTTCCTCGAGAAAAGGCTGGGTGGTCCCTAAGATCGTACGGATTGAGGAAGAGTAGGAGGAATCCCATAATCCCCTGGGGTTGAATCTGAGTCACGCGTAGGGAAGTCGGAGATCTGCAAAATGCAGACAAAACGAAGATGAGATCAAGACAAAAGGAAAGAAAGGAATAAGTTAGAAGTAATAAGAGAAAAGGAGACATGTTTCACCATGTGATTAACTACTTGAAGACTTGATTCCAAGGTCAAACGACAGAAATATTCATCTCCTCCTGCACGACGTTCTAATCGCTTCAGAAAATTTAACAATCCACTTTAAATACTGGTCAAATTCCGGTTTCGTTTTCCCCGTTACGAAATATCCCTGCATGAAACGTCTAATCCTGCCAATATTTAATGCCCACCAAGGGACAACCTTAAGAGATACAGCGTAAGTCAAAATGATGTTCCCGATTTCAGTGTCTATTTATTTCATTGTAATGATACGTAAATGACTGATATTGCACACACAGATTGAAAAACTCAAAATGTTTTTCCTGGCGTATTATAAATGTTCCCTGTGTGATCCACGTGTTACACGACACACATCTAGTCTATAATCAAGTTCCTGCCACAACTTTTCCTAGCATGTCAGGGTCCACGTCGGCTATGGCTGCAGTGATGCGCTCACGCAATTCCACCAACGTTGTAGCATTTTCTAATTGACTTGCCACAAATCTTGTTCGGAAATGTCGCTGAACGAGAATAAAGAACGCTTTCTGCTGTCCAGTAGCCATTTTCCTCACTGCTACTAAACTGCCTTCTGGTTGCTGACAGCGCAACTACGAGTCTTTAATAGAAAGAAGAAAAAAAACTTTTTGAGATTGTATTCCATAAAAAAATTACATATGCAAGAAAAGCTCATTACCTTTCGTATAAGAAATGAACGAATTCGGGAACATCATTTTGACTTAGGCTGTATAGATCGCCGGAGGGTGGTGCGAATCACATCACCTCCACTATAGACAAGATCTTCAGGCTCTATCACCATATCATGGGCCTTCTGGCGAGATGCAATGTACAGAGAGGACCTCCTCGATGGCAGTGGTAGCGTCGTCGCCTTGTAATCAAGGGGTTCCGGGTTCGATACCCGGTGGAGGCATATAGTGGTGCCTATCCCGTAGGTCCAGTCCTGATTAGCCTTAGTGTGTATAAAGTGTACTTAAAGCACCAACTCAAAGCAATGTACAGAGATTTTCTTTTAAAAGAATGACCCTGTTATCCAATCACGCTATCTTATAGCTTCCCGGGGAAGTTATGAATTGTATAAACCAGTATCTAGCCAGTTGAATAACAATTTTCAAGCTCGTTACCTATTTCGATTTTCTGCCATTTTAGGTTAATTGCGACGATTCAGATGGGACAATTCCAAACATTGGTATACCCAGTATTTTTTCTTCTTTCGGGACGGCCGGAATTGTAAAGGTGGTTATTACATAGCTACTTTCTAGGGGAGCTACATATTTCATACCTTTCGTATATTTAGAACTTTCAACTCTCAAAAATGGCAATTAGGTGTTATTGTAAGCGGGGTTTGTACTTACCACTCCGGATTTTTCCGTGTTCTTCACTGGTCTTATTTGGAAATGTTGATTTTCTCAAATTTCGGAGGGAGCTGTAGCTCCATCAACCCCCTTCTGCGTACACTAGTGCTTGCAAAGAAGATTCGTGTTCGTTCGGAACTTAAACCCATAACCTTCTATCTCGAGGTCGTGATGTGCCAAGTCTGCAACCGCTCACATCTCGTTGTCGATTCAATAATTTAAACATATTCGTATGTTTTAAAACATTCACAAAGTTTTTGGGTAATACTTTACTATACCGGAGTCACCTATCAATGATTTATTTCGCAATTTTTTACATTGCTAACGTACTATTCTGTATTGCGGAACATTTCTTTAGGTGAAATAATGAATTTCTAACGAAAAATAACTAAATTAAAAAAAAATTAAAAACATTTCACGAAATTTTTTAACCAAAACTAGTTGAATTTTTGACATAAAGAGTAATTATTAAACCATTGACGTTAGCCTCAAAGACCATTGACGTTAGCCCCACAAACCATCCACGGGTAGCCCCAAAAACCATTGACGTTAGCCCAAAAGTTCACGATAGCCTCACGAACCATCACGGGGACGAGGTATGCCTACTAGGTTAGGTTAGGCCTGTTAGGTTACGTTCCATTAGCACTCCTTTCGTTCAATTTAGCATATACGGACAACGTCGGTTTTTCTTGAAGACGTGCAGAAAGCAAATGGCGGCAGCAGCAATAGCGCGTCGGAAATAGATTTTCGTAGAAAACCAGATGCATTCGCATTAAAATGGATTAAAACTACATTCCCGAACATCAACAACGCTACAGAAAATGATTTGCGTAAGTACTTTCTCCTGTAAATTTGAAGAAATTCGTCTCCGCTATAGTAAAGCGTTACCAGTTTTTGTACATTACCTATTACTGCACTTGAAAAACATGAATTTGATAATACGCATAAAAAAGTGTTAAGTGTGCATAGCTAATATCTAAGTCAACATTCAATTGTTCGTAAAGTTGTTGATTACGAAATGGTTTTGTAAGTATAGTATTAAAGAATTGTCGTAGTACGTAAGGTGACGACGTTACCACTACACCATAAGGGAGACCTCTTCAAAAATAACACAAGTGGTTCGGATTCCACTTTAAACTGTAGGTCCAGTCCCGATTAGCCTTACTGTGCATAAAGTGGACTTAAAACACCAACTCAAACCAAACCAAACTCTTCAAAAATAACTACTAAAATATATTATATTATAGAATCATAGGCAGAAAGAGAGAGAGAGGGGGGATGAGAGGTGGGGTGGGGTGGGAAGACGAAAATAAAGAAGGGACTGAGTTAAGAACATGCATTTTCAAGGAGAAGATTGAGAGAGATAATACGTGATTATTTCATTCAGATTAGAAACGAATTTGTAAATGTTCTTAAGTTGGAAACTCATCTTGTATGGCGAACTGACAATACGACAAGGGGGGGCATTTGCTCCTCTAGCTCTTGTAATATGTTAACGAATAATAATTGTAGTGATAAATTACCATAACATGCAAATCAATACGTAGAAATAATTATTGGCCATGGGTTGGTTGTAAATGCAAAATTTTGCTAATTCCATTAACTTGATAATAAATAATACATTACACTCACATATAAGAATATCTATAAAGATTGCTAATTGCTCTTGCGTTTGACTGAGTGGTGTTTGTGTGTGAGACACAAGAGAGCGTGACTCAATAAACCAGGTCACCAACTGAATCTTCTGCTGCAGTGAAAGTCTCCTGTCCTCCATTACTGTACCTACTACTGTACTACAAACACCTGAAAAACGCAGATGAAAATTAAATTAAATTGACTTTTGTCAATCATAACATATACAAATTATTACTGTGAATATACTAAATATTTTTTTAGGGTCATTTGAAATAACGGCGTTTCTGTTGAAACACCCTGTAGTTTTAAGGGTTAGATAAGTTTTTTTTCTTAAACAACATTTATCTATACGAATAAAAGTTTATGAAGTAGAAACAATAGTTTGTGGAGAAAGAAATAAGTTATTGTTATTATTAATCTACCATATATCTTACATAGCACATGAAATACATTGAAAATTCCCGTTCCTTGTAATATGCTTTGTACTGTATTTAGATTTTATCTTTTTTTAGCTAAACCTTCTTTAGTAATATATGAAAAAGACCAGTGACATTTTTAGGTATGTTATTGAAGTTACTTTCTTATTTTGTATTGGGTCCTCCAAATGTTAACACCTCTGTTCCAGCACAAGTACAATGCCATTTCCCAAAAACTCATAGAAAGAAGAAAAATAAACGAAAATTGGGATGGGCAATTTGCTTACTGTTATCTTTACCTTCCTGTACCGAACTGATAGACAGAAAATAAACAATTACTTTATAATGCAACTTACAGTGGAGGGGCTCCATGTTTTCATAGTATACCTTAGGATAGTAAGATTCCATGCTATTGTATATTATGATATATCGTAGTATGCTCTATCATTATACAGGGTGTCATTTTAATGGCGCCCACGGACCACGGAAACGTATAGAGGACATCAAAACAAACAACTTTTCTCAGTAATATTTTTCCCGTTGGTGAATCATTTCGGCGCTACAGTCGTTCAAAAAAGCCCGTTTTGCCGCATGAATGCTGGCAACCACACACAACATTTGATTGCATTTGTGACGTCATATCCCGTCGTGAAGCGATGCGTTTCAGGGTTGCCAGGAACACACATATTCTGTGAAAAATGACATAGCTACAATCAGCCACATTATGTACCGTAAAAAAAACGAGAAAACACGTTCTGTAAAACTAACAGGAAGTAAACAAACGATACGAAAAATGGTAGAAAGAAAATAGAATTCAAGTGGAAGTGGTCATATCGAATTTTGTCTCAGCTTACATGTCAAATATTTGCAAATCTAATTACCAAGTTGGCAACTACAATTTATTCTATCCACTTCGTCCTTCTGATACTAGTTGTCTGTGACACACTGAACAGATGACAAAATAGAAATGAAAGAACTCAAAATAATGTATATTCAGGTCATTATGAGACAAGTGGCAAAAATGGTTGAAAATACAAGGATATAAGTAGTAGCAATTCAAGATCCCCGACGACTGTGTTTATCTATGCACCGGATACACATGTAATAGTTTGCAACTGTGAACAGGGCAGTATATTCGCTACTGATTCATCATTAGATTGTTACTGTGGTTGTACGTATTTCAGGCGTAATGTAACAACTTGAACCTCGAATTTTTCCGTTATCAGTACAAACGTACCACAAGGCATCTGGACACAAACCTGTAGATATCAACCTTGCAACGAGATTTGCAAATATAATTGACATGTAGCTGGGCGTAAACAGACACGTGTAAGCTGTAAGTCCAATAACATTTATTGTTGTTGATATTTGACATGTAGGCTGATCCGATGTTGACACTTCATTTTTGAATACGTTTTTTACCATTTCTCATATCGTTGGTTCACTTGCCCCTTCCCCTGAGATGACTGCTGATCTTTTCGCTGGTAGGCTATGATGTTCGGTCTACTGGACGCGTTCCTCGCTTCGTTTTACAGCTAATAATGTGGTTGGTAGTTTGTAATTTTTCACAAGATTTGTGTGTTCCTTGCAACATTGCTGTGAGCTGTTTCGCCGTAGGAAATGACGTCACAGATACGATCAAATGTTGGGTTGGGTTGCCAGCATCCAGGCGGGAAAACGTTTTTTTTTTTTAACGGCTGTAGCGTCGAATCAAAGCACCAACAAGAAAAATGTTGCTGAGAAATGTTGTTTGTCTTGATGTCCGCTATACGAATCTGTGGTCCGTGGGCACCCTGTATATCGCCCTGTAAGCAGGATAACCTCTATTCAATTCCTTGTGTAGATAATATTAACGTTCACTCGCCACCTTGAACAGTAGACCTACTTTTTATTATCCTATCTGTACATAAATTTGCGAATTACGCTCTTTAAAACACGTTTAATAGCGAGCTAAACAAATTAGAACGTAAGTTCTAACCATCAGCGTTTCACACATTACCATATTGAAATTCAATGTATTGCCGAGCGTCTACAAACTTTTAGATCAAACTCCCCACCAAATGTCATTCTACTTGTCTATAACAGTAAGTACAGTTTCTCAACACAACAATGAGCTCTACATGGCCAGACAATGGACATGCTTTATTCTAATATAGGAGTGTTTGTCATCTTCCTTCAATACATTCACAGTTGCGCAAGCTGGCCACAAGAATTAGCTCTATACAGTACGCTTGGAGAGCTTGGAGGAAGGTTAAGTAGATCAAGGGCTCTTCTTCTTGTTGTTCTTCTTCTTCTTGTGAATGCGGCATTTGGAACTGTGGGATTAGTGGCCTGGGGAAAGATTTTATTTAATGTTCATATAAAATTTAAAATAATTTGAATGATTTAATAAAATAAGTTACTAGGTGACTCAAGAGTTAACCTTTCACACCTTGCTGTGTACTCTGGAAACGGCATTCATGTAGGCTACCAAGGGTCTGGCGGTTAGTTCTAGAGTCAATGCAATCCTCTCTACAGTGTGCACATTAAACTTTCTGTTTTGGATCCGTGGCACCCATTAATGGATTCGCGAAAATATATAAAGTACAGTGTTTAACACGGTTTCCCTCCGTAATTTCTTACGCTAACACTTGTATAGTTGGTCTAGGAATAATTAGGCTACCCAGTGCCGGATCTTCAAGCCGCAAATCCCCACAGTGCGGTGGGCCCGGAGACAAGTAAGCCTTTAGAGGCCCTCAGCCATCGGCATAGTAGACAGTTCGTATATGCGTATGTAAAAAATAAACGTAGTTACTCAGCGGTACAGGAACGAATACAATATATACAGGTAAAGGTAAAGTTTAAGTTCCCTGTGCATGGCACTGTGCCATGGAGGTACATGATTTAGGGTATGTGGGAGTAGGCCCAAAATATTTTCGATGTCGACAAACTTGGAGCATCCACCCCGATATCATTTGATTTGAGGCTAGGCGGGTCCTAGAGGCACTTTATGCGGGGACAAAGCAGGGAAAATTTCGACCTTAGATCTCCCACCCCTGGTTTCCCCGTGGCAGTCAGACTACAATCAAATCAGGCTTGAATTTCACGAGAAATACAGTGGTGAAGGTTTCTTCAATGTATCTTTAATCAGGAGAAAGTTATGACTGCATGAATGTAACAAATGTATCATTTTCCAGGGGTGAGAAAACAGTGTCATGTACAGCGCATCACCCCCTTCCCATTTAAAAATTTTGAGTTGAATTCAATATGGCGGACGTCCACTTGGAAGTCACCAATGTGGTTCCCCCTAAGCCTAACCTGTTTCTATCATAACCAATTGCACCCAGCCTATCTCCTTTACTTGTTATAGGGGGTGTTAAGGGACTTTTGAATCACCCTCTAGGCCTTTATATGTGACATTGTCAACATGAGATCAAGACTTACACACACACACGCACCATCACAAACACACACTTATATTATATATATATATATATATATATATATATGTGTGTGTGTGTGTGTGTGTGTGTGTGTGTGTGTGTGTGTGTGTGTGTGTGTGTAAAGGTAGGTAGGTAGAGGGGACCCTTGGTAATAGCAGGGACGGCCCAAGATTTGTAGATCTTGCACTGAGGCTACCTCAAAACATTATCAGACTACTCTTCCAAACAAGTAGGAAAATTGAAACCATTGGGTATATATGTAGTACAATTTTTATTGATATTTATGCTGTATGGACAATAATTTGGGATAATTTGTGAAGTTGAACGATTCTCTTATGAATCGTTAATATTAATATTACGTTCCTCCATCGAACAACGCAGCGAGTGACAACTCTAAAGTCGTTTACACGTCGTGAAGGCTTGTGCTCTTATGGACAATGACTTTCTTATGGGAAAATAATGCGCACTGTTGCCAAATATTTCGATTTTCAAATTTATGTGAAGTAAGAAAAATTACAGTAACTTAGGAAATTCCATGTAGAACACGGGTGAGGACGAAAATTGTTCACTTTATTATACATTATTATAAATAATTAGAATGCAAGTTTTCATTGAAACGAAATTTTGAACATCGTATCCATTTAGAACGTTAACGCATGCCATAAAATTGGAGCAATTCTTACGAAAAAAATTTACACGGCTGCAATTGCCATTGGTGATGGTGGTGCTGAGAATTTGTCAAGAATTTTAAAAGCATGTCTTTAAAAAATAAATTGTCGAATAAATTTTGAGGATTTTTTATTGCCGCAGTGGAAAATGTCTCTGGCGAAATTTTGTTTTATAAGTCTAGGTAAAAACTAACAGCGATAAAGTTGAAAAGATAATGATGAAATTATTTTTTGTCTTCATTCAAAGGTTTTCAAAAGCATTACTTCCCTGTAAATACAGTTTGATTTTAAACCGAACAGCGCGCGAAGTAAGGAGAGAGGCTGCCGTGAGTCTTACTCATAAAAGTAACACTTATTATGTAACATTTAGGTAAAACTGTATTATTGTGTTAACACATTTGATAAATGAATGTTAATTTGTGAAATAGAGGACATTTGCATGCATTTCATGTGAGTCTCACCGTGTTATGTTAACTCTAATATATAATATTAATAATAATAAGAAGAAACTAACAACTGTAACAAAACTATAACGTTACATAATACTAGTCCAGTAAACGAATGATTTTTTGTCGGAAATAATTAGGGGAAATTTGAATAGTTGCGTATTGTTAGAGCATCATAAGAGATGTATTTTCCAAAAAGTCCCCGCCCCTCCCCCGGTAACTCGTCGCCCTACGCCCCCTGAACATTGAATATGCAGTGTTTCAGGAAATCATGCATATCTCTGAAACTAATCGACATATTGCGACGTTCCTTTTTTCAGTTCCAGTGCTAATATTACTCTATACAAATGTGTTCCTCTTCATGATTTAAATATTCCCAATGGTTTTTAAGTAATTTTAAGACAATGTGAAAAAAATGTAAATTTTTATACTTACTTTTTTTCCTTTTGGGACTATATTTTCATTACGAATGATAATATTTGAAAATTATCCGAACAAAAGTTGTAGAATATTAAATTATATTTAATTTGATACCCATAATGACAAGCTTGCTACTAAAATTTGCCTTGTAGCGAATAAAGTTTGTACGCCCTTGCGAGTTTCACTATGTACGCTCCCCTACTCTTGCTGCTTCCTGCAAAAATTGAGTTACTTTGTGTACTGACTGCACACGTTTTGATGTTTTTTATTCATATGTGCTACATTAAAACAATATTTTTAATATTTTTAAACATTTCAAAGTAGCCCATGTGCTGTAGATAGATAGAATATACAAATTTAGTTGTCTTATTTTGAAAATATTATAAATGACCTGTATGCAAGTATGTTTATTACTTATCTCAGAAAATATCATTCTTGTCTAACAATCTCAAATTGTTGAATTTACACATGATTGTTTTAAGTACTTTTTCGTAGCCTAGTACTGGGAATCTGTAGAGCAGCGCCGAGCTCAACTGTGGAAAAGGAGAGAGACCGAGTGGACGTAAAAAGCAGTGCACGCAGCTGCAAACAGCTGGTAGGTGCAGCTGCGATTCCCCTCCAGGAATTGAAAATAAATTCAATTCCCGTCAGGACGAGAAAATCAGCAAGTGAATTCAATCCTGGAACCTTTTTTCAAGATGAATTAAATACGGCCCAGAACCCCTTTTTCCGGATGAATTTAAATACGACCCAGGTATCTTTTTTTCCGGCTCAATTTGAATTCGGTCCAGGAACCTTTTTTCCCCGGATGAATTTAAATACGGTCCAAAAACTTTTTCCGGCTAAATTTAAATTCGGTCCAGGAACCTTTTTTCAATGAAACATTACGCAACTTGGACCGAATTTAAATTATGCGAGAAAAAAGGTTCCGGTCCTTGAAGCGGAACCCAATAGAACCTATTAGAATTTATCGGTTCCTGGACATATAACAACCCTGCTTGGTTTGCAGCACCCCATTGAAACCTTGTATCTGATTTGCGTCGAACTGTTTAAACAATTCATTTTCTAGAACCATTGTTTTGGATAATTCAACACAAAACTATTATCGATATTAAGCATTATCAAGGTACCGATATGAAAAACTTTCCCTCTTTAATGGTCTGATCAGAAACATATGGTTTTTATATGTAGTTCACGTTTGCATGATGTATTTCAGTTTTGAAATTGCGGTTACTGGGCAAAGCATTACACCGTGTTTAAAGACAATACCACGTTTCTTGGTATTAACTGACATCTTAACGCGAGCGCGATAGTAAATATCATAACTTTACTCTGTATAATTAACGCACTTACCGCATTCTACCACTGACCCACTCTACTTTATAAAGAGCAGGTGGATGGATATTTAATCATGATCTTACAAATGTATCGTCATGCATTTCATAACATAAACGGAGTTATGAATAACTTTGCAGGTTTATCGTCGCTTTCTTCGATGTGTAATTGCCAGTGTGTCAAACTTTTATGGGAGTCTTTCCTCCTTGTAAATGTATCGTAAACAAGAGCACAATGACGAGTTAACTTATTCCCAACTGACTTCGTATCTTCGAAGCTATGAAGCGTCCTACTTCCAGATTTAATAACCTTCCAGTAAGTTGTTTCCTATGAACTTCTGCAGAATATCTCAGCATAATTCTTCCTACTTGTCATTATTATATTCAGAAGACCTAGTTATAATTGTTGAATATGACAGCATGGAGGTTGCAAGGACAAACCTACCCCTGGGCAGAATACAATAAATGAATGAATCACGTATTTGTGCGTTTTAAGTAAGATTAATAGTAATGCCAGTTATTTGCGACAGTGACATAGTCACGTAAAAACATACCTAGGTACAAGAAAAGTTATAGTTTAGCTATGTATTGAAAGTGTTTATAACAAGCATTTAGTTTACACAAATAAAATATGTTTATTTATTGAGAAAATTTCAGCCATTTTACACTGAAATCATCAACAATGAAGCCGTGCTCTTTGACGGGAGGTCATTGTATTGATTGGGAAGTCTGCAGAAGAGCGATTTCTTTAAATTTCCAGTCTAGGCTTTCTGTGTAACATAGATTCGTATTACATGTTGAGCGGATAGACACTCGACACAGTGACGACGCCAAAGGAGGGGCAGGGAGACGGGCGCCCCCAGTCAGACACTTCGCCCCCGTTTCCGAGCCTTCCCCAACTGACGTTAATGAAATATAGTATAATAAGAGAGTTTATTTCTAAGAGTATGACGAATTTCACCTTTTGGATGTGGTGTGTTCTGCATGATATCACTTTTTCCTGCTTATAATACCAACATGACTGTAACAAAAATTAATTTTCTTTTAGTATATATGTGTGTGTGTATATGTTTGTGTGAGTTTCGTTCAAGATTCCATTGCTGCCCTGGGCATAGGTGATTTCTCATTCATTTGTGTTCTGTAATCGTCGCAATCAACCCAAGTTTTAACCAATTTTAAGAACTGGAAAAAACTTTAAATGTAGATGGTTTTAAAACATCACGAACATTCTTAGGGCCACAAAACATCATCTGTAGTACCGAAAAATTATTCTAATAATGGATCGTTAGTGACAACACTAATTAGTGAAAGACATTCAAAGGTGATTCAAGAAAACCGATACTGCAGGTCGCTGTTGTGGACCCATCGCGGTTTCTCACTATTCAGGGACTTGCTTCTCGAGATGATGACGAGTCTGACGCAAACCTTAACAGAGGGAATTTGTTGCAACTCTCGAATTTATATTCAAAATGAGGCGATATTTTTCGGAAATGTATTGAACTTAAACCTTAAAATGCAAATTACAATCAAAATTAGATTCGAAACAAATTAATTTGCGTAATGTCCACACATATTCTCAGCACAATAAACCAGAAAGTGGAAAAGGCGAAAGTATTCGCACTGATGTCAGATGAAACAAAAGACAGTACAAGAAAGGAACAGGACAGATATTTGTATCGCTGGCAAGTAAAAGAACAAAAAGAACACTTATTAGGATTTGATATTCCTCAACCATTAAATGCAGGTTCGCTCTTTGCAGATATCAAAGCCTGTAATTATGTAGCACAAACATATTTCTTGAATTATATAACTGTAACCTTTTTCAGATTTTTATTCCTGTGATATGATTTCCTGTAAGGTGAAAAGCAGATTTTGCCCAAAACTCTTCAGCGTTACGAAGATGGAACGAAAGTAGTCCTAATGGATTTCTTCGATATCCTAGGAAAATGTAAATTGGCATTTCACAAGGTTCACACTCTAGTTGTATTCTCTGTAGCAATCCCAGTTCCCAATGCAGCATGTGAAAGAACCTATTTTTGTTTGAAAAATTTGAAAAGCCTAGCGTGAAACGGGATGCTGGATACCAGCTGCCTCATTTGGCTGTCCTTGCTATTGAGAAGAAATGTCAAGTCTTGCACGTACGGAAGGTGGGAAATGTGTTCTCCAAAGCACATGTAGCAGAATTCTCCTACAGGAGAATTGCACTTCACTTAGTGATTTTCGTTGTTTCTAATACATAAGAAAATTAATTTATTCCAAGTTATGTTTATTTTCAAGAAAATTAAACTCTTCGAAACATTTTTTTTTGTCATTTATATTGTTATCTTATAACTTTAATATTTATATCAGCAGTTTCATCTCAAGATGACGATGAATTATAAAATTATAAATGGGGAAACTATTTTAGACCATTTTATACCTATATTCCAACACTGAAATAGGCCACTAGAGACAACGCAACTTACGAATAAAAAAAATAATTAATGCTTTTATTAAAACGAATCATATAGATCTAAACTAAGTAGTAAACATCCACTCTGAATAAAGGACAAACACAAAACATCATACATGAATATGATAATAATAATAATAAGTATTATTATATACACTGCTGGACAAAAAAACGTACACCCTAATATGTGTCATCTGAATTGCAATTACTAAAAAAGTAAAAAATTACCCTCCCCTTTGAAAATCCTAGGCACGCCACTAAGTCGTTAATTTTAATTTGGTTTCTGTTGAATATATTCAGGTTTTCTTATTTCCAATAATTTTTGCAACATTTAGTTAGCTTTTGAATCAGAATTTGTGTGTTATCACAAAAAATGGAAGTGTCCGGTTTATTTTGTACAGCAGTTTATTTATATATATTAGCTATATGTATGTAGTGTTTTCGTGCGTTTTAATGTGACTGCCTCCTACAATATTTTCTCGCCCCTTCCGCCCCCAGTCACTTTTCCATTGCGCCGTCACTGACTCGACAGTGTGAATTCCTGGAGGAGCGTGTTGCTACGGATATTTCCATTGACAATTTTGTAAAGATACCTGAAATCATTCAGTAAACGGCGCTGATAGGGAGTCTGTAGGTTTAGAAAGGACAGTAGATATATTTATACAAATATTAGCTTTTATAATAAAATGTAGTGACAGAATAAGGGATTAAAGAAGTATGCGTTACATGGAAATAAAAACTTTGGAAGAAATTGTTGGCAGGCAAGGTTGTTGAAGGTCCAGAAACCCATATATTCTAATAGTTTCTATTGGTTTCCACAAGAGGACCGGAACCTTTTTTCTCGCACGATTGAAATTCGGTCCAAGCTGCGTATTATTTTATTGAAAAACATTTCCTGGACCGTATTTAAATTGACCCGGGAAAAAATGTTCCCGGACCATATTTAAATTCATCCGCCAGAAAATTTCCTGGACCGTGTTCAAATTCATCTGGAAAAAAGGTTCCTGGATCGAATTGAAATACTTGACAGATGAAAAGGTTGTTTACGGTCCAGAACCCATTTAGGCTTGTTAGATTTTCTCTCCTGGACAGGAATTGAATTTATTTAAAATTCCTGAAACTTTGCAAACTCTGTTGGCATAAAGTGGTACCAATCAATATTTGTCTCTAGTCTGAACACACTACATTTTATTGCAATTAGGTATATCTTATATCGTAAATACTTTTAAAAAATAACGATGTATAAATCAACTAATGATGAAAAATATATTTCTTTGAATGAAGGAGATTTTGAGTTATTATTCTCAGAGCGTAAATCATTATCATATTAACAGTACAAACGAAAAGTGAACCCTGGACATTTTTATCATAAGGCTCCGGCGTTCGCTGCTACCCAATCAGGGAGACAATTATCTTGAATTACAAAAATGTACCTTTCATTAACGTATTTCAATATAAAACATTCGTAGTCAAAGTTCTTTCTGGAAGAGTGTAGTTAAAGTAATGAATTACAAAACCAAATGATCATTGATTTGACCCTGGGCAGTGGCGGCGATTAGGGGGGGCGAGGGGGCAGTTCCCCCAACGTTTTGCTACTTTTGTCCCTCCGGTATGCTAAATGTTATCTACCAAGCGAAAGTAATCTGCCCTTGCCCCACATCCCCAGTTCTGGAACCGCCGCCACTGATCTTGGGTACGCCAAGATTACTACTTTGTATTTGTTCACTCATCTATTTCATCAATTAGCCATTCATCCTCATCAGTACGGTGAAGTAGAAAGGAAGGCAATTGATATAATACGGCCAAATGTTATGTGGCTCACTGACCCTCTCATAAATGAGCAACAGCAGCCACACTGAGCGGAAAAAAGCGGACTGAGCGTGGTGTTGATCCCACCACTCCGATATGAGTGGGATCAAGATTGTGTGTATGCAGCTTCGTAGCACACTAGAATTCACAAGGGGGATGGGGGACTTTACTTTTTCTTGCAAAGGTGGACTTGCTTTTTACATTGCGGACTAATATTAAAAAAAAAATAAACACAATGAACTAATACGTGAAAAATAAACAGTCAAAAAAGTTAAGATTTCTTAAATTGAAGTGGTTGGAACGAGATAATACGAAGCAGCATTTTCTACTTGTGAAGAAACCTGATTTCAAAGTTCGAAGAAATTCATAAAACTTTATTTACGCTAGAAATTTCCTATGCAACTCCTTTGCTAACCCATTGACAAAACCTGTTTTCATAATGTCTGTGACTTCCACGTCTTATCGTTTAAAATGTGTTGCAAGTGCGCGTGAAAAGCAATGAATCTTGACACTAACTCACCTCAACCATTCAAATCTTTATGCTATATATAGTATATTCTTGTCTCTTTAGTGCTGAATGTTTGCCCTTTTTTATTGAGTTGAGGAATGCAAGTAATATTTTTCTGAAAATTCTAAGTCAAACATAGTTGGTGTATATTACTACTTAACCTCTTGTAGTTGTTATAAACCTTTCCTTAATGCGTGCACACCATTCTCACATACACAATTGAGCAACAGAAATCTATCAAATGTAGCTATAATGTGGATAAGAAATTGCTATCTCAAGACACTTAAGATCTTTTACGGTGGCAATTAGAGGGTCAATTTACATTTTTTCACACATTTTATGATGCAAAACTTGCAAAACCACATGGAAATAGATAGAAGGATAATTGGTAAGAGTTCACTGCCAGTGCAATTAGTGTTTATTTGCCTTGTGGGAGAATGTGTAGTCGATGCTTCCCCAGTTACACCATAATGGCTTTTTTCGAAAAACGAATGTAATCCATATCACGTATATCTTTCCATAAGATGTATGGAATCGTTGTTTAGTATTGCTTAACATATCACAAAAGGGTTGGAGAATTATGTAAGAACGATTCCAATGCTTTTGTAACAAAGAAGCGATGGCAAAAATGTAAATCTCAAGCATGATCGATATGATCCTAAACACATGCACGTGTTTATGTAGATCTATGTATATGTACATTTTATATATATATATATATATATATGTATGTATACATATATATGTATATATATATATGTATACATATATATATATATATATATATATATATATATATATATATATATATATATATATATATATATAGGCTATATGTGTGTGTGTGTTTGATGAGCGGACGAGGATACTATTTTAATGATATACAATGCAAGGAATTTGAACTGAATGAAACGGTTGATACTCATTTATGGTATGACAAAGTGGTTCTGATCCCACTTGACACTGTAATCCCAGTCCCGATTAGCCTTCTGTGCATAAAGTGGGTTTAAATCAAGCAAAGCTTCTGCTTTATGGGAATTTCCAAAAATTTCTTATTTTCAAAAGAGTCCTTAGGTACATGGAAGGGGGGCAGGGCAAGGGAGTGGTCGCCCAGGGCGCCAGGGTAGAGAGGGCGCCAATCTTGGTAAACCAAATTACTTGATTAATTGATTTAGTTTATTCAACTTCGCCTTTCTGCCACATTTGGCTAATTGCAAAGATGAGGATGAGTGGAATTGATGAGGAACTTGCTGAAGGGGCACTCACAAAGAAAGAGGCAGGATGGGATACGAACTCGAGACCTCTGACGTCGTGCGCTGTTCTAATTACTCTGCTACAGAGGTCGACTCTACCAAAGTACTGGCGCCCTAAAATTAATACTATTTTGCATAGAAAAAAATATAAAAATGTTCTTGCTCCCTTCGCTTGCAATTCGACCTCCTCTGTAAGGGTCGGATCAACTTCTTATTCATTTTTCTAAAAACATATAATTTATGATGTGATATGCGAGGTAATGAGTCATGACAGACAAAGAATTTTAGGTTTTTAACCTATTTTTTCCTTTGCAGGTAAATGAGAAATAACAATATGTATCAGCGTTTCATTAAAAAACTAAACAACTGACTAAGTTTTATAGTGCCTAAAATAACCTATTTTGTTTGTTAGAACATATTTTAGGTTTATGTGTCTAAATTAAACCTTTCTTTAGGTTTTTATATTTTTTTTTAGGTTTTACAGGATTTTTATACCTCAGAGGTATACTGGCATGTTTAAAACATGTTTTCTGTCGATTTCCCTCCCTCCAAGTATATATGATGTTTATCAAAGCTTTAATCAAAACAAAAAAATGTTTGACATCACTGTTACCTACAGACAATGGCGGCGAAAGGGGACAGATTCCCCCTACTTTTTACCCTGCACTATAGACTACTAAGATAAAGTAAACTGTCCTTGCCCTCCTCCCCCCCCTCTCCCCATTCTCAGTTTTGTCACCCAATCATCTCTACTGCCTGCACAGTCCCAAGTGCAAATTTCTGATCTGTGCCTCCTTGCTCACTCTCGTGTCAGTTTGGTCCTTCTTGGCATTCACGCCTTGCGAAGTAATGTTTCAGCATTCAAATTTGCACTACTGAATATGTTTCTGTTGAAAGATAATGTTCAGCATATGAAATGATCCTCACAGACAAAAGGTGGAGTTTGAGTGTGGATAACGCAAACAGATTCATGGTGGTCAATAGGACCATGATAAAATTCAAGTATAATTCCTTGTTTTCAAAGCAAACTTTCCAAAAATTCAAGAATACAAGCCGATGTTTTTCTATTCCAACCTTACGTATTACCAATTCTCACCCTCCCTTCCACACTAAAAAATATTAACAATGTAAAGAGTTTGTATGATTCCAATGTACCAAAAAAATACCTAATGAACTTCAAAATATATTATTTTGTAATACTCTTCCGTCTGTCAGATAGATTGTTTTGCAAAAGACACTAACAAAGTTAACGGATTTAGAAAAATTTGTTTTATTTTCCATGTAGCTTTCATTTCTCCCTAAAAAAATAAATAAAAATTAAAGCTAGACTGAGAGAAACTTGCCTCAGGGCATTTATAAACATGTACACATTTAATGGGATTTGGATTAATTAAAGTTGCAATTTTTCACGTCTACGGAGAAAAAATTGTAATAGAGAAAACATGTTGTACCATGTTTTGCAAAAATTCATGAATTATTTCCAGAGCCAATAATTCACGTGTAATTCCCGGAATTCAAGGAATTCCAAGTAAGTAGCAACCCTGATATTGTGCAGCATATTATACATACGTAATTCTTTTTTCATATCAACAAGTAACTTCTGATAACAGCACAAGTGTAGTATTATAATAATTTGTAGATAATTTAGAAAATGATATAAAGAAATGAAGATCTGTTTAGAAAATTAATATTTGGTTATTACGGTTCTTGTGAAATTTTGTTTTAATAATTATATCTAATCAGTATTTTTCAGGGATTTTGTACCAAATTAAGTCTTTCTGCAACCTATTTTCGGATTTTTAGAGCCTATTTTAGAAACCTAAAAGCACATTTTTTAGAACCTAAAATCTGAGGTCTAGTCATGACTAATATTATATTGTAAATGTTTGGATGAAGTTACTATGAAATTGTACATACTATAGTTGTATTAAGAAGTTTAAAATATTCTCAGTAATGAATAATGTCAGATATAAAATAATACTTCCGCATGATATTCTATTATTTATACCAGATGTGCATAATTTGTACATATCATATTATTTTTTCAGAAGCTGTATGTAATTATATTCAATAAGTATAGTGGATAGTAACACTTGAAAATTGGCATTTAGAGCAGAGAAATAAACAATGGCAAATGAGTATTTCGAACCTTTTGAAAAATGATAATTTTGTATTTGTGAACTTGTTGTGCTGAGAAGATATTGTTTGTTCCGAAATTTTAAAAAGAAGTGTAGTGTGTATGATGGGAGAGGAAAGAATTTACAACATTCTTGTTGGGAAACATGGTGGTAAGAGACCTGTATGAAGAACATATATTTTATAATGTGATATGCGAGATAGTGAGTCATGACTAATATTTTATATTGGAAATGTTTGGATGAAGTTACTGTGAACTTGTACATACTATAGTTGCATTAAGTTTAAAATATTCTCAGTAATAATATTTCTGATATAAAATAATATTATGATGGGAGAGGAAAGAAGAATTTACAGCATTCTTGTTGGGAAACCTGGTGGTAAAAGACCTGTAGAAAGGCCAAGACGAAGATGGAGGGATGACGTTGAGATGCACCTAAATCAAATCGATAAGGATGGAAAAGATTGGATTGATCTTGCCCAAGATAGGGACAGATGGAAGACTTGTGTTGCTGCAGTAATAAACCTTCGGGTTTACGAATGCTAGAGAGTTAGTTAGTTAGTTAGTGCAGTGTCCATGTAAGGAAACTAGCATTTTTTCCAAATGGAAAGGGGGGCTAAAGTTCACTTGAGGGGTCCCAGGGTCTATTCTTGCCGCTGGCACTAAAATTTGTCTCTTACGAAACATTGTATTGTCATAGGAAATAAACCAGCTAGACGTGTAATAGGGCTGATTTTGAAAACGTACGGTAATAAAGAATTTTCAGATCCAAGCTATATTTTGAACACGTGCTTGGTGTGTTCACTGTTCAAACTTCAACAGCTTAAATCATCCCCTCATATACATATTGTTTTCTTTTGGATAGTTTGAGCCTTACTGTGTCCAGGCTAAGCTTGTCAATGGTACCATTTCCATGCAAGATAGAGAATACTAGCTTGATTCTTTCCTCAGAGATACTCATTTGAAACTGTTGTGTTTTGTACGAGTTTCGTACATAAGTATTTTTTAAAGTCAATATAATTGAACAAATTATATGTTAATATTGAAAATTATACACGTTTTATAGGCGTAGGTAGAGTAGAAGCTTTAGTAAAAGCCATATACAGTGTCTGATTACAAGGGCTAGGATTGTTATGACTTTAAAATTAACAAAATATGCCAAATAAAATATGCTCTTATGATCTAAAAGTTTATAAAATATGCACTGTAATCTAAAAAATATGCCCTTATAACTGGACTGTTTCAAACATCAAAATCTAACATATGCTATTTTCACATACGTACTATTTTAATTCACTTGATGGCTCCTGAGTTGCAATGCACAATGAATACTTTCTGTAAATTTTCAAATAAAAATTAAAATGGTTTTGATGCACTTCAAAAAGAAAGAAAAACAACCTCGAGTGAACATGGGAGTAAGGAGGAATCCACTTCGAAAGTGATTGTATATTTCTTGAAAATGCAAAAATATGCTGAATATAACCGAAAATCAATCAAAACATGCTCTAACACGCAGAAATGGCCAAATATGCCAAAAAATGCTCTTATAAAGCACCTTAATTCAATTAGTTTCTTCACAATATGAATTTCTATATATTTAGGTAACACATCACCCTTACCAAAAAAAATATGCTTTGTCATGAAAATCCTACCCTAATTACAATAAGCATGGAACATAATCATTATAGTAAGTCTTTTAACTAAACTAACTGAAGTCAGCACTTAATGTCAATCAAGCCCATTGATAATATTACTGTTCTAAACAAATTCTCTAAGAGTCTTTGATTAACATTGAGCGTCAATTGCATTCTATTGACATAAGTTAGTGAAAAATACACTTGGCGTTATTAGCAAGAGCGGCAATTGTGTAAAACTAACTTACATTGTTAGTGTCAAACACGATATTTCTCTATCTCACAATTTGAAATTCTGACCTGCTTTTACCTGTCGAGTGGTACACCTCTTTTGCAACAGATACGGTACATACGTGATGTGGCGCTTGTCATTTTCAGCCCTTAGCTTGATATTGTGGCGCCCTAGTCAAGATTGTGGTTGACGCCCTTCATCCTTACTACCAAGCACCGATTTTATGTGAGTACTTCGATATTTTCGAATACAGACATGGTGTGTGTGATATTTACATTCTACAAATTTTGAAATGAGGATACAATGGGAAAATTAATTTAAAATAATATAGATTACAGTCAAACATCGTTAATCCGGACCCCGATAAGCTTAATCCGGACAGGAAAAAAAAAAGCAGAATGCAAGGTTTTAAATGTGGCTAGAAGTCAACAAGAGACCTTCCCAAAGAAAGGGCAGTCAACCTGCCTTTGTACTGTCAAGACTTTGTCAAGACTTTGTACTGTACTATATAGTGTATTTAGGCCTATGTCCTTTAAATACACCATAATATACGTGTTTTGTTGCTATAAACGAAGTTTTAATGCACTTTCTACTGTTCTTTTAGGTTATTTCAGTTAATTCGGACTTTAGTTAAACAGGTCAACTTATCCCCCCCCCCCCATTAGTCTGGATTAACGAGGTTTTACTTCATATTTAAGGATTCACAATTTCCATTTTTGAATTACAAATGGTTTAGCACATTTACTAATATTTAGGTTGTGTCTTAGAGTCTGAATTGATATATTGATTTTTATAGTTTGGGCACATCAGAACACAGGCTATTGTTGTCCGACATGCAATAGTACTATTAATGCTACTAAGGGAAACAGAAAATTCTAACAGTGTGTTACCAGAATATAAACCTTACATTAAAATAACAAAAAGAAGGTTAAGAATAATAATTAAAATACGTAATAGAGTGTGCAGTGTATTCTCACTAGAAAATTTTGTAATTTAAAAGTATTCAACTCTGATTGAAAGTAACGTCGTTATAAACTACGTATTTCACATTTTGTAAGTAAAATTTACAAAAAAGTAAGAATGTGATATCTTTGTGATATCCCACAAAGATAGTAATTATAATTGAAATTATCTTCCTTTACCTGAAATAATATCGTCATTTATTCCATTTTCAACTATATTTGTTCCTAACAAACTGACAAGAATCCCATTTACAAGGAAATTTGTCTGTTCTCTTTCCATTATCAACTGTGAAAAAAGCTAAAGATTGAAATGATGTCAAATACGCCAACAGATGGCAGTTGTTTGGCAAAAGTAGTCTTTCCCCCCTAAAACAATATAATATTTCCTATGTTGCATTTTTCCCTCGATGAGAAATTGTTCGCAATTGTACAAAAACGTATACAAGGTTCTCCTCGAGACATCAGTGACTAATACACAGTACAATTTTGTTTTACTTCTACAGCGCCCTTTGCTAAGTTATCACCTATATTTTTTACATAGATTACATTATGTACGTGTATAAAGTAGTACGTGTAGAATGTAGTATGCTATCGTTGTTTACGCATAGACGCACATCACTGCTTCAGACTTCCTAGCCTACTCCTTGCTATGGGCCTGGTCATTTTTAGCCCCGCTTAGTTCACTGCACTCTTTGTTTCTCTCTGCACTTGCACGTCTAGTTGGGTACACGGTGCAACACCAACTCGTCTACTTCGTTGATTTGGTGTCAAGCAGTGTATTTGGTTTCTGTACCGTTTGTCTGGAGCGGTGTAACGTGGGGTGTGTGGTCACGTGGTGCGTGTTAACAAATCAAATGAACGTTTAAAGCAGTAGACAGGCATTTGTTGAAGCTTCTGAACTTGAGCACCGCTGTTCGTCTATTTGGTTGTACGCAATTTCCCTATACTAGCTCGACACTGGGATGCACCTGCACTACACCTGGTGTCAAAAAGTGCAGCGAACTAGACGGGGCTTTAAAGTGTGCTTGGAAACAGGGAGAGAAGAGTCTATCGAAGAGGTATCTCAATGTTAATTATTTCGTATCTTGCTTTCTGGGTAAAGTTGAAATTTTGCTAATTATAGTTTCGTATTGCTTCTGAGGTGAATATTTTTTCGCCCAAGTTACGTACACAAAACAGATATATCATTGATAATAAATAAATAAATAAAAATTACAGTGTAATCGCGATCATCTGGTCTGTAATCCGGCTTACAAATTTACTATAATGACTTGCCATGTCACAATGTGATATATCTTGGCTAATGTACAATATCTTTGACAATTTCTCGAGAAAACACACTTTCCATGAGTTTGACTGGCCAGTTTCGAAGGCCAATGTACAACCCCTTTGAATATTTGCCACATTCTGTGTAGACACTGTATTTTGTTTGGATGGACAGTTATTTGAGCTTAGACTATTTCACATTAGGACAGTGCCTAACCTCGTCAATCTACCACCCAATCCTCACTCCAAAGTATTTGGTCAGGGCCACACTGTGAAGGTTATTGCACTGGCAAAAAAGTGGCAAAGGCATTGATTAGGTGTGGGTAAAAATTCTTCTAAATGGCCAGCAGACATGAAGCCTGGCGCTTGCAAGCAAAGACACCGATGATTCAGAGAGCATTGTGAATGACGTTTGCGCTGACTCATGATGACAACTGATTCTCTAATAGCAAGGTAATTGTGGTTGTTTGAGTACGAAACAGGCAAAAAGCGTTTATGGAAATGCTTCAGCAAGGATACATAAAGTAAGTCCTTCTGTTTATAGTTTCAACCCTTATGTAACTTACTTCTTAAATAAGTTTTTATTTCTTTACTCAGAAAAGAAACATTGGGCTCAAGGCAATTGGAAGATACACAAGAAATGAAACAAACAGATAAATGTGGTTAGTGGTTAGCACATCGACGCCAGGTGTTCTGGTCTGGGCATGTTTGTGAGTGTCCATTCATCAATTTCATCATATCATCACTCATCCCCATCTTCGAAAATTAGCCAAAAGTGGCACAAAAAACGAAGTTACATAAAGCAAATCAATTAATCAACCAATTTGTGGTAGCTTGTTAAATAGATCTGTTTACTTAAGTCAAAATAATTTATTTATTCTAACGTGATACACATCGAAATATATATGCCTTCATTAATTTACTTTCGTACATATATCTTGTGTATATTTTGTGTGTTAAAAATTGTTTTAAAATTATATTGTGCTGAGAATGTGTAATCGGGACTGAACCTACAGTTTAAAGTGCGGTCTTAATCATTATGCATAATGCTTACACCGGGTACCGGGGATCGAACCGGAACCCTTTGGTGTGTGTGTGTGTGTGTGTGTGTAGACAATGTAACGATTGGATCTGCTTACGTTCCCTACAATTACTTAGATGTATACCGCTACCATTTTAGGCTGTTTTTGGATCTTCATATTCAATACGTACATACATTTATTTTTGTTTACTGTGAGAAAGTCGATATACCTCATTGAACTTTTATCTGAAAAGATAATAACAAATAGAGATTTGTAGCAGATGCAGGGTAACAATTCGAATATCATACAGGATTATTAAAATAAATTCATGTGTACGTAGAATAGGCATCAAGGCAAAGAAAAACGCTTCAGAAAAATGTTACTTTGTACGTGATACATAGAGAAGTATTGTTACCAACCAGGGTTGTTAATGATCCAGGAATTTTAAATAAATTCAATTCCGGTCCAGGAAAGATAATCAGTAAGCATAAATGGGTTCTGGACCGTAAGGAATCTTTTTATCTGTATAGAATTTCAATTCAGTCCAGGAATCTTTTTACCAGATCAATTTAAATACGATCCAGGAACCTTTCTTCAATTAAACAAAACGCAACTTGGATCAAATTTAAATTGTGCGAGAAATAAGGTTTCCGTCCTGTTACGGAACCAAATAGAAGCCATTAGTATGTATGGATTTCTGGATCCTTAATAATCCCAGGGTTGATAATTTCCAGGAAATGTAAATAAATTGAAATCCCGTCCGGAAAAGAAAATCAGCAAGTGTAAATGGGTTTTATGCCGTAAAAACATTTCTATGTATAAAGAATTTCAATTCGATCCAGCCGGACTCTGGGGCCGAGTGGTTAGCTCATCGCGATGCAACGCTATGGGTCCCGGGTTCGAATCCCGCTCGGGCTTGGATGTTTGTATTCAACCGAAAAATGAGAAACAAAGTGAATAAAGTGGAAAGTGACATGTGTGAAAGTATACGAATGTGTGAATGACGGGGAATAGTGCCGAATAGTACTCCTTTAAAAAAAAAAGTTGTTAGCACATCGCACTGCAACGGCAAGTGTCCCGGGTTCGGATCCCGCTCGGGCTTGGTTGTTTGTGAATGTCCATTCATCAATTTCATCATTTCATCACTCATCCTCATCTTCGCACATTAGCCAATAGGCACAAACCGCGAAGTAAAATAAACTAAATCAATCAATCAATCAATTCGATGCAGGAACCTTTTCTCAGGATGGATTTAAATACGGCCCAAGAAGCCATTTTTCGGTTGAATTGAAAAACGGTCCAGGAATCTTCTTTCCGGCACAATTTAAAAACAGTTCAGGAACTTTCTTTCCAGGATTAATTTAAATACAGTCCAGGAACCTTTTTCTCTGGATGAATTTAAATACGGTCCAGGAACTTTTTTCAATGAAACAATAAGCAACTTGGACCGAATTTAAATTGTGCGAGAAAATAGGTCCCGGCTGAACCCAATTAGAACCCATTAGAATTTATGGGTTGCTGGACCTTCAACAACCCTGTTACCAACCTTCAGTCGGATTTGTATACCAGTAATAGCGTTACAAAATGGCGACTTTGTTTTCATATTTTTCACTATCAAATATGTTTAGTCGTGAATAAATAATTGAAGACTAAAAGTGGTAAACGTTGTAAGTGCCACAATAATTCAAACACCGTTTTCCACGTTAAACTGCGAAATGTGCCATGCTTTATAATGTTGTAAACGTGAAATGTGGCTGGTAGCCCTCTAAGTAGTTCAAAGGGCGTGTAACGAGGTCACTAGTGGGAACGTTCTTACGGGCCGATGTGCGGAACGATGCGATTTCCCAACACTTTCGCTTTTGGCACTTACTACGTTTACCATTTTTAGTCCTTTGTTACTTGACATATGACAGGTAGCAGCAGAATACACATACCAATTTTGTGAATTTAGATTTCCTTCACTTGTTTTAAAGCATACATAACCACAATCATTTTTCTCTTCTTCATCACTATCTTGATCATGCGTCACATAACTTCTCATTTTGTTAACCTTATGAGCATTTCTTTGATATGCCTTGTACTTACCACAATTTCCTTTAAAATGACCTGGTAATTTACAAAAGTAACGCACGCCTTTGTTTTTTGAAGACATCGTTTTTAGAGCCACTTCCTGTTTATCACTGTAGTACCTTTCACTTCCTTTCTTCGTTTATATTCGTCTATTAGTTTACGTTTAACAAGTTCAAGCGTCAAATCTTCTTCAGGTCGAGTTTCTAGTGCTGTAACCAAGGTTTGATAGGTGTCTGGTAGACTGCACAGCAACATTGCAACCACTAAATGTTCTGCTAAAACTTCACCTAAGCCAGTAAGTTGATCCACAAGATACAGCATCAAGTTGATATGTTTTTCCATATCACCTCCTTCATCCAGTTGCATTCGACACAGTTTCTTCAGTAAAAACACTTTATTGGTCAGCGACGATTTTTCATTATATTTCTTCAAAGCTTACCAGCAACCTCTAGCTGATTCAAATCGATGCACGTGCACGAGTTGATTATCTTCTAGTAACAATCCAATCGTTGCTTTAGCATTTCCATCCATCTTAATCCATTCTGTACCTGGATCCGCGTGTTTCTCACTAGGCACGACATCCCATAAATCTTCCTTTATTAATAACAGTTCTACCTTGTACTTCTAAGCCTGGTAGTTTCTATTATTCAACTTCGGAATCGCAAACTTCACAGTGTCCGCCATTTCGTGTAGATTCCTAATCCACTTAGGGTGACCAGATCCTTACCAGCAAAAAACAGTACACACACATACCATGACAAACTTTCTTCAAAAAAGAAAAGACAAAGGACAAAAGTTTTAAAAATAATTATTCTTTTATTTGATGAATCCCCAAAGTATGTGAGTGGCATAAAACAAAAATTAAAACTAAATGTATTTAAAATTTGACATATTAAACAAACTACAGTTGTGAGCAAAATTTTGTTGAGAACATGTAACTTACACTTTAAGTCTTTAAAACAATTCCAATAACTTCAAATTAACAAATATTTCATAATCAAATGTACATAATATTTAAGTATTATCCTTAATAGTTCTGTTATTTTTGCTTCGAGTGAATAGCATGTAATAACTTTGTATTTTCCATAACCATATCATGGAATTCACTACAGGTACAACTGAAATTATATTTAGTTATTATTAGGTGTTTCAGAGTTTCAGTTTTCAATTGAGATTTCTCAGCAATCTACATGTTATTCATTAATGAGAAAACTCTCTCAGTGGGTGCATTTGTGGCTGGAAGGCACAAACTGAACTCTACAATATCAAATACCTGATAAAAAGATATACATTTTTCCTAAAAATATTTGAATATCTCAACCCATCTCAAATCTACTCTCATTTGAGCAGTGTTCCATGCTTTCAGTTTTTCTAGAGTAGCATACGCTCTTACATTTGAAATATCATCAAAGAGATAAGAATCATTAAGTTGCTTTCCTGACCATTTGTTGAAAAATTGTATGCTATTTTGCACCCTGTCCCATTCGATAATTGAATCCAGTTTTACCCAATCCAACACAGTCATTTCAGAAAAGGGAGACGACCACTGCTTAATATATTCAATACAAGTTGAATAAAATTAACGCACATGTTCCTTAAAACTTGACATACAAACAAACCCATTTTCCTCCAGACTTTTCAGTTTCGACTGCACTATAAGAGGCAAAAAAAAAAAGGCAGTTATATCTGTCAACTAATTTTTGTTTAAGTTCTGCAATCAATGCAGAACCTTCTATCATAGAAACATATTGACCCTCTAGAAAGTGAAAAAAGTCATTAAAAAGTGATGAATTGGAATGGAGAAAATAAAGCCATATTTCAGATAGGGGTCCTCAAAGAACATTTTAATGATTGTGGGACGCTTGTCCTGTGATAGAAAGTATGATTTCAATGCTGGATAGAGTTTAAGTATGCGCTCTACGGCTGGCAACAAAGAAAGCCACCTAGTTTTGCTATAAGAAAGAAGCTTTGAGAACTCTATCTCCACGAAGTCACAAAATTCACGTAAAGCATGTTCACGTACTGTGTGTATATATGTAAAAATATGAGTATATTTTGTGCACCACACTTTCTATGCAAATCGGTAAACAGTCCATCGCAGTTTGTACACAATTATTCACTATATGTGCAGAACAACCTACACCTACAATTGGTTTGTTTAAGCATTCCTGAACAATACTGTAAACATTTTTTATCTTTTCTTGCTGCTCCTCCAAAGTTGCAGTTGGTGTTGTCAAAGATCATATCTTTAGCAGTTGGCAACAATAGAGAGTTGCCTCCATACCACCCTCTCCGCTATCTATTTTTCGAAGTACTAGTGTGCTCTTTCATTTAAATGTTTATAATGAAAATAAATATATTTTGTTAAAATATACCATTTCACAGATCAGTCACACTTCTGATTTAATCTTAACTGTGTAACAATGTTTACTGATTAATAATTGTGAAATTTTAAAAAGAGAATTATAGCCACACATAGAAAATTCTTTCTGCTAATATGCTCCTTTATTTTGCTCTGATTCATCAAAAGTTAAATATATAACAAGATTTTTTTTAAAAAAATATGTCTTGCTTTTCGATAAGTTTACGCATTAAAGTATACTTCATATATGAAATGGTCAAACTAAGTAACTAACTCTCTAGCCTTCTTAAACCGGAAGGTTCATAGCTGCAGCAATACAGGCCTTCCATCTGTCCCTATCCTGAGCAAGATTCATATACTCTTTTCCATCCCTACCAATTTCCTTTATGTCCATCTCAACATTATCCCTCCATCTTCGTCTTGGTCTTCCTACTGGTCTCTTACCATAAGGTTTACCAACAAAAATCCTGTAAACTCTTCTTTCTTGTCCCATTCGTGCGCCATGGCCTGCTCACCTAAGTCTTCTTTACTTAATCATTCTAATAATATCTGGACATGAATACAAATTATGTACTTTTAAATTATGTAACCTTCTCCACTCACCTGTCTCCTCATCCCTTTTAGGTCCAAATATTTTCCTAAGGATCTTATTTTAAAATACTTTCAATTTATGTTCCTCTTTCAACGTAAGGGACCAAGTTTCGCATCGTATAGTTTAAATTTTAGTTTCTTAGATAGGCTATTAAACGAGAATACCAAAGTTTATGAAGAGAAAAGCAACATGCATTTCCTGAATTAAGCCTACTTTTTATTTCCTCTTTAATGTCATTTTCAATTGTTAGTATTACTCCTAAGTACTTCAATTTGGAAATTGGTTCAAACGAGTTGTTATCAATAATTAGATTTTGATTATTACCTAACACTTGGTTTCGGCCTGTAAGCATATATTTAGTTTTCTCTTGGCTAACTTCCAAACCCACCTCTTTAGCTGCTTTGAAAAATATTTTAGCATATTCTTAATTGTATTTACATCATCCCCCAGTAAGTCTACATCATCTGCCTATGCTAACAACTGAGTCACACCGTATAATTTTAGTCCTTCTTTAGTTTCTTTTACCTTCCTAACAGCATATTCTTAGGCAATATTAAAGGGCATTGAAGATAATATGCATCCCCTTGTTTTATCAGTTCATACGAACTCTCCAGCATAACTATTGGCCTATTGGGGGGAGGAGGAAAAGGTTTTATAAGCTCTTGCCTTGGCTCATCTCACCCAACAGGTCTGTAGGCTTGCCCCGAGTTGATATCTTCCTGAAGATGGCCTCCTCGGAAAAGTTTATATATATATATATATATATATATATATATATATATATATAAAAGGAGTCGAGTGGGTGTCTCCCAGCTTCCGCTACTCCTCTTGGAAGACGTGGTCGCCACCAGGAGCTTCTGCATGGAGCAGATACTTTGTTTCCTCTCAGCTAGGAAGACTGTAGAAGTGGTACAGGTAGCTTTTGGTGGTAAGCCCCGCAACGACGTCAACGTGGCTACCATCTATGGGGGCCTCTTTTTTGTAGTTGGAGAGGGACACAAGGCCGCTTGTACCCTACTGCCTTGCGCCGGAGAACCAACTATGTACAGCCACCGGCAATAAAAAATGGTCACCTAAATCCTGAAATGCGGGTTATGTGTGTTGCCTAACTCTACGGCAATTATTGCCGTAGAGCTAGGCAACACGCATAACAACTTACAGGGAAGCAAGTTTCAAGATATATGTGTCCCAGTTCTTTTGCTGGTGACTGTACACTCATGCACACTTCTGGGTTGAAGCAATCCCATTGACTTTCGGTGGGATCGTTACAAGCTAGAAGTCTCAATGACTTTATTACATACGCAGAGTGATCATTAAGGCAGGGATTTTTATGCATTTACAAGTTATTGCTTTTGGGGTGAGGGGGTCCAATTAGTGACGGCGATTGGGTTCCAAGAGGAGGGGGTATGGTGCAAGAAGTGCGGGGTCGGCAAGGACAGGTTACTTTCCCTTGGTGCATAAGGTTTATCATAATGCGGGGGCAAAAGTGGTAAAAAGTGGGGGCAACTGCCACTCCTAATCGCTGCCACTGGGTCCAATACATTACTCAGTTAGATGTTCGTTAATTCCATAACAAATTGAGATAGAACCAAAGCACTTTTGATAGGTATTCTTTTACATTTATTGTCAATTTTACAGGAGATTGCATTTTTATGGTGTTCCGTTTCATTTTAGTGCATTTTAAAGATTTTATTAAAGCATTATCTTGCTCTTTTAAAAAATATTTTCAGCAGGGACATTTCAAAGTTTTTTTTGATTCTTTACGTAAAGAACAAAGAGACTTGCTGAAAAAAGTGTGAAGTCACTTTGAAAAAATCTTGAGAAAGAGGAAGTAGCGAAGAACAGGGGGTCCGTAACCCCCCCCGAAAGACTTACCAAGTGCTAAAATTAAATACAGTAGAGCGTCGATTATCCGAACGTCGGTCAACCGAACGACCGCTTAAACGAACTGTGTACTCGCTATTTTTTAAACGTTAATTTTGTGTACTGTGTGTATTGTTCATGCAAAAATGTACGTATGTAATATGTACATATTTTTGTTTAATAAACTGTACTACATACTATATATTCCTACTAAAGTTGCCTTTGTATACTTTGTAATACTTAAAGAGATGCCTGTTTTTATGAATAAATTTACTGTACAGTACTTCTTTGTGGCAAATAAACATGTACAGTTCGATTATCCGAACAAACCAGTTTTCCGAACACCCATGTCCCCCAATTACTTCGGATAATCGACGCTCTACTGTAATCAAAATATACTTGTTTAGAATTTGTTATTTAAGCCATGTTTTTTTTATTTCCGCCGAACTTATTGGAAGGCAAGGAATTGGAATCATAAGGCGTTGAAGGACAGATCGAACGATTTATCTATTTTTGTTATTCAATAAATATCCAATGATTTATCTATTTGACATTAATTCCCTAGCTAGAGCCGTTGCTTTTATACAAATTTTGTCGATGTTAACTACTCGTAAGCTCGATAATGAACACGAGCTGCTATACATCTATTCCTTTACCATCTCTTTAGCTATTCATGTAATAATAACAATACAATATTACTTAATTTACATATTTAAATTATATTAATTTAATTAAGATTGAGGGAAATTAAATTACAGATTCCTCCAGAGATGGCATAATCTTCATATATTTTTTTACATTCAATTTAATCATTCCTGCACAATTATTTGTAAATAAAAGTAAAACAAATTCAGCAGGGTGTTAAGAATTTATATGCTACCAAAAACAGCATTACATAAGTTGTTATATTTTACGACAATAAATAATAATTTACCAAAAAGTTCAATATCCTGCGAACATACTATAGAGAAAATTGTTTATTAAACGAACTTAGCTTTGGTAAAGAGACTTCCGAGCGTAAGAAAAACACTCCTTTGAAGAGTAAAAGTTACCTTTGCTCCAAATTAGTAACACAACCCTATTGACGCCTGAAATACTTTCCACCCACTCTCCGGCAACGAAGAAGGCTCCGCAGACAACAAGATAAAAATAAATCACCAGCTGCCTATATCTACGTACAATGCACAAAAGAGTTACAAACTCACCTCACCTCTGATGAAAAACGTCCGACTACTCCATGATGGCATGAATCTCCAGCTAAACGCAAGACAGGCGTGCGACAAGCTCATTACTTATTGGAAGGAGCAGTCACTCATCTACGAGACAGAAAAGCCCAGAAGAGAAGGATCAATCAGGGTAGTTCTGCGAAAGTTACCAATCGACACAACGATTGAAGAAGTTAAGACCGAGCTTGAGCAACACTGCAACGTGACACAAGTCCACCAGATGAGGAAGAAAGATCGTAAGACCCATGCCAGGATACCAATGTCACTAATCCTAGTGGCCTTACGACGAGACGAGACCAGCAGATATCTACAACCATGAACGTCTACTGCACTGCAAGATTCAAGTGGAGCCCTACTGGTCTCCAGGGTGACATATTTGAAGTGTCAATAGGGTATCTTAATAATTTGGAGCGAAGGTAACCTTTAATGATGCGTGAAATGATGTGCAGCCAACCACCTCACTGCTGAATGCCAGAAGTAAAGTGCTGCAACTGTGGAGAAAACCACCCAGCCAACTACAGAGGCTTCAGAATGTTTGTCAGTCCAACAATAACCCAACACTCCATCTCCAAGACAGAAGAAAACATAGAAAAATAAAATGAAGAAAACAGAACAAAAGCACAGCAGCAAGACACAGACCCAAGAGACAAAACCACGATACAGCTTGAAGTTTCTGGTTTTTAAAATTGTCTACTTGTCCTTCGTTGCGGAGCGAACGCAAGAAAACATGGCATGGCGTCTCTTCACACAGATGCAAGAAAACCTAAAAAGTAACTTAAAACTGGAAGAATCAATGCTTACCAAAATTGAATGTTCAAATGTGGCTTGAAGATCCAACACAGTGTAGAGACAAAATCGAAAACATCTTTTTCACAAAAACTTGAAAACTTTCTAGAAAACAGAAGGTCGGGCTCCCCGTCCACGACTCGATTAAAACTGCCATATAGACGACCAGGAATGGTAGTTTCGCGCTGGTTCCCAGGTAGCAGCACTAATAAGTGAGAAACCGAACTTCCCCATTTGACCCACCGTTCCCATTTTGGACGACTTCCCTGTTATTGGTTTTAAAGTGTTGAACCGTTAACAAAAATTCCAAACATTATTGTTGTTGTTATCATTAGGCAAAACCATCCGAATATTTAACCAGCAAGATAAGTTTATAAAGAAAAATTGAATTACAATTTTTAGTAGATTTAACCAACGTTAAATCATTTTGTAAGATGTATTTTCTTTGAAGAAAGCAACCACATTCGGAAACACATTCCTCATTGTACTGTGGGATGTGGAAAACAAAATGTGAATTTTTGCACATGTGTAAAGATTATGGATGTGTGTTCGATTATATATGTTGTACACAGATTCCCATAACAGTCCCAAGTAGCGTGTAGAATCTACAACTTCATCCTCTGCTATTTTTGTTTCAACTTGATTGGTAGCATTCATACGAGCAGGGTGAGAATTAATAGGGAGAAGTCCTCTCCCGTCTTCAAGTATGCCTCTCAGTAAAATTTAACATTCGACCCCCCCCCCCCAAATACATAAATGTCACATTTGTGAACATATATGTTTCAAATGTAAACTTTTTCACAAAGCAAACAAACTTTTCGTACTTTAAGGTGATATTATACCCTGTCGAAGTTTTTGGCGATTTCCTCGTCAAACCTATTTAAGCTTTTGTCAGGAATATCTCGAAAACGAATCGACAGAAAATTTTGAAATTTTATCAGTACTGATAAAGGATGCTTCTTGAGAACCATATTTTGGTATTTGCTGCATTAGCGTCCCTGAATTATGTAATTTTACTCTTGAAATAACGTATCTTTTTTACATTTCTTGACAGGGCAACCTGCTGCCCCAATGAGCAGATTGAAACATAGTGGATGCTTTCGCCCCAGCGTACAATGTTTAGAGCATGAACATTTTCTTGCATCTCATTTTATTACCATTCATCCTCATCTTCATGATTGGCCAAGAGTGGCAGAAAAATGACGTAAAATAAACCAAATCAAATCAGACTAAACTTCTAACTGGATAACTGTAGAGGCAGCAGTAAGATGATGATTGTTTTGGAATGGTATGAAAAAAAAAATAATTAAAAAATATATACAGTTATTATCAATTATCTCGAAGTTTTCCTCAAGTTTTGTTTGTAGTATTACAACTAATAATAACAACAATAATATGTAGGCCTATTTATTGCTCCAGAGAAAACCGATTTCCTTAACTAACTAACTAACTAACTCTCTAGCCTTCTTGAACCTGAAGATTCATGACTTCAGCAACACAGGTCTTCCATCTGTCCCTATCCTGAGCAAGATCTATATACTCTTTTCCATCCCTACCGATTTACTTTAGGTCCATCTCAACACTATCCCTCAATCTTCGTCTTGGTCTTCCTACTGGACTCTTACCATCAGGTTTCCCAACAAGAATCCTGTAAACTCTTCTTTCCTCTCCCATTCTTGCCACATGGCCTGCCCACCTAAGTCTTCTTGACTTAATAATTCTAATAATATCTGGACATGAATACAAATTATGTACTTCTAATTTCCTTCCATACGTACGAGAGATTCAAAACTGTATAAAGAACAATTTGTTACTTTTAAACTTCATTGATATCTCCGATAACAGCACACCTTCAAGTACGTCATAGGATATAGAAGAACGATAGTCACTCTTTAGTGAGTAATAGACTTCATTATATTTAACTATGTCTTAATTCCTTCGTAGTTGAAGAATATCCTAAAAAATATTACAAAATAATGAACTGGTAACATTTATCCACAGATCACGTCCTAGAACATACCTAAAATTATAATAAGCTAATAAGCTATTTCAGATACTCACGGTTCTATGCATTCATGGTTAGATCTTTGATTGTAGTTACGTAGAAACAGCCATGCAAAACAACAATGCGTACTTATTACTTCAATATTGTTGCGCACAAGCTTCAACAATCGATTTACCCATGATTTGAAATTATTACCAACATACCACTGAACCCAATGTTGATCGGTATGTTACTGCTTATTCATAAAGTTTCTGCCACACATGCAGTGGCCAACACTCCCTTTGAAACAGAGGTGGCTGGAGCTACGAAACACCCACTCTCCCTTTTTAAATTTCAAGTGTGTATGCATGTATTTACGCTTACAATATTGACAAAAATGTTCAATGCCAGCTAACATCTCACCCCTAGACAGAGGTAGCGCGCGCCACTTCAGTCAAGAAACTTATAAAATATTCATGGGTTGTTTCAATTTAATTCAGCTGGCATCGAACTTTCCGGGTTCAATTGTAGGTCTGGGCTTGAGTATTGCTTGTGAGTGTACCTTCATTAATTTCACATATTCATCACTCATCCTCGTCGTCCAGGTTAGCTAAAAGTGGCAGAAAAGCCACATAAAATAATGAAAAAATATAAATTTAGTTCAATGCAAATCTCGTGTCTACTGCTATGAAAACATCAGGTCGATATCTCTCGGTGCAAAGAATTTCGAGCATGCAGTGCAGAAGGCAAAATGTTTTATGTAAATATTTCATTTTAATCGTTTTACTAAGAAAAATATAGGCTAGCTAAGGAATTTTATAAATTGTAGATATATGTTCATAAAGATGACTTATTACAATAATTCAGTCCTAAATTGTAGTGTGTACTAGCCACAGAAATCAATGCTTGTTACATGACAAGATTCTTAGATTCCACCATAAGGGTCTCCGCATCCTTTTCAAGAAAATATGTATTGACTGGTTAATTTAGTTTATTTTACTTCGCTTTTCTGCTAATTTTTGGCTAACCGCGATGGGGATATGACACAACAAAGTCACGTGGAGGATTACACTGGCCATGGGTTCAGACGCCAGATTCTTGTTAGTCTGCAAATTGCAGTCCAGGGTGTACTACGTGTCTTCAGAAGGGAGTACCCCATGCACCTCACATTAATATGTGTAAGTTAAATTAAATGTGTGAAAAGATTGTCTCGGGCCATTCACCAGGTTTGTAGAAAGCAGGATCGTTAAAGGTCCACGAATTTTAAATAAATTAAATTCCGGTCCAGGAGAGAATATCAGCAAGCGTAAATGGGTTCTGGACCGGGAAGAAACTTGTTATCTCCAAAGTATTTTAATTCGATCCAGGAACCTTTTTTCCGGCTGAATTTAACTACGGTCCAAGAACCGGATCAATTTAAATGCGTTCCAGGAACCTTTTTCCAAAGAAACAATACGCAACTTGGACCGAATTTAAATTGTACGAGAAAAATGGTTCCGTTCCTGCAGAGGAACCCAATAGAACCCATTAGAATTTATGGGTTGATGGACCTTTAGCATCATGGTAGAAATGTAATTATGTAATGATATTATGCTTATGCACGTGCACACCCTCTCATTAGAGATCCAAGATAACAGGTACATCAATTAAGTTGGTTTATAAATGAAGATTAATATCTTTTTAAATTTACACGACTTCTTCTTTAGAAAGATTTGTGAAAAAGCTCACTAAAAGCATTAGCAATATCATATTCATTGAAGAGTACATCATTATCATAAATAATTTCAGTGATAGTATTTTCTCTCTTCTTTCTATTAAAGTGAAACCAAAAAGCATTCTTGTCACCATTAACATATTTTTCTAAGGAGGAATAGTAATAATAATATTAATAATAATAATACTAATGTTTAAATTAAAATAATTATAATTATATTTAATTAAAACAGTATTAATTAAAATATTCAAATTAATTAATATTATATTTTTATTACATGAATAGGTAAAAAGACGGTATAAGGATAGTGATATAACAGCACGTATTCATTATCTAACTTACGTATAGTTAACTTCGGCAAGATTTGTAAAAAATTCCGTGGCAAGGAGATTAATGTCAAATAGATAAAGAATTGAATATTAAAAAAGAGTTTAGATCCAGTTGACGAAAATTAATGCTCCTGGTAATTTCTTATGCATATTATTGTAAGTAGCGCTAGTAATAAATCTTGCATAAATCTTCTTTGAAACTGTCATTCAAAGTCGTATGATCCTTGCTTCCAATAAGTTCGGCGGAAGTAAATAACTCTCGATTAAACAAAAAGTATACTTTCATTATTTAATTTTAGTCATTTTATAATTTCCTTATTTTCATTATTTAATTTGAGTACTTAGTAAGTCTTTTAAGGGGGTCCGGACCCCCTAGACCCCCCCTTAATACGTCCTTGGGTTGGCGGGTGTTTCGTAACTCCCGTTTTCCCTCTTTCGAAGAGAGTGCTCGCACGTGCATGAGCAACAGCAACCGATTGAATAAAGGATGTTATATTCATCAACACTTGAGTTCAAAATTATTATGTCTCTGTTAACAAGAATTTCCAGTTATTGTTTACAGTAGAAGCTTGGGCACAACAATATTGAATTAATATCCATTGTTGACTCAAATTTTCTATGTCTATGCAACTAGAATGAAATACCATCCCTGAATGCATGGAGCTGTAAGTATCTAATGGAGTTTATTTGTGCTAATTTTAGATATAATTTAGATGAATTTAATGTTACATGGTGGCTACTCTAAGGTTATGATAAAATTCAAGTATAATTCCAGGTTTTCAAGGCGAATTTTCAAAACATTTAAGGCTACAAGCAGATGTTTTCTCTATTTCAACCTTGCGAATTACCGCCTCTCACCACCTACACACATACACACAAATATATGTGTATTAATATTATAAACGGTTTGTGTGATTCCAATGTATCAAACAATTCTAACTACATTTAACTAAACGGTGCGGAGTTTTCATTTGTCACTTCACATACTCAGACTCGAAATACATCTACAAACAAAAGTCACAAATGTTAAGGTTTATACTCTAATCTACGAAAAATTGTTAATTGAATAAGAATTTCAGACTAAAATTTACCTAACAATCTTGAAGATATCTTACCTTCCATCTGTCAGATAATGTTCTGCAAAGGACAGTAACAAAGTAAACGGATCGAGAGAATTCTGTTACATACATTTGTATAAATTCAATGGTATTTGCATTAATAAAAGATGCAATTTTTCATGTCTCAGGATGAAAAATTCGAGCAGAATTCACGCAAAATTCCCGGAATTCAAGGAATTACCGGTGAGTAGCCACCCTGTGTTCTGACTGTATTATTTTGTAACAGTGAATGGTGAATGAACAAATTATATTAAAAATTTCACCTAACAAAAAAATATAAACAACAATAAATTAATTATTACTACAATTAAGCCAACAACTCTCCATAATGTAATTTTATACTAAATAAATAATGGAAGGAGCATTAATGGAATTTCACTTCTTCAAGTACGCGCAATATAAGTACAATATTCGGTTATTCAGGGGAACGAAGCAGCCGATGCTGTCTCCAAGTCCGTTGATGCAGACGGTGATGTTCTGGTCCACCTTCTGCCAGACAGGGACCTGCGGAATTCTTTTTCGTTGCTCCCTTCTAGACATGTGGCAGGAAGAGTAGGATGAAGGAGATGAAGCTTCCCGCCATCAAGCCCACAATGCATGGCGTTCATCGTACCGTCCCACCCGTTGAGAACAGGTCCGTTTTAACTAGACTTCGAATTGGACACAGCCGTCTTACATCGTCATTTGCTGCAAGGTCTGAACTCTCCAATGTCGTGTCTGTAAAGTTATTTTAATTTCATCAGGCAAAGCTTTTAATCTTCTCAACTTTTTATCATCCATGTTTGGAGATGATTACAGCGTTTTCGCAAATGTTTTTGCACGGACCCATTTTTAACTTTAAGGGGAAGAGTGACAGTTTTGTACCAGTTCTGTATATATTTCAATATCGTCGGAATGAGCAATTACTAAAAAAAAGCGGCTGGACAATAGGGTATTATGAATTTCTCTACATGTTGCAAGTGGAAGGGGATTTTAAGTTGATTATTAGCTAGAGACGATGTTTGAAAAATACGATGAACAAGTATTTGAGGACTAAAAGTGGTAAACGTTGTAAGTGCCAAAAGCGAAAGTGTTGGGAAATCGCATCGTTCCGCACATCAGCCCGTAAGAACGTTCACACTAGTGACCTCTTTACACGCCCTTGGAACTACTTAGAAGGCTACCAGCCACATTTTACGTTTACCACATTATAAAGCATGGCACATTTCACAGTTTAACGTGGAAAACGGTGTTTGAATTATTATGACACTTACAGCGTTTACCAATTACAGTCTTCATTTACAGAATCACATGCATTCCTTATAGGGAATCAACTTCAAGTTATGGCTAATCAAATAGAAGTTTCGACTTTTCCTGCGTCCAAGAAATTGTTCAACCGGTCATTGTTCCCTCCATGTACTTTTCTTCGCCATTGGATGTTTGGTATTCCAGAGACAGCAAATTCAATAATGCTCCCATAAGTGTAATGCATTTCTCCTTGACTCCTAACGCCATCCTGGCAATGTTATCAAACTTGATGCGCAAAAGAGCTACGTTTCATCTGAAATGGAGCTAAAGTTGACTTTCAAGGAGCTAGATTTACGAAGGCTGGATAAAGTGCCTCCTAGGGTAATTTTAGTTGTCACTTTAAAGTGATGACAATTTATTCTTAGTTCTCGCCGGCATCACGCATCTCAATAATCCACCGTTGAATTCGAAAATATAGGTTTCCCGGATAACAATATTGGCATCTTCACCTCACCCAGGCTGGGGATGTAAGAAGGAGCCAATATAACAATATCACGTCACATACAAAATGTATACTCATGACAAAAGTTGGCCTATGTGGGCCAGAGTCAGTGATGGCATCATAGTTGGGCTAAGTTCACAGCAAAAACGAGTGCACGAAAGAGTCAGATCTGGTTCGAAAACAGCTTAGTTGGCAACAGCGCTCCGCAGCTACGTGGAGGGAAGAACCTTTGCGGAAAACCTTCCTCACGCTCTTAAGGCTCGACTGGACCTTTGGCAACCGAATGGACGATTTCTTTAAAAAATTTCCTTTCCTTTCGTAAAACCGCTGTGATATTCCAAAATCTGAAAAATTACATACACTTAGAATTCCTTCTTGAACATTGAAGTGAATTTTTCGTGTAGTTTGCTTTCACTGTTATCTAGATATTATCAATAGTTTCACGATTATGTAAGTCTATTAAACTATTGATAATATCTAGATAGCAGTGAAAGCAAACTACACGAAAATTCACTTCAATGTTCTAGATGGAATTCAAAGTGTATGTAATATTTCAGATTTTAGAATATCACAGCTGTTTTTGAATGGAGAGGAAAATTTGAAAAAAAATCGCACATTCGGTTACCAAAGGTAAGAGGATTTTTTATCGTATTCTGTAAAGGGTGCAAAATGGCCATGTGCATCCACGCACTCACCGTGTCTCTGTTTCTCTGCAACGACAATATTTTCATTTTTCTTTGTGTCGTTGCCATGGAATTGAAATTATTCAGACGAATATGAAACAACGTCTACCATGATTTGTATCTTAATATTTTGCAAACACAACCTTGATTTTGCCAGAAGCATGTAACTGGGTACATACATTTAAGAGGTAACTACAAAGTCATAGTAATTGTGAATTATCATTCAAAATCAAGATAAGAATGAGATAAGAATAATTATTATTAAACAACTAGAATGAGTGAAGATGGGTTAACATTTGTGTAACTTCCGAAAGGCACGCTTAATTCAGGTAATGTATATTGCTCTTCTATTCATAAACTTGTATTCTCTGGTCTGATCACAAGGAATCTTAAACCTGAAAGTTTACGAAATATTAAACGTGATTTCTTAGACTGAAAGAGGAATATAAGATAATAGTTTCTGAAAATTAAGTATTTAGAAATAGTTTAGAACTAAAAAAGAGGATGAAGAAACAGGTTAGAGCTATTATTCGCTCTGTGAGCGAAGCGGTACAGATGGGAGGGGATAGATGAATGAGCCGCCAGAACTTCCTTAACCTCCATTCTGCCAGTACCATTGCTGTGGAGATGTTGGTATTTGAGTGTCCTTCTTAAAATGTCGATTCTGACACCCTATGAATCACTTTCTGGATAAGAAAGTCATGTCTCAATTTCTTTTTGCATATAACCTCACATTTTACACAAAGAATCATCGACCCAACCGCCTGGGGGAGCTAGATTCGTTCCTTAGCCACTTACCGAAGGAAATGACTCCTTCAGTTTCAAGGGATCTCGCATCTCGAATGCATGAGTATACATACGGAGAGATAGTATGTAGTACTCCATTGCATTATTATGGATTGATTGACTTAGTTTATTTTACTTCGGATTTTATGCCACTTTTGGCTAATTCGCGAAGATGGGGATGAGTGAAAATATGATGAAATTGATGAATGGACACTCACAAACACCCATCCCCAAGCCGGGATTCGAACCCGGGACCTCTGGCTTCGTAGCGTGATGTGCTAACCACTCCACCACGGGGCCGGCTATTATTATGAAAGTGGCTCTGGTATTCTTTACGTAACGCTCTTTCCTTTCAGCAAGAAGAAACACAGAAAGCTCAAATGAGAGCCTCCTTGACAGCCTAGTGGTTAAGGTTGTCACCTTGTACTCAAGGGTTCCCGAGTTGGATCCCGGTGGAGGCCCCAAATCTTAAATAGAGAGAATCTAGCTCCAATATTTATCATCCGAATGTAACGGTGGTGTCGTGTCGATGGTCACAGAAGTCGGATTTCATGCCGCGTTTCTTCCTTTCAAGGCTAATCGCGACGTTAAAGATGAATGGTGTTAGATGAACGGGCACTCAGAAAATAACAACTTCGTATTCCAGGACTCTAACCTGGAACCTTGAAACAGGGTAGTCCGATAGACTTTCTGGCAGTTTCTCTCTATTATATATACGTATAGTTAGGTGTAGGCTGCGCACCCCACACCCAGTCAAAAATAGTTTTTTTTTCCGTATAAGGTATCATTCGCAAATCCATATTGCAGTAACATGGAGTCTTCTTTGAAGCCTACAGCGAATGAACTCACCACGATGAGTAAGGATTGGCATCACAATAACAACATTTTATAACTGTTGAATCACAAATACTTGTAGAATAGACTTAATGATATCAATAATAATCTACTCTAAGTTTTAAATATTATATATTTCATGGAAATTAAGTAGTTAATGTAAAATATAATTGACCTGCGATCTATCTACGGAAATTTAAATCCATGATGTATATTTGCTACATAGTATTCGAAGGATATGACTTGATTTATGTAGAGGATTTTGTACACCGATATGGTACCTCGTTTGAAAATAAACATAAGTTAACAAATATATCCTTTTGCAAATGTTATTCGTTTTTGTTGTTAACAAAATACACTTTCAGTAGGCCTCGACGTCTGGGATGAAATACAACATCCATATGACATCTTAGGTGACAATTCAGCCGCCATGACCTCGTAAGCCTACAATTATAAAATAAAGGAAGAGATAGCATTGGGTTACTTTTACATTAATTCTTGTTGCCTAAATAAATGAGTTTCAGTTAAAAATAACGACGTAGTGGATAATTAACTTGCATTGTCTCTGATTTTGCAAGGTGCGCCACCTTTTGAGCATGCGCAATAGCTGAAACATGGAGGCAATTAGACGGCTCTCAGAAGATATAGAGATGGCCTGGAGAATACCACCGTCGGGAATTATTGTACTCATCCTGGGTGAGCAAATGTATTCCTGAGATGAAAACTTCAGTCTTTTTTTTTTTTCGAAGTATTGACAGCAGTCTAGAATTTCGTAATTATAATTGTAACCTATATTAGCTCACAATTATGTCAGTGGTGTTCAAAAATATTACTAAACTGAAAGTTTTAAAGAATTGCAACCTTTTCAAGTAAAACCTAATTTTGACACCAATTATTTCAGAAACGAAAATTAATTTTCTACAATAAATTATTAAAGTGTGAAAAGAGTTATGGACTAGTGGTACAGTACGCGTACATTGAATTAAAACAAAAAATGATATTTTTAGAGTTGTACATTGAAGACTTTTTATTAAATTTGTTTAGATACTGTAATATTATTAATGTTTCGAATCTTCGTAACTTCACAACTTTTTAATTATTCATTCAAGAAAAGTTTTACATAAACTTGTAAATACTTCCTTATAATATTCAAACAATTGTCTTCATTTTGGAAGAAAACTAATACATAAGGAAATAATACATTTGTTATGGGAACATCTTCCTCCGGAAACACAAATATATTTTGTAGGAAACAAAAGTTTTGTAATTCTTTGTAATACAACAGGATATTCTGACTCGTATATTACATTCATTAGCTCGAGAAAAACATACACGTAATTGTTTACTGTGAAGAGTTGTTGACCTCCATTCTTGAGTGACACTAATAGCTCATGTAAAATTACTGAAATAGTATTAGGAAGTAAGGAAGATTAACATATTATTTTCTACATGAAATTGCTGCACATCCTCCATGAATTTCAATGTAAACCTTCATCGGAAATTTCACGGTACAATCAAAAGCCACTTTGAGGATGAAATTTACTGCTGGAGATTTCCCTCAGTGCCTTAATTGACTTTCACTACCTACTGTCATATTTGTCGCTTTCTTTTTCTTAAGAGTACATGATTCTTACGGCAGTACAGCAATTGGAATATATAATTTTTCCTCCTAAAAGCTGCAACTTTTCTATCTCCTTCAGTTGTAAAATGCAGCTCATTCATACCCCTTTAGTTAGGTACGCACAATTGAGGGGTCTAGTGAGAGAGGGAGCTATGCCACTTTGACAAGAAATGGAAATAAATTGAGTTTTCTAAAGCATTGCGTTGAGTCATAATTTGTATAACAAAGGGTATTTTTTTTTGCTGAACATATTGTTAGGTAAATTATTCAAAAGGAAAAATATGAATTTCAATACAAATACCATTTATTATGAACATGTGTGGTATATTGTTGTAGTATACCCATGTGAAAAATCAATCTAGCACATCAAATACTTTGGACAAGGCTTAAATACTTTTGCCTGGGTGTAAATCATGTTCACAGAGTTACATATGATCTACATAAAGTAAACTTCATACGTCTTCTGGAGGATCTTCACTGTCCATTGTTTCTGTGGATTTTAGTTTTTGGTAAACACCATGAAGAACTGGAGGAATATAAGGCATTATTGCCATGAGATCTTTTAACCTCAGGGCTGATATTAAATCTTGCACCGGTTACTGCAACACAACCTCTGCCACTCCTATTGAAGACACCATCAGCAAGTGGCATAGCTCCTTCTCTCACTCAAAATGCTGATGAGGACGTATTCAAGAACTCAGAAAATCTGCTGCAGAATAAAGCGAGAGCTATGCCACATGGTTGTTGTTCACATGATAGATGACAGATGGTAGGACAAGACTGAAAATGGCAAAAAAAAATAATCAAGATTTGTGGCATAGCTTCCTGTTTCACTAGACCCCTCAATTAGTGAAGAATTAAAACAAGACATTAAGAAAAAAGAACTGTTTCAGGCATGTAGCGAGAAATATATTACGGGAGGAGATCTACCACTACTACCACTACTACTACTACTACTACTACTACTATTATTATTATTATTATCATTTGAAGGATTTCACACGAGTATGTAATATTTCTTCTTCCTAATATGATACATTTGTAAAAATAAATAAGAATAAAGGTCATATTTAACTACATTTTCAGAGAGACAGCACATATACAAGACAAAACATCTTTGAAGAACTATCAAATTCACCTTGGCACTGTTGCTTCTACAGTTCAGCGTTTCCATATATAAACACACACACACACAATCTTAGAGCCAGTGACTTGATACATTTTGTTCTATTCAAATGTAACAGTTTTCATACAAGAGAACTAATGTATTTTGCGCAACAATGGCAAAGGGAATGAAAGGTTATATGGGACTTGTGCATAGGGTATCATCGGCGCTGTCTTCTGGCTTTACAGACAGGGTCCGCTTCCCACTTCACCTCCTGGTATTGGGACAATATCTAAACTTTGGAGCTCTAACCGAGGGTAGAACCTAAGACGAGAGCGGTAACCGCATGGTTACCCGGGAGTTAACTCTATTCATATAATGGCTGTAACAAGATTAGTCTACGGGTAATGAGACTTAGTCAAGAGTTCTACAGACAGTGCGAGAATGTGTGTACGAAGTGCAAAGACTGTTTAGAAGGTAGTTTTAAAGAGATGCGCCTATTAACTCACCATTATTAGAACCAGAAGTAAGTGGGGAGCAAATGGAACTGTTCAAGACGTTCAGAAGCTGTGTTCCAGAAGACCGGTGATCTCCCTGACTTGCACTTGAGAAAATGAAGCGTCTGGGAACTTGCCAAGATGTTCTGTGCCGTAAGCGCGTAGTGAGACACGAAATATCTTATTTTGAAGGAATCTTTAGGAATCCTTCTGCTCCGGCAGAACAAATCGATGGTAGGTTTTTTGGCACCAAATCGACAACATTCATAATTGCAAAAGACTACGTTATGAGCTGTGCCTTGAACAAGTATGGCTTTCATTTCAACTTTACAAAACGTGTGTACTACATTTGTGTAATGCCCTGTATTTTACAACGAAAATGGAACAATAGGGGAAGGTCGGGGAATGGCGCTCAGCGGGCAATGGCGCTCACCCCTCTGTAGTCGTTACGGAGGGTGTTATTGAAGAGTAACCTGTGCTGACATCTAGAACCCAGTACTACGAGGCAGCAGACAAAAGGCGGCACATGTCGAGTTGACTTTTAAGAAGGAGGGTGCGAAAAACGAATTCGTCATATTTTCTTATAAAATTGGGAAGGAAAAAAGTGCAAGGTAAGTAGACGGAACGTTTAAGCTAGAGTCTTGAAAATTTTACAGATATAATAATAGTATCTCCTGTTTATTTCTTAATTATTATAAAGTAAACATTTGAGGTTCTTCATGAGACGAGAAACAAAGAACAAAATATGGCGCCTATCGGGTAATGACGCTCACGCTGAGATAAGATGTGGGAACTGTTTGTGATGGGAACATGAAGGGTGCAAAGACGTTTCTCATAATAAGCGTCCCATGTGTGCATTTTTGTGCAAAATTTTGCTCAATTTAATTTGTATCTGCATATTAATAAATATAAGTACTTAAAGATATAGTTTCTGTATAGTACAACACTGGTATTGATTTACTGTTAGGATGATTACTGAGTGCCATTACCCTACCAATAGGGCAATTGCGCTCACACGCACATTGTTACTTTTTGACGTTTACAGATATAACTATTAACGACAGGGAGCAAAGTAATACGCAGAGATGTACTACAAACATTGCTTTTTCAGGCCCACATTTTCTTTTTGTTTCACTGCGTACAGTGGTGGTCGCAATTCCCCCACTTTCCCCTATCTTTACATTACATAAGGAACAGGTTGACAGTGATGATGTGATGTAACCCTTAACAGAGGTCACGGATTCGTCCTTACACTCCCTTATTCTTTTTATTTACATCCATGGTTTTCTTCCAACTAGATCACGGTTAACTTAATGGTTTAAGAAGTAAGTCATGCCAATTTGATCAATAAACTTCCATCATCTTCAGGAAAATCATCATTATCAAACTAATGAGTCCCCAGCGGATTCAACTGTAAGCTCTAGGTCTAGTACCGATTGCGCTATCTCAACACAAAACTTTCAAAAGAAAGTTTTGATAATCATGAAGAATCATTGTTGTTAATTTATATTGTTGTGATGTAAGTCTTCTCTAAAGCTCTGTAAGACAAAACTAGACAAATAACAGCAGCAATAATGACTAAGCTATTGTACTATCATTTCCAATTGTTGAAACCATCCACCTTGCGATTGCCTTCGTACAGTCGCTTAGTTTTCTTCCATCCCATTCCATCATCATCCTTGCTCTTTGATTGTCCTTGGAGAAAATTATGTATAGAAAAAAATCGCGCTGAATATATGTGGAGGGTCCAGTCACGATGCATGAAAGAATCCTGGGAGACTCGGCCACAGTTTTCGCTAGTCACAGCCGGGGGCTCTCCTTCAGCACGCGCCAGATGACCTCCAATTCAGAACTCAGAGACAGTGTTTCCAGCTCTCGTAACTTGTCACTAACGCTGGGTCATTCAGTTTGAGCATTTGAGTTGTTGTTTTAATCCCATTTTATGCACAGATAGGCTAATCTAGACTGGACCTACAGTTTAAAATGGGATCCGAGCTACTGTGCAATGTGGCCGCACCGAGTATCGAACCCGGGACCACTTGAATACAGGGCGACGACGTTATCACCACGCCATCTGGGAGGTTCTCTGGGCATTTGAATACCAATGTACAGTCATTTATCAACACACCCCCAACATCCCCAACCATACGCCCACTTTGGCTCTAAATTAACTTTACACAATCCCTAGAAACGAGCTTACAAACCACAGATGGTAACATTTGGATGAACCCCTACCAATGCCAATGTCTTGTCTGTTCATTGGGGTAGGATATGTCACATGTTTAGACTCATGAGACCGGGTTGGATTGCCAGCGTGGGCATGGGTGTTCTTTGTATCTCTTCATCAATTTAATCTGCTCATAGTCGAGATGACCCCGAAGCAGGACCGTACCCAAGGGGGGCATGTGGGCCATGACCCCACCCCTCCCTCGAAGCAATGAAAACCTACAAAAATAACATTGATACTTTTTCAGTTTTGCAAGGATTTCGGTTTTTGTCCATAAATAGATTAATGTGTTGTTTCTGGAGAGAGGCAGGCTCCAGAAGTGTACAATATTGGGTAATTTTAGTTTCATAACCATTGCTGCAAGGGTATACCAGATGTCCTGATTTAGTTGGAACAGTTCATTCTTTTTAATCGCTTTCCCGACTTTTTCCGAACTGTAGTCGGATGTTCTTCTTTTGGTTAACTCATACTCAGATCAGATCTTCAGTAGAAGTATCATTTGCAGGGTGGCGATTTGGGTTGCGTTGCGGGCAGTTGCCCTTCCCACTTTTGGCACTCATTACCAGAGCTAGGAATTTTAGGTGCTGCACCTTAATTTTTTTTTGTGTGAAAATGGGTAAAAAAGTGACTCATCCCCAAAATAAGCACGTATTGAACTCTACTCATGGTGTTTCGGTTGTACCTTTTTCACAATCTCGGAACCTCTTCCACCTTTTTCACAATCTTAGAACTTTTTGCACCTTTTCGCCCTTTTTGCATCTTTATAATTTTTTTTTTAATACAACCCCACCCACTTTCGATGCACGACTTCTTGGCACGCGATTATTGTTTACCGCACAACAATGAATCGGCTTTCTTCAGTTCTTGGACGTTAATGTAGTAAGCGCCCGGACTTTAAACAGTGCCAACAATGACGCGTTACAATTGCTAGAAGTTGTGCTTTTTTGTCCTATGCTGTATTGTTTACGAATTGTTGTAGGAAAGCTGTTTTGTTTTCGTTTCCTTCTGTCTCAGCGAGCAAGGTAACTGCAGTCTGTGATCGACTGATCGATGCATCGGATTTGCTTGTTCACCATGCCAAAACATGAAGTAAATGTTGGGAAACTGCAGGACATTGTTAAACAGTTTAGCGGTGACGGCATTCAGAGTGATGGATCTGTTCTGAGGTGTGGTGTGTGTGATATGTCTATTGCTGTTGATGACAAACACCAACGCACTCGGGTTGTGCAGCATCTACAAAGTGGGAAGCACGTCAGGAATATAGAACTACGAGATGGTAAAGGTGGGAAGCGACAGCAATTCATTGGTGAGGCGCTTGCATCTTCGAGTTCCAGAAATACAAATGAATTTTCAGTGAGACAGCAAGGACGTTTATAGCGTGTGGAATACCTCTTTCGAAACTTAACAATTCTGTCATGAAATCATATTTGCAAAAATATACTGGGAAGTGGGAAGTCAGTTCCAGATGAGAGCACCTTTACGGAAAGCTTACCTTCAACCTCTTTATGAAATAAAAAATCTCGCAGATCAGGCAAGTAGTAGCTGACCATCCAGTCTATTTCATACTAGATGAAACCACAGATGGGCAAAACAGGTACGTTTTGAACATTTTAGTAGCACCTCTTAATGGACATCAAGTAAAACCCATGCTTTTAAAAACTTATTTTCTCGGCAAAACAGATAATGCAAGTGTAATGCAAAGTTTCAATGATGCATGTTATGTATTGTGGCCGGAGGGCGTAAAATATGATAGAGTGTGGTTAGTTCTTAGTGTGGTGGCCGCGGTGGCTCAGTCGGTAAGGCGTCTGACTACCATGCTCAAGGTCCCGGGTTCGATCCCCGGCTGGTTCAAATCCGGGAACTTTTCACCAAGTGTCGAATAACATGGGTACCTGGGGGAAACCCTGGGGGGTAAAGGCGGTCAGGGGCGTGATGCTGATCACATCACCCCCACTCACGACCGGATCAAGAAAGTGTGGGGCGTTACCCCCACACCCCCTATACGCCTTCATGGCGTGGTGCTATGCACAGGGGAACACTTTACCTTTTTTTTTTTTTTTAGTTCTTACAGACCAAGTATCTTACATATTAGCTGCATTTTCTAATCTGAAGAATATGTATCCTAACTTAAAACATGTGACCTGCATTGTTCATGCTTTGCATCGAGTTTGTGAAGCTCTTAAAGATGAATATACATATGTGAACGAATTTGTTTCTAGCATTAAGAAAATACTGAAAAAGGCTCCTTCTAGAATACAGAAGTACGTAGAAATTACGAAACTTCCACTACCCTCTCCCATCCTCACTAGATGGGGTACATAGTCCGGATTAACGAGGTTTTACTGTATCCACATGCAAAAGTACAAACACAATTGTGTATGTATGTAGAGACGCACTGGCCAAGTCGGTGTCTGCCACGAGGGTGGGTTGGATTCCTGCGTGGGGATTCCAGGTGGAAATTTTTGAGCATGGCGCGGGCGGCTCTTTGGTTTAACAGTCTGCAATGATTGTGTACCAGTCTATGGCGGTGGTAGAAGCTACCATTGAACATTTGCTATTGAGATCCAATTATTGCCTTAGTGTTAGGCAACACACGTAACGCCTTACAAGGAAGCGAGTATTTCAGGATTTCGGTGCCCCATTTTTATTGGCGGTTACCGTACTAGGGATGCCAATCATTTTCATTCTTTATTCTACACTAAGAACCCACGTCTCCATGACTCTAGCCTCAAAGCAAAACTAACATTAATTGACCTCTGTGGCGGAATGCATAGAACAGTGGGCTCGTCCTTTGTGAGTGTTTCTTAGTTAATTTCATCATATAATTATAATCATTCACCTTTACCGTTGTGATTAGACAGATAGTGGTAGAAACCGACAGTAAATAACAAAACTCAAATCGACACTAATATTTTAAAAAAAACTTAAGAAATACACTCATTCCGTTTCTTCGTGGCGCCCTTGATTTTGCAAACTAAATTCATGGAGATGATACATTGGCGAAATCAAGAATACTTGAATGGGTTTATGACACGAATGGGAGAAGTGAGAAGAGTTTATTTACATGATTCTTGTTTGGAAACCTGATTGTAAGAGACGTGTAGGAAGGCCAAGACGAAGATAGAGGGATAATGTTCAGATGGACCTACACGAAATCGGTAAGGATGGAAAGATTGGATTGATCTTGTCCAGGAGAGCGACAGATGAAAGACTTTCGTTGCTGTAACCATAAACCTTCGGGTTTAAGAAGGCTAGAGGGTTACTTAGTTAGTTAGAGGATACATTGGTATGCATTCTCCGGCAAGCACAGAACCAGTAATATTGGACGATTTCTTACTGCACTAGTTTGCAATACTTTCCCCGATGGCGATGCCTGTCATCAATGAATGTTCTCACATTCCACCAACTCACTTCCGCAAGCTCCAATCCAAGTTCATGCAGCTAACATAACGTCAGAGAAGCAGGAACTGAGGATTTATGTCGGTCGCGTGCATTGTTTATGTTGCATTTGAGAACGTTAAAATTACATAAAAACGACTTCCTCTCTCAGGAACGTGCGGCATCTCATGAAATCTGTAAATTGTGTTCCTGATGTGCTTGTTGAAAGTGGAGTGAAGTGACACTTCATTATTATAAGTAGTATTGCGTGAAGGTTCCTTAAGATGACGTCAACTTCCATTGGACAAAAATATAGGAAGTTAAAAATAATTTACTTTTAAGTACAAGGACACTTCGTATAAACTTAAATTTCCCTCGTCTTGATTGTCTTTATTTGTATACTGATATCTTAACGACGATTTCGTTGATGAGTAATTGCGATATTCACAAATTGGGGGCAAGACAGGAATATATTTCTATGTGTTTTACTCGGTGAATAGCTTCACGATTTAACCTTGTTAGAGATTCATTCAGAACATGGTAATCTGTTCTATTATTGATTAAAATAATGAATAGTTGTTTCATTGTTACCACAATTCGATTCCAGTTTGATGAAAGCTTGAGAGTATTTGTTCTAATGTGTTTTCCCGGGAAAATGTAACTATTTCCAACTATATTTTCAAATGTGTGTATACATTAAACGGCATTGTAAAATGGTGAACTTTTAAACTATCACAACAAAACTGTGAAGAATGCAATTGAAATTCATGCAAAGTTTAAAGTGGGATCCAAACCATTATGTGCCTCCAAAATCGCAACTATGAATATGACTGCTCATGAGATGAATGAACATCACAAACACATATGGACGATACTACACAAACATCACAGTGGATAATTCTGGCTATTGGCGCCAGAGCCTCGTTAGTCTGCAAAAATTGAGTGTACTTCGTGGAAGAGAGACTGACATTTGAGTGCTTAACAAAAGGTCACCCACTGGTCGCTCAAATGACGATCAGTCGCAACATATGCAACACCATGTAACAATCATCCGTAAATAGGCATAGAATTCAGAATCGTTGACGATTGAAATCAGAACCTTCTTATCTCAACAGTGTTTAAGATCATCTCGACAGCATCTGTTTGCGAAACACACTGCAATAGTTATAAGCAGGGATGTATAAATAAGCTTCAATAGATAATATACATTTTCCACGACGACTTTCAAGGTGGTACGAGCTTTATCACACTCTGGTTGTTTTTGGGCCCAGTTTTCCTCTGATCATTCCACATGATGGGGGAGTGGGTGTGCACCACAACTCACACCATCAGGCACGCGGCTTCTATTACAGATCAAACCGGGTCAACCACGTAGAAGGTAGACATCCGATTTGTCGCAGTTATTGAGGAAGGAAAGAAATGGATTCAGTTCTTATTTGAGCGTAAATATGGTTATGTGCAGCTTATATTGCACTCTTAACTCACAGGAAAACGTCTCTGTGGTTTTATTGTTTGATTGAATTTAAAATTGTGGGTGCGTCAGCACTTAGGCTATTTTGCACTTGTCACATTATACGGGTTCCAGCCCTTTACCTTATCTAAAATATGACTAATAACACAACTGTAATATCGGAGACTTAAATATTCTGACTTCAGTTAAGAGCTGAAGCTGTAAGGGAGCACTCAGCACAAAAAAAGGACAGGGCAACACACATACTACGAAGATTATACTGGCCGTACGTCCAGACGCCAGAGTCTAGTTATTCTGCAAAATGTTGTCCAGGGTGTACTACGTTGAAGGGCACCCCTTACAACCCTCGGGGGTTTGAGTGAGTTGAGTGATATTTTTTTCTACGAGCTTACAAATAAATCTAGATTTCACGTAGACCAGGTGAATATTTCATATAATTATGAGGCATTCTCATAATGCACACGAGTTAGCATACTCTTGGTATACAGTTTTATGTAGAACATGCAGTACTGAACGATCTTGGGAACTGATCCTAGAGCTCTCTTGGTATACTGAAGCAAGCCTTTTACTTGAACTTCAACGAAGCATCCTAGTATTCACTTTTCGAAATTGCAATTAGGATTTTGATAGCTTCAATGAAACTCGGACGTCATTATTTAACATTTCAATATATTTTATCACTTATTGATCTACTGTCTTTTGTTTTTCGTTGCTATGCTCAAAATAAGTATAGAAATTTATACATCGCAATTTCACATTATCAATAATTAATTATACATCTTATTAATTCAACAACGTTTTGGAACATAACAAAATAGTAATTTATAACAACCTAAATATCATACTGCATGTTAAACACAAAATTAAACAATAAATAATAAATGAAATAAATGTAAATCTTGGGTCAGTCACAATACGCACCCCTTCCAGGTGAAAATTTTCGACTTATTTCAAATATGCAAATATCGAAAATTTTACCAGATTTAATTACACACTTATGAACATTGCATTTTTAAGTTACAACTTGTAATCAACTCTTCATTTTATTAAACAATATTATTTCAGTTCATTATGAATTCCGTGAATCAAACTTGACTGACACATGTTGTATCGCACTTTGTTGTAATTCCATTCATTTAGTACACTAAACTAAAAACAATATTCTTGATGGAAACAATTATTAACATAAATTATTACATCTCAAATTGTATTTATAGCTTCTCATTGTCCGATGTAATTCTCAAAATCTCCAAACCTTCTTACTTCACTTCTTCACTAAATCTTGGGTAATTTCTTCAGCAATATGTTCAATAGATGTAACTAATGCACGGCAATCAAGAAATGCAAAACATACACTTAGTTCATTCCTTCTTCTATATCTTCCAAATCACTATCTTAGTTGGAAACTCCGTAATTATTCATATATAGCTACATGATTACTTATTTCCTTGAACAAATACATCAAGTTGTCAATTGAGTTGCAAGTAATAATATAATGCTGCGACTGTTTCTTCAAATATCATACTTATTTGCGCGCATATAAACTTGTTAGACGAAGATAATCATCACATTCAGGGCATCCATGGCTTTTCATAAAAGTATTGTCTACATTTATTCATGTACTTTGTAGACACATCAATCCTCAAATGAAATAATAACCATATGTAATCTAGTGGATAATTACATTTCCAATTCCTACTAGATACAATACATTGGCATAAATCAATTATTTATATGCAGAGTATATCGTTTTCTGAACAAATTCTTAAACAATATCGCGCTGAAACAGAATGTACATTCACATTCTTACTTGCATGCAGCAACAATTCTCGTATTTTAGCACATCAGTAGCAATAGGAAGAAGTTCCAACATCATCAGTTACATTCAATATGCATAGATTAAAATATTCCACATTTCTTTGAATTAAAGTGCAAATAATTAATAAATACATTTCTTGATGTCGTTTTAAGCAAAACTTTGCCCTTGTACAAAAAAAAAAAACTTGCTTGAAGTAAATTATCTTGACCTTTTAATTTAACATCTCACGGGAACTTGTGTTGAAGGTAAAGAACCTTGTACTTGATTTATTTGTGAAGTATTTTGTTCACGATTTGCCATTCTTGTAGAATCAGAATTAATTTGTGATACCAAACTTGCTGCTTCAGGTTGAGAATTTAATGAATTTGAATTTGCAGGAAAACTCTGATATGGCATTGTATTATTATTAGCACTGCGATTTTCATTCCTGTAATAGAATCGCGATTGATTGAGCAAATGTTCATCATTAAATTGTCCTGTAGCTGAACGATAATTATCTTGCCTGTAATTATTTCGGAATTGTCCTCCGTTTCTAGATCTCAAGCCATTATAATTGTTTCGTGCAGTAAAATTTCCATGATGTCCATAATTATTAGAGGTTCACCTAAAATTGTTGAAATATCGACCTCGAAGATTGTTTCCCTGCCGATTTTCGTAACCTTGATTGATAACAGCATTGGCTTCTAACTCACTACTAGTTGGAGTCTGAGTACAAACACTAGTGGTCTTCGAACGTCGAACATTAACTTGCCGCACATTTAACTTGCCTCTATTTTGTTCAGAGTTCTTAAAAATCTTTGGAATATTTTCACGTTTGTTGTCTTCATTTAGGAAGAACAACAAGCCCCTTTCTACTAAATTTTATTACATCTATTCTTCTTAACATGCTGGTTAGTTGATCTACTGAACGAATTTCGTGACAAGTAATGTGATTGGCAATATTATCAGGTAATTGGCTACGTATTAACTGCACAACATCTATATCTTGAGGATTTTCAACCAAATTACAATAACTGGAGTGAGTTTTTAAAGCAAAAGTCTCTAAACTGCCATGTACACTGGGATCGTATTTGCGATTCCTCAATACGGAGAGTTGTGATTGGATAACTTCCGAAGAAGGAAACTGATTAATGAATTCTTGTACAAACTGATCATAAGAATTAAAATAATATTTATGAGTCCGAAACCAATAACCAGCTCTTTCAATGAAGCATTGTTGAATACTTTGCAGTTTCATTTCTGTTGGCACTCCTACAACATTTAATATGTTATCCAGCTGTTCAATTATTTTCTCTCGCTGATTGTTGCTCTATCTTTCCCGAGAACTTAGGCAATTGAGATAATTCACTTAATTTTAAACGTCCACTTCTTGCATTTCCTTCTCCATTGCATGTATTTCTAGTTATAGGATGATCACTTCTTCCTCTCGAACTATACGGTCGATTATAGCAAATATGAGTTGCTTCATTTAACCCTGTGTTACTACAGTTATGCAATCTCGAACCATTTACAGAAGAATGAGGATCATCGTGATTTTTCGAAACTGAACATGGTACACTTGCATCACGATAGATATTACTAACACAATCATTTTGTGGGTTAGGTTCTGATATTTGTGGGTTAAAATCACACCACATACAAGGAGAATTAACGCTTTGATCCAGATGACAATGTGGATTATTATGTACATTACTAACATTGTCATTATTAGATGTAAACACAGAACTAGAAGTAGGATGTGCATTTGTACCAAACAGTTGATAGCAAGAATCAGTGTAGTTATATTTCTCAGCATCTAACTCTCGTTTTTGGAATGAACCTTCTGTGTCGTCACATCTAAATTTCTTTACGAAAGTTTCTTCAGAGCAAGATGTTACAGATTTATTATACTTGTGCTTCCAACGTACATGTTTACATGCACTAGTGTTTATAATATTCTTCTTAGCAGAAACTGTCCTAGAAGAATCATCTGATATGTCACTAGACGAAGTACTGAGTCCAACATCACGCTTGGATCTTCCATTGTGACATGTATTAGATTTTGTATTATCCAGAACAATTGATTTTGTTCTACTTTTACTATTTGTAACAACAGAATTACGAGCATTAGAATTAACTTCGGCTGTTAAATATTTGCCATCAGATTGAAGGTTTTTGTTACCTTGTTCCATACCTTCAATTCGGTAATTAAACTGTTGGAACTTTTCTGTACAATCAGAAATATGCTTATGTACATCAGCATTAACATCGCTTTTACTTTCTAAAATAGTGACTCTAGATATAAGATCAACTATATTAGCAGAGCAGTCATTACCATTTGAATTGAGATTATCTAAACGTTGATCATAATCAAGAACGTGTTCTTTCAATGATAATTGCACATTTTCAAATTCAGATAGTTTATATCAACATTACTACATTTATTATCTAATACAGATTCAAGACGTGTAGTTGATTGTAAACACGCCGTACTAACCGCATCTATTTTGTCCTTAAATTCAGACATTAAAATATTGAGCCGATTGTTAACATGACTAATATCATGATTAACAGCTTCAAATTTAACATCAAGCTGTGAAGATAACTGTGTATGTGCACTAGATAATTCAGCTTGTTTTAAAGATATAACGTCGAGTTTAACCTGAATATTTTCATTAGACAGATTTAATTCTGATCTAAGTTCTTGGTTAGACTGTTCAAACTGAGTCCTAAGTTCTTCATTAGACTGCTCAAACTGAGTCCTAAGTTCTTGATTAGACTGCTTAAGTTCTTGGTTAGACTGTTCAAACTGAGTCTTAAGTTCCTGATTAGACTGTTTAAGTTCCTGATTATACTGTTCAAACTGAGTCTTAAGTTCCTGATTAGAACTTACAACAGCTAATTGTATGCTTCTAATGCTGTTTAGTATGTCATTTAAATTAGGATTTATACTTTCCAAATACACTGGCAATTGGTAAGGATCGTAACTGGAATCACATTTGTTACAACAATATTTTTCCTTAGTGGTAGAATAAATTGTCCAATGTGTGACGGAAAGCTTCAAACATGAAACATGATACCACGAATGACAATCAAAACATTGCACATACCTCAGGTCATTATCAAGTTTATCACAACACGCCACTTCTTCAATCTTACCTGACTGTACATCACAAATGTCCCCATCGTGAGAATTACTACTATTTAAGTAGGTTCCTTCATATGCAACATTAGACTTTAGCCTACGTGAATGTTTAGACTTAGTTTCTTTAGTTTTATCTGCCATGACTGCACAGAATAATAATAAACATAAATAAAATATTTAGGGTCGCCAATTTTGCCTTCGCAACATGTTCAACAAATTGCATCCTAGTATTCACTTTTCGAAATTGCAATTAGGATTTTGATAACTTCAATGAAACTCGGACGTCATTATTTAACATTTCAATATATTTTATCACTTATTGATCTACTGTCTTTTGTTTTTCGTTGCTATGCTCAAAATAAGTATAGAAATTTATACATCGCAATTTCACATTATCAATAATTAATTATACATCTTATTAATTCAACAACGTTTTGGAACATAACAAAATAGTAATTGATAACAACCAAAATATCATACTGCATGTTAAACACAAAATTAAACAATAAATAATAAATGAAATAAATGTAAATCTTGGGTCAGTCACAATACCCTGCTATGTATAGAACATAGCATTTCTTGCATAATAAGAATATAGAGCTGAGTTCTCTCACTGCAGTATTTATTTATTAGACAAATAACATTACAGAACATTGTTCCATTGAGGCATAAATGTGTCCTATTTATGCATTACAGAAATGTCATCACCTGAATATATTATGTTCGCTAATTATTATAGGCTACAGGCAAACCCCTCACTCCTTTCTCCACTGCGCCAATATGGCTCTTTTGAAAGAATGCTTGACTTGCTGACATCAAGCTCTGGACAATTTGTCACTACTTCATATAATGTTTGGCCACTTTCCACATCGGATATAACTTTACAAAGTGTGTTCGAGATTTTGGCACATGAAGCCGGTTTCGGTCTTGTTCTCATTTGAGGCACACGATATTGCAATGGTGATACTAACCTTGTGGCCCGTAGAGTCTATTTTCTTATTGACAATTATATATAACATGCTCATGAAATCCGTTATTCAATATTAAAGCTCAGAGTGCGGAGTGAATTTAGGGTACATTTTGTCTTCTACTCGCACGTTAGATACATCAAGAATTTAAACTTAATCATATATATATATATTTCCCTTTATGCTTATTATCCAAGGGCTACCATATTACCGATTCATATTCCAAGTTAACGCACTAGACAGACATAGCTACAAAGTTATTAACATTGATGTACTTGTCAGATATTTCCCATATCTTTTCACCAAACTATAGTTTCTTACACGCTTGGTTAAGGACATGATAGATACGATGTTTCTTTAAAGCATGGATTAGCGCAGTAGGCGCTCCTGCCTATTCGCACGTTCGCACGTGCACACCCACATAAATCTATAATGCAAATCATTATTATTATACTTATTTATTGACTCTATCTTCTTCGAAACATGAAGTGTTCCCACGGAGCTACAACAAGAAAGATGGTGGAGATATCAACCCGCGTAGACCAAGCCGCGCTCCGTTGCTTGAACACAATGTTAGTTTCGATCCCTATGACGCTGTTGCAGTAGTCGCGTAGGACGCTGATTGGGTATTTTTGGCTTGAGCGCCGTGTGAGGGGAGGTTGCATTATTTAGGAAAGCCGTGTGCTAGCAAATGTAGTGTTGCAAACCCATTTCATTAGAGATCGTGTGACAGAGTCCAGGCAATCCATACATCATTGCAAATTGAGGGATTTGTTTTTAGAAAAGAGAAATTTCGATGGTATATTGTTCCTCATATTCTGTCCCGAGCATGGCAGGGGAAGAAAGAGGGTAGGTGAGGAGGGCAACGAGACGGCTGTTTTAAACATGCCTGATATTGCCTTTTGCTTAGTGCATCCTGGCCAAAATAAACTGTCTCTGTGGCGCAGTAGCCGAATTTTGCAACGCGTACATCAATCAGCCAGCTGTATTGCATGGTATGTCGTCTATTACCGCGTTGCAAAATTGTTTAGCGCTGTCAAGAGCTCGTACCTGTTTCAGTGCAAACTATTTGATTTCATGATGAATAAGGAAACTGTACATAGCGAAAGCAGAGAATTAATATTTAACGTTGTTGAATTTTTGGAGGGAAGTTAGCTACAAAGCCTGTAGCAACTGCAGCAATATATGGATACGGCGGAAGGGAAGGAAAAATTCTGAAGTACGAAGCAGGGCAGTGTGGACTGAGTGAGTACTGTAAAAAGTAAAAAGTGTTCCCCTGTGCATAGCACCACGCCATGAAGGCGTATAGGGGGTGTGGGGGTAACGCCCCACACTTTCTTGATCCGGTCGTGAGTGGGGGTGATGTGATCAGCACCACGCCCCTGACCGCCTTTACCCCAGGTACCCATGTTATTCGACGCTGGGTGGGCGCCGGGGCCGCTTCCATCGTTAGAAAAGTTCCCGGATTTGAACCGGCCGGGGATCGAACCTGGGACCTTTAGCATGGTAGTCAGACGCGTTACCGACTGTAACTGACTGAGTACTGTAATTTTCTTTAACATTTATTATTCTCTTGATTTCGCTTGATTTGCTTGGTTCGACCAGCCTGTCATTAGAAATAAACAACAGCTTACTTAGATAGATTACAATTGATTTCCTCCATGGTAGTTGGATCGGCTTCTTTGGTGTACGCCAATGTTATTATTCTTCTTATTCATTAATATCAGCGGAGCGGAGGAGGAAGTTTTTATGTAATATTTTGCAAATCGACAATAATATTGATATTGTAGATCGGTATTTCTATGTTTTGAGTGATTTTGTCAGATTATTGATGTTGAATTACATATTGCACAATAACATCGCTGTTCTCGTGATTGGCTTGATAATTTCCGAAATATTTGAAATTTGTAAAGAATCCGTGTTAAAAAAAAATCATAAAACATACATAACTCTGTCATAGCCTCATTTTCAGTGAAAGGTTGCCGATATATTAGGCATCAATATGTACGCAAAAACGGGTGCGAGTATTTGACAGGGGTTTTATAACACTTCTGAACGCGAGACTAAGGTACACGGAAAGTTTTGTAATATTTGAGCGTTTGTTATATACATTACTTGACACTTATCAAGATTTAATTAACGTTTATTATTTTCGCTCCATTGCAGTAATTTGTTTACGTCTGTCTACAACTCAAGGCTATTTTTGTCAGATCAAATTGTTCCTGCCAAGTATGTCAAAATGATATTCCCGAAATCAGCATTTTGAGGAAAAAAAATATGTATCACAGGTAAACACAATTAGTACTTATGAAATGGAAAAGTTTGTTTCAGAAAAGTTACAAAGATACAGAATTTGTAGAAAGTAACAAAATTGCAAGATGTTTGCACTCCTTGCTTATCACAAGGACAGTTCTCTTGTTCTGCTTGTGCACAACAATAATTCTTGTACGTTAATCAGCAGTATACGTTTAATGCAGGAAAAAATAAATTTCTTCTTGGCGCTCTTCTACAAAGTTTTGATACTTATTATGGCGATTTGTTGTTGATTGCTTGTTGCGGAAGTTACGAACGCCGATAGAGAATTAAACGGACTCTGACGTAATGGATAATAGAGTTACACGTGAGTGGATATGTTCCGGATGGATTGAATGACAGCAGGCGTTACATGCATGTTTATTCTTTTCTTTCTTATGTCTTTGTGAATATCGTTGCGCTGACCGATGCAACTGAGTGAATTTTTATCTTTTCATTCATGACATGATCAAGGATTTACATAAAAACAGGAAACGGTGAACATTCCGCAAAGCTTTGAAAGCAGATGTTAAATAGAGCATATCGGTGTCTTATGTGGATACTCAATTGTCTGATATTTGTAAACAATTAGGAAATAGAGGAACCGATAGGCTATTAAACGTCGTTGTTCTGAAAGCTATTTTGCTTGGAATTTTATTTAAAAACATAAATTGCCTCTTCGTAGCCCTAACATTAATGTAGATACAAAAAATGCAACGTCACCCTGAAATACATATCGTTAGTTTTGGCAATTGAATTCCACAAAATGAATTAATTATGTGTAGACAATTGCACATAATGGAAACACTCAAATATACATATTACAGTCTATTTCGTTGCGTAGTACAGCGTTTACAAACAGGTGCTTGTTCTCTCGTAGCGTCGCTTCTATCGCGCTCCCACAGACTACTAACCCTTTTTATATTAGGGCACTAGAGTTCTGCAAGTCTCGTGGCGGCCATCTTGGCTCCAATTGTTTAACTCACTGAACAGTAATTTTTCTTTTACCTGGGAAATCCCTTGGCGATAGAACGACGACAGTTTATAGTCTATATACTCAACAATGATATTTTCCACCTCTTGAAGGTTTCTAAGTGGGAATCCAGTAGGTGTTGCTGCAGGAACGGGAACAGTTGGTAGTCTGAAGAGGCCAGATCAGGGAATAAGTCGTATGAGGCAAAGTTCCCAACCCAATTAAAGAGCGTCTACTTATTTACTTTTGGCGTGTGCGGCCTTGCGATATCACGCAGCAATATCATCTGTCTAGTCACACTTAGGTAAATTGTCTTTTCCTCTCAATTTTGCTACTCAAACAAATCTGTTGACGTTGATTATTTTATTTTTGTTCACCAGTTCCTACAATTCTTCACCTTTCCTGGCTCTCCAGGACACTGTTCATCTTCCAGATTGAAAATCACCTCCCGAAATCTCTGAAACTACTTCTTGCAGGTGCTGTATGATAGTCATCTTCACCCAAGGTTGAGCAAATCATTTCCTTAGCCTCAGCGGCACTTTTCTTCAGTTGATATGGAAAACGCATACAGTGCCTGACGTGCTGTTTCTCGAACGACCTACTCACTACTGCTTCTTTATGTTACGTTGTTGGCTACTCGGGTATTTTACCTATTTAGCTTGATTGTGTAGTGTCCAAACATGGCGGGGAAAGTTTCAACGGTAAAGCATAATAGGTGGATTAATCATGGGCGGAGATGCTATTTGTACACATATTAGTACTGACACATATTAGTTCTATTCTGGGGTGGGTGATCGAAGGTCGGAATCTTTCTGGCCATGTCCCCACATAAAGCGGCTCTGGTGCTCAACCAGCCTCACATGAATGGGAACCTGGGGGCAACCCTGGGGATTGAGTAAAGGCAGCCGGAGCATGATGCTGATCACATCACCTCCAAAATGGCCGAGATCGAGAATGTGTAGTGCCCTACCCCCACATCTCCTAAATGTACCTCCAATGCACGGTGCTAATGCACTGGGAACTTTACTTATACTATAATAGTAACCCTTAGCCACGTTATCTGGAAAATCGTATAGGATGGGTGTTGATGGAAACATACTCCTGGTATAGGAATCCTTGTACTGCTTACATAAACCAAGATTCTTGTGCATTCAAAACCCACACGTCAAGAAATTTTGTACGACACACGTGATGCAATATCCTTACTGCTTATTAACGCAAATAAGGTACAGAATGGCATATAGTATTATTTCCACAAACAAACAAATCGATTCTATCCAGACATTCCAACAGAACTCCCTTCACTATTGTACGTTTCCTCAAAGCCTGGCAAAAAGAATATTGATTGCACGTTTACAAGTGCTAAGAGAGTGGTAGACCACGAACCAATTATATTACAAATAAGGACAATTGGATCTTAATAACGTGTTATTTCTTGTGATTGCGGCCTGGCTGTGTGAGATTTCAAGCCATTAACTCGTATGGTTCGGAATATACCCATACCTTAGGCAACGATAGGTGCTTACTCCGTAAGAGTTACGTCTTTTGCAGAACAGAATTTCTTCTTGCTTCGATTGCCACGAAGGAAGGAGACAATAGGAAAAGGTCGCACAGGTTGCAGATATTTTCGTGTAAAGCGTGAGAGGTCGTTCGTGGAAACAAGAACAATGGAGAAATTTCAGGCAGCCATTGTTGTGCTATACGCGCTGCAGGTGCTACTTGTGGTACGTGATACATTGATTCAATGCCTGCTACCTGTGTAACGTAATAATATATCAAACTGGTTTATTGAGAGGGCGTTCTCTACGAAGTCGGCCTATTTCAGTGCATGCTCAATCTTCACGTCTGTTCTCAGCATCGTGCATAATGTATTTTAGGTGTAAAAACACCATTACCCATGTCAATTTGGTGTCGCAAGAGATCAATTTTTCGTTTCTACTGAAATCCTGGATTTTCTAACGAAGAATCAGTAATGTCCATCACTGGAAATAAAAGTGTCTGTGTTCAACAAACGAAAATGATATTAAAGAGGAAATAAAAAGCAGGCTTAATTCAGGAAATGCATGTTACTTTTCTCTTCATCAACTTTTGTCTTCTTGTTTAAAAGAAGCTAAAAGTTAAAATATACAAAACAGTAATTTTGCCTGTAGTATTATATGGATGAGAAACTTGGTCCTTTACATTGAAAGAGGAACATAAATTGAGAGTATTTGATAATAAAATCCTTAGGAAAATATTTGAACCTAAAACGGGTGAGGAGACAGGTGAGTGCAGAAGATTACATAATTTAGAAGTACACAAATTGTATTCATGTCCAGATATTATTAGAATGATAAAATCAAGAAGACTCAAGTGGGCAGGCCATGTGGCACGAATGGGAGAGGAAAGAAGAGTTTACAGGATTCTTGTTGGTCAACCTGATGGTAAGAGACCAGTAGGAAGACCAAGACGAAGATGGAGGGATAATGTTGAGATGGACCTAAAGGAAATCTGTAGGTATGGAAAAGAGTATATGTATCTTGCTCAGGATAGGGACAGATGAAGATAGCCTGTGTTGCTGCAGTCATGAACCTTCGGGTTTAAGAAGACTAGAGAGTTAGTTCAATGAATCACTTACGTATTGAGTAGGGCCCGGGACTTTATGTCCTATATAAGTATGTATGTAATTATATCATAAAAATTGAAAAATAAGTCAGAAAAATGCATAAAAAATAAATCAGAAAAATGCCTAACAGTACATTCGAGTTTCTCATTATACGAGAAGTCAGTATCTTCCAGGGAACATCGACTAGTGTCAGAATTCATTTAACCGAAGAACGTAGTGGGAAAATACTGAAAATAGCGTGAAGTTCACTGCAATTACTTACTATTATGTCAGATTTACACCTTTTTGGAAACTGTGTAGTGGAACCATCTCGCATCACTACTTGCGCAGAGACTTGTTTCCTTTGCCTACTCCAGAGATAGACGAGACAGAGTATACACACTGACACATGTGTCTGTGGTTCAAAAGACAAGTGATCTTGAAAGTCCCGTACTCGATTGCCGATAGAGTATGGGTTGTAATATACCGAATGTTATTTTTACTTTTTACTGATTGTTGTGAGAGGCGGAAAAAAAGGTAAAGATATGAGAACAATTGAAACTTATTTACTTGATTACGGTGATTCTCATGAAGCCACAATAATGACGGGGAACATATTTCCTCAATAATGTTCACGGGGCTATCAGTTGTTGTCGGGATAAGAATAAGGGGCCTGTACTACTTAGGAAGAAAAGATGGCATATGCTTTTAACTTCTGTGTCCGTAATTTCCTTATCCTACCATCGATAATATAAACTATTCATTGTGCTAAAGGTACGAATAAAAAATTGCCAGCCCCGTGGCGGAGTGGTAAGGACATCGCACTACGACGCCAGGGGTCCCGGGTTCGAATCCCGGCCTAGGCATGGAAGTTTGTGAGTGCTTATTCATCAATTTCATGATATCATCACTCATCCCCATCTTCGCAAATTACCCAAAAGTGTCACAAAGAGCAAATAAAGCAAATAAATCAAGACGAATAATAAATTATAAAATAACCGATTATATGCAAGACATTTACGGAATTATAGAGAAATATGTCTTATCACAAAAAATTGCCGAAATATGTTGTAAAAGTACTAAATTGGTAAAATATGCCTTATCAAGTTCGTCTATTTCGGCTGATTGAAATCAGATACGTAAAGATTTTACATCAGTATTCGATGTACTTTGATGTGTTAGAATGAGTAAAATTGTCTTGATCTTTTTAGAGTGTTAATTACTAAAATATTTAGAAGTGAAATGTAATGGAATTCTTATGTTATAGTAGTAATTGTATTTTGTTTGTTTTATTGTACTAGATTTTGCGGGTTACGTGGTAGAGCAGCCACAGGCTGAACTTCGCCCATGAATAAAGAATTTCTAATTCTAATTCTCATTCTAAATAAAAAAAAATACAGTCCCGGCCCCTAATCATGAGTATACATGATTCTTATAAACACATTTTACGAATATATGGAAACAATTATGAATTTTTGAATTTGAATTTGTTTTCAAAATTTTGGGTGCGTCAGCACTTAGGTTATTTTGCACCCATCACTTTATACGGGGTCCAGCCCCTTAACATAACTAAAAGAACATAACTATCATGTCGTGTCGTAACTAAAATATTAAAATAATAAAATTTTCTGACTGGTTAAAAGCTGAGGCTGTGTAGAGGCATTCAGCACACATAATGACAAAACACAGGACGACACAAAATTATACTGGGCATGGGGCCAGTCGCCAGAGCCTCGTTAGTCTGCAGTCCAGGTTGTACTACGTGGAAGTGAGGTTGACTATTGGGTGCACTAGGTGGAAGGAGCACCCCTTACACCCCGGAAACAATTATGAAAACTAACTTTTGCTGAAATATGGTCTTCGGTCGGCGGCGCCAGGGTAGCGCGAGGGGCTGCTTGCGCTCTCCCTAATTTTCTTCCGCACCTCCTTCAGCACTCCCTGTGTCAAAACCTGTGTTGAAAACATTAACTCCAGTAGATTTTCAGCGAAAAATGCATGCTCGACCAGGACTCGAACCCGGGTCTCTGTCAATCCGTGCCATTGCTCGACCACCGAGCTACCGAGCCGGCCTGGCTTCCCCTGCATTTTCGCTGGCGCCGATAGCTCAGTGGTAGAGCAATGGCACGGATTGACAGAGACCTGGGTTCGAGTCCTGGTCGAGCCGGCATTTCTTCGCTGTACATAGTACATCTCCTGTGTGTGCCTAATTTAATGGATTAACTCCAGTGTCATATGTCGTAGTCACATTGAGCGCCAGAATGTTAGGTATTGTAATGCGACCGCAGTTATTTTATACAACAGCCAAGCATTGAAAGAGAAGACGCATATATTTTCCTGTACTGTCGGCAGTCTCTGTAAAGACCAGAGGCCGTTGTCTTTTCTTTCGTCAGTATTGTTGTTAAGAATTATTTTTTCTTTTGTTTTAAGTGGCCTGTTTGTGTTTTTCGATATTTGCCTGTAACTCAGTGAGGGTTTCTTTTCATTGTTGCCAACGGTTTTATTGTCCGCTTACTTGTTCCTCTTTTCACTGGAACAAAAATTTCAGGTGATTTCAATATCATCAGGTCGTGCTCAGGAAATTATTTAACGCGAGTTGTATCGTGACGGGTAGTTTACCTGTTAGTGCGTTCTTTATGTTCCACGTAACATGTTTAGTAAAGTACCATTTCAGACATTGTCGAGGAACTCAAAGTTCGTGACGAAATATTACATTTCGCTGATAGTGCAACAGAAGGAGATTTCAACGAAGATGAAGTTGCCGTGCACTTCGCGTTTTGTCCTGACACCGCAGCATCTGGGGCAGACGGAAGATAGCCAGTGGCGCAACCACAAGGGGGCATTACCTTCCCCCCTCCCCAGCAACCTTGATCCGAATTCAATTCTATGGGGGGCAAGGGGGCAAATATTCAACTAAAAAAAAAGCAAGGCTAGCAGAATCTAAGAGTAGCAGGACAAAATGATACTCAAGATGGAATAATTGTTCATGTATTTATTTTTTCTTCTAGATGGCCAAGGGCATCTCCAGGGGGGAAGTGAGGCACAGAAAACCAATTGCCATCCTCGATTTAAAATTTTATGCAAAATAAAATACATCTTTCAATATGTTTTTCGGAAATTCGTAAAAGTTAACAATCTAAATTAAAACTTTATGAAAGTTTTCAGTGTGCAATAATTTGGATCTAAAATGTTTCTTGCGAGCGAACCGAGCCATATAATTCTTTTCCGTAATCCATTGTAAATTACCAACGAGAGAAGAAAGACCAAGTATGTACTTCAGACTGTTACTGCTTAGCAGTTCGGTCTTAAATGAATGAACAATTGTTTAGATGGAAAGGAGCGCGCACATTTGAAGGATTTATATATTTTTTTATGTTGGTTTGTTATGAGAAGGATGAATTGATTTTACAATGCATTTAAATAATATGTTATATATGTGTATTAAAGAAACTTTGAATACGTACACAATTTAGTGTTAGCATGTTGCATATGTACATATTTTCTTATTTTTAACGTCGCTCCATGTTGCATATGTGTAAAACATATATTGTAGGTACATGAAAGTTATACATGTCATATGTACAAAAAAAAATATATTCGTCATGCAATGACGTGTTCAATAATTAATTAAAATCGTTTGTCCAACACAAATGCTTTAGCACCGACTTCTCTCCTTTTGGTATGATTTACGAGAATAATAACGTCGTTGATACTACTACAATTACTAATAAAAATATTATTATTACTATTATAATTATTATTTGCACGTTTATCCTAGTACTTGCCTCCCCACGCAAAAATTCGTGGTTGCGCCTGTGATTAAACATGCATGAATATTTCATGCTTATTTTTATTTTCAACATCGCATCCTCTAACTTTTATTCCGCACCCCCTCAGCACCCCCAAATGATTTGTCCTGGCGGCGCCACTGCTTCGGGATCTCCTCATTCATTCAACAAAACCCTAAAAAATCTTAGTGGCGAATATAAAACCACCTTTGAAAGTGACGTACATAATTAGAATAAAAGTTTATTCAAGTTGTCAGTGCAGTGTCTAGAGCAGGGTGGCTTAATTTTAATCAGGTTTGTTTTAAATCTTAATTTAAATCGCTATTTCAATTAGGTGATTTAAAAAAAACACTCGGTAAATTTCTCGTATCGGACAAACGGCTGAAATTTGCTAGTTCATTTAATTTGAATATTCGTACTTACGTATTCTGCATTGAGAAACATTGCTGAAAGTGGCATTTCGCTTATTTCACGGAAATAAGCTCTATTTGCGACATATCGAGTAAGTTTTCTTCGTTTCTTTTTGCCTTCAGTAATACGCAAAATGGCGGTCACAGTTTCACTACCGTACTCGGCATGCAGTGTTTCCACCCCCACTGCACCTACGTAGCCCCACAAACCATTTGCGGAAACGTACCTTCTTCAGTTACAAAAACACGTGTTTGGAAACACTGACCGGGATTACGTCATCAGACACAGGCTACATCCACCTGGAAGTAAATGGATGCAAGAGCTTTCGTGCATCGCTCACACATTTATATCGAAAAATAGATGATTTACCGGCAAAATTCAATGAACGATGCGAGAAAACACTTCCCCGAACTTCCACAAGTCTAAAGAAACTGCATTCGGTAAGTAATTTCTCCTGTACATTTGAAGAAATCCGTTTGTCCGATACGAGAAATTTACCAAAACGCTAATTTAAATCACTCTAAATTAATAATTTATAGAATAATGTACATATGGATTTTGTAGATATCAAAAACACTTTTGTTGAAAGTACATTAATCTCATTGTCATTTAATGGTGATTATTAGGTTCTAAGATAGGAAAATAAAATAAAGAAAATATATGTACTTCTGGTGTGAAGCTCATACGAAACGAAATGTAAACGCAGGATTTCTTTTGATATATAATTCAATAATTTTATGTGTAAAAATATTAAACATTTTGTGTAGAAAAATATACAAAATACTAATCATGTTAAACCATATATAGTGTCAATATCATTAAACTGTACATAATCATGGCAGCTGATATTCAAACTATTATTAACAAAATCTCCAAAATTCAGCTACAAAGACTATTAAAATATTTAAGTTGATATTTCAAGTTACAATTATAGAGTACATCCAGAAAGTTTTATTTTCACTGGAAGAAAAGGTACTGCAATTATTATTAGTTTCATTAATACACTCAACAAACATTTCCATAGTAGTTATAGTATCAGAAACAGAAAAATCTATGTTTACGTATATTTTTTATTTGCTTTAATCGAACTGTTCAAATATTTTACAGGGCCGTGTACTAGAAAAAAGCCTTTCTATAAAAAAACATATCTATGTGGATGGAGACAAAAACCATGCAAGCAATTTTAAGCATGTTTTTTTTTAAAAAGTAAAAAATCGATTTAAATATAAAAATACGATTTAAATAAAAAATTCAACAAAAATGATTTTTTATAAAAATTGTGATTTTTGCCCACCCTGGTCTGGAGCCTGGAGCAAATGAAATGGTTCAAGACCCGCTGGAAGCGAATATTAGTTCGAATCTCACTTTAAACTGAGGGAATGTGTCCAGTCACGATGAGACTCTCTGTGCATAAAGTTGATTTAAAAATCTAACTAAACAAATTCAGTTGGTATTCATGTATAAATATATCTTCATTCAAGGCGAAATATTCAAATTTAATTTAATTTTTTTCCTTGTAAACCTCTATGCTATACTGTAGGCCTATATACGCATATAACATGTTTGAATATGTGTTTAATATTTGACGGTCCTGGGAAAGGCATTCCATTCTATGAATTGCCCTGTTCTCACGAAAGATATAGTTGCGTTCCTGTTAGGTTGAGTGTTAAATTTTCGCGGTATAATATTGAAAGTTTTACTCTAAATTATAACTGTAGAGCTTGCTGGTATTATAGAGTAAGAACACTCCTATTCCCACTGTGCGAATTAAGCTTTTTTGCTTTAGGAGTTTGGTCTTTTTGGGTATGCAAATTTGTATCGCCAATCACTAAAGTAAACTATTAGCTTGCGGTTGTCAGTACCTCAGGACATTGGTTCTAACCTAGGCCATTACATCTTATGGTAACATTTACATGTAATTTGCAAACATTTACTAAATTCACATTCCAAGAAAACCCAAACTCATGCACAAAAGTAACATGACCAAATTTCTATTGCCAAGTGCAACTTAACGTCCACCTCACCTACCTACAAGTTTCTTGTGAACACTTTAATGCATGTAATGTATCAGCACTGTGCCATGAAAACATATGTGTAGAACAGACAATGCTGCCATTGCAGGTCGGTACAGTTGACAGTTGAGCAGTTGCAGAATGGTGTCCTTTAATCGACAAGGCTGCATACAATTCTGGAAGGAAATCTTGGTTGACTGGACCATTAATGGACAGAAATGATTTTTCAATTGTGTTAGATACATAGTTAAGAAAAGGTATACTCTGTATACTTTCAATTTCATTTTCTTCGAGCGGGATAAAAACATCCCTGGCGGGAAAAAAATTGTGGGGGATATTCCAACTGATTATTCCACAAGGTAAACAATTTGGCTTTCTACCACGACAAGTACAGTTAGGTTCTCACACAAAAGAGAAAAAAAATATAAACAATCTGGCAATCTGACAGTACTTTTGTTACACCAGCTGACATTCCTCAGTGGTATTGTTCGAGGAAATGCTGCAGGCCTTCTTTGGTCTTCTGCCTCCCAGCCAAGGATTACCTGAACATCGAAATGTCAGCTAGACCTTGAGCTTCCCGGGTCAGGATTATTCCCCCTCGTGTTCTTCCTTCCTCTTCTTCCTTTTATTGTGTCTTACCAGAGGCTGCAACATTCTGTGGACGAGGCCATGACACAGACTGACCTTAGCCTACACTCTTGAGGGACCAGGATGCGTTTGGATGCAAAATGACCTCTGGACGGAAGGTTTCACACATTTCGGGTGATCCTCTACATATTTTTCGACCTCTTGCTTTCTATTCTGTTTATAATTTGCACGTGTATGTCGTGATGTTACTTTGAAGTCTTCCGGTATAGTTACAGAGACCCACCCAAAGGGCGGTAGAACGCTACGTCACCCACGAAAACGTGAAACAATAGTGAAACTAAGTTGGTATTTTCCGCTTTTTCGAGACCTTGTTCCTTTAAACGTTTGCAATCAATAATTTCAATGTAATTGATAAGAAAGTTCCGTGGCCCTGATCGAAGTTATATCTAAAGTGAGCAGTTCATCATTTCACTTACCCTACTAAATATGTAAACAATTTAGGAAATTTATAATATGGAAATTAATCCTAGTTTACCTGAGGGGCGCTGTCAGGCACACAGTCTATAATTTTTTATATTCTGCAACTGTGAAAATTTTTATAAAATATTGAAAATAAATTATTACATTCTTCACTAGAGAGTTTCCAATATTTCTGTGTTGTAGTGTAATGTAATGTAATGTAAATAGAAGTCAAAAGGAATTTTGTGGATTTATCCGGCGGCTTCTTTGTTTGCGTGTAATTCGAGACACTCATACCAGTGACAGTGTGCAATTGGCTAGTAATGATGGTAAAGAAGAAGTAAAGTGTTCCCCTGTGCATAGCACCACGCCATGAAGGCGTATAGGGGGTGTGGGGGTAACGCCCCACACTTTCTTGATCCGGTCGTGAGTGGGGGTGATGTGATCAGCATCACGCCCCTGACCGCCTTTACCCCCCAGGGTTTCCCCCAGGTACCCATGTTATTCGACGCTGGGTAGGCGCCGGGGCCGCTTCCACCGTTAGAAAAGTTCCCGGATTTGAACCGTCCGGGGATCGAAGCCGGGACCTTGAGCATGGTAGTCAGACGCGTTACCGACTGAGCCACCGCGGCCACGTAATTATGATAATGATGGTAATTATTGCAATTATTAGAATTAATATTTCACTTATATAAACAAAAGAAGCACTAATGAAAAATTATCATGGTTTTTGTGAATACTGTGGAATAGTAATATATACGTATGTGTGACACTCTTTAATAATTGGTTCTTTAATGATGATAATTTTGTATTTATTATAATTAATAAATATCTGCACATACGTATATAATCAACGAAGGAAGCAGTGATTCAATAACAAATTGGGTCCTTCAATTTTAGTGATTATAGAAAATGTGAGCCAGCGGGCACCCCCTCCCCCTTTTCTCAGGTACGTATGATTCTCGGACGGCACAGATAATCTAGGCTTAATATATTAGAAATTAATAAGTATAATATTTTATCATAAAATATAGTGTACATAAATTAAGGTACTGTATGTAAAAGTATGGTACCATCTGAAACACCGGCAATGTGGGTTCAACTTTATTTTGTAGCATATAAGTAACTTGACACGGGCACTTACCCCCCCCCCCACCCCCTCTTGTTAAACTCCTGGAACCTCAGGAAGCAAGTAACGAGTATTCTTTTATGATTTTGAAAATGTAACAATTATTTATCAAAATCTTTTTATGTGCTTGAAAACCTTTTGATTATGCCCCTTCCCCAAAGTTAAGCTCCAGGTTCGATTATGCCCCCACAAAGTGAAACATGGCGATCTTAAATCCACTCCGCATTACTTATTACTGTCTCTCTCTAATGTCATCGTGAATGTCACCTATAGCTTAGTGACGCCGAAAAATATGGATTCGACACTAATGTAGGTCATTTTTGACATTTTATTTTTCACCCCCTCTCATCCGCCACGCTGATAGAGATGAACTTGGATTTGAACGGCATTCGTAGTGTCACTATTCATCTTAGCGACCCCGAAAACTATAGATTCCACACTAATATCGGTCGCTTTCTATTATATTCACATGTCACCCCCTTCCCACCCCATCCCTTGGGGTGTCATGGGTTTGAACGACATTCGTAGTGTCACTAATCATCTTAGCGACCCCTAAAAGTATGGATTCCACACTATTATCGGTTGTTTTCCATTATTTTTACATGTCATCCCTTCCCACTCCCACTACTAGGGTGCCAGGGGTTTGAGCGGCATTCGTAGTGTCAATATTCATCTTCTCGACACCGAAAACTATGGATTCCACACTAATATCGTACTTCTCGATTATTATTTACATGTCATCCCTTCCCAGCCCCAGCTGTAGGGGTGCCTTACCCCCACAGTATTTCTTTTCATATTGCAGGTGATACGTGTAGCAAGTTTTGTTGAAATTGCTCCAGGCGTGCGAGAGTTATGCCGGAACAAACATACACACATATATACACGCATACATCCATGTTTATATATATACGCGTAGATCCAACAAAAGCTAAACAAAAATATCATTATGTGCTTATTGTGCCTATCTATCCGTGTTAACTATCACGGACTCAGAAACTCCAAGAGCGATGTAAACAGGTAAACAAGTAAAAGGTCAGCCCTGAAGGAACTGTGAATTCTCTACATGATGCGATCTCCAACTTATTGTTTGACTATCAATTTGTGAGTTCTCGTCAACAAACTATCGATTTCTCAGAAACTACTAAACTACACATTTTGTAATATCAACCTAACTCGATATAAATTAGCTTGATCAGATTGTCTGCCTATGGCAGTCAAACAATAGAAAATTAACAATTGAAATATGTTTAACCTTCAATATCTCAGAACCAAATAAAGTTACAAACATATAATTTGATGTACTTAAAGATATATTACGTTACAGATTACTTGTGTAAACATTTCTCTATTCGGGCCATCCATTTATTCGTTCAAGACAACAATAAAAAGTATTATTTATTTATTTATTTCGACTTCTTTTACATGGCGAAGTTAAGGCTGTGGAGCCTTTTCTTCCACTTGACCATCTTTACAAAAAAAAATTGAATATGAAATAATTAAAATATTGAAAAAGAAAAGGAAGAAAAAATATATAAAAATTACAGAAATAAAAAATACAAAGAAAAATTACATATAAGAAAGGTAATCTAACCTATAGATACGGGCACACACACTCACACATACATATTTTTGCCCTTACACACGTACAAGCAAATACATAACACTACACTTACTTAAGCACAGTCCAATATTATACATACTTAAAACACAGTCCAAAACGGTATACGTTGACGATAATTCATCTTAACTATTACGCTAAATCATTTTTGTGCCTTACGTCCTTCTATCATTCTCTGCACCCACCACATTATTAGGGAAATCAAACATTTAATTTTCATTGTATAATATGTGTAACTTTAACAATTTTTTTAACGTCACAATTGAGGAAGAGACATGAATTTCATGTGGCAACTTGTTCCAAAGGCCTGCTGAGGTAACAGTAAAAGAATTTGCATAAAAGTTGGATTTGTGGAGTGGAATGGAGAGCAGAGACCTTTCGCGCAATCTGGTGTTGCGTCTGTGAAAGTCGGAAAGATGTTGAAATCGGTTAGAGAGATATTGCGGGTCTTTTATTTGGAGGATTTTGTACAGTAAAATTAACTTATGAAAATTACGTTCATCGCTTAATTTAAGCCACTCGACCTTCGCAAAGTACGATGTCAAATGCTCTGAATATTTTAGATCGATAACGAAACGAATGCAGGCATTTTGAATTCGCTGCAGTCGTTTAGCTTGTTCGTAATTGACATCCAAGAAAGCAATGTCGCAATAGTCAACAATGGGAAATACAAGAGACTTTACCAGTTTAATTTTTATGCGTTCAGGGAGGAAGTTTTTGAGCCGATAGAGTGAATGCAATGCACCGAAAGCTCTTCTAGATAGCGAGTTAACTTGCTCTGCCCAGGTGAGATGGTTGAGTATCACACCCAGATTCTTAACAGTAGTGAAGAAGGGCAGATGAATATCATTTACGTTGAGTCTAGGGAGGCTAGATTTATCTATTTTGCTCAAAATTCTAGGGGAACCTACAAGAATACACTGGGTTTTAGTCGGGTTTAGATGTAAGCCATGGTGTGCAGACCAAGTACTTATTTGTTTAAGGTCATTGTTCACAATTTCTATTGCATGCAGTATTTCTTGCGGGGGGAAAGAGAAATATAACTGAAAATCGTCGGCATTGATATGGTATTTACAGCAGTTAAGCACCGTCGGGAGGTCGTTTATATACAGAGCAAATAAGAGAGGGCCGAGTACAGTGCCTTGAGGGACACCACATGGAATGTTTTTCCACGACGATTTTTCATATAGGTCAACCACACATTGTCGACGTTCTTGTAGATATGAGCAGATCCAATTAACCGCGGAGTCGTAAAAATTGAAAATCGATGATAATTTAGCGAGTAGAATTTCATGATCAATTGTCTGAAAAGCTTTTGTAAAGTCTAGAAGTACCAGAATCGTAAGTTGTTTATTGTCCATGGCTAGCCTCATGTCATCGGTTACGTTGACAAGAGCCGTGCAAGTGCTGTGGTTACTTCGAAAACCAGACTGAAGAGGATCTATTAAATTAGTTAGAAAGTCCCGGGTTTGATCGCTAACGAGATGTTCTAGGGCTTTAGACAAGGCTGGGAGGATGCTGATTGGTCGGTAATCGTTGACGTTTATTATGTTGTTTGTTTTAGGTATAGGACGTACCAGGGCGAGTTTCCAAGACGAGGGAAATGCGCCGGTAATTAAAGAAAAATTAAAAATATGAGTGATAGGAAATATCTAATTAACATTAGATATCTGTTAATTGCTCAGAAAGTAATCTTACACAATACAAAGGTGTACGTTAGTGAACTGAAATAACGCTAGTTGCTGGTGTAGTGTTAAAATAGTACTTTGTCTACAAAATTGATACTGAATAAATACTGTTTATTTCTCTTCATGTAAAAATTTCACACACACAGTATCTCTTTTATAGTGCAGTCAATTCAGACGATTTTATTTCGAAATAAACGAACTAAATAAGGACTAAAAGTGGTAAACGTTGTAAGTGCCAAAAGCGAAAGTGGTGGGAAATCGCATCGTTCCGCACATCAGCCCATAAGAACGTGCACACTAGTGACCTCTTTACACGCCCTTTGAACTACTTAGAGGGCTACCAGCCACATTTCACGATTACCACATTATAAAGCATGGCACATTTCACAGTTTAACGTGGAAATTTTGTGTTTGAATTATTGTGGCACTTACATCGTTTACCAATTTTAGTCTTCAATTCAAAACAAGCTGACATTTGGTATATAACAACTTTGTAACATTAATAACAACATACAAAAGTCTCCAGCGACCACAAATGGCGGACAATGAAGGTTTCCACGAAATAAGGAAACTATCTGAAATTTGATATATAGCTTGTAATGATGCAATCAATACTTGATCCTTTTTATTTTACATGCTTAATTAATTAATTTAATTAGATCGGTCTGGTTTTAATGTCATGTGTTCTGGCAATGTTGTGTATGTCTATGTATTCCTGTACGTATTTATTCTTGGCCGTTGGGGTAGATTGCCTTGTAATCAAGGGGTCCCGGGTTCGATACCCGGTGGAGGCACAAGTGGTTCGGATCCCACTTTAAACTGTAGGTCCAGTCCCGATTAGCCTTACTGTGCATAAAGTGGACTTAAAACACCAACCAACCAACCAACCCGTTGGGGTAGCTAGGTGTGTCGCTGGACAGCCGACCAGCGGAAAGTTTCCAGTAACGGTTAGAGTGCGCGTCAAATCTCCTGCATATGGCCTTGAACGATTGAACAGCACCAGCGAATCACAGACGTGCGGTGTTGCCGTGCTCTTCTTGACAAAGCGTTTCGCTCAACCACGCTGTCTCTTTTCCGTGTGAGATTTCAACATGGCACCGCTGCAGTGAGCTGCTATTGGCTATCGGCGTATGCAGGAGAATTGACTCGCACTCTAGGTGATTAGCGGGGCCTATATAAAGGAAGGGAAGGGAGCAGTCGGCCTCAGATGTTTTGGTACAATACGGCGAGGTAAAGAGGTGTCTTTTCTCTATGGGTCGAAAGGGAGAATTTTCTTGATCCTATGAATCCGTGGGAACTCTAACTTCCTTTCTTTCATTTAAAACACACTACACTGGATTCTTTTCACATTAATTCAATAGTACATCTCATGTGGGAAACCGGGGTACACACGTACACATACCTTCAGCCACCTTTTTTGGTACTGAAGGTTATATATTTTTTTACTCGTGAAATCAGTGGGTACACGAGTCTACACACACTCTCTTCGGAAAAGGGGGGACAGGGAACACTGAAATGGGGATTTTGTTAATAATGGCCAAGTCTTAACTTCTGTAAATAAGATACGAATAAACCTACATATATCAAAAGCGAAATGGGTGTTATGTAATGATTCAAGGAATACCTGTCTATTGCCAATAGTTATATCCATACAACTTCAGATACTGTATGTTTTGAACCTAGGGACAAGGTTATAAAAGGTATGGGTGTGTAAGTTTAAGGCGCGAGCTGTGAACCGCTTAAAAAACACAAATTTATACCTTTACAAGCTTCTATATAACATTAATAATAACATATCAAAAGTCCCTTTCTATCACCTGTACGCTAAGTCCGCCATATTGAAAAATGGCGGACAATGAAAGTTTCCACGAAATAAGGAAACTATCATTCATAACAAGCTGAAATTTGGTGCACAGCTTCACATACAGCACACAAATGTCCAAAAGACATCCATTGAATATCCCTTGGATATTCGGGTCGGACGTTCTGGATATTCAATAGATATACACTTTTGGGCATGTTTTGGACATCAAGTGGGACGTTATCCGGATATTATATGTTTTGATTTAGACATTTTTTGGATATTGTATGGATACGAAAAATACCTTTTTTTTAGACTACATTTGGATATTATCTGGACATGATTTTGATATGAAAAGAACATTTTTTTAGACTAAGTTTTAGAAGTTTCTGGACATTTTTCTAGCATTGTGTGGACATAACAGGGATTTTTTTAAAAAAAATATTATATAACCTTGTTAGGGCACCATTTAGACATCAAATAGACGTCTCCTGGACTGAATTGTATCTAAATACTTAAGAAATTGAATGTATTCGAGAAAATACTCTGCATTAGTAAAAACAAAATTCTAAAGCTAAGGGGATTTCATCTGGACTATATTAGATAGATTTGTACGCATATGTTTATAACATGTACTCCTCTCCCTCCCCCCCTCTCTCTCCCTCTCTCCCTCGCACACACACAACCCAAACGCACACATTCGCACGTCTAGACATCCAAAAAAAATATCTTATATTCACACACATTTCCATGATAAGCTGAGTATATACACCTTGCTCTTCACTGCCACGTGTACGTATCGGAACTTCCTGAATTCAAACTGGCGACAACCAGCGAGAAACGAGCTAACTTTCACCTGGACTTGCGCGCGCATGCGTAACTCGCTAGGACCCAGACAGTGGCCTCTTAATATCCACTCTGGCGGCTCATATGGACGTAAAATGTATATCGCTAATACTATACATGGATCTTATAATATCCTATGAATATCCCTTGGAGATTTGTGATGCTGTAAGCGAACATTGACCCGATTCTTGTTTGCAGTGTATTGTAGCGTTTTGATTCTAAGATTTTTAAAATCGCTAATAATAATCAATAACAAGACGCTCACCAACAAGGAAAAACAGTTACAAGCTTCTGATTCACTCAAGCCTCAGGCGTAAAACACACGAACTGAAAATTATGAGCATAGAAATCGTCTATGCTAAATATAAGGAACAGGTTTTCCCGCTTGACGCTAAGCAGGATTGACTTGATTTGAGTATCGATTGTATTGTAGAGTTGAATAAGACTAAATCGAAATTTTCTGATTCTAAGGGGAAAAAAATCACTAAGTAACATGTAAATAAGTTTATAAACGCTAATGCTTCAATGCATTGTTTCAATTCGACGATAAAGTATTAAAAGTATACAAAGACGAGGGTCACTATTTATATTTTGAGCCTTGGCAAAACTGATTGAAGTTAGGCGCGATTTGACGTTTCCACGGAATCGTCTGGCATTATTGACCATAACGTACTTCAAATGTTTTGTCAATAGCTTGATTTGTGTTGTTTATGTTGCCTTCGAGATTGCGCGACAACAATAAAATGGAACTAACTCGTGAACATTTTCGTGCGATGATTTTTTACGATTTTCGACGTGGATTATCAAGACAAGAGTGCATCGATCAACTTACTTCCACATTTGGCGATGAAGCCCCATCCTTTGCCACTGTGAAACGCTGGTATAACGAATTTAATCGTGGCCGCCATTCGTTCACCGACGAGATTCGCGAAGGTCGTCCAAAAGCAGTTGTTGTTCAAGAAAACATTGATGCTGTGCAAAACCTAATACTGCAAGATCGTCATGTGACATACTGTGAGATTGAGGCAACCATAGGCATTAGTTCCACCAGCATATATAAAATATTACATGATCATTTAGCTGTGAGAAAGGTATGTTCTCGTTGGATCCCACACAATTTGACAAAAACTCAAAAAGACACTCGCGTCAATTGGTGCAAACAAATGCTCAATAAATACAATCGTGGTGCTTCAAAAGACGTATATAAGATTGTAACAGGTGACGAATCTTGGATATATATGCATATGAGCCGGAACGTAAACAGCAGTCGACTGTATGGGTGTTTCAAGATGAACCCAATCCAACAAAAGTTGTTCGGGAAAACTGGTCATGTGGCAACTGTGCCTTTAGAGGAACGTAGAACGGTCAACTCTGAATGGTACACAACAATTTGTTTGCCAGAGGTCTTCGGTCAAATACGGAAAACAAACAAACGCCGTCGGATCAATCTTCATCAAGACAATGCCAGCTGTCACACATCTCGTCTAACAACCGACTTTATGAACAGTCAAAAAATCGAATTGATGGGTCATCCGCCGTACAGTCCTGATTTGGCACCCAATGACTTCTTCTTGTTCCCGAATGTCAAGAATAAATTGCGTGGACAACGATTTTCGTCGGCGGAAGACGCCGTTGATGCGTTCAAAAACCATATTATGGAGGTGTCTCAAGAAGATTGGAAAAACTGCTTTGACAAATGGTTCGAACGATTGCAAAAGTGTATTGACCATAAAGGAGAATACTTCTAAAAACAATAAAGCAGTTTTCAATTCCAAATTCCTGTTTTTTTATTGTTAGGCTCAAAATATAAATAGTGACCCTGGTACTATGATCATTTTCTAATATCTGAAAGACATCCTATTTATGTTCATTGTTGGATTACCAGTTTTGGATCAGTTCTAGCTTATGTTGGATATCTAGAATTGGATGTAGTTTGGATATCTAGTTTTGGACAAGATCTAGCTATGTTTTGGATATTTCGAATTGGATGTGTTTTGGATATCCAATTTTGGACAAGATCTAAATATGTTTTGGATATCCAATTTTGGGGTAGATAAATACATGTTTTGGATATCCAATTTTGGACAAGATCTAAATATGTTTTGGATTTCCAATTTTGGACAAGATCTAAATATGTTTTATTATCCAGAATTTGATGTTTTTTGGATATCCCTTTTTGCCTTATGACTCGAAAATGCCCGATGTCAGTCGAAGAGAATTCAAGTGATCGGTGATTCGTTCTTTCCCAGCCGCCAGATGGAAATGCGATCACTATAACAAGAGAAATATGTTACAAGGATAGAGGTGGGGAAAGGCAAAACTGGAATAAGCCTATGGTAGAAATGTAAATATGAGAAAATATTAGATGGTATGAAAATGAGTATGTGGCGGAAAATGGAAGTTATGGGCGGTATTTAGCTAAGGATAGAAAGTGTACGGGAAGTAAACATGAAGTTCATTTACTTGGAAGCAGCAAGGGCAAGAAGGTTAAGCATCCCTGACACATGTACTTGCAGTAAGATAATCTTCTTACAGCAATTGCACTCTGTGATTAATAGCGTACGCCTGGCGGCTGCTACAGAAAGGTTAACGAGACTTCTCAGGAGGTGGCAGGCAACATTTCCACTTGGAACAATTCCGATAGCAAGGTCTTTGGTAAAGATTGCGTGTTGCGAGGACGCAAGAAGATAAAACAAGGGAAGCGGGTCGTCGTTGCCAATTCAGACGCCATATTGGTGCTTCCTTGCAAGGACTTGGGAAGATGTTGCCTTTAACCCACTCAAAAGTCGGTATTTTTTTTGTTTGTTGTTGTAAATGCAAGGTTAGAGATAAGATATTTAGGGCGTAATGACGGCTCGGAAGTCCATTTAGTTTTTCTGCCGATAAATTAGGTTTCAGAAAATATAGATTTTTCAAGAACAAGGACATCAAAGAAGAAGAAATGCTGTTGTCTCTTAAATTTATTGTTTTTATCTAAGTTTACGTGTTTCTTGAGTAAGGCAATCAGATGTTCCAATTCTTGGCAATATCTACGTTACCTTATCTTATCTGATATCATTGTCATGACTTTAAGTAATTTGTAAGTAGATAATATAATATTTTACTCACAAACTGTACTAGAATTTGGTATTGATAAAGAGAGATTTTTTTAGTATTTAATAAACTACTGTTTTTATATTGCACGTTATAAATTTAACCATCTGATCGTAATTAGCCCTATGTACTATTTTTTCCATAAAGGTTATTCATTTAATTAACCTTAGAAACTTATGCCAAGTCAAATTATCTTGAAATATTAATAGTGACTACATATTATGCCTTTGATTTCAAGTAATTGCTTTAAACCTTAGATTACTTTTAATCATTAATTTTCCGAATCGTTTACTGTAAAGTATGCGCGTGAATGTAAAATAAGTATAAGTGTTCCTTTTCATGCAGTTTTAAAATCTCTTTCAAAACACGAAATGGTATACATTTGCGAGACCAAAAATGAACTACACTTCCTCAGTAGACTTTGTTGGATGAAAGTCATTATACAAGTAATTAGAAGCTACAACAGAGGCAGAGGCACCTTAAACATGTCTAAACCTCTGCATAAAGCTACAATACTTATAACAGAGAAAAAAAAGGACTTAAGTTAAATATTTGAAATAACAAGATGAAACCTAGAGGAATATATTGCCAAATGATTCATTATTAAGCGCTAGATAATTGGAAACAGTCCTGTGATATGTTTCTTGATATTTAGGAAATAAACGTTTTCTATATTTAATTTTATTGTCAATTTAGTTTCTTGAACACATCTCCCGAACAAATCAACATAGTGTTTTGATTTATTTTAAATGAAAAAAATATTCCATACGTTGTGACATTGAGGATTTCTTGAGCTTTGAAATACGGTATGCGCCAAAATATACAGTACTGAAACTCGCGCACCTCGAACGCGCATGTGCCTTTGTCGATGGGGCATAGCTCCAGCCGCACGTGTTCTCAGTAGTGAAAAGGAAGTTATAACTCGCTAATAATGTGTATATAGTGTTTCTTTCAGGATAAATAAACTCACAGATGACAACAATGAAATGTTCGTCTTTTAATTTCAGTACTGTATATTTTGGCACATACTGTATCATATATCGCTTTGAAAAGAAGACGTTATTACTAAAATAAGCTACACCAAATGCCATTGTTTAACAACCAATTAGGGGTCAAAGATTACTAAGCGCCTTTTTTTAGTGACTGGTTGCTAGAGCATTGAGTCCCATTGCTGCTGTTTTTTCTTATTCTGCAGTGAACAACGCTACTTCCTGTTTTCATCTGCTCTCCAACTATCCTCTATCCTCACCACAACTAGTTATTTAAGATCGCCACAAAAGCAAACAAACAAATAAATACGGAGGTTCGCTTGTAAAGTCAACGGCAAATATAATGTTAGGCAAATTCTCCACACCATTTACATTACATTATTTTTTTCAATTCATTGTCAACACATTGTGTAATTCAGACCGAATGCAAATGGTTGTGGCCAATTCGCCTACTATTTATTTTGCCGTTGGGTGTACTAATGGCAAATGAGTTTAAACTCTGGCACAGGTTAGGTTTTAACAAGGAAGTTACTAGATTTGGAAACAGTTTCACATTCTAAGTTCTCGATTAGCCGACTTAAGATTCACATATTCGTCCAGCTACTGGAAAGATGAGGTAGGGGTACCGCCCTAGAAAACCAGAAGAAAGTGGCGATGGGTGTGCACCAACTGACCACTCATCAACCGACTGAAAGTTGCTTGGCTGTCACACCACAGGTGATTGATTTCGGTGCCTTGCAATTCCAGGCTTCTGTTCAAGGTGAACCTAGTCTTCATCTGACTCTGCTTCCATGAGCTTTCTTCTACTAAAGAGCTGGAAACTGTGATCTGGCTAGTGTTGAGAGAAGTGTGACTACATTGTGGCTGTGGATCCCTTTCATTCAGTTTTGTTTTCATAAATATCTCATCTTTCAGGACTTTTCGCTCCGAAATAGATAACATAGATAAATGAATGAAAAAGAAAATTCAGATCAATTGATATGAGTTTGATGTGTGGGGAAGACTGTCGTTTAGGGGTCTTCCTTCAATAATAATAATAATAATAATAATATTTGGCAGAGTATCTGTTTACCAAGCGGAAGACCCTTGCTCGATTCCCGGCCAGGTGATCTGGACCAGGATTTTCCCCAGTCATTTCCTTGTTTGTGCGAGGCTCTGAGGCCCACCCAGCCTCGTATCTGTGGGTACCTGTGGCAACCCTGCGGGGTAAAGGCGATAGGGGCGTGATACTGATCACATCATCCCAACTATGGCCGAGATCAAGAATATGTGTAACTGTGAATATGTGGCACTCACAGATACTATAGGTCTCTTCAGTTCTTACGGCGGGAGCTCTAGAAGCTAGCAAGGGAAGTGGGGAGTGAAGAAATCGCAGCAGACCAACCAGACAACAGCGGTGGCGCCGAGAGATACGCCGTGGCGGAAATAAGTACTACGTGAACCTCGTTGTACAGGCTCTAATGGCGCTGGATTGGTCGCTTCTCCACTCCTCACTTCCCTTGTCAGTTTCTAGAGCGCCCGCCGTAAGAACTGAAAACACCTATAGGTGAAAAGATATGGTAACGTAAGGTAAGGAGGAGCAGAGGGGCGTTAACCCCAATTTATCAAATCTAAAGGAGAGAGGAAATAATGTATTCTTAGGAATATGTCTATCTCTTAAAAAGACTCAGTAATTTGGAGATACGTGGCTCCACTTTACTGCTAAGGATTGCAAGTGGTGAACCTAATCTAACCTAACCTGACTCCAAATGAAGCTCCTCGGAGGAATTTATTTAGACACAAATGAAAACCGTCTCACACAACGCCCCCTTTCATAACAACTGACTGTACTATTTTGTTGAGGGCCTGCCTTATGGCGTTGTGGTAATGTTGCCGCCTTGTAATCAAGGGGTCCCAGATTCGATACCCGGTGCAGGCACATAGTGGTTCGGATCCCACTTTAAACTGTAGGTCTAGTCCCGATTAGCCTATCTGTGCGTAAAGTGGGCGATAAGCACCAAATCAATCAATCAATCCACTCTAAATTGTAGGTCCAGTCCCGATTGATTGATTGATTTGGTTTATTTTACTTCGCTTTTCTGCCACATTTGGCTAATTTCAAGATAGGGAAGAGATATGATATTATTAAATTGAGGAAGAAACGGACACCCACGAAGAACACCCATGTCCATGCCGGGATTCGAACCCGGAACCCCTGCATTCGTAGCGCGCTGTGATAACCACTCCGCCACGGAGGTCGGCTTAGATATATCCAGTCCAGATTAGCCTTCTGTGCATTAAGTAACCTTAAAACACAAAGAAAACACACAAACTTGTTTGTGTTGGAGATTAAACGAAGTCAAAATGTTGAACCGAAATTAAACATTAGAGATATCTTACTATAGGTATTTCTACTCTTACGGTGGGCGTTCTACAAGCTGGCAAGGGAAGATGGAGCGGGGAATACGCAGCAGACCAACCTGACAACATCGGTGGCGCCGAAAGTTACGACATGGCGTGAGGAAGTACTACGCGCACCTCCTTCTACAAGCTGCCGCGTTTATTGTCGCGGGCGTTAACAGTCGTTAGGGCGTCTGCATACCATGCGAGAGACCAGGGTTCGATCCCCGACGGTGGAGAACAGGGACTTTTTCAACCTGTTCAAGCGGTTCCGGCGCTCACCCAGCACCGTATAAAGTGGGTACCTGGAGGAAACTCCGAGAGGTAAAGGTGGCCAGGAGCGTGGTGCTGATCACATCACCACCAGCTTGGCCGAGATCAAGAAAGTGTGGGGCTCGAACCCCACACCCCCTATACGCCTAAATGGTTTGGTGCAAAGCACAGGGGAGCACTTTACATTACTTTACTTCAATAGGGTGTATGTATTTGGTGCAAAATGATACAAAGAAATTCGGAAATATATTTTTTATGGAGGCATTTTATTGTGTATCTAAAAATTTTAATTTTTAATTTTAAAGAAAAGATTGTCGGCGTTGAATTTTTAGTCTAGCAGCATTTTTGTTGCATGACCATTCAACATTTTGTGCAAAGGTTTTCAACTTCAGCAATGGAGGATTTGTCATCCACGTACAGGCCGAAACAACTAATTGTGTTTGTATTTTTTTTTAACACCAACCGACCTCATGTGCCTATGCTCTGTCCCTGGAATATTTGGAGCAACAGAGCGGAAACAAGTATCTGCGCAAGTAGTGATTCGATCAATGAACATTTGAGACGAGAAGTGAGTGCATGGAGGGGAAAAGGCGCACTGGTTTGTTTCGCCCACTCGCTTTCTCTCGTTCTCTACCGTTACGCGAAGCGTTGCTCCACAGATTTCCGATACAACTTATAGTTAGCGGGCCTAGTATCTTTGTACCATCTGAACAAAAAGGCTAGCTATAGGTGCTGGCTGAGATGACGTAAGCAATTCACAATGCTACTCATTCAATGGTTGGATGTTTCTGTAGCCATAACTTGCTCTCGAGCTATAGCTCTTTTCAGTTGTTACGGCGTGCGCTCTAGAAGCTGGCAGGGGAAGTGGAGAGCGGGGAAACGACCTATCCAGCGCAACGAGACAACACGGTTAGAGAGAGAGACTGCAGCGTTGCCAGAGTAGCGGGAAAGAGGAGTTGAAATCGAGAGAACCATGAAATATAGACGTCCCATTGTTCGCGTATGGCCTGAGAATGTGTGTTATCCCCATCTTGTGGTCAGTAGAATACCGATAAGTGTATGATATCAAGTGTATACGTTGTAGGAATTCTTTCCAACTTTACCGAATGGTAGCTAGCATTGTCCATTACAATCACTGCGTCTTTTGATGTTCCTTTCGTCAAGCGTATCTAAAAACTGCAAAAACCACTGAAAACTAATTTACATTACTGTAGAAAACTAGTGTGACTAGAACCTACGTGACAAACAATAATGCGCCCACCTTTACCCACGGGCACTTTTAAACCCCATGTACCCTCTTTATTTTGCCAGATTTTCGTTGGAGCGTAATTCTGATGTATGTACGTTTCATCTAAATGAAATACCTATATAGGGCAAAGGTTCCTTATTTTTTAGAAGATGCATTTTTCGCAAAACCGTTACTCTGGCTGTAACTATATCGGCTCTCTCCATCAGAAATCGTCTACCGTCATTGCTCTTTTTGTACTTTAACCCCATATACTTCAGTATCCTCCACAACGACGAAACTCCCCACTGAAAGCTTATTTGTGTTTGCAAATCAACGCGTAACTTGTTCAGTGTTGGATATTCACCCTTTACATAATACCCGAGGATAATTTTTCTTATTATATCTTTATCGCAACCGTCGATTGCCTTTGTGATACTGTTCCTTTTGATTCGTTTGCGCGGTGATTTAAATGACATGGAACCCGACGCCTCAAGACTGTCTTTGCCTTCCCTAACAATACGCTGCACAGTTCGCGTACTCACTCCACAAGCTTCCAACACTCCCTATGGAACAACGAGAATACAAATAAACGTCACATCACATGCCACATACACGTTTATCGAAGAAACAATGCAGTTAGGCAATACACGACGCGACAACAATTACTCCCACGTATGTTATTCCTTCATTCCGCTCATAACAAACAGGAATCAACACTGGGGCAAAACACCATCAGCAACGCTGTGAATTGGCAACACAGCATCGTGCAGAACGAAGTTAGCGCTGCAGCTTCCTCCCGCAACTGCGTAACTCTCGGCTCCACCGCTAGGTGGTCTGTTCTCTGGTTGGTCAGCGGCATGTTCCCCGCTCCCCACTTCCCCTGCCAGCTTCTAGAGCGCACGACGTAAGAACTGAAAAGAGCTATACAAATGTAGAACAGTCGGAAACGTGAGAAAACGGTGAGGATAAGAGAGTGAAGAAAGTGAAGAAATGTGAGAAAGTGAAGGTGAATGTGAGTAGGAATTTGTAAGAAAGGAAATACAAGGAAATAAAGATAAGGATATATGAGAATAAATACATTTCCATTGAAGGACTAGACAGAGTGAGAGTTCAACAGCGGAACAGTATGAGATTTGATGTATCAGATTGTGAGGATTAGATCTACTTCACTATACGCGGATGACATAAATAACTGAAAACTATGCGCAACTGTGCCCCGCGTAGGAAAAGTGACACGTGCTCTATAAAGTGTGGACTTGACAAGACTTTTACTTCAATAAATAAGACTCAAGTACAATAAACGATGTGAACCTAAAGGGTTGTCTTGCACACGCTTCTTAACATATTTCAAGACCTGTATTAACTTCCTCTTTCCTTTCTCAAGGGGTCACTCAGGGATGAAGGCTGCTACCCTTTTTCTACAATGTTATGGAGTCATCCTCGCTTTATGCAACAATTTGCCTTCGTCAAACATCTCCTTAATCACCATAATGAATTCCACCTTCAATCGTGGGAATCGTGTTACTTACATATATAACACAATCGCGTGGATGTTCACTTACAATTTGCTCTACATATAAGGAAGATCTTAGCTTGTTCATCATCTTTTCCAGCCATGCATCTATACGCAGTAAGTACCGCTAGTGCTCCATAGATGTCACGTTTAGAGTAGGACACGGAAAGTGCCGATCTATCGGTATCGGCCGATACCAGTGGTATTGGTATCGAGAATTATCGGTTGGTATCCGGCCATTTGGTATTTCGTAGGGTCAGCTAGATTGCCTTGCGACAATCTCGCAAGCCTAATTATCTTTGAAATTAATACAAAGTTCGAAGTTTCTATATATTTTGCACCAATTTTGCGCACCCTGACACAGTTGAAAGTACACGATAATAGAAGCAAAAAAAGGTCTCAGTAAACCTGGGACTGCAAATTAGCTGTTTTCGAGATAATTGCGAATGTGTGGTTACAAGCCGCCACTGACTTCATTGTTTGTAAACGTCGTCCTTGTTGGTAAAATGCTAATAATGTGTGCGAATGTGTGGTCAGATATCGTCGCTGATCGTATTTTGTAAACACCAAGTGTTTTACCCCTTGCGCATCACGAGGTTCGTTCTTTGTTTACGTTGAATTGCATTGAATTAAATTGTTGTTTTAAGTCCACTTTATGCACAGAAAGCCTAATCGGGACTGGACCTACAGTTTAAAGTGGGATCCGAACCACTATCTGCCTCCACCTTGTGTCGAACCCGACTCTATGTTTACAAAACAGAACATATCCGAGAGGTGGCGTTGTAATCAAACAGGATGGATACAATCAGTGCAGAGAATTGTACATGCTTTTGATCAATTCCGAAATGAACCGGAAGTGTTAAAAATAATCCAAAACTCCATGCGGAATTGAGTACAGTATTGCATTCAGATGCATGGACGACATTTTGAACACCTCCCTTATCAGGTACGAGTGTACTGTACAGTAATTCTAACATGTAGCATTTTTTGCTTCTATTATCGCATACTTTCAACTGTATCAGTTTGCGCGATTACTTATGATACACCCTGTATATTTATAGCGGGATACTTATACACAAATATTGTCCTCCTCGATGGCGCAGTGGTAGCGTCGTTACCTTGTAAACAAGGGGTCCCGGGTTCGATACCCCGTGGAGGCACATAGTGGTTCGGATTCCACTTTAAACTGTAGGTCCGGTCCCGATTAGCCTCACTGTGAACAAAGTGGACTTAAATAACAGTTCAATTTTTCAATTGTTGAAATATCGGTATCGGTATGGGTGGGAGTGGGTTCGAGTATCGGCAATAGTATCGGTTCAAAATAGTATCGGCTCAGCTCTAGCTTAGAGAGTGCTCATCTTAAGAATAATATACCCGTACTAAATGTATTAATGAAGATCTCATTGCCCGTACATATGAAATTATCTTCTGTGACAATTATTACATCATCTGCATATAGTCTCTGCTTTTGATCTAAATATTTTCTATTTGAGAGCTGGCTTGAAGTTTAGATTCCACACTTCGGGTCCTAGAATGGATATCTGTGAATATCTTTGCGTTGTTGATTTTGAGGCTGCGAAGTTATGATATCTCATATGCTTTCCTGTTGGTACAATAGCCCTTCATAATCCTATAGTTGGTTCCCGGGCAATCTAGGTCTCTTAAGGTCCTGCAAAGATGCGGCCAACTAGCTTTGGTACAGGTAAATGGCAGTTCAAACCTTACAACGCCGTCAACGTCTCTAACATCTGTGAGGGCCTCTTTTTTCAGTTGGAAGAGGGACGCAAGAAGGGTTGTTGAAGTTCCAGGAATCCATATATTCCAATAGGTTCTATTGGGTTCCGCTCCAGGACCGGAACCTTTTTTCTCTCACAATTTCAATTCGGTCCAAGTTGCGTTTTGTTTCATTGAAAAGTAGGTTCCTGGACCGTATTTAAATTGATCCGAAAAAAAGGTTCCTGGACCTAATTGAAATACTTTACAGATAAAAAGGTTCTTTACGGTCCAGAACGCATTTACGCTTGCTGATTTTCTCTCCTGGACCGGAATTGAATTTATTTAAAAGTCCTGGACCTTTAACAACCCTGGACGCAAGGCCATTTGCGTCAGAGAACCAACTGCAATCGACTTGATATATCGATTGCAAATGCATTCGATATGAATGTCGATTACATCTTGTATAACAAGATCTCGCTTTCATGCACACAGCGATATCTTGTAATGCAACAATCTTCATTTTGAGTCTGGAAGTACTGACATGTAAGGCAATAAAAATTACATAAAGCGCTTGAAACACCTAAAGCTAACCTACGAGCTTCTCAGACCCAAAAGGAAGAACCGTTACTGTTCTTAAATTACATACCTACTATCTGCATACATACATTCTGGCTATCAAGACTTACTCCATTCCATACCTACTTGCCTGAAGTGAGAAGGGAAAACTATCAGGGATTGTTGTTATTACTGTAATTGTACTGTGGCAAACTGGCCAAGTTCACCCCAGTATAACAACAGTGGTGGACGCTGAGCAAACATAGAACCTTCCCGACCCAGCAATATTCCAGAGCTGATGAACTCGTACAGCTCCGACGCACGCTTTTAGAAGCGATATCGGGCGGGGCCACGCAGAGGGTGTGCGTGGCGATCAGCCAATGGCAGGAGTGCAACGTTGTACAGTTAGGAGACTGCGGCGCGGAAGTTAAAAGCCGTGTTCTGTATTTTCCTTGCGCGCAAGAAGTTTTCATAAAACTCGCCACTTTAAGGTTCATCATAAGATGGGGAAAGACATTTTGAACCTGACTGTCCAAGTCCCATGAATTTCCGTCGCCTACAGCCGGAGTTATCGTTCCTTGAAGAAACAAGGGAAACAACACCTTTCATTTCCTTCCGCCTGTTTTTTTCGTTGCCACCGTGTTGACGCAGCTGAGTTGTTGTGTCTAGGGAAAACTGTGGGTGTTAAATTCGCCTCGATATAAACAATGACCCTTCATTGTTCTAGGCGTTCTCGAACATTGAAAGTCTGGGTCAGTTTGAGTTCAGCGTTTTCGTAGCAAGGCCGGTGTAAAATTATTCGCTTATCGTTCACTCGTGCGCCACAAAGAACAGTTTGTGAAAAGATTAAATACAGCCCTTTCGTGCGATAGTGTGTGTTCCACGTGTTCTTTTATTTTAAATAATGTCACTCTCGAAACCTAGCACCAGTAGTACAGGCACCAAGGGTGCAAAATCTAATCATTAACCTTCAGGAGAGTGACTCGGAAATGAGTGAACTCAGTGACACGGAGACCGAGGAAGACGACGAGAGCGGTGATGAATAAATACCTTCAAGCTTCTTTCATGTATGGGTTTCTCGTATATGCTACAGTGATATGATATTATAATCCAGTGTAGAAATATTCACTATATTATTTCACTGTACTCATATATACTGTGCATGCATTATCAATATAATGGCGAATTTTCTGTCCTTGCCTTGCGCTAGCAGTTAGTTTGGCAACAGCGCAGTAGCACTGGCTGGGTATTGGCCGAACTCATGTTCCTTCTAAAAGCGTGCGTCGAGGGCAGCATCGCAGATGGAGGTCTGTTGTCCTAGGTGAAACTTCCACGACGTCTACCACACAGGTAGGAAAAAATCTTATCGGGATAGCTCCAACAGTTTTAATTGCCATTCGAATAACAAGAACCCATGAGATATTAATTTTTAATAAAACTGCCTTGATCAGGCAAATGTAGCGTATTTAACGTGCAAACAAGGCTTAATCGAAGTTACTTAAGGCAAATCCTGTGTTATCTTTTGTACGCTATACAAAAACTACTGTCAACAATGAAACTAGCAGATAAAGAGAATATCTAGAATTCATCATGTAATTTAATCTAGCAAACTAGACAGCGGCGATAGGACTCTATGAGTTCACTAGGCGCAATCTCTGGTTGGCAGGCCTTGGCACTCTAAGACCTATTGGCCTAGGGTTTAACTATTTTACAGACAAACACATGTGAACATATATAGCATTAATAAGGGTCGGTTTGAATGCTGACCTGGGAATCGGTATTCCTTGTGAGTGTCCCGTCATCATCATCTTTGCTTGTACCCAAAGTAGCAGAAAAGCGAACTAAAAGAAGCCAAATCAATAAATCAATGTAGCATTAATGATATAAACACGCCGGCTCGGTGGCCGAGTGTGTTAAGTGGTAGGCTTTCGATCTTGCCTCCGAAGTTCCCGGGTTCGAATCTCGATCTGGGCATGAATGTCCTTGTATGTCCTGTAATCACATCATCACTCATCCGCATCATCGCTATTAGCCAGAAATTGCAGAAAAGCGACTCACAATAATAAAATTAAAAAACTTATGTAGTATCCTGTAGTTGCCAGCATCTCTCAACTTTTGAATGGAAATTCGGCCCTAAAGCAATTAAAAATTCTTGCTTTAAGTAAAAGTAGAATATAATTCTTATATGTGTCGGGCCATCGTTTGGTTTCATTGATAACAGAAGGAGCTTCAACAATGAAGAAATACGGTTGAATTTTAAACATTGTTGTGCTTTTGTGTGATAGGTAACGTTCACTTACAAAATAATCTAGTATGTAAAAGAAGATGTTACGAACGTAAAGGAAGTAAGTATTGAAACTAAACGTGAACTTGGTAAATCGCTGGACTTGACTCATTTTACTTTTTGTTTTTATTGCAACCATTTTGACTTTGTTGCTCATTACATGTATCAGTTCATTTTGCATTTCAGAACGTGGATAATAATTGTGAATCTCATTTTATTGCAAACGTCTGGAATGTATTGTGGTAATTGGTCATATTTCGAAAGCAATTTCACCAAATTTGTGAAGTTTACTGAATTTTCTGTTGTTCCTCCTGTGGATAATGTTTATTTATGTTCTCGAACCACTAAGTTATGAGAAGCCAAAGATGGTGTTACGCTTATCAATCTACAGTTCTAAGAGAACGATTCATTGTTGTTGTTTTGCTTCCTGAATATTCTAAAATCAGACGCCTACCAACGGGCTTATTTAAAACACTAAATATTTTACGTATAATGTTGCACTAAAATTAAAACCGGTTAAAAACATAATGTTGTAGTTCTATCGACCACAAAAATTAGCCCTTTCCATTTATTTTTCTCACTTATACCAGGTGGCCCACATAAAAGTTGCCCGACCGGGTAATACCAGAGACGAGGTAATAATTGTATGTGTAACTCTCTGTTATGTAAGTAGACATAGAAATCTCTGCACAAGCAATACGCGTACTCATTCATGTTTTAATTTAATTGTTCCTAAACATTGTTAGTTGCTCATGGATCTGTCAAATACCTAGCAGTTCTGGTAAACAAGTCGCGTCGAGAAGATGGTGTTTTCCGTGCAGCAGTGGATTGTGATAGTGGAAGAAAATGTCAGGACGGTACCCAGGAACAAAACTACGAATTAATGCTGTTGTTACGCTTCCTGCCTACGAATGTGTATAATGTCGTACACAGTCATTTCTATTTTTATAATGATAAGTCTTAGTTGAGTATGATGTACTGGTCTGCTGACAATCCACATATTCATGCACGCTGAGCAGTAAGACATCACTCCATGATCAAAAAATTGGTGTTTGATATGCAGTTTCAGGAACACGTATAGTGGGTCCAGTGTTCTTTGAATCAACAGTGAATAGTGCAGTTTATCTTGGCTTCTTGCAAACGTTTTACGACGAACTGACCCCAGAAGAAAGACTATACTCCTACTTCCAACAAGATGGAGCCACATGAAACACTTCGAACGAATCCCTGGTGTTGGTGCATGAACTTTTTACACAAAAGCGCACAGTAAGAAAGGGGTTGTGGCCCCCTCGTTCCCCGGAATTGTCCTCCCGTGATTTTTATATCTCTGGGGATGCTTAAAGCAGAAGGTGTATGCAAGTAACCCCCATACTGAACTGCAGCAAGACACTACCAACACCATCTGGAGCATCACCCGTGAAGAGCTACAGGCTGTCACCCAATATGTTCCAACGTGCACAGAAGTGTCTTAACGTTAACGGGCCCCACTTTCAACATCTCATGTAACATGCAAGTAAGCCAGTCTTCACATTTTCCCACTCTTTCGTACCTTTCTTTCGGCCGGTATCCGGTATTACCACACCGGGTTACTTTTATGTGGGCCACTCTGTATTTATTATATTAAAAAAAAAATAAGCCCCATGAGACGCGAGTCCTCTTCAGGTGCGAGGCCCCGGACGCTAACCCACTTTGCCCACTCTTTGCTACGCCTCTGCCATTATAAATACGAAGAAACCGATTTTAATTTGTATTTGGAACATTTCCTTGTGTTCGCTCTTTTATCTAATTAATCACTTCACTACTCATCGTTACGATTAACCTCGAGAGGTAGAAATGCTTGTAAATTGGCCAAATAATACAAGCGAAAGCACTGTGATAGCAGGCAAAACAATTCATGTTTCGAAACAACTGGCAGCACTATCGCAGTGTAAATTCTAGCTCCAATATGCTAGTCTGCCATCTATCGGCGAACCTTGGAACTCTTTCAAGAGAGTTGAGGTTTGACGGTGGCAGCTTATCTCTGCCGTACGAGAAACTTGCTTACCTGAATTGGGGGGGGGGGGGGGTCACAGAATTCAAGAAACCATTTTGTTGATTACATATGTTCCGTTATGTATTAATTATAATAATTATAAAAAATATATTCCATTAATAAGAAAGAATAACCAATTATTGCATGAGTGCCAAACTCATATTTTACCATTAGCTAAAACCAGTGATGTGCGTCTACATGCGTTGTCTACACGTAATCTACGCGTAGATTACATTGGGTTGTAGTTTACATAGACTACGTAGACAATCTAAAGTGCAATAAAATTAATTTTCAAGGGTTTCATGAAATGAAAGTGACATTTTCAACTATATTGGTTCCTAACGAAATGAAAAGAACCCTATTTACAACAATATTTCTATCTTCTATTATCAACTATGGAAGAGGATAAATACTATGCAAAAAACAACAACAGATGGCAGTCGTGAGGCAAGAGTGGTTAAGTTATCACTTTTCGCCATGTTGTTTACATAGATTACGTAATCTACGTGTATAACATAGTCTACGTGTTGAATGTAGACTATCGTTGTTTACGAGTAGACGCACATCACTTGCTAAAACTCACAAAGGACATAATATTTTTTTTCATTAATGCCTGTTTGTTGATAGAGATGCAGTTGTTTATTAATTACAATAATTACAAAAATTACCATCATTGCCAGCCAATTGTACACTTTTACTGGCACGAGTGTCTCGAATGGCACACATTCAATGATGGCGCCTGATTGGCTCACTTAGTGCATTTTGCCGTCTATTTACATTACATATATGTGTTTATGAAAGAAGTAATAACGAAATATCGGGAACACCCTAGGGGACAAAGTAATGTATTTTAATTTTTTTATAAAAATTCTCACAGTCAAAAATTGAAAAATGAATAAAGGCGGTTGGTCTGACAGGCCCAGTCCTCGGGTAAGCTAGGGTTAAAGTGGACTAGAGACGCGAGGCACAAGAACTATTATTACACAATTTCAACAACATCATGATATTTCGCATTCTTCTCACATACCTCGACCCCTTAAGTGCGTACACTAAAATATAGATATTGTGGAAGATATTGATTCAGTGTTCAGAAAATAATTCAAAGAATGCACGCAATATATACTAAAGATCAATTTTTAATTGCATTTTTGAGTCATTTTCCGTTGTCCCAGTGGATTCAGTAAACACAATTCACTTTGCACTTAGCTTCACCAATGCACCTCCACATCCTGAATTCAAAGTTTCAAATATGAAGACTGATGTGTACAATGAAGAATACTTATGAGTTTCAACAAACTCATTGCGGTCATTATAACCAAGAAGTGTATGTGACATGGTTATCTTCTCATTTCTAAATTTACTTTCCAATTTTCGCTTTTTTTCGCTAAAGGGGCGGCCGCTCCGGGCGCTGAAGTAAATTCACATAGCGATGTCCTGTGAACATATTGGTTCAATATAAATGTTACTGTCATATGTTGAAGAAATACATGAAATGAATATTGGCTAAATGAAACTACTGCTGCATAAATAACAAAAAAAATACTTATTACTTAACAAGGCTATTGTGTGCAAATTGTTCGTGAAAAGGTGATGTAGCTATTAATTAGGGCATTTTGAGACTAAACAGTCGAAATCGAGAAATTGTTTAAATGAGATGCCCATGGTGGTATACAGGGTGTATCATAAGTAATCGTGCAAACTGACACAGGTGAAAGTACACGATAATAGAAGCAAAAAAGTCTCAGTAAACATGGGTCTGCAAACGAGCCGTTTTCGAGATAATTGCGAATGTGTGGTTACAAGCCGCCACTGCATTCTTTGTTTGTAAACGTCGTCCTAGTTGGTAAAATGCTAATAATGTGTGCGAATGTGTGGTGAGAAGTCGTCACAGATTGTATTTTGAAAACACCGAATGCTTTACTCCTTGCGCGTTCCGAGGATTTGCTCTTTGTTTACAAAACAGAACATTTCCGAGAGGTGGCGTTGTAATCAAACAGTATGGATATAGTCAGTACAGAGAATTGTACATGCTTCTTACCCATTCCGAAATGAACCGGGAATGTTCGAAAGAATTCGAAACTAATGGCGGAATCGCGTACAGTAATGCATCCAGATGCAAGGACGACACATTGAACATTTCCTTTAACATGTACGAGTGTACAGTAATTGTAACATGCAACATACTAACGTTTGTTAAAATAAGTAAATGTTCAATAAAAGCAATGAGATCTCCAATGAATTTTCTTGCGGTGTCTTCCCGTTCCATCGCTTCCCGATCCATCGCTTCTCGAAAAGTGGGCGTGGTTGGTCCATCGCCTCAGATGCGTCAGGTGTATGTAGGTGAGAGAGTGGTCTGGAGTTTGTCACCAGCATGCCGTCTCTATCAGGCTTGAATTCGAGCATGTACAGAGCTCAATATCCCTAGGAGTTCCGTTGATAGTGAATTTAGTGAGAGACATCAGGTTTCCGGGAAACATCTTGAAGACATCAGATGGAGAACAGTTTTTTCAGTTTGATGAGTATTCTTAAAGAGATGCCAGAATTATTGGGTTAGGTTAGGTTAGGTTAGGTTAGCAAAAATAGCAAAAACATTTTTTACATTTATTGTGTACCTACTGTTCATTTATTTATTTATTTATTTGCTTATTGTTTGTTTATTATTTGCATTTATTAGTGCGAAATGCTCAGTGGTTTATTTACTTCTTTTACATATTTATGTGTGTAACAACGTTTGTTAGTTTTGTTTGTGCGTGTGGCCAGTGGCGGCTCGTGGTCTGGTTCTATGGGTGTGCACTTCAGTCTATCGTCCAGAAGTGTTATACCAACCCTGTGAAATACTCACACCCGTTTTTACGTACATAACGAGCTTAATATATTGGCAACCCAAGTTTTGATCACCTTTCATTGAAAATGGGACTATGACAGAGGTATACGTATTTCATGATTTTTTAAACACTAATTTGTTTTACAAATTTCAAATATTTCGTTCAATCACGAGAAGAGCGATGTTATTGTGCAATATGTAATTCAGCATTCGATAACCTGACAAAGTCACTCAAAACATAGAAATACCGATCTACAATATCAATACTATTGTCGATTTGCAAAATATTTCGTAAAAACTTCCTCCCCGGCTCCGCTGATATTAATGAACAAGGAGAAAAATAACATTGGCATACACCAAAGAAGCCGATCCAACTATTACATGGAGGAAATCAGATGTTTATTTCTAATGACAAACTGATCAAACCAAGCAAATCAAGCGAAATCAAGACAATAATAAATGTTAAAGCAAATAACAGTACTCATTAAGTTCACACTGCCCTGCTTCGTAATCGTACTTCAGAATTTTCCTTCTCTTCCGCCGTATCCATATATTACTGCAGTTGCTACATGCTTTGTAGCTAACTTCCCTCCAAAAATTCAATACCGTTAAGTCTGCTTTCCCTATGTGCAGTTTCCCTATTCATCATGAAATCAAACACTTTTCACTGAAACAGGAACGACCTTTTGACAGCGTTAAATAATTTTGAAAGGCAATAACAGCCACACAATGCAAAACAGCTGACTATTTGATGCACGCTCCCTCCCCGCGGGTTGATAATTGGGCTACTGCACTACATAGGCCGTTTATTTTGACCAATATGCAGGAAGCAAAGGCATTCTTAAAACACCAGTTTTGGTTTCAGTTGCCCTCCCCCCCCCCTCCTTTTCTTCCCCTGTTATGCTCGGGACAATATACCATCGAAATTTCCCTTTCATAAAAAAACAAAATCCATGAATTTGCGATGATGTATCGGTTGCATCGACTGCGTCACACGATCTCCAATGGAATGGATTTCCATACTACATTTGCTCGCACACAGATTGCTGCGTTCACAGCCTTCCTAAATGATGCAACCTCCGCTCACACGGCGCTCAAGCCAAAATACCCAATCAGCGTCCTCTACGCGACTGCTGCAACAGAATCATAGCGAGCGAAACTACCATTGTGTTCCAGCCCCGATCGCGATCTGGTCCACGCAGGTTGATATTACGGATCGCAGACTTCTCCAACATCTCTCTTGGTGGAGCGGCGTGGGAACACTTGATGTTTCGAAGGAGATAGAGTTCAATAAATAAGTATAATAATAATGATTTGCATTACAGATTTGTTTGGGTGTGCACGTGCGATTAGGCAGAAGCCGCTACTGCGTGTGGCACAGATTTTTATATACATTCTGTGAGTGTTCATTTCCTTATTTTCGGAAGCGATGGATCGGGAACACCTGACCCGAAAAAAAAAACACTTTCGTTATCAGGAGCGATGGATCTGGATAAACCACGCCCACTTTTCGAGAAGCGATGGAACGCGAGTAAATCTTTCTTACTGTATTATTAGCATTTTACCAACTAGAACGACGTTTACAAACAATGAAGTCCACACATTCGCAATTATGTCGAAAACGGCTCGTTTGCGGACCCATGCTTACTGAGACATTTTTTGCTTCTATTATCGTGTACTTTCAGCTGTGTCAGTTTTCGCTATTACTTATGATACAACCTGTATACCTAAGCATTGCGAAATATTAAAAGTACGTATTTTCCGCATTGATTGATAATATCAATTACAAAATGTTATTTTGGTGTTATTTTACTTATATTTAATACACATGCATATCATTTTTACAATTTGTTCTCTTAGAAACATACAAGATGTTATGTCGATGCATAGGTGTGTTTCACCTACGTCACAAACTGTTGCATTGTCGCTTCGAGCAGCCATGATTGAGTCCAGTTTTTGTCGGCATATGGAATTGAAGCTGGCGGGCGGGAGATACTAACAATATTCGCTATTTAAAAGAAACGTGCAGTTGGTGCAGATGGAACGAACCTTAGGTGGTAGATATTTCGTTGCAAACGAGAAATAAAATCGGGCCCAACATGGCGACTGCGTGCATCCTGACGTCACATGAAACCCACTTATGGAAACATTTCGTTCACATGGATAGAATGGAAAATGTGATGGAGTTATTTCTGTAGGATTTTGTCATGAGTATGCATATTCACAGAGTATATAGAATGAAAGCAAAAGTATGCAAATATATGCTTATAGTTTTTGCATTGAATTAAAAAGAAAATTTTATCAGAGGATGTTGTATATTACTTCTGTTAAAGTCCTTTATGTCACAATGGTAGGATAAAACAAGTCGATTTAACATCTGCCTGCCACACAAGAAACCCGGGTTCGATTCATGAGGTAGATGGGAAACGCTTCGTGCAGAAATCAGCTTTGGGGTTCACACTGTCTCTAATGAAATGGATACCTGGTGGGTAAAGGCGGCTGAACAGTGGTGTTTATCACATCACCTCGACAATGGCAGAGATCGAGAATGTGTGGGTTTGCTACCCCCACATCCCCTTATGTACTTTCATAGCACGTTCCAATAGGCAGTGAAGGTTTATTTATTCATTTGCTTATTGCATAGCAGTTTATATATATGACCAGAAGTTTGACAAAAAAATCTCCGGCATTACTCCCTGAAGACGAACCTTTATATACTTTGTTACGGCTCTGTAACAAGTTTGACTTTGATAAGTTCATGTGTTCTACGAATCAGCGCTAAATTGAAATGAAGTAACTAACCTGAATGTAACTGACTTCTGGCTGCAAATTATAAATTAAGATTTATTTTCTATGGATAAGCTAAAAGAATGAAATGTATAATATCTCACCTTCTAAAATTTGTAACATACATTGAACATTATTTAATGTAATTTACTATGAAGCGAAAATTTTGTAACAAACTGTACAAGGGGAACGTAGCAACTTGTTATACTTCACACGTCTGCAGCAAAATGATGCGAGAATTGACAGACAGACGTCTGGATACTGATCAACATCTTCTGGAGCACTCAAAGCTGAGAAAAATGATCTTTTTGAGAGTTATTTGGGATAGGATTGCTGTCATTCTTGAGAACTACTTGACCTAAGGCACGACTTTCAAAAGTGCTTCCCGTAGTACTTTGGCCGGCCCCCGTGGCGGAGTGGTTAGCTCATCGCGCTACGACGCGAGGGGTCCCGGGTTCGAATCCTGGCCTAGGCAAGGATGTTTGTCCATTCATCAATTTCATCATATCATCTTCGCAAATTAGCCAAAAGTGGCACAAGAAACAAAGTAAAATAAAAAAATGTCAAAAGGTATTAATTATTATAACCTCAGTATGACTTTCATATCGTTTCTCGTCCTTTCTGATCAGCCTATATGCTGAAGTTGAATAATGCCAGAAATATTTAGCAGGAGAACCAATCTTCTTGAGAGCAGCTTTGTTCTTCGTCAATCGTTCATAAATCTCCACAAAAACTTACCCCACATATCAGACACACAACTCCACATTTTTCTCTTGAGCTTGTGAAAACGTAGGAAATTTAAATTCTTGTTTGAATCCATAAAGAAACTACATGCTTATTCACTGCTCTTCAAATAACGGAACACATACAAAGCATTACATGTTTTTTGTATGTTTTTTTTCATGAAATGTCTCTTAAATTTAGGCTTGGTTTTCAAGATGACTCCTAGACTTTTATAAAACGGGACAAATATTGGCTTTTTAATAATATTGACAAGCCCCTGAAACGGGACTGTCCCGGTCAAAACACGGTGTATGGTTATCCTACTATTCATATACCGCTGCCGCGACTGTTGAGACTTACGAATGGAACATATATCACATCCTCCCTTCCTTTCTGGACTTAGCCCTTAACGACTATTCGGATCTTTTTTTTAAGTAGCTCTTTCTAGGAGTGCAATTGCAGTGCATTTGATTTGCTGGTAATATGTTGGCAGAAATGCACTATTAGACTAATAGCCTAATATGTTTATATTTATGTTTATATTTTGTTTATTTTATTTTATTTTATCTTGTTTCATGTGTTCTTTTTAACACTAGGGTACTGTTTTATGGTTTTGTCTTTCCGGTTTAAAATGGCTTCTGCTGTATTGGAAATTGCAATAAATAAATAAATAAATAAATAAATGAATATTATCCATTTGAGGTAGTTGCAAAGAAAATAGCACATTAAGTGGGACACTATATATAATAAGGAAAACAACTTACTATTGCTTCATTTTGCAGGTACTCGTTTGCTTGTTTGCAGTGGGGGCACTTTCATTGCCCGTCGCACCAGTGGGCTACGTAGACTATTTTGTAAGTAATTTTAAACTATCTGTTGACTATTATCTTAATGCACGCTCGAATAACTTGCATGTTATTTCGAGATAAAATAAAAAATAGGTGCTTGTTTCATTAGCACTAAACCATGTTATAGCGCATCCCACAACGTCTCGCTTATTTACGCACATATCATTACCATGTAGACAATTATATTTACAGTACTAACCTGTGTTATAAGAGTTGTTCAAAGTTTTTCACGCGCTATCTCGGCCCAGAGCCAAAACGAACGCATTTTATAATACATACAAGTTTTTTTAATCACCATACATGCTTTTCGTTAAGCTTTTGCCAGATTTCAGCCGTTTTGCTCTATCTCTTACCATTTTCGAGATATGGACCACGAAAATTAATTTATGGCAGGTGGGGCAAAGTGTCTACATCACTTAAATTTGGTGAGTTGAGCAAATCTAAAAAAAAAAAAAAAAAAAAAAAATGTTTCTATCTCATTTTCATCAAATAAATACTTAAATATTTTACACAATACCTCATCAGGCATATCTGTTAACATGTTATAGTTAAGTAAAAACTACTAATACCAAATATATTACTTATTATAGACTCTTATTTAAGAGTTCAATTTTATAAAATTTGTTCTACTGGGTGAAAATTATATTTATATTGCATAACGAGTATTAACCTGGGTTATAAGAGTTGTTCAAAGTTGTTCACGCGCTATCTCGGTCCGAGAGCCAAAACGAACGCATTGTATAATATAAACAGTTTTTTTTTTAAATTTTATATTCTTCTCAGATTTTGTATTTTTAAATCATTTCGAACTGCACTTTATTTTATTTCACTCTCAGGTATCAGTGCAAAAATGAGAATCGTACTTTTCTGCTTCAAGGTATATTTATGGTAACAAGTGCACACACTTACAAACATCATGATGATCTCATTGTAATGCACATAAAATACCTACAGTATATTCGCTCACGGGTATACCCACGTCTTCCGTGAAAAAGCACAAAATACCTTCCTTCTATGTGATACTTTTATTCAAAACATATTACAAACAAGTTGTATTTGCATATGTATTCACATATTTCAGCAAGCATAGTAGAAAGCATATCCTTCATGAAGTGCTCTCCACGCTTCATTTTCTAAAAACCCTCTTCCCCTACTTTCTGACTTCTACCAGGCCTTCACAATGGGGTTCAATCTTCGATAGAGGCACAATTCAGATCCGAATCCAAACTGTAGGCCCAGTCCGGATTAGCCCGTTTGAGGACAACGTGGACTTCAATCAAAGAAGCTAAACAAACAAAAACAAAAATCATTTCCTGCCTCTATTCATCTTCTCATGGCCTTCCTTCTAAGTCTTCTACCTCCTATTGTACAATATGCTACTTCTTTCTTTCCATCCTGTGTATATAGCTTGTGTACTCTGTATTTTTAATTTGATGAAATTTCAGATGCATAGTTCTTTTTTAAAAAAGAGGTTCATAATTGTAGTCTTCTCTTACCAGTCCCCACATTATTCTTAAAATTATTTTAAAATAATAAAATGTATTATTAGAAGTCTAATTTTAACTTCTGTAATATATGATTGGTCTCATTGTTGTTTTATATAACTTTGTTGTAGTTGTTCTCTGTACATTTCTATGCTCAAGTTTTTGAATGCAATTCTATTCTAAATTCTGGACAAATTACTGTGTTTTGGCAATGTAATCACTAAATAGCTTATTTAATTCTAATCTGTTTAACAGGTCATTATATGCACCATTTCCACTCAGAATTGCACATGTATAAAAGTAGTTTCGATTTATGCAAATATCCTAATTAATGTTGCTTGTATTTATTTATTTATCGTATCGTACCCAAGGTATTGGGCAAGAAGTATAAAGTCTTAGCATAGCAGGTATCAGAGAAAGGAATGCTGAATAAGTAATCAGGCAAAGGTCGGGTGATTGACTTGGAAGGCGTATGTGGCATGAGGGTTGGAATTGTCAGGAGGTGTGATCAGTTGGCGAGAATAGGAGAGAGAGTAAGGTCTGCGGATTGTGAGAGGAAAAGCAAAGTGGAGAACGATTATTGGACGATGGTGTGTGATAGATTCGATGTCTGACAGGGAGGTCAGACAAGTGATAGTTGAGAGGACAAGCGTAGGAACAATCTTCATATATTTGTAAGGCAAGTAATATCCTTTTCTTAACCAATCCATATCGGTTCAGTCATGGAGAGTATAAAAAGGATATTACTTGCCTTACAAATATATGAAGATTGTTCCTACGCTTGTCCTCTCAACTAGTTTATTTAAAAAAACTATCGGAGAAGTGTGGAATCCAACTTAAATTCGCTCCAGCAGCTAATCACAATTTAATTGGATTATTGGAACGATCACATGCTATTTTACAGGGACTTATGAAAAACTTCGTGAACTCAAAACACACAGATTGGCTTTTATACTTGCAATCGGCCGTGTGGTCGTACAATGTTAATTACCAGGAGAATTTGAAGAACAGTCCATTTTTTCTTCTTCATGGATTTACGCCTAGATTAGTCTGGGAGAGCGGACTACATTTAACGCCCAGTGTGAATGTAAACAACGAGATGAGATTCAAGATTCTCGAAAAAGCACGAGCAGCAGCTTATGAGAGTCTACAGAAACGCCACCGACAAGCAAAAAAGTACTACGATAAACGTCACCAGTCCATTGAATTTACGCCAGGAGAATGGGTTCTAGTATACGATGGCAGTCATCGTGTACACACCGCTAAATGCTTTTCGGGAGTATATAAAGGACCTTGTAAAATTATAGCAAAAGAAAATCCCAATGTTTACAAATATAAGACAAAACGGGGACAGACAGTCGTGGACTCAATTTCGGTCCAGAGATTGAAGAAATACTATGCTTCGGAACACTTTAGCGGCGATGAGAATGTAAATGGTGATGATGAGACTGAAGAACAGGAACAGTCAGGAGTGAATGAGTGAGAACATACCTTTTACCCTGTACGTAACTTCCTTTTCAGTACTCTGATGCACTAAATACACTAAAATCATTAGTTATAATTCGTAGACATCGAGGTTTCATAATAATGAACAACAAGTACAGGAACGCGCGAAAATAATAATAATAATTAATATTATTGTATTCACAAATAGTGAACAAAGGGAATGAATGTAAACAGCGCGCAAGAAATTTTCCTCGGGTTTCTGAATGCATGCAGAGAACCGATGGAAATAATATTTTGTGAACTACAAAAGATAAATAGTGTAAGACTTTAGTATTTTTTATGAATAAAATGTGTTAAACACATTCGGTAAGGAAAATGAGAATTAAAATTCTCTATGATTTAGCGTGGTTAGTCAAAATAGGGTTGAAACAAGTACACATTTTAATATTTCAATTGTTAAATTTAAGTTAATTACATTTATAATTTTAATAACTAAATAAATGACAGAAATATGAGATTATCAGTTTTATAAGATTTAAATAATGTTAAAATAAAGAGAACAGTTATAATAGAAGCTGAATATGCATACAGCCAGTTAATTAGTCAATTCAACGAGCTACAGATCAATAATAACTAAATAAGTATTGTGATAATAAGAATTATAATATAGATAATAATAATACGAAGAGAATAGTGAATATTTTGGTTCTTGGATAATTATAAAGCTCAAATAAAATGTATCACATGGAAATAATATAAATATTAAGATTACTTTTATAATTTTATGCATTCTATGTTAAGAGTTAATTATTTTTTATATCTTTCTTACATAACTTTACATAAAAGCTAGATTTGAAATCTAATATGAAGATTAATAAGTCAATTAAGAGCATAGGAGAAATGAGTAGTATTTTAAACATACAGCTACGATCATGTGTTATCAGCAGCCGTGTCAGATTTTATTAACAATTTAACGACACAGTCATGAGATGAATTACGACAGTTTTGAAGAAGTAAAGTATCTTTCATTAAACATGTAGACATTACATTGATCCATCTAATTTAGGATACTTCATTCCAAATACGACTCAATCAGTTTATTGAATGTTATAATGAAGTTACTTAGAGTACTTCCTATTTTTTTTTCTTCCACATGGTAGAAATTTCCCATCTTGTAAAATTCCCACTTAAAATTTCCCTCACATGTATTTCATACTTCTCGAAGCGATATCCAAAGTCAATTTCAACTGCCTTCATGGTAAAATGTCTTTCGTCAGCAAAAGGATAAAGTTCAACTTGAAAGAACCGGGAAAATGCCTTTCTCTTTAAGCAATGGGGAAACTTGAGTTACATTCAGAGAGACCGAACAACTGAAGAAATATGCAAGTTAAGCATTCTATTCGTTTCTTGCGGCAACGATATCTCCCTACATCGGCAGGAGCAAAATTCTCTTTGACATGATGTAACCAACACGTTGCAAATTAAACAGCAGATATCTCACATTCCACATTAGCCGGGGAACTGAATAAACTGCCGATAGAGCATTCTTTCAACTCAGGCTAGCGACTTCAAGGATACAAAAGAACATGCAACCTTATGTCCGTTCAGAACGATATTTCTTCATCTGGCAACATTTTGGAATATAAATTGCAAATAAGTTTTCATTTTTATATCATTTAATTTTAGGTGATTTTATATATATACTTAATTAAACACTACCAATTGTCAACTTTCATTTTTTTTGTCTCCATATTTTTTTCTATACAAAATTGTATATATATTTTTAATATTCTTTGATAACAATATCATTAGGGGGGAAAGAGTCAATAATGGACAACGAGATTTCGAATTCTTAGAATATTATTTTACGTATTTCAATTTATGTGGACAATATTAGCAAGTGCACAGGATATTTTACAATTAATCTTTATTAATGACGTTATTTTTAACAATATTATACTAACAGAAGGACGATCGTTCGACACATTATTTTTTTAGGTAATATTTGAAGTATTTCATTTCATTCAATTGTTATTTATAAATATTTTCAGTCACTTTAAGCATTCATATATTTTCAGAAATCAATTATAATTTAAAATTTTGCAGTAATATACAGTATACACTCATAACATCTTCAAGAGTATTTACAGCATTACATTCTATTCATATGTAAAGTTCAATTTGTTTTCAGTAATTATTAGTAGTTATATTTTTTTCTCTTTTCAAGATTCTAATTATATTTGGTGTGTAAAGGATGGCATTAATTAGAATTTGGGTAATTTATAGTAAGAGTAAATGTTATGACTGAATCGGTACTCCTTTTCAAATTCCATTTCCTCAAATATAACAACCCTCAACTACAAGATTTTTCATACTTGTAATAATTACAAGTACTACTTTCTTAAAATAAGGGTGACTTAGAGGCGCCCTTGTCTCAACAAAACCTCTACACATACCGACATATTAAGTTATCTCACACACACAACATTACACCAACGATCAGGAGGAAATGCCTTTTTGGTATATGATGCAAATTTCCTTTCCAAAACCTACGTGAATTGCCTCACAGATAATTCAAATTTTAACGGTGAAATGAACATTTTAACAATATTATGAAACCATGTTAACAATCCTCAGTTCAGCTTTTTCACAGATGTCAACGTCTAGAGATGGTCACCAGCTAAAACCTTGGAGAAATAAGAAATCAACACGATTTACACCTGAAGGACGCAGATAAATTATTTTGATCTACGATTTTTTTGAGAATTTCTCAAGATTTTTATTTCTGAGATTTTTCTTTTATTTTTTCGACACGTGGAAACAGGAATTACAATTATACCTTTCATCAATTTTAATTACGCAGTTCAGCGAAATCAGTTGATAAGCACCAAATCGTTTAACACGGATCTCCTTCATTCTATTCTAATTAACTCCTACTGACGTCAAGTAGTAGTGAGACCCGATATTCAACGCTGATAATACATACATCGATTTGAAGGAATATTTACATACAACTAAATACTTCACATTCACAATTCGACGATATGCAGTTCTCTACTATACGTTTTTCATCAATGAAAATATTTGTAGCTGCAAAGTTAATGCATCAAAGTGAAAAACATTTTTCACGGCCACAAGGAACTACTATATACATATATACGTGGTTTGGTTCAAGAAGAAACTTCATTGCTATACGCAGAGACGATTAAGTGATGTTAACAAGAGTAAAATTATGGTATTTTACTTGAACTCTTTGTGAGAATCAGAATCACTCAAGCATTAATTTTATGGACAAATGTTAGTGCTGTGATTTTATCTATCGAACACTATTATATTCTTATTTTCAAATACATAAATTCATGTACATATATTATTACTCAAGGACAGTTATTGATACAGTGTATATATTTTGATTAACTTCAAGTTTTCTAAGTAAATATTTACTGTGATACTTGACATATATTATAAATAAAAACAACAGCGATAATTACATGATACACTAAAGTAAGAGACGATGAAATTTACATCGATAATATGACATATGTGTGCAAGTGTAACTCGGATGAGTATCACAAACGTTGCTGATTTTGTAAATATTAACTTCAAAATATTTAATAGTGTTGTGCAGTGTCAGTGTTTACAGGATCAATTACATACTACTTCGCTAGTGTCTCATTGAGACATCAATTTTGACAAGATCCATTCTTGTGGAACAATGCTTTTATAATTTTCTCACGTGGTGTCAGTGTGTTGCATGCTTATGCACGGCCTACGTTACGTCATCATGTAGTATTGGAACTTAGGTGTGGAGCGTAAGACTCTCAATGAATACGCGCACGAGCAGATTGACGAGTTAGCATAACAAACTCACATGTCAGTGTTTACCTTTCATATGCTGACAAGTTTTGTTTATTTATTTTGTTTGTTTATTGGTTATTTTTCTCCATTCCTTTTTTTCTTTTTAAAGAACTGTATTAATCAAATTACATATTTTTGGTTATGGTATGTTAATCCAATAATTTTGGGACTATATTTTATAATAAAAAAAATCTCTCCATAGAAAGGATCGATATGGAATGCAACTTTAAATCTTTCATATTTAAGTGAAAATCAAAAGATTTTCTTTAGGGGGTAGAGGAGCGTATCGTACCCAAGGTATTGGGCAAGAAGTATAAAGTCTTAGCATAGCAGGTATCAGAGAAAGGAATGCTGAATAAGTAATCAGGCAAAGGTCGGGTGATTGACTTGGAAGGCGTATGTGGCATGAGGGTTGGAATTGTCAGGAGGTGTGATCAGTTGGCGAGAATAGGAGAGAGAGTAAGGTCTGCGGATTGTGAGAGGAAAAGCAAAGTGGAGAACGATTATTGGACGATGGTGTGTGATAGATTCGATGTCTGACAGGGAGGTCAGACAAGTGATAGTTGAGAGGACAAGCGTAGGAACAATCTTCATATATTTGTAAGGCAAGTAATATCCTTTTCTTAACCAATCCATATCGGTTCAGTCATGGAGAGTATAAAACCCATATCCAATCTAAGCTAATTTCTATCGCCATTCCTTTAAAAGGTAACCTCTTGCATTTATCACATTTAGGCCAAGCGAGTGATAACCATCTGAGAGATGAATGAGAAATAACTACATCACCCGATTCAATCTAGAGGTTCTAGGTTCGATCCCAAACGCAGCATGGAAGTTGCGTTACGTTATGCGCATCTGTATAACTATAATTTGTGTATTGTAGATCCATGTTGTGTGGATTATTAGAAACATCTTGAAATAGATGGTATATCAACTAGAAATAAATAAGGTACCTGAACCGAATATGGCATATTTGCTGTTTCCAAGTAGTTATATGGGTAATTCAACAAATGGCGTTAGTAGGCCATTTAGACTGTGAGAATGAAGTGATAGAACCTGCTGGTTGTACCTATACGACAGTAACTTAATGACAAAGAAGCGAAATAGATGGACCTCGTGATTGTGTTTTACGTGATCTAGTATTGTATATGTAAGGATTACTTTACTACATCTTCAAAGTGATAAGTGTTTATATCTCTAGTACATATTATGATAGCTCATAATTTGTACTTTACAACAATGTACTTAGTTTAGACTTTAATCTAAAGCCCTGTTTATATCGAAGGTAAAACGTATATAAGGTAGACTCAATGTGGCCTACATAGGAATATATCGTGAAGATCATGCGCAAATGTGAGATTTGTAATGTTTATGCTCACATAGAGTATGTGGGACTCACTAAGGGTGATAAAGTGCCTTCCGTTAGCCCAGGATGTGATCTCCAATCAATGGTCTTCTGGGAGCAAATTGTGACATGTCACTCCCTTGTTTACTGGTATGTAAATCTCTGTGCAAATCTCATGTCATTATGTAAATAAAATGTAAGTATATAAATATACTTGTCCACCTGTAAAAACAACATAACAATTTATGTTGCATATTTTGATGTGAAAGAACAAAATATATGACTAGGCCGTATTGGGTACATATGCACCCAATATGACCTAAACGTAACTTTTTAATGAAATCTTCCCTGCAGCCATGTTATTATTTGGAATTGGCTCCATTTTTCAGTAAACGTCCAGAAATGTTTCCTATTTTGTGTCTTACGATTAGTTTTACCTTTCTGGTTTTGTACACCATTATAAACAATCGAGAACCATAGGTAGGCCATATTGGATTCAGGTATACCTTACATAAATAAAGTTCATTTGAAAGTCTGGAACGAAACCTTGTCAACGCTTTAAAATATGTCAATGCAAGTTTATGATTGAATCTTCCAGGCGTATCCCAAGTACCAGTTCGGGTACTCAGTGAGCGATCACCTGACCGGGGACAACAAGAAGCAAGTCGAAATCAGAGACGGACACGTTGTCAAGGGACAATACAGCTTGCTGGAGCCTGATGGAAGTGTGAGGATTGTCACGTACGCGTCTGATGACATCAATGGCTTCAATGCAGTCGTGAAGAGGATTGGACCCAATCTTCACGTGGCGCCTCAACTGGGAAAGGCCCTTGGTTGATTTGATACACGCTGACGACACTTGGATACATCGATAATGCATTTGTTCATTCGGTTCTCAATCTGGTTATAATTTCTTGTTAAGTCTGTAATCAAGTATGTCTTGATCAATCGTAAATATTGTAATTTGTTTTGGCAATAAAACAATTACCTTGAGTCAGTTCTTAATGAATTATTTTCGTTTATACTGTTTATACTTCAGAAATAATAATTTACACTTAACAAAATTCCAAATAAAAGACAATACTTAAAATACAAATTTCAACTGAAATTACCGTGTTCCAAGGGATTTTCGTGTAACTTAGGTTGTAAGAAGTCTCAAATTTCAGCAAAAAACCTTTCTAGCGTGAATATTATCCAATTAAGGTAGCTCCAGGATAATTCTACGTACCTTTATACATTATGTTGTAACTGACTCCATAAATCTGTTAAGGTGAGGAGTGACAATGTTGCACCAGTTGCACTGATACTAAGAAAAACAAATAGTGTGAGAGAGTGTGAATTGCAAGTTGACGACTTTTTAAGTAGATTTTTAAGCCAGATACAATCTGTAAAAAATATGATAAATACGTGTTCAGAGAATCTCATGTATTCCTTATGGAGAATCAACTTCAAGTTCCAGTTACGGCGAATCAAATGGAAGTTCCGACTTTTCCAACTACAAAAAATTGTTTAAGGTATCCTCTTTCCGCCAATGTACTTTTCTGCGCTATTGGATGTTTGGCATTGCGGAGAGAACAAATAAAAATAAAGCTCTCATAAGCGTAACAGATTTCTTCAGCGCACAACTTCTCTCCGCAGCAGTGTTGCCAAACCTGATGCCCATGAAAATGCTAAATTTTACCTTAAATCTGGCTTTAATGGAGCTACTAGATCCTTGAAGGTTCGATAAAGTGTCAAGGGGTGGAAGAGAGAGGCGTTGCTATTACCGTTATCTTTGAAATTATGACAATTTATTCTTCGTTTTCACCGCCTACATCTCGCGGCATCACCCATCTCAATAATCCACCAATGGCCGTATGAATTCGAAAATAAAATATTCCCGGATAACGATATTATGTCATCTTCACGTCTTCAGTGCAAAGTTAAGCTTGGTTGGCCCACGTTGCCTAGCACACGACCCCCTCGAAAGACCAAGACCGGGCTTCGCTGCCTACTAATTATCTTTCTGTTATTATATATGCCACGACTAATTCTCAGTTCCTGCGGGGCATGCGAGTCCGCATCTCAAGGTTCGGGTAAGGGTCTGCTTTTGAATAATAATATAATAAAAAAAATTATTTATGTTTACTTAACCAAGAACCTTAACTCTAAAGTAGATAACCTTCCTTGCGCTTAAACTTCCATCGTGATCGCACCCACATCCCACTGACCAGTGAGGATACGCATGCGAGTCGCGAGCGAAATCAGCAGAATCTAAACTGACTTCTTATGGGCTGATAAAGCCTCCGCCTCACTGACCAGTGACGGCGGGACATCTCATCAAACCAAAAGGAGGCCAGTTAATTTGTACTTATGAACCAAATTTACTATAAGGAAATACCCATTAACGATTACAAATTTATTTACATCTCAAATTTCCAATAAACTTTCCAAAATTAACATGAGAGAAGGTTCTCCGTTTAAACCTTAATCAACTTATTCACAAATTCAAACAAAGTTAAGTTAATAGAAAAATATACAAACTTCTGATCAAAAGGAAAACTACAACAATGCCAAGATAAAATTTAGATCAATAACAACTTCCGTAACATAGACTGAAACTTGCTATAGAGTAAACATAAAACCCAGAGAGTACTCTCTTATATAACATGTCCATATCGCATCATTGTACTTACACAGCTTTAACTTGGTTTCAAATAACGGGTGACAAATTATTAACTAAAGGTCGACAAATTACTATTAAGCAAAACCAAAGAAAAATTTGCATAACATCTTTCCTTAAATTTCTATTCGTGCTTCTGTCATATTCTCACATCTATATTATGTTCTCTAGAACTCATGAGGTAAACTACCATCTTCAGGGTCAATCTCCAAAAACATTCATAACAAAATATAAGGGGAGCCTTTCTCTACCCAATATCAAAGCCATATCTCGGCCACAAATTACAAATGTCCACGTGGAATTCCATAACATAATAGGGGACTCTATTTCTACCCTTTTTGGCTACTCACATTGCAAAAGCAAAACAATAGACTTTTACATTAAATGAATTTCTATAAAAACATATACTCGACCGGTGACCTATTATAGCTGTTTCAAAATTACATCTAATATAAACCTAAATAAGAGAAACCAATAAACTTTCCTTAACGTTCCGGATACTCAGACTTTAAAACGGACATGAAAACTATATAAGCTGTGAGATTTAAAAGGCACTCTCTGACCAGAGGTATGCTCTCGGATTAAAGCAACAAGAAATAAACTTTTAATTAATTGAACCTCCTGACCAGGAGAATTCAGAATGATTTAGCATAAAAAAAATACTCGACGAGAAGGATTATCTTTGGTGAGCCTAAATTATTTAACTTGAATTTATATCGGAGCCACACTGACCAGTGCCAACTTCGACAGGATTTAAAATTTATGAATAATTTCAAAGTTTAAATTATTAAGTTTAAATATTTATATATGAATTAATTATTTATAAGCCTGCCAAAATCCCCTTGAAGGATCATGCTGACCAGCACAAATCCTGAACGGAAAACCTCGGACATTGTGGAAGGGAGAGCTGACCAGCCACTCCCCACACAACGCCCGTATTCTCCCAGCCCTGGACCTCGACAAGCGATTTAATCACATAAAGATTCCGGAATATACTGGTTATTTTGAATCGAAACGGCTGGTATTTATACTCGCGGGATTGCGCAATTCTATTCCCTGAACAAAAGATTTGGACATATGTAAAGTTATTTTTAGCTTTCAACCATTACCCCTTCGAAAAGACATATCGAGAAACACAATGCAGCAAAACTTATTTACCAAACCGCGCAGCGCCGAACGAAAAAGAACCCATTGTTGTTAAGAAAGACAAAAAATGCAAGCTTCAACTTGCTTTGCGTTGTTTTCCGCTTGGCAGAAACTGCGTTACAATTTTAACAAGGACAAAATATACATTCAAAAAGATTAGCCTACAGAAGAATTTATACGAGGGCTATCGAAAAGTAATTTAAATAATAAAGAAATTTACCAAAATTTATCAATCGTTACAACAGGTGGTGGGGCGTCGCAGCCAATATAACAATATTACGAGCAAAATGTAGTGGCCGCGGTGGCTCAGTTGGTAACGCGTCTGACTACCATGCTCAAGGTCCCGGGTTCGATCCCCGGCCGGTTCAAATCCGGGAACTTTTCTAACGGTGGAAGCGGCCCCGGCGCCCACCCAGCGTCGAATAACATGGGTACCTGGGGGAAACCCTGGGGGGTAAAGGCGGTCAGGGGCGTGATGCTGATCACATCACCCCCACTCACGACCGGATCAAGAAAGTGTGGGGCGTTACCCCCTATACGCCTTCATGGCGTGGTGCTATGCACAGGGGAACACTTTACTTTTTTTTTTTTTTTTTTACGAGCAAAATGTATATTTATGGCCAAAGTTGGTCTATGTGAGCTGGAGCTATTGACGACACCATAGTGGTCCACGGGGGCGGGCGCCCCAGTTAACAGCCAAACGAGTTGCCGAGACAGCCAGATCTGGCACCAAAAGAGCTAAGTTGGCAACAATGCTAGCAGCCACCGAGGAAAGGAGAGCCTCACGGAAACCCTCCCTCAAGCCCATACTACTATTCTTCGTTTCTCTCTCAATGCGATGTCTTACAATCTTGCTCGTTGAATATTATCTAATATTACGTCTAATTATGTCTCGTATAAGTTTCAATGTTTCGCAGCCGGTAACTCTAGTTAAAGATTCGGTTAACATAGGAACTACACTGGTTGAAAATCATATTTTAATGGAGACTTTTGAGTGCTGGACTCACTACTGATTCTCCCGGGTTCGATTCAAAGGGTGTTCCTTGATTAATTTAATGAAATCTTCCTTCATTCTCATCGTCCCGAGTGATCTAAGAAGGAAATGAAAAACGTAAAAAAAATGAACGAGTGATTTTTTTTCGAATAATATTAGGATAACTTGTATTGATATTATATTACTATAATCAAGTGTGTGCCAGAATTTGACCGTTTTCTCGAAATAATACTAATAATACCTTTGTACAATGGGAAAATCCTTACCTTAATTCTTTCACGCAAGAATGTTGAAGAAATATTCTAATGTTGTCCATAAAATTTATTCATGTGAAACTGGTCCAATATACATAATTGAAAACATTTTGACAGATTTTTTAATTTATAGGGCCTACAAATTTTATAAAAGGTCACAACCTCATGGAGTTAAGGGAAGTCTCAGGGAACACTTAAAAGAGGGAGAAGTTTCTAATTGTCCAGCAAGTAGCCTATTGTAATTTTCTAAACATCCTGGACACAAGTGCACATAACAAGGTCCACACAACTATTTGGATGTTCTCACACATCTTTTGTCTATGCAGTCAAGGAGAATTTTCTATCGGGTTTGCTGACCTCCGTGATGTAGTGGAGTGCTACGATGACAGGGGTCACGGGTTAGAACTCTGTCCTGGGTATTGGCATTCTTTGTGAATTTCCATTCATCAATTTCATCATACCTATCTTCGCGAGCCGGCACGCGTAGCGGAGCGTTTAGCACAACGCGCTAAGACGCTAGGGGTCCAGGGTTCAAATCCCTGACCGGGAATGGGTGTTTGTGAGTGTTCATTCATCAATTTAATCATATCATCACTCATCCGCATGTTCGCAATTAGCCAAAAATGGCAGAAAAGCGAAGTAAAATATACTAAATCAACCAATCAATCAAATTTCCATCCTTTGTATGGCTAATGTAGTTCCCCATCATTGATTGATTGATTGATTTGGATTATTTTACTTCGTTTTTCTGCAACTTTTGCTAATTGCAAAGATGAGGATGAGAAAATATGAATTTAGTCACTGGGAAAAGTTTCTGAAAAAAAAAAAGAAGAAGTCCACAATGCATGCAGGCCTCATGTGAGTCTCATTGTCTCGCACGAAAATTTACAATACTTGCACACTAACTTCACTTGAGGCAACACATATTTTTTCATATATTGTTTCATTTATTTCAATTCTGGTGCAACATTTTACATCCATGTATAATAACACTTCGTGTCAAATCTGCATCATACGTCGGTTTATATTATATAAAATATTAATAACATATTATGGATATGCCAAGGTTCTGGTTAGTACCCATGAAGTAAATCAAGGTTACAGATTCAATGCATTGTTTCAAACATTAATCATAAATATATTGGGAGAGTTAAAATGAAAATCATTAGAGTGTACAGAAATGTATTTTGAATACATTAATTACATTCTTGGTATGCCACGTACTCGAGCCCTTTGTTGCAAATTACGGATGCCCATATATTTTATTCAAATCATGTGTCACTGATTTGTATACTAAGTTGTAATACATTTCAACAAGTAAGGTAGTAAAATGTAATTGTATAGGAGATTTAAGCGTACGTCGATATGTATTTGATCAATTTATGAGAGTACAAATTATCAGAGACGTTTCCCTGGTAATTTCTTTTTCCCTGACTAAAGAATTAGTACAGACCATTGTTATTTTACAATACATTCCTCCAAGGACGACATTTGTTCCGTATTAATAACATTGAATTCAAATTTGTAATGTAAAGATTCACATTATGTACAAGTACTTGTACATTTGTATTAAAGTTTCAATTGACACAGCAAACAAGTTCCCATGCTTTAGAATGTACTTATACTAAGTTCGAAAGTTAACCAAAGTCTGACATCGCGACCTTAAAGTAAAAAGGTTCTATCTGCATTTTTGTGCGAAAATGAGTTTATGACCTTAAGCAGACCATTGGTTTACATTCTTTGTACTCCGTAAAGATCATGCTTCGAAGTATATTTGTTTCGAATAAATCAACGGGGTAAAAAAGTACTATCTGCAAATGAGGTTTTAAGTAGGGGTAAAAAAGTTCTATCTGCTTTGTTTCCGGTCTTTGTGACTACCAGGCAAATGGCACAACGTTCATCTCCTATGTATTCATCTATTGGAACCTCCAACGTAGAGAGGAAGCAATTAAGTAAAGAAAAAGTGTCAGATTTCACTTATATGATGAAGTGTATGCCGGCTGTGGACCAACGTTACTTTGCTACGGTTCTGAAGAGAAACATATAAGATACTTTTTTTTCACTTGTTTACAGTCGTCTTGTCAATAAGCGATATCTACTCTTAATGAGTACAAATACTTTTCATTTTCTTATCATAAGGATATGCAGTAGTATGTTATCTTAAAATGAACGTTTTTTGTTTCCACTGGGATTATACACTGCAACACTATTTACAACATGGTTACTTTTCAACTGCCTCACATGTCAATACTTTCTAAAGGGTGATCCATAAAGAACGCCGGATTTGAAGTTGCTATAAATGAAATTTATTTTTGGAAAAAAAGCACAAAACACATACCATTCTCTTCAGGAGATATTAAGGTTTAAACATGGAAAACAATATCAGGCATATGACCCCCTCCCCCGTACTAGCCCTACACGCAATCACTTGGTCCATGAAATTCACCATGAGCCGATCACACATTTCCCCATCAAGTGTGTTGAGGACACGTCGAATTTCTTGCTTAAGTTGCAACAAATTTCAGGGTTTGTTCTGGTAAACTTGTGACTTGGTGTACCCCCACAAGAAAAAAGTCACATGGTGTCAAGTCACAAGGTCAAGGTGGGAAGGTTTGGTCTCCTCGCAACGAGATTATTCCGTCCGGGAATTTCTCACAAATTTCTCGCTGTTTCTTACTGTACCTTTCCATGGCGTTAGCAACACACACAAACAGTAGAACAACTGAAACGCTTCTCAACACAAAACCTCAATGATAACTGATAACAACAATCGCACCAACAATGCTGCCAACCAAACAAAAAAAATATGGCGTCCTTTTCAAATCCGGCGTTCTTTATGGATCACCCTATATTAACATTATTTCAAAATCCAATCTTCACACTAGTAAGTAATTGGTTTATAGTATTGGATGAAGCAATTTGTATTATTTTGCACTCTGGACAACCTTTTACATCTTATTTACTTTAACATGTACATAGCTCATGCAGAATATAGAATAAGTAGAATATAACTAATTTCTCACCTTTCCTTTTTGCAAAAAGTTTGAATATTTAAGGGATAACCTTTTTACTCTCATCTGAAACGTTATTTTTGGAGTAAAAAGGTTCTAACTGCAAGTTCGTCGTTGTATACATAAGAGAGGGAGGGTTCACTATACAAATGCCAGAGGGACAACTTGGAATAATTAGTTTTCCCTGTGCACAAAGTCAAATCTTTAACTAGCTCTCCTGAGAATATTACGACTTAACAGATAGAACCTTTTACTTTAAGGTCGCGTATTGTCAAATATCTTATCTCGTTGTAATGAAATACCACACCATTCTCTTTGGTAAAGAATAACAAAATAACAAACTCAATGAAATTCATAAATGAAAAATCTAGTGCACTGTACAGATAACGTTAGATATGTCATCCATATTGAACTCTTGCATCTTAAAGCACTCTAAGTTCTAACATAGAGAAAGAAACGTAAGCACATAGGTAAATATAACTGTTTAAAATTGCAGATAGTGATTGTACTTGTAATTTTATGGGAGAAAGATTTGTAAGACAAATTTATTTTGTAATATGCACGTATACTGTTAATATTGTTTTAACTTATTCGTGCATACATTTTATTATTATTAATATTATTAATCTATATTGTATTAATTTATTCCCAGGCAAATAGGGACTATATCCGTTCTCATTGCACGTCAATCCAGAAATAAATGATATTGTTACCTTTCCTCTTCAAGCGTTAAATTTAATTCATCTACTTGGAATTGATAATGTTCAAAATGTAAGTTAATATTTTTGCTTTCTGCTTTACGAATAGTCAAAATTATTAATCACCTATGCATGTTATGTACCGCTACCAGAAAAGTGAACATAGAGTATGAATAAACCACCTATTATAACACTGATATTCAGGTAATCCAAAATTTAACTATATGACACAATATGTAACATGCAAGGAGTTGTGTTGATGATTTGGATTACAAAACTATCATTTTTTTCGTGTTTTCTTTAAATATTTAATAATTTAATGGACAATATTAATAATAGGGTAAAGGAATGTCAGAGAGAGAGAGAGAGAGAGAGAGAGAGAGAGAGAGAGAGAGAGAGAGAGAGAGAGAGAGAGAGAGAAGAGAGAGAGAAAGAGCAAAGGAAGTAATTTATATTGTGATATAATGCTAGGTAAATGCTGTCAAAGTAATAATTTTGTAGTTTCCCGGGCTTATTTTTTCATGATATTATTATTCAGTAATTTGGTGTACGATTTGTGTTGCATCGCTGTAGGTATCTTGTGTCTGATTCATAATTCAAACTCACCTGTCCTTATAGTTATTAATTTCATTTTATTAACCGTATTTTGTACTATTGTAAACAAACGTCATCACGTGGCTTTTTATGGAGATGGAAACGCAAGGAGGAGGAGATATTGAGTATTTATATATATATTTATCTTAATAACATTTATATCTTTTTAATCAGATATTTAATACAAATCTTTCACCTGTATGGGGAAAGTGGATAACTGGTAAGGTAATGACCTAAACTGTTCGTTGAATTGTAACAAATTGTGCATCTGCTTTTCTAGCAGCGTACTGCTAATTTCCAAATTAAGAAATAAAACTATACAAGCAGTTTCAAAATATTCCATTTATATTTTCGTAATTACAAATTTGATGAACCTTGCAAAGTAAGTATGCCTCACTTAAATTAGGGCATTAGACAATGATGTAGAAATGTCATTAATGATTTGATTTTAAATATTGTGCTCAGTGTATACAATTAATGGAAATTATTTGAGCTCTTCCAAACCATCGCCACGAGTAAACCAAGAAGCCAATCATATGTGCCCGCTGCTAAAATATTCGGTATGCGCAAGAGAGAAAGGTTGATGTAACTACAACGGAAACTTTGCTCCTCAGCGATGACGACAGACTTTCAAGCACACTTTGTATCCATGGGTAATAATAACCTAGTGTCATGACTATCCGTCCCTGGTGATGAAGATCGCACTTACACAGTCCTCCAGTTAGTCCTACCATCATGCCATCACAGACCACAGGACCTCCGTCGTCACCCTTGCACAAGAAGGGGTGGCCAGATTGTGAAACGTATTGTAAATCAAGGCAAAACGTTCGTCCTTCTATTGCCTCTCCTCCGGTAAGGAAATGGCACCACGATGCGTTCAGGAGAGTAATGTTTGCGTTCAGAAGTTTGCTGGCCGATCTCACGTTGGTGAAATCCCAACCAAAGATCTTGCACTGCTTTGTTTTATTGTAATGCGTTATGTAGCTGGCGTCTTGAGAAATGCTTGCCACAACGACACCTGGCAGTTTATTCGGTTCAATCAACAGAAGAGCGATGTCATCGTGTCCGAATTTGCAGGCTGCAGTGTAGTTGAGATTGACGAAAATGTTCACAACGGGAAGTCCTATAGTCTTGTTTTTGTGGCCTTTGAGAACCTCAATTTTTCCAGGAAATACCCTGAAGAAGGCAGGGGGATATGCTACGTTATTCTTTTTCACAACGCAGCTAGCACTTGTACCTACCCACCGCTCACCAACAAGTGCACCACCACACAATTTCTTATCTCTCACCCTTAAAATCATGACAACGCTGCTTGCTTGTGGTACTTCTGGCACAAAAGAGCCGTTCTTTTGAAGACTCCCAATGATGTTGTCGGCCCATGTGCACGCGAGTTGAAAGATTAACACTGCAGCCACTTCTATAATTTGCATTTTAAAGGTTCACGAAAGCAACACGTATATACTTGTTGATGCGAATAGAAATAAAATTATTCTTGCAGTCACTCTAAAGACCTACAAAAATAGTTTTCAGTACACTTTTGTGAACTAAAACGCTTACAGCACAAGAAAACCTCGGAAACGTGTAAACAACAATCTAATAATTGGATAGTAGTCTTGAAGTGTATTGTATTGAAAAACGAGCCATCTAGCGGACGAGTTTAGATGGTAATACCAGCAAAATGGTTCATACTAGCTTAAACGAGGATAATTATTGAATATGAATTTTTAAGAAAGATAAACAACATTAAAGAAGAACTGAAAAATCTTAATTGTGCTACAAAGAGAACTTTTATACATCAGCACTGCAAAGGATAATTGAATCACAATCGAATTAACTTACTGTTCATCTTAATTTGAATAGTCAATGTAAAGTTAATTCATATGAACGCATTGCAGTTAAAAACAAAAAAAAATGCACATAAAGCTAACTATGTTTACGTTAATACTATATTTGATTTATATCTATGGGAAAACTCTATCTATTCGGAAGTGAAAATAATTTTACTTCAAGGATAAGTTACTACAATCAGGCTGATACCTAATCAAAGAATAGCTGATTCAAGCTTAAAAGTTAATATAGAGGTGGGCCCGCTATGTTAATTTTTGTGTTTTGGAATTTTCATGAGATGGAGGTTGGGCACGTTCAGGCATATGCAGGAAAATTAATTACATAAAACTGTTAAAATTGTAATAATAATAATAATAATAGTAATAATAATAATAACAATAATAATACTACTAATAGTAATAATAGTCTAATAATAACTTGTTTTGGTAACCTGCCTGCCCCCATCTAGTTTTGGAACCCGCCTCTGAACAAAACCTTCCAATTTGATCAAATAATACTACTTACACAAGGGTTTTCGCTCTTTGAAATTCAAAATATATTTTATACATCATATTTACTCGTGACATATAAACGCTTATATTGCAGTGATTTTTACTTCTAATCTGTTATCTACATATCTGTGCTGCATTACGTACTCATGTAAAATGGGTCAAAGGATGAATAAATATTATTATTATTATGTATTATTATATTTAAGCTTTCAAAGAAACATAATACTGAAAAGTTGTTTGGGAATTTTCATATTCAGGAATTTTCATATTGAGAAATTTTCATATTTCTGACGACGTCATAATCACACATCATAGATCCTAATGTATTCCCCTGCATTTCACTAATGAAAGTCTCGTAATAATATCGATAATATTTTCTTCTTACATAGAAATAAATAAAAATGAAACGAATATTGATGTGGTTCTATGAATTTGTCAAAATTACGCGTTGTATATTCGAATATTTTTAATGTATTAACTAAAAACATTATGCTATTATGATGAAATTTTGGGAGTATGGGATTCTATAATTCTACAATGTGTTTAATTATTTATAATAAATAATATTATAATTATTTTAGATTGAGATGGGCTGGGCTTAGCTTCATATTTCTTTATTCTTTATTATCAGAATGTTCGTTTAAATGCAGCAAATACGTTAACTATGTTATTGAATCGATTTGGGTATGTATTTATTTTTCTGCCTGTTGCTTAAATATTAAATTATGGTAGATTAAATTTCTGATTTTGATATAATATTAATTACCAATTTTGTTATTATTGCAGATACAACTAAAAGTTCACAGATTCCATTTCTTACTTTACCCATGAAATTTTAGTCTGATTTGATATATACGCTATCACATCAACCGCTCTCCATTAAATTTTTTTGACTGTTTCTATCATGATCAATTATACCCAGGGTAACTCCTTTACGTTTTTCAGGGGTGCTAATGGAATTTTGAATCGCCCAAATAAATTGTAATGAGGCTTTTATCAGTGACATAGTTTAACATATTGTTTTGTATCTTCGGATCCCATTGCAATCCTACTTTGATTTTACCGTATGTCTTAGAATATAGAATGGTGTTTCAAATATATCTTTTTTTAACGATTTTTGACGAGGACATGTTTTGAGAATTTAAAGGTCAAATGTGAAGGTCAAGTGACAATATTTTTTTTTAACCAAAGGTAGTCTTGTTAAATATAATTGGCAAGCTTGTTCAATTTCCTGTTCAGTAAACTTTATTCAGCTTCCTAGGACAAATAGGGGCAGAGTTGCAGATATTTAGGATTGCTAAATAGGCTCAGAAAGGGAAAATTTCAGTGATCTTTGACCTTGAATAATTTGACAAGACACACGAGACTTTCAGTTACAAAGTTCCATGCATAGTTTCAACTCCACAAATTTTATGAAAATATGAGATGGTCAGGATGTGGGCTGTGTTGATTTGTTACGAAATGATTCAGTGGCTGCTCCTACTCCTGGTTCTGTTTTGGTTCATTCTTCTATGCTGATTATTGCTGGCGTTTACTCAGTACCTCGTTAAGTTATATTTACTGTATCATTTAGAGTGTTATTATTGTTTTCTAGGTTAACAATGTCCGTGGCTGGAGTAGGGGCTAATTTTGAATAACATCGGAAGAGGAAGATTCCCCGATGGCGTAGTGGTAACGTCGTCACCTTGCAATCAAAGGGTCCCCTTTTCGATTGTGATTCAGTACACGGCACTCTTCGGTTCAGTAACGCGAAAGCGAGCTCTCTGAATCTGACTCGAATACAGTGGTTTTATGTTCGCTTTTTGAAAGTAAAGTGAGGGGTGAGTATGTGAATGTATCAGCCCAGATTCCCGGAACCCCTGGAACATTTTCGGTAAGTACTTTCAGATCCTCAGTGGAAACTGTTCACGATTCTCATCTCCAATAATATTTATGTGGACATGGACGTCCGCAGGATTTTTTCCAGGGGGGCAAACAACGCACATTTTCCCTCAAAAAACATTGCTTAAATTTGAATTTATCATGTTCGTGTAATAATTAAAACATATTATGGTGACTGAAATGTAATTACATGTGTGAAATATACAATCTCTATCTCACTATATATAAAAATGGATGTATGTGTGCATATGTGTGTATTTGTTTGTTCAGCAATAACTCTGGAACGCTTTGAGCGATTTCAACCAAACTTAGTACGCGTATCACTTGCAACCTGGATAGAAATACTGTGTGGGTAAGACACCCCTGGCACCCCTAGGGGTGGGAGTGGGAAGGGGGTGACATGTAAAAATAATCGAGAACCACCGATATTAAATTTCGCACAAACAAACATCCGTGACTCTATACAATCCGCACAACGATAGTGTTTCTCGCGTTGTCTGACATTCAGGCTGTGTTGCGAATGTAATCCAAAGTTTTCGTGACACTTCCAATGCGGTTCAACTCCAAGTTCATCACTTATCGGCATGGAGGGTGAGAGGGGGTAAATTAAACAACTAAAATTGTTCTGTGACTCTTTAATTCTTCACATCATAAACAAAAGTCTTCTCTGCAATAAGAATAACACTACATAAAGTGTTGTCAGGCAGAGGCTCATGGAATTCACATTCAATTTTGATATTAGTTCTCTCATTGACTACCACTTGTTTTCTTTTTGATGTGTTAATAACAAACATTGGTCTGTGTGCCTTGAATTCACTAGGAGTGTAGTATACATCTACGTTTCCATCAGTTACTCTCTTGTAAGCAGTGTAAGCCTCATATAATTTAAGAAAATCATCTTGTCCTATGTCCAGATTATAATTTTCACGGAGGAAAATCTCATTACGTCCATTTTTAAGATAAATATTTTTAATCTTGCAATCATCAAATTTGCTAGAATCTTTCTCTTGACTGTTCTCTCCCCAGTCTGAATCAATACAATTACAAAATCTGGCATATCATACTGTATACTACTGAATTGATTAGTGGCATCAAATTCATAATGTCCACCAGAGGCTGGTTTTGGACACACTGGTAAGTGTAAAATCCAATAGGAATTTGTGGATCTTGTAGAATATTTGCTTTGTATTTGAGGGTAAAATTAGTTTCATATTCTACTACTGGTATCCTCAGCTCAATGGTCTTGATAATGCACTTGGCTGTTTCAGGTAAGTTGTTGGGTTATGTTGTACCATCAGCATTCAAAGTACTATAACGCATTAGTGCATTATTGTTATTAGCTGCCCTGCGAAAAGTGACCCTCACCCATCCAGCCATAGACCGCAGGTGGGATCGACTTGAGGGGATAACAATTGGAGAAATTCATTGCCGAACAAAATCTAACAGTCTAAAACCTTCCAAACAATCCTCCAACTTATCGAGTCGCACCGGAGCATCAAGCAACATTGATATTACATTGACAAACCAGAAGGTAATCAGGTTAATTAAAAAATGGCAAGTATTAGACTTGCAAACTACCAGCGATCACAACATTATCTCCTTTAACATAGACTCCAATAACACTCCAGCTTCCTCACGAAACCAATACAATAACAGATATAATTGGAAACAAATAGACATCAAGAAATTAACAAAAAATTAACAACTCCAAACCGCATATATTGAAACAAAAGAATCGAAACACTCGCTATTGAAATTACAAATAACAAAAAAAATTGCACTTAAGGAATCATGTCCTTCATCAAACCAAAATTCAACACATCAGGTCAAACCAGGAAACTTTAAAAAAAAAAAAAAAAAAAAAAAAAAAAAAAAAAAAAAAAAAAAAAAAAAAAAGCTTCAGGCCGGAAAATATAAAGAAACAAATATCCACACCTACAGGACAGCATTAAATCAAAGTATGAAGAGGAGCTACACACAGCAAAATTACAGAATTGGTACAACTTTATTGGTATAAATATTTCAAGAAACAAATGGAGTTTTCCTAACAAAGTAACCAGCGAGAAAATCAAGAACCTCCAGACATTTTCAACCATTCTAAAGGATGACCAGACAATGACAACCGACTTAAACGACACTCTCAATTATATAATATACAAACTTCTTCCAGATGACGACGCAACAACCGATACAGATGAGAATAGAGAAACAAGAAATCTCAATAGAATGATCTACCCAAACTCCCCGATCCTTCCGTTTAGCAAAGAATAAATAGAAATAGAAATAGACAAAATTGAAAAGAACAAAGCTCCCGGCCCGGATTATATACCAGTCCAAGTTCTCCAGCTTGCCAAACAGAGTCTTTCCCAGTACTTAACTCTAAACTTTAATGAATGTCTGACCTTACAGACTTTTCCCACAACCTGGAAGGAATCTAATCTGATAATTATTAAAAAGAACCCTTCCAGGGATGACAGACAAATTAAATCACATAGACTAATAGATCGTACGTTCGCTGGGCAAATTGTTCGATAAACTCATGCGCAAAGAATCGAAGAATTTAGGACACTCAAGGAAATCTCGGGACTGTAATACGGATTTACTGCGGGAAGATCAACGGTGGACGCACTTTGTTTCCTGACTGACACCGTCAAGGCAACCGACGCCAGATATACCGTATCCTAAGAATAATGATAGATATAGAGGGAGCGTTTGACAACCTGTGGTAGCCACACCTTTTCTAAACCTTATGAGATCTAGGATTGTCTGGATCCATTTATAGACTACTCAAGTGTTACTGTCCAAACCGAAAAGTGAACATCAAATGTCCGGAATTTACTGTCTCAAAAATTGCAACCAACGGCTGTCCATAGGGGTATATTTTAGGCTCCGAATTGTGGAACATCAATCTGTAACCGTATGACCATAAGGTATGTAGTACCTGTAAATTCCGCCATTATGTGAGGGCAGCACTGCCAAATGGCAACGCTGACCGGCGGGGTCGAGTGATTCACGTCAGACACTTGCTGTACAGACTGTGAGCGGTGCACGATGTTTGTGTGCAATCCGTGTTTCGAAGTGGGCTGGCTGTTAGCACTCCGTAAAGCTGTAGTATTCGTGTACTATTTTTGCTTCTTATTTCATTTTGTGAAATAAATCTGTTGTTCAGCATATGGGCTTTTTGTGCAGTGTGGTGATAAGTGCCGCACGAACAACGGACCGAATATCAGACCGCACAACGAAACACCAAGTTTTTTACCGTTACGTTACGAATTGTGCTGCGAAGGGAGAAGTTGATTTCACTACGAAGGTAAGCAGCTGTTTTGTGCCATGTACTGTGATGGTCGCGAATGTTGAAGATGGTCTTTGACTACCAGCTACGTGCGTTTAGTGGAAAGGATAAGTAGGTCACTAGTTGCAGCAAAATGCCAGCCAAACCAGACATTGAACAGTCATTGAAGCAGTTGGAATCTCGACTAGGAGACGTATTGCAGCAGCAGCTATCTACCTTTGGATCCCAGATTACTAGCTTGCAAGAAAACGTCGCGGCGAGGGATGAAAAGATGGATTCTCAGCTGTCGTCGATGGATTCTCAGCTGTCGTCGTTGGGTTCGAAGTTTTCTGAGGTGGACAAAAGGGTGAGTGCGAAAGTGGGAAGTGTGGAGGAAAATGTTACAAGGAAATTAAGGTTAGTAGAAGACTGTGTTGCTAACGAGAAGGAGAAAATTGCCAATGTAGAAACTAGTATTTCGCATGTTGACGAAAACGTGTCTAGAAAACTAGATCAATTTGAATCTAACTTTAATGACGAATTTGTTCGCCTTGAAGCGAAGGTTGAGAAAAGAGTTACGGATTTGTGTGTTCAAACTCGTGAGTCTTTAACTGTGTAAAGAATAATTTTGAGTCATTTCGTAATCAGTTAGAAACTAAAATTGACGAGGTTGCAAAAAACTGCTCCGATCAAGGTAACAAGTTACAAGAAAGGTTGAATGAACACGTGAAACAGAATGATCTTGAACTTGGAGAAATAAAGTCCATTATCGGTACTGACCAATCTAGGTACGACACTGTTGTTAATAAAGTAGGTGAACAGAATGCTAGTATTGTTCAGTTACAAGAAGAATTCTCAGAACTTTCAACAAAGACAGGTCAAACAATACAGGACCTAAGTCAAAGCGTTCATTTAGTATCAAATAAAATTGCGGGATGTGAAATTACTTATAAGGGTTGTGTTCAACAAGTAACTGACATTGCGTCAAAAGTAGAAATAGTAGAAAATAAATTTGTTGACTTTGATTATCAGTTAAGAGTTATTTCGAAAGACTTAAGAGCATTGAAGGTCATTGCTCAGCAACAAACTAACAAAAGTCAAGTGCAAAGCACCAGTAAACTTAGTGATTTTAATAAAAATCCTAGTAGTATTGCTAGTCATGTACGTTTTTCAAGATCTAGTCAAATAGATGAGAGATATCCAGTAGAAAAATGTTCCAATGTTACATTTAGAAAGAAAACTACTAGTACAAAGTCTGATACTTCTAGTTCTGATACTGAAAGCTCAATAGAGTATAAGAAAAAACTATATAGACTTAGTCATTCTTTGAGAACAAGTGGAAATGGTGTTAACAAAAGAAAATCTAGTTTTAATAAAGATAGAAAAGGTTATGTAGCTAGTGAAACTGAATCTGAAATTAATAGAAGGTTCAAGAAAAAGCATGGTGTATTAAGATACTCTGATATTGGAAGGTTGCCAAATTTCAATGCTACAAGGACAGATTACTTAGCGTCTCAGTTTTTAAAAGAAATTGAAGATAGTTTTGTAATGTCAGACATTCCAATTAAACATTACATGAAGTACATACCTATGATTCTTAAGGGTGTTGCAAAACATTGGTTTGATCAAAACAAAGAGTTGATAGATGATTATGAAACTTTTAAAGCATTGTTTCTGAATGTGTTTGAAAGTCCATCATGGAAGAGTACTTGTTTAACAAATGTACTATGTAAGAAATTTTCCAAGGAGAGTAAACAAAGTTTGTTAGGTTATTTCTGGTCACAGGTAAATGTGTTAAATGTAGTTCAACCTGAAATGAGTGATCAGCAAAAACTTATTCTCATTGCTCATCAAATGCCAATGAAAGTGAAAGAGGCTATACTTAATCAGCCTAATATCTCATTGGGAATTGCAGCTGAATTAGTTTCAAGACATGAAGCTCTTTATAATTCCTATGATGTAGATTCAAAGCCATCCAGTAGGTTTGTTAGGCAAGTAAATGTAAGAAAGTTTGATGGTAATGTTGAACCAAATACATCCAGAAATGTAAATAATAGTGCAAGAAATGTTGGTAACTGCAATTGTAGTAGATTTAATTCCTATAGAAGGTATAACAACAATACAGATTATCAATCTGGAAATAATACTGTAAGTAATAGATCTCTGAATAATTTCAATGATTTCCAAGGAGGTTACAGAAATGTAAATTATAGTAGATTTAATGATAGAAATAGATATAATCCATATAATAGGTTTAATCAGAGGAAGCCTCTGATCCGAACAAGTAGTACTAATACTGAATTTGAAGAAAATACTGGTGTAGTACATGCAGTAAATTTTCCAAATAGGAATAATAGTAGTGGTGTAAGCGAAAATTCTTTTTTGAGAGCTGAAGCTTCTACATTTTTGCCTCATGAAAGTTTAAACTGAATTGTGAGCCTATTAGTATGGCGACACAGGGTACAATAGGCGAAGATAATGTTGTTCTGTCATACCAACATAAGATACAAGATTTTGACAGTAGTGATGAAACTTTATTGAAAACCACTAACATAAATTCAGAGTGTAGACATAAGCTTAACACTTATGTACATATTTGCCAAGTAGATGTTGACTTTTATAATGACTTGATGATAGAAGAAGAGAAATTCAGTACAGAAAACATGAATTTGCCTATTAATGTTAGACAAAAAATAAAAGGTACATGCTTTATTAATTGTGAAATTAATGGTTTAGATTATAAATGTCTCGTAGACTCGGGTAGTGAACTCTCGTTACTCTCTGCAGATAAATGGAAAGAGATTACTCAAGAAGTTACACGACCAATTTTACAACCAGTAACAGACATAATACTTGTAGATTATTGTGGCAAGAAACAACAAAAGGTATTAGGCAAGATCATTGTCAATCTAAGTTTTGATGGAGAAGATATTTTAATAGAATTTGTAGTGGTAAAAAACCTAAATGTTGGAATTTTATTAGGTTTAGACTTCTTATACAATATAGGAGCCAATGTTGATTTTTCATGTAATGAATTGTTATTCAAGACTGCTCAAGGTAATAAGTTGATTAAGCTTTTACCACGTGTATCTGAAGAAGTAGATGGTATATTTCAAGAATGTTTGAATGTTGAATTAAATAAAAATGTATCAGAAATGGTTGCCAATACTACAGATTTGAGAAACAAGGTAGATCAGGCAGAAATCTTGTCAATAGAAGAACAAGATCAATTGTTTAATTTGGTTGTAGAGTTTCAAAATTTATTTTATGAAAAGCCAGGTGTGTGTAATGTATATGAACATAACATTGAACTAGATACTCAAGAACCATTAGTAAGTAAGCCTTACTCTATTCCTTACCAATATAGAAAGGATGTGAGAGATTATATTGAAAAATTGTTAGAATGGGATATAATTGAAATTTGTGAATCTCCCTCCATATTTAAATCAATTAGTTGTAGTACCTAAATCTTCTGGAGGTATAAGAGTGTGTACAGACTTTAGGCTTATAAACTTACATAAAAAAACCAGCCAATTACGTCCAATAGATATTGAACTTGCTTTAAGAGGATTTAAGAATAAACCTTATGTTTCAGTCATACTTCTTACAGAAAAGTCTAGGCCTTACACGGCGTTTGCTTTTGAAGGAAAACAATTTAAATTCAAGAGATTGGTTTTTGGTACATGTAACGGTGTCCAAGCTTTTACAATGGCTATGTCTAAAGTTCTGGGTAACACTTTAAGTGACTCTGTTATCATATATGTAGATGATTTGTGTATACGTAGTGAAAGTTTTGAAAAACATTTGCAAGATCTGAGAGAAGTATTTGAAAAGCTTAGGCAGGCTGGAATGACCATAAAGTTGAAAAAGACATTTTTCTGCAAAGAAAAACTATTGTATTTAGGACATATCATAGATAAAGATGGTATCAGTATGAATCCTGATAGAGTTAAGACAATAGCGGAATTACAACCTCCTAAAGATGATAAAAGTCTTCAAGAAATTATTGGATGTTTTACTTGGTTAAGGAAGTTTATTCCAAATTTTTCGAATTTATGTTCACCCTTGTATGAGTTGCTGAAAAAAGGGAAAAAATGGCACTGGGGAGACAAAGAACAATCTAGTTTCGATTTGTTAAAAGAAGCAATTGTACAGGATGTCAAGCTTTATCATCCAGACTTTGAAAACAGATTTTACATTCAAACCGATTCATCTTCTGTTGCTCTTGGTGGTTTCTTATACCAAATTATTAATGGTGAAAAACATGTAATATCATACATGAGTGGAACTCTTAAGGATTATGAGTCACGCTATACAATTAGTGAATTAGAATGCCTTAGTATTCTTTTTTGTATTGATAAATTCAAGGAATATCTCATAGCTAACAGATTTACTATTGTATGTGATCATCGTTGCCTAATGTGGCTTCGACATGCAAAAAATTGGAATTCACATGTCTTGCGATGGTCTTTACAACTCCAAAATTATGACTTTCAAGTGGAGTACTGCAGAGGAATAGATAATTTGTTAGCTGATTTTCTTTCTAGAAATTTTCGAGATCAAAGTACTCAATACTTGCATGTAAATGTAGTAGATTTATTAAGGAATGATGTTATTAATATACCAAAAGAAGTTGTTATGCATGAACAAAAGAAAGATTTGATTTTTAAACCAATCATTGATTATTTATCTGGAAACATAACTATAGGTACTTTAGAGCCTAGATCAAGAAACTGGAAAAAGTATTTTAAGTTACAAGATGGAATTTTGTTGTATCGTGATTTTCATTTCATTAATCATTATAAGTTGTGTATACCTATATCTTTAGTTCCAATACTTTTAAGGTCATATCACGACAACATGGGTCATTTTGGAGCAGACAAAATGCTCAGAAGAATGAATAAAATATTTTATTGGTCTGCAATGAGAAAAGATGTGCAGAAATATGTTAAGAATTGTGAGGTATGTCAAAGAACCAAAGCTGACAGACATCCATCTAAAAATGTAGTTTCATTTCATGATTCTTCTTCGAATGGTGTTATTTTATTTTTTGACTTGCAAGGGCCACTTGTCAGAAGCAAGTGTGGCAAGAAATATTTGTTGACAATTCAAGATTTAAATCAAGATATCTTTTTGTTTATCCTATTCGTAATTGTAATACAGATAGTATTTTAAGATGTTTGAAAGAAGGATACATCAGACATATGGGTATTCCAGATGGTATTGTTTCTGATAATGCTACAACATTCCATTCAAAGAAATATGTGGATACATTAAGTTCTCTAGGTATTAAAGTAATGTATACTCCAAATTATCATGCAAGTTCTAATTTAGTACAAAGGGTACATGCAGAATTGAATAGAATGATGCGTATGTGTTGTTCAGAAAGTCAAGAAGACTGGCCAAAACATATAGATATTATTGTTCATTTAATCAATCATAGTATCCATTCCAATTTAGGATATGCACCAGTGGAATTAATGTTCAATCGTAAGTTAGATGCCAGTGTAGTAAATTATTTTAATATTCCCCAGACAGAAGAAAGGAATTGGGATGATAAACTTTTTCAGCCACTATGCAGGATATAAATAAGAGAAAAATGAGAAACTTGAGACATAATGTAACACAACAGAAAAAAGATGAGATCAAAATTCATGATTTGGTATTTCTCAAAACACATTATCTCAGTAGTCTTGTTGACAAGAGGATTAGAAAATATTGTAATGTATATGAAGGTCCCTATTATGTTTTTAAGGAACTCAGAAAAGGTGTATTTAGTTTAATTGAATTAAGTAAAGGAAAAGTAACAGAAAACCATCATGTAGAAAACTTGAAAAAATGGAATTGTAGTGTAGAAAAAATGAAATTTTATTTGGATGAATTTATGAACAAATATCCTGAAGTGTGGAACCGGATAAAAATTTAAGTTGATTTTTGTTTATTCAAATATTTATTTTGAACTTTGGACTAAACTTGTTATATTTTCTTGTATATTTTGTGTATTGTAAATAATTTTTTCCTATGTCAAAAATTATTCTCTCCAGGGAGGGAGAGATATGACCATAAGGTGTGTAGTACCTGTAAATTCCGCCATTATGTGTGGGCAGCACTGCCAAATGGCAACGCTGACCGGCGGGGTCGAGTGATTCACGTCAGACACTTGCTGTACAGACTGTGAGCTGTGCACGATGTTTGTGTGCAATCCGTGTTTCGAAGTGGGCTGGCTGTTAGCACTCCGTAAAGCTGTAGTATTCGTGTAGTATGTTTGCTTCTTATTTCATTTTGTGAAATAAATCTGTTGTTCAGCATATGGGCTTTCTGTGCAGTGTGGTGATAACCGGCAGTGACAACTTTACAGGAATCACCAGAAATCCTGAAAACCATCGCCTATGATGACAACATAATCATACAAGTTCAAGTACAAAATAGACAGACTCCACAGCCACAGTTACTTCGATTTGAAAGGATAAAACAAATCCCTACCCCCCTCCTCACGAAAATGCCCCGGTGAAAAGAAAAGATAGAACGACCTGAAGCGGAAGATCCGGAGCAATGAGCGGGGACTTCTGGAGGAGGGTCTCATACCATCTCAAATGGACGCCGGGAGAATCAAATAAATATTACATCCAAATGATTCGAACCCAAGACACTTAAGATTCGAACCCAGTAAGGAAAAGAAACACGACAGACGAATTTCACCAAAACGAAGACAGAATTGAAGACCCTGATGCAAAAACCAGACAGCTCCACTTTTTGGTCAAAATTGTTTTGTTTGCTGTAATCTATCATGAAAAAAATGCTCTATCTGCTGGTGCAAAAATCAGACAGCTTCACAGGTTTGTTGCGTAGTAGGAATGGAAAAGGCGTTATCTGGCGGGTTTCTGCCGGCGCATCATCGCAGACAGCTCCTGGAGCAGTCTGGTTCTTGCAGAGGCTATAGTTCAGTGTTCGGCCACTCGGCGGCGTGCAGCAGTTGCTATCGAGACTTCAATATGTATGTTACTGTTGCTTCTAGCTATTGCATGTGAATACCCCTTCGACATTTCATTCTTTCATTCAGTGTTTCGTATCTCGTGAAAACTTTTATAATTTGGACCTGTCTGGTTCTTGCACCGGGATCTTCAATTACACACACATCTAGAACTCTTAACTTACCCACTTCTATTAAATAATATTCTTCTATCACCTTCATCTTTCATAACCTTGCTATCCTGACGAAACACAGGATTAACCTCTCCTGGAGTTTGGTTTGAGTTGGTGTTTTAAGTCCACTTTATGCACAGTAAGGCTAATCGGGACTGGACCTACAGTTTAAAGTGGGATCCGAACCACTTGTGCCTCCACCGGGTATCGAACCCGGGACCCCTTGATTACAAGGCAATGACGCTACCACTGCGCCATGGGGGAGGCCCTAACCTCTCCTGGAGTCTCCAGAATAATTAATATTGACGCGCTCTCAATATACCATTCCACCTGCCTAAAGACACGCACACAACATATATCTCCTATATCACACTTCATACTTTAGCTAAAATCCAAAATGGTAACTTTCTCACTTGATAAACTCCTTCTCCCTGCCTAATTACCTTTAATCAAATAACTGTCACTCTCCCTTTAAACACTCACACCTAAACAAAAAATACAGACACGTAAACTCACCAAACAACAATATAACTTGTGTACATGTCTACGCAACGTCACATCTACTCACTCAACTCATATCACTGTTTCAGTCAAGTGACGTACTGAAACATACACTGCATACCTATAAAAAAATGACCACATATCATCAGTATCATATTAAAAACTTTGTAAACCGGGTTTGTTTTGGACTACCGATCAAGCCCGGTACCAGATCCTGCGGATTACATTGTAACTTGCAGGAATGTATTTATAAATGTATTATGTATTCTTTGAACCAAATAAAGTCACGAGGAAATGAAAACGGGGGAATCGATATTCCGTGGATAAGACGTTCTGGTCTCTTTAGGTACCAGAACATAAGTGGATACCCTCGAATGAATTCAGGTGGAGGCGGGCATCTTCTGAGGGTTCCCCCCTTTTTTGGTCCCCGTTTCGAATCACCGTGGAAGCACATAGTGGTTCGAATCCTTCTTAAGCTTAGGTCCAGTCCCGATTAGTCTATCTGCGCATAAAGAGGACTTTAAAAAATATAAACTGAAAAACGAAAAGATTAATTCGCGAGTAAGGAAAATAATGAGATTTCTGTCTCGGAATTCTGTCTAAATCAATTATCTTCATCGTTTTCAAAACTTTCCGTATCACTTATAGCTGTATATGAGCTTGTCTTAGGAGCCGAACCTAAGTGGAAAAAGTAAATATATACTCTATATCCTCTCCCATCTTTCTCTGGAGCATGGCCGCTCATAGCAGCAGAGAAGGGGAGGAAATCGAGTGAGCAGGACACGCTGCTGCGAAGGCTAATAACTGCAGTCGCTTTCCTCCCACCCCGCAACCCGAAAAGTTCCGAAAGATCAGTTTCCTCTCACAACCATGTGTCAAGTCAACGCGGAGCCCAGTATATACTCCCTTCAAACCTTTCCCACCAATAGCGTCCATTTTAGGAACTGACAGTACTTGTCAAGTCCACGTGGAGTAAACAAGATGTTGCCAATTCAGTTTCTTTAGAGATTTCAAAATGTGAGGTTGCGGTTACCTTTGCTAGGTAGTGTTATTCTGGTGTGTAACGTCTACGCAGTTCGTGTATGAATTTCTAAACACTGCAGGCAAAAGTGACAACAGCCCTTCTCAGAAAAACAAGTGCTGGCTCGAAACCTGATACGCGTCCGGTCGGCTTCCTCTCGAGCTATGTCAAAAATACCGAACTGGTGTTCGAAACAGAACTTCAACTGTACGCAAAAAAGAGTTTTATTCCTGGCGCCCAACGTTGGGGCTCGTGACAGTGAACATGTCAAAATGGAGCTCATCGTAGTGGCTAGACTGTGATACAAGAGTACATCATAATTGCTTACCCGTGGTACGAGACAACTCTGTAGTGTCATAGCGGCACTGTGAAATATATACTTGTTGACTCTGATGTGCACTGTCGTGCTAGCTTGACCATAAGTAAATTGAAGCATTCATTGAACATAAATATTTCGGTCAAGTTAGTGGGGTGTGTGGTAATGCCAAAGCGAGTTATTAGGAGCGATTGCAACAAAATAACCATGGCCTCTGTAAATTACTATCCGGGTTAGATAAACCAGCTAATGAAATATTTAATTGCACAGAATTCAGGAACATAAATTGAATAAGTCTTATCTCATATGTCAAACTTGTAACGGAAAGACTAAACTTTCTAGTTGTGTTATGCCTCACATGAAGATTAAAGGGGAAGAAATGGTTTAAGAGAAAAAATTGAGAAAGACTGGAATGCAAGATCGAAATGAAAGAGTAATGACTCAATGTATAAAAGATTATTATAATGAAGAGGTGGCACATGGATTATATAAATCATATTCTAACTGAATATTGAAATAATAATAGGGTAAGTTCCTCTAAAAGCGAGCGGCCCCTAAGAGTATGCAGCTTGATTTTTAAATGTTGGCAGCATTGCAGGACGCTGCCATATAGTCATCAGAAGGCTCCGCAAGTTGACTGTGTACACGTCGTACCTGGTGGATATTGTGGTGTTTGTCGTGAAGTTGTCAGTAAGTTTTTTTTTCTTTCTTACTGTTAATTGTAATATTGAACTCTCACACTTTAAGGATTATGATCTGGTAATGCTATAATTTGTTTTAAGTATGGTAATAAGTGTTAGTATATACCCCAGCTTCGAACATCAGACGTATGTGACAACGAACCCCCTGCATGCTGCTGCTACTGGCCGATTAATTCTAAACCTTGTATTATTCCTTTAAGAGTACGCAGTGCATGGAGAAGTCAGAAAAACAGAAGTTCACTCATCTTCAACGTACAAAAACTCACTTCTGGCTTCAACTTCCATGACTTTGCAAAAACAGACGACATAGTGACAACTAAATAAGTGCCTCCAAGGAAAATTGTGCAACCCCCTTCACCAATGTCCGAACAAGAAAGTTCTTCTGCCTGTGTGTGTGATGAACAGTGTGGAACACATAACTGAAGACTGGGTTCAGTGCGTAGGTTGTGTTCAATGGTGGCACGAACCATGCTACTGTTATGAGGACATGGGTATATATAAATGTAGCACCTGTTAATGCGTACTCTTGAAGGACCTTGTGGCCACTCTTACAGGAACTGAAGACTAAATCGGTAAACGCTGTAAGTGCCACAATAATTCAAGCACCGTTTTCCACTTTAAACTGTGAAATGTGCCATGCTTTATAATGTGGTAAACGTGAAATGTGGCTGGTAGCCCTCTAAGTAGTTCAAAGGGCGTGTAAAGAGGTCACTAGTGTGCACGTTCTTATGGGCTGATGTGCGGAACGATGCGATTTCCCAACACTTTCGCTTTTGGCATTTACAACGTTTACCACTTTTAGTCCTCAACTGTCCTCTAAAACTGCCCAATTACATTTTTTCATAAGTGTCTAAAAATAATAGAAGTATATTATTACTTGGAACTTTGTTATATTTATCTCGTGGAATATGAAAACATAAATTGTTATATTGCTTATCTTCATGTAGTGTATATTAAGTATCGAACAGTATTTGCAATTTATCTTAAACCAGAAACTTTACTAAATGTGTTGATTTTATATGAAGAAGAAAGCAGCTGACATCAAGGCTCATTTGTACTCGATTTCGTGTATACATTTGTCTGACATTGGTAGTGCAACACTAGGGTATAGATTTTGCATTCATTTCTTGGATAGAATCGCCCTTTTTACAGCCATCGCAAGAAAACAATGTATCTACTCAACCGCAATACTTGTAATAGCCCTAGTCATGACATTTAATCCCGTATTAAAAAAAAGTTTCTAAAGAAAGATGTTTAATTATGAAGTTTGTGCCAAGCATTGTGAATGCAAGACAAAAATCAATATTTGTATCATGAAATAAGAATTCTGGGATTAATTTTGGAACAAAACTTTATTTTCAAAACAAGAATTTCGAAACAACACTGAATAATAAACTTGTCCTATAGGACAGATAGGGGATTGGATTCCCTTCGTTTCCTTTGTAAATCCTCTAAAGAACTAAGGGGAAATTTTTCTGCAGTTCTTCTGTTCTCTGTATTTACACTACTTTTTACACGTTGTACAATATGTATGTATAATATGGGATGTACTTTTATTATTTATGCAATTGGAACGTCTTATGTGCAGAAAAAAAAATTTGTGCTTTTTTTAAAATATGGAATATATAATGATTAGATAACAAATAATTGCTCACGTTCTCTCTTGCTCTCTTTTAGTAGTGTTTTATTTAAATATACTAATCTCTTGGCCTCCAATTAAAAAATGGATAAGCTAAACAATCATAAATACGGAAGTATTTATTTGGGCAAGTGAATGCGCGTTCTAATTCTTGTTGTTGGTTTGATTTATTTTACTTCGCTTTTCTGCCACATTTGGTTATCGCGAAAATGAGGATGAGTGAAGATATGATGAAACTGATGAACAGACCTCACAAAGAACAATTCAGGCCGGAATTCGTGAGGAGCGTGCATTCTTGTTCTTGTGAATTGTACTCTGCCTGCAGTGAATAATGAAAAAAATAGAAATGAAAAATGTATCCCAGAACTCAAAAAGACAAATGAATATCATTGAAGAAAGTAGAAAAAAGGTTTGTTACCCATCGCTGTATAGATTTAATCGGAATAAGAGCTTGGAAAGTCGTGAGAGACATTCATAAACAGAGAATTCCAGGCTCCTGATTTCACAGTGCCCTGCAGATGCACTGGGATGAAATTATTGTATTTTCTTCTCTCTCCCATCGCTTTACCTACTTTCTGCCATGACGATGAACGTTGATTAAATTAAACGGGTGAAGAGTGGTTGCAAAGAAACACTCATGCAAAGGCCAGGGCTCGAGCCCGGATCCTTCAGTAACGAGATCATGAGATGGGGAAATTAAGGAAATCAAGCAATGCAAAATTTTTGAAAAAACGTTAATCATAAATAAAGATGGTATTTCAAAAATTCAATTGAAAATTACTACTCAGGAAAAATGCAGTTTGCTTTACCAATACCCCACGTATCCGAATGGTTAGCGCCTTCCTCACATGTTTGTTGTCGGCCGACTTCCGTGGGGGAGTGCAAGTGGTCCCGGATCTGTACCCGATGGAGGTATATAGTGGTTCGGATCCCACATTAAACTATAGGTCTAGTCCCGATTAGCCTTTCTGTGTATAAAATAGACTTAAAACGTCAACTCAACCAACCCGGGGGGGGGGGGGGGAGTTCATCCTTATTCGAAGCTCAATGTATCAATATGTGTTATAGTGCAAACTATTTGTCGTTATAATTATATCTTCAGATTCTGTGAAGTTGCAAAGTTAAGTACGTACTCTAGAGGATTTCCCCCAATTTTGATTTACATTTCATTCTGTAAGAAAGTTGTTTTTCGAAATCTCGTTTCAAACTTCCCTTTGATTGCCAATCATACATCTGCTTTTAAAGGTTGAATACATACAGGTGAATACTTTTTCGTATTCGGGAACTTTACGTGTGACAGGTTTGATTGAAGGTTACATAAAATGAATGTTCTTTACTGCCCTTTATCAATACGTTTTTTTCAAAGTCAATTCATGGTAACTTAAGGCATATGTGGAAACTTATTGCTTTCTTATGTTAACATTATCCTACTATTATTATTTAAAATGTAAATATGTAGGGGGAAGTGAAAGCATTATGCACCTTTCAACTTCTTTCAAAATTAATGTTTAAAGAAAACTATGTTTTTCTGAAAGAAAAAGTATTGATGGATTCAAAGTACTGTTATTGAAATTTGAATCTTTACAATTCGTTAATCTCTAATATACCATCAACCATTAACCTCAGGTGGGTACTATGTAAGGTAGGCTAGAATTAGAAAAAAAACATAATACTTTTTAAAATGTAAATGTTAAATTTACGTAGATTTATGTTTCTACAGCTGGATTTGACAAAGGAAAAATGAAGCACTAAGCTAAACTGTCTCAGCTGTGAACAACTGTGATGATCGAGAATATCTTGATTTGTTTCAAAATTATAACTAGAAATGAGGATATGATTATTTATTTACAATACGTGCTTCGCAGATACGTAACTTGGCTTTGATTCATAATCGCGAACCCCTTATATTTATCTCGTGGAATATGAAAACATAAATTGTTATATTGCTTATCTTCATGTAGTGTATATTAAGTATCGAACAGTATTTGCAATTTATCTTAAACCAGAAACTTTACTAAATGTGTTGATTTTATATGAAGAAGAAAGCAGCTGACATCAAGGCTCATTTGTACTCGATTTCGTGTATACATTTGTCTGACATTGGTAGTGCAACACTAGGGTATAGATTTTGCATTCATTTCTTGGATAGAATCGCCCTTTTTACAGCCATCGCAAGAAAACAATGTATCTACTCAACCGCAATACTTGTAATAGCCCTAGTCATGACATTTAATCCCGTATTAAAAAAAGTTTCTAAAGAAAGATGTTTAATTATGAAGTTTGTGCCAAGCATTGTGAATGCAAGACAAAAATCAATATTTGTATCATGAAATAAGAATTCTGGGATTAATTTTGGAACAAAACTTTATTTCAAAACAAGAATTTCGAAACAACACTGAATAATAAACTTGTAAATTTGGCAGACAAGCTCAGGTGTTTGAATAAATTGCATACATTGTATTGGTGCGTACTTCTATGCACCAATCTATTTTGGAATAATTAGTTGATAGATGAGTTCCAGTGCGAAAATAGCTTCCTGCATGTTATTGACATCAGCATCAGTGAACGAAGAAAGGTATGCTGATTTGGTTATTCACCTTTGTAGCAGTTTTTCACTTCTTGCCAAAGCCACCGCCGAAACCACCACCAATACCTCCTCCAATGCCTCCGCCAATACCTCCTCCAATACCTCCGCCAATACCTCCGCCAATTCCTCCACCAATTCCTCCGCCAATTCCTCCTCCAATTCCTCCGCCAATGCCACCATATGGTGTGTGAAGATTAGGCCCAATTCGCTTGACGACAGCGTTGAATCCGTTGATGTCGTCAGCTCCATAAGAGACCACCCTCAGGCTGCCATCAGGCTCCACAAGACTGTACTGTCCCTTCACCAAGGGACCATCACGGTATTCGACCTGGTTCTTGTGGTCGCCTGTCAACTTGTCAGCTACAGAGTACCCGAATTGGTACTTGGGGTAAGCCTGAAAGAAAGACGAAGTTCATTAAGTGACATTTTCTGAATTTATTCTTTGTTTCAGGAGTCTGTGGAGCAAGTGAATGAAATCAAGATTGGGTCCAAACAAAGCAGTCACATGATTTTAGCCTACTCAAAACATTGGATTTTCCATCGGAAGGAGAAGCTTTAATAGCTGTGACAACAGTTATGAAACAAAATTGTGATGCGTATCGTACATCAATTCAAAGATGAGATTTCGGAGAATACGTCTGTATATAACACATACCTTACAGGTGAGAATGCAAAGAATAAATTGAATTGGTAACCCAGTGAAGGGAATGATGTGGGAAGATGGATATTCCCTTAACTAACTAATTTCGACTACGTAGGATACTATACCTCCCATATGAATTTCCTCTTTCCAATTATCATAAATTGTTTCACAATAGCTGTGATATTCACCGTAGTTGTACAAAAATATTAATTTTTATTGAATTGTGGTCTTTTCAAAGCAGTTTCGGAACAATTAAATTATGGAACATCGGAGGACATACGCCCATGAACACGTTAGATAACTTAAAATTACTGCAATTATAAATTTATGAATTTAAACGTATCGAACACATACGGCGAGTGGAAAACTTACGTAGTAGTCGATTGCACCAATAGCAGTGGTGGCAGCTACGAAAGCTGCAAGTACGGCGAGAATCTATAAAAGAAAAGGAAAACAATTGACAGTGAACAGTTGATAATAGTACTTTACAAAACAAAACATTTTTGTTATAATTTTATAAGAAATATTTTAGGGACACCACTAATATTTACATTAACTTACAATAACAATACAATACAATACAATACAATACAAAACAATACAATGCCTCCTCAATGGCGTAGTAGTAATAGAGTCGACTCCTTGTAATCAAGTGGTCCCTGGTTCCCTATCCAATGGAAACACATAATGAGACGGAATTAAATTTAAATTGTAGGTACAGTCCCGATTAGCCTATCTATGCCTAAGATGAACTTTAATAAATCGAACTCAATCACTATATTTCCGCCTGGGTGACCGGACACGATATCCCGTCCTGCACATGGATTCTTTCATCATTTCTTCTATCATCATTCATCCTCATGAATTAGAATTAGAAATTTTAATTACCTTTATTTGTAATTTTTTTACTTTATGTTGATTTTCTGCCTCTTTAAAATAATCATGAACCATTATTTTAAACAGATAGAAAATCAAGGTAATTATACTTTCTAATTCAAATTTATAAAAAATGTTATTGAAGCGTGTTTCATTCATCCGAAAACTCTATTTCTATTAGCTTAATTTCCTGATCATAATACAGTTGGTGTATACGTTATTACCAAAGTTAATTTAACTTGCAGTATAAGACTAAATAATGCGAACTTTGAATTAGAAGTGTAAATGAAGAAAAATAGCTTGAAAGAACAGCCAGGTCCAGTAGCGCGCTGTGCTAACCACTCCGTCACCAGTGACGTGCACTGAGGAGTAGCTAGTCTAGCAGAGATAGATCAATCAATCTCAAATCTCTAATTATTTTCAAATCACAATATTTATTGTTTTGTTGAAGCCACAGTTCATATAAAACACTTTTTTTCACGCGCTTCTCGCTTCTCGTTCAGCGGCCTAGCTCGCTCTTTCTCCGCCTCACAGTTCCAGGTAGAAACGGGTTTTCGAAGGGAAAGGGAAGATTTCTGCCTCTACCTTCCTTGCCCCCTCTCCACCGTTCGAATGGTTGAAAGCCCATGCTTTCAGGTCCTCCAGTCTATCTCCTATAGGACAGATAGGATAGGGGATTGGATTCCCTTCGTTTCCTTTGTAAATCCTCTAAAGAACTAAGGGGAAATTTTTCTGCAGTTCTTCTGTTCTCTGTATTTACACTACTTTTTACACGTTGTACAATATGTATGTATAATATGGGATGTACTTTTATTATTTATGCAATTGGAACGTCTTATGTGCAGAAAAAAAAATTTGTGCTTTTTTTAAAATATGGAATATATAATGATTAGATAACAAATAATTGCTCACGTTCTCTCTTGCTCTCTTTTAGTAGTGTTTTATTTAAATATACTAATCTCTTGGCCTCCAATTAAAAAATGGATAAGCTAAACAATCATAAATACGGAAGTATTTATTTGGGCAAGTGAATGCGCGTTCTAATTCTTGTTGTTGGTTTGATTTATTTTACTTCGCTTTTCTGCCACATTTGGTTATCGCGAAAATGAGGATGAGTGAAGATATGATGAAACTGATGAACAGACCTCACAAAGAACAATTCAGGCCGGAATTCGTGAGGAGCGTGCATTCTTGTTCTTGTGAATTGTACTCTGCCTGCAGTGAATAATGAAAAAAATAGAAATGAAAAATGTATCCCAGAACTCAAAAAGACAAATGAATATCATTGAAGAAAGTAGAAAAAAGGTTTGTTTAAAGGTGTGTTTTGTTACCCATCGCTTTTTCTAGCTGTATAGATTTAATCGGAATAAGAGCTTGGAAAGTCGTGAGAGACATTCATAAACAGAGAATTCCAGGCTCCTGATTTCACAGTGCCCTGCAGATGCACTGGGATGAAATTATTGTATTTTCTTCTCTCTCCCATCGCTTTACCTACTTTCTGCCATGACGATGAACGTTGATTAAATTAAACGGGTGAAGAGTGGTTGCAAAGAAACACTCATGCAAAGGCCAGGGCTCGAGCCCGGATCCTTCAGTAACGAGATCGTGAGATGGGGAAATTAAGGAAATCAAGCAATGCAAAATTTTTGAAAAAACGTTAATCATAAATAAAGATGGTATTTCAAAAATTCAATTGAAAATTACTACTCAGGAAAAATGCAGTTTGCTTTACCAATACCCCACGTATCCGAATGGTTAGCGCCTTCCTCACATGTTTGTTGTCGGCCGACTTCCGTGGGGGAGTGCAAGTGGTCCCGGATCTGTACCCGATGGAGGTATATAGTGGTTCGGATCCCACATTAAACTATAGGTCTAGTCCCGATTAGCCTTTCTGTGTATAAAATAGACTTAAAACGTCAACTCAACCAACCCGGGGGGGGGGGGGGAGTGGTTACCACAGCGTGCTACAACACCAGGAGTTCCGGGTTCGAACCCCTACCTGGATATGGGTGTTCTTTGTGTTTGTCCCTTTATTAATTTTGTCGTATCATCTTCGCGATTAACCAAATGTATCAAAAAAGCGATTCAAATCAAATCATTCATTGATTGATTGTTTGATTTCGTTTATTTTACTTCGCTTTCCGGCATTTTTGGCTAATCGCGAACACGATACGATAAAAATTGATGAAGGGACACACAAAGATCACCCATTGCCAAGCCGAGATTCAAACCCGGCATCTCTGGCTCAGTAGTCAAATCAAATGGTTTTTGATTTTCGTAAGTGGGTGGAAGTTATGTGTACAATTTTTTGTAGTCATTCCTAACTTTGCAATTTTTCCTGTATTTGACGTTCTTCTTTTAGGAATACTGGGCCCTAAAAGGGGGGGGGGGGGGATTATGACCCGTTGGGCATGCCACTCATTGCTACCCCAAGTGTCGACGTCACCGCACGTCACTGTCCGTCACGAAGGTTGGCTTATAAAATAAAGACAAGTTTGGAATGTATTTTCACTATAGGCAAAGTGATCACTGGCATGGCCATGAAATATACATTTTCTGGCTGGCATTGCAAACAGAAAGAATCGTAACAATCAAGCATTCCTAGGCCATGCAGTTCAAGAAATACATATGTTTGTGTCGCATTGCATGAAAAAGCCTTTGGAACAGCATATTCGACATAATCTTAGCTACAATGGAGGTAAATATGGACTACTTTGGAAATTAGCAGTGAATCACTTGATAAACATTGTTTTAACTTATGGGTAATAGGCTAGATAAATTTGGATTGCAATCTATTTATTAGGTTATCAGTGCTCATCTTATCTTTCTAAACATATTGGTATGTAGTGTTTTAAATGGAATGTTCTGTTGACCGAAGATAATGGCTCATTAAAGATTGGTTTAAATCCATTTTATGCACAGATAAGCTAATCGGGTCTGGATCTACAGCTTAAAGTGTGTGTGTATGTGTGTAAATATGTGCTCCCCACTGGTTCTGAAACTCGTAAATCAAGGACTAGAAGGCGACGACCTTACCACAACCCTAACGGCTAGGTCCGAATGACTCGTTGATTTGTCACAAATCTGTATCAGGAATTGATTAATATTTTTTATGTGTACTGTCATGATTGCATACAGGGTATGTTACATTCAGGCTTAGGAATAAAATCATGTTCTAGCTGGGATACAAGTGAATTACATTGTTTCAAGTCTAGAAAGTAAAATATGGCTTAGAGGTTTTTACAAATCAGTCCTCGAACTTTCTTAGGGCCTCCCCCATGGCGCAGTGGTAGCGTCATTGCCTTGTAATCAAGGGGTCCCGGGTTCGATACCCGGTGGAGGCACAAGTGGTTCGGATCCCACTTTAAACTGTAGGTCCAGTCCCGATTAGCCTTTCTGCGCATAAAGTGGACTTAAAACACCAAATCAAACCAAATCGAACTTTCTTAAAAAAATATATGGGACACCTATTCTGTTCTTTATAATACTTCAACACTAAAATCGTTTTTCGTACATTTTCCCTGTATGCTTCTGTAATATGGAAAGTTCTCATTCACTACTAGGCATGCTAAAAGTTGTGAGTTATATTTCTCAAACACTGTAATCGAATTAAAATCAGTCAAATTTGAAATGAAGGAATTTTAAATAGGGAAAATACTCGGCAGTTTTCTGGTTATTAAAATAATAATTCTTATTTTCATATTAATGAACAAACAGTGCAATATTTAAAGAAAATTATGCGAAAATTCTCTCTTTAATTTGCTTAGTAATCTGAGCATAATTCAGTTGATGAGCAAGTTAATTTAACTTGCAGTATAAGATTAAATGTCAAGATCATTGACTTAGAAGTAAATGAAAAAATAACTTCGATAATGATAAACACGCACATTAGACAAGAAATGTCAGATTTCTAAATATCACACCAGTATGAATAGGATTCTAATAAATTTTCAAAGGTAGGACCATCTACTTACGGTTAGTGATTGCATGTTGAACTGTTGGAAGCAATTTGATATGAATATCCAACGAGGTCAAAGCTTTATATACAATTTTTGCGAGGGAAGTGAAACCCATACTTAAAAGGAAATCGTTTCTCTTTAAGAGAATTTCCATATGCACATTCCGAAGTACATGTGCTGATGGATATCAAGATTCGCACTGAGCCGTGTCCACTTTTCATCTCAGTTTCCCTCCGCTTTTCTTGCGTAATATGGAAGCGATATACCAGTTGTTTGTTGATGCATGCTTCCTCACCCCGTTTCACATTTGAAAAATCTACTCCAGAGAGCAATACAAAATAAGAGGAAGTTGAGGAGGGGGTTTTAAATAAAATGTACAGTGAGGTGCACAAGTATAACCAAGCAAATTGTCCACCACCATATTTTTCCTGTTTGTTTTAGCCAATGAGAGATTCAAGAACTGAAACAAAAGGCCAAAAAAGCAGCTGACAACCTCTGCACCGGAGGAAGTAAAGAGTCCATTGTTGAAAAACACGTATATACAACGGAAATAATCGTGAACAAATTGCTGTGCGTCCCACTGTACAGGTTTTGATATTATAGCTACTAACTCATAAATAAATAATAATTTTGTGCATTGTTAACAAGTATATTAATTTGTCGCCTCTTAAATTCGAAGAAGAAGAGATCTGCATCTTATCAAGTATATAAAATTAATTCTGACTGTGTAGGTGATATTATGCATACATACATGAGCGTCCGGAAGGGGGGCAAGGGGGAGCCGTGCCCCCCCCCTGGAAAATGAAATTCAACCAAAAATTATGTATTTCACACATATAATTTCATTTTAGCCACAATAATGTGTGTTAATTATTGCATGAACACCATAAATTCAAATTTAAGCAATGTTTCTTTAGGGTACAACACTATTTTTGGGGAAAATGTGCCTTGTTTGCCCCCCCTGGAAAAAATATCTCTCTTGCCCCTCCCTGGAAAAAATCCTGCGGACGTCCATGCATACATACATACATACTTTTTAATGGTTGGAAATTCCATGAGTTTGTCGGGAACTTTGCTCCTGTATTATAATTGAGGAACATTATAGACCATAATAACTTAACGAATATGTACAGGCAGCGTAATTATATTATTACAGCTTTTTTTAAAAAAACTTTACGAACAAAGACTGGGTACATTAATTTTACCCTGATTGTTACTCTCTTTTCTTCTTGTAATCTATTTCATACTGATGAGGCTGTCTGTGTTTGTAAACACTCCACGAACTATGAAACAATGAAGCTTTTAATATAGAACATGCACCCCTCTCAACACTGAAATAAACTTTCAAATTAAAAAAAAAATAGTTTAATACAAGAGTAAACTTTTCGCATATTCAGGAAACATGCAGAAAACGCGCAGGCAGCTCAAATTATATTAACAAACTGGAAAATTAATTCGATAATTACCATTTCCCTTGAAACTAATAAAATGTAGGTTGCATTTTTGCGAGTACGAGGACCGATTCTTGTAAAGGAAAGCAACAATTAAGGCCAGGACTCAGTGGCGTGCCAAAGGTGGTGTTGGTGGAGGTCATAACTCCCTCCTTGACCCAGTATTCCTAAAAAAAAGAAGGCCAACGACAGGAAAAGATGGTACAATGAGGGCTGACTACTAAACAAAGTATACCTCCCCCCTTTGGAGCAAAACTTGTACACGGCCCTGCCAGCATTGGAGTTTGGAAAAAACCCGGGACAGCGATGGAAAAGAAAGGACTCTCCCGACTACATCGGGACGTCTTGTAGTCTTATTCTACTTCTGGGGTTATGGCTGCTTGGAATGAAAACCTATCATTTATGGAGTTTGAGTGGCAGAAAATTGATCTCAGAGAATATTGTGTTGGACCTGTGAGATCTGCGTAACTAGGTATTGAAAATTTGCTGTAGTTTTTGTAATATTTAAGCAATCTGAATGAATGTTTCTGTATATATACTTCATTGACTAGGATTACATATGTGCCAGCTCAGAATTCAACCGGTGGCATCCACTACAGAACGAAGATGGAATCCACGATCTTCTGTAGGAAATCTTTCGGGACGTTTGTGACAACATCCCGAAAACCTGCCTCCAATTGTTCCACAGTGCTTGTCTTGTGTACTTCCTCCTTTGCCCAGACCCAGAGGAAAGAGTCACAGGGCATGAGGCCTGGACGTCTGGCAGGCCTTTCGTGAGGTCCTCGTCGTCGTCCCAACCAACGTTCCGGAAAAGTGTGTTCCAACCATGCCCGTATGGTAAGTGCAGTGTGACGGCACGCTGTCTTGCATGAAAACAAACTCGCCAATGTTTCGCCAGAAAGATACGAAAGTCCAATTATATCCCTGCAACATTGTCAGGTAGGGTTCGCCATTCATGGTGTCATGCAGAAAATATGGACCTGTGACCCTATCGGCTATTATATTGTGAAATTCGTATCCACATATGTAATCCTATTCCATAATGTATATGTACAGGCATGTCAAAGTCAATAGTTGATATCCCATCTTAAAATTTGAGTTATAACATGTAGCCAAATGTATCACATTCTCTTATTTTGTGTCGCTTTATGCCACTTTTCGTTATCACGACCATGAAGAATAAGGAGTTGTTGTTGTTGTTGAGTTGGTGTTTTGAGTCCACTATATGCACAGTAGGGCTAATTGGGACTGTGCCTACAGTTTAAAGTGGGAACCGAACTACTATGTGCCTCCACCGGGTATCGAACCCGGTACCCCTTGATTACAAGGCGAACACGGTACCACTGCGCCATCGGGGAGGTCCAAGAATTAGGAATATAAGAGACTGTACAGAAGGTCTTTATACACACACTTTATGCTTAAATAGGTTAATCGGGGCTGGATCTAGAGCTTAAATTGGGATCCGAACCATTATATGAACTTTTATTAATGACAAGCCACTAAATCTAAATGAAGAAGCATTATCAGTAATCACAATTTTTATATCAATTTATGGGATCCCTCTATGTGCCTCCAGCGGGTATTAAACAGTGAACCTTTGACTAAAAAGAACCATATACTATCAGTGAGGCAAGATTATACAGTATGATAATTACTGGATACATGTACTTGTAAATCAGTAAACAAAACGATGATATAGGACATCCATCCTAGAACTTATTTTATGATGATTATTGAGATCTTCCGCATTAGAGATTCATGAATGAAGGGGAAAGAGCAACTCATCATATTTATTGAGACAATCTGTGTACTTGGACGTATTAGCTTATGATGTTAATTTACAGTGTATAGTCGGTATTAAGTATAGCATTTTTGCAGAATATCTAAGGCGATGGATGACTGGTATCTTGTAACCTCAAAAGACCAAACATCGTAGTGTACCACATTGTTAAAATATAATGGATGAGAATCGCTCTTTCTTGCAGAATCATATCTTTGACCAGCAGAGGGCTCTAACATCCTTCATTATAAATTATGTGAGTTTATATTGTATAATTGTTACTGTACATTCAGGGTGTCCCAAGAGTTCCCATACATAGGCGCAAGGCAATGAATTCCTTCCATTCAATTTATTCAGGTAGATGCACAAGTGAGTGGCATTTTTGCATCTTGCTTGCAAAGAAATAATGTTATTTCCATGTATGGAAACTTTATGGACACCGTGTATTATTTCTTTTCTTGAAAACAAATAAAGAAATATGTTTATGGAGAATCAAGAATTCCATTTCCTCGAAGCAACTTGTAAGACTTAGTCGATCATCTGAAACAAGGCGAGATGAACACGGTGGAGGATATAGGGTATACGTACAGTAGTCAGACTTCGTGTTTTTCTGTATCTCCAAGCATACATTGACTTGGTATCTTTAATAGAGTACTCTGACACCCATTTCGTTATCCTGTTCTTCTCACTAACCGAAGGTAACTTAAGGACGTGCTTAAGCACCAACAGACAAATTAAACCAATCATATTAGTTGATTTGGTTCATTGGTTTCTTCAGTACCAAATGCTACGTGCTCAAAAAAAAACTGAAGCAGTTTTGTAATCATTTCAATATGATAAACCTGAAACTAATGTGCTCTTGTTACATGAAGTCTGATTCATATTATATCCTGAAGTGTACAATTTACTCTACTTTTGGTGGTTATTTGTTATCATGATCCATCTTGTATCATAGAAATTACAAATCAAATTAAACATATTTTAAATATTCACTTAGATACTTTTTGAGGCCGGAGAAAAATATTATTATATTCAAGTCAGCTCGATTCTAGTTTCAATCTCACGCTCTTATGTTTTTATGTAGTTCTAATATTAATACCTATTTCCTAGACTTTTAAAAGCAATATAGATCCAGGTTCTCTTTCTGTGATGAAACACCGTTTGGTACACCACGACACATAAAACGAAAGTTTGTTCAGATTCAGTTTAATCTCGGTGTAATCTGGACTGAACCTTGCTGTGGTTTTATTATACAAATATTTTCACATATTACTTTATTTTAATCGATATTCCGAACTAAACTGTATACTCTATCTCGGTAATCTCTAGAGCAAGACAGTGCATAGAGTAAGAGAAGGGGAGGAAGCGAGTGAGTGGAGTAAAGTTGTGGCTGCTGCAGCGAACAGCTGGCAGACACGGTCTAAACACTCATTCCTCCAGAGACTGTTCAAACGGCTCTTCCCCACGCAGTTATACCCTGTTCCAGGTATCTCTGGAGGAAGCGAAAGAAAACAAGTTTCTGCGCAAGTAGTGACGCAAGACGGTACCACCAATGAACATGTGAGAGGGATCGTGATTACGTAGAAGGGGAAAGAGACTACAGTGTTTGCAGCAGCGTTGTGTGTACTACGTCGCTCTGCCCACTCGATATCCCCCCCTTCTCAGCCGCTATGTGCTGGCTTGCTTCAAAGATTTCTGGGATAGAGTATAAGTTGAAATAATTTCAAGTTTTCACATGTCGTGAATCACGTTTCCTTTCTTGTGTTTGTTAAATGTATACTCTGTCCAAGGAACCAGTGGAGCAAGGCCGCGCATGTCTGTAGAAAAGGGGAGACTGAGAGTTGCTGGAGCGAAGCAGCGCGCTCTTCTACAAATGGCTGGTCCCTGCACTCACTTTTCCTCTCACGAGTTCATTGGCCGAGACCTCTCGAGTCCCTACTTGCGCAGATACTTGTCATCGTTCGCCTGCTCCAGAGATTCCCGAATAGAGTCTAACTAGGTAAAAAGTATTTATCTATTTGGATAAACACTACATTTTTACTAGGAAGTACAATAAATATTATAAGTTATCGTGTGCGATTGTACCTCTGTACTAATTAATATTGGTATAATTTGATTGGAAATCAACGCAGTGCTCATAATTACAACAGCTTCCTTTCACACAAGTGTTAAACAAGTTTACATGTTTCAGTTATGTATTCAAATGAAAATTTACATTAGCAATTGTCTAATTGGTAGAAACTCTGTTTCCTTTTCATACGGATTTTTCCTTTTCATACGAATTTCACTTCCTACAACACCTGTGTATAAATGATTCGAAATCGCAAATATTAAGCACACTTCATTTCGTTGTCAAAGATCCAACATGAAGGCTTTTGCTGTAAGTAAACTTAAGTTTCTACCTGTTGTTTGTGTTGAGTTTTACGTTCCGTTAACTTCTCAAGGCCGTTTCACTCAAGTGCCTTATCAAATAAGAACATCAACACATCATGTTCACACGTAACTGTATGTTTATTTTCATGTAACATGTCTCTAACAAAGTCCTTGTGCCATATGCTTTATGCATGACTTGCCCCTGTAGAAAAGGAAAGTAATATTTCAATAAAATATGTAAATACATTCTTTCAACATGTCAAGCAGAAGAAAATTCAAGTTCGTGTTTATTTTGATTCGTTAAATAGTCTGTACCTTGCAGGACTATTACAACTAGATGTTATTGTATATAATATTACAAGACGACAAAAGCCAGGCCCCAAAGGTAGACTATTTGATGGTAAATTGTGCAAGAACAATATAAGAGTGAGCGTCTTTACACAGGAAAATAAAAATAGTGGGTATTAGAGCTTCGTTCACGATTTACAGATTTTATCAAGACATTTTCGCAATTAAAATATTATACTTTTAACTAGTCCGACGAAAAATAAAATACTTTGATTCATGTTTTAAAGTTCTTGAACAAATAGAAAGGTTCTGAGAAAGCTATCAAAAATATATTAATTATGACAATTGACAGTCTCGTAAAATGTCATCAAAACTTTCCACAAGCTATTTTGTTCATGTTGCTCGATATCCTGGGTATATCAATAAGAATATCATGGTTATAGTATACTATATTATTATATGTTCTTATTTATAATAGGACATTTTTTATGTAAGATGGGTACTTAATATGACATTGTAGAATACGTGTTATATTCAACTTCTTAACACAAATAACAGCAACTCTTTTATCTTCCAAATAGGTTTTTGCTTGCTTTATCGTTCTGGTGGCTGCTGCATCAGCTGTCATCGACTATTATGTAAGTATCCTCAGATTTAATTACTTAAATAGTAAAAAGAAAATGTCAATTAGAATTGAAATACTAATTTGCAAATATTGAATAATAAATTGATATATTAATTGCAAAATATTAATGCAAGTTAAATATCGAAAACGTACAAATTCATGTTTCCAAGGGATATCTTAACATTCTGATGACCGATATTCGAACATATCACTCTGTTAGCTATCCAGATGTAACATTCCCAAATATTTTAAAGAAAATTCTGAATTAAAACATCAACTCATTGCTGCATTAACGTAGAACCTTGGATTTGCTTTCATGCTTGTATAGTGAACTCAGAACTATGGATTCAAATCATGTTTATTCAAGATACTGGGCTATATATTAATGAAGAATTCAACATTTTATTTCACAGTAGTTACACCATGTTTTTGATGAATGTTAAACTTGAAAAGATACTCTTGTGTTCTTGATATCGATGCGCATTCTTTATTTTAAGTCTGCAATCAACTACTTTAATTTTTCAGAATCAGGCCTAATGCCTTCTTTTATTAAGACATTTTTACTAATATTTACTGCAAATTGACACATTTTCATAACTCTATACGTCGACTGTGAAACATTATAGTTCAAATCACAAACCCTGACACCTTCTGTAAACAAAACCACCTGCATGCAGAAAGCATTGCAAACTCATAAAAGTAAAATAATCCACACGAAAATCCAGCGTTGTTACAGGATTCATTATGTAAGGTAAAACAATGGCAAATTTATAGTATGAGATACGCTGCCGCAAATGACGTCTCACTTTAAACCCAATGCTCTTTCTTTTTTTTACTTATTGCTTCACCTTTATGGTTAACTCTTTGCACCAGTAATCATTTCCCATAAATTTGGCTTCTTTCTTTGAATATATTTTACTTGCATTTTTTAGACAAAATGATATAACATGGTAATGTATATTTCTAAGGTTTGATATAGATAGGAGTGTATTTGAAATTTGTTTGTACATTTTATGTAAATTGTATCTTATGTAAATAAAATATATAATGGGCATAAACAGCCATATGCATTGCTGTAAGTCCAATAAATATATTGATGATGATCAAAACAATACAAAAAGTTCGTAAATTTATTGCCGTTGGAAACTTTGACAAGCATCCTAATAACGATTTTTGTTCCGCCAAATATAGTGCACTTCGTAAAATAACTAGGTGACATGGCAAGGCAAGATAAGTGTGAACATTTTGTAGTAATATAACTTTCAATGAGCTTAGAGATTTGTGTACATAATGATATTTTATAACATTGGTTATTTTCTAAAAAATAACCATGTGAACAGCAAGGAAGTAGTGCAACTTAGTAATATTGCCTGACTTAGCCTTAGAAAAATAACATGCCGAGTTCTATGCGTGAGGGAAAGTCTCCGTTTACTCCGAGCTTGTTTTCAAAACACCAGCAAGGACAGCCTTTGAAAAGGGGTGAGAAACAGATTCTACTCAATATTTATGTAACGTTCTGTCAGTAGTATCCTGAGAAACCAGTAAATGAAATGGTTAAGTTGGTATCTCAGTGCAGTGGTGTGTCAGTGTCTGCAGTTTTAAGGGTTATGAAAGAGAGAATGACCGGGAGAGTAACAATGTATGCGGCTGCATATTCATGTGATGTCTTGAGAACGGGTTCTCACATTCAGAGGCTCTTATATAAAATGAATAGGTGCGGCGAACTATGAGTGTAACAGCAGATGATTGCGGTCATGGATCAGCTGACGCGGAGTGATACATCGAATCGGTGAGACCGTTTGTTTACAGAAGGTCTCAGGGATGGTGATTTAGGCCTTAGTTCCAAACTCTTCTCTTCATGTAAATTAAATCAATATTTTAATAATCTGAACTACAGCTTATCTATGATAATATCATGAATCCAAATACATCTGACTATACTCTATCCCGGTTATCTCTGGAGAAAGCAAACGAAAACAAGTCTCTGACGCGAGACGGCTCCACCAATGAACACGTGAGAGGGAATGGGATCGCGTGGAGGGGGAAAAGCGATTGGGGTTACCAGCCTTCGCAGCAGCAGCAGCTTCGCTCTTCCCACTCGATTCCCTCCCCTCTTCTTTGCCGCTATGCGCTACATGAATATGAAATATGTCAACCTGCTAATTACGTAATATTTGAAGTGAGTTTCAAAACAATTAATTTGTTTTGGTGCTTTAGGAGTAATTTTGCTAAATGTTTTATAAGCAGTGGTGGAATTAGTTTCGAGAAACGCAAACATTATGCTGGAACTGGTGATAATTTACATGTTTTATTTTTATGCTTATAGGCTTATCCCAAGTACCAATTTGGATACGCCGTAAGTGACCATCTGACCGGAGACAACAAGAACCAGGTTGAGTACCGCGATGGGCCTCTGGTGCGTGGACAGTACAGCCTTGTGGAGCCAGACGGCAGCGTCAGGATTGTCACATACGGAGCCGATGACATCAACGGATTCAACGCCGTCGTCAAGAGGGTTGGAGGCAATCTCCATGCCCCATACGGCGGAATCGGTGGTGGCATTGGCAAGTAATTCTGACGTCACTTTACGCCCTGAATTGTATGTAAGACATAAATAAACCTGTCAGACTGAAACGAAACCTTGTTTATTGCATAGTTTATCCTGTGAAGGTATTGAAACGTGTATCCGTAAATTACAAGTGTTATCGCTCTAGTGACAAGTAAAAATAGGTAAATACAACTACTACGTATTCTGTCCTAATGTCTGTATTTTTATGTTCATTCCCTTCTATAGTCGTTTTCACGTTCAGAAGAGACAACGGCGCTTATGGAGAAACCGCACAGTGTTGCCAATACAGCGCTAGCTCATGTCGCCGGGAAATGATGACCTTCCTTCACAATGAAGGTGTTACATATTTTGTATATATAATGATAATTATATGTAATTATTAATATTAATATTATACTGTGAACGTTACAGTTATCCTTTTTACTATGATCAATTGCGATCACTACACACGCGAGTGTAATGCACGAATATGACACTTCAGAAATTACTTAAAAAAGTAAAAATGACTGAGCGCTCACACAACTGAAAACACTTTTTCGAGAGAGGGAAAAAGTCTACTCTCACTCAAGTAAGGGGAACCTGGCACATGGGTTTGATTCAAGTTGCAACCGAAACAAACAAATGAGTTATGGCCCACGTGAACTGATAAGACGTAAATGACTCAAGCAAGGCATGTCATATTTCTATCTTGAAGCCCCATATTTTGTCACGTGTTGGAAAGCCTTTCAAAGGTTAAATGAATTTATGTGTACGTTGGAAACTGAAAGGTGATCTTCATTTCAGTATTAATGTCGACAGTAATGTAAACAAAAACAACGTGTATTTGCGACAGCACTAATGTTGCTCACAATAGCAGCATTGGAAATAATTGTCAATTATTAAATTTAAGTAATTTCAATTCTATTATAACTAACTGCATGAAGTTCATATTTTTACTGAATGGAAATAAAATAACTCGAAAACTTGGTGGTGATTAGCCGGAATGCTGCGGTGAGCCAGCTCAAGATGACCAGACAACGTCTCCTTACTTCGCGCGCGGTTCGGGTTAAAAAGAAACTCCAAATGCATGGAAGTAATATTTCTGGGAACCTTTGAGTGGTTATAAAAAATAATTTCATTATTTTCTCCACAACTTTGTCGCTGGAAGTTTTTACTTGGAATTACAGAACAAGAAATGGCCAGCGACGACATTTTCTACTACACGAATATAAAAAATCTCCACATACTTTATTTGAATATTTTTTAATGCAAATATGCTTTAAAGTATTGATAAATTCTGAGTACCACCATCACCTACGATAATTAAAAAGCAGTGTCAATTTTTTTAAAATTATGAATGCTTCAATTTTAGGGCATGTTTCAACGTTAGGAATGAAAACAATGTAAAAATTGTGTTTTCACAGAAAATTTGCGTTTTTAATTTATCTAAAATTATGTAAGCAAGTTACCAGTTTTTTGTGTTCACCATCGTATTCTCTACAAAATTTCCTGCAAATCTGCAGGTACCGATTTTACTTAAGCTAAATTTGTAAATCGAGAAATTTCACAACAGCGCGCTCGTATTTCCCATAAGAAAAGCATTGCCCATAAGAGCCCATTGTGTCTTCTGAACGTGAAAACGACTCTACAAAAAGGAAACTAATATTTTTTTTGATAACGTAATGTATTCAGATCACACCGAAAGTTATTATAGCACTTAATGTTTATGATAATCATAGTAAGCTTAAACTTTAATGACACAGAAAACAACTAACTAACTCTCTAGCCTTCTTAAACCAGAAGGTTTATGGCTGCATAAGCACAAGCATTCCATCTGTCTCTATACTGGGCAAGACTAATCCATTCTTTCCCATCCTTACCGATTTCCTTCAGGTCCATCTCAACGTCATCCCTCCATCTTCATCTTGGCCTTCCTACTGTTCTCTTACCATCAGGTTTCCCAACAAGAATCCTGTAAACTTTTCTTTCCTCTTCCATTCGTCCCACACAGCCTGCCATCTAAGTTGATTGATTCATTCATTTGGTGTTTTAAGTCCACTTTATGCACTAATAGGGACTGGACCTACCGTTTAAAGTGGGATCCGAGCCACTATGTGCCTCCACCGGGTATCGAACCCGGGAAGCCTTGATTACAAGGCGACCACGCTACCATTGAGCCATCGGGGAAGCCCTGCCCATCTCAGTCATCAAAAGTTAATTATTTTAATAATATCTGGACATGAATACAGATTATGCAATTCTTAATTATGTAACCTTCTCCACTACCTGCCTCCTCATCTCTTTTAGATCCAAAAATGTTTCTAAGGATTATATTTTCAAATACTCTTAATTTATATACCTTGTTCAATGTAAGGGACCAAGTTTCACATCCGCATAGCCTAATATTACAGGCAAAATTGCTGTTGAACACACGGGTCAACATAACCTCCAAATTTTTGGAGGGAAGTGCAGTATTCCCCATAATAATTGCTTCCATACAAATTGTTCCCACTTTACCTCCATCAAATAGTTTGCCTGGCAAGAGGTATATGAATTTATTTCATTGCAATAAACCATAAAATTGTATTTTGCCTGCATTACCTCATCTCTTGATTACATAACATTGTATTACTTGTTAGTAGAGTAAATTTCTGGTCTCTTGAATGCGTTGAAAAACAGTACAAAATGAACGCAATGTGGATAAAATATGTTAACATGTGATCAAAGAAATGCGACTACAAGTTGTAAGTACGTGTGGATGTGAGGCGATCAGCAACCTGGTGGCGTTTAGCAAAATCTTCCTGTTAGAGTCGCAAATATCCAAAGAATAGTGGTCCAGCTTTGTTGACAATTCGTCACTCCGTTTAATACTAGGGAGAGGGGAAGTAGATACAGAAAAGATCCCACAGGTTTCACAGAATGTAGAAGACGCCAAAATTCGGCACTTCCAAGACATTCATTTTGGCAACTGCACACCCGTTCTCCTATTGCACGGCTGAAGGTGAGTTTCGATTATTTAAAATGAAATCTTATGAAAAACTTTACTTCCAATAAAAACAACATTATTTATACTTTACTGGAAATTTTAAATATGTTAACGGTAAAGAAATTTGGTGACACCTAGAATCAATCTAATTGATTTGATTTATTTTACTTCGCATTTCCTCTGATTTTGGCTAATCGCGAAGATGAGGATAAGTAATGATATGATGAAATTGATGAATGGACACACCCACGCCCAAGCCAGGATTCGAACCCGAGACCCCTGGTGTCGTAGCACGCTGTGCGTACCACTTCACCATGGAGGCCGGTTCCTGGAATCAAGTTTGACACTGGAAGTAATTAACGTTCCTGGAAACATAGTTCCCGATAAACTAAAATATACACTAACCATCAAAATTTGAAATTGCCCACAAGGTGAGACGAGACGAGAGGCTCCTCTCTTCTCGTGGAAATTCCATCTCCTCTCGAAAATATTCGTTTTCCCGTCTCCTGAGACAAGGGGTTGCGGGTTCGATACCCGTCGGAGGCACATGGCACAGTGGTTTGGATTTCACTTTAAACTGTAAGTACAGTCCCGATTAGCCTTTCTCTGCATAAAGTGGACTTAAGCATCAAATCAAACCGTCTCGTGAGAAAAACTACTTCAAATAGTCTGTACTATTCTACCTTATCAAAGTTATTCAGATAAGCTATTAAATGTTTATACTAAGAAATAAAAATATGCAAAGTTGTACCCTAGTTATCACTTGCTAACAGTAAAAAAATTCGTAAATTATACTTCTTTAGAGTATAATTAATATTTATAAGGTAAATGCAATCGTGCAGATGGAAATAAAAAAAACGCCTATCGGCACTGTCAAAAAAAAGCTACTCAAAAATATATTCGTATATTCGTTCTTCGAACAGAGGATGTACCCTGGGGAAGGAGCAGGGGCCTAGGGAGGCTCGTCATAAGGCCCCAGGGGCAGACTACTCAAGTGGCACTCCCCAGTTACTGCTTTTGTATTGGGTGGTTCTACATGAACAAAAAATGTGTCATTTTAATGTATGGAGTGGTAAATAAATATAATTCTCTAATATCATTAAGGGTGTGTTTTTGTTGTTGACAAATAATAGAGACTAATAATAAGAGTTTGTACAAAATAACTAATATAATAGACACTGCAAAATACATACATTATTTACTCATTAACAAATTAAGATTAGTTTCAATGTTACATTATTAATTAGTTGATTATCATTTGCAATGTTGGGCTTAAGACCAATGATTTCTCCAACTGATAATATTTGTAACCGGAATAAAGGTTCGGACATTTATTTGCAATTTTTTAGGTTCGTTGCGAAGCTCAGTGTCTACGGAACTTGACAAGAGAAGGTTCTAATACTTTATACCTTCATGCCGTTAAAACGATTTACCAGTTGTGAGAAGATTGTGTCTATCATCGGGGAAAATATTGATACTTTAAACCAGATATCTTGGTTGGTAATTCTCTTGTCCTGAAAGAGTATATCAAAGTGCTTATTTATTTTCCATTGTCAGAGAATTCACTTAAAATTCTCCACTTGGCACATGTTTTAGTTGTCTCTTTAACAAGTGCCTCAAATGATCCCAGAAAGCTCATTCATTTATAAGAGAGACTTCTCCTAAGAGATTACAAGCGATATTTTCTGCTTCATGATTGTACTTTGAACAGTCAATAATGCAATGAATTTGAGCGATTCAATTTATACATCGAAACATTACAAAACTTCTCTTTAAAGGCTTTCCCCTGTGGCGTGGCGGTAACGTAGTCGCCTTTAATCAAGTGGTCTTGGGTTCAATACCCGGTGGAGGCACATAGTGTTTCGGATCTCACTTTAAACTGTAAATCCAGTTTCGATTAGCTCCTTTGTACCTAAAGTAGACTCAAAACAACAAATCAAATGAAAATCAAACTTCTCTTTAAGAGCACATCGTGTTGTTTTAAGATTTTGAGAGTTTTTCTTTTTCTTGTTCAAGACTTGAACTCTTGCCATTGTATATCGTAGAATATAATAATAATAATAACTAGAGCTATTGTTCGGTTACCTTCTACAGCCTCTATAAGAACCAAATTTAAAGTATGATTAGTGCAATGTAATAAGCTTGAGATATTGGCGCATGCAGAGTGAGCTGATAGCTCTACAGCCCCTCCAGATATTTTGAGAAAATCAAAATTTTAAAAAGAAAAGCTGTAAACAACTTTTGAAGAACCGAAGTGATAAATACAACCCCCATAAAATAACCCTAACTTTTAAAACGAAGGTTGGAAGTGGTATTTATGACATTTTTATGGCCTTATCCGCCTTATCTACAATGCAGCTACATAATATCCACATTTAAAATTCTAGCCCCCTCTAAATAAATCCTGTGAACACTAGGCCAGTGGCTTGAGGTGCAATTTGTTGGTTCTTTTTTTTATGTGCACTGATATCCCGGCCAACGTTACAATCCTAGCTGTGTTTCTATCCTCAATCATTTGCAGTGAGCCAGTCTAACAAAAAGTCTGGAAAATCCATTACAGTCTAGAGGCCTTTGAGGCCCCTTTTCCACGGGGTCCATGGGGCACCGCTACGGCTGCTCCCTGAGAAGGAGCCAAAAAATAAATAATCATGAAAAAAACCGATAACTGATTATGTACATTTTCTAACTGTACATACATTCTAGATATCCATATAAATTAAAATTATAAAATATGGATTTAAAAAATATCCTTCAAAATAAAATCGCAACGAGTGGGTTTTGTAAAGCTTGCATACCCTCTTTTCTTGCACGTATTTATATTTCCATGTAATCACTGGTAATACATTTCATGAAAGGAAGGGTTCAGATAGATATCGATATCGTCGTTTTTGATAATATCGATATTGACATAGATATTTTGATACTCCATGTATCGAATCGATATTGATATTTAAACGATATGGAATTTCTCAAGGTACAACATATTACAAGTTGGGAATTGTGTAGACTGGGAAAATGATAAAAAAATAACTAAATGTAGGAAATACAGAGGAACAACTTTTCCGAATGAAATTGGTGAGTTGTTTGCGAGAGTTTTTTGTTTGTCCCCAAAATATCAAAGAGTACTGAAAGTGGAATGTTAAAAGTTTCGTCACACAATTTAAAGTACGTTTTAAAATGTTTACCGCTTATTGCATTGCACGATAACATTCGAAGGGTGATCAAAAAGTTCGTGGTACTAGGTTATGTAATATACAAGAAAAAAATCTCAACTACTTTCGTTTTTAAATGGGCATTCTCCATTGTTGATGGTACATTCAAGAACAGACTATACAGGAAAGTACCAGAAAGTGTTCCACAACATCAATGTAGAGGGTGTCCAAAAATAATGTATCCTTTTAAAAAAAATTATTCTCAACCCTTCGATGGAATGAGCATTCTGCCACAAACGGAAGATAACCTCTTCAAATTCTGTTAACATATGGGCATTTCCAACTCACGGCTCGTTTTTCAACAGAGTTTCTAGGACCCCGCTGGAAGACTTGCAGAACTCTCGCCACTGCCTCCGCCAAACATGATGGGCAACCAGTGCTTTTGCCATTGCACAGGTAACTTTCCTCCAGGAATTGCGTATTCCAATTCTTAATGAGGTCTTTATCAGGTGGGTTAAACCCAAAATGATGCCAAAAGATGTGTCAAATTGTGGCAGTGGTAGAATTAGGCCAGTATGATGCGGTATGGCATACCGGTAGTAAATGAAGATGCCGAAAAGCATAACGACAGTAATTTTTTTAAATTGGCACTTATTTATTGGAGCTCATCGCATAAGCAGCTACACAATTACCAACAATGTACTCGCTCATTTCTCTCTCTCTCTCTCTCTTTCTATTTTTCTTACTCTATCTTGCACGTTTGAGTTGTACCATTCCTCTGTATTCCCCCCCCCCGACCGAATGATCCTTGTCTATCATACGTCATTAGAAATGCAACAGTAGCGCCGAGAATGTGCTAGAAAGTTCTAAATTGCAACAAACAGAAGAATGAATTAACAAACTCAATCAAAAAGACAAAGAATCAACCAGTAACATGTTTTGAATTGTAGAGGAGACCGGGATGAGTTGAGCACGTTCTTATGTTTAAATTTCTGCAGCTCTCAAATATTACTATCTAATATTGATGAAATGCTACGAGCAATACCTGTAGTTTCCTTGACCACTGTGAATTTTTATTACACCATGATGCTAAAACTTGTAAAGTTAGTGCTTGTTTCTTCGAAGCGTGTCAGTATTGTCAATTCCCCCCATACATGGTTTGGAATATTTTACTTCAAACAGTATACTGCCTTACAAATTACGGATTACAAAAATGTTTTCAAATGAACCGTATAGAATGAGACATAAATGTCACAAACTTTTTAAAAAAAAGTTTACAAAAGTGTTTACTGAATTTTTTTACCCAGTGCTTATTTGCATTATTATATCACAAATACAAATGCAATATACTGTCCTACAATCCTAATCTAATATATATTATTACAATGTGTCTATATGCTAAGATGTTTCTGATGAAACAATTAATTGAAGAACAATTTTCTCAATAAGCCTACAGTATTGTCAACTAGCCCCTTCCTTATTATTGTCAACTCACCCCGATCGCCATATTGGACTTTCTGGTTATGCCTCTGCTAAACATAGCTGTACAATTTACCATAGTTTTCTGGATAGCTTTAGCATAAACTATGTGCTTAGTTACTTTGAAAACGTATAAGAAAGAATATAGAGTTGAAAAAATTTACTTCGCAAGTAAGAATTGATGTTATTTATCACGCACTAGAAACTTTGTGAACAAGACCCTCAACTTCTTAGTTGTGAGTTGGTTCTAGAGATGACACATATTCACAGTAACCTGCAATGTTGCCAACTCTTGACTGGTGGGAATAAAATGGACTTTGTCAACTATCCCCTATGGACAACTCCGTATATAATTCTGGTAAAAAAGGACGGCATGTTTAAGATTTACCACATGACATAACTTGTAATTAATTAAACAATGTATCAGTTAACAGGATAAATCAAAGTGATCATGCATGTTAATTTTGTAGTTGATTTTTCTGACCTTAGGAACTTCTGCAGCAGTGAGTGGTTTAATGTCCAATAAATTATTACTAATAATAGTTTATTAATTATTACAATTCATACGTGTCACAAAAAAAGAAGGAGTGTAATTTGTGGTGATAAATGAGAGATAATGAGAATCGATGTATATTTTAAGAAATCACACAAAAAAAGAAAAGACAGATCTGTGCATAACGAGCACACCGGTAATAATTTATTTCATATTCGACCACTGGATCACAGACGTCGTTTTCTATACTCTACAGCAAAGATCCTTTCTGGAGTTCCGCTAGTTACTTAGAACGAAAGAGAAGAAATAGGTATATTATTTTCCGCACACCCTGTATAACATTACCTCGGGTGAAATATACGTAGAACATAGAGAAACACGCAGGAAAAGATGGCAAAATGAGATCATTTTTGAAAGAAAGTCATAATCAACCATCCCTTACTCAAGGGGTGTCGGTGGAGGCACAAGTGGTTCGGATCCCACTTTAAACTATAGGTCCAGTCCCGATTAGCCCTACTGTGCATAAAGTGGACTTAAAACAGCAACTCAAACTCAATCGTGTACCCGTCTCGTCGTCTTCTTGATTTCTATACAGTAGTCTCCGTACAAACTTATCATGCTAAGTAACTTGCAACAACCAGCTTTTTGTCAGTTTTGCTGTCGCTTAATTGAAAGGGTATAATGGGTAATCCTTTCTTAAGACACCCAAATATCAACCTCGCTTCCACGTAGTGTACACTGGACTATGTTCCCAGACTTGCGAAGCTCTTGCGTCTGGGGCCATGGCCAGTAGAGCTTGCGTTGTGTCGTTCATTTAGGCCCTATGCTTATAATTGACCCTTGGTCGATCTAATTTTACCACCATCTAACCTCATCTTCGCGATTAGCCGAAAGTGGCAGAAAGGCAAATTAAAATAATTCAAATCATTCAATCGATAAGCTAAGATGAGATGGCCAATGAGATGAATGGAAAGGAACAAAGAGTGAAAAGAAAATGATGTGACCTTCGTCAAACATACTATCTCAGTCATTGATATGAAGGGACGAGGTGAAAGATCAGGAAAGTCTAAGTCAAGATTTGAAACTGTGACCTCTCAAATACTCGCCCTCCCTCTCTTGTGCCTTCACAATAACTCGGTGGGAATACTAGTCTCGTGTGGTCGTTCTTGTTTGGAAAGGTTATAAAATAATCGCCTTCTGGTCCAGATACCCAGAGTAAAAATTTCAAAATATTTTTTTAAAAACCTCTGACGTCAACTTTTTTCCAGCTTTTCTGATAAGAGCACACACTAGCGTTTCTTTTGAAGTAGCTTCCCAATTATCTTCAGGGCATGGCAGGCCCGTACCCAGGATTTTTTTGAGAGGCGGGCAAGCCCGAAACCTTGGTAATACATATATAATTGTCATGAAATATATGCCAATTATTAAATAATTAATTAATATCATTAATTAATTAATTTATTTGTATATATTTATATTTATAAACATATAAAATCAAATTAATTTGCTACATTTATATACTAGCAAATTAATTCCTTTAGCGACTAGTTCAAAATGTCAAGAAATTAGTATAGTTGAAATGTTTCTAATAAGTGTTAGATATTATTTAATTATTCCTTTATACTAAAAATGATAATTACATTTTCATACTATTTTTGTGTTATGTTTTTATAATGGTGTAAATCTATTAAAGGAAATATTTCCTTATCAGAGTTGTAGCTAGATATTTCAGCGCCCTGTACCGAATTTGCACCCTCCTACCTAGTTGTATAAATTGATTAGACATTGTAGAAGTTTTATGTGCTTACTCTTTTCCGTTGAATACGATGAAAAGAAATCTTAGCATTCAAGAAATGTGGCTGATAAAACGACAGTCGGTTGTGCATCCCACACCATCTTCATTGAAGCAGTGTGTGTTATTGTTCACATCTGCAAAATCGATTGCAAATTAAAGATAACAAGGTGGAGGGACAAAAACCTTTAAGAAGACATTAGTTTCCTATTAAATTAACATATAAGTGCTATGTTTTATTCTGACGAAAGGAGGTGAGAAATAGAGGAGAAATGACAGGTCGGTGTAATTTCTATGTTCCAGGGGCCTAGGGTGACAATGACAACCACCTTCGCAGCTACGGCTATATTTTTTGCTAGTCCAATTTGACATTATTTTAAAATCTTATCTATGACTGTAGCGCGAGAGAGAGAGAGAGAGAGAGAGAGAGAGAGAGAGAGAGAGAGAGAGAGAGAGAGAGAGAGAGAGAACAAAATATATCTGCAACATTCACACATAGGCAGACATCATTCTTTGTTATTTCTTCTTTGAATGTGTTTATGATGTTATTCTTAGTAAAGTATGTTTGAAGTCTAAACTAATTGCTTATCTTCGTTGTTATAACACAAACTCTTACCTCGGAAAATTGTAATGGGGGAAAAGTTTTAATAAAACAAGATCATTGGTGATAAGGTGGGAGATCTCCTTTCCGCCATGGGAATTCGTACCCTGAATGTGACCACCAACGCTATGGAATTATCCTTATAATGAAGAACATGTATGAATGTGAATTAACCACCAAAAGAGGACATTTTCTGATCAAGACTGCAGTTCGAAAGAAGTCAAAACAGGGAGTAAATATGGTGAACTGTCCCGACCAAATTGGAATATTTAGTAGCTTCGCATAAATGGTTACAAAACTAAAATTACTAAATATAGTAGACTGCAGACTTCTGTAGTCTGCCTCTCTCCAGAGACAACCCATTCATTTATACAAGAAGAAAATATAAATTCTTGCAAAATCTTAAAGATTATCCATATTATTTTTGTAGGATCGCATCAAAATATTTCATGGCTCGAAGGGGGGGGGGGAAAGCATGACCCCCTTGCCCCCTCCTGTGGCATGGGGATCGAACATGTGACAGTTCCCACCAAACGCAAGAGCGCTATCATTTGGGCTTTGTTGGAGCTCATGCACTCACTCACTCTCTCTCTCTCTCTCTCACACACACACACAATATCACACACACACACAGGGGAAGTGGGGACGACGTGTTATTAGACAGATCATACTACTTTTAACCTTGAAATTGTAGAGATAAATGATTAAAGCTGGCCTTTCCCATCTCCATTTCATTGAACTCTGAAATCCCTATTTTCTTATCATCTAATGCTTTTTTCATTTCCACTGCAATCTTTTTGTATACTTTTCTTGTGCGTGGGCAGTAGGTGTAGATCAGTAATATAGTTTTACATGTAGTGACATAGCCGTGCGAATGAATGGAGAACGGAGTGGTTAGCACATCGTGCTACGATGTCAGGTGGTCCCGGCCTGGGCATGGAAGTTTGTGAGTGTCCATTCATCAATTTCATGATATCATCGCTCATCCCCATCTTCGCAAATTAACCAAAAGTGGTACAAAAAGCGAAGTAAAATAAAGCAAATGAACCAATCAATGAATGGAGAAGTTCATTAACAGCACAAAAAATTACCAAGCAAATTGTCCACAACAATATTTATTCTCTTTTTTTAATGCACTGAGAGCTTTGGGAATTGAAACAAAGTGCCAAATAAACGGCTAACAGCCTCTGCATCAACATACATATAAATCCAGTCCTTTAAAACACGCAAGATACAAGAGAAAAATTAATGAATATAGTCATGGACAATACTTGTGCATCCCGCTGTAAAACGATTTGATTCAACTTTATGAGCAGGATACTAATGGAACATCTTGTTTTTGTTTAGAAGTAAATACGTTACATGATGACGTCTTGATGGCGAACAATAAAAATCTTTGACTGGTTATTGTAAAACATTTTTAAATAAATCTTGTATCAAACTCAATCCTATAATGCTAATGCACGAATATGTACAGCTACACAATAATATTTCGTATAATTTACTACAAGTTATTACATTTTATCAAATGTAACGTATGAGGTGATTGAATTAGAAAAAGTGATAGGATTTTAGAATTGCCCATTTCTAAAAGCTTCGAACTATTTCTGATCATTTGTAATCTGCTGGGATAATTTATTGTTAATGCATTTCTTTTTAAATGAATAAATACGTTTGTATGATATTAAATGAGAAACATTTATGGTTGTAGCAATTAATATACTATAAATGTATCAAAATGACAAATTCGATATTTTATATCGATTGTTTGCCGAAGTAAGATAAACAAAGAGTACAATTTTAACATGTGAGAGATTCCCATTTTAATTGGATTCCCGTGTAATTGAAGTATTCTGATGAGGAATTTACAGAATTATGGAAGCAAGTTTTACTCTAATAATAGTGTTGCTGCAGATAATGAACATAACATCAGAAAATAATACTACACTTCCTTTGAATTTCCTAGGTGGTATGCCAGCTGATCCTAGGCGTGGACGATATATTGTTCAAGTGCACAGATTGAAACCTCCCAAAATATGTGGTGGTGTTCTCGTCAGTGAAAGATACGTTCTGACTGGTGCTTATTGTTTGGTGCAGAAGTCAGGAAAGCCCTACAAACTTGGAAACTTCAGAATATATCCAGGGAAAAACCCTAAGAAAAGCGGCCCTTTGACCAGAATGCCGAAAAGTTTGCACGTTCATCCCAACTACACTACTGCGAAGTGCAAATTCACTGTCCACGACGTGGCACTCATGTCGATTAGAAAAATCAACTCGCCTGATGTTGCAGTGGCTCAGATTGTTAGTAAAAATTTTTGGAAACGTTTCAATATCTCATCACGTTGCTTTATTTTCGGTTGGGATCCGAATAAACCAGGAGGAGAAGCTGACAGTCTGAGAGAACATGAAGTGTTCTTCATGAGAACTAAAAGATGTTCTGATATACTCCACACTCCGTACGTGGAGGAGGTTGGACTGTGCTTGGATTACAGGCTTGAAGATCCTTTCCGATGTGCTGGTGAAATAGGAGGGGCTGTGCTATGTGAAGAAATGGTAGTGGGAGTTATAGGAGGATCGTGTCGTTGTGATCTAACGTATGAAGCTGGTGTAGGGGCTTTTGCAGGATATTATAAGCAGTGGATATCACATGTAATTGAAAATAGTGCGTCACGAACACATAGCATGATAATTTTGATACTTCTGTCTTCGTACCTTTTTCATGACATAAACACGTTGTATTAAAAAAATATCAATCTCGATTTTCATTGTTTCCTTCTTACAGCTATGCTGTTGAAGTGTACTCCTTTGCAAATGTGTTTTTAATACTAATGAGGGTAAAGTTGGTAATTGTATTATTGATTGATTGAATTTAAATTTTTGGGTGCGTCAGCACTTGAGCTATTTTGCACCCGTCACATTTTACGGGGTCCAGCCCCTTACCATAACTATAATAAAACACGTTTCTGAGGATTTAAGTATTCTTACCTTGGTTAAAAGCTGATGCTGTAAAGAGGCACTCAGCACATATAAAGACGAAACACAGAACAACACACACACAGTCCTACGAAGATTATACTGGACGAAGGTCGAGAACTCTCGTTAGTCTGCAAAATGTAGTTGAGGTTGTACTACGTGGAAGTGAGGTTGACAATTGGGTGTACTAGTTGGTACAATCACCCCTTACAACCCTGTTTTTGTATTAGTTTGTCAACTACTGAACTACAACTATAAGAAACAAAGATAAAATTTAATGGACAATAAATAAATATCAAACAGAAGTAAAAAATAATCTCTATTGATTACTCTGTCCACGATAGATCTAAATGTGCCTTCATGGCACGGTGCTACATGCAAGGGGAACTTTACCAACCTTTTCTTACATTACGATAGATCTGCCGTAACAAAGATGAATTTTGTTGAGCTTAAGACCTTCTAGGCTAATATAAATTATATTATATGATGCATTTGATCCGGTATGTTCTAACCATTTACGTAGCTCGACCTTACAATATCTCAAGAATTTAAATTTGCCTTAGAGATGAACAATATCACTTGTGTGACACACTAACCATCAAATTCTAGTTGAGGGAACCTGGAAACAATTCATACATTTTGCTGCCGATTCAAAATACGTTAATGAGAAACACTAAATATGCTGACCAAGGTAGTAATTTATTTTATTAAAAACGTAAACTAAAACGTAACGTTTCAACCTTCTAGTAAGGTCTTCATCAGACTCTGTATCAAGTACGAAAGTAACAAGATACACAAAAAGGGCATTATATATACACAAACATTACTCCCTCCAGACTATTAGAAAGTTGTTAGGAACTTTCTAGCAGGTGGCTTTCACTTTCCAACTGTACTTTTACCTAAAAGGCTAAACATAATTACTTTCATATAGAATGTGAAGAGATATTCATATAGAAAGTACAGTTGGAAAGTGAAAGCCACCTGCTAGAAAGTTCCTAACAACTTTCTAATAGTCTGGAGGGAGTAATGTTTGTGTGTATATATAATGCCCTTTTTGTGTATCTTGTTACTTTTGTACTTGATACAGAGTCTGATGAAGACCTTGCTAGAAGGTTGAAACGTTACGTTTTAGTTTCTGTTTTTAATAAAATAAATTACTGCCTTGGTCAGCATATTTAGTTTTTCATAATCATGGAAACAAGGCTTAATGGTGTTATAACGTTAATGAGAATTTAGAGAATATTATATTAATTATTATAACTTTTAAATATACTGCAATTTCTAATTTCAATTTTAGTCATGGTCAAAGAGTAGCCAAATGGTAATTTGAAGCACAATAAAAGACAAAATATTAAGTATTAAATTAAATGGATGGAACAGAAAAATAAAGGGATTTGATGATGTTGTAGTTGATAAAAATGTCTCATTATAATGCAGAATTCCTAAGTGTGATTTCCGTTGGGAACAGTTTAGTGTATAGAACTTATAATGTCTCAATCTTTACTAATATTAAGCAGAAAAAAAAAACATTCGTTGTACAGATTGTAAATATTAAAACTTGCCAACAAATTAAAAACAAATTATACACTGTAGCTATCACCGAGTTTAGTATAAAGGATTCCCACATTTTACGTTAAAATATCTCTACAATTTACTTACATAGGCAGTTCTATTAGACATATTGTTAATTTTAATGTATCGTTCATATTTAGAACTTCCAAAGCTAAGGTTGAAAAGCCTATTTGTGGGCACGTCAAAGATTTTTACTCTACGTTTCTGTTTCTCAAGTATAATCTATATTTTGTTACCATATATTATGTTAAAAACAAGTATCAGAAGTTAATAAATACAATTGTTCATAATATTTCAACGTTATTAACCTAACCAGACATAACAACATGACGAATGACCTTCAAATCCGTCTCTAATAAATAATAAGTAAGTAAAATAAAATGAACCCTGAATTTGCTGGAAATTTAGATAAATATACAATATAGCAACTAACAGGAATAACAAATACTACTTAATGAAACGTTATGTAAAATATACTTCCAATTATGTAATAATTATGACATATAAAAAAAAATTCTTGGACTCATTACACAATTATCTATTAAACCAATATCTGAGAACTTTGTAAATGTATTCCTTAGTATTTTCTAAGTATAAAATGAGAATTATTATCAGCAATTATTGACGACAAATATGCCATAATCAGTTTCATTAAATTTCTACTGGCATAGCATGGCTTTGGTTAAAGGCATTTGAAAATATACTTGGTACAAGGGGAGAATTGTTGGTAGCTCTTGAGACGAAAACACTGGTTGTTTTGTCAAACTTACTTCCGTGTCACCAACCTATGATGCTTGGCTATGAACTGTGTCTTTACTATATAGTTAATATAATAAATTATTTCTATTTCTTGTACAAGGGCTAAAAATTCCGAAGTTGTCCTTTACATAGATATAAGTATCAACAAGAAAATAATACTCTTATATTTGTATAACTTTTATTTTGTAATTTCGATCTTTTTTTGCTTTAAGGTATTTTTCATGATATTTGTATAAGTATCTTGAAAGATTAATAATTACTTTGATACAGTTTCTACTCACTTGAAGAAATTAATCTAAATTTCACTTTCATTATGAACAAGGTAATAAATTAATGCATTGTTAAAGAGGAATACGCATTAGAAAATAAACAACGCGTTTTTCATTCATATAATTTGTGATCAAATTTTTTACAACAGAAAACGAAAAAAACACACAGCCACATTTCCTATAAGAATTTTAATTCCCGAAATGAGTCCATGCATAAATATGCACATTTGCGAAAACAATAACAACAACATTTTTCCCTTTCGGTTTTGTAGCAAATGCTAATCACTGAATAATTTTCCAAGGTTTAGAGATATGATTGCTAGAATCAATCCAGTAGATGGAGATATTATAGCTGGTGACAAGGAATTTGCGCTAACAATCTGTATCATCCATGGTCTGTAATCTCCTATGAACGATCCTACGCCCATTGATACCTTCTCTAAGCAGTCACCATACCCAGCAAGAATTCCCACCACCACATGGGAGCACATTATAGGAGTTCCAATAATCCCTGAGCAGGATAGTGGATTCGTGTTCCCTGGATAAAGTACGCATACAACGTCTCCCTCCGATAAATCGCTGTTTATCGTTTTGCTACATTCAGACGTATTGATGATGGCGTAAGGAAATTCTTCAAGCGTTTCAGGATATCCAGTGAGTACTTTGAGATTCCATCCAAACATGTAGCATTTCTCATCGACATTAAAGATGTGAAAGAAATTCTTCGTTGACAGGAGGCCTACTTGAACATCTGGTGTACTGAATGGTTTGCTCAGTTTTAGAAGAGCAAGGTCATTCAGATTATATCGACATCTTCCTCGTGTATAATTTGGATGAACGAACGCTGCTTCTACAGTTCTTATTTGTTTCCTTCTGTCTGAAAGTTTTGGGTTCCTTCCTGCAAATACCCTGTAGAAGATGACATCTTGCTCTTTGCCAGTCTTTGACACGGTGCAATGAGCAGCAGTCAGCGCCCATCTATCGTCTACAAGTATTCCTGCACACATGACTTTCTCCCAAGTTATGAGAACAACAAATGTTGATCTCATATAATCTGCAGGAGTACCTCCTTGGTTATTTGGATCATGAGGGTCCAATGTAGTTGTATTTGTCATTGAGGGTTTCTTGGTAGTGGCACCAAGTTCATCCATACCGTTAGTGGCACCAAGTTCATCCATACCGATAGTGGAACCAAGTTCTTCCATACCGATAGTTTCATCACCATTTTCAGTAACTTGCCCATACACAATTATCAAGCAGGAAAATAGAGTAACTAGACGGATCAACATTTTGCACTTCCGTTAAAGTATCTGTACAGATAACTACAGACTAACAAAATACTTCAAATTTGAAGTATTCCCGAACACAAAATTATTACCTTATATTGCTGCAGGCAAATTGTTACCAAACGAGCACGAAATAACAACACAGAATAGTTCAGAGCCACAGAATATCATGTTGTCACAACTTTACAAAACTATGAAGTAACACGTAATAGTGAATCACTACACAAAGCAAAAATAATTCATGTTTTGTAACAGGCAATCATTAGAAAAGAATGAAAATTATAATGCCTGTAAATATTCATTCAAATATGTATCAAATATAGAATCAGAAGTTGAAAAATACTTGTAGATGTCTCTTCTGTTGTTATTGCTACATTCAATTGTTCTGAACAGTTAAAATAAGAAATAAAAATGAAACTTATGTTATTTCTGCCAAGAATCCAACTTAAGATTTGCGGACATTTCATGATTTTATGTACCTTTATGAAAAGGTAGGCTAGGCTACTTCCTTCGTGTTCGTGATTCTTCAACGGAATGATACCAATATCTTATTGAGAAAAACAGGGTAAGTCCTTTCTAATTACAACTACAACAGAACAAGTTGTAAATGATAACTGCAGCAAACTGAAATTAATGAATTTGAGAATGAAAATTAAACAAGATGATAATATGAAACCTGTTTTGAATGTCAAACTTTGTGTTTTTGAAGTCACTTGGCCAGGCGAATGTAGAGGATCCTCAATTAAAAGGCTAGCATATCTCATAGTCTGGAACATAGGCGTGCGCATACCCTCTAATTGAAACAAATAATGCAAGCGAAATACGAAATGTATTTTTATTTGAATAATACTTGACGTCGATAAGACAAATGCCCCTCTGTACCCCCCCCCCCTGCAGCTGCTTCTGGCCTTCTGAAAGAAATAATGCAAGATAGGTGTGAAAACAAATTCCATCTTGAGTATCTTTTTGTCCTGCTCCTCTTAGATTGTGATAGTCTTGCATTCTTTTACTTCAATGTTTGCCCCCCCTGGAATTGATTTGCATCCAAGGGTGGGAAATTTTGCAATGCCCTACTGCCCCATTGTGGTTGCGCCACTGCACCACCTTCCGCCGTAGTTGCTCTGAACTTTCATCGGCTTGAAAATAATCGATTTTCTTTAAGAGTATAATATCGTTTAATAGCAGCGATAACATTCCTCTGCACTAAATTTCTAGGTGAAAGTATAATAATATAGGGCATGGAACGTCTGGAAAGGGGGACAAGGATGGCCACACCTTCCCCTTCGAAAACGAATGTCAACCTAAATGTATATATTCCACACACAAATCTGATTTCAGTCATAGTAATTTACATTAATTATTACACTGGGGAACAAAAAAAAGATTTTATTTTGCGGCATAAAGTTTAATAACAGTTTCAGCACATAAAACAGCTGTGATTGCCAATTGTATGATTGGTTCAGTTGAATTGACTCCAGTTATAAAAAAAACACACCATGGAAAATATAGGAGGTAAAATTACTCCACGCTTTTCTCGGTAATATCAAAATTTGATAATGGGCTGAAATTCCCATAATAAACTTATTTATTTATTTGTAAATTGTTGCTAGGCAACTTATGAAGCATTGCTAGGCAATATATCGGACACTCAACAAACCTTAAGGAAGAATACCAAAACATAAAAATGGTTTTAGAAAAAAATTGAATATGCTGAACATAAGTGGCTAGTGTGTGTGGATTTGAAGATGGTGATTTTTTTACTAGGACAGCAAAGTGGGTACACAAAGTATCCCTGTTTCCTATGTTTGTGGGATAGTCGTGCTAGAGAAAAGCATTGGACGATAAAAGTTTGGCCCCCAAGGGAAAATATTAGTGGGAAAAGCTAATGTCATTCATGAACCGTTGATAGATAGGGACAAAATCATCCTTCCGCCACTGCATATTAAACTTGGGTTGATAAAACAGTTTGTCAAGGCCTTAGATACAAGTGGTGATTGTTTCAAATATATATGCCACACTTTTCCAGGACTAAGTATTGAAAAAATTGAAGGCAGGAATCTTTGACGGATCACCACAAATTCGTACACTCATAAATTATGCCAATTTTACAACTTACATGTCTTACATCGAATCTGAGGCCTGGCTAAGCTTTGTGTCCGTCGTCAAAAACTTTTTGGGGAATCACAGAGCAGAAAACTACCGCGATATAGTTGGAAATATGTTGAAAAATTTTGAGAAATTTGGAGCTAATATGAGTGTGAAGATACATTTTCTACATAGCCACATTGACAGATTCCCTGAGAACCTTGGTGATTTTAGTGAAGAACAGGGAGAAAGGTTCCATCAGGGTATAAGGATAATGGAAGAAAGGTACCAGGGACGGTGGGATCGCCACATGATGGCCGACTACTGTTGGAGTTTACAAAGGGATTGTCCTAAAAAGCAATACAGCAGGAAATCGTATAGAAAACGTTTCACATAGTTTGTTACTTCATTGTGTACATATTTTTTTAATTATTATAATCATAGGCCTATATAAATTTAATTTTATAATAATGATTGTAATCACAAAAAGAAATATTAAATTGTTGTTGGAAGTTCATTTATATATATGTCTTATGTTTCCGCCATTTTGGTTTAGTTGCATTTATTTCATAAATTAGAGCCAATTCAGGAAATATATTATTATATCATTATTCAGAAGCATGAAATTGACCTAAATTAGCTCTCAAACACTGTGCCGCAATTTCACTGTTCCCCAGTGTTATGTAATGGTGTTTTTTGAGGGTGCAGCACTATTATCGGGGTAATATGCTTGATGGAAAAATATCTAGCCTGTCCTTTCGCGATTATCATCCAATTATAATCATGTATAGAGGGGTGCCACAGGACTGGGAGACTATGGCGCAGAGTGCGCCATCGAATTTTTTGGGAGGATTTTTCCCCTTCTAATAATATAAATTTGAACATTATATATTTTTCTAAAATAAATATAGAAACGTTTACACCTTAGGTGTACCAAATTTAATACTTTAGATGAATGAAATGAAATATTTAGAGACAATGGTGCCGCCAGGTGGGTTTGAAGACGCATCCATCCATTTTTCTTTTCACGGGGGGGGGGGACTTTTTATGATGGAAATTTGACGTGGACAGTACAGCATTGGACAAAAGTTGAATTAGTTATCAACTAAACATTTTTGTTATGTAAATAGCAAATTTCCAGGCTTCCAAGGGAACTGTAATGGGTAATATGTATTGTCATGGTGAATGTCTGACTCTTACACATTTGGTCTTAAACCTACACGTGAATTCTGGTGAGGAATTGAGGATTAAACGTTTCGGGGGCGGAAATATCCAACTCTTGAATATCATTCTGAAGTCTTAGATTAGGCATGTCGGGGATTTTAGTTAAAGAAACAGATGGTTAATTTCGGGGAGGGGGTGGTATATTCAACTATTGTGTGTTACTATTACGTGTGAGACTTGTGAAAAATATGCTGTGGGAACTGAGAATTATTATTATTATTATTATTATTATTATTTAGGACGAGGTAATATCCATCTACTTTACTTTTCAGTATCAACTGTAAGTCTAAGGTTTTGGTGGGAGGATTTAATATTACATTTGAGGCGGGAGGGGGGGGGGTCCACCATAAATGTCTTGATAAAGTGTAAAATCTTAGATGGTAAAGGGATTTCTGTGGTGAGAGTTCGAACATAATATTTTAGGACTATATTTAGTGATATGGTATCCACACGTTTTCGGCACCGAACGTGCAAAAAGAGAAGCTGGAAATGAGTAAATATCATAGGATCCCATGAAAGTATCAAATTTATATTCTTGCAAGCCTGAAAAGAAATATAAGTAAAAATTTTCTTGCTCCGTTATAAAGATGCGTGTTCGGCGTTTTGATGAGATGATTACGAAGAATTTACTAGAGGTGAATTACATGACAAACAATATTCTCGATATTGGTTAATATCGAGTAGAGGTAGTACAGAATTCTTGAAATATAGCGTTTAGTGTTGATATACTCCTTAATGTAAAGCAGATGCATCATTTTGAAGATGCACTTTTAATAGCAATATTACTGTATTATTGATTCCCTGTATGCTGCGAAAGTTGTACTAAGTGTATTTCATGGCAATTCCTTGCATATTTGCGACCAAAGAAAAAAGTAAATAATGTAAAATTTCCATTTTTAACTTATTGTGGCAGGGTAAATTTACTTTGCAAGTGAAATTTGCATTTAAGATAAAATCAATGTAATTACACAGGGCCGCAAATTAAATTGAATTTAATGTTGTTTTTTGTTTAATAGGTGAACTTTATTATTTGTGCCATGCTGATCACGAATATGAAATTCGATTTTCTCTATCACGCAAAGTTTTCTTACAAATCAAATTTCAAAATTTGGGCTTTGTCCAATTTTGCATATTGTTTTATTATAATTTTTCTTTTCTTCAATCAGAATAAGTAGCTTATCACACTAAACGCATCAACATGTTTATTTTAAAATGAATATAAACAGACACAAAAGACCCATATAATATAGAAAACGTCATATAGCAGTATATAATATACAGACAAGAAAATTATTACACAATACTAATTTTTCAGTTCTGTTTAGCACGCTTTCTTCTGTAAGCTTTCCTAACTTTCTTGTGACTTTCTTCTGGCGTTTCTCTGTACAATGCCCAACAGTAGTCAGCCGCCATACTAACTAACACTCCAATGTCCTTGATACCTTCTCCATATCCCTCATGTCCTGATGGAACTGTTCGCCTTGTTCCTCACTTAATTCACTGAGATTTTGTGGAAAGTTATCAAGGTGTGAATTCAAAAAATATAATTTGAGATTCATGTTACAACCCAGCTCTTGAAATTTAAGTAACATATTCTCAACAACTTCTCTGTAATCAGGACTTTTGTGGTTCCCCAAGAAGTTCAACACTACACTTTTAAATTCTATCCAAGCATCTCTTTCAGCTACAGTCATTGTTTCCTCAAAGTCTTTATCATTCATTAATTTCCTAATGTCTGGTCCAACAAAAACACCTTCTTTCACTTTGCCGTACGACAGGGATGGAAATTTGTTGCATATGAACTGAAAACGTTGTCCTTCCTTGTTAAGTGCCTTCACAAATTGTTTAATCAGCCCTAATTTGATATGAAGAGGGGGAAGTACAACTTTCTCAGGACTGACTAAATGTTTTTGTACGATGTTCTTTGAACCTGGGTTCAACGTTTTCCGTATTGGCCATTATTTTCTTTCCCAGTCGTAATTTCGTGCCCTACTATCCCACTTACAGATGTAACATGGCATTTTCGTATATCCACATTGTAGTCCAAGTAAAATGCTCAAAACTTTAAGATCACCACACACCAACCAACCATGGTTCTCATATTTAACTTTATTAAGAGCAAGTTGCATATTGCTGTAGGTTTCTTTTAGTGACACAGAATGAGCAATAGGAACTGAGGGGAACTTATTTCCATTACGTAACAAAACAAATTTTAAACTTGTTTCCTTCGAGTCAATGAATAGCCTCCAATCAGTTGAAAGACAAGGAAAATTTCACTTAGTCAGCAAACCGGACACATCACAACAAAACACGAGAGAATCTTGGACTTTTGACAGTTACATATAAAATTAATTTCAAATGATATATCAATGTTTTACATAGTATTATTTTCAGCATTTAGGCAAGAAACATATTAATTAATTTCAATAAAACAAAACTTCTCTGTATTTAAAGCTTATTCGTCTTCATTACATGTTGAATAATTTTGAAACGTACCAGTGACATCTAGAGACAATCACTTCAATTGCACTGAAACGTGCATACCACAGCCCACATATATAAATCGTGAATTGTAAAAAATTCTTGCGTGATGTGAGAAAACTAATGCCAGTTTCAGCATCAGCAAGTTCAAATACATGTAAAACACCCAAAATTATAAAAACAACAGAACCTATGCGGCCCTGTGTTATTACTGTGAATTTCTAAAATAACTATACTTGCTCAACGCAAAGGGCTGAGTTCCTTGATGGAGGCACTTATTACATTCTCGTCCCAGCCTTAAGAATTTATAGCTAGGGTTCTGTGCCTCTCGTGAAACACAGGCACAAGCCAATTTTGGATAACAGACAACTGCAGCAGGTTATTTGGTTTGCACAGATTGAATTTTCTATCTTAAGTTGTGCAATAATTTGTGTTAAATACGAAAATTCTGAGTTTTTAAGATATTATTCTGAACACAAAAACACTGCTTAAATACATATTTGCATTTTTAATTCATTGCATTTGAGATTGCTAGCTTTCCGTTATTTCGAAAATCTGAACAATTAAAAAAATATGGACAGTATAGGCTATTGTATATGATTAAAAATCAATTATTACATATTCATCCAAACAATTTTGGGGGATAATGTATTCACGGTCTTGGTGGGGATAGAAACTCCTGTTTAAGGGAGAGGGACACTTCAAGTATAGTGTTCAGTCTAGATTAGAAAAACCTTACTTTCAGTAGACACATTGTCGTAATTAAATTATTTAATGAATTATGACGTGATTTTGGTGGGAGGCGCATGATGTGATTTGTTAGGGAAAGATCATTAGCCTAGGGGAGGGGATGTATAAAAAAGAGCAAAAAACCAGCTTGATTATACCTAATTCATGTAATGTCTCAAAGTTTTTTCACGAATCTAATCGTAAGTGATTCTCAGTTTTAGAAGAGTGAATCTCTTCTCTTTTCTTACGTGCTGCAAACAGCGGCAAACGAGCACAGAGCGACTTGTGTTCCGACCGAACATATCTCATCGGCTGGCGCTGGTAATGCAAACCCGATGGGGCGATTGGGCTTCGGAACGTTTGATGTTTTGAAGGAGATAGTGTCCAGTGAATAAGTATAAAAAAATTAATGGCATTTCATATTTATTTGGGTGTGCATGTGAGAATGTGCGAATAGGCAGAAGCCGCTACTGGATCAATCCAATCTTTCCCATCCTTACCGATTTCCTTTAGGTCCATCTCAACGTTATCCCTCCATCTTCGTCTTGGCCTTCCTACTGGTCTTTTACAATCAGGTTTCCCAACAAGAATCCTCTAAACCCTTCTTTCCTCCCCATTCGTGCCACATGGCCTGCCCACCTAAGTCTTTCAACTAAATTATGTTTTTACCCTTGACATAACTAGAGTTTAGTAATGCAAATATTCTCCTGATCAATGAGTATTGTTCTGTATGTGCTCGAGATGAGACACAAATATCAGCAGTCATTTATTTAACCCTTAGTCGACATACCTGGGTTCTGGGGACCCTGCGGAAATTTATTTTGTCTTTCATTACGAAGCGTTTGGCAACAATGACGTGACTGGCTCAGTAGTCTCCTAGCCCTTTGTTCTATTCGAGCCAGTGGAGTGGTTAACGTTGTGAGGGTACTAAATATGCCAAAAGCAACTAACATTGGGTCCCCAGGACCTTCAATGATCCCCTAACAGATATTGACGGATATCAGTGGCGCGGATAGTGAATATGAGGTTAGTGAACATGAATGAAATACAGGGGAAAGCGTAGAGGAAGATGGTAATATAGGTGAATATGCCAAGGTATAAGAAGATGTAGAACAAGCTGAATATGGCAGTAAGACTGACAAATTTTATTTATCTAGTGTATTTAAGGAAAAAAAGTGGTATACGTTGCCTAAATTGTTTTGAAAAGTGAAATAAAAATCATTTCGAGAAAGGTACCATACACGCGCTCTATCCGTGGATTTGGTAGAACTTTAGTTGCGAAATTTTTCTTATTTTTATGTTTTATAATTAATATAATTAGTATTTAATTACAATCACATTAGGGCATCTCACATATGAAGATTGGAGAGAATGAGGCAGATAATTCTTCATATGCAGTCATTTCTATATATGCATATTTTGTCATAATATACATATATTTATCAAAATATATCTATTTGTTACAGTGTTAATATATTTTGTATTATATGAACATACTGTTGTTTCAACTATAAATAAACACATTTTAAGACAGCATGTCTTGTACATGTACATATTGTGCATTCCAAATTTTATGTACATAAAATATAAAATAAAAAGCTGGGTCACAGGTCCCAGGTGTGTCTTTAAGTGTAATTATTTTTAGGTGTGTCGATTAAGGGTTAGGAACCTCTCAAATTTTGTACATTCTTAGGGTTGAATATTTCTCCCTATACAATAGAATACTTTTCCAGTGAAGTGTCCAGAAATGTATGTTTTAGGCCTAGGTGGTGGCTGTAGATAAGACGGCGAGAAGGGTTATTACATATTCCTTTTTAAGTGCCCAGTGCTCTCTCTGACCATGTCTTCTGTCTATTAGCGTCATAGACTCCAAGCTTAATTGATTGGTAGGAGATAATTATAATTTGTTGTTCTTAAAAATTTCTCCTTCATCTCAGTATGCTTGCAATATGGATTGCGTTAAAATATACACTATACCACACAAGAAATTACTTGAACTGACTCAGAAATCCACGAGAAAAAGTCAATCAGGATGTCCAGTGACGAACACGCACCTCTTACCGCGTGTTTGCCTCACTGTGGTCTATAACTGTACTATTATTGTGCCATTTTCTTCAAATCAACGGAGTTCTTTAATTTCAGCTGGATATTTCGTTTTCTTCACATTTCAGTGATATTTGATCTGATTTATTTTGCAGGTTATGGCTTTGGCCTTGTAGATTGGCGCTAAGATACTTGATTGAGAGGTGGACTTTCCCCGGTGTTCGAAAACAAGAGAAAACTGTAGGATCAATCCCGAAAAGTATGTGTGCATAATAGTGAACAAATGTGACTAAATATTTCAATATATTCGAATTTTTGATTGATTAATTGAATTGGTGTTTTAAGTCTACTTTATGTACAGTAAGGCTAATTTGGACTAGACCTACAGTTTAAAGTGGGATCCGAACCACTATGTGCCTCTACCAGGTACCGAACCCGGCACCCCACCATATTCGAAAGTTATAGGTTCAAACTCCGCAGTCAGATGTCTCGTGACTGAAACTTCTTCGTAAATTACTTTTGCTACTTCTTGTGATTACAGGGGTGGTAAATTGAGTGAAGAGTATTGTCTCTTATCTTTACATTTTTTTAACCCTCATCTTGCCCGTAGACGACAACAACAACAACATAAGTTTGTCGGCAGATAACATAATAAGTTCTTAAAGCTCACTTTGTGCATATTAGTATTGGAATCGTGATGTATAATGTACTTTGGCAGCTCTTAAATCTAAGGCTAAACTTAGGCTAAGTTGTACATGTTGACTTTCTTTTTCATTTAGAATCATCCTCATTGATTTGATCCAATCATGAATGCCCATGTATGTTTGAAAATACCCCATCTTAAATTTTTCCTCCCTTAGGTTGAAATTCTGTTTTGCTTTTCACACCAAATGTTTAAACACATACTTTCAAGACATCTAGGAAGAGGTGCATGTGAAAAACTGAATGAGACAGAGCTACTCAGAAAAACTCACAAGAATCCATTAAGCTACTTAGCAACAACATACATTGCACTTACGAAAGAGCAGTAGCTGGATCAGGTTATGTGCATTCCCAAACCATTAACACATTTACAATAAACTCCAAATCACACAGTGATTAACCTTGTGCTGTTCCTTAGTTGTAAGAGCTTCATTTTGGTTCTGTCAAGTAACTTGGCTTGTAAGTTAGGTTAAGTGACATTGTATTTGGCATTATTGGTTTAGATGTGTATGTTTACAGATTCAAAATAAGGTAGTATCCAAGATCAGTCGTGAATATTAAAAATGTGGATCTTGTTAATCCTTTTCTACCGATTGAATTTGCAATCTATGTTCGAAGTTGATTGCAGTTGGTTCTCCGGCGGAAGTTTGTAAGGTACCAGCGACCTTTCGTCCCTCTTCAAACTGAAAAAAAGAGGCCCTCACAGATGGTAGAGACTTTGACACAGTTGAGGGGCTTTAAAACTAACATCTACAGGTACGTACCACAATGAGATTAAACTTTATTTTCAGTAGAAATCTCTTCACGTTATTGAGCCATTCTGGAATATGAGTGTCCATTTGGATGTATCCTACTCTTTCTGCCATTGTGTGCTTCCTCCGTAGCCTTTGCTGCATTTTTCCTCTGTACCAAATGCTTGTGTGCTATACCTTCAAGACAATGCAGGTCATTACAAGTGTCATGACGTAATTTTATATGTATGCGTTGTATGTGTGCGTATGCAAAACTGGGGGAAAACCATAACATCATTATTGTGACTAAAGTACAGGCTGCAATTTCAGTAATGCGTAAGAAATGCCAGCTTCGTCTTTAATGCTCAAATTTCAGCATATTTTCAAAACTAAATTTTCAAACTTTTTTCAGGGACGGTGGGAGTAATAATGCTGTAATATAATTTTCGACCTACATGAATATATATAAAAGTTAGTGACTTGGTAACGGATCTGGAAAGTAAATGCGTTGGTCTGTACATGGTGCTTAGCTATCCATTTTCTTTTCTTTCGAGGCCCAACATATTTAATTGAGTGATTGATTTTGATATTATGCGCACTTCAGCACATAGGCTATATTTGTCTGTCACACAAATTGGGGATATGGCCCTTAACTACAAAAAATAGGACAGACAACTAATAACCAAATAAAATATCTGTGTTAAAGTATGCCTTTCTCAATTTTTAAAACTAAGTCATTCATTCATTTCATGAGTTAAAAATATACTATCTCTGAGGAATAAAATATTCTTCCTATTAAAAGCCAAGGTTCGCAGATGAACAAACATAGGATAACACAGCCACACGGAGGATTATATTGACGGTAAGCCCAGACGCCAGAGCCTCGTTTGCCTACCAGCTACCGGCATGTACTAAGTGAGGTGGACTATTGGGTGCCTTACCAGAAGCTTGCCACTTACTTCCACCTAGATATTTGTTGGGACACCTAATAAAATGATGCACTTTATCAAGTTGTTAGTATTGCATTATGTGTAATATGTGGTAAATGAGTTGTATACTGAAATAGGGAATGAGGGATAGTAGAAATTTGGGAAAATTTATTACCAGACATTTAAAGTTTGTTGGACATGGTTGAGGAACCATTTACTCTTTCTCTGGGAACAACCCTTACGTAGTTTGGACAAATCACAATATCTGGACACAGTTAGAATAAGGAAACGTATAAAAACCGAGGCTTCAAAAAATTACATTCATATTTGAGTGGTATATTTTAACTATTATTCTCCAGTCACACACATCTGAATAAGTTAAGAACAGCCGAACTGATCAACATTAGCGTGCACCTAGGGTACTCCGAAGATTTTGATTGCATCGAGGCGAACCTATCCATTATTGTTACATAATTAATCCAGTTCTGATAGTACGGTATATTTGTATACACGCCAGGTTTATAAGGCAAGGCACATCCATACCCCCACGATACAATTCCAGCCACATATCCTCCACAAACCAGAGGTCCTCCTGAATCGCCCTGACAAGCATCTATTCCGCCTTCCGTGTAGCCTGCACATAGATAGGCTTCATCCGGTCCCTCAAGCACCTTATGCACTCTTTGAAGAAACCGTCTGCATTCGCTAATTTCTACAAGCGGAACATCAGCTTGTAACAAAATGCTTGACAATGGCCCATCTTCCCACACTCTTCCCCAACCGACAACTTGACACTTCTTAACATAACCAAAATGAGTTATAAAACTCGTAGTGGCTAGGCTTGCGACAACAACATCAGGAACATAGAAACTCTGGTTAACTTTCAAAAGAGCTATATCGTGAGACATGGTGTCTTGGTTGAAGTCCTGGTGAACATACACAGCACTAACACTTCGCCGTTGATATTCAGTAGGATAATAGTCAGCTGATCCTGCTATTATTACATACGCAGATGGTGTCATAGTCTGACGACTATTCACATTCACGCCACAATGCCCGGCGGTAGCAACCCATTGCAGACCCACAATGAATCCACCACAATTATACTCCTGGAACCGAACCGATACAACGAATTTAAATTCTTTGAAATTAGCTTCTTTTCCTCCAACGATTCTAGTGTCGGAATATATCCTTACAAACATACTACCAAATAAGGCAGCCAACGCACAAAAAAGCATTTTTCATAATACACATTCGCAGTCCACATTACATCATAATGTTTATGAACATTACTTACTGAACTTACATTCTGCCCAAGAAAGAAATACATTGATAATGCACATTTATTATTTTTAAAAAATAGACACTTAAAATTGAATAAATGTCACAATTAGAATCATAGACTTCTAATTAGCAGATTGGAAACTCTATGCTTTTGTTTGAGGGCGCGCATTTATCGCTTACCCATAACCCGAGGTGATAAAAATATGGCGGAAATGCACAGTTTAAATGAACCATTGTGGATTTCATCATGTGAAACTTGTCTCGTTATTGCTTTAAATTTGTTGCTCTTGCATTAACTGGTTATTAAATTGCAATCAGAACTCCATAGCATATATATACGATATGCAAAAGATAAGATATGCTCGAATCTGTAGTACTGAAATCATACAAATAATTTATTGAAAAATCAGTTTCAACTGTGTGATAATTTTTACAAATTTCTCATGAGGTTATGAAAGGGCTTTTATAAAACAAGAAATGAATGTAGGAGTATGTCTGAGGTTTGGAGGAAGTAATATGCACCTTTTAAGATAGAAAAGAATAGCGATGTGTTTAAAGTTCAAATGAGAGAAATTGTCTCGCTGTATCCTATATATATGTATAGTTGGCACATGTGTTTCTTCACTAGTATCATTTCATGAATTTTATTTATTTATTTAATTTCTCATCGTAGTGATTAGCAGGATACAAGAAAATTCAAACAGAAATACAAGTGACTACCCTCGTATAAGTAGATATTGTTTGAATCTCGTCTCACATTGTATTCCCGCACAAGAGATGGAAGAAAAGTATAGAAATACTAAACATATGCCAGTGGTCCATCTATCCTATATCACTCTGGGCTAGATTGGCCATGCTATATGGGCGAGATGGACCTTAGGAAAATGAGAGCATGAATGGAACAATACATTAGTATTAAACACTATTTTATCAGTATAGTATATTTGAGGTAATTCTTTCGTATAAAATAGACCTTTGTGACAAAATAAAATATCTGATCACAATTTTCTTGAAATTTTAATTATTTTGGTTTGTAAGTTTTAGATTCCTTTTTTCCACACAAGTTGCATTTCTGATTTTATTATTTTGCGGTTTTCATGTAGCCAATAAGAACAAACTTCTTTTAGTTTAAAGTTTTATGTCTTCCTTCCAACACAAGTCACATTAATTTTCAAACTTAGTGCAGTTATCATGCAGCCAACTAAGACACATAGTACATCAAATCCTGTCTTCATCGCTAATATTGTATAAATACACACACACAAGCACACCCCGATATACACAAGCACAGACACATACAAACACACACATTATACACACAGACAGATAAATATCCACGCGTATGTTCCAGGCAATGTTACATATACATATTACTCAGGCACGTATCTAGAAATATGTTTCGGGGCGGGGGGTCTGAACCAAGTGTCTCAGGAATAATAATAATAATAATAATAATAATAATAATAATAATAATAATAATAATAATGTTCAAATTAAAATAATTATATTAAATCAAATTAATACTAATTACAATACATGAATTAATATTATATTATTATTACGCGAATAGGTAAAAATACTGTATTAAAATATAGCTAGATATAACAGCGCATATTCATTACGTAGCTTAGCCTACCTGTACTTAAGATCGGAATAAAAAACAAGTGCGCTGGCAATGAAATTAATGTCAAATAGATGAATAATTGAATATTTATGGGATAACAAAAATGGTGTTACATGTAGTTGGAGAAAAGTAAGTTTCTGATTAATATCTTATGCATATTATTTTGGTAGTAGTGTACATACTCGTAAATCTTCTTTGTAATGTCATTCAGAGCTGTATGATCCTAATATAATCCTTGCCTTCTAAAAAGTTCAGAGGAAATTAATAACCATCGATTATGCAACACATGCTAATATTTTAATTACTTAATGTTAGTACTTGGTAAGTCTTTCGGGGGGTCCGGACCCCTGAACCCTCTAAATACGTCCTTCCTTTACTTCAAAGCCGTATGATCCCAATATAATCCTTGTCTTCCATTAAGTTCAGAGGAAATTATACAACAAAAGCTAAACGAGTATATTTTCATTATTTAATTTTCATATTTAATAACTCTTTCGGGTGAGGTGGGTGTCCGAACCCCCTAAATACGTCCTTCCTTTACTTCAAAGCCGTATTATCACAATATAATCCTTGTCTTACAATAAGTTCAGAGGACATTATATACTTACTTACTTACTTAGTCGATCCTCTTCTACCTTGCGGTGTTTAGGTTTCCCAGAGGGTCTTCCATCGGATTCTGTCTCGGGCCAGCTCCTTTGCTCTCCTCCACTCTCCTCCTCTAGCCTCTACAGCTGCCTTCACATCTTCTTCCCATGTTCTTCTGGGTTTCCCGCGTGGTCTTGCTCCTTGCATCTTTGCATTCAAGGCTTGTTTAGCTATTCTGGAGTCTTCCATTCTTTGTATGTGCCCATACCATCGTAACTGATTCTGTTCGATTCTCTCAAGCACTGGTGATACGCCCAGGCTAGCTCTAATGGTCTGATTCCTAATTTCGTCTCTTCTTGTTTTCCCTTCTATTTTACGTAGAAATCTCATTTCTGAAGCCTGTATTTTACTCCTATGTTTATTTGTCAATGTCCAGGTTTCACTACCATAAAGTAATGTAGGTAAATATATCACTTTATACACACGGATTTTCGTAGTTTTGGTCACTAATGTATTATTTAGGAAATTTCTCTTTAGCGCATTAAAGAGTCTCCCTGAGGCTTGGGATCGAGCTGTAATTTCACCATCTATTCTGCCATCTTGTTGCACTATAACCCCGAGGTATTTAAAATTTGTAGTCTGTTCTAATGTCGCTCCATTATTCAAAGCAATCTGATGTATATTTGGCTGTCGTGCCATCATCATGGTCCGAGTCTTTTTATCATTTATCTTCATGCCCCTCTTTTTTAACTCTTTTTTCCAAATTCTCACGTTCTTTTGTAAATTTCTTTCGGAATCTCCCAATATTAGTATGTCATCGGCGAAGGCACAATGGTTTATATATATTGGTTTTAAAAACTTATACCCCAGCTTGAATTTCTGTACCTTCCCATTGCATGATATAATAACATCATCCATTAAGGTAATAAAGAGGAGTGGGCTAAGGATACATCCTTCTTTAAGTCCTACTATAGTCTCAAACTCTTGAGACTCTGCATTGCATATGCGGGCATAATTTCTACATTTCTTATACAGACTCTGCGTTGCTGTAATTAATTGATTGCTAACATTTCTTTGTTTTAGTATTTTCCATATTTCATTCCTCGGAATGTTGTCGAAGGCTTTCTCTAGATCTATGAAAGCCATATGTGCCTCTTTTCCATACCTCATCAGTTTTTCACTGATCTGTCTGATGGTAAATATGAGGTCTTTTGTGCTTCTTCCTGGTCGGAATCCGCACTGTGCCTCATCTAACTGTGGCTCTACCACTTGCCTTATTCTATATTCTAGTATCCTCGCATATACTTTCCCCGGCACACTCAATAACGATATTCCACGATGGTTTTTGCAGTCTCTATTGTCTCCTTTTTTGAATATTGGCACAATGACACTACACTCCCATTCAGCTGGTATCTTCTTTGCTTTCCAAATGAGATTAATAATCTTAAGTAGTATGTCTTGACTACTTTTGCCCATGAATTTAAGCATCTCGGGTGCTATCTGGTCATGTCCTGTAGCTTTGCCTAGTTTTATTTATTTTCTTTAGTTTCATTTTCATTCACTTTCTCTTTTTAGCTCCTCCATAGTTATTTCTTCTTCAGTTTCTCCCTCCTCTTGGTGTTGCTGTTTTTCTTCCTCAGTCTGATCTTTCTCCTATTCTCCAATTTCAATATTTCCTCCAAGCAATTCTTGGAAATATTCTTTCCACCTATCCATAATGTCATTTTCACTTCGGAGGAGGTTAACCCTTTTGTCTTTTATGAACTTAAGAGGACATTGCTTCTCTGTTCGCATCGATTTTAATACTTTGTAGAACAGCTTTTGGTTATTTTGTAGGTTTCCTTCCATTGCTTCTCCAAATTTTTCCCATGACTGTTGTTTTGCATCTTTCACTATATTCTTCACTACTAATCTTTGATGTTTATAAGCTTCATAGTGACTTAAATGTTTTGTGAGTAGGTATTTTTTCCACCGTTGTTTCTTTTCCTTTACCATTTCTTTTATTTCTTCCGTCCACCATGCTGTTCTTCTCTGTTGTTGCTTTCCGATGGACTTTCCGCAGATTTCGGCCGCCGCTCCTAAGATTGCCTCTTTATATAAATTCCATATTTCTTCCAGTTTATCTTCTCTCATAGTGGGCCATTCCAATGTTTCCACCATTTGTTTCACAGCCTCTTGATAATCTTTTTGTCTTGTTTCTTCTCTCAATTTATATACCTTTATTCTTTCTTTAGGTTTCCATTTGTTATCACCAAGGTCATTGGTCTTGATATTAACATGTACTGTAATTGCATAATTACTAAGTAGTGGTCACTTCCAATCTCGTAACCTCTATATGCTCTTGCATCCAAGATAAATCTCCACTGTTTCCTCTGTGTCAATATGTAGTCAATAATAGATTTTTCCTTTCGGCTGGGGACTTCTCTTGTATATCTATGTGTTTCTTTATGTGGGAACATTCTGTTCGTAATTACAAAATCATTTCCTGCACACATATCTAGTAATCTTCTCCCATTATTATTCTGGTGCGTATCGCCCCATTTCCCTAGCAGCCCTTCCATTCCTTCTATGTTATTTCCAACTCTACCATTAAAGTCACCTAATACAAAGACAGCTCCCATGGTGTAATCCACTGTCCTCTGCAGCTCTTCGTAAAATCTATCTTTCTCTTCTGCTATATCATCTTCATTTGGTGCATATATAGCAATAAAAGTAGTGTCTTCATTTATGCTACTGTTAAAGGTTAAAGTTACCAAGATTATTCTTTCATTGATGAATTTCCAGCATTTAACATAATGTCTGTAGGCCTCGGAGATTACTATAGCCACTCCCCCTTTTGCTCTCTGTTCTTTGCCTACTCCTGAATGAAACATTAGAAACCTTTCACCACTATTTGGTTCTATTATTTGTTCATATCCATTTCCTTTCTTCTTGTTCTCTGTCACTCCTTTCCAGCAAGTCCACGTACATTCCAGGTTGCCACTCTCATTATCCTTTTCCCTCTCTTGGTCGTCAACAGTTTAATCAGTCCGGTTTCTCCTCTGTAGTTTCTTTTAATAATTTCATCTCGGACACTCGGGTTATCAGCCCTAGTTCCAAAGCCTTGTGGGAGGGGCTGCCTCCTTATAGCCCTCGGCCTGCTAGATTTTCTTTTAGGGTTTCTTCCCTTAGCCTTTGAGGTTTCTCCCTCTCACTGCAAGGCAGCAGTTTGCCTCGGTCCGGGACTGCTTATTCGGGTTTCCCCTTATTCGCAGCTAACCCCCATATCTGAGGGCCATTCGCTATCCGCCACCTGCGACCCGCCCAGTAGCTGAGGCTCGCCCTGGGGAAATTATATAACAACGGCTAAACGAATAAATTTTTCATTATTTAATTTTAATACTTGATAAATCTTTCGGTGGGTCCGGACCCCCTGGACCCCCCTAAATACGTCCTTAATATTACTGTCTCTTATTAAAACAAAACACTTTAGATAGATTGGATTACCAAAGTACCATTCATAAAAATACCCAGTTATCAATAATTTACCAGAAACTGACTTCTTACACATATACCAAATGGTCAATCTCTCCCGTGGCGTCGTGGTCCAACTCTCCCAAATGTCCGGGAGAGATGGACCAGGCAGCCATGATGGCACCGTTGGTGGCAGCAACGCTACGACACAGAACAACGATTAACTGTTATCATTTTCACTTTGTATGATACGCTGGTTCACAAATATTATTAGATAACGTGCATAATACCATTCCATGTAAACAGTGAAAACACTTTGACCAACCTGATTTCAATTTAGGCAGTATATTGGTTAAAATAATTGCTCAATGAACACCAAGACAATACAGTGTGTCAAGAATTTTCTCCATTACGAGGCAACATCGCCACCGGTGTATCCTAGCAGTTAGTTTCAGAAATAACGAACTGGTCAATCACACCCTCTGGTCCATATCTCCCGGAATTACCCTATATATCAGAGCAGTAGTTCTTGTGCGGTGGTACAGCGAAATGCATAAATATTACTAAGTAAATTTGATTGCATGATTGATTGAATTCATGATTTAAGTCCACTTTATTGCACAGTAAGGCTAATAGGGATCCGAACCACTATGTGTCTCCACCGGGTATAGAACTCAGGACCCCTTGATTACAAGGCGTCCCACAACGCCGTCGGAGAAGCCCACGCCAATTGTCCACCACCATTTTTCATTAACTTTTCTCTTACATTCTAGTGCCTTTAAGGAATAGAATTGCACTGATGCTTGTGCAGGGGGGGGGGGGGGTGTCAATTGCTTTGTTAGTGATTTGTTCCAATTCTTGAACCTCGAATTACGAAAAATGTAGAGAATGAATACTATGTGATGGACCGTTTACCTGACAATATTTATTTGCCCCACTGTACACGTCACACACACCTAACGGCGTCCCTGAAAAAAATTTCACCTCACAAAATCCATTGTTCAATTGTGCACTCATAGAAGCTCTAGAACTATCAAGAGTACTGCACCAGTTCCTTGCACTTCAAGGCCTGCGGGGTGCGTGACTAAGCACCTTCGAGGACCCTGAGAATGGTTTTCCCAGCAGAAATGGTTCCTCACCATACGTGACACCCTATTCGCTTCAGCATATACAAAAATCATAAACCTGCTTACCCTGATTCATAAACATTAAAAGTGAATTTCGTGTGAAAATAGCAAGTCGTAGAGTCTCAATTAGTGCCGGATCGTGGGAATTTCTAACGACCTGTGTGCCGTATTGGAACTGGGAGGCTTTAGAAAGCTTCAGAGGGAATATATAGGTGTCTGCTATCGTCACTCACTGTGACATTCAATTTACTTCTGTTTCTAGCTTGTTATAACTTACCACTGGCAAACATGACTGCATTGGTAAGTATTATTAATTGAGTACACACTGTTAGTTAAAAGCTGAAATTCATTTTGTTTTCACTACTTCCATAGGAGTAACTTGGCGGGGAAAGGGGGGGAGTTTGCCCCCTCAAAAGTTTCGGGATTATTAAAATTTACAAGTTAGGGTACCTGAGGAGCAAAGTTTGGATTGATTTGGTGTTTTAAGTCCACTTTATGCACAGTAAGGCTAATCGGTACTGGACCTACAGTTTAAAGTGGGATCCGAACCACTATCTGCCTCGAACCCGGGACTCCTTGAGAAGCAAAGTAACAGAGAGTAATATTTGTAATTTCGCAAACATCACAGTTAATTAGCAAATAATACTCGACTCCGTTTTTATGGGATGGAAAACTTTTTGAGTCTTCCCCCAAAGTTAAGCCCCAGGTTTGATTCTGGTCTCTCAAAATTAGGCCCAGTTTGATTCTCCCCCTCTCAAAATTAGGCCCAGTTTCATTCTCCCCCTCTCAAAATTAGGCCCAGTTTGATTCTGTCCCCTCAAAATTAGGCCCAGATTGATTCTCCCCCTCTCAAAATTAGGCCCAGTTTGATTCTCCCCCTCTCAAAATTAGGCCCAGTTTCATTCTCCCCCTCTCAAAATTAGGCCCAGTTTGATTCTGTCCCCTCAAAATTAGGCCCAGATTGATTCTCCCCCTCTCAAAATTAGGCCAAGTTTCATTCTCCCCCTCTCAAAATTAGGCCCAGTTTGATTCTCCCCCTCTCAAAATTAGGCCCAGTTTGATTCTGGCCTCTCAAAATTAGGCCCAGTTTCATTCTCCCCCTCTCAACATTAGGCCCAGTTTGATTCTCCCCCTCTCAAAATTAGGCCCAGTTTGATTCTGGCCTCTCAAAATTAGGCCCAGACACCCGGGTTCGAGTCTTGGTCGAGCCTGCATTTTTCCCTGGAAGTTCTCCGTAATATGATAAATAAACAAACAAAAAAATCTAATAGTATTGTACCAATGAAGCACTTATACTCTTACATAATTAACATAATCAGTGCGAATGTGTCAATTCTATAGTGAAGTTGTCGGTTTTGTCTGTATTTATACGAGGTTAAATATTCATTATGTTAAAAATATTATTATTTACTAGTACTTCGAAGCCTCTAGCCCTACTATTATCTGCCACAATACTGAGAAAGTTTTAGCATTGTGACGTCAGGTAACATGATTTGTTGTCAGAATGTACTCGGTTTTTTAGTTTCTGCAAAGTCATATGGCACTTGCTTTCAGAGGAAACCATCTACTTCTTTATCTTTATTTTTCATGAAATTGAAAATATATAGTTAAAATATGGTCGCGTAATTGGAGGCATTGAAACACATGTCATGTAATCCAAACCCCGAGGGTTCAATTCCCAGTAAAAGTTAAGGTTGTGACGATATTATAAACTGAACGTTCAATTGGGCTATTATAGGTTGTAACGATAAAAATCTACACGTTTATGCCTCTTGTGGTCTTCCTATTGGTATCTGTATTCTAATATAAAATCTCCTGTGTGTAAAATTTATTTTACATGGCCTTTATTCTATGTTTACTTTCGTACATGCTATCCGCTATTAGTTCAATATATTTAATTACAAACTAATACTTTAACTATAAAAGTGGCAACAGTTAACCATATCAGACAACATAATTGTTTGTTTCAAAGTTGTCATTGGATTTTTACACTGTAGTGAATTTTCATGGTTTCACATAAAATAATATTTCACATTATGATTTACTTCTATAAGTAAACGAACAATACATATTAACTCTCTTACATAAATATTTGAACACAATTTTCATGTGATAGACAGATTTGTTTAGAATATGATGTACGTAACTTTGGATAATTTTATGTTAGTCAAGATGATCCACGAATACACCATATCAGATTAGTTACTTAATTGGTAGCACCAGCGTCCTGTAAACTCGTAAAAATCCTTACACAATTATTTGTATCTAGCGCGGCCCCCTTGAAGCGAGTGGCATCTGACCTAAAATTTACACAGGGGAAAGTTGCTTAAATCGCACCTGTTACTAATTTGCACCACTGCCTAAAAACCAATGTACTGAACATTGATCAAATCTATCGGTTGTATATGGAACCTCAGGCATCCCCAAGAACAACGCATGGCAGTCGTAGCTGTTGGTGAAGTGATAGGCTTTGAATGATCATTTGAAGGAAACACCTGTCCTTCATGCTATATTATGCACCTTTTCATAAGGATATAGGAGACGAGAGAGTTATATGTTTAAACTTTAGTTATTTGTCACATTTGTCAATTCTGTTTGATTAATTTTAACCGCATTCGCATTGTGATATGCTTAGGCAGTGTGGTAGGGACTTGAAATGGGTACACGATTCGTGTTTTGGCCTCTCAAACGAGGAACTGCATTTCTCCTTCGTGATGTTTGCAAATAAACTTCAGTCAAATGTTACTTATGTTTACTTTTTCCACCTCCAAAATTAATGTCGAGAATACGTTTACTTGTTTATCATTTGCCAATTTTAATTTCTTACACTGAAGATCTGATATATTACATATGTATGGAATAAGTGTGGCTCTAAATGAATACTCGTACTGTTAGTAGTAAACCTGTCACTATATTTTACAGTCTTTGAGCCTTTGAAACATGCTATTTCTAAACGTTTTAAGCAGCGGTGCAATTTGGGCTCCCTATTGTGCGATTTAGGAGACCAGTTGCCTAAATCGCACCGCTTTCAAGAGTTTGGAATTTCATAGTTTTCTGGTACTTTCAATTGGAATAAAATTTTCCTAAGACACGTGAAGAAAGGTTAAAGTTCCCTTAACGAGCTAGTATATCGAAAACGTCACTTGTTTTGCAGCTATGCTCATATATTTGAAAACTGGTGCAATTTGGGCAACTTTCGCCTATAAATTGTAGTATTACAGATTGCTCACGATGTTGTTAGTCTAAAGCCACCATGTATAAAAATCTGGACTTCCCCTCAGTGATACACCAAAATTGTATTTCTACTTATCTTAAAGATACGAATTCATTCCAAACATTAACTTCTTGTTTTACTCTATGCTAAGGTAGAGTATATGTAACGGTTAAATTTCATTTGGCGGGAAAAGTACAATGAAGTCCTTGGGTACAAGGTGATAATGTTAGGTACCACTGAGCGTGTCTAAGTGTTTCCACGTAAGGACGGTAACGCTACTAATGATGTCATTCTTGTAACACTGGTATAAACCCTGAAATGTTTTTTAAAAGTGGCAGAGGTCAACATTTTATTTCTTGTAAATGATTTGTCCGAGATTCATGTGATTGCTGAAACAGTTGAAGCGTTTCATAAATACATGTTAAACAACCATACCTATAATGATGTTGCCCTTTGAAAGGTAATTAGTTTTGAAGTGATTATGTTGTGACTCCATGTCTCTTCATTCACACTATAGATTTGAATTATTAGTTTTCCCTAATGGCCTATTATTAACTTCGTTTTACTATGTAGATCACTTCTTGGTATCTAGTAGTAGTAGTATTAATTTCATTTTGTAAGGCTGATATGTTATACTACACTAAAAAAATGTGCAACTCGGTTACCTCCAAAGTGGTGCAACACGCTAATTAATGTAACACAGTATTTAATGGAGTGTTAAAAGCCTCCATGGTTGGTGTAGTTTGACAGTATATGGTATAATTATACGCCAAAGGTGGTGCAAAGCCCATTCTTCATTAACTCCAAAATGAGTGTATTGCTGTAACTACGTTTGGTTGCAACTCAGCTACATACTTTTAATGATGTAGAGTTTCAAAAATTGAAAGTCTACACCATTTTATTAATAATATATTTTTAAAATTCTAACCTTTTCTATTTTCAATATTTTGATGCTATAATCTCTCAATCCACAGATACAAAGCTTGGCGGTAGTCCTTATAATTACAACAATCATAGGGAATACAATGGCCCAGATTGGAGGAGGTGGAATTGGATTAGGGAAAGGGATAGGTGGAATCGGTCTAGGAAAAGGAATCGGCGGAATTGGAGGAGGATACGGTGGACTTGGCGGAGGATATGGTGGAATTGGCGGAGGATATGGTGGAATTGGAGGAGGGCTTGGTGGCATTGGAGGCGGCCTAGGTGGCATTGGAGGCGGTTTAGGAGGACTTGGAGGAGGAGCAGGAGGCATCGGCAAAGGAGGTTTTGGAGGATTTGGAGGACCTGGACTATTTGGTGGTTTTGGAGGCATCGGTTCAGGACTTGGTGGACTTGGAGGAGGAGCAGGTGGTTTCGGAGGTGGACTGGGAGGCCTAGGAGGATTCGGCGGCATCGGTGGAGGCAGTCTGGGAGGTTTTGGTGGATCTGGAATAGGGAAGTTTGGTCTAGGAGGACTGGGTGGACTTGGAGGAGCAGGCCTTAACAGCATTGGAGGAGGATTTGGAGGACTTGGTGGAGGAGGCATTGGAGGTCTGGGAGGAGCTGGTGGCATCGGAGGAGGAGGAGGAGGAGCTGGTGGTTTCGGTCGTTAAGAGGTGCCATGGTGCATAATATTTATATAAATAAATATTTTCAAATACTAAAAGCATTATATTCGTTATATCAAATATGTTGATACATTTTGTTGTACAAATATTTAAGAAAGTTATGATTACATAAAAAAATATTAAAATAGTGAATGTTTTGTTTTAATTATGTTGCCTTTGTACGAACAATGACGTGCAGTTCCGTTTTTTAAAAATAGATGTGCAAAAAATATTAATCTGTCTTAGTTGAATATTTTAGTCATTAATTAAACCAGAATACAAATACATTCTAATACAAAAAACAAGAAAAATTAATAAAGTCTCTTAATCTATCTTGAAAACAATATTTAAATGGAGTTAATAATAATAATTGGCAATGAATCTCTACAACGGAATTTGGAGTTTCTTCTTCCAAGATAAGCAAATTAAATTATATTACTGTAAATTACATGATGGCGGAAGGACAGGAAATATTTATTTTCCCATTAATGAACACCTATCAAAAAGGAACATCAATATTTGATCAAATTAAAAATATACTTAATAATATAATTTTTCTGTATCTGGCTCTTTCAGAATTACTTTTTTCACCACCCTTCAATTAAAGACCATGCAGCCTCGGTGACAGAATGAGTTAAAATGTGTACTTATGGTCTCGAAACTAAAGGGTCCGGGTTCGACTCCTGGTCTAAACTTGGGTTTGCTTCCTTAGCGTCCCTTCATCAATTTCATTTATCATTATTTATGTTAATTGTTACAGTGAATCAAAAGTGTTAGAAACTGACAATCAACAATATGTCTCAAGAACAAAAGAACAAGAATCCTCTCTGACACTGATTGAATCTAGCATGAAACACTTTCTTCACGGATATCGTATTTTTCTTAGTTCTTGTGGCTTTTCCGCCTTACCAATTAAAAGTCACGACAAGATTGGTGAAAATATTAGATACATGAGGGAGCTAACCCAGTGGAAGTTCCTTCTTCTACCCAAGATTCCATCATAAAACTTTTAACTTCGAGCCATGCAACCACTCTTTCACTGATATACGCTTTAAAATTGAACTTGAAACTCCTCTAATATCGAAATACAAGAATAGAAGAAACAATTTATTAGGGTATTCACTCAAAAGTTGTAGTCGGAGCTCCCAAGTGGTGTAGTGGTAACGTCGTCTCCTTGTAATCGAGGATCGATACCAAGTGGAGGCACATTGCCCACTGGGTTAAATACCACTGAAAATGTAGGTCCAGTCCCGATTAGCCTATACAGCGTGTAACAAAAGTCCGGGAACACTTTGATATGCACCCACTTATTGTATCATTTTAGGTGTTTGATATGTTTAAAATGTTAATTGTCTGTGATGACGTAATTTGTTTTGTTCAATTGGGTAGTCTTTTATGGTTATGGACTAACCTTAAAACATTTGATTGTGGGTTGTGAGGTAAGATATATTATTATGAATGTTGGGGGGATAATGGAAGTGATTTAAAAAATGTGAATGTGGTAATTTATGTAGTGAAGAACAATTATGAACTTACTACAATTTTGTTTCTAATAAGGAGTGTAATTGCGAATGCAAGTTGGTAAGGTTTACGTAAGCATATCCTTATCTGATTTCACACAACCTGAGGGCTTCATAGTAGGCTGATAAGTCTCTGGCTCGCCATTGAGGAATAAACGTAAGTTGTTCCATTGAGAATAATCCGGGGAACGTAGCAACTTTAAAGAGATTATTGTAGCCAAACGAGTAGCATTACAAAGTAACATAGTACATCATTTCAAAGAGTAAAGTTGTAAGTTTTTTCAACAACACTCACTTTACAAACACTCTATGTGGGAACCATGTGTGACCCGACAAATGTCGACGCGATAATCAAACTATTCCCACACACGGCCCAACATGTCTTCCGAGACTGTGGCTGTTGCTTGTTCAATTCTTCTTTTGAGTTCCACAACATCACGTGCAAGAGGAGGGACATATACATGGTCTTTTACATAATCTCATAAAAAAAAATCATCCGTTGCACTCTTTGTTTTGTCAAATTCTAGCACGCAGAAAGCCTTCTTAGCTCCAGAAAGCGCCATCTTGATTATAACACCACCTAGCGACGGTATATGGAACTACACGTAACACCTGCAATGAGAAAAAAACGTCCAACTTTACTCTTTGAAATGATGTACTTTGTCACTTTGCAATGCTACTCGTTTGGCTACAATAATTTTTAAAGTGTTCCCGGACTTTTGTTACACGCTGTATATTTAAAAAGTGGACTTAATCAATCAAAAGTCGTAGTCAATGCCGATTATTTACTGAACGAAAGTATTACACATATTTTTAAATTATATGGAATGTTGTAGAGTTCTTCCCATTACAGAAAACGCGAAGCTATTTCCCCAATTAGAAAAAAAAAATCACCCGGGCAAATCTCCTTGATTTCTTGGTCAGAAAGCAGTGCCGTGCATCCGGCGCGCTTGGCACAGTTAGGGGTTTTTATGGCACGCCGTATCAAAATAATATGTTCCCCACGAATGGGTATGTTTTCACTTCTCCTTTCAATGAGGAGCAATTTATAGATTACCCAATACTTAACGCTCCGTTAGCACGCGGCAGCCATTTTCTGACAGGAAAAGAAACCACGTTAACGAAATTGCTTCGCATTATGTCTGATTCGTGGATGATAATCCTTCAACGTAACACGATATACTTTCAGCATTTTATGCAATAGTTGGTGTTAGGTAGAAATGAACAGCCCAGAAATGTAGCTCATAATTTCTTATGTGTTCTGTTACATCAGTGGTGTATTTTAGGACAGCTGCAGGAGAAAATATATTGTTCTTGTCAAACAAATATGTGCAAGCTTCTCTGAACGCTGGTGACAATGGTTCTACATTTGCATGCAATTAGTGTTGTCCACGGGACGAGACGGGACAGGCTTTTAAAAATTCGAGACGAGACGAGATTGACCATGTGTCATGAGACAAACGAATATTTTCGAGACGAGACAGCATTTCCACGAGACTTCCACGAGACGAGACAGGCCAAAGTCTCGTCTCGTGGGCAACACTACATGCAATGCCTAGTGTTTTAAACTATACTCATTGTAACACTAAGTTTCAGGAGAATACCTCTTCTCTCTTCTTCAGGTGACATTTATTTTGCCGGTGGTGAGAATCGAGCTTATGACAAACCTGTGATTTTACTACAAACCCGGGGTTTTAACAAACTACACCACGCCCATTTATGCTACTATTTTTAATTGTTGATATTCGGCACCCGTGGCGGAGTGGTAAGCACATCGCGCTACGACGTCAGGGGTCCCGGCTTCGAATCCCGGCCTGGGTGTTGGTGTTTGTGAGTGTCCAGTCATCAATTAAATCATATCATGACTCATCCCCATCTTCGCAATTAGCCAAAAGTGGCAGAAAAGCGAAATTACATAAACAAGAACAATAAACAATAATTGTTGAGTACTAGAATGGTAATGTCTAAACTTCACCAAGAAAATATTCCGCTAATGACTAACGGCTATCGATATCGCAATTATAACGAGCGGTTCCGCCTTCAGTTCCTGTGGGAGTCTCAAAGTATTGGTGCTGACCCAGTATCGTGAGGACAATTGGGGAGCCACTTGCAAAGAAGAAGTAGTCCCTCCGGTACAGAAAGCCAAGAAGAAAAAAGTCGGTGATACTACTCGATGTGTTGACTACCTGTCACCCAACAAAAATACGCTTGGCAAGCCTTGGCTCAGAGAGCTGTTGAGAGTATTTAAGAAACTCAATTATACAACACGACTGTTGCTTTTAGGTTATCTACGCATTGTTTTCTTAGGAATGTTTTACACAGTACATAGAAACAACTAAGTTATAAAAAGCTCAGGAGATCAAGGATGGTGATATTTTTTCTATACCCTTTAAATTTTATTTGAATTTAGATTTTTGTCTCAAATGCAAACGTACAGGGAGGTTATTTCAGTCGTTCACCGCCAGAGTGACGGCCGTTCCGCGGACTCTTCATGCAACAGGTCCCGACAAATTGCGTTCAGGAAGTCCGTAACAGAAACCGCTTGTTTTGTAATGTTTCCACTTTTCACAATTACAGTTACAATTACAATTGAAATAAGCACGTACCTTGTCGCACGGATGCAGGAAAAGGTGTCCTCCCAAATACAAATATTTCCGGCACCTTATTTCTGACATCTAATCTTAGATTAGACATCGCTACTTTATCCTCAGTTGACAGAAAGGGAAGACAGCATCCCGGCGCATAAAGCAAACCGAAAGCGTAAAATGATATTTAAAAGTAATAATAATGATGATCACTAACCTCCTGTGTTACAAGAGATGTTGAAAATGACTTCCTTCAACAGCAATACAACACGTTTCTTAGGTTCAAGAGATCCTGTCTATCGTAATCCCTGACCACTTTTCTGCAAGAATTCGTTTTCACGTAATTATCGTACATAAAAACTCTATGTTCAAGACTATATTTGTTTAACGACATAAGTAATGAATGAATAACAATTAACACACAATAAAGCACTGGCCACGAGTAAGCACATTACAATAACACAGTATAAGCAACACGCGTACTGATAAATGAACAGAAGTGAACATGAACGTACACTGACGTCTGGTAGCCGACAGTGTTGCTAACCATTTTTCGGCAATGTCCCTACAGACGTAGTCAAAATGTCCCTACAACTGACCAAATGTCCCTACGCCAAGTAAAGTGACTAAAAAAAAACACCTCATGAGCATGCAAACAGAAGATAAAATATACACATTTACTTACCAAATCTTTCTGCTCGGTGCTTCCACAATTAATGAAGGAGCGAATTTACAATACAGGACCTCTCCCCGATTTTTTGTAATATTTCGCATACTCACTAATTGAGGCCTCCTAATCACGAATTTGAAGTTAAAATTTGGGGGGTCACGTGTAGAAATTGCAAAATAAGTGACATTGAGTGGTCCGCGATCGGCACGATTGCTTATTATTTGCCGGAAGATTTTGTGTTTCCAATACTTAAAAAACGAAATATACATTCCTGATATTACTACGACCCCAAATTTTAACTATGTTTGCCTATCCTAACCTAACCTAACCGTACCTGAATGGTTCGTGGGGCTATCCGTCCATGGTTTGTTGGGCTACCCGTGCATGTTTTTTTCGAGCCCAAATTTTAACTATGTTTGCCTAACCTAACTTAACCTAAACTTACCGAGAATGGTCAGTGGGGCTATTCCTGAATGGTTTTGCGGTAATTGTGATTACGAACCGATAAAAAATATTATTTTCGTAGCACTTTAACGGCAAACGTTCATCATCGAAGACGCCATTTTCGTATCCTGCAATTTTATGATTGATGTACTGTTGCCAAATTTACCTGTAATCAAATCAGTTCTTCTACACCGTGATTGTCGCTGTCACATGTAAGCACGTTCTTTGGGCAATATACTGAAATCCATAAGTTTATTAATTAGCCCACAGCCATCCTCCTGCACACTCCACCTAACAATCTGTACAACATTAACAACTTTTTTACTGTTCTCTTCCGCCATTCTTACACGATCCATGCTCTCCAAGTATGAAATCAACAGTGTGGCAACGCTGTAGACAGCGTAACTAATTTTAATTTGTTCATATCAACAAATATGGCTACCATACTTGTATACGGAGAATCATTGCGAGAATTGAAATGCTTATTTTACAACTTCTACACGTTAATGAACATTTTTCCCCCTCACCCCAACATGTTAACTTGAGATAAATAATCACGAATAATTATTTCGTGAGTATAAGACGTAGCATAGAAATTACAGAAGGGTCCGGTATTGTAAATTCTTGCCTTAATGAATAATAGGGGTGTGCTGGACAGAATTTTTTGGGTCGGGACGGGATCGGGACGGTAATTTTTTTAAATCCCGACATTCGGGACTGAAAAATTTGCAATTTCCCGACCAAGTCGGAAAATTTTCTGGACGGGAAATGTTCGAAATTTCCCGAAGCACTGGAAATCTCGAATTTTACAAGTCATTTTCACTTTAAGTGATTGTTTTTGCATTTCTAGAATAAAAACTTACAACTTTCGATAAGTTCCAGAAACTTACAAGGCAGAAAACGTCGAGAATTAACGACTTTTTAAAGTAAAGAATCCAGCACACCCCTAATGAATAACGTTGAGTCGTTTACTGTTGATTATGTTATTTGAAGTCATACATGCTGCTGCTGTGAAGAGATAGATGTTGGTTGGTGATGCTGTATTTCCTGCATTCTTTAACAATTTTGGTCCCATTTTATTTCCCTTTTTTGTTTTTGTATCACTTAACATTGAAAATATTCTTTCCGTTTCCGCGTTAGAATGCGGCAATGTTAGCACTATTTTCGCGAGAGTGGAAATGTTTTCAAAAAGGAACTTGCCTTGAAAGTTTTTGGTAACCGATAACATGTTCCAAAATTCTGATGGAGATCTGTTAGTTAGTTCTTTTTTCTCCTCCTCGCTAAAGTATCCAGATAAACTAATTCATAAAATGTAATTTACCAAGATTGAAAAAAGTACCTACGTTTTCCCTCATTTGGCAAAATCTGTCCCTACGTTCCTACGCGGGCGAAATTTAGTGAAAAGTCCCTATGCGTAGGGACATGTCCCTACGGTTGGCATCACTGCCGACACGTGCAGTATGAAGCGCCCTCTCGCGGCTGACAACTCACCCAACCCCCGATAAGCTGCAGGCGCTGTCGCGACAACTGAGAATAAAGTAGCGATGACTAATCTAAGATTAGATGTCAGAAATAAGGTGCCAGAAATATTTGTATTTGGGAGGACACCTTTTCCTGCATCCGTGCGACAAGGTACGTGCTTATTTCAATTGTAATTGTAACTGTAATTGTGAAAAGTGGAAACATTACAAAACAAGCGGTTTCTGTTACGGACTTCCTGAACGCAATTTGCCGGGACCTGTTGCATGAAGAGTCCGCGGAACGGCCGTCACTCTGGCGGTGAACGACTGAAATAACCTCCCTGTATATATGTATATTTAGCAATTAGCATGCTTTTTTGTGATTTAAGCTTACATGAAAAACTTAGGACTTGGTCGCAACTTGCATCGCAATGGAGTACGTTGCATGCAGTGGGCCAATTCTGATACGTAGTAAGAAACACCTTGATTGAATTGTGTTTCAGTCCACCTTATGTGGCCACAACTAAAGTTCCCAACTCAGAGCCCTCTGTAACCTGTTTGAGGCATCGTAGACCTCTGAAATTTGCTGAATCCACTATGCAGACCATGGGGATGAGGATGGCGATAAAATAAAAAGTAGTTAAATTTTCCGCCACCAGGTTGAAATGTGGCGCTGTACTTCCATGATTGGTTGTACAAATAATCACGTTAAGTGATTTAGCTGGGTTATTAATTAGAAATACATTTGTTAGTGGTTGGAAGTTGTGAGAAAATAATCTCTCGTTTATTGCAAGATTGCAAGGTAAAGGTAAGTCCATAACCAATTGGAGCAGTTTACGTCATTATTACAACCCATCATGGAAGGAAGTACAGCGCCACATTTCAACCTCGTGGCGGAGAATTGAACTATTTTTATCGCCATCCTCTTCCCCACGGTCTGCATAGTGGATTCATCAAATTTCAGAGGTCTACGATGCCTCAAACAGGCTACAGAATGCTTTGAGTTGGGTAACTTTAATTCTGGCCACCCGGTACAGTTTAAAGTGGGATCCGAACCACTGTGCAATGTGAGCCTCGACCGGGATTGCTGCAGTCATTGTATAAATCAGGACTGTGCAGTGAAATTACATTTTCATGCTGAGTTACATCATTAGTTTCATCCTTTAGATGAAAGAGTTCCATTATTATATGAATTCCTATTATTAATCATTAACTCGAGCAACATGTAGGACGGCATACGAAGAAAATTTAATGTAGGTATTGGCTAACATAATGTCGTTAACAACACACATAGCCTTGAGAAGTAATTAATAAACTCATGCAAATACCGCGTGCCATCAATGACAGACATCAACTTCCTTTCCTTCTGTAGGGACCCCGGGTTCCATACCAGGTGGAAGCACTTGTTCGGATCTCGCTTTAAACTGTAGGTGCAGTTCCGATTAGATAAAGTGTACTTAAAACACCAACTCAATCAATCAAAGAACATTTCCTTCTGTACATGTACCATGTACACGAAGGAATCGTTTGTCACTGTTTATTTAAAATTCACAAAGTCATTTGCTAAATGTGCTAGCGAGGTTAATAGGGACTGTATCTACAGTTTAAAGTGTGATCCGAACTACTATGTGCCTCTACAGGGGATCGAACCCAATACTCTTGATTGTAAGTCGACACCGTTACCACTACGCCATCTGGAGGCCCAACCCATGCACAACAAAGAGGTTGAGCCAATATTGGCAAATGGTTGTTGATTCTTTTGTAGCAACGTTTGGTAAATTGAGCGGCTTGGGAGTAAAACTTAATAGCCCTTACTCAATTCAAACTTGAGTTAGCATTAGGTATACATACTTGCTTCACAGCCTCCTGTTGCTCACACATTAGTCAACAAAGTCCACTCGGTAGTGGCAATAGGGAAATACACACACGGACATCTTGGTAATACATAAGCCACAATGCACTTGTGTTTTTCTGGGTTTCATAATTTTGTGGATTATCAAGTTCTTCTCTCGAACCGATCAAGTGTTGCCGTTTTCCGTCTTATCCTCGCTCACCAACCGCGGGCCAATATAAGTGGAAAAACGTTCTCAAATATTTCCCAACCAAAATTATCAACTTTGGGCCAACAGTAGTGGGAAAGTTTTCCCAATCAAAAACTTCCAAGTGCAAATAACAAGCCAATCATTTACAATTGATCTTAATTCCAACAAATTAAACTTTAGAAGAATAACAGTGAAATAACATCTGAAATGAGAAGGAGTTGTTGGACGGTTGGTAATTGCCTTATAGTTATTGCTGTAAAAATAAAAAAAATATGTGTGATTTTTTTAAAACAAAGGATTTTCAGAAAAAAACATTCAAGAAATGGTATTTACATACTTAATCCAATATACATGTGGTTATTATTTTTGCAAGTAGATTAAGAAAGATTGTAGATCCGTACACACAAGGCAAATACAATCAATCATCAGGACCATCACCAAAATCGGAGTACAAGTATTTCCCCCTGTTTTTAATAAATATGTAATGAACTAAGTTTCTAGCATTCTTAAATCCGAAAGTGTATGGCTGCAGCAATACAAACGTTCAATCTGTCCTTATCCTGGGCAAGTTGAATCCAATCTTTTCCATCCTTTGCCGATTTCCATTAGGTCCATCTCAACGTTATTCCTCAATCTTCGTCTTGGCCTTCCTATAGGTCTCTTACCATCAGGTTTCCCAACAAGAATTATGTAGTCTTTTCTTTTCCCAAGGTGGCAAGCACCTTGTCTGCCTATCTATGTCTACCTGATTTAATTATTCTAATAATATCAGTACATGAATATCAGTACATCAATACAAATTATGCAGTTTTACATCATGCAACTTTCTCCACTTACCTGTCTCCCCATCACTTTTAGGTCCAAATATTTATCTAAGAATTTTATTTTCAAATACTCTTAATTTATGTTTCTCTTTTAATGTAATGGACCATAAAATACTACAGGCAAAATGTAGGAATTAATAAATGTATTGTAATTTATTTACACAGTTTTTGCAAGTTTTGGCTACTTCGAGCTTGTTCAATCAATTTCAACTAAATATTGGCGTTATTTCCTTGCCTAACTTATGCAAGTGTAAAAACTATCTGAAATTCATTAGAATGTTTTCAGAAATAGATAATATCCATTACCAAAGGCTAATTATGCCATATATGGTATGTCCTGTAGCACACAGATATGATACAGAAAATACTCGTAACTAGTTACAGGCTAACCTTATTCCTAAAAGCAGAATTATTTTGTTAATCACCTAAAAAATTTCTTAAAAATACGTTTCTCAAATACATTTTTAACAACACCACTATATTTGAGTATTCTCAACCACATATTGTTTTTTGTAAAAAGTGATATAACGACTCCAAAGCGAATATTACTTATTTACTTTCCGATCTTACGTAATTCGCTACATGTTTTATTATATTTTACATATATATAAGGCTGTTATAAATTCGATGAAGAGTGGACGAATCTGCTGTATTTTTTTCCCAATTGTAGAGGCACCGTTTAATTTTTATATGTTAATAAAATTACTATTACAAAATCATGATTGAAAAGATAACTGGTGTTAAAAATATATTTGTATAATTAAATAATAACCCGTGGCACAACAGCCCTTGAGGGCCAGGGCCAACATACTGATATCCGGCCTCAATCCCACATGTCTCAGAGGAGGTGAAAGACAATCCAACAAGTTACGGGGTTACGTGTGGTCAACACGACGGAGCGTCAGCTGTTGAAAATTTAAATGACTGGTCTAAGCTACTCATGAGTAGCTTTCAAATTTTCACACGATACCGGCTACCGGTGCCATACACAGGCCGAAATCTCAGAAGGAAAGTTGTTACCTTTCCCCCAGGAGACTTGATCCAGCGCGTGTCCAGTAGCCCGAGCCCAAAGCCTGACGCCTTAGTAAATAATTTATCGGTTAGTCTTCAATATTGAATTATGTAACATAATGAAGAGATTGTAGTTGTAGTAACTTGAACCTTTACACTTCCTTATGTGTTTTTCGAAGTACAAAAACATTGTTGAAAATTAGTATTTTGTAAATGATTTCGGACTAGAAATAGACTGCTTGAATTTGAAATGGAACATGACTGATATTTGGATTTTGTAATTTTATTAAAACTACATTTTTTTTTAAAATCTCAAAGACAGCCCATTTATTTATTTTTGAAAAAAATGTAGGAATATCAATTTACTATTTGCGTAAAATAGTGGCCGCGGTGGCTCAGTTGTCGACCTCCGTGGCGAAGTGGTTAGCAGAGCGCGCTACAACGCCAGGGGTTCCGGGTTCGAGTCCCGGGTAAGTCATGGGTATTTGTGTTTGTCCAGATGATAAGAAACTGAGAAACTGTAAAAATTGAAAAGTGTAAAAAGTTGTGAAAAGTGTGAATGACGGGGGATACCACCGCTTAGGGGTATTCCTTATAAAAGAAATGTAGGTAACTCGTCTGACTACCATGCTAAAGGTCCCGGGTTCGATCCCCGACCGGTTCAAATCCGGGAACTTTTCTAACGATGGAAGCGGCCCCGGCGCCCACCCAGCGTCGAATAACATGGGTACCTGGGGGAAACCCTGGGGGGTAAAGGCGGTCAGGGGCGTGATGCTGATCACATCACCCCCACTCACGACCGGATCAAGAAAGTGTGGGGCGTTACCCCCACACCCCCTATACGCCTTAATGGCGTGGTGCTATGCACAGGGGAACACTTTACCTTTACCTTTTATGTGTGCAAAATTTGCTAAATTTCTTGACTTCCATGTTAAAATCATAACAATATGTTGAGTGGTTGATGTTGAAGTCAAATTTGAAATATCAAATTTTCGGATTTTTGCTTTTTCGAAATTCAATAACTCAGAAACTAAGAGCCTAAAAAATCTGAAATTTGGCAGTTTTTGTCCTCCTGATAGGCACAATGAATGAACATAAAAATCTTAACAATTTGAATCCTAAAGGTTAAGAAATGTTTCTTTTATTGGTTGATTTAACACGGAACGATCCATGAGTAAATTCTCACATGTGAATTTGCTACGTGAATTACGGCAGGAAAATGAGGATTAGCATAATTATTTACATATGCAAATTACAGCAAATTGTTAAAGCTGGTAACCCCAGAAATTGAAAGACAAGACAGTACTCGTCCTCGTTAAACATCAACATGGTACAAAATTAAGCGAAGTTTGACCAATTAAACGGATGTGCGTGTACATGAAACGATTGGTCTTCCGTTTTGCTCCAGGTCATCCGTCTCGTCATCGTCAAACCTCAGTCAGTCCATGAAAGACGTCAAACTTGCCGTCCACACGTAATGTTTTATTGGATTCGTGGCATGATCATGCAAGACTTACGACAAAACATTACTTGTGGACATGGATTTACGGTGAAAGTTTTTTTTTTTTTTTTTTTTTGAGTTTGCAAAGCGTGATAATGAGTGTACGCTGATAAATGAGAGAGTAATACTAAATTAGTTGACCATGTACTGCCAGTGTACATTTAGAGACCAAACAGGAACGAATGGAAAATAATGACGTCTTGTTGTATCCAATCCACAAGCCGACCTTGAAGCATTTGACGTCCTTGACTTGTTCCCTCCGGCTACACATACAACAGTTATTCACTCCGGCAGATCCAGATCGTAGTAAGCTTGTTAAACAGAGCGTATCGCACTTGCGTCGAATGACTTTCATGGGAAGGCGTTTTCCGACCGCTTCTCCCGTTTAGCGAAAGTTTACGTAACGCGGAACGTGTTCCCGCCGAGCGATTGCACAGAAAAACATTACACAATGATACTACGAATGCAAATTTTCGGCGTGTTCTTCAAATTAGCTTCCTCATGTACGACTTGCTGACAAATTGTATCTTGCTCTCCCACACACATGTACAGTACGGACATTAAAAACCATTATTCATCTCGTTGGCCTACTTTCGATGAGAAATGCACGCAAATCATATTTCAACTTTGTGGATGAACTTATTTTCTACAAAATCACAAAGGGATGAGTGGACTCTGTCCCAGAAATATCTCGAGCAAGCGAACGAAAACAAGTATCTGCGCAAGTAGTGACGCGGGACGGCTCCACCAATGAACACGTGACAGGGAATGGGGTTGCGTGGGGAGGTGGGGGAGAAACGACTGCAGTCACCAGCCTATGCAGCAGCGTGTTCTGTTTCGCTCTTCCTACTCCATTTCTCCCTTCTCTTCGGCTATGCGTGACCTTACTCCGCAGATGCCCGCAACAGATTATAGGGTGGTAAATCATAGTAAAAATGAAAAAAAAAAGTTAGCAAGTGTTCAGACAAGTAGAGTAGAAAAATGCAGATAACGGCTAACTTTGAGTGCTTGTGGTGTATAATTATTCTGTGCTGGGGTGGAGATTTTCATTACTCGCTTTATCATGTTATTTCGGCGAGTGTCGTATTTGTTCCATATTCCCTTCGTAATAATGCTGTACCGCATTTACTACGAATAGAAATAGATCAATTGCTGTTGTTTTGCGAGTACATTTTAATTGGATATAACATCTGTTACCGGAGTGCTGATAATTTCTACATGGTTCATTTATATTATTTAATTTTTATTTACCGTTGCTGTTCTGCCACTTCTGGCAAGTTGTTACAATGAGGATGGATGATGATATGATGAAGAATACCCTTGCCTGGGCAGGGATTCGAACCCGGGACCTCTGACGTCGTAGCGCAATGCCAATTGCTTCTCCACGGATGTCGCCTTCATTTCTATTACACATATATATATATATATATATATATATGTGTGTGTGTGTGTGTGCGCACACACACATGTACATACACACAACCCCATGCACACTGTAATAAACTGAGTAAAGGAAATAAAAAATTGTAATGTATCAGACTAGCAATATTACCAAGAATAAAAATAATAAAAAAATATTTGCTGTCAAACGATGCCTTGATGCATGACAAAAGTAACTATAATGCCATAATGCCATTGGATGCAACAATGCTAAGAGAGACGCCCAAATGAGAAACCAAGCTAATGTTCATTTCAAACAATCCTTCAGCAATGTGCCATGAAAGACTTAAAAGACTGCTGTGCAGTGCCGCTGAAGGGCAAGCATTCAAAGAAGGTAATACGTATGACGCACATGTGCGTCTAAGACATACAGCTACAACCCCACATGACGCATATATGCGTCACCGGCAACGAACGTGTTAATACTGTTATCTTTATCTTTCACGAATGTGAGAACTACTGAAAGTAAAGTAACGTAGGGAATTCTGACTCTTTAGAGCGTATCCATTGTTCAGTATTACATACTTATGTAATTAAGAGACGTTCCACGCATAAGACTTCGGTACTGGTGCCGTTATGTAACAAGATGTCAAAGGAATTCGTCAGTGTGCCATATAACCTCATTATCTCTGAAGTGAAGCGACGCATAAAGGAATGTTGAGGCGGGAACCTACCGGGTGAGGATGTTCACTAATACCATAATAAGTTGAAGATACAAATTGTTACACAGCATATCCTTACGTTAACTACAGAATTAATGTCAATTCGCTTTATTTCACCTTTTGGAGATTTTTGTTTGCTTGCCATTACTTGTTAATTTCCTTGCTTAGAAATGACTTAATTTACGTTTCTTAATTTGAACTTAGATCTGGTGTGACTACTGCATAAATGAATAACACAATTTGCATTAAAACTTTCTGCAAGCAAACTGCAAATCGAGAATAAATGAGTAGCATTAAAACCAGTTGGAACATAGGTGGGCCTGTCCGAGATATTCGAACACTTTAGCCCCGTCTAGTTCGCTGCACCTTTTGAATCTCTCTGCGCGTCTAGTTGGTTACACGGTTCAACACCGACTCGTCTACTTCGTTCATTTGGTGTCAAGTAGTGCATTTGGTGTCTGCACCGTTCGCACTATGTTCCGGAGCGGTTTAGTATGTGGTGTACGGTCACGTGATGCGTGCTATCTAATGAAATGAACAATGAGCAGACAGGCTTTTGTTGAATCTTCTGAACTTAAACACCACAATTCATCTGCTTGGTTGAACGTCATTTCCATTCACCAGCCTGACACCGAGATCCACCTTCACTACACCTACTGTCAAAAAGTGCAGCGAACTAGACGGGGCTATTTATAGCGTCAGGTGAAGGTTTCTCATAAGTAAAATGAATAAATGTATTTTAACAATTTCATGCGCTACATAACACATGTATACAAAGACACTCTGCATAAAGCTTGTACATAAGAAGGCGTTGGAGAAAATTGAAGACTAGTGTTGAACTAGACGTTTCGTGTGGATAGAGAATCTACTAGTGTTTCTTGTGCTTTGTGATTTAAGTTAGGATTATATTCGTATAAACTGAGAGTAATATATAATATAATAATTGTGTGAACGAAGTAAATTGATAGATTAAATGAAGATAAAGTGATTAATATGATATAAGTGTTTAATATGGCTCGACGCCATTAAACAAAATGAATACCCAAGTAAGTGACACAGACACTTCGGAATGTATGGAAGTTTGGGTTCCTGCTAGCGTAGCTAGTCAAGACAAAGGTGATGTCTCTCAGGAAAACCTGTCACAGGATACAGTAAATACGCATCAAGTTAAAATATCTAAAGATCATGAAACAATTACATACAAAAATACCCAATTGGGGCCTTATGATGTATTTGTAAGAAGTGCAAATGAAATTAATGGAACAAATAGAAGAAATATTGGTCAGCTACATATACTAAAATTAGGGAAAAAACTTCATGAAACCAAAATCGAAGGTCTAAAGACAATTGAGACCATGGGGAAAAATCTGGCGAAATTGGAATTTAGATCTGCGAAAAATGCTAACAACTTTCTCTCTCATCCAGTTCTAATGAACAATAACTGGTTTGCTTATGTGCCAGCACATAAAGTGAGGAGAATGGGTGTAATTAGGGGAATAGATACCTCATTTACAGATGATGAATTATTAGAAAACATAAAACCTAATGTTTTCAACGTACTCAAAGTGAGACGAATAATGAAATACAAAATTGACGAAAATGGAAGTCGAATTGCTGAGCCAACGAGATCAATAATATTGACATTTGATGCCCAAACCTTACCAGCATATGTAACTTTATATTATTCAAAGATTGATGTAGAGTATTACATTCCCATGGTAAAGCAATGCACAAACTGCTACTATTATGGGCATTTCAAATCTAACTGTAAGAGTAAATTGAAGTGTAAACGTTGTGGGCAAAATCATGAATTCTCAAGCTGTAATAATAATGTCATATGCATTCACTGTTCACAAGAACACTGGGCAACAGACAAGGACTGTCCAGAAAAACAGCGACAAAAGGATATAGTGAAGACTATGGCGCTTGAGGGCCTATCTTATCATGAAGCTGTGAAAAAATACCCAAAAGCTACTTTAACTACTGCATCAGTAGTACCGAGTGAGAACAGAATATACAACATGTCCTACGCATCAACATGCAAGGAAACAACACAGACCCAATATAATAATAATGCAAATACTTATAAACAAGAAATCCAATACCAAACGCTTCATCACCAACTGCCTAACAAAAGAGCTTTTAATTACGCTCAACAAGTGGATCGTAACCAGGAAACAACAAAGTTATCTCAGGGAAAACGTCCAAAATCATCAGAAACATCTCAAAATCGAGAACAAAAAAAAAGACAGAAACCAGCGACAATTGACAAAACAAAACCACATTGGAAAGAAAAGCAGCAGAGTGGTTCAATGAACTCGGCTTTAGATCAAAAAGACAAATTACTTCCACTATCGCAGAAAATGCAAGCGAGTTCAGATTGTGGATCATCAATGAATGACCCTTTTTTAACAAATTTTTCTAAGTATCTAGCAGGAATATGCAACTTCGCCAATACCTCGTCATCACATAACATGAAACAGGATTGGTCTGTTGTAGCATCAAGTATAATAAATTATCTAATTCATCACTCAGAATGCCAGGCAGGATAAAGAGAATTATACAATGGAATATTAGAAGCATAATTCCAAATATACACAGTCTAGAAAACATTATTCACTTTTACCCAGCAGACATTATATTAATTCAAGAAACGTGGTTGAAACCCGAATCAAAAATTAAAGCCTATGGATACCACTGGATAAGACACCACAGAGATGACGGATATGGTGGAGTGGCCATAGGGATTAAAAATAATTATAGGTATGAAGTAATACATTTAAGGAATATGCCTGATAATATTCAAATAGTTGGAGTAACAATAGATAGTACTACATTTGTTACAATATATAATCCACCTTCGTCTAAATTACTGTATTCGTTCTGGTGTAATCTCTTCCAACAACTTCCGGCAAATACTTCTATTATAATCGGAGGGGATATTAACGCACATCATCCATTGTGGGGTTGTTATGGTTCAGATATGTCAGGGAAATCTCTGTGCAGATATATTCAAGAGTCAAATGTAACAATACTAAACGATGGCACTCCCACATATATCTCGAGACCAAATGAAAATCCTAGTGCCCCTGACATAACACTCGTGACAGAGAATATAGTTGCAGATATTAACTGGAGAGTTCTGCAAAATCCATATAATAGTAATCATCTTCCAATTTTGATATCATTTGATTCAAATATAGATACAACACTTATATCTAGTAATCTTCTGGAAAGACCAACACGTCCATACTATTCTAAAAATATTAACTGGAACGAATTTTCAAGGCAAATCAATCTCTCTACTGAAAATTACCAACAACAAAATTTAGGGAAAGATTACGAAAACTATACATCACTAATTAAAGAGAATTTGAACAGATCTACAATTCCCCGTCAACGTGACTCGAAAAGAAAGATTGCTCCGTGGTGGACGACAAACTGCCAGAAATTGATAAACGCTAGACAAAGTGCATTCATCAAATATAAAGAAAACCCAACAATGAACCACTTCTTGAAGTACAAAGAAACAGCAGCCAAAACTCAAAGGTACTTAAGACAAATTAAGGCAGAGTTTTGGAAAAAGTTTTGTTCCTCATTAACAAATGAATCATCCTTAACCACAACGTGGAAAGTTATTAACAGAATGTCTAATGCCAATAATATTAGTAGATATCATGGAGGCGACATAAGCAGTCAATGGATAACAGAATTTCATCAAACCCTAACACCAGACTCCAGCGACTGTGATTTTAATGCCATATTAAATTCAATGAATGAATTCACACCATCAACATTGGAATGTCCATATACCAGTGCAGAACTAATAAAAGTTATAAGTGAAAGGAAACCTTCGTCGTCACCAGGAATGGATGGCATATCATATGAATGTATACAAAACTTACCGCAACTGGGGATAGATAAATTACACTGTACAACACGAAATTTGTCCTTTGCTTAAAAATATGTTTTTCTAATGTATTTTTGCATGCAAAACACGAATCTGCAATTAATTTCTTCGTATCACGTACACTTTTCTGAAAAACGCCAGCTTTATACATTATGTGTATTAATTACGTTTAAACAATTATAAATTCCTTTAACTGTTTTTAACTGGGTTTTTTTCCAGTGCTTGATAAAAATCATATCGCATTGTCACATAAAGAAACGTTTTGCTATTCTAGTGATAAATTTGTTACATAAAAATAACCGTGCTGGCACCACTGACGAACAAGGGCTGCCATCTGTTTTGTCCTATCCAACGTGAAGGTTGTGCTTTGCAATTGCAGGTGTTTGTGTAAAGTTTTAACGTTTGTGGCGGGTTTCTGTTAGTGAGGTGTGTATGAAAAGGAGGCTTCGTTCAGTGGATCATAATGTCCCGTCAGTGTAAGAATAACCTTGATTCATTTTGTTATATATGTGGTGAACTGACGTTGAAAAGTCAAAGTAGCAGCCTAACCCCTGTTGTCAAAAAAGCATATTTTGGATGCCGAGTAGTCGATCAAAATAAGCGATGGGCACCACATAGCTGCTGCAATTCTTGTTCCAGAAACTTGCGAAACTGGATGCAAGGAAAGCGAAGTGGGCTAAAATTTGCCGTACCAACGGTTTGGAGAGAGCTCAAAGACCACGTAAATGACTGTTACTATTGTTTGACAGATGTAATGGTCTTCTCTTCAAAATCAAAACATCACATCCGATATCCTAATTTGGAATCAGCAAGGCGCCCAGTGGCTCATAGTGAAGAGCTACCTGTGCCGAAAGCTCCCGAAAATTTTACATTTGATACATCAATTGAAGAAGGAAGTTCAGGCAACGAGGACGTCGACTTCGCGCCACCAACCCTCTCAAGTGCACCACATCTCATTACACAAGAGTTAAACGATCTGGTACAGGACTTAAATCTATCGAAAATAAAAGCAGAAATCTTTATCTATTGGATAAAAATGTCAAAATCTTCACGTTCCGAACGCGACAGAGTAACTTTTCATCTTGCTTTTCGGAGACTGGATGAATTGTGTTTTGTAACAATAGTATAGTAATGCTTTATTTCAGGAGTTGGGCCATGAACACAATCCAGCAGAATGGCGATTGTTCATTGATTCGTGTAAGATAAGTCTGAAGGCAGTATTGCTCCATACTTGTAATGCTTATCTATTAGTGCCAGTGGCGTATACTGTTCACAAAAAGGAGACATATGAGGTAATGCGTGACATATCGCAGTACATTGAATATAATACATTCAAGTGGCGAATCTGTGGAGACCTGAAAGTAATTGGAATTCTTACTGGCATGCAACAAGGGTATACCAAATTTTGTTGCTTTCTGTGTGAATGGGACAGCCGGGACCGAGTTAACCATTACATGCGGAAAATATGGCCACCACGACAGGAATATGTACCAGGAATCAAGAACGTTTCACATCAACAACTCGTGAACCCTAAAGATGTTTTCTTCCCCCATTACACGTCAAACTAGGTGCACTGCTTCCAAATCATGGGATGCCACATGTCCCTGAAATTACATTTTTTGGATTCTCATTTTTACTTTTTTCCACAAAATTTAGGGGCTGTTAGTGATGAACATTGGGAACGGTTCCACCAAGACATTGCAACATTTGAAAAGCGGTTCAGTGGACGATGGAACAACAATATACTTGCTGAATATTGCTTGTCTATCATCAGAGAGACTCCTTCAGATAGATACAAGAGAAGAAGATCACAATTATCATTTCCGTAGAAGTTTGTACTGTCTTTAGTTTGTATACGTAAAATGCCTATCTAATGTCTGTGCAACAAAATGTCATGTGGCTGTACAATACAAATGGTGTGTCTTGGGAGAAAGCTGACTTCACATATCGATTTAGTACCTTTAACTTATTTAAACTCGCATGTTTTCAACCAAAGGACATTTTCGTAGAATTTTTTATAGTCTTTTGTTTGTATACGTTGATTTACCTGTCTAATGTCTGTGTAACAAAATGTCATGTGACTGTACAATAAAAATGGTACGTATTAGGAGAAAACGGATTTTACATATCGATTCAGCATCTTCAATTTAGTAAAAATCACCTGTTTTCAACTAAAGGACAGAACATGACCTAAAATTTGTTGTACAGTGTTATTAGAACTTTATAACGTGATATGGAAGAGTGGACAAGTTCCCCTTCAATGGAAGGAAATTGTTATAATTCCAATCCTTAAACCAGGAAAAACACCAGGATGTTCTAAAAATTATCGGCCAATAGCACTAGCATCATGCTTATCAAAAATTTATGAACATCTTATACTTAATAGAATTACTTGGTGGATTGAATATAACAATATATTACCAAAATATCAAATGGGATTCAGAAGAGGAATGGGGACAATAGATGTTTTGACTACACTTATTTTAGACATATGGTTGTCAATTATTCGTCGCGAATTTTGTATAGTTGTTTTTCTGGATCTTTCTAGTGCATATGATGCAGTGCTTATAGATTTGCTTGTTAAAAAACTAAAAAATCTCAATCTTCCTAAGCAATTTATTAAAAGTATAGTTGGATTATTACTACAGAGAAAAATTTATGTTCGTTACGGTCATCAACTTTCAAATGCTCGAACAACTAGTCAAGGACTTCCGCAAGGTGCTGTGTTAAGTCCAACATTATTTAATTTGTATAATTATGATCTTGGTAAACAAGTATTGAAGTATGCTAGATTATTGCAATATGCAGATGATATTGTTATATACAAAAGCAGCAAGAATCTATCTGATGGTATAGAGAAAACACAACTGGCTTTAAACGAATTATGCACATGGTGTGGTAACAATGGCATAAACATTAACGTAGAAAAATCATCTGTAATTGTGTTCCATAGAAGAAGATTACAAACTCCAGTTGTGTTAGACATTAATGGATCACACATAAAACACACTAGGACACACAAATTTCTTGGCATTATGTTGGATGATAAATTGAAATGGAAAGCCCAAGTAGAACACATGGAAGAAAAGGCGCTTAAGGTGTTTAACATTATAAAATGTCTCACAGTCAAGAAAAAGTGGGGAGCAGATCCTAGACTACTCCACATTGTTCACAAGCAAATGCTAAACTCAAGATTAGAATATGGCTCTTTCTTGATGAACAATAATCTAAATTGGGCATTTGGGAAAATATCTTCAATACAATATCATAGTTTATGTAGAATCTTTGGTCTATGGAAAGGAACACCGAAACAGGCTACGTTTGTTGAAATAGGAGAACCACCATTTCATCTACGGGCGCAATATCTTGCGAGAACATTCTTAATGAAAAAGATGTCTTCCATATCCAGTCCGATAATACCAAAGTTATCACTTTTACAAGCCTTAATGTCATCAAACCGTACAGCTAAATATAAATTAAATCTTCCAATCTTATTCACAGCATACAAGTCGATTAAGGATTTCATACCGAAAGTTATTAGATTTTCAACGTCTCCGTGCTTTACGACAGACTATTTTAAATTAGCAACAATACTTCCCGTTCACTTTCCTCCATATCCAGATAAAGATACACGAACGTCAATGCCAAGTATGGTGAATAACATATTCATGGAATATGTACACTCTGTAGTGCATGAAGATTTTTACATAGTATATACAGACGCATCAAAGTTCGCAACTGGTAACACTGGAGCTGCAATATATTGCAATAATCTAATGGAATACAAAATCTACCCATTACCAGCAGAATTTTCAATATTCACGGCGGAAGCATTTGCTATTCGTCAAGCATTGTTATATATACAGGAGAAAAACCTCAAGAGGGTAGTGATAGCCACTGATTCAGCGTCAGTCTTACACTCCCTGGGATCGATAACAGCTGATTACTATGTAGACTGGTACATTGTTAACATAAAAATTTTGTATCACAAACTAACCAACTCAGGATACAGTATTTCTTTTGTCTGGACTCCTGGGCATACATCCATAGAAGGGAACCACATAGCAGACACATTAGCCAAGTACGCAGCTGAAGAATCAAGTCACCGATCGCTTCGGATCAAATTTTCTGCAAAAGCGCTAGAGTCGCATGCTAAAACAGAATTGTTGAAAAGTTGGCAGAAACAATGGACAATTACAGGGAAGACTAATGGGAAAAATTATTATTCAATTCAACCACTTATACCTAAAGAACCTTGGTATCAAGATATTAACCTCTCAAGAAACTCTTTAACAAGCCTTCTTAGATGTCGGCTTAATTACACCCTAGCCCCTAAAGACCTGTATACTAGGAACATCGTTCAATCCCCAATCTGTCAGTGTGGTGCAACTGAAGGAACACCTGATCACATTATATTTGAATGTCGCCTTAATGTAACTACGCGTGATTATTTCTTAAGAGATCTAAAAGAAGCAGGATATAATGGCGCATACGCCTTGTCAACACTTTTGAGGAACCCAACGAAGAAAATAATATATGTACTTAAAAACTATATTGTGAGAGAAAATATTATATTATAAAATTATGAAATGTTAAAATTATGTAATTGTAAAATTATGAAATTGTAAAATTATGAAATTGTAAAATTATAAAATGTAAAACAAATGTAACTGGTGCATAGCAGCAAAGCTACAACCAAATATACATTTATATATCTAAAAAAAAAAAAGAAGGCGTTGGCCTATGTTGCACAAAAGTCTCGTACTCCACCTTGGTAATTATGATAATGAATTAAACACAGGTAAGTAATAATGCATACTATTTACTTCAAGGTAACACGAAACATTCAATTACATAACAGAATCTAGCCCCAGAATGGAGTGCGGATAACGCTTCCTCCGCCAATGGCGTAGCCACCAACGGGTCCAACGTGGGGGCCAAGTCCGGTGAATTCGGCGATACCGATGGGTCCTATGCGACCGTAGCCCAATCCATAGCCTCCGATGCCTTGAGCTTCGGTCATAGCGAAGGCACACGCAACGAGAAGAACAATGGCTGCCTGGAAGAAAACGGTGAAACAAACATCAATGCAAAAGTATGAGTCAAACGTCTGATAATCCACCAAATATTCCTCAGGCGTGTAAACGAAGTTTATATTCGTCATGCCTTAACTGTCTGATGTTCGTTGCAGTATTTTTATTATGCAAAGTATATGAAGTAAGTAAGAACGTACTGTAAGAAAATAAAGTGTCCAAGAATCATAATGTAAAATAATTTTTGAAGCTTTTCCAGTTACGATTTTCTCGAGATATCAGCCACGTCATTTCCGGATATGCATCCTAACTTGCGAGAGCTAACGTCACTCTACTCTTCAAGAACTGAAGTTTTTTGCTGTCTTTGAAGATGAGAGTGGCGTTTGCTCTCGAGATCTTAGGAAGGTCATCCGGAAATGACCTGGCTGATAATCCGAGAGAATCTCTACATTAAGATTAATATAATTTTGTATTTACGTGAAATGGACTTAGAACTTTGTAAATTTAAGTTTCGGAATTGGTATTTTCATATAATATTTTTTTAACAAAATTTCATAAGTAGAGGAAAAGTCTTGTTTGATATACAGTATGTAACATTGTTATTCGTACACATAGAATTTCCGAGAAAAAATGTCATATCTACTAGTAAATATAATCATTTTCATATGTACCTGGAAATTAATGTTAATGAAGGTTTTACCAACAAATGTCAATAAAAATGTATGTTCAAAGTGTATAAACAGAGCATATAATTTGTGTGAAAAGAGAAAAACACACTGTTTCAAGCAACATTGTTATTCGTACAGGCACGAGTTTCAATCTTCCTCGCATACAGCGCCACCGCTATTCGGGCGATTTCGTGCACTTTGCAACTTCGTAACAAGTTTGAACATGCAGGCGCGCTCCCCGTCAAGCGGAATGCTTGCGTAGGTGTTGTTGAAGGCCTATCGTATCTATCAGCGTGTTCGAAATGGGCAAGGGGAAGGAACTTAGTTCCGATCTGAAGGATGTTATTATAAATTTGGTCCTTAGAGGTTATTCGTTAAGAAAAATTGGACAAACAGTCAATAAATCAAACTCCACAGTTCAATACATAGTAAACAAATTTAGAGAGGAAGGTTCAACACGGAATGTGCCAATAAAACCAAAAGAGAGACGGTTGAATAAACGTGATGAACGCTTTATTTTAAAAAGAGTGCGAGAAAACCCCCGACTAAGTGTTCCTCAGTTACGACCGTTAGTAGAAAATGTTGCTGGCACGATGATGTCCGATCAAACTGTCCGACGTGCCTTGTGGAAGCATGGATATCATGGCAGAATACCACGAAAGAGACCGTATGCAAATAAGGTGAATCGCAGGAATAGACTTTCATTCGCGAAAGAGCACATCCACAAGGACCAGGAATTTTGGGATAGTGTCATATGGTCAGACGAGTCCAAGATTAATATATACGGGTCAGATGGGATAAATAGGATCTGGAGAAAATAAAATAAAGACAATGATCACATTAACATAGTTCCAACAGTTAAACACGGTGGTGGGTCATTAATGATTTGGGGCTGTATGTCGTCCAAAGGTGTTGGCACCATCCAGTTTATTGATGGTATCATGGATGCATATATCTATTTGGACATATTGAAGAACAATGTAAAGCAGAGTGCCCAAAAAATGGACATGCCGCCTATCTACAGATTCCAACAAGATAATGACAGTAAGCATAAGGCGCAAGTTAACATGAACTGGCTAATATCGAATGTGCCCAAACTACTACAAACACCAGCTCAAAGTCCAGACTTAAATCCCATTTAGCATTTACGGGCAATTTTGAAGAGATGAGTTCATAAAGCAGGTGTCAAGTCCAAACAAGAGTTGAAAACTGTTGTGCAAGCCGAGTGGAATAAAATAAGCTCTGAAGCATGTCGGAAACTGGTTAATTCTATGAAGAACAGGTGTCAACCAGTAATTAAAGCCAAAGGATACGCATCAAAGTATTAGAACTGTCAGTCAATTTGCTCTGAATATATTTTTTTCTTTTATATTATTAAGTGTACGAATAGAAAAGTTGTATAAAAATGGCATGTTTCTCTTTCAGTTTAATTTAATTTTTTATTGTCATTGGTTATACAGAATTTGGGTAAGATTTTATGTTCCTAATGATATTAGTTATTGAATTGTAAAGTTACAATTTCAAAAGAGTGTATTTCCTTTCAGATATTGAAGCATTTTCTTTGAAAATCCGTGTTTACGAATAAGAATGTTACATACTGTACATGTGTACAAAATCTATCTTCAATTCTCCTTACGATATTGTGTTAGGTAACTAATGTCTCTATCGGAATTCCCGTGTTGAAAGTTGGAAGTATTTGTTATTTCGTTGATGGTGAAACATTTATTTCACAAATGATTGATTGATTTATTATTTATTGTAGAATATGTTCTATATGTATCCCAATATACACGTACATATGTGTGTGTGTATGTATAATGTAAATATATGTACCTATGTGGATGAGCTTATGGATATGCATCATTAACATGTGTATGAATTTATTTCATTATTGTTTCTATCGTATTATGGATATGTTTATTCTGAACAAATCTAATCTACATAGTCGTATGCATTCATGAGAAATGTGTTTTTATACTATATAATCTAATGAAAATATTTAATATTGGTTAAAGATTTATGAATAATTAATATATGTATGAGCTGTATGAGTATGTGTGTGTGTATGTGTATATATATATATATATATATATATATATATATATATATATATATATATATATATATATTTGTGCGAGCGCATCATTACTCTACGTTATATAAGTTTACTTTTGTTATAGTTATATCTATGTAATATGTATGCATGCTATATAATCTCACTTATATTCATATTTACTTTATTTTTCTTTTATTAATCCCTCTGTAATTGGAGATATTCTTTCTCTGTAGATGGTAAATAAATAAATTACGTACATGCATCACACACATATTTTCATAATTCTACTACATTTATTTTTAGATACTATATGTTATCTTTATACCCGTTGGGCTAATCGCGACGGTGAGAATTAATGACGAAATAGTGATATAACGAACACAGTGACATGCCTGACCAGATTCAGACCCTGGGACATTTTCCCGTGTAGCGCTGATCACTCCGCAGTGGTTCAACTATGCAAACGAAATAAATAATAATATGTCTAATCACTTCCCTGTGTATATTTTGCTCCTGCCAGGGTTATTGCTAGCGAGCAGTATTTACATGTACTAGTAATTTATATTTAACCATTGATGATTTTTAACTCAAGACCAGATCACCCGAACAACCTTATCAAATGTGCTAAAGAACATATTGCAAACATATTTCAGACGTTAGTTATGTTTGAATGTTTTTGTTTGTTCTTCCATCTATTATTAATTAAATAGTAATATATATATATATCTGAACGTATTGCGAACATCTTGAGTGTAAGTGAATAATAACAGAATATTTAGATGACAGCATTTATTGGATTTTCAAAAATGTTCTTCTATTTTCATCACGAAACATGTCTGTGAATTTCTTCCATGTACAAAAATGATTTATATCCGGAAGACCAATTAATGAACCAATTATAAGCTATGCACTGGCAAAGGTAACTTAGTATATAATAGCTGAATTTTCATATCTGGGCATTTGAAAGTAGTTACAAAGATGTGTAAATAAATTAAATAATTAAATAAACGAAGCACATTTGTATACTGTGAAATGTCATGATTCTAGGAAGAACATAAAGTAACTTGTGGTAATAGGGAAAATAATCATGGCAATTGCCAGGATTTGAATCTCAAATTCACTTTGAAATAGTATTACATTCCTACATGGTAGGAAAATATACATTTTTATAGGGATACTCAGAGCCAACGTGTTTTCCCCCCATTCATAACTAATAGCAAATGAAATGCTATGTGCTAACATACACGGACACACACACATATGTGTGTGTATACATATATATATATATATATATATATATATATATATATATATATATATATATAGTGATATATATATATATATATATATATATATATATATATATATAGTGTGTATTAAATTATTAAATATGATGTTCGTTTATGTACTTCGTGATTAGTTGTGTCATAACAAGTAACATACATTTTTAAATGCTCAAAGACGAATGCTAATTTTATCATAAGGGAATTCATTCATTTGAATACCGGCTTTCTACTTGGCTGAATTTGAAAATACAACTCTCATAAATACATAAACGTAAGATACATAATTCATTTAGTAATTACTATTGAACACTTACCAAAACCTTCATTGTTGTAAATGTAGTATTTGCAAGAATCGACGAAAGGAATTCTATGTTGCATATATTTAGCAGCGCCTTTATATATGTGCGTAAATTGCAAGGAAGTACAGCTTTCTATAGGCCTATACAGAGCACGTATTTCACAAATTGGTTTCTAATTTCATGGTCATGTGGAGGTCACTGTTTCAAAAGGAAACCATAAGTAATTTCGAAAGGGGGAAACAAATTGCGAAGCAATTCAATCGGATTGTAAAATATACGTTCTCCTATCACTTGTTGACACTGTTATGGTCAATTGCTTGGAGTAGTACTAGCTCAAACTTTGTTTTACGACGTTAATGGGATAAAATTGACTCAAAGGCAATTTAACGGAAATGTTTTTCGTCTGTCTTTGTCCGTTATCATCAGTGACGTATTTGTGAGGCGATTATTTTGTAGTTTCATTTCAATGAAAATACACTGCATAAATTAAGGGGTTGGCAGTGTGAAAAATAAGGGGCTGACGCCAAGATTCACCCTCCCCTCCACAAAAACTTTCATCCAAGGACTTTTTTTAAAAATAATCTCTACCAGGGATGTTTATAACCCCCTCATTGATAATGGAACTGAAAGTATATATCATTTTTTAACTGTGGAGCAAACACTACTGAAATATCACTCTGGAAAATTGCAATGTTTTACTAATAAGGTTCAATCGAAAATATAACTTGATATGTCTTTGTATTGAGCACAACAATTATAACAATTATAAATCGTGTCTAAACTCCTCTTCCAAATAGCGAATTTGCAACACTTACCCTACTATAAGCCTTAATATGAAACTAATGTAAAAGACGATGTTGTCACCCTCATTGGCCTGATACTAACCCACCATTATGTAAAATATACAATCCATGTTATATATTCCCACCAATAAGGCTGCACGCTATGTATATGGTGCTTGTGTGTGTGAGGGGATATCATGCTTGTAATATCAATAATATTTACTATGAATTGACAGTAGACTACTGTAAGAACTAGAAGAATCCCACGTCATAGCACGTCCAGAAAGTAAGTTCCGTTTGGTAATAAAATTAAATTGTGTACAGATACAGAAAAGTTATTTATTGCACAAAATTCTACAACTCTTAAACTACTTTTCCACATAACTGCCGAAATTTTGCAGGCATTTGTCATAGCGTGACACAAGTTTTTGTATACCTTCTTCATAGAAATTTGCCGCCTGTGTCTTCAACCAGTTGGAAACAGTTTCTTTCAGCTCGTCGTCATTGTTGAAGTGTTGACCGCCAAGGAAAGACTTGAGATGTAAGAACAGATGAAAGTCGCTAGGAGCGAGGTCAGGGCTGTACGGAGGATGGTCAAACACGTCCCAGCCAAATCCCTGTAGGAGGTTTTTTGTCACATTTGCAGTGTGTGGTCGTGCGTTGTCGTGAAGAAAAACAACACCTTTTGACAGCAATCCTCGGCGCTTATTCTGTATTGCGCGGCGCAATTTCCGAAGTGTCTCGCAATAAGCATCTGCTGTGATTGTTTGACCACGCGGTAAGAAATCAATGAGTAAGATGCCTTTCCAGTCCCAGAACACTGTGTACATCATTTTTCGAGGTGTCAAGATTTGCTTCGGCTTAACCTTTGCTGGGGATGAAGTGTGCCTCCATTCCATTGATTGCCGCTTACTTTCAGGGGTGTCGTTAGAAACCCAAGTTTCATCTCCTGTGACTATCTGTGTCAGAAATTCTTCGCCGCTTTCAGCATAACTGGTCAAAAACTGAAGTGCACTACCCATCCGTTTTGTTTTGTGTTGCTCAGTAAGAATCTTTGGTACCCAACGTGAGCAAAGTTTACGAAATTTCAGTTTTTCGGTAACAATTTCATGCATTAGTGATCGTGAAATTTGGGGAAATTCCATAACGAGAGCACTAATTGTAAACCTTCGGTTTTCCTGGATCTTGTCATCAATCGCGTGAACCAGTTCTTCTGTAACCAAAGATGGACGCCCACTTCGTTCTTCATCGTGCACATCACTACGTCCGTCATTGAACTGTCGGACCCATCTTCTCACCATTGAATCACTCATCGCATTTGGTCCGTAAACATCGCAAATTTGCCGATAAATTTCACTTGGTTTCACTTTCCTCGCATTCAGAAAACGAATCACAGATCTGATTTCACAAGCGGCGGGATTTTCAATCAATGCATTGTAAAGAAGCACAACAAAGCGTACGTGACTGACAGCGATCTCCAAATGGCTCACGTTTCTTCTCCTTGATACAGAGCGTGTACCGCGCATGTGCGGAACTGCGATCGCAGCGCTGCAGCGGAGATAAATTGAAACGGATCTTACTTTCTGGACGTGCGTGTATTTCTGTAATACCATTTTTCTACACTCTGAAACTGCACCCATTGCACCAATTTAAGTCTTACTATCTTAAAAACATACGTACATTTGACCTGTAAAATTTAATATGAAGCATGTAGGGCTTGAAGAAACTCTATTTATTTAGATAACTCATTTTTCTAGTTCTAGGGATAAATTGACCTCTTTTTACGTTATGGAGATAAATTGAAGGGCATGGTAAGTGGAATTTTGGTCATTTTTGAGTTACAAAGTAAAATGTGCCATCCATAAATTTTCATGTGAAATTGCCATGCCATACAATTTGCATTGGATCCAGTGAAGGCTTGTGAAATTGGTAAATACAGCGCGATAAACAATTTATGTACAGTGTAGCATATAAGCTTTTATCTTAATGAACTCAGAAATTACCAAAAAACCATTTACCACTTACACCCGAGCCCTTCAATTTATATTTCCACTTATCCAATTTTCACTAATTTTTGTACAATCCAAGGCTGTTATCACACACCTCTAAATTGCAGACCCTCCCCTCTCTGTTATTTTCTTTGGACACTTCCATCTACTACTTTTCTCCAAAGATGGGAACAGAGCTTGGTTTTCATCGATTGATTGACTTGCTTTATTTTACTTCGTTTCTTGTGCCACTTTTGGCTAATTTGCGAAGATGGCGATCATTGATGATATGATGAAATTGATGAATGGACACTCACAAATATCCATGCCCAAGCCAGGATTCGAACCCGGTGCCCCTGGCGTTCGAACAGAGCTTGGTGTTCTCCATCTTGACAGAATGAAATATTTCTTGATGTTATCTAGTACTTTCTGGCGTTGTTCTGTATAGTATTTACATCTGTCCATTTTCCTATATAATAAAAATGAGTTGGCAAGCTTAGCAGTAGGGATTAGTTTGTCCTTCGAGAACGAGTTTATATTATATTTAGAGCAGTGCGCTGTTACAGTCCTCGGTGTGAGGCTTACAATCACAGGTTGTCAACAATACCTCTTGAGCACATAGCCCACTGAGACGTGGAATAACGCGGAGAAATGCGGCAACAAAACTTCTGTAGTGTTGTCCGCTTCTGCTGAAATAAAATGGTGTTGTCCGCTACAGGGAAACACGCGGAATCGAAGCACGGAATTTCCGTGCCAGAAGTCTGCTGGTTATCTTAAAGGTTATCGCCCACTGAGACGCCGGAAATGCGTCAGTTGCCACGTTACTACGTCTCAGTGGGCGTTAATCTTTACGCGAATCGCTATGTTGGAAGCATATTTTGAGTATGAAAGATGTGTGGAGAAATGGAGAAGTCTATTTCCCGATGATCCGGCACCAGCTAAAACCGCAATGGATGATTGTTTCAAATTTAGTTTCAATATTCTTTCTGTGTATTTCAACGCGCTGAAAGCCGGCCCCCATGGCCGAGTGGTTAGCACATCGCGCTACGAAGCTAGTTGTTCCGGGTTCCAATCCCGGCCTGGGCATGGATGTTTGTGAGTGTCCATTCGTCAATTTCATCATATCATCACTCATCACCATCTTCGCAAATTAGCCAAAAGTGGCAGAAAGAGTAAAATAAAGCAAATCAAATGAAATGAACGGCCGGAAAGTGGTTTGCCGTCTTGTCAGTGTGTTACCGACCTCAGAGATTGCAGCATTACTCACACTTAGTTTACGAATTATTTTTTTGTGTATTTCAAATATATGTATTTATTACTTTAACAAGTTCAATAAATTATGAGCAAGGAATTCTCAAACTTTGAATACTGGGATTTTTCGAACACACTGTATTTGGTACAGTGGTCATGAAGATACTGAAGGAAATTTTAGACAGTCGACAACGTCCTGTTATCGTGACTTTCATTAATAATACCGGAGAAAATATAATTTATTATATTTGAAGAAATATTCACTGAAACATTTGTGTTTCGGATATCTTCTGTCGCTTTCTTCCGTTAAAAAGTGATCGTGGCGATGATGATAACTGGTTATTGTATGAAATTTGATAAATCAAAACCCAGAAAACTGCTTTAGTGCCATCGTCAAGATTGCAAAGAAACTTTCATACCAATGCGACAAACGACACTGACATGGCTAGCGACACGGACACTTCCAGTCTAAAAAACATTCATTGAGTGGAATGAGGGACTAGCAGACTGAAACGTTCCTATGCACGCTATCGAGAAAATGAATCAGTCCGATTGGCACACGCGCCACAAGCGACCTGTTCAGCCTGTCGCGTCACTTCCATACGAGAGACTGCATTTATTTCTGAAGGTTTGTTTCCAAGCGGCATATTTTGTCTTCGAGAGCTTCTTGTCACTTCGGTTGGCAGACCGATGCAACCCGCGGCAGGGGGAGTTCACAACCAAGTGCATGCTACACGGTCCCTTCAGTCGATAATGAACTACCATAATGAAGCGTTGATGCTAATTTTGTGCGAACAACAGAACTAGGCGACACGACACGATTCACGCCGTTGAGGAGGCTTTCAAAATGAAGCGATATGAAATAGGTGACAAGCGACTAGCGTCTCGCAACACTTGTCTTGGAAAGTAACCTTTAGAAATGAATGCAACGACTTTTCGAACCAAAGCGACACGATAAGTTGCACCTGTCGCTTGCGTGTCGCTCAAACTGGGCTATTTCCTTAAAAACCGTGTAACATGTTGCCTCGGTTTGTTCGCACATGCGCGATGATGTTTTGCTTTAGGGAGATTTCACACCGAAGCAACAAGCCACACACTTGTCGCTTGAGGATATCATCAACCGAACACAGGCCTGTTCGGCCAGTCATGTCGCTACGGTGTGAAACGTTGCTCTTGATTGGCTCGTTCCAAAGCGACATGTGTCGCGTGTCTCTTCGGTCTGAAAGCTTCCTTGGACTGAAGGGGCTCTTGTGACTTGGGTTTGATATCCCCGTGTCGTTTGTTGTGTGCCAGTTTGGTGTCCAAAATCTTCCTGAGGAAGCTGCCCAGTCCGTGCTTGTACCGCTTTGATTAGAAAGGCTGCATTGATTACCGAGTGCTCTCTTCCAAACGACACGTATGCTTTATCGCTTCGGTATGAAATCTCTCTGAGGGAACAATTTATTTTCTATTAACATAGAGAAATAAACTTTAGTACACAACCAAACACATGATGTCCAGCACTGCATTGCGATTTTACTGCTTGTGTTACTTACGCATGATATTTACGTATTTATTTTACTTTTCTTTCGTCTTTCCAAATTAATACCATTTTGTGACTGCAAGTCACTCCACAAATATAACTGTATCCATAAAGTCCCTTACCGTCTTTAAAGACAAACAAATCTACACAATGTATTCTAAAAAACTATGCTGTATTACTTTCATAATAACATCACTAATGAAACAGATCGCACTGCCATCTATGTTGTCATCCACCTCGGGAACCAGTTTTTTTGGGTCGTTTCCAACACTACCTATTCAAGGCGATGTACCCAAACCTTACTGCGACATAAGCAATCTTGATCGGCACTTCGTTCTGTCTAAGGGCCAGTTTTTCAATGTCCTGTTAATCTTTCTGTTAACTAACTGCCAGTTGGAGGTAACATCCAGTCTTAACCAGCACCGGGTTTTTCAATGTGAAAGTAACTGCCAGTTAACTAAACCATGGTTCGTTCTCCGAAACAGTGTGTTGGCAATTCTGAAGCACGGAAATTACAGGAAATCGATCTGCGCGCCATCTGTTAGTATAGTTTCAAACCGCGTCGATTGTCATACAGCCTGGCGTTTAAATAGAGAACTACAAGCACGCCGCGCTCGAAAGCACGTTATTGCATTGTGAAACGATAGGAACAATGGCTGCGCATCCATCTTGTATGCTTACGAAATAAATTAACGAAAGACAGCACAGCAAATTTGGTTTTCTTCTAATAAAGGCCAATTCTACGTGGGGGAAATGATGTTATGAGGCGCAAGCGCAGATACTTTCTTGTAGAAGAAGCGTGAAGAACTCGAAGGTCGATACTTTAATAATAACGGTTTGTTGATATAAACACTATTATTATTATTAATATGTAAATATTGTACATTTGACTGCATGCGTTGTACCTCTCTATGCATGTTGTTGAGCGAAAAAACATGATGTTAATAGTAAGCATGCTTTCTAAACTTCTAAAAATATGAAGGTTCGAGTAAAAATAATTTAAAAATTTACTCTAATATTTATCCGAGAAGATCATTCAACAATAAAGCGTGAATTAAATGCAACACACGTAATAAATAATTGACAAGAAAAAAAAATACCCTTGACCAGGACTCGAACTCGTATTACAAAACACAACACGCTCTGAAAGGTGGTGCCTCTAACCACTACACCAAATTACCGATTGGAGATTGTCCCACCTAGTAAACTCGATATCTTGGCCACAAATTATCTAACACAACCTTGCCAAGCGAATTCTAGCAACTACGCTGCTTAATTTCCATATTTGCATGGACGTTGGTAAGCTCTGCCAAACAAAATAAGTATTTTTCTGTACCAATTTAAAAGTTTTATGAATCATATCTTGTTTAATCTGACAGTGAAGTTGCGAGTGTGGAACTCCGATAGCTGCATGAAGGAGCCATGTTGCTTCGCAACTTCCAGTTAGGCTGGTAACTGCAAGAAGAAGTACCAGTAAAGATAATCGCCACCAGAGTTCCAGTTACGAGCTAACTGTACATTGAAAAACCGAAATTTTCACTAACTTCCAGTTACGTGCTAACATGAACCTTAACTGGACATTGAAAAATCGGCCCTAAGTGAATAAATAATCTAAAATCGTCAATCTTGAACTCATCCTATTCATTTCGATAGTATGCTGACTAAGGTCGGTTGATCGAATATCGTAAATAAGATGAAGCAAGATTTAAACGGAATTGGTTAACTTTCAGTTAGGGTTAAGATGTGAGGTTAAACTTGGGTTCACGAAGTTACCAAGTAAATCTTTTTGCAGCAATAACCTAATTCTTATACATATTGATGACGCAATCTTGACTTTTAGTTTATAAAAGTTTCAGTTATCTCTGTCAGTGAATACTAAACATCTGGAAATCTTAACAGTACTCACATATCGGTAAGATGAACGTGTAAAAAGTTGATTTATGCTGTTTTGAATTCTGTGAAATTTATTGACAAACAAAGAATTCCTGAATACTTTCTTCAAAACGTGTGAATCAAGTGGTGTGCCCAAGAGGGAAATTGAATCAGAATTTCTAAAGAAAAGAATGTCAATTGTAGGAAAACATATCAAAATACAGGACTGACAATTTAAAACAAACAAACAAAAAAAAATCCTCAATTACGTTTATACCTCTCCCTTTAAGGTCACTCATTCAATGCACAGTGCGATAATACTTAAAGTCCAATTATGTTGACCATGAGTTTGTAACTGTTGAAATTCTAGGAACGTCTCCTCTTTGTTGTTAAATTTAATTTCTACCACAATTACATTGCCAAGAGGGTTGTTTCAACACTTTCCCATTGATTCCTTCCATACACAATAAACGAAGATAACGTTTTCGTAAATATTTATTGTACATTATGGCTTTGGCCACAAAGTCTTCAGAAGAGAATAATTTATTAATAAATACACATGAAGGAAGAAGAAAGGCGACACACATTTGACTCATCCATAGAAACCCCCTGCGCCTGCTCCGTATCCGCCAAAGCCGATCCCGTAGTGAGGCTTCACGTGGAGGTTGGGCCCAATCCTGTTGACGATGGCGTTGAACCCGTTGTGGTCGTCTGCCACGTAATTGACGATCCTCAGGCTGCCATCTGGCTCCACCAGGCTGTAGGAGCCCTTCACGATGTTCCCATCACGGACCTCAGACTGACTTTTGTGGTCACCCGTCAGGTGGTCGCTCACTGCATACTTGAACTGGTACTTCGGATAAGCCTGAAACAAAAACATGGTGTTAGCGTTTATTTTTTATTTTGAATTGTTCACCTTAAATATAGACATGGGGCATTCCATATGAAAGTGGCCCTGAATCAAATTTTATTTAATTAAACGAAATGCTGTAACATTATCCTATCTTGTTAGAGAGCAGTCGAAAATTGTAATTTGCATAAAAATTAAAGTATTATACATAACGCACCCGTTACATCAAAAAACAATTAATTTCTCCTTTAACTGTTACACTTGCTCTTCAACTCCACTAGAATATTAAAACTTCAATTACCTCTTTGTGTTAAATAATTTATTTTTCATCATTTGACAATTCACACAAATTAAAATAAATTTATTGTTAAGTGAAGAGTCAGTGTTTCGTCTGTTCCACCTGTGACACAAAATTGTTCACTTACAGCTACAAATCTTTGAAAGTATTTTAAGGGTAGTTATGTTTAATCAAAAGTGTTCAGTTTCATATTTCAGTGCACGGACAATGTAACAAAAATGTTGCTTAACTATTAGTAGAATAGTTACTTTAATATAACAAATGTAGCCCGCGTGTCCCACCTGTGACAATGGAATGCTCCATATATTAAATTAAGAAAACACTACATATGCTAACCAAAGCAGTATAGAAACATACTTATCAATGTGACATTTTAACCCTCTATCAGGGTATTCCTCAGACTTGAAACCAACCAATTCAAACATTTTACCGGAAATGAAGAAAAATTATCATTTTACACACGCAAAGTATTGTTTCAAAAGTCACCATATTTTTATTCCTAGTCCAGTGGTTTTGTGGAGAAGTGGCTTTCATGTGTCAACTAAATTGCACTCAAGGATGTTAGGTATTATATCGATAAATATTCATTGCTGTTCACAGTGTTTAAAGAGTCATCAAACATTATAACTTAATAAGCACTACTTCTTATCTATATCTTAGCTTCTCAATTATAATTGCAAAGTAAGACAAATGAAAATCGAGGAAGCTTTTTTCATTGTTAAGCGTGCATATGTAATTAAAGAGGATTGGAAACGAAACGTGAAAGTACTGCTCTCGTGTTGTACTTGAAAATTGTTTGTTTAAGTAAAGAGGTTGAGTAATTACCAAAAATTGTTTGACTTTCTAATTCTCGAATCGCTCACTAGATGGTTCTTGCATAGCCATTAAAGAAACACAGTCTGTTATAACTTCGCTGAATTATGCTATGCTTTTTCATATACACAGTCTCAACATAATTGCTGTAAATAGAACAATAAAACTATCTGTTCTTTATTAATTCCATTAGTTCCAAAGCACAAATAGAAGTAAATTTAGTAAGCTTTTTTAAGTGATGTAAATGTAAACACATTAAGTCGAAGAAAAAAACATATGACTATCAGTATTGTTCAGCACTGGATGAACAGAATAAAATGTTTGTTCGTATGTGATTACATTTAACGGTCCAAATATTTTTACGGGTGTTTACATGAAATGGAGATAATCAACTATTGCTTCCAAGTATTGACGCACCCTAGAATGTCCAAAGGATGTGGTAATATGGCCACATGGAACCTACAACAGAGCTGTGATATTGCTACAAACCTGACTGGAAGGAACAGAGACAAGGGACATATGTGGAATCATTAAAAAAGTATTAGGTGTATGTTTCGGTCTAATAAATTTAATTTTCAACAGCTTGGGTAGCTAGCCAGCGAGCACTCTGAGGACTGGGACTGCAAAGTGAATCTCAAGGCCAGAAGCAGAGCAGGAGAGGGTTATATTTTGTCTTTGGAATCTGCGGAGCAAGGTCAAAGAGAGGGGAAGCAAAGCAGTGCGCGCTGTTGCAACTTCAACTGCACTCAACTTCCTCTCTAACGCGTTCATTGGTCGAGCCCTTTCGAGTCACAGTTACTCACGATTACGATAGCGAGAACATTACTGTAGAAGCGCGGTGGCCTTTGCCTCCCTTCACTCCTTTCGCACCTCTGACAACCCTCCAACGCCGCTGGTCACTCTGCAGTCCACATGTGCCTACAAGAGCGCTCTTCCACAATTTTAGAGGGCTGACCAGAGGTCTGTGTCCAGGCACGTCCATCTGCGAACAGTCACGAGAATTCATTGCTAAGAGCTCTCGACTTGGCCCTCCTAACCTACCCACATATGAATTCATTGCAATTGCAGTTTTGTCTAGTGGTGCATATGTAATTTGGTTAGGAGGATCAGGTTTAGAGCTCGTGACTGTTGGCAGATGGATGTGCCTGAAGACAGATCCGTTTAACAAGCCTGGCGTAAGATGTAGTCAATTGCTGAAAATTGAATCATTGATTTGCATAAAGGGATGGAACAATCGGCATAATTTCTGTCAAACTGAACTAGTATTTACAAGGAATTCAGCTCAAGTAAATACGCTCGTGTTAGATGAGCTGGTTACTTAATGAGTTATCAAGAGACGAAATCACACCAATTGTGTCCTGCGATGGGAATGCTAGATTATAGTGCATTGGGCACTATTCGACAAAACCGATCAGCGCACGGAATTTCATATCTGTAAGTTTCATATCCTAGATGTCGATAGTTGACACAATTGGACTTGCTGATTAGTGACGTAAACTAAACATGGCCAATAACTATTGGTAAAGTACGGAATTTTAATATTATAATATTTTATAATTTAGCTTAAGGTATAATTCAATGCAGTACTTACGTAGTAATCTATGTGTCCATAAGGCACAACAGCCCTGGCAAGTGTCAGAACGGCGCATGCGCCGAAGAGAGCCTGAAATATATTACGTCATTTACAATGAGATTGGAAAGAAAGTTGCAAAACGAGAATAATACAAGATATTCTGTTTCAAAGAAATATCTGCCCACTTTGTTATTAGAATTATACATGTACAATATTATGTATGAAATAAGATAAATATGTTATTTTTCCTTCGAAATCAAGTTTTTCATTCATAAATAAATTGCATTTTTATGAATATGTGGCAATAATAATTGTAAAATGTAAATACCTCTTTGAAGAATGGAAATTTTACAGAATAAAAGTAAACTAAATATAGTTTACTGTGTCTGTTGTAATTATTTCACGAAAACCATTTTCTTCAAAAAAATAGTCTATAATTTTTCACTAACATTCCTCTCCCATAAACTAAAATTGAAATGCGGAAAGAATTTTGTGATAAAGCCTAAATTTCAAATTAAATTAATATTGAAGACTTAAAGTTTAAATTAACCTTCATAATACTAATTTATGTGTGCTGCTTTATGATTTCGTGGAGTGAATATTTAATTTTCGCCATTATGTATGTGTTAAAACGTTATTTGAAATAAACAATTTGTTGTTGTTATTCTGACATTTAATACGTCACACCATGATAACTTGTAAATCATTATCCACAATCAGAAAGAGTAAATCTTACATTAATGAACGAAATTTAATAATTATGAAAATATAATTCTGAGCTAAGTTTTATTTATTGAAATATTTTGCAAAACTAATGTTAACATTTGGAATGATTTTATTGCACATTTTAATGGCTTTGGTGCATAATAGTACTATCTTTAATTTAGGAATAATACTAAAGAGTTAAGCATTTTCTTAGGAAGGATTTTATGATTAATAGTGAAATAAGCGAATTAACATAAGTATGAGCACAAATTCCTTTGCTAGAAGAGGCTATAGGCAATAAAACAAATGAAGCCTGTAAACAGTGCGATATAAAACATTTCGATCTAGGCTCACACAATGATCTATCCCTGTGTAATTGTAATGGAAAAAGAACATACTCACCAAATAAACTCGCATGGTTATCCTATGTGTGTCGAAAATGAGTGCTTTGGAAAGAATGTTTCATCTGAGGTCTGACACAAAGTTTATATACGAAGAAATGTTGTCGCTGGTGGAAGTAAAAGTGAAAAAAACTTCACATACGGAAAACAGCCGGTGAGAAAGATGTATAACAGAAAAAACGAATAGCGTTGGTTAAATTCATGTGAGATAACACTCGTTCTTGTGTGACATAATTGCTATCGTAAGGGGCTGTAAAAAAGCCCTTCCATCTGCTAATAATTATCCATATGCAATGGAAAATATACGATACGTATCTTAGGAAGTCCGTAGGTTCTGTGTTCGAATTGCTTATTAGCATACGCGTGGGAGGAAATTTAGGGAAAGTGTGAGAAGTATAAAATAACAAATTGCGATACGTATTTTGCTCGTATAGTTTTATTGTCCTGGAGGGTCGCATAGTGAATATATCGGTTTTCTGGTTGGCAGATAGCACAATAAGAATCCCGGTTGGAATGTTTTACCCGGCCATTATTTATCATATGTGGAGTATCGTTCTTGTATGGAAAATGACATGTAATTGCATTACCAATGTAGGTCATAAAAATATGATATGGACGTATATCATGTGTTCTATTGATTTCTTAACTCATTCACTCTTTCTATATTTTTTTTACAGATACATCTTTTGAAGTAATGTACAGTAGTGGTGTTTACTGTATGCATTCCATAGTACTGTATGTATTTTTAAAGATGTAGCCTACAATTGTTTAGTTTGAAAATACATACTGTACAGTGATACAGTAGTTTTCGATGCTGTTTCTCCTGCTCATCATGTGAAGTGATGTTCACCGTATTCCATTCCATAATTCGGTTTAATCGGCCATTTCGTTAACCGGAAACGTATTGCTACACTCAAAGGGGAGAAGTACCAACGAAAGGGAAATTGAGGACTAAAAGTGGTAAACGTTGTAAGTGCCAAAAGCGAAAGTGTTGGGAAATCGCATCGTTCCGCACATCAGCCCGTAAGAACGTGCACACTAGTGACCTCTTTACACGCCCTTTGAACTACTTAGAGGGCTACCAACCACATTTCACGTTTACCACATTATAAAGCTTGGCACATTTCACAGTTTAACGTGTTAAACGGTGTTTGAATTATTGTGGCACTTACAGCGTTTACCAATTTTAGTCTTCAATTATAATAAGTAAGTAAGCATTTCGTAGACCAGTTTAAAATAATTACAATCGTGATCTTTAGGATTATCTCATCATTTCTGCAATTAGTTTCCAAGTACACGGATAGAAAAGCAGGTTGATTTAATTAATCAAAAACTTTTGGTCGAGCTTTTTGATAATCATAAAAAAATGCATGTTAGCTTTCATCAAATTCATTTGTTTTGTTGAAATTATTTGCTAACTCTAACCAAGTGACCCGATTTGTACATAATTAGTTCCAAAATTATGTTGGCGAAAAGGGATGATATCGAAACGAGACAGGACAAGTCGAGACTTGGCAGAGTTGTAAATGCCTGTTTCGTTCTTCGCCTCGTCACGACTTACATATACATGCTGGTGTATCTTACTAAACAAATATTTGGTCACAGGCACCTATTCTTTAGGTTATTCCGAATAAACATTTATCTCTATGTGCTTTAATTTGTGGTGATGATGGACTACTTTTCATTGGTTCTGCTTCGTCTTGACATTATAGTTGGGTCATTCCATTGTCACAATTGGGACACGCGGACTGCATTTGTGATGTTAAAGTAACTACTGACAAACAACATATTTCTTACAATTTCTTCGTTGCCTTGTAATCAAGGGGTCCCGATTTCGATACCCGGTGGAGCCACATAGTGGTTTGGATCCCATTTTAAACTGTAGGTCCAGTCCTTATTAGCCTTACTGTGCATAAAGTGGACTTAGAACACCAACTCAATTAATCAATCAGTCTTACAATTTCTGTGCAATGAAGTATGAAATTTATCACTGTTGATTAAACATAACTACCCTTAAAATACTTTTCCAGATTTATAGCCAATAAGGGAACAATTTTGTGTCACGCTGGAACAGGCGAAACACTGCTTCTTCTTTTAATATGATTTTTTTTTAATACCTGTGAGTTGTCAAATGATGAAACATAAATTATTTAAGACAAGGAGAGAAGGTAATTGACCTTTGAATATTCTAGTATAGTTGAGGTGGGGGGGGGGGATGTAACATTTAAAGGAGAAATTAATTATTTTTGGTGTCACGGGTGGGACACAATACGAGACGAAAGTAAATCAAAAAGTTAAAATAAACGAGAGAAATGTAAAATACCTTCTACCTTCTAACTTAATTATGTATACTACTTGCATTTTTATGCAATGACAAGTCTAGATTGTTCACTCGCAAGATAGTAAAAAGTTACAGCACTGCATTTCATTTTAAATATTGAGGTTCGGGGGCACTTTCGAATGGAATGGCCCAGTTATATTCCCAAACGAGACACTCCATTTATGAAGAAATCTTATTAAAAATATTTACTAAAATTTCAGTTTGAACTTGGGTATCATTCTGCTTCTAAGAACCCGAAAGAGTCTCTCTGCTGCCTTGATCAGTTTTTGGTTCAATATACTTCGCCCATAAGAAATCCGAACTTTTTTTTAGGAAGGAAAACAAGGAATTACCTTCAAATGACTTTATCACTTTCAAAATAATCACCAGAGGAGGCAATACACTTTGACCAGCGTTTGTACTGGTCTTGGAAACACTGTTGATAGTCATTGATAGTAAGTGTTCCCAAAATACACGTGTCATTTAATTTAATGTCTTCGACGTTGTCAAATATTTGCCCTTTCATAGCCATCTTAAGTTTTGGAAAAAGAAAAAAAAATCAGCAGGCGATAAGTCCGGAGAATATGGAAGGTGATTGATAACTGTCACTGAATGCTTAGCAAGGTATTGTTGAGGCCGAGCATTATCGTGTAACAGAAACCACTGGCCAGAATCACAGAGGTCCTACTTGACCCGCTTCATCCTGTTTCTGAGTCGACCAAGCACTTCCTTGTAATACCACTGATTGATTGTTTGGTTTTCAGGGACAAATTCATGAGAGATCAGTACTTGCGAACTTTCTCCACATTATCGTCATTCCTTGACGTTGAAGGGCGTCCTGATCTTGGTTCGTCCTCGACACTTTCACGTCCACCTCATACAACTGGGTTCTTGATAATGCTGCATCACTATACAATTCCCGTAGCATCTGTAACGTTTCGGTAAACGATTTACCCAATTTGTAACAAAACTTTGTAGTAACGTTGTTCCATCTTGGTGCGAACCAGAGTTCGATATTCCAGGGACACTTTCTTTCTCTCAAGGAGGTTTTCAGGGGCAACTATTCGAAAAAGCTCTGGTCGAACCTTCTTCAATAAGTACGAGAGTTCTCAACCTTTTACGCGTTTTATCTCATACTTCTTTGGGTGCTGATAGGACGGTATTGCTTCGCCTATACCGTGCACTCATCAGGTCGAAGCTAGATTATGGATGTGTTGTGTTTTCTTCTGCTCGCCCATCTAGACTTCGAATCCTAGACACTGTCCACCATGCTGGTATACGTGTGTGCACTGGTGCCTTTCGGACCAGTCCAGTCGCCAGTTTGTATGTAGAGGCATCTGAGCCGTCGCTGTCTCTGCGAAGACAGCGGCTGGTAGTGAACTACTTCCTTCATCTTCGCTCGATGCCTTCACATCCTTCATTTGACACCATCTCCGATGAGAGTAGGCTGGCAAGGTATCGGCTCCACCCTAGTGTCACTAGACCATTTGGTGTTCGTGCAGACGAGATCCTGTCAGCACTTGGTGTTGACAGTGATCTTCCTGGCGTCTCTCCACTCATTCCGCCTCTCCCTACCTGGGAGTTTCCTGCACCTTCTATCGATTTTTCCCTGACTGCCCTTCCAAAGGCAGAAACACCAATGGTTGTATACCAGCAACGGTTTTTAGAACTTCGTGCGAAGCACCCCAATTTTAATGTGTTTTACACGGATGGGTCCAAGACAGTCGAATCAGTTGGTTGCGCCTTCGTCCTACACTCTCAAAGTTCCAGTTACTCACTACATCCTGCCTGTTCCATCTTTACGGCAGAGTTGTACGCCATTCTAAAGGCACTGGACTTTGCAGACGTGAATGGGCTGAAGAAAGTCCTTGTGTGCTGCTATTCGACCAGCGTGTTGCAGTCTCTGGATTCGCCGTATTCCCGGCATCCGGTAGCCCAACGCATATTCAGACGGCTTGTGTCCTTATCTGCCAGCACAGATGTACACTTCTGTTGGGTCCCTAGCCACGTGGGCATCCAGGGGAACGAAGCAGCTGATGCTGCCGCCAAGTCTGCTGATGCAGATGGCGACGTTCTCGTCCACCTTTTGCCAGCTAGCGACCTGCAGAATGTGTTCCGTTGTCGCCTTCTTGACACTTGGCAGACCGAGTGGGATGTGGAAACGGGGAACAAGCTTCACGCTGTTAAGCCCACCATAGGTGCTTGGCGTTCCTCGTCCCGTCCCTCTCGGCGAGAAGAAGTTATTCTTACCCGCATGCGTATAGGACACAGCCGTCTTACGCATGGTCACCTGCTCCAAGGGCTGGACCCTGTTTGCAATGTTTTATTAAGCATTCGACACATTCTCGTTGAATGTGTCGATCTTGCTTACCTCCGGCAGACTTTTAACCTTTCTGGCTGTTTGTCATCGCTCTTGGGTGATGACAGTAGTATTTTAACAAATGTTTTTAGTTTTTTGCGAAGAGCTGGACTCTTCCATCGTCTGTAAGGAGGTTTTTTAGTTTGTTTCTTCTGACTTTTTAATGTGTCGTGCTTGTACCGTGCAGGTCTCTTTACAACCTTGCACTTTTAGTTTTTCCCAAGTGGCTATCTACACCCCTTTTTTAAATCTGTCAGAATTTTAGATAAGGGGACATTTCCCCGTATACACAGAAGGGTGCGAAATGGCCTTAAGTGCCGACGCACCCATAAATTTTAACTCAATCAATCAATCAATCAATCAATCAAGTACGAGAGCGAGAAATGTTCTATTTAATATCCAATATATCTTTTACCACGTTGCGATGAACAAGAGAAGTTATCTTTAGTCCCTCAACACCTTTCAGTCCATTTGACAGTGTACTGATAATCTCCTAGCAGAACTAAACTGTTGGTGAATCTATAATATGAATTCGCCAACCAATCAGGTAGCCCAAATCACACAATACGTTGGTGTCTTGTGCACCATGTATGCCCTATGTAGTACGTACCATTCTACACATGTGCCCAGGCAGGTATCTCTGTTCTATTGAAAAAAAAATGACAAATAACTCTGAAGGTCACCTGTAAGGATTCCTTGAAAATCTTGTCATAGACATATATTCCTCAAGTGTTATTCCCAATATAATCAGAATTATTGAACCTTTTTGGAGTTTCAGTCATACGGCACAATATTTACAAAATATAAATATAAATAGATCCACAAAGGAGAAATAGGAAATAGTTCTAGTTCCACCATAAGACAGTAGAATACAAAAACTCAATATGCTGACGAAGGCAGAAATTTATGTTATTATAAAACATAAACTAAACGTAACGTTTCAAAATTCTAGCAAGGTCTTCAGACTCTGCACCAAGTACGTTGAAACGTTACGTTTAGTTTATGTTTAATAATAAAATAAATTTCTGCCTTCGTCAGCATATTGAGTTTTTCATATCATGGAAACAAGGCTTAATGGTGTTATAACTAGAATACAATCTCAACCTATCCTTGATGAACTGCTATTGCAATAACCAGGAAATTGTTACACAGCAAAACCACACAACCATACTTTAGTGCATTCATTATTAAATTCGTAACTCCCTTAAATACTTTTTTGTAATTGATTGATTGATTTGCTTTATTTTACTTCGCTTCTTGTGCCACTTTTGGCTAATTTGCTAAGACGGGGATGAGTGATGATATGATGAAATTTATGAATGGACACACAGAAACATCCATGCCCAGGCCGGGATTTAAACCGGGGACGGGGCCCCTGGCGTCGTAGATGTGCTAAACACTCCGCCACATGAACCGCTTTTTTTCGCTTTTCTTTTAATCACCTTTCGCAGGTATAACACACATATCAAATGGAAGTAAAGAGGAAAGAATTTGTATGCATTCTCTCATTGCTTGTTTAAGTTCTATAGTTATTTATATCGAAAAAAAATACAGAAATTGACCAAGTTTTCTAATATTTATTAATTTAGCAGAATGATATTTCGAACCGCCGACCTCCGTGCAAGAATCGTTATAACAGTGTGCTACGACCCCAAGGGTCTCGGGTTGGAACCCAAGACTGGGCATGGATGTTTTTTGTGAGTGTATCCATAAATTTCATCATGTCATCATTTTTATCACGATTACCCAAAAGTAGCAAAAATGCGAATTAAAATAAATCAAATCAATAGATTAATCAATCAATATTTTGAACCATGCTTTCACGTTCTGCAATGGTAAAGTTTACCAACAGTATCAAGGAAATAGTAAAATTGCAGTAATAGGAAACAAATAGAAAAACAATATAGTAATTTTATAGAAACATGTTTAGATGAAAATAATGAATCCTTATATAAGAATAATTATTTAGATCGTGCTATTATCCACAACAGCACAATTAAAACTGAACATATCCAAATGTTCTTAATTGATAAATACACGAATATACAGCATGTGTTAAGATAAATTACCTAACATTAAGATGTGCAAGTTTAGTTTAGGTTTTACAACAAATTACCAATCTGATAGTTGGTTTGTGGATATTTTTTGTACGTGTTGGAAGCCAGCCCATGTGCCTTTGTGGTTTGCATAATGTGCTATGAGGCAAGGGGTGCTAGATTAAATTCGTGGGGAATTGCCATGGATGGAATTATGTTTGTAATTGCATACCATAATCTATATCAGCAATTCTGAGTTTTTGTTTTGTTTTAAGTCCACTTTATGCACAAATGAGATAATCAGGACTGAACCTTCAGTTTAATGTGGGATCCTAATCATTATGTGCCTCCGCCGGGTATCGAACCCGAACCTATTTATTACAAGACGATAACGTTACCACTGTATTGATAACCCGTGGCTCTACAGCCCGTAAGGGCCTTTGCCTATCGCCCGACTGCCAGCCTTCCTCCCACAATCCTACTTAGAGGTGTGGAGTTCTTCAACCGGTAATGAGGTGACGTGGGGTCAGCACGGCGAACCCTCAGCGGTTGTAGCAGATTTTTATGACTGGGTTACGCTACTCACTCGTAGCTTCCCAGTTTCCTCACGATGGTGGGTTGCCACCAGTCCTATACACAGGCCGAGAACCCAGAGACTGAACCCAGGCGGACTCGAATCCATGCCGTTCCGCAGTCGGAGCACAAAGCACAGCGCCTAAAACCGCACAGACACGAGGGAGGACTTCCACTGTGTCATTGGGTAGGCCTATTTCAATAATTCATCATTCATCCTCCTCGTCATCTTCATTGCGGTAACAACTAGCCAAATTTACCTACATGCACTAAAACCTTTAGAATATTTGGTAATATATACAAAATAGAAAGATCATCAAACGTAATTACAATAATTAATATATGTAGTGTTTGGAGATAGGGTAGATAGAGCAGACGCATAATAACATGCTAATAAAGATTTCGTTAAAAAAATATTGGTTGATTTTGAATATATTAACGTTGCTTTTTGCCATATTTTACTAATTGCAACGGTGGGAATGAATGTTGAAGATGATAGGGATTGACTGATTGATTTGGTGTTTTAAGTCCAATTTATGCACAGTATGGCTAATCGGGACCGGACTCACAGTTTAAAGTGGGATCCGAACCATTATGTGCCACCACCGGGTATCAAACCCGGAACCCCTATTTTAGAAGGCGACGATGATAGGAATGAAAAGACAATCTCAAACACTTATGCACTACACACAAACCCACAGCGGAATTTTCAGACTGCGTTTAGTCACCAGAGCCTCGTTAGTCTGCAAGAATGCAGTCCAGGCTGTACTACGTGGAAGAGGTACAATCACGTCATTCGTTACACCTCGTAAGTAAAGTTTTCTACAACAGAGATTAGAGTAATACCCAGTAAGAGGGCGGAAGGTCAAGTATATACAGAATCCTTATTCCAAAGTATCACATTATTACAGTGCCATTCTGTTACATAAATTGGTTAATATGATATACCTAACTTTTCAAACCATTACAGCAGTATCAACTTGCAATGAACACACTTTCAATTAACATGATTGAACATTTCCGAATGAATTAACCTACATGTGAGGCGCCGCCCTCTTTAGAAAACACTGACCTATCCTTCTGGAACCACTAATTTCTCTGTTAATATTTCCCTTGACCGGAATTTCTTTTTCTTCAAAAAATCACATTCGGTGGAAATCATGATTTCATTTACGGTATAATGACCACTTAATTTTCTATAAGGTGAAAAGAAATCCAATCTAAGGGCAGTCTTGTATATGCGGTTCCGCGTTGAAACTCGTGGAAAGTTTCCGTTTATGAATCAAATATAAAGACCAGACACCAACTGGAAACCATCAGATCCTTTCCGAAGCTCCGTCTTAGGTATACAACAAGAACATCCAACAATGAACTTTCTTGTGAGTACACAATATACTTGGAATCAATTAGTAATATGTCGTGTGTTAAGATTTTACTTCACGATTTAGAACCAATATGTATCTTAATTTCTGGACTGACCCCGTGGGGGAGTGGTTAGCACATCGCGCTAAGACGTCAGGGGTCACGGGTTCGAATCCCGGCATGGGAAAGGATGTTTCTTAAATTTTATCATATCATCACTCATCCCCATCTTCGCAAATTAGCCAAAAGTGGCACAAGAAGCGAAGTAAAATAAAGCATCAATCAATGAATCAATCTTAATTTTCTGCTGAGAGTAGAAGTAATTTCTGCAGTGTTACATGATACAATCGAACATATTTGCTTATAAAATTCATTGTAACTAGGAAAATAACCAATTGTAACCGTGGATAGTAGAGATTGTTAAAACTGAAATATGACCCAAACGCGAGATAAGATTATTAAAACTTCCGATTTCCAATTTAGTTTTTTTGGTTATTTTATGTAACTTGTTTTAACACAATGTATTAATCATGCGATGAAGATGAATGGTGAACGGATGAAGTAGGCCATGAAGTAAATTGAATGAACTATTCACGCCTTTGAAATGTTCAGCAGTCTAGGTCTCGGGAGGTAAAATAGAGAATTCAGTTTCTGTTAAACCCTAGAACGCCTCATATCACTGCAAACTATGTTCCTCTTTCTTGGATGTACTGTTAAATCTACATACCAACTTGAGTTTGAGTTTTTAAGATCGCTTAATGTACAGATAGGTTAATCGAGAGTGGACCTACAGTTTAATATAGAATCCGAATTACTATGTGCTTCCCCTGCCTTATAAGGGGGTAACGCTGCCACTACGCGACAGTGAAGGCCTGAATGGGTTTTAAATGATAACTTGGATAACTTTTTAAGAAAGTTAAATGAAGATTTAAGTATAAAATGTACAGGATAAACTTCATAAATTAAGGAACTAGGATTTATCTCTATTAATTTCAAACATGTACTCTCTTATATTCATTATTATTTGTGATTCAGATCTACATGAAAATTATAATAATGATAACTCTGATGGTTTGCTGAATAGAAATGCATTTTTTTTTAAAAGAAAATCTAATCGAAAATGTTCTGATGCAATGAACTGTAGTGTTTGTTGTACTTACAAGTACAACGTTGCACGGGTTATATTCGAAAATACTGCTACTATTTCCCAAATTGAATGATAAAGCCGAATAGGTTTTCATTTTAAGTGTGAATTACAGATTTGTATCTTGCTTTGCAGTTCTTTAGTACTCAACTGTAACTACACAGCTTCGCTCAGAAATTTCAACATTTAGGATTTACGTTGATTTAGTATTGATAAATTTGTTACAAATTGCTTAATGATAGCTGTATATATGTATAGATGTATCTAGAATATGTTTACGTTGTCATGAAAGATTCATGGTGTAGATTTTATTCACATTTTATGAAAAAAATCACATTCATTAGTTCCGGTATGTCTATGATAATAGAATTATAATTCAAACATTATGTATGGACACAATAAATTGAGATGTTCAATTAATATTTAATTTGAATTCCAAACACTGAACACTTTCTCATAGTGCTTTGTTAGTAACAGTATTCATATATACATATATTAATAATACTGTTCATTTGGTATAGATTTTTGTTTTGATTCACCTATCTCATGTCCAAAGCAAACTGAAATGTTCTTAATTTTGTTTCAGACGCTTGTTGCTGTAATAGCAATCGTTGCAACCAGTTCCGCCGTGGAGGTACCCGTTAAGAGAGCAGGATATGGAATTGGCCTGGGTGGGTTAGGGGCAGGAGGGCTCGGCGGCGGCATCGGGCTTGGTGGATTTGGAGGCGGAATTGGAAGAGGAATTGGTGGATTTGGAGGGGGACTTGGTGGAATCGGAGGAGGACTCGGAGGAATTGGCGGAGGTCTTGGTGGAATCGGCGGAGGACTCGGAGGAATTGGCGGATTCAGAGGTGGACTTGGAGGAATTGGTGGCGGACTTGGTGGAATCGGAGGAGGACTCGGAGGAATTGGTGGCGGACTTGGTGGATTCAGAGGAGGATTTGGAGGAATTGGTGGAGGACTCGGAGGAATTGGTGGAGGACTCGGAGGAATTGGTGGCGGGCTAGGAGGAATTGGTGGCGGACTTGGTGGATTCAGAGGAGGACTCGGAGGAATTGGCGGAGGACTTGGTGGAATCGGAGGAGGCTTCGGAGGTGGAGTAGGAGGATTTGGTCGTTAAGTAATATTAACAACCTTATCCAAAAATATTTCGCTTAGTATCATTGGCATACATCTATAAATCTTAGAACAGTATGTTATTACATGATACAGCATAATATTTCAAAATCACTAAGAAGTGTACATGTTCATTAGCATATCTGTTGTGATATTTTTCACTTTGCATATGACCTGTATTTGAGACAACAATAAAAGAAAGTACTATTATAAGCACTGCTTCTTATTGGTAAATTTTATAACGAAAGGTTTAATATAAAATACAGTAATGGTATTCCATTGTTACAGGCCCATATTACATTTTGGACATTAAAGTAACTATTCTACTGATAGTTAAGCAACATTTTTCTTGTAGTTTCTGTGCAATGAAATATGAAACTAAACGCTGTTGATTAAACATAACTATCCTTAAAATACTGTCCCAGATTTGTAGCTATAAGTGAACAATTTTATGTCAAGGGTGGAACGTGGAACAGATATATTACTGCCTCGTTAATTAATAATACATTTATTTAAATTTCTGTTAATTTTCAAACTATGAAAAAAGATATATACATAGAGAGAAGGTAAGTGACCTTTTAATATTCTAGTGGAATTAAAGGGAAAATATAAAAGTTAAACGAGAAATTATTGTTTTTTGTGTCATTGGTGGGACACAATACAAAGAAAACGTAACTAAAAAAATTAAACTAAAATAACAATATGTAAAATGCCATATAACTATATTATGTGTAATACTCATACTTGAATTTGTATCCAAATTACAAGTCTATATTGTTGACTCATAACGTTACATAAAAATGTAAATGCAGAGGCACTTTGCTATGGAATGTGACAGTACAATGATGAAGAAGATTCCTAATATTTGTATTTTTAAAAGTAACTAATGTCGAAACAAATTGGACAGGCAAAGCTGTGAATTTTATCTGAAGTATGATTATTGCCAACGACAAATAAATATTACTCCAACTTGATAATTCGGTGTTAGATATGGTAAGCATACTAAAATAGTACTTTTTGTCATGTTTCAGAGAGATACAATAGATACACAAATTTTGAGGAATATTTTTCTTAAAATTGTTTGTTGGTAATGCAAATTTGTGAGGGAATTTTTTACAAAATGATCGACTATAAATAGCTAGAACTTCCAGCATACTCAACGCTTCAGTGTTGCCAAAACTCCTTTAACTAATTCCAGAAAGTGTGTAAAACGTATTCTGCATGTCCGCCAGAAGTCTCAACCACACTTCCTCAAATGTTTCAACATGTCGTCTTGAATTTTCTTCAAGATATGAGATTTTTTAGTAAAGTTCCAACTACACTATTGCTTATTGACCTCACAAGACCTCTCGTTCACAAGGAATAATTATCTACATTCCTTCGTGTTTCTTTAGTGCCAGCTACTCTTGGAACTACTACATATAAACTTCCCATGTCGCACATAAAAACATATCTGGAATCAGTATACAATAATATAATCTGGTCTCAAGAATATCACCAAAGTCCGAAAATTAAGATCATCACAAAGGAAGGCAGTACTGTGAATGACAGGTGCATTCAGAACTAACATCAACACTCGCCTTACTTCTAGTTACCGGTTTTGGCCAATCGACAAGGTCGTCAAGAAGAGAGCAGCAAATTACTATTTCCTGAAAGGTGATGAAGATAAATTAATAAACATACTTGGAGAAGAGAGACTTAAACACAAAATTAAGGGACGAACAGTAGGAGGCATAGAGCACTGCCAGACAAGTAAGAAGACTCTTCAACTTCCTCCAAAATATTGAAGAGAGGCTGGATCTGATCAATTTCCAACCAACGAGATGCCTTATATATTTCTTAACGGACCCGTATGTAACACATCTTTTAAAAACTTAACAGAGATCACTGCTTGAAATGCATATAGACATAATTTCAAGGTTGGAGGAAGAATTAGGATTTTCATGGTGGTATCGTTTGGATTCTGTGTGAATAGCGTGTTGAATTGTTTGTTTTTCTAGTTTGAGATCTAATTAATTGAAGTTTGATTTGAGAATAATAGTTCTAGAGTTACAAGATTAAATCTCTCTATAAATTTTACATTTGATATGTGAAAGAGAAAAGCGAAATAAAAACGCTTGTGATTTCCCAAGATGGCTCAGGATGTGAAGATTAATGAGGAAAATTTAATGCAAGCAATCCAGAGTGATATGAATGTGATTGTACCTGAACAGATAGCGGAATGGAAGTTAGTGATAAGACTTCTTTCAAAAGAGGTCGATCTAATGAAGAATGCACGGAACCTGAAGTGGAGAAAAACCCAAAAAATCCGAAAGTAAGTGCAAGTACAAAGGTTGGTGTTGCTAAATATAGAAATGAGGCATATGATATGTCTTTATATTATGAGGGACATCAAGGCCCATATATCGTGTTGGTGGACAGTATATTACCTGGATCACAGAGCTTGAATACGGTAAAATTAGGTTATAATTTGTGTAAGGAGAAGGTTGATGTTGAATTCGTTAAACAAAGTGGTTTGAAGCAGGCAAAATTGACATTTCGCACAGCATATGATGCAAATAAATTTGCTAAAAATGAATTCATCAAGGAAAAATACCATTTAGAAGCCAGAATTCCTAAAAGTCTTTTAGTGAGAGAAGGATTAATATATGGTGTACCTACCGACATCCCAGTAGACGAGATAATCGAAGACATTAGAGCTGAAGTTCCAATAATAGATGTAATAAAGATGAAGAAAACTTTTTTCAATGAAGAGGGGGAAGTAAGGCAAGAACCTACTAAACTGATTAGTGTAACATTTCAATCTCAACAGTTACCAAAAGAAGTGAAGTTGTGGAGACAAATATTTGAAGTGAAGCCAAAAGTAAGATCTGTGATTTTATGCAAGAAATGTTTCCGTTTCTCACACACACAAACACAGTGTAAATCCTCTCCCGTGTGTTATAGATGCGGTCAAGCGGAACATGGAATCTGCAATGCCAGTCCTAAATGTATTAATTGCAAAGGAAACCACTTATCTACCGATAAGTCATGTGTAAGATGGGAGCAAGAGAGAGAAATACAAAGGCTGATTGCTTATAACAACATCTCCTATCAAGATGCAAGGAAACAAGTACTTTTTGGAATTGATCCACGAAATGAACAGCGAACATATGCGACCTCTGCTAAAGACTTTCCTAAATTGCTAGAGATAAGAAAGGAATCAATAAACAAGGAAAGCCCTTGCACATCAGAAAGTCCTACTACGATCAGATTAAATTCTGTTACAGATTGGGAAAATAGAAGAAATGACACATATCTGAGTAACCTCTGTTGGAAGAAAGTGCCACCAGAATCTGACCGGTCTTATGAAAGTTTTAAAAAACAACACGGGGAAAATTTTAGACTGCATTCTGCTTCACAATTGAGGAAAACAATTAAACCTGTTTTGATAAAGGACAAAAATAAACACAAGGATCCACAAATTGCGTCAACATCATCAGAAGTGGCTAATACAAGTGAACCTGTGAGCACAACGTGTTCCTCTAAGGAACAGGATAGAAAATCAGATTCGATTGGACGCCGGACAACAGCGGAGAGTCCTTCTCAGAAAGAATCGCTAGTAAATCTGCTACATTTAATAGCTGAACTTACCACAACAATTTCAGTGAGTGATGATTTATTATATATTAGGAAAATAATCTTAAAATGTAACGAAATTTCTGTACAAATTTTGAAACTAATTCAAGACTTACAAGATTTCGGGGACACCCCTTAATTTAAAACAACAATGTGTTACCAGCAAAGAAAATACTTGCCATTAATAATACAATGGAATTTAAGATCCTTCTCTGCAAGGAAACTTCAATTAATTAAATTAATAGATGAGTGTCACCCGTTAATTATTTGCGTTAGTGAGGTATGGGGTTTAAAATCAGAAAATATTCATATTGCTCACTATCATAGTATATTAAATGATTATAATGTGGGAAATAAGGGTGTGGGAATTTTTGTTCATGAAAGTGTACCATTTCAACAAATTCAGTTTAATTCAACACGTGATTTATTTTCCAAATATAATGTAGAAGTGGTCGGTATAAAAATTCAGTTAAACAACTTACTTTATAATATTATTAGCTTGTATATTCCATCTCATTATACTTCGCAACAAATACAGAGCTCTCATCTAAATTCTCTTATATCTGGCTTTCAACATCCCTTTATCATAACAGGAGATTTTAATTGTCATAATACATTGTGGGGTGATCATAGAATTGATACTTTGGGAAAGACAGTTGAAGATTGGATGGATTATAATAACTTGACAGTTATAAATGATGGATCTCCAACACATGTTCCAACAAATGGAAATAATATGTCCTCTATTGATCTAACTTTAATATCTGATAATCAGTGTTTTGATTTTGTGTGGGAAATAGACTTTGATTTACGAACTAGTGATCATTTTCCATGTTTCATCACGCTAACATCATCTCAAAAATTTCCAAAATTAATAAAACAAAAAACAATTCGTAAGTGGAGCGTAAAGAGGGCAGATTGGATGAAATATAATTCAGTTTTAGACTTAAAATTTTCAGCTAAAGAATATCAAAACCAATATACTGTACAATATGAAAAATTTGTGGATATAATAACTCAAGTTATGGATTATGCCTGTCCCCGACTAAAACCGCAATATGATCGAAATTTTCCTAAAATAGATTGGTGGAATGAATAATGTTTTCAAGCAAAAAGGAAGCGAATACAAGCATTGAAACAATTTGTAAGTGCTCCTTCACCTGCAACTTTGATAAATTTGAAACGAACTACTGCAAAATCTAGAAAAGTATATATAAAGGCTAAGAGATTTTCATGGCAAAAATATTGCGAAGAAATAAACCCTAACACAAAATTAGACGTCATATGGCGCAAGTTCAGATCACTTAGAAAAGCACATGTAAGTCGGACTTTACCTTTGTCCACTGAATGGAAAACCGATTTTATTAATAAAGTCATTCCTATACCCTTTACATCAGCCTGTGAACCTCCTAATATATTCTACACGTTCTCATCTACATCAAAATACTCAAAGGGGTTCACATCCTCTATCACTGTAAATGAAATTCATGAAATTCTTCAAGGGTCTAAAGATTCTGCTCCTGGCATTGATGGAATTACGTATTCTATGGTACGAAATCTTCCACAGAATGCACTAAGCATGTTATGTAAAATTTTCAATCAAATATTCCTATCGGGTAAAATTCCCGTTGCATGGACCTCTCAAATTATTATACCAATTCTAAAACCAGGGAAAAACCCTTCGTTGGGTCAGTCATATCGCCCAATAGCTCTAAGTTCCGTACTGGCAAAAATTTTCGAGAAGCTTTTATTAAGAAGATTAGAGTGGTTTATGGAAGGTCAAAAGGTATTTTCTCCCAGACAAATGGGATTTCGTAAAGGTTATGGAACCCAGGATGCATTAGTAACATTATCTTCTCATATTTATAGCGTTATTAAAAGAAACCAATCAGTACTTTCAGCCTTTATTGATATTCAAAGTGCATATGACAACGTAGATATTACTGTTCTATTGAGACAACTACAATTACTAAAAGTGCCACATTGTATACTCATAATGACATGGAAATTGTTATCTAAAAGACAACTTTATTTTCATTTTGGTTCAGAAATGGTAGGTCCAATATATATTGGACAAGGACTACCACAGGGAAGTCCTCTTAGCCCATTATTATTTAATGTTTATTTATCAGATATTAAAACAATAATAGATTCCCCATTTCAGTTTCTACAATATGCTGATGATGTATGTATATATTTAGACTCAAACAATCACTTAAAAGATTTTTCAATGTTTGAATATAAATTAATAGAATTTAACGAATGGTTAAAGCAGAAAAAATTATCAATATCTTTAGAAAAGTCCAAAATAGTAGTATTTAAGCATAAGGGTCTTCAAAATATTTTCAACATTATTCCTAGGAGATTACAAATTCCAATTGTTTCACAAGTAAAATATCTAGGGGTATACTTTGATGCTTCATTATCATGGCAGTATCAAATAAATATGATGAAAAATAGATCCGATAAAATATTTCATTTATTTAAAGCTATGGCGAATACCAAATGGGGAGCACATCCTACCAGCATGCTTATGTTTTATAAGAATTATTATCGAGCAGTATTAGATTATGGATTAATGGTCTTGTGTAATCTTCCAGTAACAAAACTTTCTCCACTAGAAGTCCAGCAACGAAAAATTCTAAAAAGATGTTTGGGATTAATGAACAGTACTCCTAATGTAGTGGTATATATGGAGTCAGTAGAATGTTCGATTTCTGTGAGGATAAAGTTAATTGCTATAAAAATGTTATTTAAAATTCAACATTCACCATGGCATCCTTTCAATGATGTTTTATTAAATCTTTTAGAGCTGCATGATTCAGGAATAACCAATGATAAATCAGCTACGCTTTGGGTACAACTATTTAGTAAATATCATCATGAATGTAGTCAAGTACTCATAGCAAGAACATTGCCAGTATACTCGTTAGAATTTCCCACACAACCAATTCAAAATATATATTTCCCTAAATATAATCATTCAGCTGAGTTTAGAGAATCTTGGGAAGACTTTTATCATATATATACAGATGGTCTAAAACTGAAAGTGGAGTTGGAGCAGCTCTTTATGATACTGAAAGAAATATATCAAAAATGTTTAGGTTACCAGTGGAGGCATCCATATTTACAGCAGAAATATATGCGGTATATCAAGCTTTGATTTATATTGGTACAGTTCCTGAACAGAAATTTCTAATACTGGTTGATTCGCAAAGTGTTTTACAAGCAATACAATCTAATTATAAAAATTTATTTAAAATATCACCATATGTCATCAATTGTATTCGTGCAACTAATAGCTTAATTAGCAATGGAAAGGTAGTTCATTATGTGTGGGTAAAATCACACATTAATATTTACGGAAATGAACAAGCAGACAGATATGCAAAACAAGCTGCTCAGATGAATGAAACAATCCAGTTACCATTGCATTACACAGATCTTCTGCCGAGGGTTAAGAAGAAATTTTTTGAAGAATGGAACTTATGGTGTAATAATGCATTAGAAAGCGTTGGTGAAAGTTATCGTCCTTATGTTGATTACACTAGGAAAAAACCTTGGTTTTATAATTGTAAAGGTTCAAGAAATGCAATTGTTTTAATAAATAGACTAAGAAGTGGTCACGCGAGAACATATCATCATTTATTTAAAATACACATTTTAAAATCTCCGAATTGTGACTGTGGTGATTTAAGGGGTGATGCTCATCATATTATTTTGGAATGTCCAATTCACTCAGAGAGAAGAAAGACTTTATACAAAACATTGTCAAAAATTAATGTTCCTTTCCCTATTAATATGACTTCAATGTTGTATGCTCCAGATATTAGAATTGGATATGTTATACTTGCTTTTTTGAGAAAAGCTGATATAAAATTATAATATATTTTTTGTTATTGAATGAGTTAATGTAGTTATATAAAATTGTATTTAAGAGCGTTTATGAACTTTGTGTGTAAAATTTATATTAAAAATGTATCTTATGTACTTATAATGTATGCTGGGCATAAACAGTCACATGTAAGCTGTAAGTCCAATAAATATTAGTTGAGTTGAGTTGAAATGCATAAATGTAATAGATACCCCGGAACACAAAGTATTAGAGTGCCCAAGTGAAAATCCTGACATACTGAACAACAGAAACAAACTACCAAACAATAACTTCCATAAGATCATAAGATCCCACCATCTAGAAACTATAAAGAAACTGGCGGATCTACAGTAGTCTCGCAAGAAGAATTGAAGAATTATCGAAAGAATTCACACACCAATTCAACTTTGAGATATCAAAGAACCTCAAATCACGCAAGTTTTAAGAAGATCAGAAAGAAGGAGAGCACAACCCCAACAAGAACAAATCCAAAACAATAGTGATTGCAGGGGATTCTTATCACCTGGAAGGAGCATCTAGGGGAAAAGTCATATCGTGTCCAATGGTAGGAAGCAGCACAACGAAGAAGACTTAGTGCTCTATTCTCTCTCTCCCCTTTTTCTTTCCTGAAGAATCCCAGGAATTTGATCTTCCCAGACTCCCATCCTGAAGCTTCCCAGAGAAACAGGACGGCCTACCGAAGTCAACGCCGGTGGAGTTGTTCTGGTTCACTGGTAATCAGTATACCAACCTCACTCCTACTTCTATTTAACTCCCATAAGATACCTTAGCATTTTTTTAAATCATTTAGTACCCCAACTTTTAAACTTCACCTAAATATCCTACCGATGTTGATGATAATTGGTAAACAACTTTGCTTTGCTCCAAAATCGACACCTGTGAAAGGATCTTGCTGAAATATGTTTATTACGTATTATATGAGGGGTGTTCAAATAGTCATTTTTCCAAAACAGAAAATTTTCAATTACGTATATCTAGGGAAGTAATGAAGATACAGAAGCGTTCTTGAGCTCGTTGTAAAGAGAAAAGACAGTAGCATACTAAGAGATGATTAAATGTTGAAAGTTAGTAAAATTTCAACACTCTGTTCAAATGTTCAAATTTCAAGTTTGAACAGCACAAAACAGCCCCCCCATTGATTTTTCTCATTCTCGGATATTTTTAACTACCATCTTTCCTCTATCTACTGAGAAAGTCTTATCGTGGTGTTTTTTTTATATAACGTAGAAAATTGAAGTTGAAATTTGTCCTGCACCAGCAATGAACTGAGCTGCAGCGTCCCTATGATGAGACTTTTCATTTGTTTCGCGCTAAAGAATTTAAATGCTTATTGTTCAGGGACAGATGATATTCCACTTGATAATTGGTTTGCTAATGTGTTGTTATTACTCATGTATACGTTACTGTTTCCATATTTTTAGCCGCGTTCGTGTGGGACGAGGTGTTGGCGTATTGTGAAAACATCTGTATTAGCCAAGATAATGAAAGGGGGGACGACGAATGTCGGGAATGTTGAATGTTGGTTAAAACATGCATTACTAATAATATTTTATGAGAATAACTGTGAGTTGGAAGCAATGCTGACGATTAGGGGGACTTGGGGCAGTTCCCCCAAACTTTTTGCCCCTTTTTGCCTTGCTATGCTCTCTTAATGCAAAGTATAGTCTAACAAGATAAAATTAACTGCCCTTGCCTTTCAATGCTCGGCACCCAATTGCCGCTACTAGGTAAGATTCTTAAAAATATTCCCGAATCAAACGATAATATTAGCTATATGTATTGTAATATTGGGTAATGTTTGTTAGGCGTTTTAATTAAAATTTTAGATGAACTGAATACTTAAAAACTATTATTACATTTATAAAGTTACTCAACAAATGCCATTTGTAATATTTCTAAACTCAATTCGACAAAATTTTATTGCTGGGAGACCACATTTCGAAATGTTGGAATAAGCTTATTAAGGAAAAGCTCTAATTTATGTGACAGAAGATGTAAAAAAATAACCATCAACATAACTTCGAACTCGCAGTTATTCTCACAAGATGCTTTAAATATGAGTTTTTCACAAAATAATAGTTTATATTTACTTAATAGATTTATTGATTTAATGTGAAAGTTTGGAGCATTTCTGAGAAAACCAGACATTGAGCGGTGTCACTGTTCCCGAGATTTATCAAATCAAAAATATCCAATATGGAGGAGTCTTTTCAACAAGCACATAGCGATTGGCTCCTTAAATGTATAACAATTATGCTACAAAGTCTCTTGCTTTTATCACAAAGTGTAACAATTCTTCAATCATTAGGGAATTAGCCGCTGGACAGTGATCAAGATGGTGGGTACGAAGTCCTCTATTTGGAGACACCTTATGGCAATTCTTTGATTAAATACATTAAAATTTATATGAGTCTAACGCTTATAAATTAGGCTATAACTTTTATTCAAGACAATTTTCTGTCGCGTAATTTATTCGAAAGTTACAATTGAGAAACTTCAAAAATTACCAGAAGAATTGTGTTTTTTTAAAAAAATATGTTTTCTTAAATAACGTGAAAACCACTGACATTAATTAATAATCAAACATAACAATTTCTTCAGTCCATCTAATGAGGATCAAAAGTTTAAAGAAAATAACTTCTTAGATTTGGGCCAGTAACTAAGAGTCTGTGAATCTGATGCTCGAGGTGGGTGCTTGAGAGGAAGCATAGGGGACAAGGGTGGGAGCTTTTGAGATTTTGCACTTATAGTATGGTCTAACAACTTACAAAAATCCACTTTTCTTCAGAATTATTCCCGACAATACTCGTCCCCCCTCCTTCATTCTATTGGTTAATACAGAAGTTTTCACTACACCTCTTCCACACGAACGCGACTAAAAATTTGGGAACAGTAACGTATGCATGAGTATTAACAACACATTAGCAAACCAATTATCAAGTGGAATATCATCTGTCCCTGAAAAATAAGCATTTAAATTCTTTAGCGCGAGACAAATGAAGAGTCTCATTATAGGGACTCATCAGTTCATTGCTGGTGCAGGACAAATTTCAACTTCAATTTTCTCCGTTATATATAAAAAACACCACGATAAGACTTTCTCAGTGTAAAAAGGAAGGGTGGTAGTTAAAATATCCAAAAATGAGAAAAATCGATTCGGGGATGTTTTGAGCTGTTCAAACTTGAAATTTGAACATTTGAACCAAGTGTTAAAATTTTACTAAGTTTCAACATTTGATCATCTCATAATATGCTACCGTTTTTCCTCTTTACAGCGAAGAACACTTCTGCATCTTCATTCGTTCCTGAGATATAGGCTACGTAATTGAAAATTGCCTGTTTCGGAAAAATACGTAATAATCATATTTCAGCAAAATATATTCACAGTTGTCGGTTTTGGAGCAAAGCAAAGCTGTGTACCAAATATCATCAAAATCGGTAACTATGAGAGTAAACTCCTGTCTGATTTGACATGGAATGAGCCATCAGTTGAAGTAGAATCCTGTAATGAAATTATAATAATAAAACTGTACTTAATTGTAATAACTTCATTATCATTTTTTGTATGTAGTATGTTGTTTTGTGCTGTTATAACTTTATCTCTCATGATCATAACCTATATGCTAACCTCATCTTCATTTGCATATCATATTTCATAGATTTTTTTCAATATAATCACACTTACTCTTGATTAAACCTTGAATTTCGTTTTTCGAAAATTTTATTATTTCAGTTACTCTTACTTACACCCCAATCTATTTAACAAACATACGTACCACGTACACACATGAAGAAAACACAAACCACAATTATTAAAGTAATATTTAGTTATAAATATGTAAGAAAATTGCAACTTTTTTTTTTGTACTTTAAGGGATACTGGAATTGTATAGGCAGATATTACATAGCTGCGTTCTGGTTCTAGGAGAAGACAGGGTGAAGTATAACATATCTCCTAAATATAATTTCTTACCTTCGTTTTAAAAGTTGTTTAAGACGAAAATGGAAATCGGTTGGAATGATTTAATTTGAAAAATTTGATTTTCGCAAAATTTCAGATAGAGTTGCAACAATATCAGCTCCCCCCACCCCCACCCTGCGTACGCCAGTGGTTCGCACCAAATATTCGTGCCGCAGTTGTGTTAACCAAAACTAGTTTGTTCGTATGACTGATTCAATTATTGTTTCATACACAGAACCGTAGACAGTGAAAATGGAATTTGATACCTTATGCAACAAATTCTCCTATGTTTATAAGAACATAGAGTATTTCAAAGTGCAAAATTCACTTCCTGTGACAAGTTAGAAATGCACATTTGACATTCTTTATTATTCTGTTGTATCAACAACAGAAACAGAAAAACATAGCTAAAATGATGCACCTGCAGGAAGAAATATCACGGACCAAGCCTGTGAATAGCTAGTTGGAGAATAATTTCGAAGCAAAATTCCTGCAATTTTGCCATTTCGACACTCGATTTTTGGGACAGCGCGGTGCGTTTTCTTATTGAAACACTTTTTTGGCTGTTGGGAAAGTGATCTATTCACCTAATGAACTGCGGCATCATCTCCTAAAAAATTACTAAAATATGGTGCATGGGTGTTCTTTGTGAGTGTCTCTTCATCAATTTCATCATATCGTCACTCATCATGAAGGGGATCTCGCATACCACTAGTGATTGGTATAAACTTGAAATGTGTGATGAGATTTCCCCTGCCACTTGCATTGCAAAATCAAATTAGCTTACATGAGCTATGCACTTTTCGAGTGGTTTGAAATTTTTAAGATTTTTTTTTTAATTACAACATAATGCAGTCGGTTGGTAACGTATGCAACTCTATTCTATCTGTGGGTAATAAAATGAGAATGTTACGATTTGTAAATATTGTGAATGTAAGAGAAAGCTAGATCTATATGCTTCACTTTTAGTATTACTGCCTAGGTATTTCGCATGTACTTCGTGGGAGGATAGTTGAACTCCCAAAAACCGCTCTTGACATGATCTTTGTTTTAAATACAGATATCGATGTGATAATGAAAACGGTATCTCCGGTATCGACAATATTATGATCATTCACTGTACTTTTTGATTTGGGGAGATGCCCACCCAGTGACGTATTTCTGATTTCATTTCAGGAGCTGGGCTTTTTTGGGTATGCAAATTTGTAAAGTAAGTACCATAGAATATTTGTTCTAATCTAGGCCATTAAATCGTATGAAAACATTTACAGGTAATTAGTAACACTTAGTTTATTTATTTACGTTCTAAGAAATCCCCAAACTCATACTTAAAAAGAGCTGTCGAATTCGTAGCACTGAAAACATAATGTCCGTCTAACCCACCTACAAGTTTCTTGTGAACTTTAATACCTATAAAATATCAGCATTATGCCATGAAAACTTAAGTTGAAATCAGCCTGACGTTGTCTTGACTCGGTGAGATTGATCAGCTTCAAAATGGCCTCTTTTATTCCACAAGACTGCATATATTTCGACAGGGAAATCTTTAATGACTGAACTATTAAGCTTAACACCCACCGAGACGAGGAGAAACGCGGCAACGAAAAGTAACAAAACTTCTCCTGTCTGCTTCTATTCAAATCAAATGGTATAACGCCCATTACAGGAAAACGTGCAGAAACGAATCGGGAATTTCCGTGCCTGAGGACTGCAATTTATCTTAAAGGTTATCGCCCACTGAGACGCCCGGAAATGCGTCTGTTGGTGTGTTTCTCCGCTTCTTAGTGGGCGTCAAGCTTTAACGGACACGGAATGATTTTTCAATTGTGTTTGTACCATACCTAAGAAATGGTATGCTACGAGTACATATATGCCTCCAATTACAATTTCTTCGAAGGGTATAAAACCATTCCTTGCAGGGATAAAAATAATTTTCGTTACTTTATATACTTTATATACTGACTTTCTGTTTTCTGAGGTTAGGTTAGGTTATTGAACGCCTCTTTCGTTTCTTTACCTAACCTAACCTAACCTCAGGAAACAGACGGTCGGAAATGACGTGGTCCGTTTAATGTTAAAGTACCTAATTTTCGTTTACAGGGGATTACATTTTTTGTGGAGGGGTGGGATCCCGGCACCCCCCGTTAACTCGCACAATGCTATGATACCTTGGGATCCCAGTGAAGTGAATGATATACTGGGATAGCATTCCTTCAGCATCTCGTTAAGAACATGTGAATATCATACTAATTATTAGAAAATAATAGACATGTAATACTCATAGTACAAAATTGGTCACTTTGGGTGTTGAAAACTACAAATATACCGACACTGAAATAATATAAGTTTGCTTTACCTGTAATTTTACAGTAAATTGACGAAACAAAACATTGATTGATTGAAGTTTTAAGTCCACTTTATGCACAATAAGGCTAATCGGGACTGGACCTACAGTTTAAAGTGGGATCCGAACCACTATATGCCTCCACCGGTGTATCGAACCTGGGACCCCGAGATTACAAGGCGACGACGCTGCCACTGCACCATAGGGGAGACCCTCGAAACAAAACGTCAATGAGAATCTGGGCTAAATACTTTTTCCTACTGACATGTTAATTTCCTTACACGTTTCTCTTGTAAGTTGCACAGGAACATTCAAATGAAGTGAGAAATGGGAAATGTAATGTTGAGATATTTTCACACATAAGGAAGTGTGTTCAGAATTAGCTGTAAAACATGCTGCCACTTTATGCGTCATTGAAGAGGAAAAATGGAATGAAAACACAATTAACACTGTAATATTATATAACATGCTCTTCCTTCCTCGCAGATGTTTCCGGTGCCTTATTAGGGGATTTTTCTCACGCAGTCAACTGAGCAAATATTGCGTGACTTTCTTTTACTCTTACGAGAAATGCATTCGTACAGCGAGTGAGCAGGAAGATCAAACAATGAAAACTCGGTGTTTCTAATAGCTTCTAGCATACTACAACAAGTAGCAAATTCAATTTCAATTTTGTATATTGTACATCTTCACCATGTTAATCGTGATGATAATGATAATTCATAACAGATGATGAGGAAAGTACTCTAAAGCAGGGCGGATTAAAATCATGATTTTTATTACAAAAAATCATTCTTGATGATATTTTTTTATTTAAATCTGATTTTAAAATACAAATCGATTTTTTGATTTCTTTTAAAAAAAACGCGCTTAAAAATACAGGTATGGTTTTCGGCACCATACATATAGATATGTTTGTTTTATAGAAAGGCTTTTTCTAGTAAACGACTCTGTAAAATATTTTAAGAGTTTGATTAAAGCATAAAAAAATGTAAATATACATTTTTCTGTTTCTGATATTTCATATATGAACCTTCAATGGAAATGTTTGTTCAGTGTGCTAATGGAATGATAATAATTTCAGTAACTTTTATTCCAGTGAAAATTATACATTCTGGATGTACTCTATAATTGTAACAAAATATTTTTTTGTCTTTGTAGCTGAATTTTGGCAATTTCATCAATGATAGTTTCCATGTTTATTTACAGTTTATTGATAATGACACTACTTACGGATTAACATGATTAGTATTTTGCACATTTTTCTACACAAAATTTTTTGCTATTTTTGCTTATAAAAATATATTGAATTTTAGATGAAGAGAAAGTGTGTTTGCATTTTACATATTACATTTCATTTCGTATGAGCTTCACCTCATCGGTACATATATTCTTGTTTCCTTTATTTTCCTTTCTTAGGGGCTAATAAACACTATTAAATGATTATGAGGTTATTGTACTTTCACCAAAAAATGATTCTGGTATAAGAAGATTCTTAAGTACATTATTATATTATTTAATTAAAGTGATTTAAATCAACCTGATTTGAATCAATCCACTTTGCTCTGAGGGGTGTGAGGGGTGACCCTTCAATGTGGTACACTCAAATGTCAACCTGACTTCCTCGAAGTACATCCTGGACTGCAATTTGTAGACTAACGAAGATCTGGCGTCTGGGCTTACAGCCAGTATCATCCTCTGTAGGGCTGTATGTGTGGTGTCCTTTTTTTTGTCCTTACGTGGGCTGTGTGTCCGTTTATAGCTTCAACCTTTAAACAAAGTAAGAATATTTTAGTCCTCCTATATTATAGTTATGTTCTATTAATATATTTTCGTTATGGTCAGGGGCTGGACCCCGTATAATGTTACGGGTACAAAATAGCCTAAGTGCTGACGCACCCACAATTTCATATTCAATCAATCAATCAACGTACTCTGACACATCTCTACCTCAGGTACCTCGCTTACAATTCGAATATCGGGACAATGCATTCATTCACAGCACTTCACAATGAATACTCAGCCAGAGAGGCCAGTATTTTCCGAATTTTAACATTTAATTTAACTGACATTTCTATGCTTTGGTTGCATATTATGTTTAATTTTAAACTTGGTGGTCGGAAAAGATTCTTACAAAAGTTTTCCAAAGAATGACACAAGCAAATTTGCATAAAAAATCAAATATTTGTGCGCGCATATGCTAGTCACAACAGAACATGTTTTTTTTTTTTTTTTTTTTAACCAAAGAACGGAAAACGTAAAGTTTTCTCACCTTCTTCTCGTATTTAAGTTTGTAAAATATCTTAATGTTCTTAATGATGCCGTTGAATACAATTCTTACGAGGAGAGTCTACGACTTGCGAAATTGAGTTAGGTTATATTATTGAACAAGATTCAGAACGGAAATTATCGTAAAAGCACGGGAAATGAAATATTTCTCCAGACTTCGCTCAGCAAATAAAATAAGAATTTTCGCAATAAATAGTTGCTCGAATCAATGAAATAAAGTAGAGGCAATCGAACGGAAATCGAACCCAGAACCTCCGGTACGTAGAACTGATACGTTATCACAGCACCAACGGGCCACTTCATATTCGGACAATATCTTCGCCCCATACGGAGCTATTGGGATGCTTTAAAACTTTGAAGCTCTTTTTTCGGAAATGACTGACTAGTATGCGCTAGTGCACTACCTTGGTGTTTCAATACCTGTGGGGTACCGGGTACTCTACCACTACGCGAAGTCTCGTCCCACACTCAATTTCCCAAGGCGTAGCCTCTCCTCGTTAGACATATTTACAAAATAGGCTACAAGAAGTGTTAAATAAATACAATACATTTTTGCCTACCGTAAAAGTAAAGAAGTTTATTCACAGGAATATTTTGAGGGTTCCTACATAGAGCATCTTCAAATACATGCAGTTCACCCTTGCATTTATGCTTGCGTTATACTTGCGTTTAGGCAGAATGGTTACAGTAACGCACGATTAAGGTAGGAGAATTGAATTCGAATCCTCACAGCAAAGTTTAACCAACAATATGTAATAACCGAATTGCGAGAACAATGCATTCGCATGTAAATTTACAGTGTAATGTCATGTAATGTACTAGTAACTTGAAGAGCAAATGGAGCAAAATCTAGATGATATCCTACCAATGAGGTAGTACAACGGAATATAAAATTATTTCATGTAGGGGAAGGTTGCCGAAATTGGACCGTTGCCTAAGGTGGACCGCCTTTATTTTTGCCAATAGACGAGTATTTGAAACAGGTGAGTTGTCACTACTGGCTGGCGACAGTGCCATGTACAAATGACTCAACGGTCAGTTAACTAGAGACTCTCAACGAAGTAGGAGTGCTGTTATTGTGTTTCCATTGTTCGTGTTGCAATTATTTTGCTTCGGGTCCTAAGCTGTTGTGTAGAGTAGGTTGTAAGTAATCAAATGCTCTATAGTATATTATAAAAGTGTCATTCATTAACCACTAACTGCATGTCGTAAATCTAGGGTCTAGTTGCGTATGTTCGTGTAGTGTCATATTTTCATTTACGGGGAATAGTTGCTTAAGTTGGACACCACGTGTTTCCCAAATTGGACCGGTCCATTTTCGGAGACGTTAGGTAAGGAAATATAATTTTTGTTAAATTTCGACAGGAGATAATTGGAGGACTGCCCTTCATTAGGTTCCAAAGATGTCAAAAAGAGGCACCTACTTCAAAAATTAATGAAAGTTGATATGAATAGAGGAACATTAAGATCTGAATTAAGAGTCCACACAAGTATTCTCAGATTGCTTTTGCTATAGGTATTTTCTACTCTTACAGCGGGCGACCTTTAAGCTGGCAAGGGAAGTGGGGAACGGGGAATTCGCAGCAGACCAACCAGACAATAGCGGTAGCGCCGAGAGTTACAAGGTCGAGGAGGAGATGTGCAGCACGCAGCAGCACTCCCCCAACCCTGAGATATCTAGAAAAAGTTCATATGATTCAAATTTTTAAATTGTAGCGTGAAAACATAGACGAGTGGTGCCTTGACAGAGAGCAGATTAAGTGCGTATGGAAATTATCCTAGTGCTGGGCATACATTATGAGAACTACATTGACTGGGGAATAACATAACCTCACGTTTCGCTTACATTAACCCTCTCTCTCCCTGAATAGAAATCTTGCGGACGGTCTTGACTGGGACAATGCACGTTGATGACAATGGTTTTGTGAACTAACTTATTTCTTTTCGGAATGCGTGCGAGGGTTGAACGATTGGTGAAGGCATGTAACAGTGTAGGTTGTTCCAGAAGGTCCAGAAGAATTAAGAACTAGCGACGAGGACAATTTATCATAACTTATATAAAATACTCCACTAGATTCCTTCATGTCCTACATTCTTCCCGCTAGAACCGTTTCAAAATTTTGGAGCATTTTAGTAGAAACAGGCACGTATCCAGGAATTCCTTTCGGTGGGGGGGTTCAACACCATTTTTTAAGGGGTATAGTAAGAACCTCACAATTGTATATATAAGACCAGTGGTGGCAATTGGGTTTCAAAATGGAGGGGGGGGGGGCGGAGGGCGGTGCAAGGAAAGTTTACTTGCTCTTAGACAAGGCTTAACATTAAGAGGCCATAATGTTGAGGGGAAAAAATGGGGAGCAACTATCCCTTAAATCGTCGCCACTGTAAGGCTGTCATTTTAATCAGAACGTGAAATCGGAACATTTTTTACCACTTGACTCCTCTGTTTCCATGCATTAACATTGTGTGCCGGAACCATCTCAGTATGTGTGTTTGTCCATTTCATCTCATCAGACATAAAAACATCTATGGTGTCTTTGAGTGTTTACACATGCACGGGATGGACAATCCACTCGACAACGCGAGATTCAAATTGTGGGCTGCGAACTGGATGCAGACAGTTCTCGAATATTTCTCTCTCATTCGAGCCTGAACACCACTAAAGTGTCTTGTCCTCCCATGTTTGCAGCTCTTATAAAAGCCGAAACCCACCAAATTGTTCAGATTCAGGCCTTAGCACTCACAAGTGTTCAAAAATGCCTGCTACAGCTTCCGCTGTCTTGTCATATATCGGCACGAAACAAAGAAAGTCTTCTCGAATACGGCTGGATCACGAAACAATTAATGCACAGTGAAAACCCTTCCGTTCTCAACACATCTAATGTTTCGTCTCCCAGTAAGATCAAATGCTTACTCATTTATCTTCAGTGAAAAGAACGTCAAAGACAGGAAAAAAATGACAAAATCAGGACTGACCACCATAAATAGTATGCATAACCCCTCTCCATTCCGAAAATCCTGGGCACGCCACTCTTTATCTCTGACACATTTTGTAAAATCAACTCACCAGAAGTTTTCATCATTCCGTATTGGAGATTGAAGTAAGATGCGTTCTTCCTGCAGGTTTGGATATGATCCTTTAGGGTGCTGTCGTCTGCCTGCCTTCACACCTAACCTTAACAAGGCCCTAATTTTACATCCTTGTGACTTGGATTTTCAAGGCTTAGGAAGGTTTCAGACCGAAGGACACCTGATACATGTCGATTGGAATAGGCCAACCAACAGCAACGTTTCACACCGTAGCGACACAAAAGGCCGCACAAACCTAATTTCGATTTGTGAAATCCTCAGGCGACAGGGTGTGAAATCTCTCTTATTAGGCCACTTTCATTGTCACCTCGAAGTAGTAGCTCTTGTTGACAACAGAAGAAAAAATTCTCCTCAACCGGTGGGAATGCTCCTCAGTTTTCTTCTCTCTCCTATATTTTCTGTGCTTGTTCACTATACAGGCAACACCTTACGATTTGATATACACAGGACATGTACTATGTAGACATTTTAACGAAAAATCGGTTGAAGTCAAGGATGGCTAGGTGGCTCAGTTGGTAGAGCCCTGATTCGGGTTCTGGTAGAGCCTGCAATTTCCGCCTAAAATGTCTACATATGCAACATCTTCTTGCTTTCTCTTCTCGACATTCATAAAATTTTGGGCTGTCTCTTTATGGTAGTTAAGTGTTTGAATGTGTTTCAAACCCAGTAGGCTTAAACAAAAGTATTTTTTTATACCATGAAATTCTCGGACTGCATATACGAAATTTAGTTCTGCCAAACTAAATCATCACTCAAAACTTTGATTTTCAGTTGATCTATGCAGCTTATTTCTATTTTAATAAACCATTCAAATATCCGGTACTGCTGAAATATTCACGAAAGAGAGAAAGAGAGAGAGAGAGAGAGAGAGAGAGAGAGAGAGAGAGAGAGAGAGAGAGAGAGAGAGAGAGAGAGAGAGAGAGAGAGTGAGAGAGAGAGAGAGATAGGCCTTGATCTCTTCGGCCCTCGACCCGAACTAGCACTACACTGAGGTCCCAGAAGTTCTACTGTCGTCAATGTCTTCATTTTCGAATCACTATATCTTATGAAGCAACCAGAGGACGCTGACTGATCACTAATCGACTGTATGAATTGTCACACTTACCTCTGAAATCTCATTAACCGATTCTTTGTACAGATCAACCGAAAAATTGAATCCGCGTATTTATATCCTCATTATATTCTAGAACTTTCCGCAGATAAAACGATTCGTTAATATTGCCAGTAGTTGACTCCTTCTCTCATTCAAGAACGTACCCTCTCCCGCCTTCCAGAGATTAGAAATTACAACGAATCGCCCTACGTGTGGCGCTACCTTTGTTGTGCAGCTTCCAAATGCTGACAAGTCTCTCCATAGTGCTCAAATCCGCTGCGACAACACCGAAAGCGCAAGAAAAGTTTACGTGCAATATTATCAACAACAGGGTTATAGAACATTCTCCGTCTTGTCTCGATAATTGTATATCTCCTTAAATCATCGTCACATTATTAAAAAAGCCCAAAACCTAATTTTATCTAGTGTAAAATAAAAATAAAATCCTGGGGGGGGGGGCTCGAGCCACCTCAACCCCACCTTGGATACGTGCTATTAACAATAACAGGGTTATAGAACATTCTCCGTCTTGTCTCGATAATTATTTCTCCCAAATTATCATCACGTTATTCAAGAAGCCAACATTCTAATTTTATCTAGTGTAAACAGAAAAATTTCCTGAAGGGGGGCTCGAGTCTCCTGATTCCCACCTTGGATACGTGCTATTGATAATAATAGGGTTATAGAACACTCTCCGTCTTGTCTCGATAATTATTTCTCTCAGATTTATAAATTTATTATCTTCACATTATTCAAGACGCCAAAATCTAATTTTATCTAGTGTAAATTTAAAAATGTCCTTAGTGGGGGCGGCTCGAGCCACCGTATCCCCACCTTGGATACGTGCTATTAACAATAACAGGGTTTATAAAACATTCTCCGTCTTGCCTCGATAATTATTTCTCTCCTTAAATTATTTTCACATTATTCAAGAAGCCAGAAATCTAATTTTATCTAACGTTAACTGAAAAATTTCCTGGGGAGGGGGTCGAGCCCCCTGTGCCCCATCTTGGATACGTGCTATTATCAATAAAAGGGTTACGGAACATTCTTCGTCTTGTCTCGATAATCATTTCTCTCCTTAAAATATTGTCACATTATTTTATTTCACACCACAAGAAACAAAAAAACTCATTTTATCTAGTGTAAACCTAAAACTTTCGGGGGGGGCTCGAGCCCCATAAGCCCCCCTCTGGATACGTGCCTGAGTAGAAAGCAAATGGTCAGGAGGTGTCACTCCAATGAATGCATAGTAGTAGAAATAAACATCTTCATATTGATGTGCCATCTTGGCATATACATGAAAGGCTCTATAGTTTTCAGGAAATTGAATTACTGTTTTCGATAACTTCTCACACGAAGAAATTCACCTATCGAGGAAAAAAAAGACTACTGAGCCCAAGCTAGATGAGTATCCATCGAAGTTGCTACCATTCAAAATAATGGTAGCACTTGATCAATGTATTGTGTTATATACTCTCAATCTCTTATTGGGATCGAAATTTAGCAATGTACTCAACATTGGAGCATGTATTTGCGAGGAGGTAATTTTTCTTTCTGCGATCAGGTTTTAATTCGCTTCTATGTAGAATCAAATACAAAATCCAAGGTTCTGAAAAATAGATGCGGTTTCCTTCACGAGCTCAAAGAACTAAATGTGAACTTCTATAAGACGTTGGGTCGGACGGGAGCTAGAACTATATATATATATATATATATATATATATATATATATATATATATATATATATATATATATATATATATATACACATACAAGGTTTAAAGGTTCTAAAGTTATTTCTTTCTCACTTACTCTGAGAACATGTTACTTGATAGGACTGGCCAAGGCACGTGAACGGAAAGGAGAAAGATCGAAAAGAACAACGTAAAACCAGGAAAGCCAATGTGTAGCTTTTGAGAGTAAGTAATCAGACCACCTATCAATAATAAAAAAAACTCGTAAATGCAGAGTTTTTTGTTCTGTGAAAAACAACCGGGACACATTACTTGATGAAGACCTTCTTACATTTGCACAGGTAGAGATAAACTCAACTCTGGAACACATTGGAGTTCTTTCAAAATACAAGAACATTCGGCAGAAATAAAATAAATGTGGTACGTGCTTGTTTATCTTTTAATTTCACTTTATGCATAGATAGGATAATCGAGACTGAGCCTACAGTTTAAAGTGGGATCCGAATCACTATGTGCCTTCTCCAGATATAGAGCATGCGACATTTTGATTACGAAGCGCCACAACGTTACCACTAAGCCATCGGGGAGGCCTAAATATGCTCTATGCGAAACTGTACATTATATTAAGTTTTATTTGTACCACCCATTGTGCATTCACAAAATGTAGTAGGCCACTATGCAACATAGGATGTTTGTTATTTACCCATCACGAAATGTTAATACTAGGAAGATCATGAAACCATATTCAAAGTTGTTTTGCAACCTGTGTTATCCAGAGGGAAACGTATCTGTCCTCCATTAACAGTTCCATGCAGAACAGTGAAATTTAACAAATGAACATACTAGAATTAATCACTATGTGCCATGGTGAACAATAACGCAAATATGTACAATATTTGAAAAATGATAAAAATTGTACAACAATTCTAAGTTAAGATGTCATTAACACGAGATTAATTTTGATATTAATAAGGATAATACAACTAATTTGAAAGTGAATAATGAAATTCAAATGTACTGATTCAGTATTCTTTATTTAATAAATAATATAAATTATTAAATGGACCTTCCTTGGGTTCATCCCAATAAGCCAACACCGGCGTGACCAAGGCCAATATGGGGCTGTACGTGGAGGTTGTGTCCGTGTTTCTTGACCACTGCATTGAATCCATTGTGATCGTCAGCCACGTAGTCCACAGTTCTAACACTTCCGTCTGGTTCCACAAGACTGTACTGTCCCTTCACTAGAGGCCCATCACGTACTTCATACTGGCTTTTCTGGTCGCCTGTGTGGTGGTCGCTCACTGCATACTTGAATTCATATTTAGGATAAGCCTAAAATTGAAAAGAAAAATCCTTGAACGTGGAGGGAACAGAGGGTTTCAGAACTTTCTTCAATAATTTATTACAAGAGTCAATTGAAAACTTTAAAAGTCCAATAAAAATTGTACGTCGGACTGTATGTAGCTCAGAATTACATGAGGCATTAACTGTTTTTTCCAAACGACCTCAAGCCTGCAATACTAATCTGGTTAGCTTCGGAACGACATTTTTGTTACTTTAAAGGCAACGCCTCCTATGCACACTTGCACCAGTGAAGAAGACTGGTTTTTGCAGTGGTTCATACGTGACTGCACATGGACCCAAAAGACTTATTCTTAAGGTATACAGGCACTAACTCAAAGTTGAAAATATAAGTAGATCAGCAATAGGTCTGTGCTAAAATGCAACAAACGTGTGTAACCCTACATACAGAAATCTGCTAGATAATAAACAGAAACAATTGAAGGTTCTCATTCGACTCTCCTATGTATGTTCTTGAATTTTCAGTCTTATATAACATTTATGTAAAGATTGCAACAATGTTGATGATATACTTACATAATAATCCAAATGTTGAATTGGTGGTATTGCTGTTGATAAGGCAGCAATTGCGAGAATACCAAAAGCAATCTGTAAAAGAAAATATATTAACATTAAATATTATAATATATTTAAATTCCATGAGATATTTTTAATATTTAACACATCCAATGAAAGTAAGTTTAAGTTCAAATATTATGTTCTAAATTACTCACAATCAAACTTCCATGAAGATGTTATCTTACAAGTAGAATGGAAATATAAGAGAGGCTCTGAGGCCTACCCAGTATTGTATTTATGGGTACTTGGTGGAAACCTTAGGGGTAAAGGCGGCCGGGCGTGATGCTGATTACATCATCCCAACTATGGTCGAGATTATGATCTGTACCTCCACATGCCTTCATGGCATGTATGCACACGTCCGGGGGTACCTTCATCTATTACCTTTACCAAAGTATTCTTGTAACAAACCCCGTGTTGACCAGAATACTGTACAATGTATCAGAATTACTCACCACAACAGAGTTCATCTTAGAATTGTAGCTGATAGCTGTGGAAGATGTTATGATGTCTTGTGTAAAATCTGAACGTCTTTTATATGATGAAAAAGTGAAACTATTGTAGAGTGTCACATCCGTTGCATGAAACGTTAATCACCAATTTCCTCTTCGTGTGTATGAAGCGCGAATTACGTAAAGGCATGCTTTGAGAGTGAAAGGGGTTAAATAATTGTGAGCCGTAAATTTAATGGATTGTGATTTTGAGGAAAAAGTATCACAGGTAAAATGAATGTAGTAATGGGTTTGTTTTACACAATTATTTATATGTAGAAGTCTTTTACAATCCTTATTTGGGGGGGGGGGTCTTCTTGTACTTCTTTTATTTACAAGTAAAGTGGATTAAACACAATGGAGGAGATGTTGTCTAATGGGTTTGTAAATACTTTTGCTTAAAATAACTTACTCTGCTTTGTCTGGTGCTCCCACGCTAGTAATTTTCTTTGCCTAAATAGTTCTAGTCAAGTCAACGACAAACACTACTGAAATTGCTTTGATTTTGGTTGTTTTTTCTCGCGACTCGAACTTGTAATTTTAATCTTCAGCGACGATATTGTGAGTCAACAATCGAAGTAAAGAAAAGTCTTCCCCTGTACTTAGCACCGCGCCATGAAGGCGTATAGGGGGTGCGGGGGTAACGCCCCACACTTTCTTGATCCGGTCGTGAGTAGGGGTGATGTGATCAGCATGGTAGTCAGACGCGTTACCGACTGAGCCACCGCGGCCACAAGAATCGATTTACAAGACTTTTAAAATTCACAACTAACATTATAGGCACGGTTAACTACACATGGCTACATTACGAAAAGAAACTGCAAAAATAATTGAGAGAGATAGAAATATTCTATTCAATTTGATGTCATAAGTGACTCAAAATTATTCAAATAAATTAGAATTTTACATTATATTGTATAATCTAAAGGTAATTAATGCTTCTTCTTCACAGTATAAAAATTATATCTATCTATATATATATACTACAGTACAACTGTATATACGATTTATAAGTGGATCCATATTAAAGAGGCTTTTCTTTCTTGATTCAAGGATCCATTCAAAGACACTAGTTAGAATTATTAACTAAAGTGCATCATATTTCAAGTCCAGTGAATGAATTTAAAACATGTCCCAAAGATACTGATATTCTGAATGTAATCCATAATTTCTTTTCCGTGCATAATTAAAAAAAATTATCGATTTCACTCCGAAAGACAACAGTTTTCTCTACATAAACCAAAACATTGTTTGATCATGATACCATACTGGTATTATTTTGTCTTGGAATTTAAAACATTACTACTAATTATATAAACAACATGATAAATCAAATGAAAAATCAAGCCTAGTTTGAAATCTATAAATTTACATAACGAATTGTTCACAATATCATTGAGTTTCCAAATGTAACACATGAAATTGTGTATTGATACATGTTGAGGAGAGGATATAAGAAGAGTGGGATGGAAACAAGAGGCGAAAAATTGATGGAAGGCGATATGAGATAAAAGCAGAGGAGAAAGAGGGGAGAGAAGAAGGAGGGGAGAGAAGAAGTTGAAGTGAAGAACAGAAGAGACTGGAGACGAAAGGAGAGAAGAGGTTGTTGCAGATTATATCGCCTCGGCTTCAAGAATTGATGTATTGATCAAATTATCGACATGAAATATTCAATAACTTTTTAAAATGTATTGGAGAATGTATTAGATCGATGCGAAATGCTTGTTGGTTGAGTTCAGAGCAAGCTAAAATATTCCACGTAAGATCTTTGATATTTCCTGCGACTATACCACTAAAAACATGAATGTAATTTTAATATTTAAAAGAATTATCAACTTTTTTTCAACTTCTCTGTTAGTTGAAATGGAGATTTTTTAATTTAATATTTCCCCTCCCCCTCGTTAATTCCAAACTGAATCATTGCGTTAGTAGTAGGATCAACCCGGTTGACAAACCGAAAATGGGGCTCGGTGGGGCTCGCCTTAATGGATTTCTCTCGTAAGGCATGAGCCCCATTTTCTCGCAGTGTTGCCAACTCCTCACTTGCCTTAATGGTTTACTCTCGTAAGGCATGAGCCCCATTTTCTTGCAGTGTTGCCAACTCCTCACTCGAAAAAATCACCAAGGTTTTTGTTTTTGGGTCTAAACCTAACCTAAAGCAAGAAGCTGGCAACACTGCTTGAGGCTCGCCTTAATGGTTTGCTCTCGTAAGGCATGAGCCTTATTTTCTCGCAGTGTTGCCAACTCCTCACTCGAAAAAATCACCAAGGTTTTTTTTTTTTGGTTCGACCTAACCTAAAGCAAGGAGCTGGCAACATTGCTTGAGGCTTGCCCTGCAGTGTTGCCAACATCTTACTCGAAAAAATCACCAAGGTTTTTATTTGGTCTAACCTAACCTAAAGCAAGGAGCTGGCAATACTGCTTGAGGCTTGTCTTGCAGTATTGCCAACATCTTACTCGAAAAGTCACCAAGGTTTTTATTTTGGTCTAACCTAACCTAAAGCAAGGAGCTGGCAATACTGCTTGAGGCTTTACAGTGCATAAAGCAATTTGCCAACCTACTGGTATTTTTGCCATAGCTTTTTACAAAAAAAAAGAGAGAGGAAAAAGAGGGAAGAGTTAAACAACCGACAGTGTTGCCAACACCTACCTACAGCCCTTTTTTTACTTGGCAAGGGCTTAGCCAATTTATATACTGGCGTAACATACACACACTGGGCAAGGAGAGCCGGCAACAAATATATACTGCCGTAAAAAAGAGAGATGGATGGATGGATGGCAACACAGTATGTGTGTGCGTGCGTGTGTATAATATGTAGCATTATTAACTAGAGTGTGTTGGCAACCCACCTACAACTAAAAAAAATAGAGATACCAATATTGCCGTAAGATAAAGAGAGAGACCTAGAGCTGGCAACAGTGGTGAGCGAATATGCATTATTTCCAAGTCCCGGGCACCAATGTATATCGCGACCTTTGTAAATCTTTCTTGCAGGAACGATGTGCTGCACACGTACACACACGTACGTACTTCTCTTTATTTCTGTATTGTGACGCAAACAAACAAATAAATAATTGTTGTTTTTTTTTTTTTAGGATTGCTGGCTTCTATAACCTCGCCAGGGTGCGTGGTGCCCAACCAAAAAAAAGTAAAAGGTTCTAACGGCTGCGGTTGTAGATAACTGCACCTCTGTAGGGTTTCACGTGTTTTTTTTTTCCCCCCAAACTTCCATGAAACCCTACAGAGGACCTCCGTAATGCATGCAACGTGTACTAACGACTCTAGTGTTATTTGATGTTGTAATATTTTGGATATAGAGTTTTATTGTGTGATAGATAAAAATAATTATGTTTATTATAATATTTTTTTGATGAAGATGGAGAATGTATGTGTGTGTTACAAATAAAGTTGCATGCTTATTTTTTTTAGTGTGTTTGTATGTGTATGTGTTTTTGATGTTCGACTGCATCTGAAACGATAAAAGAAAGAATTTTATTGTTAATTTTCTCATGTAAAAACAACAACAACAAAATTTTTGTGCAAAAATTTCTGATTGTCTCGTGCTATAGTGCAAAAACTGATGAGAAAAAAGTTATTGTAACTGATAACTGATGAAATTGATATTGTAACTGATCTTGAACTAGTGAAATTTTCGTATTGTGCTATTGAAACTGATTGTGCTAGTACAAAAATTTCTTATTGTGCAAGAAAAAATGTTAAAAACTTGTTAAAACTGCTCTGTGACCCTCTTGTTCTTCACGTCGTGGACGAAGGACTTCTCGGCGACCAGGATCACACTGCATACGGTGTTCTCGGGCAGTGTTGCCAACATTTTACTCGAAAAAGTCACCAAGGTTTTTATCTTGGTCTAACCTAACCTAAAGCAAGGAACTGGCAACCTTGCTTGAGGTTTTTCTTGCAGTGTTGCCAACATCTTACTCGAAAAAAATTACCAAGGTTTTTTTTGGTCTAACCCAACCTAAAGCAAGGAGCTGGCAACCTTGCTTGAGGCTTTTCTTGCAGTGTTGCCAATACCTTACTCGAAAAAGTTACCAAGGTTTTTATCTTGGTCTAACCTAACCTAAAGCAAGGAGCTGGCAACCTTGTTTGAGGCTTGCCTTACAGTGCATAAAGCAATTTTTGCCAACCTACTGGTATTTTTGCCATAGCTTTTTACAAAAAAGAGAGAGGAGAGAGAGAGAGAGAGGGGGAAGAGTTAAACAACCGACAATGCTGCTAACACCTACCTATAGCTTTTTTTTTTCTACTTAGCAAAAGCTATTTTGCTTGAGGCTTAGCCAATTTATATACTAGCGTAACATACACACACTGGGCAAGGAGAGCCGGCAACAAAGATATACTGCTGTAAAAGAGAGAGAGATGGATGGATAGATAGCAACACAGTATGTGTGTGTGTGTGTGTGTGTGTGTGTGTGTGTGTGTGTGTTGGCAACCCACCTACAACAAAAAAAAAAGATATGCTAATGTTGCTTTAAGATGAAGAGAGAGAGAGACCTATAGCTGGCAACAGTGGTGAGCGAATGCACCTTATTGTAAATTTTTTCCAAGTTCTGGGGGCCAATGTTTATATATATCGTGACTTTTGTAAACTTTTCTTGCGGGAAAAGGGAGGCTGGCTGCAACTATGTGATGCTTGGGTAGAGTAACGTAAAATCTAGTACCAAAATAATCTCGTCCTCTGTTCTGTTTTTGAGTGCTATGTTCATGTGTGGGTTACGGTATACGTAACCCCCAATTAGCTTGTGATGATACTCGAGATGTTGCTGTGGGAAACACAAATATTGCTTGTTCTGCAACGCTTCGCTGAAATAGTAATGCGAGAGATGCTAGTTGAGTTTGTGCCCTCGAACCTGGTTTGCGAGCAGCATGCTCTGGCAACATGTTGAGACGATTGTTTGTACGAGTTTTTTTTTTTCAGAAACACGTCCCTCACAAGCATCGAATCCTGTACGTTGTACTGCAACAGATCGTCTATCATGTTTTTTCTCGTAGAGCGTCTGTACGGTTTTGCTCTTGGGCATCATCTTCTCTCTCAGGTTGAAGTACAACAAAACGTACTTCAGCGTGTACGAGGAGAGGTTCCCGAAAAGGTAACGCACCACTTCGATGCCAGTAGAGCAGTGTCCCCGGTTCACAGCCCGAAAATGGGGCTCGGTGTGGCTCACAGTGTTGCCAACTCCTCACTCGAAAAAATCAGCAAGGTTTGTTTTTGGGTATAACCTAACCTCAAGCAAGCTGGCAACACTGCGAGAAAGTCTCAAGCAGTGTTGCCAACTCCTCACTCGAAAAAATCACCAAGGTTTTTGTTTTTGGATATAACCTAACCTCAAGCAAGCTGGCAACACTGCTTGAGGCTTGTTCTGCAGTGTTACCAACTGCTCACTCGAAAAAATCACCAAGGTTTTTGTTTTTGGGTCTAACCTAACCTCAAGCAAGCTGGCAACACTGCTTGAGGCTTTTTTTAATGGTTTGCTCTCGTAAGGCGAGCCTTATTTTCTTGCAGTGTTGCCAACTCCTCACTCGAAAAAATCACCAAGGTTTTTGTTTTTGGGTATAACCTAACCTCAAGCAAGAAGCTGGCAACACTGCGAGAAAGCCTCAAGCAGTGTTGCCAACTCCTCACTCGAAAAAATCACCAAGGTTTTTGTTTTTGGATATAACCTAACCTCAAGCAAGAAGCTGGCAACACTGCTTGAGACTTGTTCTGCAGTGTTGCCAACTCCTCACTCGAAAAAATCACCAAGGTTTTTGTTTTTAAGTCTAACCTAACCTCAAGCAAGAAGCTGGCAACACTGCTTGAGACTTGTTCTGCAGTGTTGGCAACTCCTCACTCGAAAAAATCACCAAGGTTTTTGTTTTTGGGTCTAACCTAACCCCAAGAAAACTGGCAACACTGCTTGAGACTTGTTCTGCAGTGTTGCCAACTCCTCACTCGAAAAAATCACCAAGGTTTTTGTTTTTGGGTCTAACCTAACCTAAAGCAAAGAACTGGTAACACTACTTGAGGCTTGCCTTAATGGTTTGTTTGCTCTTGTAAGGCCGCGTCCGAATCGGCAGCAGATGTCGCCTAGAGCACCGTTCCATCTGGGGACTCAGCCAACCTCTGTTGTCCGAATTTGCGGCAGACGTGGAGTGGGAGGGGAGAGCAGAAAGGCGCGACAGATGCACGCTTGAACTCGCTGTGACGCTGCGCTTGGCAGCCATATTCTAACTTTCACTTTGTACAGACAACATTTACTGATTAGAGGATGTAAAACTCAGTTATATTTTAACATTTTATCGATAATACTCAATGTACAAAAATTATAAATGATGAAATAGCGTGTTATATTTTTAATATGAGTAGTAAATAGGTGGAAATCATTGTGATGTTTGTTTGGCGTCTTCTACTTCCGTGCGATGCGCCTGCGTTCCAGAGCGCGGTGGGTGAAGTTCGGGCTGACACCTGGCGAGAAAAGTGGCAACCGTACTACAAGGGGGCATGTAGATTCGGACGACTTGGATGTGACTTCGATGGTACGCGAGAGCAACGGGAGAGAACGGGACGGAGTGCTTGCCAATCCGGACACGGCCTAAGGCATAAGCTCTATTTTCTCGCAGTGTGGCCAATATTTTACTTGAAAAAATCACCAAGGTTTTTTTTGGTCTAACCTAACCTAAAGCAAGGAGCTGGCAACACTGCTTGAGGCTTATCTTGCAGCGTTGCCAACATCTTACTCGATAAAATCACCAAGGTTTTTATTTTGGTCTAACCTAGCCTAAAGCAAGGAGCTGGCAATACTGCTTGAGGTTTGTCTTGCAGTATTGCCAACATCTTACTCGAAAAGTCACCAAGGTTTTTATTTTGGTCTAACCTAACCTAAAGCAAGGAGCTGGTAATACTGCTTGAGGCTTTACAGTACATAAAGCAATTTGCCAACCTACTGATATTTTCGCCATAGCTTTTTACAAAAAAGAGAGAGAGGAGAAAAAAGGGAAGAGTTAAACAACCGACAATGCTGCCAACACCTACCTACAGCTTTTTTTCTTACTTGGCAAGGGCTTAGCTAATTTATATACTGGCGTAACATACATACACTGGGCAATAGAGCCGGCAACAAATATATACTGCCGTAAAAGAGAGAGATGGATGGATGGCAACACAGTATGTGTGTGCGTGTGTGTGTATAATATGTAGCATTATTAACTAGAGTGTGTTGGCAACCCACCTACAAATAAAAAAAAAGATAGAGATACCAACATTGCCGTAAGATAAAGAAAGAGAGACCTATCGCGACATTTGTAAACCTCTCTTGGGGGAAACACGATGTGCTATACACACGTGCGCGCTGGTGCTTCTTATTATTTTCGTATTGTGTAATTTTTTATGATGTAGGTTTGCATGTAAAAATAAGTATACCTGAAAGTTTTAGAATTTCAAAATAGCTATATATATGTATTTGCTATTATATCAGCCAAAATAATAGAATATATATAAACAAGAATATTTTCATAGTTTCATACCTCTACTAGATTGGTGGAAAAATATACTAATGGGCAATAAAATCTGAAGAAAATTTGTGTCTAAGAAAAATAAACTAAATAGAATTACACATGCATACAATATTTATTGTGTTTTTTTCTATCTACAATTATATTTTTCTTATATATATTTTTTATTTTTTTATAGAGTTGATTAAAGCACATATTTGAGGAAGGCAACACCACCCATATATAAATAAACATACCCCGAAAAAAATGTGCTCCATGAAAAGTTGCCCTGTGTGCAAAAAAACTATATCGAGCAAACATTTTGCAAGGCATTGTCGCACCTGCGTGCCAGGCAAGCATTTGGCTGCCACCGAACTGTGTTCCGGATGCAATAAACACATTACAATTGCGTATGCCAAGAAGCATAAGCTTACTTGTCTAAGCAAAAATACATCTGGGGCCCAGCCTTCGACCAGCTCAACCAAGAGGAAAACGGAAGCCGACTCGCCACCATCCGTCAAGCGCATCAAGACTGTGGCGAAAGCAGACCGGTCTGCTTTCCAGCGTTTGTTAGAGGACTTTCCTCTTACTTGGGAGGGCTCATGCGATGTGCGTAGCTTTTTGGAGAACGTGCAAGCCCAAATTATTTCCATCCTCAGCGATGCGCTTGCAACGCACTCCACCAAATTCTACGCATCGCTTTGTTGATGGTACAAGAAGCCGTCTGATGAAATTTACAGCTTCTGCCACAACACCAAGGCGAAGACGCTGCATCTGGCGGATGTCGAAAACCTAGAGGTCATCTACAACAAGTTTGCCGAGGAGCTGGTGGCAAAGCAGGAGGAACATCAAGCCAAGGGCTCGGGGGGTTCGCTGTGTGGTGAGCCTCACGAACTGCGCGTCAAACTTTGCAAGTTTGTGCCTCTCTCCGCCTCCAGCTACGTCCCCTTACCAGAAGCGATTGTGGAAAAAAAGGCTGTCCTGAACATTCAGAACAGTGACGCCAAGTGCTTCATATGGTGTGTGCTTGCAGCATTGCACCCTGTCCACTGGAAAAACCATCCATACCGAGTTAACCACTACCTACCCTACGAACCAGAGCTGGAAGATGCGATGGCTGGGATTGACTACCCGGTGGAGGTCTCGGACATTCGCAAGTTCGAGGCCCGTACACACAACCCTCGGTTGGCCATCAACGTTTATGGCCTCACCGACGAAAATGTGGTGTACCCTATCCGGGTGAGCGACGTAGACGACGGCGGTGCGCAGGAAATTTATCTTCTGCTCATCAAGGACGAGACCCATCACCATTACACTCTCATCCATTCCCTCTCTCGGCTTGTTTCGAGCCAGCTGAGCAGTGATAGTCACCACATAGAAGTTTGTCCCAGGTGCTTGTCTATATTTCGTAATCGAAAACGGCAGGATTACCAGCGCATCAGAGGTCGCAACATCGCTGCCGAGAAGCTCGCTAACCACAAGCTCTACTGCAAAGCCAACGAGCCTGGGGTGGCAGACTTGCCCGAACCTGGTACCGTGGAGCTTTTCCACATGCACGGTGCCATGGTGGAGCACCCCGCTATCATCATCGCGGATTTCGAAGCGTTCCTCAAACCCCTGTCCACTTGCGATCCCGATCCCGAAGTTTCCTCCACCACCCCTTACCAACTCCACGAGGCATCCAGTTTCGCATACGTTGTGGTGCGACGGGACCAGCACATTGCCCCCGAGCCCTACGTGTATCGCGGTCCCGATGCAGCCAAACACTTCCTCGAGAGGATGGTTGTGGAAGCCAACGAGATAGGGAAGGTATTGTTGACCCCCAAGCCTATGCTCCCACTGTCCCCCGACGATCAACGCAGACACGACGAGGCCATCGCTTGCCCTGTCTGCGCCGAGGAGTACACCGCCAAAAACTGTAAAGTCCGACACCACGATCACTTTAACGGTAGGTATGTTGGTCCTTGGTGCAACGATTGCAACCGTAGGGCCTGGGACCCGCGCTTCATCCCTGTGTTTTTTCACAATGGCTCGGGATACGACTTTCACCACCTGATCAAGCATCTTGGGTACGACAATGCAAGAATCAATGTCCTGGCACAAAACGAGGAGCGTTATATTAGCGTCAGCAAGTGGGTGCCGATCCCCAACTCAAAAAGCAGGAGCATCGAGCTTCGCTTCCTCGACTCCCTGAGGTTCCTCCCGGCCAGCCTCGATGCTCTCGCAGGGAAGCTGAGCAACGAGCAAATGCTTATTACCTCTGCAAATTTTCCAAACTTGGACGCCGGTCTCTTCAGGCGTAAGGGGGTCTACCCCTACGAATATGTCACAGACCCTACCAAGTTTGCGGAGACGTCGCTACCTCCCCAGGCGAAGTTCTACAGTCAGCTACGAGGCTCGAACATCACCGACGAAGAATATCATCACGCCCAGTCCATGTGGCGCGAGCTAGGTTGTCGAACTCTCGGAGACTACCACGACGCCTACCTCAGACTTGATGTGACGCTCCTTGCCGACGTGTTCCAGACGTTCCGGGCGACCGCAATGAACATCAACCACCTGGATCCCGCCTACTTCTATAGTCTCCCCGGACTGGCGTGGTCAGCCATGTTTCTGGTGACGAAAATCAAGCTGGAGCTTCTTTCGGACGTAGACATGGTGCTGTTTGTGGAACGCGCCGTGCGAGGTGGAATGGTCCAGGTGTCGCAACGGCACGCGCGCGCCAACAATCACCACATGGCTACTGGCTACGACTCCACCCAACCGTCGAGCTACATCATGCACACGGACGTAAATAACTTGTATGGGCACTCCATGATGCAATCACTCCCTTTTAGAGGGTTCGAGTGGGCTGACCCTACCAAATTTGACGTTGAAGGTTTCGACGATTCGGAATATGGATTTTTCGCCGAGGTGGACCTTGAGTTCTCCGAGAAGCTGCAGGATTTGTTCTGCGATCTTCCCCCTGCACCCGAGTTCAAGTGTCCACCCGATTCCAACCAAACGAAGCTCGTCATGGATTTCGAACCCAAGAAGAATTACGTCCTGCACTACAAGAATCTCCGGTGGTTGATGCAGCAAGGGGTCACAGTCCACGCAGTTCACCACATCCTCAAGTTCGAGCATTCTCCGTGGTTGCGTCCATATATTGAAGTCAACACCGAACACCGCACCGCAGCCACGTCCGAGCTTGATAAGGATTTCTTCAAGCTTATGAATAATGCAGTGTTTGGCAAAACCATGGAGAATGTACGGAATCGTGTGGACATAAAATTGGTGACGAGGAAAGAGCGATGTCGTCAGCTTGTCGCGAGTCCATTGTTCAAGTCTCGAACAATCTATAACGAGCAGCTGGCTCTGATTCACATGAAGCAAGGTGTGGTGAAACTAACCAAGCCCATCTATGTGGGAGCCACGGTTCTGGATCTGAGCAAGCTCCACATGTTCGAGACGTACTACGACATATTACGCCCACACTACGGCCACAACATCTCGCTTCTCTACACGGACACGGACAGCTTGGTGTACCACGTCCGCTCACCCGATGCATACGGGGATATAGCCACAGTTCCATCTTTGGTTAAACTCTTCGACACCTCGGGCTATCCCCAGCCGAACCAGTACGGTATCCTGACCAGCAACAAGAAGGTGCCTGGCAAACTCAAAGATGAGAAGGACGGAGACGTGATTCTTGAGTTTGCAGGTCTTCGCGCCAAGGCCTATACCATCAAAGCCGAGGGCAGCGTTACCAAGAAGGCCAAGGGTGTTGGCAGACAGGTGGTTCGGGAGCATCTCACATTCGAGGACTTCGTGGATTGCCTCAAGACCAGGTCGTCTGTTCTAAGAGCTGAACAGCGCATCCAGAGCGTTGACCATGTGTTGACCACCAACAAAGTGAGGAAGATTGCCCTGGATCCCAACGATGACAAGAGGTACGTTCTCCAATGTGGAATCCACACACTGCCGTGGGGGCACTATCGCTTAGCAGAAAGCAAAACCTGCAACATATGCCCATCTTCAACAGAAGATTCATAAAACAAAACAAAAAAAAACAAAAAAAATTATTTTGTTAGTCATTACAAAAAAAACACTGACTGTTATTACAAAAAAAACTTTGACCGTATTTTAAATAACCAGCATACCTATGAATCTTTTTGGTTTCCGAAAACAAACCAACATGGAGACTGTACACCGCGCGACGACAGATCATGAATTTCTTCCTTCCATGTTAACTAAACTCAACGGTCTACTGATTGTTCACCTTAACAGCATTTGGACGAAATTGGATGACGATGTAGGCAAGATGTTTTACGTCTTCAACAACAATTTACATTTTTACAAAATTCCAATCGATGGAAAACTTCAAATCACCGTGAATCCGGAAAACGTAGGCGAAATCAAAATATCTACCGGCAAGAACATTTTTCGAATCAAGCACGACAAGATGCTTTCTAACATTACATACGATGTTTCTGCAGGAGATTGTTTATACGTGGAACTCCTAGGAGATTACGACAAACTCATTCCTCTCTTCGTAGAATTACGAATCATCTATCCTATTATAAATAACCGTTAACCAAAATGCCTAACGATATTTTCGGCAACACTAAGCGTGTAGACCACGCAGAAGAGATTCTCATGTTGGACGTCCGAATTAAAAAGTTGAGGAGCGATTTGATCGCTTTGCAGGAGACCTTAAACAAAAGTTTAGAGTCGGAGATCGCTACGCTCCAAACGCAATGTCTCGACCCCATTCTGAAAATCGATTCCGAACTGAAAACGCTCATAAAAAATTATGTCGACGTACCTTCTTACGACAACGTTCAAAATATACAGTTGAGCGTGGATAAGCTTCAAAATGATTTGGCCAAATTGCAGCAATTTCAATCGAAAAATGAAGATTTGGAAAAATTGAAACTCGAAATCGAAGAACGAACTTCGGCAATCGAAAAGAATTTCTCTGAACTTCAAACCGTCGTGAAGGATATTGATGTAGAACGCTTGCATGTTGTTGTTTCCAAATTACAAGAAGAATTCGCAGGCACGTTGGAAGAAATTAAATCCAAGTTACAGACTTTGGAAGATACCATGACGAACCTACCATCGTCAGACGAACTGCAGGTCATCAGCAAAAGCGTCGCGAACATAAAAATTCAATTGGAGGCTTATGAAGATTTCGAACACATTCAAACCACCATCGCTACGCTTCAGGCGTCTCTGGAGTTGATCAACGAAGAAATTAAAAATATTCACGCTGAAGCCAGTGCGTTGACGAGCATACAAGACACGTTAAGCATGGTTCAGCAGAAGATCGAATATTTAGAAAATTTGAACGTCGAAACGAACCTTGCTCATTTTCATCACGTACTGGACAACATACAGGGTGACTTGGAATCGTTACGGACGAGCGTACCTTCGGGCGAAGATTTGGAAGAATTGAAATCGGCGGTGACGGCACTATCCGATTCGAGCGACATCAAAAGTTCATTGAACGATCTCGAGAGTAGGGTGGCCAATCTCCCCACCTCAAAAGAATTACACGCTTTGAAAAGGAGCATATCACGTATGCTGAAACGACTAGAAACGGAAACGGCGAACGTGGAACAGATTCGAGACGAACTTGCTTCGCTGGTGTCGACGCTGCCCACTTCGCAGAGCGTCGCCGACCTTCACACGCAGTTTACCGAGATGCGAAGCAACGTGAACGATCTTACCGAAAAAAGTTCGAAATTGAATCAAGTCGAGAATCTTCAGAGTATCGTCGTCAACATCAGAGATCAAGTTGGAGTGTTGGAATCCACGCAGGAATCGACGCTGGCCTCTTTCGGTGCCAAATTACAAGAACTCAACGAAAACTTCAAGCAGTTGAACGTGGAAGTGAAAATCAAACCGTCATTTTCTACAGTAACGGATACCATCGTCGAACATTTGTTGCCCGTACAAAATACACTGGGACAGCTTCACAGCAACCTCGTTAGCGTCGATACTAAATTCGCTAAACTGCATTCTCTGCAAGCCATCGAAATCAACAGCGTACCCAATCAACAGAGAATCTCCACGTTCGTCGAAGGTAACAAACTGTACATGTTACATCCTTATCATCCGTACTACAAGTTTCTCCTCGATGGCACGATTCAGATAAACGAATTTTCGTACTGGTCTCACGGCAGAAAAGCTAGCGTTCCCACCATGACCTTGATATCGAATCGTGGTGTCCAGAAAGCAGGAAACATTCCTCTGGCACGTTGGAACGAAACGCGCAACATATATGAAATACACGAAGACGAAGATCTTACCGTTTTCGACGTGAGTGCCGGCGATAAGCTGATCATTCAAAACACGAGCGAAGTGCCACCCTCTTTGAATCCCATCACGCTTGTGCTTCTCTTCAAACGTAATCTCTAAAAAATGTCTAGGCAAGCCATCGTCGAAGAATTGCATAAACCTGCACGCCGCAACTACCAACGTTTGGCGGTGGTAACCAAGGGAATCGATGACCTCTGGCAAAGTGACCTCGTGGAGATGAGTAGCGGCAATCTAAAAAATGTGCATAAATTGAACAAGGGCAACAAGTACCTCCTCACCGTCATAGACACATTTTCGAAATTTGCATGGGCTCTACCTTTGAAAGCCAAAACGGGGACATGCGTCACGGAAGCATTCAAGACAATTTTTCGCGAAAGCAACAGACGACCTCGGTTTTTGCAAACAGACAAGGGGAAGGAATTTTACAATGCCGTATTCCAAAAGTTTATTCGGAAACACGACATTCGACATTATTCAACCTTCAGTCACATCAAAGCCAGCATCGTGGAAAGATTTAATCGAACCTTGAAAACACACATGTGGAAACGATTCACGCTTCGAGGAAATTACAAATGGGTCGACATACTGCCGGAACTCGTCGACACCTATAATGATACGGTACACAGAACGATAGGCATGAAGCCAGCTGACGTTACGAAATCTGACGAGCAACGTTTAATTTCTACAGTTTACTGTCCAAAGTACACTCCCACGACTACCAAGAAATCAAAATTCAAAATTGGAGACCAGGTGAGGATCAGCAAATTCAAACGCACCTTCGAGAAGGGGTTCACAAAAAATTGGAGCACGGAACTTTTTACGATGGTTCGAGTTTTACCCGGAAACCGACACACGTATATAATAAAAGATAGTAGCGGCGAGATTTTGAAAGGAAGATTTTACGAAGAGGAACTCTCTAAAACAAAACATCCCGACACGTACCTCATCGAGAAAGTATTGCGTAGGAAAGGCGACAAACTGTTTGTCAAATGGCTGGGACTTCCGGAAAAGAGTTGGATCGACGCGAACGAAGTGATCTTGTGAGTACGTGGAACGTGGTGAAACGTCTACCGGATTCGGAAAGTCAAACAAAAAAAAAGAACGGCGAGTTGCTTCCCGACAGCATCCGCTGTCTGATCGTAGGTCCTTCGGGGTGTGGGAAAACAACACTGCTCGTGGACAATTTTCTCCTCGCACCGAATTGGTTAGATTGGAAGAACAGGCACCTCTACATGTTCTCGAAAAGTTTGGAACAATCCAAATACCAGCAACTGATAAAACTGTACGATGGTCTGGACATTGCAACGTTCTCTTCGGAAATAAAACCACTCGACGATTGTCGTGAAAATTCAGTCGTTGTGTTCGACGATGTCATCCTGGAAAATCAAAATGAAATTCGCAATTTTTTCACGCAAGGTCGTCACAAAGGAATAGATTGCTTCTTCCTAGCTCAAACGTTTTCCAAAATTCCAAAACAGTTAGTACGCGACAACGCTAATTTTATATGTTTGTTTCGTCAAGATCACACCAACCTCAAGCACGCGTACGATGACTACGTAGGCGGAGACATGAACTACAATCAATTTTCGGAACGCTGCTGCTCCCACTGTTGGAACAGTGACGATTTCGGATTCGCGACGATCGACATGACGAGAAAACCCAACGACGGAAAATACAGAAACAAAATCAACGACTTTCTAAACGTTGCAACGTTGTGAGAAACGACGTGTATAAATAACGTTATGACGAAACGAAAAATCGAAGACGAAAATCTCAAGCTTCGCGATTACCTCGCGAAACGCTTCAAAGGTTGGAAATCCGAGAATCGCGGATTCTACGAAGAGAAGAAACGTCAAGATCAACCTGTGATCGACGCCATCAGCGATCTAGGTAAAGAAATTAAAGGCGTCACGGAACAAAATAAAAATTTGATCAACGAACTCGTACCACTTGCAGCTAAAAGTTACACCGTACCCACGCCCATTTCGAGCATTCCTTCGACGCCGTTCGAACTGAAGGACGTACCGGCACGACATCGAGCCATAGGTAACACACCGTCGTCTTTGGATAAAATCGAGTTGGGGCCTTTGGCACGAGACTACCTGAGCACGGGAAAATTCGACAAGGATGAAGTGTTCGGATTGTATCCGAGCATGGAGAGCAACGAAGGCGGCGGTGTGGTTTGGAAGATTGGAAAATCGAAGGTGAGTTTCGAAGGCAACGACATTAAAGTTAATTTAGGCGAGAAGGATAGTTGGAACAGGTATCCGGGTACGGTGGGACTGTGGGAACTCGTTGCCAAAAAGCAGCCGAAAGATTACACCGACGAAGATTACCAGAGTTACAAGGAAATTTTGATCATGACGGATGCCTTGTACCAGAACAACGACGCCTCGCAGAATAGGGTGAAATCGAGCAGCGGTGAGAAGTACAGAAATCTCATCAAACCGATATGGAACCAGGTGAAAACAGGTAGTGGCGTCAAACTCTACAACACCCTGCCCAAAGAGTTTGTGTGGGTGGACGACGTGCGCAAGCTCATAGACCGTTTGTTGGTTATTGCAGGAGAGGAGAATGCAGGCAATCGTAATTTCTACAACGAGAAGATAGGAATTGTGGACATGATCAGCACAAAACTTTCCAACTTCATCGTGAACGACGACAAGGGCATAGGTTACCTCATTAAAATTATCAACACGCTGCCTCCGAGATTCTGGAACGTGGCCGAAGGAAAAGGACTCGTGAACGACATCATCAACAAGTTACCTTTCGAGATGCATTTACCCGGCTACCAGTACTGCGGACCGGGTACCAAACTCGAGAAAAGATTGGAGAGAGGAGACAAGGGCGTGAATCCGTTGGACGCCGCATGCAAAGATCACGACATCGCCTACAACACCACTCGCACCGATCTGGATGCACGTCACGAAGCAGACAGAAAGTTAGAGCACGCAGCTTTCGAAAGATTCGTCAGCAGAGACGCTTCGCTGGGAGAAAGAATTGCAGCACTGGGCACCACCATCGCCATGAACACGAAACAAAAATTTGGATGGGGTGTGTAGAAATAAAAAAATTTCTCGAACTGTGAAAAAAATTTCTTCGGCATATAAATAACACTACATAAAAAAAAAAAACTCCAGTTGTGTTTGCCATCTTATAAAAAAATGAATAAACAATCACTAGACGCCCAAGCATTAAAACAAATGCTAAATTCATCAATCGAATATGTAAAAATTCAGGAATTGGAAGTGGACAAACCTTACACGATAACTTCCGGTTCAATTGTTCCTACCCAGTATGGTCCCAAGGCGCGTCTATTCCTCAACGCACAATACAGCCTATTTTTACCAGATCGATACGCTAACATGTTATCCGACGAGAAGCTAGCTATTTTAATCGAGAACAAAACTCAAATCGTGTACAAGGGTACAAAGGAACTTCTTGGTAAGAAAACAAAGCACGTAATAGAATTTGTGTAACGGTTCTACGCGGAGTATATCCTTGAAAAGAATTATACGGAACAAAAAAAATCTCAGAACATTTATATATAAATAACATACCGAAAAAAAATTACACAAAACAAAAAAAATCTCATAACATATATATAAATAACATACCGTGAAGATAACATATAAAGTATCAACATGAAGCCTAAAGGTGTCGTGTACCAGATACCATACTCCAATCTGAAAAATCTAGGTGCCCTCGATGGTTTACTCACCAAGAAACAACGCGAGAAGAAACGTTCTTGCTTGACGAAAGGACACGGAATGAAATTACTTCTCAGCACACCTCAATTGAGACGCTTGCAGCGTTCGCGGAAACAGCAAAAAATCGGAGGTTTCATATTCAGCATCCCAGCCATCCTGGCAGCATTGGGGGCCGTTGGAAGTTTGGCCGGCGGAAGTGCCGCCATCGCGAAAACAGTCATCGACTCGAAGAAGAACAAGGCAGAATTGGAAGAACAGAAACGTCACAACCTGGCTATGGAGAAAAAAGGGAAAGGTATAACCAAAAAACAAAAAAACAACCTCGATGCTTTGAAAAAATATAAAAAAAAGAAGAAGCCCTGTCCAACTTCGATATTGAATCTCTGATCGAACTGTTGGGAATAAAAAACTTCAGGGGTGTTTTCATGTCCGATTCTCTACCCTCTGCTGTGAAGAAAAAAGAGTATGGCGTGGTCAACCTGGACAGTTACAAAAATCCTGGTACACATTGGATATGCTACCTCAAAATTGACGATAACAATGCATTTGTTTTCGATTCGTTCGGTGGCACACCACCTGCCAGGTTGGTAAAGTATCTCAGTGTTGCCAACCTCTACTACAATTGCAAACGCATCCAGGGTTTCACCGATGTTAACTGCGGCCACCTATGCCTTTCCGTTCTCGCATACATGTCTAAAATAAATAACCCGTCGGTGGAACATTTTCAGAAAGCATTGTGGAATCTTAAACACGATGGGCGTGTTCCATCTCACGAGCGAATCTTCAATCTTGAAACTCACGCTGCACGACGACATCGTCTATCCTAAATCCGTAGCTCTGCGTGCATTCTACAGCATGTACCTCATACCTAACGTCACGCAGCACAACAACAAAATTAGCGTCGGAAGCGAACACATCGTCGTCACGCCAGGCCAATACAATCTTTCCACTTTGCAAGCTCAGTTACCCAAAGGCACGTACTTTTCTCAAAATTCGGTCACGCACAGAGTGGAAATCGTGTCGGCGACGGAGACCGTGGACCTGGGCACCATAGGAGAACTTTTAGGTTTCGAGAACAACACAAAACTCGAAGCTGGCATCAAGCACACGGCAACCAACATTCCTAAATTTCTAGCCATAGAGACACTAAACGTTCACTGCAACGTGGCGGAAGGCATGATTACAAAATCCTCGGACGGATTGTTAGGAAGTCACAAGCAGACGGGAATCATAGCTACGTTCAAACCCAGTTCCGAATTCATGGAACCGATCATCTACACACCCTCTTCGCCGATCTATTTTCCAGTATGCCGCAACCGCATAGACAACATAGAGTTGGTGGTGACAAACGAAAAAGAAGACGTGGTGGATTTCGCAGGTGCAACAACCACTGCCATCGTGGAGATCAACGTATAATAAATAACACACATAGTGAAAATGGAGCAAATCGAAAGTTACGAATTGCAATCTTTTCCTCCCAACCGTCGCACGTTCACCAATCTCAACGAAGCGAACAGGGAGATCGAATACGACGTGGACGTAGGCGATGGGTTCGTTCATCCTCACAGAGCGGACCTCTACCTTCAATTCGACGTGGTGAAGAAAGAAAGCGGAGACGCGTTTCCCGCAGCAGCAAATTTGATACTCGTGGACAACTTCGTGCCTCATCTGTTCTCGCAGGTGGAGGTGAGGAAACACAACACCGTCATCGACAGAATAGACTATCCAGGCATCACGTCGACGGCAGTGGGAACATTGAAATTATCCAAAACAGACGCAGCATACTACCAGGCGGGAGGATTCGAAGCGGGGACCAAAATATCGACGACAAGTCACACGGTGCTCTTTCCCATGCGTCTGCTGCCGGGATTCTTCTCGGACTACAAGGAGATCATGTGGAAGGGAGTATTGCGCGTCACATTTCGAAGAGCGGCCAACGACAACGACGCACTGATGCGATACACCAACTTGAACACCGACGGCACGCCGATAGCCAACACATTACCTGAAGCGGCCAAGTGCGTCATCCGGAGCATGGAATTGAGAATGCCGATCGTGGAATACGAAACAAACTACGCCCTCAAGTACAAAGCGGAGATCTTGAAGAGTCCGCAGGTACCGATTCGCTTTCACGGTTACCAGTGCGTGCAGAAGATGGCGTCGGGAAGTCACATGGAATTCGACGTGACAACACAGTTCAACAACATACAGTTCGACATGCCAGATTTCGTCGTGGTGCTTTTTCAGACCGGGCGCGATAAAAATCAGGAAAAAAATTCCAGCAAATTCGACAACTGCAAAATCAAAAATATTTATCTGAAGAATGGAAGAAACGAAGTGTTCCCGCGCGAGAATTACAACCTCGACATGACCAAAAACGATTACCTAAAACTTTACGAAGCTTACACCTCTTTCAAACGCGTGACCGAGGGAAACGTGGACATGTACTACACGCCCAGCGAATTCATAACCCACAGACCCATGTCCGTCATCAATACCACGAAGAGGAAGCAGGTGGTGGTCAACGATCGCACCAACATCAAGGTCGTCTGCGAGTTTAACAGCCCGTTGCCCGAGGACACCGTATGCAGTGTGATCCTGGTCGCCGAGAAGTCCTTCGTCCACGACGTGAAGAACGAGAGGGTCACAGAGCAGTTTTAACAAGTTTTTAACATTTTTTCTTGCACAATAAGAAATTTTTGTACTAGCACAATCAGTTTCAATGGCACAATACGAAAAATTTCACTAGTTCAAGATCAGTTACAATATCAATTTCATCACTTATCAGTTACAATATCTTTTTTGCACTATAGCACGAGAGACAATCAGAAAATTTGCACAAAAAAATTTGTTGTTGTTTTTACACGAGAAAATTAACAATAAAATTCTTTTTTTATCGTTTCAGATGCTGTCGAAATATCAAAAACACATACACATACAAAGACACTAAAAAAATAAGCATGCAACTTTATTTGTAACACACACACTTATATTCTCCATCTTCATCAAAAAAATATTATAATAAACATAATTATTTTTATCTATCACACAATAAAACTCTATATCCAAAATATTACAACATCAAATAACACTAGAGTCGTTAGTACACGTTGCATGCATTACGGAGGTCCTCTGTAGGGTTTCATGGAAGTTTGGGGGAAAAAAAAAACACGTGAAACTCTACAGAGGTGCGGTTATCTACAGCCGCAGCCATTAGAGCCTTTTTGGGTTGGGCACCACGCACCCTGGCGGGGTTAGGGGCCAGGCATCCTAAAAAAACAACAATTATTATTTGTTTGTTTGCCTCACAATACGAAAAATAATAAGAGGAACCAGCGCGCACGTGTGTATAGCACATCGTGTTTCCCCCAAGAGAGGTTTACAAAAGTCGCGATAGGTCTCTCTTTCTTTATCTTACGGCAATGTTGGTATCTCTATCTTTTTTTTAGTTGTAGGTGGGTTGCCAACACACTCTAGTTAATAATGCTACATATTATACACACACACGCACACACATACTGTGTTGCCATCCATCCATCTCTCTCTTTTACGGCAGTATATATTTGTTGCCGGCTCTATTGCCCAGTGTATGTATGTTACGCCAGTATATAAATTAGCTAAGCCCTTGCCAAGTAAGAAAAAAAGCTGTAGGTAGGTGTTGGCAGCATTGTCGGTTGTTTAACTCTTCCCTTTTTTCTCCTCTCTCTCTTTTTTGTAAAAAGCTATGGCGAAAATATCAGTAGGTTGGCAAATTGCTTTATGTACTGTAAAGCCTCAAGCAGTATTACCAGCTCCTTGCTTTAGGTTAGGTTAGACCAAAATAAAAACCTTGGTGACTTTTCGAGTAAGATGTTGGCAATACTGCAAGACAAACCTCAAGCAGTATTGCCAGCTCCTTGCTTTAGGCTAGGTTAGACCAAAATAAAAACCTTGGTGATTTTATCGAGTAAGATGTTGGCAACGCTACAAGATAAGCCTCAAGCAGTGTTGCCAGCTCCTTGCTTTAGGTTAGGTTAGACCAAAAAAAAACCTTGGTGATTTTTTCAAGTAAAATATTGGCCACACTGCGAGAAAATAGAGCTTATGCCTTAGGCCGTGTCCGGATTGGCAAGCACTCCGTCCCGTTCTCTCCCGTTGCTCTCGCGTACCATCGAAGTCACATCCAAGTCGTCCGAATCTACGTGCCCCCTTGTAGTACGGTTGCCACTTTTCTCGCCAGGTGTCAGCCCGAACTTCACCCACCGCGCTCTGGAACGCAGGCGCATCGCACGGAAGTAGAAGACGCCAAACAAACATCACAATGATTTCCACCTATTTACTACTCATATTAAAAATATAACACGCTATTTCATCATTTATAATTTTTGTACATTGAGTATTATCGATAAAATGTTAAAATATAACTGAGTTTTACATCCTCTAATCAGTAAATGTTGTCTGTACAAAGTGAAAGTTAGAATATGGCTGCCAAGCGCAGCGTCACAGCGAGTTCAAGCGTGCATCTGTCGCGCCTTTCTGCTCTCCCCTCCCACTCCACGTCTGCCGCAAATTCGGACAACAGAGGTTGGCTGACTCCCCAGATGGAACGGTGCTCTAGGCGACATCTGCTGCCGATTCGGACGCGGCCTTACAAGAGCAAACAAACCATTAAGGCAAGCCTCAAGTAGTGTTACCAGTTCTTTGCTTTAGGTTAGGTTAGACCCAAAAACAAAAACCTTGGTGATTTTTTCGAGTGAGGAGTTGGCAACACTGCAGAACAAGTCTCAAGCAGTGTTGCCAGTTTTCTTGGGGTTAGGTTAGACCCAAAAACAAAAACCTTGGTGATTTTTTCGAGTGAGGAGTTGCCAACACTGCAGAACAAGTCTCAAGCAGTGTTGCCAGCTTCTTGCTTGAGGTTAGGTTAGACTTAAAAACAAAAACCTTGGTGATTTTTTCGAGTGAGGAGTTGGCAACACTGCAGAACAAGTCTCAAGCAGTGTTGCCAGCTTCTTGCTTGAGGTTAGGTTATATCCTAAAACAAAAACCTTGGTGATTTTTTCGAGTGAGGAGTTGGCAACACTGCTTGAGGCTTTCTCGCAGTGTTGCCAGCTTCTTGCTTGAGGTTAGGTTATACCCAAAAACAAAAACCTTGGTGATTTTTTTCGAGTGAGGAGTTGGCAACACTGCAAGAAAATAAGGCTCGCCTTACGAGAGCAAACCATTAAAACAAGCCTCAAGCAGTGTTGCCAGCTTGCTTGAGGTTAGGTTAGACCCAAAAACAAAAACCTTGGTGATTTTTTCGAGTGAGCAGTTGGTAACACTGCAGAACAAGCCTCAAGCAGTGTTGCCAGCTTGCTTGAGGTTAGGTTATATCCAAAAACAAAAACCTTGGTGATTTTTTCGAGTGAGGAGTTGGCAACACTGCTTGAGACTTTCTCGCAGTGTTGCCAGCTTGCTTGAGGTTAGGTTATACCCAAAAACAAACCTTGCTGATTTTTTCGAGTGAGGAGTTGGCAACACTGTGAGCCCCACCGAGCCCCATTTTCGGGCTGTGAACCGGGGACACTGCTCTACTGATGCCGTCTAGTTTGAGTTTCGGGCGGCCAGAAAATCAGAGGCAATATTGATGCGGCTTAGTGAGTTTGCAACATTGACACGACCCAGTTTTGCTTATATTGTCATCGCAACCGGATGCGACGACGGGTGGGGGAGAGATGATTTTTGTTTTGTGGTGTGGATGTAGGTCAGATCAAACACAGTACTGTGAAAGTTTCTGTACAGAAAAGTAATGTTTTTGCAACTGTACGCGATTATACTACTGTTTTGTGTGTGTTAAATTGCTAGCAGCTTTTTTTTGTAGGTAAGTTTTGTTTTTTGTTATTTTTTTTGTATGTGTGTGTGTTAATAATAATAATTGCGAGTGGTGTTAGTGAACACAAAGTGTTGTTTTGATTAAACATCGAAATTTATGCTAAACAAAAAAAATATAAGCATACATGTATAAGTATATACATAGACCAAAGTTGCAAGGTTCTAGGTCCCATAGGAGTCCTATTGGAAACATAATGATTAGTGCTTAAACAAGAATATTTTCATAGTTTCACACCTCTACTAGAATGGTAGAAAAATATACTAGTAGACAATAAAATCTGAAGAAGATTCGTGTCTAGCTTTTGAAAAGGGGTGAGAAACAGATTCTACTCAATATTTATGTAATGTTCTGTCAGTAGTATCCTGAGAAACCAGTAAATGAAGTGGCTAAGTTGGTATCCCAGTGCAGTGGTGTGTCAGTGTCTGCAGTTTTAAGGGTTATGAAAGAGAGAATGACCGGGAGAGTAACAATGTATGCGGCTGCATATTCGTCTGAAGTTTTGAGAGCGGGTTCTCATATTCAGAGGCTCTTATATAAAATGAATAGGTGCGGGGAACTATGAGTGTAACAGCAGATGATTGCGGTCATGGATCAGCTGATGTGGGGTGATACATCGAATCGGTGAGACTGTTTGTTTACAGAAGGTGTCAGGGATTTGTGATTTAGATCTTAGCTTGGATATGTCATAACCTTTTTTTTATATAGAGAAAAGAGAGAGAGAGAGAGTCATGTAACTGGTGATTTGCTTGGCTAAGGGGAATTTTCTGAGAATTTTTTCTATTCCAAATATTTTTGGTATATGTGTGTATATGTGTGTGTGTGTGGTTGTGTAAATATTAAGATATTGACTTGTTAAGAATGTTACATCAATAATACTGTCTTGGGAATGTTATGCTTTTTTTTTTCTCTATAAAAAAAGAGAAATTTGTGTTGATTGTTTAGTTAAAAAGAATTTCCTAATTATTTGTTTTGTCACAAGAATTGTTTGCATTCCAAATATTCCTAAGTGTTTGCATAAAGATTGATACACTTACAGCTATATATGTGCATTAACTTGTTAAGAATATCACATTAATAATGTTGGCTTGGAAATGTCATGTCTTCTTCCTCTATAGAAGGTCATATAAAATGTGCTAATTGGTTGGCTAAGGGGGATTTCCTGATTAGTAAATTGAGGTTATAAATACGTACGCATAAAGGTTTTGCTAATATGGAATGCTAAAGCTCAGTACTTGACTCTCTCAGGGATTTGAATTTTATTAGGTTAAACAGCATAGAAATTTCACAGCAAGAATTCTCATATTTACTGACGATATTCTTAACAACCTGTGTTGTGATTCTACTATAAACTGTATACAAAATATGCAGTCCCTAGAATGAGATGGACGAGGCTTATGAACCTCGACCTATATAGTTGTACAATCTGACAATGAATGAATGTTTTTTTATTAAGCATGGCAGTGTGTTTTTGCTTATTTTAATATCAGGCAACAATGTTAGAAAGTGGTCTCCCAAGAATACAATTTAAAATCACTAATGTGATATGAACCTTTTTTTTACTTGTGTGCATTTGAATATGAAAGTGAGGTATTTTAAATAATTGAGGGGAACAATCACAAATAAGCTTGCAATGGTATTCGGAGGTGTCACGAGTTCAAATTTTAGACGATTTCTGTTAATCTGCTAAGGCGATATTAGTACGAAAATTTTGTAAAAAAAGAAGAGGCAATTTTAGCTAATGACAACGATGAGGATGAATAATGATAATTATGATGAAATTGATGTGTCATGACACTTAGAAAAAACAAAAACTTCAAAGTGTATTGCACCAACAGCTACCCCCTCCCCCAAATACAAGGCAGTTAACAGAGGTGTATATATTTGTTGGTTTACGAGTCTGAGGGCTTAAGTTAGTATGTTTACTATAGCGTCTTGTGACACACTTTTACTAAGCGTGTTCGGGGATCGAACCTGGAGCCTTTTAGATGAAAGTAATTATTCTATTGGGGGTTAGCGGTAGCTCGTAAGCTCTCGCTTGGCTGCATCTTCTATCTGCGGAGGTACCTTAATAAACTTAACCTACACAATCTTTTAAATGAATGGCAACTCTCATATTTTGGGTTAAAATGACCTAAAGACTGCAAAGGCAAGGTTGGCTTGAGAGAAAAGCGTATTACCTGTCTCGTTCTCGAAGAGAAGACCAATGAGTTTCCAAGTTAAACTCTCACTCACTTGCTGACGTTAGCCTCTTAAATTCTCACTCAGCTTCGCTGCACTCCACTTCCAAACAAGTTTCTGAAAGTCTGAATCCAGCCTCAATCTCCTTCAAAATCCAACTCACTCTCCTCTCTCCAAAACTCAAAAACCCGAACCACTCTCCTGTTCTCTCCCAAAACTCAAGACCAACTCCCCTGTCTCTCTCGAGCCAGATCCAACTTGCATTCCTCCTAATGAAAACTCCTCCCCTTTTTCTCTCTCATCAATTTTCCTTTGCAAATATTGGCGAATGCTTTTCGCTGAGCTGGTGCTGAAGTTAACACTTTCCTATACTTCCTGTCAGGCTGCCTAGCTACACGTAACTCGAAAATGAAAATGAGGGATACGTAACGGTATCCAGCTGGGCGAAAAAAAATTCCTTTGAATTTTTAAAACGTTTAGACAAGTTGCAGGTACAGTGCCGGTTATGCCAATGCAGTCCCTTAGAAGGTCTATTTATTTAGTGAAGAAAAATAAAAATACATTTCACATCAGTGAAAATGAACACTACAGACTAACTCTAAAACTAAAGGGAAGGAAAAAAAATGCAGTCAAAATTAGATTTGGTTGACAGGTGTCAAGTCGTAATCTAATTTGGACTATCGAAGATCAAGACAAAAGCTCTGTGGGAGCAAACTTAAATTAAAAGCCGAGATGGCAATCAAAAATGAGAAGTCCAATGCCATATTTCGTTCGTCTCTTGCATGAATGAAATGAACGCGTGCGTACTACAATATTTATGCTGAGCACGCATACATTGGCTTCCAAGAAATGTTTATCAACACGAGCTAAGCTGTAACGTCAGCTCGGGTCAGAGAACTATGTTTGATACGGCCAATCCTCCCATGAGAGGAGTTGCTTATCACTTGTCAGCTGAACTGACGTCAGAATGGCCAAAGCCATAAGTTGTGGCTCCACCCACTAAGCATGTGGGGGAGGGGGGTTAACACGAAAACATTAGGAGTATGGGAGCAACAGCTCACGACACAATAAATTGCAAGGCAATTTGCACTAATGTAAGAGGATCCTGGTGAATGTATATTGTATCGAAGCACACGCATGTTTCTCCGTCCATTGAATCTCTCTGAGAGAATAATATATGTATAGAAGATATAAGTACCATCTTCCAATAAAAATGAGAAAAAAAAGATTGTTGAAAATATATCATATTATAGTGAATAATGCTATACTGCATTACGTATTAAAATACCAAAATTGTCCAACACCGTCCATTAAATATGAGTAGATATTTGAATACACACGTGATAAGTAAAGAAACCCAACTTAGGCCACTACAAATATATAATGAGTGGAATATTAAAATCAAATGTCCATTATATGTGTATATCTTGGTTAGTAAAAAAAATTAAAATCCTACAGTCCTTGCTGTATGGCGTAAAAGTTCCTATGTAAGGTCCGAAATGTTCTGAAGACACGCGAAAGCACTTGCGTGTAGTATCCACTGCATTCCATGGAGTCCGTGCAAAAGTGTTTGCAACTGCGAAAACCGGAACGAGGGTGTCAAAATTTACATCCCAATCATCACTTGAGAATATCGGTCCTTTTGTAGCTTAAGGAACGAGAAGTGTTCATGATTGTACCACTGGATGTAAAATTCTGGGTGAGGGACGTTTGATGAGGGGTGGGGGGTAAATCTTGATGATCGGCGGGTGAACAGAAGGAAGAAACAGTTGGAGTAATTTGTGCTGCTAACTGTACTGTAAAATTAATCATCCAGGGGAGAATGCTGTTCACCGGACTAGGGAACCGAGTCTCGTAAAGTCTGCCATGCTGTAGAAGTAACAGCTGAAGTAGGTGTGTTTGGCTGGTTGCATATGCCTGCACTCGAAGATGGTAACACACTTGTGGTGGGGACCGTACATGAAAGTAAAGCTGGTCTTGCTGCGTACGGACGTCTGAATGGTAAACAAATCGAAGAATACTGAAGAAGGGGTAAAATGTGTCATGTTTTCTTCTGGCCACTTGAAACTTGTAGGCTGGGACACATGACGGGAAAAGTTTTCATCCACTGCATCACTTTGAGCTGGAATATAGTTGTGACTGGAATTCCAGCGGAAATAAAGACAGTACTTTTGGGAAAAGGGGGCGTGTATCCGCTGCATCTTGAGGGCCGGAGCGTAGAAATGGGAGAAAACTGTAGGTGTGCTCTGGTGGCTGGCACAAATCCCATCGGCCGACGGTCGCTGTGCAGTCCTGAGTTCGAGGAGGTAATTCGAAGTACTCGGCGGGTTTATGTATGCCGGGTGAAAACTGAAATTGTTGACTCCACGAACTGAGAGGCGATGGTAAATGGAGTTGCTCTCTGAAGGCCACCGGCGCGTAGAATTCCAAGTTGAAGGCGTCTCAGGAAGCCTCTGCTATGCGATGTAGACGTCATGGAGATACGAGACATTTTTAGGTGAGGATAGGAATGAGGTGGCCAATTAAAAAAGGAACAGGGAAAGGTTTCAAAATACATTCTTTAAAATCACAATAACCCAGAGTATGCCATTCAAATAAAGGTACAATATCACTAAAAATGGGGCCTAATGTCAAATAAAATATAATAACTAATAATAAAAAGCAATAAAGAATGTAAATCAATTTTAAATAACTGATATGCTAAAGATGTGAAGGTTCACAATGCGAGACATTATTTTACCATTTCGGGAGTGTAAACGTGGTGAAAATATTGATTGAAGGCTAACAAAATTGCAATAATTGTCCGTAAATCTACAGAGGTTTGGGAAAGCAAAATAGATATGCGAATCGGAACAAAATTTGGAATATAGCCGTGATTGTTAGAAATGTGGTTGTCGGAAGGGTAATTGCAGTGACGTAATAAGTGAAAGTTAAAGTCTTAAGTACTAGTTGAAGAACGACACTTCTTGTAATAATGATATAAGGCATAGCCGGTAAGTGCAAAATTCCAGACGACCTGAAGGAATATGGCGATTGAGTATTTTGAGAAAACGATCTCATGTAACGGGATTTCTGTGGCCAAAGATTGATTTAATTTCAGTAAAGCTAAGTTCATATCTGTCCAATCCGGAAGGATGATGTCAGAAAAATTGAGAGACAAATTAAAAGGGAGATTAACATCTTTCATTTTGACTGTCGTGTCCAGCGATTGGCGAGTGTGAATGATTTCATCAGCAAAAATAAGTTGATCGAAGTCATTGTAATGCAAAAACACAGAATTTCCTTCCAATACAGACACCGTGGTTTGACTATTGACATTGCCATGAAGAATTTGAGACAGTTTAAATTGTCCTTTACCAGAGATCAGAACACCATTCCGTGTTCGAATTCGTTGTAGCTCGGGGCCAGTATGAGATTTTATTTCCATTGCACAGGAAGTTGTAGAGTTATGGTAAACCAAATTCTGAAGACAAATAACGTTTTCCTGGATTGACAATTCGGCGTGTCTACATATATATAAAAATGAAATGAACTGACAACTACTGTCCACAATTTCCACTACACGAGGAGAGCCGTTATGCTGGATTGTATAAGTCAGTTCGGGTACTTTAACTCGTGACCATTTGTCCTGTCGAAGGGTGCCAAGATTGATTGCTCTGAACACTGGAGAAATTGAATTTAATGATAGATAAGGAGTTTCCATTAATAAATGGAAGGAACGTGAAGTCATATCGTAATTAATAAGATATACGTTGGACAAAGTGTAGAACAAACCTACGTCTGTCGTATACAGTGTGTTTTTGAAATCAGGATGTAAATTTATAAAAGTGCGCAGCCAATGGGGAGATATCATATGATATGATAGTTTATTCGTTGCTATTTCGGCTATGAGAAAATCTACACGCTCAAAAATTCCAGCTGTTTGGAGAAGGGACAAAATATGACGCTCCGCTGTGTACAAATCGCAGAACCTGGCCATTAAATTTTTCTGCAAATCCAAAATTGAACGTTTAAGGATCAATAAAATGTTGTTAACTATACCAAAGGTACGCAGTTCATCTTGTTTCATACGTGTGAGTTCTGCAGAGATCGCATGTTGATTTTCGGCGAGTGTTTGTACCGAGGACTGAAGGTGATGTATAGAGAAAGTATTATAAATTGACATACCCGCGCTAAATAGGTTCAGTAAATTTAGGATTAAGGAACGTTTATTCCTAGGCTGAGCGTCAGATGAAATGTTTGGAGTTAAACTACAATGGGGTCTCGTGTCACCGACTACAAAACGGCAAGGAAAATAATTGGAAATTTCAAGTAAATAAGTGTCAATTTTTGCGTGGGCTTGAGCGGCAATTTGAGACCCATGAGGGCAGTCGGCGGGGTCTTTGATGTCAATGTTCACATCTAGATGCACATTAAGCGTGGTATATATGTTGCGGTGAGTATGGATCAGTAGACTTTGTTTTTCATAGTGCAAGCCAAGTGATTGAATAAAAATCGAATCGCGCTCATCTGATGTCGTCAAGGGCAAGGTTGGAGGAATGGTGAGGGATAGAAGGAATATAATCCAACCGAAGTAAGGCATCCTCACTTCGTGTCTGAAACAAAGGAGAATGAGACTCATCAGTAAATTTGCAAAATTGATGCGGTTGCTAGGTGTAAATTGCATTTCATATGACCAAGAGATGTAGGCGTGGAAAAAAAATGAAACAAACAAAAAATCAATCAAAAATGTAAATCAAGGCTAATTAAGCCAAAACGGGCTGTTGTGGGGAATCCACAACGGTCCGGACGGTACGCCCCTGACTCGAGAGTCATTGGGACACGGTCAACCCCCGGTATCAATTCGCGTACTGTCGCAATATGCGTCGTGATGTACGTTGCAATTAGCCAAAGGTAATAAAACACACGACGGTTTAAGAAATTGATTAAATTTACAGTTACGTCGTCTCTTAATAATGTCATTTGAATTTGTAAATGTAATATGAACCTAAATCTGCCTGTGGACTTTTGAGTATAATTCTACGAATTTTTAATTTACGCACGAAGGCATTGGAACAGGCCAGCCATCATTATGAGTACTGAAACAGTTCGTTGGAAATGATGATGAATTTTAATCGCCAACTAGTAAGTAAAATTTCGACCGCAGCTTCGATGCGAGTGATGGCTTGAATTGCAAGAAATTGTGGCGTCAGGATAATTCTCGTAAAAATTCTGGGGTGGGGAAATTCTAAAAGCTAAGCATGCTGGAACATGGTTCGATCTTTCCCGGCTGCGAGAGCAATAGACTTGCCGCTAGGCAACAGATTATGCGAAGTCAGGAAAAGGTAACAAGAGATGTATTGTTCTGCTCATAGTCAGTTCCTTGGAAAAGGAGCGGAGTTAGCCATTGTGCATTGTCATATTGCAATCCTGTCATTGTATCAATTTTCACCTTCGGCCGGAACTGTCCAAGGTTACTGGGTGTATGGGAACGCTGAATCGCAGCCGTCAGAGTTTGCTAGAATTAACTAACGCTGGTAGAATCTAAAACGGAATGGAGGAAATTAACTTGCAAGAAATGTGAGTTATTGCGTTCGTGCGGTTCTCCGCTGGGTTCTAGGAGGGGGGGGGGGTAAGGTTTGAGAGAGAAAAAAAAATTGTAAGGAAAAGAGAAACGTGACGACGCTTGCAGAAATGTGTACTGAACCGTGCACCAAGAACTCGCGTGCAAATCTGGGGTGTAGACGTAATGGAAACTATAAATTTATCACAAGGAAAAAAATTATAAACAATTTATATTGGCGCGTAAATCAATTATAAATCATCATACATATCGTGATGGACAAAAGCAATGGGTTGATCCTGAGCTGGGATATTAATTGAAATTGGTATTAAATAAGGATCAGTAACACCTTCATCCATTTCGTCAGGTAACTGTCTTTCAGGAGCACAGGTGGGAGAAGCAAGGTGCTGTCTACACTCAATCTGAACAAATGGTATTGGAGAAGGGTTTAGTGGTACTATCCCCTGGGTGTTAGTTTCTAGTTCCATGCAAACATTGTCATAAACATGATTCATTTCTGAGTTAACTTCGCTAGCTATGTCATGTAGTACCACAATGTCTTGTACTTGAAGCTTCTTAGTTGCAGGCTTAGAGCGATAAAAACGAGAACAGAGTAAAATAATTGCTAAAAGAAAACATATAACAAAGGTCGCAATGACTAAACTGGTACAGATTACGTACGGGAATTGGAACGCTTCTGAAAATATCTCTGTAAATGATAACGCCTGAACTGATGGGAAATTAATATATAAGACTATAAGTACTCCCAAACTATTCATAGTAGGATGGTTGCAATCCATTCTTGACCACTTGGTACATTACATTATACGTGCTATGAGCTCTATATATATATTTTCAAAAGATACCGTAGCTGTGTGGTTCCTATTCGGTTCTTAAATATAAGTAATCCTATTCTGTTTTTGCACTATAAAATTTATTATTAGAGGCGGGTAAAAGGAAAAAAGTTGGGAAGATGTAAATCCGATGATCTGGAAATAAAAAGATCGACGCTAATAAATATGTGAATGTGTTGTTCAGCCATGAAAATTCTCTAACACTAAAATTACAGTGGAACATCTTATGTTCACATTTCATTATTTATATGTGCTTAGCACATTTATTTGAAAAAAATATAACTAAAGTCTTCTGGAGACCTAAATCTTATGCCATTTCGTCGATAACGAAAGGTACTTTCACCAGGTAATTGGGATCCCTGGGTAACTGGAGAAAGGATAATCAAAAGGCGCATTAAAATCTACTATTATGGTATTGTGTAGTTACTAAATAAACTCCTAGTGTCCATGCGCATTACAGAAAATATATATCGGTGTTGTTGAAAGTCAATATTGCTTTATCTGACGATGTAATTTAGTGTGCATGACTGAATATTTCACTTAGTGACAACCGTTTGGTTAGTAACAATTGATTATTCACACATAAAATTTATTAACAAATGAAAAGGTATAGAACTATTACTCGTGTTTTATCTTTAAGTGAAAAGGATGTTGTAAAACCTGTATGACGAGATAACGCGCGTACATGCATTGTTTTTAATCCTCGATTTGCTCCCCTTCTTCTGTTACGGGCAGATCTTCGTCGCCATCTCCATCTGAAGGTGGGTGATAAATCTTCAAGCGTTGGACAGCAATTTCATCGATGACGGTTTTACCCCGCTTGTTCGTGAATTCCACCTTGTATGTGTTGGGATTTATTTTTTCTAAAATTGTAGCAGGCCCGCGGAAAATATTACTGAAACATCGCGCCCCGCCAATGCGGTTTGTAGGATCAAATATCAAGACCTGGTCTCCTTGATTGAAGTTCACAGACTTATGCCGTTTGTCGTAGTATTTCTTCGTCTCCTTGAATCGTTTCTGTAGGCATTCGGCGGCTGATAAACGTGCTTTTTCCAGGATGCGTATCTTCGTCTCGTTGGACGGGTGGTCGCACGGTGTTGCGTGGAGAGCCGCTTCCGCCGGAGTCCGGGGTTCAAATCCGTGAAGTAGGAAAAATGGCGAACTCTTCAAATTCTCATTCCTGCTAATATTACAGGAAAAAATAGCAGGTTGCAAGTAATCGCTCCAGTTACAGTGTGAGCTCGAGACAAATCTCTTGAGAATCTGTTGCAAAGTGCCATGTGATTTTTCAATAATCCCGATTCTATTGTGGAATTGAGCGGGCGCAAACTTAAGCTGTATCCCCATTCTAGAGTTCAATTCCTGGAATACTTTGGAGGTGAATCCTGTTCCCCTGTCCGTAGTGATCTCTAGCGGACAGCCAAATTTAAGTATTACTTCCTCGTAAATAAAATCAGCAGCGGTCGCAGCTGAAACGTCGGATACCGCCTTGCCAATGAGAAAACGGGTCGCAAAATCTGAGCACGCTAAAATATACTTGTGGCGTAACATGCCACTCGCAGGATAGGGGCCGCTAAAATCGACCGCAATTCTCTCAAAAGGTTTTTGTGGGGGGAAGGTTAAAAGCTCGCCATTTGGGAATCCGACAGGTCTCTTATGTTGCTGACAAACAATACATTCCCTGACAATTTTCTGTATGAGATTCTTCATGAAAGGGAAATAAAATCTAGAAAGAGCATTATGATACGTCTTGGTAAAGCCAAAGTGAGCTCCACCTATAGGAGAACAATGAATCGATTCGACAACCGAGTTTTGCAAGGATCGGGGTATACATAGTAGTTTCCGAGATCCACCTGCCATTTTATGTTGCCTATATAGCAAATTATTTTCCAGTGTGTAGGAGCACGCTTGTCTTTGAAGGGCTGGCGAAATGTCCACATTTTCGTCTTCTGGGCTTTCCAAAACTTTAATAATATCACCAAAAAATGAATCTGCACGCTGGTGTGAGGCGACGTCCACAGTGGTGTCCTGCAATAAAAACATGCGTGGTTCTGGCAACTCTGGCTCGTTGTCGGCAGGCAAATTGCCACACTCTCTGCTAAGTGAATCTGCTATATTTTGAGTAGATCTACAGTGTGATACAGTATAATTGTACTCTTCGAGAATGGAAGACCACCTTAAAAGTTTAGCAGAAAGATGACGTGATGTGCGAATATAGGTAATAGCTCGGTTGTCTGTAAATAAATCGAACTCCCTGCCAAGTAAGTAGAATCTAAAGCTTTTAAAAGCATATAGAATTGCAGTAAGTTCCAATTCAATTATTCCTAGCTTCTTTTCATGTTCTTTTAACGTGCGACTACAGTATGCGATAGGTTGGAATTCATTCTGGGCGTTAGGCTGCATTAAAACGCCAGAAATCGCCTTTGTGCTTGCATCGGTATAAAGACGCGTTTCCTTGCCGGGGCTGTATGGTAACAGAACCGGGGCTGTAATCAGTGCATGTTTTAACTTCTCGAAGGCTGCTTGTTGCTCGTCAGTCCATACGAATTTCTTGTTTTTACCGATCAATCTTTGTAGTGGTTCAGCTATTTCTGAAAAGGATTTGATGAATTTTCGGACATAAGAACAAAGTCCTAAAAAACGTCGGACCTGCTTTGTAGTGGTTGGAACTTTATAGTTGGTGATGGAGTCAATTATTTTGTCAGACACGGAAAAGCCATGCTTTCCAATCTTGTGCCCAAGTGCCATAATTTGAAAATATGCAAAATGACATTTGTGTGGGGCCAGGCGTAATCCTGCAGCAATCAGGCATTGAAATAGCCGTTCAAGTGTTGTTAACATATCTGAAAATTTGTCGGAATAGCAGAAGAGATCATCCATGTAGGATGAAAAATAATCGTTATTTAAGCCAGAGCAAGCCAATTGGAGGCAGCGGGTTAACGCTGCTGGAGAAGTAATATGGCCTTGTACAGCATACTGCATTTCATAGTGACCTTTCCCAGGAATTGTAAATGCTGTGTACTGTTTTGAACTCTCCGATAATGGTATTTGAAAAAATCCGCTGCGGAGATCACACGAAGTATAGTACCGCTTGCCACCCATGTTGTAGAGCGTTTCCTGGAGATTACTGATCGAAAGCGCGTCAAAGACAGTACGTGAATTGAGAAATCTCATATCTTGGAGTAATCTGTAATCACCATCTTTTTTACGAACTAAAAATACAGGAGAATTGAAGGGTGAGGTGCTCGGACGAATTACGCCTTGCCGTAACAAAGTATCAACTTGATCATAAAGTTGCGCACGAAGATGAATCGGTACTTGATAAGGTGGCAAATGAAAATCTGAATCATCCTTTAGCCTGATTTTGTGCACATAATTTGTCGCTTTACCCATATCATCTTCGGACCACGAAAAAACCTGTTTATATTTGTGCAGTAATTGTAGCAATTGTTCTTTCTCTTCAGGTTGCAGTTCGGGATTAATGTCAAGTGTAGTGACGTCGGGCTGCACGCCACTGGGTTGTTGTGATTCTGCTGTGATATTAACCTGTGCATTTTTAGTACTTTCGCCAAAACTTTCTTTCTGAACATAGATTTCACTTAAACTTTCCCTACTTGCGTCCGTGCACTGGCTAGAGCTGTCACGAGTGCAAAGAGAATGCCAAAGTTCGGCCTGTCCTAGTCTTGTCCCCTTTTTAATAATAATGTTATGCATAAGTGGATTGGTTACCCAAATCAGGGGTGAATCCGAGTTGAGAAGAGCCCGGGGGATTAGTAAGCCGGATTTAGTCTGAAATTGTTGATCTGGTTCTAAAAGATTCCTCGCCTTATCGTGAGTATTAACTAATTTCACGGGAATGCATAAGTGAGATCTAGGTTTTACTCTAATCTTTTTAGGGGCCACAAATTCTGGCCGTAAAAGGTGTTGGAGCATATTTGAAACTTTCACGGACACAGCAAAAGGTTTACCACTTTCCCTCTGGATACGGTTTCTGGGAGGAGTACCAAAACGTGTTAAAACAAGTTTGTTGGACTCAAAATCAAGATTTGCCTTGTGACCCTTTAAGAAATCATTCCCCAATATAATGCCATGCGAAAATTTTGGAATGTATTTGAATGGGTGTCTGAAAGAATGTCCATTAAAAGAAAATGTCAAAATTACAATTTCATTGATTTGGAGTTGCCCATTAGTGACGCCTTGAACTATTGTATTAATTTTAAATCTTGGGGTATGGGCGGGCGCTGGTATATCTCCTATAACGCTAATTTGAGATCCGCTATCCAAAAGGAACTTGTGCTGCGTACCACAGACTTTACCATTTACATAAATTAAGTCAGCATTTTGAAAAGTGGAAACTGTCAACGTACGACCTACAACATTTGCTGGGCATATGTTTCCTTTATGCACAGTCCCTAGTCGTTTAAATTTTGTCTATTCTGAAAACAGACAGACGAATCATGATTGGGATAATTGCAAATATCACATCTCTGCCCCTCACGGCGGTCACCGGTCGAACCTCGGTCGCCCCGATCACCGGTCGTGCCCCGGCCCCGCGAAAAATTGCGCCAAGAATGAAAGCGCGAATTTCCATTGCGCCACTGGCCGCGATTGGGGGTCTGATAATGTCTGTTCCGACGATAACCATTTTGTTGGAAATTATCATTACCACGGCCAAAAGAACCTCTGTTATTTCTATAGTTACCTCTGTAGGATTGACCTTCATAATTATTATGACGAGGGAAGTTATTTCGGGTGTCTTGTGTATGCCTGTCCTGCTTATTCTGGGCGTTCACCATTTCATCCATCTTAAGAGATAAACTCTTTAATTGAGCTTCGAGACCTGTCTCCTGAGACGAAGGTCCCGGGGTCGAAGGTCCTCGGTTTGAAGGTACAACTTTGTGTACTCTCAAAGAATCCAGTTCAGCCTGCATGGCGGTGACACGCTTCTCGAGGTCGGGATGGGCCTGAGAACGTGGTGTTTCACAAGGTCTCGCCGGCGTGTTGTGAAAGGGGAGCTGTTGCGCACATGGCAGTTTCAATTCATTCACAGGATAGAACAATGAACCTTTCTGAGCTTCTGACATCAACTCCTGGATTTTTCTCTGTTTGATCAAAAACTGAATTTTTTCGAATTGCTTTAAATCTCGCAAGAGCTCAGGGACCGAAGCATATTCCTTCTTATAAGTTTCGCGAATGTATTCAGGTTGAAGACCCAAACACAAATGTTTTATTTGTTTACTGATGGGCATGTTCGGATCCATTTTACATAAGAGAAGCTGCTTATCTCTTATGTAGTCCGACACTGATTCATCGTCTCGATGTAGCCTATGCTTAATGCGCTCTTCTAATTGCAGCTTGTCTATGGATCCGGTAAACACTTCAATCATTTTAGATTTAAAGAGATCATACGTAATGGCCTGATTTCCCATAGTTTGTACCCATGCTTGGTGCCATCTTAAGGCTGGCCCATGTAAAAGAGCCGGCAAAACTTGTAGTTTTTTCGGGGTATCCCAATCATTAAGTAGAGCTAAACTCTCCACTCTATCAAAAAATTTAGTTGCATCTTCTCCGGCCGTGCCTTGGAACTGTAAGCCGTCCAACAAGAACGGGTTAATAAAACCTGTGCATGCCATAGTTCTGGGCGGGATTCGAACTGGGGTGCTAACAGGCAAAAGTCTAGCCCGGCTACGGGTAAATACAGGGCTACGCCTTATTGGGGTGGATGACGCAGATGGTTGAGTATTTACAAAACTGGATTCTCCGCCAACCACATTCTCTGCCAAAGCTTGGATTCTATCTAGGGTTGCATCTAATTCGTCACAATAATCTAAACTGAACATTCCACATCATTAACTATCACGACGTCGCTGTCAAAAATGAAATAATTTGCCGTGGTCACCAATATAAATTCAGAACAATGAATGCAATTTGTGACAACATTAAGTGGCGTTAAGAGTGCAAAGCACTAAGAAGTGAGATGTGAGAAAAATTTAAGTTCCAGTTAGTAAAAGGGGTTGCTGTTAAAGTGTGCGACTAAGTTTCCACAATATCATCACTCTCTTGGGTTGGCAAAGAAATGCCAGTTGCATTTATTACAAGATGAAATAAATGAAGGCTGATACCACCATTACGTGGAAAATTAACGGTCTATTCTCATCGCATTTCCGGAAAGGAAATGGATGAGAGGCCCAATTCGCACCTCTACCACGTCTTGTGACACACTTTTACTAAGCGTGTTCGGGGATCGAACCTGGAGCCTTTTAGATGAAAGTAATTATTCTATTGGGGGTTAGCGGTAGCTCGTAAGCTCTCGCTTGGCTGCATCTTCTATCTGCGGAGGTACCTTAATAAACTTAACCTACACAATCTTTTAAATGAATGGCAACTCTCATATTTTGGGTTAAAATGACCTAAAGACTGCAAAGGCAAGGTTGGCTTGAGAGAAAAGCGTATTACCTGTCTCGTTCTCGAAGAGAAGACCAATGAGTTTCCAAGTTAAACTCTCACTCACTTGCTGACGTTAGCCTCTTAAATTCTCACTCAGCTTCGCTGCACTCCCCTTCCAAACAAGTTTCTGAAAGTCTGAATCCAGCCTCAATCTCCTTCAAAATCCAACTCACTCTCCTCTCTCCAAAACTCAAAAACCCGAACCACTCTCCTGTTCTCTCCCAAAACTCAAGACCAACTCCCCTGTCTCTCTCGAGCCAGATCCAACTTGCATTTCTCCTAATGAAAACTCCTCCCCTTTTTCTCTCTCATCAATTTTCCTTTGCAAATATTGGCGAATGCTTTTCGCTGAGCTGGTGCTGAAGTTAACACTTTCCTATACTTCCTGTCAGGCTGCCTAGCTACACGTAACTCGAAAATGAAAATGAGGGATACGTAACGATAGCTATACATATTAAAAAAATGAAATGACCTGAGCAATAAAATATAACAATACCGATTCTGATTTTTTGTCGGATGACGTAGTGGTAACGTTGTTGCAATCACACATCTGATGGCGTATAGATTTAAATGTTTCCATAATATGAAATATTGTTAATGGGAATGAGTTGTTTCTAATGTTTAATATATAAAGTAGATAACAAGAAAAAGAAAGAAAATAAATGTTGCAGGTAGATACGAAGCTTCAACCCAAACACATATATGATCAGACAGGATGTCAACGATATGTTTATAACTAACATGTGATTATTCAAAAATTGAAATAGTACAGTGGGAAACAATCAACTAACTAACTCTCTAGGCTTTTTTTAAACCCGAAGAGAGTAAATACAAGCACAAGCGTAAATAATTAAATATGTTACAAGGGGTTCGAATTTTTTGATCTAGGTATGGATGCAGACGGGTACTAAGTTTTGTGTGTGAACACAATTGATAATGGAAAATTCTCTTCAATATAATAGCATAGTGGTAATGTTGGTTTTGCCTTGTTCCTATCGATAACATAGTGGTTACACGAAAGAAAAAAATAAAAAAAATAAAAATACTGTCCCCTATTAAGAAATACTTCTCGAAATTATTCAACCACTTTTTTCTCTTCCTATCTTCATAACTTAAAAAAATGTTTTGTCAAATGTTTAGATGACTATGAAAATATTGAAACATATGATGTAATAATAAAATGTTGTTGCATTGTAATCAAATGAATTTGTTGAATATGTAGAATATGGTAGGATATATTTTAAAATGTTAGAAGCTTCGAAGAAAAATAAAAACTCCTGTAGGATTTTCCGTGTAGCAGTGAGACACACTAACTAACTAACTAATTAACTAACTCCCTAGCCCTTTTAAACCCGAAGGTTTAGCAACACAGGCCTTCTATTTGTCCCTATCTTGAGCAAGTTCTATATATTTTTTTCTATCCCTACCGATTTTTTTTAGGTCTATCTCAATGTTGTTTCTCTATCTTTGTTTTGGTCTTTCTACAGGTTTTTTAAGTAGGCTTAATTTAGGAAATGCATGTTATTTTTTTTCTTCATAAACTCTTGTTTTTTTTGTTTAATATCTAAGAAACTAAAAGTTAAAATATACAAAACAGTAATTTTGCCTGTAGTATTATATGGGTGTGAAACTTGGTCTCTTATATTGAAAGAGGATCATAAATTGAGAGTATTTGAAAATAAGATCCTTAGGAAAATATTTCAGCCTGAAAGGGATAAAGAAACAAGTGAATGGTGAAGTTTACATAATTTAGAAGTACATAATGTATGTTAGTTTCCAAGTATTATTAGATTGGTGATTAAATCACGAATGAGAAAGGAATAAAGGAGATTTTACAGGAGTCTTGTTGGAAAACCTGATGGTAAAGGACCAAAACGAAGATGGAGATGAATCTAAAAGAAATCTGTAAAGATTGTAATAGAATATATGTAAATTTTGCTCGGGATAAGTACAAATTGAACTGTAACCACGAATTTTCAGAATCAAGAGTGCTAGAGAATTAATTAATTAATATTTAATGTAATAAAGGTAGTAATATAGTATTTTTATTGAGAAGAGAATTTCTACAAAACTTATTTTTCCTCGTACGTTTACTAATAGCAGTTACATTTGACATGTTTGACTAATCGCGAATCAACGTACGGAAGCCGTTGGAAGCAATTTGAAGACTGAAATGGCTATGCAAGGACGCTTATTATAATGTTAATATTTTAGTATAATGTTTTGGGAATTGCTTCTCGATAATGTTTGGTATTTAATTTAATCTGTTGTTAGATAAAAATACGTAATTATTAGAATTTAACGATGGAAAATATGAACAGCGAATGAATGATACGTTTGACTAATCGTGAAGATGAGTATCACAGTACGTTTTTATCGTTCTTATATAAACGTTGAAACGTTTAAGAAGGTATAAGAACGTTTACCGAAACGTTTCGTAGCTGTTGGTGCAATACACTTTGAAGTTTTTGTTTTTTCTAAGTGTCATGACACATCAATTTCATCATAATTATCATTATTCATCCTCATCGTTGTCATTAGCTAAAATTGCCTCTTCTTTTTTTACAAAATTTTCGTACTAATATCGCCTTAGCAGATTAACAGAAATCGTCTAAAATTTGAACTCGTGACACCTCCCAATACCATTGCAAGCTTATTTGTGATTGTTCCCCTCAATTATTTAAAATACCTCACTTTCATATTCAAATGCACACAAGTAAAAAAAAGGTTCATATCACATTAGTGATTTTAAATTGTATTCTTGGGAGACCACTTTCTAACATTGTTGCCTGATATTAAAATAAGCAAAAACACACTGCCATGCTTAATAAAAAAACATTCATTCATTGTCAGATTGTACAACTATATAGGTCGAGGTTCATAAGCCTCGTCCATCTCATTCTAGGGACTGCATATTTTGTATACAGTTTATAGTAGAATCACAACACAGGTTGTTAAGAATATCGTCAGTAAATATGAGAATTCTTGCTGTGAAATTTCTATGCTGTTTAACCTAATAAAATTCAAATCCCTGAGAGAGTCAAGTACTGAGCTTTAGCATTCCATATTAGCAAAACCTTTATGCGTACGTATTTATAACCTCAATTTACTAATCAGGAAATCCCCCTTAGCCAACCAATTAGCACATTTTATATGACCTTCTATAGAGGAAGAAGACATGACATTTCCAAGCCAACATTATTAATGTGATATTCTTAACAAGTTAATGCACATATATAGCTGTAAGTGTATCAATCTTTATGCAAACACTTAGGAATATTTGGAATGCAAACAATTCTTGTGACAAAACAAATAATTAGGAAATTCTTTTTAACTAAACAATCAACACAAATTTCTCTTTTTTTATAGAGAAAAAAAAAGCATAACATTCCCAAGACAGTATTATTGATGTAACATTCTTAACAAGTCAATATCTTAATATTTACACAACCACACACACACACATATACACACATATACCAAAAATATTTGGAATAGAAAAAATTCTCAGAAAATTCCCCTTAGCCAAGCAAATCACCAGTTACATGACTCTCTCTCTCTCTCTTTTCTCTATATAAAAAAAAGGTTATGACATATCCAAGCTAAGATCTAAATCACAAATCCCTGACACCTTCTGTAAACAAACAGTCTCACCGATTCGATGTATCACCCCACATCAGCTGATCCATGACCGCAATCATCTGCTGTTACACTCATAGTTCCCCGCACCTATTCATTTTATATAAGAGCCTCTGAATATGAGAACCCGCTCTCAAAACTTCAGACGAATATGCAGCCGCATACATTGTTACTCTCCCAGTCATTCTCTCTTTCATAACCCTTAAAACTGCAGACACTGACACACCACTGCACTGGGATACCAACTTAGCCACTTCATTTACTGGTTTCTCAGGATACTACTGACAGAACATTACATAAATATTGAGTAGAATCTGTTTCTCACCCCTTTTCAAAAGCTAGACACGAATCTTCTTCACATTTTATTGTCTACTAGTATATTTTTCTACCATTCTAGTAGAGGTGTGAAACTATGAAAATATTCTTGTTTAAGCACTAATCATTATGTTTCCAATAGGACTCCTATGGGACCTAGAACCTTGCAACTTTGGTCTATGTATATACTTATACATGTATGCTTATATTTTTTTTGTTTAGCATAAATTTCGATGTTTAATCAAAACAACACTTTGTGTTCACTAACACCACTCGCAATTATTATTATTAACACACACACATACAAAAAAAATAACAAAAAACAAAACTTACCTACAAAAAAAAGCTGCTAGCAATTTAACACACACAAAACAGTAGTATAATCGCGTACAGTTGCAAAAACATTACTTTTCTGTACAGAAACTTTCACAGTACTGTGTTTGATCTGACCTACATCCACACCACAAAACAAAAATCATCTCTCCCCCACCCGTCGTCGCATCCGGTTGCGATGACAATATAAGCAAAACTGGGTCGTGTCAATGTTGCCAACTCACTAAGCCGCATCAATATTGCCTCTGATTTTCTGGCCGCCCGAAACTCAAACTAGACGGCATCGAAGTGGTGCGTTACCTTTTCGGGAACCTCTCCTCGTACACGCTGAAGTACGTTTTGTTGTACTTCAACCTGAGAGAGAAGATGATGCCCAAGAGCAAAACCGTACAGACGCTCTACGAGAAAAAACATGATAGACGATCTGTTGCAGTACAACGTACAGGATTCGATGCTTGTGAGGGACGTGTTTCTGAAAAAAAAAAACTCGTACAAACAATCGTCTCAACATGTTGCCAGAGCATGCTGCTCGCAAACCAGGTTCGAGGGCACAAACTCAACTAGCATCTCTCGCATTACTATTTCAGCGAAGCGTTGCAGAACAAGCAATATTTGTGTTTCCCACAGCAACATCTCGAGTATCATCACAAGCTAATTGGGGGTTACGTATACCGTAACCCACACATGAACATAGCACTCAAAAACAGAACAGAGGACGAGATTATTTTGGTACTAGATTTTACGTTACTCTACCCAAGCATCACATAGTTGCAGCCAGCCTCCCTTTTCCCGCAAGAAAAGTTTACAAAAGTCACGATATATATAAACATTGGCCCCCAGAACTTGGAAAAAATTTACAATAAGGTGCATTCGCTCACCACTGTTGCCAGCTATAGGTCTCTCTCTCTCTTCATCTTACAGCAACATTAGCATATCTTTTTTTAGTTGTAGGTGGGTTGCCAACACACACACACACACACACACACACACACACACACATACTGTGTTGCTATCTATCCATCCATCTCTCTCTCTTTTACAGCAGTATATCTTTGTTGCCGGCTCTCCTTGCCCAGTGTGTGTATGTTACGCTAGTATATAAATTGGCTAAGCCTCAAGCAAAATAGCTTTTGCTAAGTAGAAAAAAAAAGCTATAGGTAGGTGTTAGCAGCATTGTCGGTTGTTTAACTCTTCCCCCTCTCTCTCTCTCTCTCCTCTCTCTTTTTTGTAAAAAGCTATGGCAAAAATACCAGTAGGTTGGCAAAAATTGCTTTATGCACTGTAAGGCAAGCCTCAAACAAGGTTGCCAGCTCCTTGCTTTAGGTTAGGTTAGACCAAGATAAAAACCTTGGTAACTTTTTCGAGTAAGGTATTGGCAACACTGCAAGAAAAGCCTCAAGCAAGGTTGCCAGCTCCTTGCTTTAGGTTGGGATAGAACAAAAAAAACCTTGGTAATTTTTTTCGAGTAAGATGTTGGCAACACTGCAAGAAAAACCTCAAGCAAGGTTGCCAGTTCCTTGCTTTAGGTTAGGTTAGACCAAGATAAAAACCTTGGTGACTTTTTCGAGTAAAATGTTGGCAACACTGCCCGAGAACACCGTATGCAGTGTGATCCTGGTCGCCGAGAAGTCCTTCGTCCACGACGTGAAGAACAAGAGGGTCACAGAGCAGTTTTAACAAGTTTTTAACATTTTTTCTTGCACAATAAGAAATTTTTGTACTAGCACAATCAGTTTCAATAGCACAATACGAAAATTTCACTAGTTCAAGATCAGTTACAATATCAATTTCATCAGTTATCAGTTACAATATCTTTTTTCTCATCAGTTTTTGCACTATAGCACGAGACAATCAGAAATTTTTGCACAAAAATTTTGTTGTTGTTGTTTTTACATGAGAAAATTAACAATAAAATTCTTTTTTTTTTATCGTTTCAGATGCAGTCGAACATCAAAAACACATACACATACAAACACACTAAAAAAAATAAGCATGCAACTTTATTTTTAACACACACATACATTCTCCATCTTCATCAAAAAAATATTATAATAAACATAATTATTTTTATCTATCACACAATAAAACTCTATATCCAAAATATTACAACATCAAATAACACTAGAGTCGTTAGTACACGTTGCATGCATTACGGAGGTCCTCTGTAGGGTTTCATGGAAGTTTGGGGGGGAAAAAAAAAAACACGTGAAACCCTACAGAGGTGCAGTTATCTACAACCGCAGCCGTTAGAACCTTTTACTTTTTTTTGGTTGGGCACCACGCACCCTGGCGAGGTTATAGAAGCCAGGAATCCTAAAAAAAAAACAACAATTATTTATTTGTTTGTTTGCGTCACAATACAGAAATAAATAGAAGTACGTACGTGTGTGTACGTGTGCAGCACATCGTTCCTGCAAGAAAGATTTACAAAGGTCGCGATATACATTGGTGCCCGGGACTTGGAAATAATGCATATTCGCTCACCACTGTTGCCAGCTCTAGGTCTCTCTCTTTATCTTACGGCAATATTGGTATCTCTATTTTTTTTAGTTGTAGGTGGGTTGCCAACACACTCTAGTTAATAATGCTACATATTATACACACGCACGCACACACATACTGTGTTGCCATCCATCCATCCATCTCTCTTTTTTACGGCAGTATATATTTGTTGCCGGCTCTCCTTGCCCAGTGTGTGTATGTTACGCCAGTATATAAATTGGCTAAGCCCTTGCCAAGTAAAAAAAGGGCTGTAGGTAGGTGTTGGCAACACTGTCGGTTGTTTAACTCTTCCCTCTTTTTCCTCTCTCTTTTTTTTTGTAAAAAGCTATGGCAAAAATACCAGTAGGTTGGCAAATTGCTTTATGCACTGTAAAGCCTCAAGCAGTATTGCCAGCTCCTTGCTTTAGGTTAGGTTAGACCAAAATAAAAACCTTGGTGACTTTTCGAGTAAGATGTTGGCAATACTGCAAGACAAGCCTCAAGCAGTATTGCCAGCTCCTTGCTTTAGGCTAGGTTAGACCAAATAAAAACCTTGGTGATTTTTTCGAGTAAGATGTTGGCAACACTGCAGGGCAAGCCTCAAGCAATGTTGCCAGCTCCTTGCTTTAGGTTAGGTTATACCCAAAAAAAAAACCTTGGTGATTTTTTCGAGTGAGGAGTTGGCAACACTGCGAGAAAATAAGGCTCATGCCTTACGAGAGCAAACCATTAAGGCGAGCCTCAAGCAGTGTTGCCAGCTTCTTGCTTTAGGTTAGGTTAGACCCAAAAACAAAAACCTTGGTGATTTTTTCGAGTGAGGAGTTGGCAACACTGCAAGAAAATGGGGCTCATGCCTTACGAGAGTAAACCATTAAGGCAAGTGAGGAGTTGGCAACACTGCGAGAAAATGGGGCTCATGCCTTACGAGAGAAATCCATTAAGGCGAGCCCCACCGAGCCCCATTTTCGGTTTGTCAACCGGGTTGATCCTACTACTTGCGTTTCACACGGCGTGGACAAAGAACACAATGGGATATGTCTAAAACGTACGGAAAGTTTCTGCCACAGGAGGGGTTTGAACCCACGACCAGCAGGTTGACAATCTACAACGGCAACCACTTTTTTTTTATTAACATTTCTTTTTACTTTAAATTATCCAAAACTACAATTCTGGTTTCATTAAATAATCCAACTACAATTTGCAAATAATTTGCATACCTATGTTTTTTTCCATACACCACAAGAGTTTACATAAGCATTACAAAAGACTCGAATGTTTCCTGAAACCGGATTTTCTATATTTCATACATTACAAAAGTGGCTAAAAGCCACTGTAAAGATTGTTGTTTGGTAGCCGGAAAAAAATTGAACTCCGGCTTTAAGATATAGTCTACCTTAACACTAGTGGGTGACAAACGACAAATTCTACTTATACATTGTTGTAAAAATAACCATGCCTCTTTCATTTGTCCACACATAGTCAGGCGATGTTCGATTGTATCAGTTTCATTACACGTGGTACATAACGCATCTATACTAAATCCTAATCGAACTCTTTTTTCTTTACAATCTATTAACTCATTTATCGCTCTAAACCAACATGATCTTTGTTTTTTTTGTGAGGTGGCGTGCATGTACATTTTTCCAAATTATGGTCCATTTATAAGTTGGATATTTCCCCATAATATGTGAAGCAGGAGATTCCTTGGCAATATTTTGTTTATAGATTTGACGTACAGTTTGTTTTGGTGGATCGTCATTTCTCATCAAAGCGTATATTAAATCAATTGTCACAGGAGAGTAATGACTGAAGAAAGGTGACACCTTTGGTTTGTTTACCGGAGACACCGGTAGAATTTCAGTGAACAATTGTCGTAAGAAATCAGCATTTGGTTCATTTACGCTGAACAACCGTGCTACAAACCGCTGATAAAACAAGGTTCTCGCTTTCACTTGGAAATCTATCAATTCAAGGCCACCCTGTACATAGGAACGTGTAAGACTAGATTGTCTAACTTTAAAAACGTTATTTTTCCACACAAATCAGGCCCTTGATTGTGGCCGTATATTGAGGTGTTAATGGTAGTATCTGACAAGTATACCATAATCTTGACAGGCTTGACAGGCCATATATATTTAAGAAAGTAATTCGTGAAATTAAACATAAGTCAAGATGATTATACATGTATAAATAATACCTTAAATTTGTACTTAATTTGTGGTAACTTAAGTTTATACTTTCTTTAATGGTAGAGCTAAACATTATTCCCAATATCTTTAGCGAATTTTGCATTGGGAACACTGTTGTAGTTGAAACAGGCCACTGTAACCCTAAAGCCATACAACGTGTTTTCAAGTTGTTGACCTTGGCACCGGATACTCTTTCATAATCGATAAGACACTTTTTTAACGCCAATGCATCTGCAGTGTGTTTACAAACAACCGTTACGTCATCCACAAAGGCGCTGACCTTCATGTGGAATCCGTTTACAGAAAATCCTTGAACTTGACATGTACATGACATAGAAAGTTGGCCAAAGATAACGCAAATAGCGCCAGAGACAAGGGATTACCTTGAGGTAAGCCATTACTTACTCAAAAATGTTTAGAGAGAAATTCATTTACCTTTGTTTTGATATGTATAGCTTCCATTAAATTCCGAATTTGAGTAATAAGGACCGGTTGTATACCCATGTAATTTAACACCTGCCATAAATACTGGTGGTTTACACGATCAAACGCCTGAGAAAAGTCAATAGACACCAAGAAAGCATTTTCACACAGTGAAATACAATCTCTTATGTTGGATAGACGGTCACAAAGAATTCATGTTTCATAGTTTTATTAAAACGCTCACACATACAGATGATATACTTTTTTATTACCTAGTACTCCATATTGAAAGGGCTGAACTAATGCTTCTATATTGTTTTTTAACCTATTTAAGATACATCTAGTTAATATTTTATAATCCGTATTAAACATTGTTATTGGTCTATAATCAACTGTCTTCCGTGGATTTTCTTTTTTTGCTATGAAAATTGCAACCCCCGTTTTACATAAGGTATTCAGTTGCCCTGTCGTAAGGACAGCATTTACCCATTCTGTTACCGTAGGTCCTATAAGGGTCCAAAATTGAAAATAAAAGGTACCAGAAATTCCATCTAGGCCTAGGGAGGATTTCGATTTTGCCGCACACACTGCGTGATAAACTTCGTCTATCGTAAATTCTGTTCCATTTTGTGTCTCATTTTCAAACTCAGCATGAGGACAATATTGTTGGATATATTCTGTGGAATTAGACAGGGAATTTCTTGGAACATTATATATTTTACAAAGGTTCTCCCGTAATAAATTACGTACAGTTTCTTCGTTTTGACACCATTCTCCTTCATTATTTTGGAGTTTGGTAATTATTTTTTTATTTTCTTTTATGTATTTGAACTACATGATTTAAAGATACATTTTCATCGGGGTCAATATTTATTAATTTACTTCTTGCCGTTATGCTATTTACCTTTTTGGCATATATCTGAAGTAATTGCGCCTTTGTGTCGACCTATCCATTTGTGCCTTATTATGAAGTTCTCGTAACACACAAAAATGAAAATTTACTAAATTTTTCCAATTTCTCGTCTTTTCTATACAATACGTACGACAAAGTCTTTGGAGGGATGGTTTAAAAACTTGATCCCACCATCGTATAATATCGGTATTTCTCAGCGTTCGTCTTTACCAGCCTTCCCATGCCGTTTGAAAGGGTTGAATAAATTGATCCTCCTTTAAAATTATGGTATTCATAATCCAATATCCCCTTCCCATATGTATATATTCAAATGGGGATCTCATTTTCATTACTACTGCATCATGATCTCTAAAGACTACAGGAATTACCTCAATGTCTGACACCAAATGTTGTAAACTATTATGAACATACATACGGTCTAAACGCGATGCCCCGGTTTGTGTTTTACAAGTAAAGCCTAATTTTCCTGGTTGTAATTTTTTCCATACATCAACGAGATTTAGACCAGTTACTAAAGAGTTGAGTTCTGGGGAATAAATGAAGGTGGAAGTTTGGTCTTCTTTATGTAACGTACAATTCCAATCTCCAGTAACACAAAGTCGATCTGTGTGACCATCTAAAAAAGGAGCTAATTCCTTTGTTATAAAATTTCTACATCTATTTCTATTTTGAGTATCAGAAGGAACATACACATTACAAATACTTAAGTTACCCAACTATAATCCTCCCACCGGGTTGAAACTGAACATTTAACATATTTAAACCATGACGTACCAAAATGGATGTTCCTGTATAATTTTGAACAAAATTATCATATTCTTCATAGTATTGATGACACTTCAAGGAAGGAACCCCCACCTCTTGAATACATGCAACATCTACATTATTATTAATTAAAAATTCACGCAAGGCCATAAGTTTAGTGTCACTACTTACCTTATTTACATTTATGGTTGCTAATCGGAGAACCGGATTGGCAATTTTGCTTTGCAAAAGGAAATAAAGGGGACATACTAGTATAAATAATAACATTGTGCAAACATTTTTGGTCATTATACACTCAAATTTTTTAACCCGTCCTTTTGCAATGGCATGGTTTATCAACCATTGGCTCGTCATTACTATCGAATTTGGGGTCATTTGTTTTCAAACTTTCGTCGTAGGATAAGCAAATGAAGCATTTTTTTGTTTATTTTTACGTTTCTGTATTGTTTTACTTACAGTTCCAGCCGATAATTTCTGTGAGAAGGATCGTAGTTCTCTTTTTCGCACACCTCTATTTGGGATTAAGGAATCCTTTTCAACATCCGTTGATTCGTCATCCTCTTCATGTTCCATTAGATTTGTGTGGTCCATTTATTGGTCGTCCATCTCTTGAGTTGGTGTGACGTCGATTTTTGATTTCACTTGTTGTTCAGGGAAGGAGTCTGGTTGCTTCCTTGGAAGGGTGGACACGTTTTCTTCAACTGGAACGGTCGGAATCAATGGTGTAAGGGGTGTCTCTTGGTCCCTGTTGTTGTCATTCACTATTTGGTCACAGGTCTGCTGGGAAATTCCATTTTCCATTCCGTCATCTTTAACTTCCATGGATAAGATCTAATGGGGCGAGTTGGAACACGTAATACCGTTGTTTTCCGGTGAAGACAGTCCTGTTTTTTGTGAAGGTCATTCGCACAAATTTCACATGTGGGTGTCTGTCCAGTATATATTATGCGCCATAAATTTATCGACCTCAATAAAGGACGATATATGTCTTTTCAATGACATTTTCACTACTCGCACTCCGTTCTGTACTTGATATCTAAACTTCGTGCTCCATGTTACACGTGTGATGTTATCTACTACACCGAAGTCACTTTTTTGGCACTTATATGTATATCATCCAATTCAAGCGGGAGATTGAACACTCGAATATATTTCACTTCTCGGCCAGCATCACTGAGTTTCACTTTTGTCATCTGTCCATTTTCATAATGGAAGTTTACCTCATCAGAATATTTTTCTAGAATTTTATCAATTGTTGCTCGTCTTACTAATTTTACATATACACCGCGAACAGTTGTCGGTATCTGTATGGCATATATTTCATCGAATGTCAATTTAAATGTTCCGTACATAAATTCGTGTATTTCACTAGCACTCGGTTTCGTTGTTCCATTATCAAAGCTTACCTGAATGGTATTTTCACGCTGCATGATGATCGTATGTTGTCGTTTCAAGTCTATTCACAAATTCAGTGGGAAAAATCCCAATTTGATCGCGAAACAGTTCACCACGGTACTCGGTTAACTCGTTTGCTCACAGCAGCTCGCAACACGTCTTTACTCTACCGTGCCGTGGCACTGACTTATACTACCCTACAAGCCTCCTGAAAACAGGTAGAAGCAGCTGACCAATGTGAAATGTAGATGCAACTCTCCTATTACATGTAATGTGCAAATAATACTTGTTTGTAACAAAGAAAACGAAGGTAGTACGGATCGGTTAAAACATTTAATAGAGAGTTGCACATGATTATAACTTTTGATTAGATATTTGCGAAGGTATCCTTGCATTGAGCTCGAGTGGGAAAAGGGGTATAATTAGTATGTCCTGAATTGCCACAAGCATAAATAGTTATTTCATCAATATTTGTCAATGTTTTCATAATTCACTATGTTATACATGAAAATATCCCTTTGAACGTGTCAGTTCATTTATTCCAGATGTAGAACAATGTAGCTTCTATAACTATACACTGCTATTACGAATAATGTTACCATGCTACTGTTTAATGGAAGGAGAAATATATAGTATATATATATATATTTTTAAGAAAGAACACCTCGTATGGAGGATCAAACCTTGGAGAGCTTACAATGCTACAAGAACTCTGACCAATACACTATGCCCTTGGTTTACACTAAAGCAACATATGTTAATTATTCTGTCGCCTTAATATTGTAAACGTTATCCTGCAAGAAAAAGAAATTTCAATACTCTCATATAACTCTTTACTTCTAGAATTACTTTATACACTTACATTTGAAATTTAACTCCGACTTTTTTTCTTAGTATTAATATATCTAAGCTTTTGGATATTTTATTTGTAATTTTATAACTGTTACATAAACATCGACGAAATAATTCCTTATAACTTAGAATCTAGTAAATATATGCTTTCAAGTCTTCAAATGAATTTTAGTCCACTAGATTTCTGGAAGATAATTATGTATGATCAGTCATTCATTGCTGAAGCAAACGTTTTAATACTCTGTGGAATTTTCATTCTGAAATAACTTCCTTAACTTGCTACATGTATGCGAACTACACTCTGTCCCACTTATCTCTCGAGCAGGTGAACGAAAACAAGTATCTGAGCAGCGATGAACACGTGAGAGGAATGGGATTGCGTGGAGGGAGGAAAGCCTTCCCAGCAACGTGTACGGCTTCGCTCTGTCTTCTCGATCCTCCCCCTCTTCCCCCTCTCCCCTTCTCTTCCGCTATGCGCTGCTTTGCTCCAGATAAGCTGGGACAGGATACAGTTAATTGATTTCGCAAAAGGCATTTCTGTGTGCCACACATTTAATTCTAATTCACAAGGAAAAAAATGTTGTCAATTTGCATTCGGGGGTAGTTTCACAGTTACAAACTATTTAGGCCTTGATGAGAAGTTTAGTGTAAATAGGCATTTTGTTTATAATTTTGAAATTGAGGTCTAAGTTTGAAATCCTCATATTTAGGGATTGAACTCGTCACCTAACAGGTTGAAGACCCGTCCTGTTCTTTGTGCGTGACCTTTTTTATTTCTTCTATTCATTATTCATCCTCATCCTCGTGATTAGCCAAAAGTAAAATAAAAGAAGCCCTTCTCCGTGACCGTGCGGTCTAAGGAGCTGTGCTTTGGAGTCCGACTGCGGGACGGCATGCGGCTCGAGTCCGCCTTTGTTCAGTCTCTGGGGTTTCGACCTGTGTATAGGACCGGTGGCAACACACCATCGTGAGGAAATTGGGGAGCTACAAGTGAGTAGCGTAACACGGTCTCGGAAATCTCCAACTGCTGGGGGTTCGACGTGCTAACCCCACGTAACGCCATTACCGGTTGAAGAACTCCACACATCTTGGTAGGATTGTGAAAGGGAGACTGGCAGCCGGAAGATAGGCCCAGGCCTTTTCGAGGGCTGTCGAGCCATAAGTTATTATTATTTATCGTTCGAATTATAATTCCAATTAATCATTAACATATACAGTAAAACTTCTCAATAACGGACAGGCCTTGGGGAAAAATAAATATCCGTTATTAAGAAGTGTCCTCTATTCAGAAAAAAGTGTAGGACGTTACACAATATAGGATAAGAATATTACAGTACGTACTTTACGAACATAATGTTTTGTTTCCTACATTCAAGGAACAAAATACTGTACTACATACGGTGAATTTAAATTTACTAAAGTATCCCTACATACATTAGAAATTTCAAAAAAGAAAATACAGTACACGAAGTGTAATCTTTTGTTAAATTACTGCATTCAAAATGCTCTTTCAATTTCAATAGGCTGTAACTATTTCTGGTCAGACCCAGATTGTCCAAAATAATCGTCTATATTTTTCTGAATCTTAAAGTTCTTTACAATTGTCTTTTCAATATGTGTTTCAACTCAGATGCTAAACTGAGTTCCTCTTCATCTGTTTTTCTTAAAACTTTATACTTTCGACAACACCATTCAAATGTTAAGTTGTGAACTTTCAAGCCCTGTGTACTGGGAAATGAGCTTTTACCAGAAAGATTCTCATTTCCAGTCCACAATTTAAGGATGTCACTTTTGTTTCAAAAAATGTCACTGATCTGTATTTTTCCAATAGCAAACCGCACGGCCATTTCTCGAACATTAAGTTTTATCTTTCTCGTAGACATTGATTACTTCAACATTTTCCTTTTAAGTCAGTGCTTTGCGTTTCTGCGACATCGTAGCAGAAAGAAAGGCATTTGTTAATAGAGAAGTTAACAAATAATAATTTATCATCTGTTATGAATGAATTGACACAATTTCAAAGGGATATTAGACCGTTTGTACTGCTTGAAAGACATTGACAAATATTAATCAAATAACTATTTATGTTTGTGGCAATTCAGGACATACTAATTTTCCCCCTTTAACCCCTCGAGTTCAATGCAAGGATACCTCCGCAAATATCGAAGTTTTCTTTGTCACAAACAAGTATTCCTTGTACATTGCATGTAGGAGTAGTGTGGGATCTACATTTCACATTGGTCAACTGCTTCTATCTGCTTTTAGGAGTGATAGCTTGTATTGTAGTGGTTACCGTTAAAGATTGTAAACCTGATAGTCGTGTGTTCAAACCCCTCCGGTGCCAGAGAATTTTCGTAAGTTTTAGAAATATCCCATTTTGTTCATTGTCAACGTCGTGTGAAAGGGAATAATTCAGTTTGGAATTAACGATGGGGGGGAATTAATAAAACCTCCATTTCAACCAACCGAGAAGTGGAGAAAAATTATAAATATTAAAATTACATTCCTGCTTTTAGAGGTATAATCTCAGGTAAAATCGAAGATCTTACGTGGAAGATTTTATCTTGCTCTGACTCAACCAAAATACATTTTGCACCCATCTAATACAGTCTCCAATACATTTAAAAATGTTATTGAATGTTTCATGTCGATAATTTGATCAATGTATCAATTCTTGACGCAGAGACGATATTTTCTGCAAAAACATGTTCTCTCCTCCTATCGTCTTCAGTCTCTTCTGTTCTTCTGTTCTTCTCTTATCCTTCTTTTCTCTCCTGTTCTTCTCCTTTTCTTTTATCTCATATCGCAATGCCTCTATTTCTCGCCTCTTGTCTCCATCCCACTCTTGTCTCCATCCCAATCTTCTCTTCTCTTCTTATCTCATCTACTATCTTAGATTTCAGACTCCACTGCACTCTTCTCCTCTTCTTTTCGTTCTTCACTTTTTCCTACCTTTACTCTACTCTCCACTCCTCTCTTCTTGTATTTTCCTCTCCCCTCGAAACCACCCTCCTCCTCTTCTCTTATCTCAATTTCCTTTCTCTCTTCTCTCCTCCTTGCTCCATTTTCGTCATCTCATCTCGCATCTTTTGCCTTTCTCCTCATTACTTCTGCTATACACTTCTGTCCTCTATTTTCTTCCTTTGCTTTTCCTCTTTCCCTTTTTCTTTCTCTATTCTTCTCTCTTTCGACCCCTTCCGTTTCATCTCTCATTTTTTCTTTTGTTTAGACTCATTAACAAAAGTACTAGAAAATCGATTTTCTTTCTTTCAGAAAGTATTTCTCAATTGCAACAAATTTAATACTGATATTTTTTTTTAGTTTTATACAATCATACTTGGATTTCTTTCATTACCGTATTTGCAACCCTGAAATTTAGCCTAACTCTACACGCAAACCAACAACGCCTTGGGTAAGTTGGGTTGAATAATTTAAAATGTCGTTGTCCTAAGACTATTGAAAGACACTGTACAGGGTGGTCCAAAAGTGCGGAATGGACCGAATAGAACCGAAATGCATGGAGTTATTAAAAATTTTATATGTGTACATGTAGTTTGGGGATTGGGGAAACCTACAGAACCGCTTTTGAAATAGGGTCGCCATCTGGAAAGCCGCGATTTTGGATCGAGATAACTTTTTTGAAATAGGATACTAGGCATGTGATACATGAAATTACACTGAAAGAGGCTCACAAACACGATGGTAGCATTCATTTTTGCAAGACTTTATTCATGTTCATGCTACAGGGTGTTAAATCCTGTAGCAGAAAATGTCAATACTAGCAAGATCTTTTGGATAATGTCTAGGTAAAAATGAAACAATATTCAAAGTTGTTTCGCAACCTGTGTTATGCAGAGGGAAACGCATCTGTCTTCCATTAACAGTTCCATGCAGAACAGTGACATTTAACAAATGAACATGCTAGAATTAAGCACTATGTGCCATGGTGAACAACAATCTAAAAATGTACAATATTTGAAAAATGATAAAAATTGTACAACAATTCTAAGTTAAGATGTCATTAACACGAGATTAATTTTGATATTAATGTGGACAATACAACTAATTTGAAAGTGAATAACGAAATTCAAATGTACTGATTCAATATTCTTTATTTAATAAATAATATAAATTATTAAATGGACCTTCCTTCTGTTCATCCCAATAAGCCAACACCGGCGTGACCAAGGCCAATATGGGGCTGTACGTGGAGGTTGTGTCCGTGTTTCTTGACCACTGCGTTGAATCCATTGTGATCGTCAGCCACGTAGTCCACAGTTCTAACACTTCCGTCTGGTTCCACAAGACTGTACTGTCCCTTCACATGAGGTCCATCACGTACTTCATACTGGCTCTTGTGATCTCCAGTGTGGTGGTCGCTCACTGCATACTTGAATTCATATTTAGGATAAGCCTAAAATTGAAAAGAAAAATCCTTGAAAGTGTAGGGAACAGAGGGTTTCAGAACTTTCTTCAATAATTTATTACAAGAGTCAATTGAAAACTTTTAATGTCCAATAAGAATTGTACGTCGGACTGTGTGCAGCTCAAAATTACATGAGGCATTAACTTTTTTTTACAAACGACCTCAAGCCTGCAATACTAATCAGGTTATCTTCGAATCACCATTCTTGTTACTTTAATGGCATTGCCTCCTAGGCACACTTGCAGCAGTGAAGAAGACTGGTTTGGTCCACTATGTCAGCCTAAAACTTACAGAAATTTCTCAGCAAATGCAAATTCAATATCACTGTGCATGCTTACCACACCTGCAAGTTTACTAATGGAGAAAGTTCGACAATGGCCTCAGTTCGCAGGCACATGGGTGGAAAGACCTTTGCAGTGACTCATAAGTGACTGCACATTGACCCCAAAGACTTCTTCTTAAGGTATACAGGCACTAACTCAAAGTTGAAATATATGTAGATCAGCAATAGGTCTGTGCTAAAATGCAGCAAACTTGTGCAACCATACACACAGAAATCTACTAGATAAGAAACAAAATCAATTGAAGGTTCTCATTTGACTCTCCCATGTATGTTCTTGAATTTTCAGTCTTATATAACATTTGTGTAAAGATTGCAATAAAGTTGATGATACTATACTTTCATAATAATCCAAATGTTGAATTGGTGGTATTGCTGTTGACAAGGCAGCAATTGCGAGAATACCAAAAGCAATCTGCAAACGAAAATATATTAACATTAAATATTATAATATATTTAAATTCCATTAGATATGGTTAATATTTAACACATCCAATGAAAGTAAGTTTAAGTTCAAACATTATGTTGTAAATTACTCACAATCAAACTACCATGAAAAAGTTATCTTACAAGCAGAATGGAAATATTCTTAAAACCGGTCCAATTTGTTCTATGGCGGCGAAATCTCTAGATGTTCACTAAATGTACCTAGTGAAATCCATGAATTCGATTGGGAACAACTGTACAATGTATGAGAATTACTCACCACAACAGAGTTCATCTTAGAATTGTAGCTGATAGCGGTGGAAGATGTTATGATGTCTTGTGTAAAATCTGAACGTCTTTTATATGATGAAAAAGTGAAACTATTGTAGAGTGTCACATCCGTTGCATGAAACGTTAATCACCAATTTCCTCTTCGTGTGTATGATGCGCGAATTACGTAAAGGCATGCTTTGAGAGTGAAAGGGATTAAATAATTAATTGTGAGGCGTAAATTTTGATTGGATGGTGATTTTGAGGAAAAAGTATCACAGGTAAAATGAATGTAGTAATATAAACAAAATATTAAAAATTGATAAAATATGTTTGTCTTACACAAATACGTATATGTAGAAGTCTTTGTTTACTCTTTTACAATCCTTATTGGGGAGTTCTTGTACTTCTTTTATTTACATATTAAAGTGGATTAAACACAATGGAGGAGACGTTGTCTAATGGGTTTGTAAATACCTTTGCTTAAAATAACTTACTCTTCTTCATCTCTTGCTCCCACGCTAGTAATTTTCTTTACATAAATAGTTCTAGTCAAGTCAAGGACAAACACTACAGAAATTGCTTGACTATAAAATTATACGTCTTGATATTTTGGTTGTTTTTTCTCGCGACTCGAACTTGTAATTTTAATCTTCAGCGAAGATATTGTGAGCCAAAAATCGGTGTTCTCTACTTTTAAAATTCACAACTAACATTCTAGGCAGGGTTAAGTACATATGACTACATTACGAAAAGAGACTGCAAAAATAATTGAGAGAGATGGAAATATTCGATTCAATGTGATGTCATAAGTGACTCAAAATTATTAGAATCAATTAGAATTTTACATTATATTGTATTATCTAAATCATGCCTCTTCTTCACAGTATAAAAATTATATATATATATATATATATATACACTACAGTACAACTGTATATACGATTTATAAGTGTATCCATATTAGAGAGGCTTTTCTTTCTTGATTCAGGGATCCATTCAAAGACACTAGTTAGAATTATTCCATTGATGATGAAACTAAAGTGCATCATATTTCAAGTCAAGTGAATGAATTTAAAACGTGTCCAAAATATACTGATATTCTGAATCCATAATTTCTTTCATGCATAATTAAAAAAATTATCGATTTCACTCCGAAAGACAACAGTTTTCTCTACATAAACTAAAACATTGTTTCATCATAATACCATACTGGTATTATTTTGTCTTTGAATTTAAAACATAACTACTAATTATATAAACAACATGATAAATCAAATGGAAAATCAAGCCTAATTTGGAATCTATCATTTTACATAAAGAATTGTTCACAGCATCATTGAGTTTCCAAATGTAATACATGAAACTGCGTATTGTTACATTTTGGATACTTCTAACGGTAGTTTTACAACGGTTTATTACTTGAAACGTATTTTATCATTTATCCTCCCTGCCTTTTTTACGTGTTGCATGTGATTTGTATGTGTATTGTAACATGTGCTTTTACAGTGCCTCTCAAAAGTCTTAGGACAACGACATTTTATACTAGGCAACCTAACTTACCCAAGGCGTTGTTGGGTTGCGTGTAGATTTAGGCTCAATTTCCGGGTTTCCACATGCACAATAGATATTTATAATATACGCGAAAGATAGAAATCTAAGTATTATTGTATAAAACTAGAAACAATATCATTATTACATTTGTTGCATATGAGAAATATTCTGAAAGAAAGAAAATCTATTTTCTAGTACTTCATTGCTAATGAGTCTATACAAAGGAAAAGATGAGAGATGAAACGGTGAGGAGAAAGGCAGAAGATGCGATAGAAGAAAAGGAAAATAGGGGGGGAAAAGGAGAGAAGAGAGAAAGCAAATCGAGATGAGAGAAGATGAGAAAAGGATTTTGGAGAGAAGAGGAGGAAAAAGAAGAGTCGAGTGGAGAGTAGAGGAAAAGATAGATTAAAGAGAGGAAGGAAAAGAAGAGGAGAAGAGTGCAGTGGAGTCGGAAATATAAGACAGGAGAGGAGATAAGAAGAGTGGGATGGAGACAAGAGACGAGAAAAGAGAAAAGCCGATGAGATAATAGCAGAGGAGAATGACGAGTGAGAAGAAGGATAAGAGAAGAACAGAAGAGACTGGAGACGATAGGAGAGAAGAGGTTGTTGCAGATTATATCGTCTCGACTTCAAGAATTGATCAAATTATCGACACGAAATATTCAATAACATTTTAAAATGTATTGGAGAATGTATTAGATCGATGCGAAATGCTTTTTGGTTGAGTTCAGAGCGAGCTAAAATCTTCCACGTAAGATCTTTGATATTTCCTGCGATTATACCACTCAAAACATGAATGTAACTTTAATATTTATAAGAATTATTAAATTTTTCTCAACTTCTCGGTTCGTTGAAACGGAGATTTTTTAATTTAATATTTCCCCTCCCCCTCGTTAATTCCAAACTGAATCATTGCCTTTCACATGGCGTGGACAATGAACATAATGGGATATGTCTAAAACGTACGGAAAGTTTCTGCCACAGGAGGAGTTTGAACCTACGACCAGCAGGTTGACTATCCTCAACGGTAACCACTACCCTACAAGCTCTCGCTCTTGAAAGCAGGTAGAAGCAGCTGACCAATGTAAAAAACAGATGAACTCTCCTAACTAACTAACTAACTAACTAACTAACTCCCTAGCCTTCTTAAACCCGAAGGTTCATGGCTGCAGCAATACAGGCCTTCCATCTTTCCCTATCTTGAGCAAGTTCTATATATTCTTTTCCATCCCTACCGATTTCCCTTAGGTCCATCTCAACGTTGTCCCTCCATCTTCGTCTTGGCCTTCCTACAGGTCTCTTACCATCAGGTTTCCCAACAAGAATCCTGTAAACTCCTCTTTCCTCTCCCATTCGTGCCACATGGTCTGCCCACCTAAGTCTTCTTGATTTAATTATTCTAATAATATCTTGACATGAATACAAATTATGTAGTTCTAAATTATGTAACCTTCTCCACTCACCTGTCTCCTCATCCCTTTTAGGTCCAATGATTTTCCTAAGGATCTTATTTTCAAATACTCTCAATTTATGTTCCTCTTTCAATGTAAGGGACCAAGTTTCACATCCATATAATACTACAGGCTAGATTGCTGTTTTGTATATTTTAACTCTTAGTTTCTTAGATATTAAACGAGAAGACAAAAGTTTATGAAGAGAGAAGTAACATGCATTTCCTGAATTAAGCCTGCTTTATATTTCCTCTTTAATATAATTTTCATTTGTTAATATTACTCCTAAGTATTTGAATTTGGAAGCTGGTTCAAACGAGTTGTTATCAATAATTAGATTTTGAATATTACCTAACACTTGGTTTCGGCCTGTAAGCATATATATAGTTTTCTATTTGTTAACTTCTAAACCTATCTCTTTAGCAGTTTTGAAAAATATTTTAGCATTATTCTTAATTGTATTCACATCATCCCCCAGTAAGTCTACATCATCTGCATATGCTAACAACTGAGTCACACCATTTAATTTTAGTCCTTCTTTAGTTTCTTTTACCTTCCTAACAGCATATTCTAAGGCAAAATTAAAGAGCAATGGAGATAATGCATCTCCTTGTTTTAACCCATCATGAATTGTAAATTTGTCAGACATAATAATACCCACACGAATTTTACTTTCTGTTTCACTAGTGCATATTTTTATCATACTAACAAGCTTCTTAGGTATTCCAAACTCTAATAATATATTATATAATTTATCTCTGTTGACCGAATCATATGGTCTTTTGAAATCAATGAATAGCTGATGGACATTTTGATTATATTCCCACTTTTTTTCAAGTGTCTGTCTGATGTGAAAAATTTGATGTGTTAGTTTTAAATCCACATTGATAATCACCTGTAATTTCATTAGCATATGGGGTTAGTCTTGTTAAAATAATGTTAGATAATATTTTATATGTTGTTGAGAGTAGAGAAATTCCACGGTAATTATTGCAGATCATTTTATCACCTTTTTTAAAAACAGGAACAATTATGGATTCTTTCCACTGTTGAGGGATTTCTTCTTTATTCCATATTAAACAAATTAATTTATGAATTTGACAAATTAATGAATTTCCACCATATTTAATTAACTCAGCTGGTATTAAATCAATGCCAGGTGCTTTGTTATTCTTTAGCCTTTTAATAGCATCTTTTACTTCAGTCAAGTTACGTTCTGGAACTAAAGGTTCTGCTGTGTGTACTTCATTTACTTCTGATTTATCTCCTACATGGACATTTAAAAGGTCATTAAAGTAGTTCTTCCAACTATTTAGAATATCGGTTGGGTCAGCTAGAAAATCACCGTCTTTATCTTTTATCAAGTTTACTTTAGGTTGTCACCCCTTTCTAAACTCATTTACACCTTTATATAAATCTCTGATATTTTTATTTTTGCTGTTCGTTTCAATTTCGTTAATTTTGCTTTTCAAGTAATCTCTTTTTTTACTTCTAAACGTGCGGTTAACTTCTCGCTTTATTCTATTATAATTGTTTAGATTTGTATCATCAGAGTTATTTAACCACCTAAGTTTAGCCTGATTTCTTATTTCTATTAGATTATGACATTCATTATCAAACCATGGCTTACTTTTTCTCGGTTTATGGTATCCTATACTTTCTTTAGCTCCTGATTCTATTGCATTACGTATGTGCTCCCAATTCTTATTTACGTCTGTTTCATTTATATTTTCATCATCATTTAAATCCTGCAAAACATCAAATCTATTTGACAGTTTAATTTGGTAATCCTTCTTAATTCTTTCATGAGTAAACTTTCCTGTATCAAATTTTATAACTTTTAGATTTTGTTGCTTATGATTTATCACTGAGAGTATTTATCTTAATTTAGCAAATACTAAATAATGGTCACTGGCACAGTCAGCACCTCTATGTGTACGAACGTCAATTATACTAGTATGCTTTCTCTTATCAATGAGAATATGATCTATCTGATTATGAGTTTTACCATCTGGAGAAGACCAGGTATATTTATGGATATCTTTATGTTTAAAAGTGGTACTTTTCACAATTAAATTCTTTGAGGTTGCAAAAATAATCAATCTTATACCATTATCATTACTTAATTCATGAAGACTTTCTTTACCAATTGTGGGTTTAAATGTCTCTTCTTTGCCAATCTGTGCATTACAGTCACCTAACAGAATTTTCATATCATACTGAGAAAATTTATAAAATACCTGTTCTAACTCTGTATAAAAATCATCTTTAGTATTATCATCTTTATCTTCCGTTGGTGCATGTATGTTTATTAAAATAATTTTACACCTACCCTGAAAAACTGCATATGATATCCTATCATTAATAAAATCTGCTGTTTTAAGAGCCGAGATAATTCTATTACTTATGAAAAAGCCTGTTCCAAAATTATGATTTTCAGTACCACCATAGAAAAAAGTATAATTTTTAGTTTTAAAATTCCCTTCTCCTGGCCACCTAACTTCCTGGACAGCTACTATATCTAATTTATACTTAACCATCTCATTAAGTGTACACTGAAATGAACCAGGCCGGTAAAGGCTCAGAACATTCCAAGTGCCTAATTTATATCCTTATTCCTAATGTAGATCTTATCCTTAGTCCAGGGACCTCCCAAAGTAGTCCCCACCCGGAGATCCGATCGGGGGACTATTTTACCTCCGGAATATTTTACCTTGGGAACATCCATGGCCTTATATTGCTGTTTCTTGACATTTTATTTACAATGCAGAGTTGTCAGCTCTACGCCTCACCCCCAATATGAATGGAGGAACTACTACACAAGTAGTAGTTTCTCTACTACTTGTACTCTCCTACTCTCCTACTACATGTAATGTACTAATAATACTTGTTTGTAACAATGAAAACTAAGGTAGTACGGATCGGTTAAAACATTTAATAGAGAGTTGCACATGATGATAGGCTAACTTTTGATTAGATATTTGCGAAGGTATCCTTGCATTGAGCTCGAGTGGGAAAGAGGTATAATTAGTATGTCCTGAATTGCCACAAACATAAATAGTTATTTAATTAATATTTGTCAATGTGTTTGAAGCAGTGCAAAATTATAGTTTAGAGTATCATAATTCACGATGTTATACATGAAAATATCCCTTTGAACGTGACTCATTTCATTTATTTGTTGTTTTTTTTAGTTAATTCCAGATGCACAACAATGTAGATACTATATCTATACACTGCTATTACAAATAATGTTACCATGCTATTGTTTAATAGAAGGAGAAATATATATATAAATATATATATATATATATATATATATATATATATATATATATATATATATATATATATATATATATATATATATATATATATATTTTAAAGAAAGAAACCTCGTATGGAGGATCAAACCTTGGACATCTTACAATGCTACAAGAACTCTGAACTCTGATTAGTCATTCATTGGAATTTTGATTCCGAAATAACTTCCTTTACTTGCTACATGTATGCGAATCACACTCTGTACCACTTATCTCTCGAGCAGGTGAACGGAAACAAGTATCTGAGCAGCGATGAATACGTGAGAGGAACGGGATTGCGCGGAGGGAGGAAAGCCAATGCAGTTACAAGAATTCCCAGCAACGTGTACGGCTTCGCTCTGTCTTCTCGATCGCAACCTCCCCTTACCCCACCTTCTCTTCCGCGATGCGCTGCTTTACTCCAGAGAAGCTGGGACAGGGTACAGTAAATTGATTTCGCAAAAAGTATCTCTCTGTGCCACACATTTAATTCTTATTCACATGAAAGGAAATGTTGTCAATTTGCATTCGGGTTTTTTACAGTTACAAATTTTTTAGGCCTCGATAAGAAGTTTAGTGTAAATATGTATTTTGTTTATAATTTTGAAATTGAGGTCTAAGGTTGAAATCCTCATATTTATGGATTGAACTCGTCACCTAAGAGGTTGAAGACCCGTCCTGTTCTTTGTGCGTGACCTTTTTTTATTTCTTCTATTCATTATTCATCCTCGTCCTCGTGATTAGCCAAAGGTAAAATAAGAGAAGTCGTCCTCCGTGACCGTGCGGTCTAAGGAGCTGTGCTTTGGACTCCGACTGCATAATGTTTTTTTCCCTACATTCAAGGAACAAAATACTGTATTACATACGGTGAATTTAAATTTACTAAAGTATCCCTACATACATTACAATTTTCAAAAAAGAAAATACAGTACATGTAGTGTAATCCTTTGTTAAAGTACTGCATTCAAAATACTTTTTCATTTTCAAAAGGTTCTAAATATTTCTAGCTAGATCCAGATTGTCCAAAATAATCATCTATATTTTTCTAAATCTTAAAGTTATTTACAATTCTCTTTTCAATATGTGTTTCAAGTTAGATGATAAACTGAGTTCCTCTTCATCTGTTTTTCATAAAACGTGATGCTTTCGACAGCACCATTCAAATGTTATGTTGTGAACTTTCAAGCCCTGTGTACTGGGAAATGAGCATTTAAAAGAAAGATTCTCATTTCCAGTCCACAATTTAAGGCTGTCACTTTTGTTTCTTAAAATGTTACTGATCTGTATTTTTTCAATTGCAAGCCGCACGGCCATGTCTCGAACAGTAATTTTCTCTTTCTCGTAGACATAGATTACTTCAACATTTTCCTTTAAAGTCAGTCGTTTGTGTTTCTGCAACATCGTAGCAGAAGTGACACACACATCTCAAGATAACCACAAAGCATACTGTCTACTGTCTGCACTTCTAAAATGAAATACGTTCGGTGTAACATGAAAAAATGCGCGCTTGTTCGAAATACTGGCCATTGTTGTGTCGAATTCCAGGAATTGCGACCATTTTCTTTCAGGCTGTCCGTTATTAAGAAGTTTTATTTGCGTTGGGGAGGTAGTTTTCAGTATCCGCGTAAATTATTAAGAAAGTCCGTTAATGAGTAGTAATATTGCAATTAAACCATGTATTTCTGTCGGGGAATTTAAAAAATATCCTTAATTTAGAGGTGTCCGTTAGGAGAAGTTTTACTGTATACGTCAGTTGATTTCATGAAAACGAAAAGAACAGGCACTTCCACACATTCTATGCAGGTAGTATACAAAAACAAACTAAAATAAATAAACAAATAAATGAATTAACACGTTCAAAGAGATATTTTCATGTATTAGACAGTGTGTACTGCTTGAAAGACATTGACAAATATATTAATGAAATAACTATTTATGTTTGTGGCAATTCAGGACGTACTAATTTTACCCCTTTTCCCCCTCGAGTTCAATGCAAGGATACCTCCGCAAATATCGAAGTTTTCTTTGTCACAAACAAGTATTCTTTGCACAGTACATGTAGGAGTAGTGTGGGATCTACATTTCACATTGGTCAACTGCTTCTATCTGTTTTTAGGGGCGATAGCTTGTAGGGTAGTGGTTACCGTTAAAGCTTGTCAACCCCTTCGGTGGCAGAAAATTTTCTTAAGTTTGGACATATCCCATTTTGTTCATTGTCAACGTTGTGTGAAAGGGAATGATTCAGTTTAGAATTAACGATGAGGGGAAGTAAGAAAACCTCCATTTCAACTAACCTAGAAGTGGAGAAAAATTATAAATATTAAAATTACATTCCTGCTTTTAGTGGTGTAATCGCATGTAAAATCGTAGATCTTACGTGGAAGATTTTATCTTGCTCTGACTCAACCAAAAGACATTTTGCACCCATCTAATACAGTCTCCAATACATTTAAAAATGTTATTGAATGCTTCATGTCGATAATTTGATCAATGTATCAATTCTTGACGCACAGACGATATTTTCTGCAACTAAATCATCTCTCCTCTCGTCTTCAGTATCTTCTGTTCTTCTCTTCTTCTCCTTCTCTCCCCTCCTTCTCCTCTGCTTTTATCTCATTTCGTTCTCCCTCCATTTCTCGCCTCTTGCCTCGATTCCACTCTTGACTCCATACCACTCTTCTCTTCTCTTCTTATCTCCTCTCCTGTCTTAGATATCCGACTCCACTGAACTCTTCTCCTCTTATTTTCGTTCTTCTATTTTCCTTTCTTTTACTCTACACTCCACTCCCTTCTTCTCGTCTCCTCTCCAAAACCCTCTCCTGCTCTTCTCTTATCACAATTTCCTTTCTCTCTTCTCTCCTGCTTGCTCCATTTTCGTCATCTCATCTCGGTAATTTTGTCGTTCCCCTCATTACTTCTCCTATCCACTTCTGTCCTCCATTTTCTTCCTTTGCTTTTCCTCTTCCTCTTTTGCTTTCTCTATTCTCCTCTCTTTTGTCCCCTTCTGTTTCATCTCTCATCTTTTCCTTTGTGTAGACTCATTAGCAATGAAAAACTAGAAAAATCGATTTTCTTTCTTTGAGAATATATTTCTCATTTTCAACAAATTCAGTAATGATATTTTTACTAGATTTATACAATAATACTTGGAATTCTTTCATTCGCGTATTTCCAAATCTGAAATTTAGCCTAACTCTACACGCAACCCAACAACGCCTTGGGTAAGTTGGGTTGCCTAGTTTAAAATGTCGTTGTTCTTTGACTATTGAAAGACATTGAACAGGGTGGTCCAAGAGGGCGGAATGGACCAAATAAAACCGAAATGCATGCGGTTATTGAAATTTTATATGTATACATGTAGTTTGGGGATTGGGGAAACCTACTGAACCGCTTTTGAAATATGGTCGCCATCTGGAAAGCCGCGATTTTGGATCGAGATCACTTTTTATAAATGGGAACCTAGACATGTGACACATGAAATCACACTGAAACAAGACTTGATTCATGTTCATGCTACAGGGTGTTAAATTCTGTAGCAGGAAATGTTAATACTAGCAAGATCTCTTGGAGAATAAGTAGGAAAAAATGAAACCCTATTCAAAGTTGTTTTGCGACCTGTGTTACACAGAGGGAGACGCATCTGTCCTCCATTAACAGTTCCATGCAGAACAGTGAAAATTAACAAATTATCATGCTAGAATTAATCACAATGTGACATGGTGAACAATAACGCTACAATATTTGAAAAATGATAAAACTTGTACAACAATTCTAAGTTAAGAAGTCATTAACAGAGGGTTAATTTTGATATTGATGTGGATAATACAACTAATTTGAAAGTGAATAATGAAATACAAAGTTACCGATTCAGTTTTCTTTATTTAATAAATAATATAAATTATTAAATGGACCTTCCTTGGGTTCATCCCAATAAGCCAACGCCGGCATGACCAAGGCTTAGATGGGGCTGTACGTGGAGGTTGTGTCCGTGTTTCTTGACGACTGCGTTGAATCCATTGTGATCGTCAGCCACGTAGTCCACAGTTCTAACACTTCCGTCTGGTTCCACAAGACTGTACTGTCCCTTCACATGAGGTCCATCACGTACTTCATACTGGCTCTTGTGATCTCCAGTGTGATGGTCGCTCACTGCATACTTGAATTCATATTTAGGATAAGCCTAAAATTGAAAAGAAAAATCCTTGAAAGTGGAGGGAACAGAGGGTTTCAGAACTTTCTTCAATAATTTATTACAAGAGTCAATTGAAAACTTTAAAAGTCCAATAAAAATTGTACGTCGGACTGTATGTAGCTCAAAATTACATGAGGCATTAACTGTTTTTTCCAAACGACCTCAAGCCTGCAATACTAATCAGGTTATCTTCGAATCACCATTCTTGTTACTTTAATGGCATTGCCTCCTAGGCACACTTGCAGCAGTGAAGAAGACTGGTTTGGTCCACTGTGTCAGCCTAAAACTTACAGAAATTTCTCAGCAAATGCAAATTCAATATCACTGTGCATGCTTACCACACCTGCAAGTTTACTAATGGAGAAAGTTCGACAATGGCCTCAGTTCGCAGGCACATGGGTGGAAAGACCTTTGCAGTGACTCATAAGTGACTGCACATGGACCCCAAAGACTTCTTCTTAAGGTATACAGGCACTAACTCAAAGTTGAAATATATGTAGATCAGCAATAAGTCTGTGCTAAAATGCAGCAAACTTGTGCAACCATACACACAGAAATCTACTAGATAAGAAACAAAATCAATTGAAGGTTCTCATTTGACTCTCCCATGTATGTTCTTGAATTTTCAGTCTTATATAACATTTGTGTAAAGATTGCAATAAAGTTGATGATACTATACTTACATAATAATCCAAATGTTGAATTGGTGGTATTGCTGTTGACAAGGCAGCAATTGCGAGAATACCAAAAGCAATCTGCAAACGAAAATATATTAACATTAAATATTATAATATATTTAAATTCCATTAGATATGGTTAATATTTAACACATCCAATGAAAGTAAGTTTAAGTTCAAACATTATGTTGTAAATTACTCACAATCAAACTACCATGAAAAAGTTATCTTACAAGCAGAATGGAAATATTCTTAAAACCGGTCCAATTTGTTCTATGGCGGCGAAATCTCTAGATGTTCACTAAATGTACCTAGTGAAATCCATGAATTCGATTGGGAACAACTGTACAATGTATGAGAATTACTCACCACAACAGAGTTCATCTTAGAATTGTAGCTGATAGCGGTGGAAGATGTTATGATGTCTTGTGTAAAATCTGAACGTCTTTTATATGATGAAAAAGTGAAACTATTGTAGAGTGTCACATCCGTTGCATGAAACGTTAATCACCAATTTCCTCTTCGTGTGTATGATGCGCGAATTACGTAAAGGCATGCTTTGAGAGTGAAAGGGATTAAATAATTAATTGTGAGGCGTAAATTTTGATTGGATGGTGATTTTGAGGAAAAAGTATCACAGGTAAAATGAATGTAGTAATATAAACAAAATATTAAAAATTGATAAAATATGTTTGTCTTACACAAATACGTATATGTAGAAGTCTTTGTTTACTCTTTTACAATCCTTATTGGGGAGTTCTTGTACTTCTTTTATTTACATATTAAAGTGGATTAAACACAATGGAAGAGACGTTGTCTAATGGGTTTGTAAATACCTTTGCTTAAAATAACTTACTCTTCTTCATCTCTTGCTCCCACGCTAGTAATTTTCTTTACATAAATAGTTCTAGTCAAGTCAAGGACAAACACTACAGAAATTGCTTGACTATAAAATTATACGTCTTGATATTTTGGTTGTTTTTTCTCGCGACTCGAACTTGTAATTTTAATCTTCAGCGAAGATATTGTGAGCCAAAAATCGGTGTTCTCTACTTTTAAAATTCACAACTAACATTCTAGGCAGGGTTAAGTACATATGACTACATTACGAAAAGAGACTGCAAAAATAATTGAGAGAGATGGAAATATTCGATTCAATGTGATGTCATAAGTGACTCAAAATTATTAGAATCAATTAGAATTTTACATTATATTGTATTATCTAAATCATGCCTCTTCTTCACAGTATAAAAATTATATATATATATATATATATATACACTACAGTACAACTGTATATACGATTTATAAGTGTATCCATATTAGAGAGGCTTTTCTTTCTTGATTCAGGGATCCATTCAAAGACACTAGTTAGAATTATTCCATTGATGATGAAACTAAAGTGCATCATATTTCAAGTCAAGTGAATGAATTTAAAACGTGTCCAAAATATACTGATATTCTGAATCCATAATTTCTTTCATGCATAATTAAAAAAATTATCGATTTCACTCCGAAAGACAACAGTTTTCTCTACATAAACTAAAACATTGTTTCATCATAATACCATACTGGTATTATTTTGTCTTTGAATTTAAAACATAACTACTAATTATATAAACAACATGATAAATCAAATGGAAAATCAAGCCTAATTTGGAATCTATCATTTTACATAAAGAATTGTTCACAGCATCATTGAGTTTCCAAATGTAATACATGAAACTGCGTATTGTTACATTTTGGATACTTCTAACGGTAGTTTTACAACGGTTTATTACTTGAAACGTATTTTATCATTTATCCTCCCTGCCTTTTTTACGTGTTGCATGTGATTTGTATGTGTATTGTAACATGTGCTTTTACAGTGCCTCTCAAAAGTCTTAGGACAACGACATTTTATACTAGGCAACCTAACTTACCCAAGGCGTTGTTGGGTTGCGTGTAGATTTAGGCTCAATTTCCGGGTTTCCACATGCACAATAGATATTTATAATATACGCGAAAGATAGAAATCTAAGTATTATTGTATAAAACTAGAAACAATATCATTATTACATTTGTTGCATATGAGAAATATTCTGAAAGAAAGAAAATCTATTTTCTAGTACTTCATTGCTAATGAGTCTATACAAAGGAAAAGATGAGAGATGAAACGGTGAGGAGAAAGGCAGAAGATGCGATAGAAGAAAAGGAAAATAGGGGGGGAAAAGGAGAGAAGAGAGAAAGCAAATCGAGATGAGAGAAGATGAGAAAAGGATTTTGGAGAGAAGAGGAGGAAAAAGAAGAGTCGAGTGGAGAGTAGAGGAAAAGATAGATTAAAGAGAGGAAGGAAAAGAAGAGGAGAAGAGTGCAGTGGAGTCGGAAATATAAGACAGGAGAGGAGATAAGAAGAGTGGGATGGAGACAAGAGACGAGAAAAGAGAAAAGCCGATGAGATAATAGCAGAGGAGAATGACGAGTGAGAAGAAGGATAAGAGAAGAACAGAAGAGACTGGAGACGATAGGAGAGAAGAGGTTGTTGCAGATTATATCGTCTCGACTTCAAGAATTGATCAAATTATCGACACGAAATATTCAATAACATTTTAAAATGTATTGGAGAATGTATTAGATCGATGCGAAATGCTTTTTGGTTGAGTTCAGAGCGAGCTAAAATCTTCCACGTAAGATCTTTGATATTTCCTGCGATTATACCACTCAAAACATGAATGTAACTTTAATATTTATAAGAATTATTAAATTTTTCTCAACTTCTCGGTTCGTTGAAACGGAGATTTTTTAATTTAATATTTCCCCTCCCCCTCGTTAATTCCAAACTGAATCATTGCCTTTCACATGGCGTGGACAATGAACATAATGGGATATGTCTAAAACGTACGGAAAGTTTCTGCCACAGGAGGAGTTTGAACCTACGACCAGCAGGTTGACTATCCTCAACGGTAACCACTACCCTACAAGCTCTCGCTCTTGAAAGCAGGTAGAAGCAGCTGACCAATGTAAAAAACAGATGAACTCTCCTAACTAACTAACTAACTAACTAACTAACTCCCTAGCCTTCTTAAACCCGAAGGTTCATGGCTGCAGCAATACAGGCCTTCCATCTTTCCCTATCTTGAGCAAGTTCTATATATTCTTTTCCATCCCTACCGATTTCCCTTAGGTCCATCTCAACGTTGTCCCTCCATCTTCGTCTTGGCCTTCCTACAGGTCTCTTACCATCAGGTTTCCCAACAAGAATCCTGTAAACTCCTCTTTCCTCTCCCATTCGTGCCACATGGTCTGCCCACCTAAGTCTTCTTGATTTAATTATTCTAATAATATCTTGACATGAATACAAATTATGTAGTTCTAAATTATGTAACCTTCTCCACTCACCTGTCTCCTCATCCCTTTTAGGTCCAATGATTTTCCTAAGGATCTTATTTTCAAATACTCTCAATTTATGTTCCTCTTTCAATGTAAGGGACCAAGTTTCACATCCATATAATACTACAGGCTAGATTGCTGTTTTGTATATTTTAACTCTTAGTTTCTTAGATATTAAACGAGAAGACAAAAGTTTATGAAGAGAGAAGTAACATGCATTTCCTGAATTAAGCCTGCTTTATATTTCCTCTTTAATATAATTTTCATTTGTTAATATTACTCCTAAGTATTTGAATTTGGAAACTGGTTCAAACGAGTTGTTATCAATAATTAGATTTTGAATATTACCTAACACTTGGTTTCGGCCTGTAAGCATATATATAGTTTTCTATTTGTTAACTTCTAAACCTATCTCTTTAGCAGTTTTGAAAAATATTTTAGCATTATTCTTAATTGTATTCACATCATCCCCCAGTAAGTCTACATCATCTGCATATGCTAACAACTGAGTCACACCATTTAATTTTAGTCCTTCTTTAGTTTCTTTTACCTTCCTAACAGCATATTCTAAGGCAAAATTAAAGAGCAATGGAGATAATGCATCTCCTTGTTTTAACCCATCATGAATTGTAAATTTGTCAGACATAATAATACCCACACGAATTTTACTTTCTGTTTCACTAGTGCATATTTTTATCATACTAACAAGCTTCTTAGGTATTCCAAACTCTAATAATATATTATATAATTTATCTCTGTTGACCGAATCATATGGTCTTTTGAAATCAATGAATAGCTGATGGACATTTTGATTATATTCCCACTTTTTTTCAAGTGTCTGTCTGATGTGAAAAATTTGATGTGTTAGTTTTAAATCCACATTGATAATCACCTGTAATTTCATTAGCATATGGGGTTAGTCTTGTTAAAATAATGTTAGATAATATTTTATATGTTGTTGAGAGTAGAGAAATTCCACGGTAATTATTGCAGTTCATTTTATCACCTTTTTTAAAAACAGGAACAATTATGGATTCTTTCCACTGTTGAGGGATTTCTTCTTTATTCCATATTAAACAAATTAATTTATGAATTTGACAAATTAATGAATTTCCACCATATTTAATTAACTCAGCTGGTATTAAATCAATGCCAGGTGCTTTGTTATTCTTTAGCCTTTTAATAGCATCTTTTACTTCAGTCAAGTTACGTTCTGGAACTAAAGGTTCTGCTGTGTGTACTTCATTTACTTCTGATTTATCTCCTACATGGACATTTAAAAGGTCATTAAAGTAGTTCTTCCAACTATTTAGAATATCGGTTGGGTCAGCTAGAAAATCACCGTCTTTATCTTTTATCAAGTTTACTTTAGGTTGTCACCCCTTTCTAAACTCATTTACACCTTTATATAAATCTCTGATATTTTTATTTTTGCTGTTCGTTTCAATTTCGTTAATTTTGCTTTTCAAGTAATCTCTTTTTTTACTTCTAAACGTGCGGTTAACTTCTCGCTTTATTCTATTATAATTGTTTAGATTTGTATCATCAGAGTTATTTAACCACCTAAGTCTAGCCTGATTTCTTATTTCTATTAGATTATGACATTCATTATCAAACCATGGCTTACTTTTTCTCGGTTTATGGTATCCTATACTTTCTTTAGCTCCTGATTCTATTGCATTACGTATGTGCTCCCAATTCTTATTTACGTCTGTTTCATTTATATTTTCATCATCATTTAAATCCTGCAAAACATCAAATCTATTTGACAGTTTAATTTGGTAATCCTTCTTAATTCTTTCATGAGTAAACTTTCCTGTATCAAATTTTATAACTTTTAGATTTTGTTGCTTATGATTTATCACTGAGAGTATTTATCTTAATTTAGCAAATACTAAATAATGGTCACTGGCACAGTCAGCACCTCTATGTGTACGAACGTCAATTATACTAGTATGCTTTCTCTTATCAATGAGAATATGATCTATCTGATTATGAGTTTTACCATCTGGAGAAGACCAGGTATATTTATGGATATCTTTATGTTTAAAAGTGGTACTTTTCACAATTAAATTCTTTGAGGTTGCAAAAATAATCAATCTTATACCATTATCAATACTTAATTCATGAAGACTTTCTTTACCAATCGTCGGTTTAAATGTCTCTTCTTTGCCAATCTGTGCATTACAGTCACCTAACAGAATTTTCATATCATACTGAGAAAATTTATAAAATACCTGTTCTAACTCTGTATAAAAATCATCTTTAGTATTATCATCTTTATCTTCCGTTGGTGCATGTATGTTTATTAAAATAATTTTACACCACCTACCCTGAAAAACTGCATATGATATCCTATCATTAATAAAATCTGCTGTTTTAAAATTCCCTTCTCCTGGCCACCTAACTTCCTGGACAGCTACTATATCTAATTTATACTTAACCATCTCATTAAGTGTACACTGAAATGAACCAGGCCGGTAAAGGCTCAGAACATTCCAAGTGCCTAATTTATATCCTTATTCCTAATGTAGATCTTATCCTTAGTCCAGGGACCTCCCAAAGTAGTCCCCACCCGGAGATCCGATCGGGGGACTATTTTACCTCCGGAATATTTTACCTTGGGAACATCCATGGCCTTATATTGCTGTTTCTTGACATTTTATTTACAATGCAGAGTTGTCAGCTCTACGCCTCACCCCCAATATGAATGGAGGAACTACTACACAAGTAGTAGTTTCTCTACTACTTGTACTCTCCTACTCTCCTACTACATGTAATGTACTAATAATACTTGTTTGTAACAATGAAAACTAAGGTAGTACGGATCGGTTAAAACATTTAATAGAGAGTTGCACATGATGATAGGCTAACTTTTGATTAGATATTTGCGAAGGTATCCTTGCATTGAGCTCGAGTGGGAAAGAGGTATAATTAGTATGTCCTGAATTGCCACAAACATAAATAGTTATTTAATTAATATTTGTCAATGTGTTTGAAGCAGTGCAAAATTATAGTTTAGAGTATCATAATTCACGATGTTATACATGAAAATATCCCTTTGAACGTGACTCATTTCATTTATTTGTTGTTTTTTTTAGTTAATTCCAGATGCACAACAATGTAGATACTATATCTATACACTGCTATTACAAATAATGTTACCATGCTATTGTTTAATAGAAGGAGAAATATATATATATATATATATATATATATATATTTTAAAGAAAGAAACCTCGTATGGAGGATCAAACCTTGGACATCTTACAATGCTACAAGAACTCTGAACTCTGATTAGTCATTCATTGGAATTTTGATTCCGAAATAACTTCCTTTACTTGCTACATGTATGCGAATCACACTCTGTACCACTTATCTCTCGAGCAGGTGAACGGAAACAAGTATCTGAGCAGCGATGAATACGTGAGAGGAACGGGATTGCGCGGAGGGAGGAAAGCCAATGCAGTTACAAGAATTCCCAGCAACGTGTACGGCTTCGCTCTGTCTTCTCGATCGCAACCTCCCCTTACCCCACCTTCTCTTCCGCGATGCGCTGCTTTACTCCAGAGAAGCTGGGACAGGGTACAGTAAATTGATTTCGCAAAAAGTATCTCTCTGTGCCACACATTTAATTCTTATTCACATGAAAGGAAATGTTGTCAATTTGCATTCGGGTTTTTTACAGTTACAAATTTTTTAGGCCTCGATAAGAAGTTTAGTGTAAATATGTATTTTGTTTATAATTTTGAAATTGAGGTCTAAGGTTGAAATCCTCATATTTATGGATTGAACTCGTCACCTAAGAGGTTGAAGACCCGTCCTGTTCTTTGTGCGTGACCTTTTTTTATTTCTTCTATTCATTATTCATCCTCGTCCTCGTGATTAGCCAAAGGTAAAATAAGAGAAGTCGTCCTCCGTGACCGTGCGGTCTAAGGAGCTGTGCTTTGGACTCCGACTGCATAATGTTTTTTTCCCTACATTCAAGGAACAAAATACTGTATTACATACGGTGAATTTAAATTTACTAAAGTATCCCTACATACATTACAATTTTCAAAAAAGAAAATACAGTACATGTAGTGTAATCCTTTGTTAAAGTACTGCATTCAAAATACTTTTTCATTTTCAAAAGGTTCTAAATATTTCTAGCTAGATCCAGATTGTCCAAAATAATCATCTATATTTTTCTAAATCTTAAAGTTATTTACAATTCTCTTTTCAATATGTGTTTCAAGTTAGATGATAAACTGAGTTCCTCTTCATCTGTTTTTCATAAAACGTGATGCTTTCGACAGCACCATTCAAATGTTATGTTGTGAACTTTCAAGCCCTGTGTACTGGGAAATGAGCATTTAAAAGAAAGATTCTCATTTCCAGTCCACAATTTAAGGCTGTCACTTTTGTTTCTTAAAATGTTACTGATCTGTATTTTTTCAATTGCAAGCCGCACGGCCATGTCTCGAACAGTAATTTTCTCTTTCTCGTAGACATAGATTACTTCAACATTTTCCTTTAAAGTCAGTCGTTTGTGTTTCTGCAACATCGTAGCAGAAGTGACACACACATCTCAAGATAACCACAAAGCATACTGTCTACTGTCTGCACTTCTAAAATGAAATACGTTCGGTGTAACATGAAAAAATGCGCGCTTGTTCGAAATACTGGCCATTGTTGTGTCGAATTCCAGGAATTGCGACCATTTTCTTTCAGGCTGTCCGTTATTAAGAAGTTTTATTTGCGTTGGGGAGGTAGTTTTCAGTATCCGCGTAAATTATTAAGAAAGTCCGTTAATGAGTAGTAATATTGCAATTAAACCATGTATTTCTGTCGGGGAATTTAAAAAATATCCTTAATTTAGAGGTGTCCGTTAGGAGAAGTTTTACTGTATACGTCAGTTGATTTCATGAAAACGAAAAGAACAGGCACTTCCACACATTCTATGCAGGTAGTATACAAAAACAAACTAAAATAAATAAACAAATAAATGAATTAACACGTTCAAAGAGATATTTTCATGTATTAGACAGTGTGTACTGCTTGAAAGACATTGACAAATATATTAATGAAATAACTATTTATGTTTGTGGCAATTCAGGACGTACTAATTTTACCCCTTTTCCCCCTCGAGTTCAATGCAAGGATACCTCCGCAAATATCGAAGTTTTCTTTGTCACAAACAAGTATTCTTTGCACAGTACATGTAGGAGTAGTGTGGGATCTACATTTCACATTGGTCAACTGCTTCTATCTGTTTTTAGGGGCGATAGCTTGTAGGGTAGTGGTTACCGTTAAAGCTTGTCAACCCCTTCGGTGGCAGAAAATTTTCTTAAGTTTGGACATATCCCATTTTGTTCATTGTCAACGTTGTGTGAAAGGGAATGATTCAGTTTAGAATTAACGATGAGGGGAAGTAAGAAAACCTCCATTTCAACTAACCTAGAAGTGGAGAAAAATTATAAATATTAAAATTACATTCCTGCTTTTAGTGGTGTAATCGCATGTAAAATCGTAGATCTTACGTGGAAGATTTTATCTTGCTCTGACTCAACCAAAAGACATTTTGCACCCATCTAATACAGTCTCCAATACATTTAAAAATGTTATTGAATGCTTCATGTCGATAATTTGATCAATGTATCAATTCTTGACGCACAGACGATATTTTCTGCAACTAAATCATCTCTCCTCTCGTCTTCAGTATCTTCTGTTCTTCTCTTCTTCTCCTTCTCTCCCCTCCTTCTCCTCTGCTTTTATCTCATTTCGTTCTCCCTCCATTTCTCGCCTCTTGCCTCGATTCCACTCTTGACTCCATACCACTCTTCTCTTCTCTTCTTATCTCCTCTCCTGTCTTAGATATCCGACTCCACTGAACTCTTCTCCTCTTATTTTCGTTCTTCTATTTTCCTTTCTTTTACTCTACACTCCACTCCCTTCTTCTCGTCTCCTCTCCAAAACCCTCTCCTGCTCTTCTCTTATCACAATTTCCTTTCTCTCTTCTCTCCTGCTTGCTCCATTTTCGTCATCTCATCTCGGTAATTTTGTCGTTCCCCTCATTACTTCTCCTATCCACTTCTGTCCTCCATTTTCTTCCTTTGCTTTTCCTCTTCCTCTTTTGCTTTCTCTATTCTCCTCTCTTTTGTCCCCTTCTGTTTCATCTCTCATCTTTTCCTTTGTGTAGACTCATTAGCAATGAAAAACTAGAAAAATCGATTTTCTTTCTTTGAGAATATATTTCTCATTTTCAACAAATTCAGTAATGATATTTTTACTAGATTTATACAATAATACTTGGAATTCTTTCATTCGCGTATTTCCAAATCTGAAATTTAGCCTAACTCTACACGCAACCCAACAACGCCTTGGGTAAGTTGGGTTGCCTAGTTTAAAATGTCGTTGTTCTTTGACTATTGAAAGACATTGAACAGGGTGGTCCAAGAGGGCGGAATGGACCAAATAAAACCGAAATGCATGCGGTTATTGAAATTTTATATGTATACATGTAGTTTGGGGATTGGGGAAACCTACTGAACCGCTTTTGAAATATGGTCGCCATCTGGAAAGCCGCGATTTTGGATCGAGATCACTTTTTATAAATGGGAACCTAGACATGTGACACATGAAATCACACTGAAACAAGACTTGATTCATGTTCATGCTACAGGGTGTTAAATTCTGTAGCAGGAAATGTTAATACTAGCAAGATCTCTTGGAGAATAAGTAGGAAAAAATGAAACCCTATTCAAAGTTGTTTTGCGACCTGTGTTACACAGAGGGAGACGCATCTGTCCTCCATTAACAGTTCCATGCAGAACAGTGAAAATTAACAAATTATCATGCTAGAATTAATCACAATGTGACATGGTGAACAATAACGCTACAATATTTGAAAAATGATAAAACTTGTACAACAATTCTAAGTTAAGAAGTCATTAACAGAGGGTTAATTTTGATATTGATGTGGATAATACAACTAATTTGAAAGTGAATAATGAAATACAAAGTTACCGATTCAGTTTTCTTTATTTAATAAATAATATAAATTATTAAATGGACCTTCCTTGGGTTCATCCCAATAAGCCAACGCCGGCATGACCAAGGCTTAGATGGGGCTGTACGTGGAGGTTGTGTCCGTGTTTCTTGACGACTGCGTTGAATCCATTGTGATCGTCAGCCACGTAGTCCACAGTTCTAACACTTCCGTCTGGTTCCACAAGACTGTACTGTCCCTTCACATGAGGTCCATCACGTACTTCATACTGGCTCTTGTGATCTCCAGTGTGATGGTCGCTCACTGCATACTTGAATTCATATTTAGGATAAGCCTAAAATTGAAAAGAAAAATCCTTGAAAGTGGAGGGAACAGAGGGTTTCAGAACTTTCTTCAATAATTTATTACAAGAGTCAATTGAAAACTTTAAAAGTCCAATAAAAATTGTACGTCGGACTGTATGTAGCTCAAAATTACATGAGGCATTAACTGTTTTTTCCAAACGACCTCAAGCCTGCAATACTAATCAGGTTATCTTCGAATCACCATTCTTGTTACTTTAATGGCATTGCCTCCTAGGCACACTTGCAGCAGTGAAGAAGACTGGTTTGGTCCACTATGTCAGCCTAAAACTTACAGAAATTTCTCAGCAAATGCAAATTCAATATCACTGTGCATGCTTACCACACCTGCAAGTTTACTAATGGAGAAACTTCGACAATGGCCTCAGTTCGCAGGCACATGGGTGGAAAGACCTTTGCAGTGACTCATAAGTGACTGCACATGGACCCCAAAGACTTATTCTTAAGGCATACAGGCACTAACTCAAAGTTGAAATATAAATAGATCAGCAATTGGTTTGTGCTAAAATGCAGCAAACCTGTGCAACCCTACATAGAGAAATCTACTAGATAAGAAACAAAAACAATTGAAGGTTCTCAATTGACTCTCCCATGTATGTTCTTGAATTTTCAGTTTTTTATAACATTTGTGTAAAGATTGCAATAAAGTTGATAATACTATACTTACATAATAATCCAAATGTTGAATTGGTGGTATTGCTGTTGACAAGGCAGCAATTGCGAGAATACCAAAAGCAATCTGTAAAAGAAAATATATTAACATTAAATATTATAATATATTTATGAACTTTTATTTTACTTTATTGATTAGGTAATTTTTGTAGTGGTTGACCACATAATCTGGGGTTATATATATATATATATATATATATATATATATATATATATATATATATATATATATATATATATATATATATATATATATATATATATATATATATACAGGGTGGTGCAAAATTCCGTTTCCAACGGAGGAGGTGAATTGCCAAGTGAAATGAAGACGAAAATGTAAATGGAATTTTGTTGAATGACGCACCGTGTCAGAGCTAGAGGATGCCGAAATCGTGTGAAAATGGACTTCACACCTCCATATGCCGACAAATAGTGCTCGTAAAGAAGATGCGGCACGATATTCTTAAAGAAAACACACCTGGGCTAGCGAATGATGCACAAATCGTGTGTCAAAAATGAATGCGGCAGGGATTCCCCACAAGAAGTGAGGGATTCCCTGGAATATGTCCGACATGGAACGCAGGTATCGAATGGGGGTAAAAGGGAAAATGACGGAGGTCAGAGCACATGAAGAACATTTCGCCAGGAAGTGTCCGAAAAGCAGGCTGCAGAAGGGGATTCCCCAGAGAAGAGGGAACACAGACAACAAGTACAAGAGGTGTATGATGACACACACGTACACAAGTAGTATTCTTTATTGGCTGTGGAAATGACATACGATACATATCACAGACATTGTTGAAAATGTTCGCCAGCCACATCTACACACAGACGGCATCGGCGTAGCAGGGACGCTAAAGGTATGCTCAAATACGTTGGGCATGTCAGTGATCATCCCAGCAGCGACGCTAACTCGAGCAACGAGGTCCTCCACACTTTCCACCGGCGTTTCGTAGACCAGCCTCTTCATTTCGCCCCACAAGAAGAAATCTAGCATTGTGAGGTCGGGTGACCGAGGTGGCCACAGCACAGGACCACGCTTACCAATCCATCCATCACCGTATGTATTGTTGAGTACAGCTCTGGCTCGGCGGTCAAAATGTGCAGGGGCACCTTCATGTTGATACCATACATCTTGCCTAATTGCAAGGGGTACATTTTGCAACAATTCAGGTAGAACGTCCCGTAGGAACACACAATAGTTCCCACCGGACAAAGTATTGGGCAACACGTACGGACCTATCAGGTTGTCCCCGACAATGCCATACCACACATTCACTGCGAACCGTCACTGAAAATGACGCGCAATGATTGCATGCGGGTTTTGCACATCCCACACGTGACTATTATGGGTATTGAAGACGCCTTCTCTGGTGAATAGTAACTCGTCGGTCCACAACACTGCATTTGGAAAATTGGGGGTTTGTAAGGGTTTGTTGCAAATACCACTGACAAAAATCAAGGCGTAGGGGAACGTCCGTCGGCTGCAGGTGTTGCACCCTCTGCACTTTGTATGGATGCATACCCTCATCGTGCAGCACGCGTAACACATTGATATGGTGCGTGTATCGCACATGGGCAATGGCACGGATGCTGGTGCCTGGCGTCTCCCGTATCCTGTCCAACACTTCCTCCTCAAATTGGACACTGCGCACACTGCGCGGTCTGCCACGATCCCACACCCTAGGTCGTACAGATCCAGTTTCACGTAAACGAGCATCCACCTGTTGTAACAGGACATGTGATGGTAGGCGCCGATTTGGAAATCGTTCGCGATACACACGCCTTGCCTGATGGCTGTTTTGGTGTGTCTCACCGTAAACAAGATGCATATCGCTAAGCTCGTTGGTGGTGTATGTCGCCATTGTCAGGCTCACAAAGTAGCACACGAATACGTACGAAACTAACTTGTGATGTACCGTTCACGACTACAGCACTGAACACTCCACACAGGTGTCCACCCCGTACAGACAACACAGGTAGTACGCACAACGTACTTCCTAACGGTCACTTTAGCAATGTGCTCAATTTCACCTACACGCCTCAGGATGAACACCTTGCGACAACACGCGTAACTGACAGGCAGATTGCTAGTCGCGTACACTGACGAGTTGTTTGACATTTCGTATAACAGCGATAGCGGGCCGTGACATATAGCATCACGCTGAGCGCCTCTAGCGGAGCTTTATGTACTACTACGTCTTCCGTCGTAGTATTTGGAGCCGATATCAGTACGTGCTGGTCGTTCTCTCACGTGTACGTACGTATTTCATTTCTACGTACAGCCTTGGATACTACTTGTGTACGTGTGTGTCATCATAGTACACCTCTTGCACATGTTGTCTGTGTTCCCTCTTCTCTGGGGAATCCCCTTCTGTAGCCTGCTTTTCGGACACTTCCTGGCGAAATGTTCTTCATGTGCTGTGACCTCCGTCATTTCCCCTTGTACCCCCATTCGATACCTGCGTTCCATGTCGGACATATTCCCGGGAATCCATCACTTCTTGTAGGGAATCCCTGTCGCATTCATCTTTGACACACGATTTGTGCAACATTCGCTGGCCCAGGTGTGTTTTCTTTAGGGATATAGTGGCGCATCTTCTTTATGAGTACTATTTGTCGGCATATGGAGGTGTGAAGTCCATTTTCACACGATTTCGGCATTCTCTAGCTCTGACACGGTGCGTCATTCGACAAAATTCCATTTACATTTTCGTCTTCATTTCGCTTGGCGATTCATCTCCTCCGCGTTGTAAACTGAATTTTGCACCACCCTGTGTATATATATATATATATATATATATATATATATATATATATATATATATATATATATATATATATATATATATTCGTATATATTCGGTCATTTCCCTGTTTTTCTCGGCTCTGAGGCTCTGGATACCTGGTGGCAACCTTAGGGGTAAAGGCGGCCGGGCGTGATGCTGATCACATCATCCAAACTATGGTCTAGATCAAGATATGTGAGTCCACATGCCTTCATGGCATGTATGCACACGTCCGGAGGAACCTTCATCTATTACCTTTACCAAAATTATTCTATTTTCAAACCCTGTGTTGACAAGAACACTGTACAATATATGAGAATTACTCACCACAAAAGAGTTCATCTTAGAATTGTAGCTCATAGCTGTGGAAGATGTTATGATGTCTTGTGTAAAATCTGAACGTCTTTTATATGATGAAAAAGTGAAACTATTGTAGAATTTCACATCCGTTGCATGAAACGTTAATCACCAATTTCCTCTTCGTGTGTATGAAGCGCGAAATAAGTAAAGGCATGCTTTGAGAGTGAAAGGGGTTAAATAATTGTGAGGCGTAAATTTAATGGATTGTGATTTTGAGGAAAAAGTATCACAGGTAAAATGAATGTAGTAAAATAAAGAAAATATCAAAAATTGATAAAATGTGTTTGTATTACACAATTATTTATATGTAGAAGTCTTTGTCTATTCTTTTACAATCCTTATAATGGGTGTTATTTACAAGTAAAGTGGATCAAAAACAATAGAGGAGACGTTGTCTAATGGGTTTGTAAAAGTCTTTGGTTAAAATAACTTACTCTTCTTCATCTCTTGCTCCCACGCTAGTAATTTTCTTTACATAAATAGTTCTAGTCAAGTCAAGGACAAACACTACAGAAATTGCTTGACTATAAAATTATACGTCTTGATATTTTGGTTGTTTTTTCTCGCGACTCGAACTTGTAATTTTAATCTTCAGAGACGATATTGTGAGTCAAAATTCGATGTTCTCGACTTTTAGAATTCACAACTAACATTCTATGCAGGGTTAAGTACACATGGCTACATTACGAAAAGAAACTGCAAATAATTTAGAGAGATGGAAATATTCGATTCAATGTGATGTCATAAGTGACTCAAAATTATTCAAATCAATTAGAATTTTACATTATATTGTATTATCTAAAGGTAAATAATGCCTCTTCTTCAAAGTATAAAACTTATACTTATACTAAAGTACGACTGTATATACGATTTATAAGTGTATCCACATACATTGCTCCATTTTCGTCATTTCATCTCGCATCTTTTTTCTTTCTCCTCATTACTCCCCCTATAAACTTCTGTCCTCCATTTTCTTCCTTTGATTTTCCTCTTCTCCTTTTGCTTTCTCTCTTCTCTTCCCTTTTGTTCCCTTCTGTTTCATCTTTCATCTTTTCCTTTGTGTAGACTCATTACCAACGAAGTACTAGAAAATCGATTTTCTTTATTTCAGAAAGTATTTTTCATTTGCAACAAATGTAATACTGATATTTTTTTCTAGTGTTATACAATAATACTTCGATTTCTTTCTTTCGCGTATTGGCAACCCTGAAATTTAGCCTAACTCTACACGCACCCCAACAACGCCTTGGGTAAGTTGGGTAGCCTAGTTGAAGATGTCGTGTCCTAAGACTATTTATAGACACTGTACAGGATGGTCCAAAAGTGCGGAACGGGCCGAATAAAACCGAAATGCATGTTGTTATTGAAATTGTATATGTGTACATGTAGTTTGGTGATGGAAAAAAACCTACCGAACCGCTTTTGAAATATGGTCCCCATCTCGAAAGCCGCGATCTTGGATCGAGATCAGTTTTTAAATGGGAACCTAGGCATGCGACACATGAAATTACACTGAAAGAGTCTCACAAACACGATGGTAGCATTCATTTTTGCAAAACGTTATTCATGTTCATGCTACAGGGTGTTAATTAAAATAAGTGTTTTCAACTGTTTCTCTCATTTTGCAGGTGCACTAAGAAATAGAGTTCACACAAGCAGAACGCGTGGAAATCATCCTGATGTGTGGGGAAACATGCTCGAAAGTCATCGCCGATGATTTCAATCATCGCCATCCAGCACGAGCTCCTATTGTTGACGGCACTTTGCGGAAACTGATCACTAAGTTCAGAGAGACTGTATCTGTTACAAACAGGCCCAAGTCAGTTAGGCCTAAGGTAACCACAGATGAAGCGACATCAACAGCTGTGTTGGCGGCAGTTACGTTGAGTCCGCACCGTTGCACCCACAGTCATGCTGCTGTTACTGGTGTGAGTCTTGCTTCCAAAATGAGGCACAAATTGCACAAAAGGCACAAAAGGCACAAAAGGCACAAAAGGCACAATTGACATCCATACAAGGTCCAGTTACTTCAACACCTGAGTGAGGACGATCCTGACCGCAGGGTTGAATTTGCAGAAGAAATGTCCCGTAAGGTGTTACAAAACCTTACCTTTCCTCACAAGGTGTTGTTCAGTGATGAAGCAAACTTTTATCTCAATGGGGAGGTGAAGAGACAAAACATGAGATACTGGTCTGAATCGAATCCTCATTGGGTGGATACATCTGGGACAGTTCTCCGTTCAAAAGTGATGATATGGTGTGGCATATGGGGAACTCGTGTGGTAGGACCTTTCTTCATTGACGGTACCCTCAATGCAGAAGATTATTTGAACTTACTGGATACACAAGTGTTTCCATCTCTCATGATCGAGGATGGCAGTTTTCCTGAGTTCTTTCAACACGACAGCGCTCCCCCGCATTTTGGTCACAATTTTAGGGACTATCTGAACATCCAGTTCCCCAATCGGTGGATAGGTCGCAGGGGGCCTGTGGAATGGCCACCACGCTCGCCGGAAGTGACCCCCTCGATTTTTATCTGTGGGCCACGTGAAATCACGGGTCAATTCCGTAAGAATTCGTGATATGGAACATTTGAAAGACAGAATTGTCGAGAGTAGAGCAGTGTCCCCGGTTCTGCGCCCGAAAATGGGGCTCGGTGGGGCTCGCAGTGTTGCCAACTCCTCACTCGAAAAAATCACCAAGGTTTTTGTTTTTGGGTATAACCTAACCTCAAGCAAGGAGTTGGCAACACTGCGAGAAAGCCTCAAGCAGTATTGCCAGCTCCTCACTCGAAAAAATCACCAAGGTTTTTGTTTTTGGGTATAACCTAACCTCAAGCAAGCTGGCAACACTGCTTGAGGCTTATTTTAATGGTTTGCTCTCGTAAGGCGAGCCTTATTTTCTTGCAGTGTTGCCAACTCCTCACTCGAAAAAATCACCAAGGTTTTTGTTTTTGGGTATAACCTAACCTCAAGCAAGAAGCTGGCAACACTGCGAGAAAGCCTCAAGCAGTGTTGCCAACTCCTCACTCGATAAAATCACCAAGGTTTTTGTTTTTGGATATAACCTAACCTCAAGCAAGAAGCTGGCAATACTGCTTGAGACTTGTTCTGCAGTGTTGCCAACTCCTCACTCGAAAAAATCACCAAGGTTTTTTGTTTTTGGGTCTAACCTAACCTCAAGCAAGAAGCTGGCAACACTGCTTGAGACTTGTTCTGCAGTGTTGGCAACTCCTCACTCGAAAAAATCACCAAGGTTTTTGTTTTTGGGTCTAACCTAACCTCAAGCAAGAAGCTGGCAACACTGCTTGAGACTTGTTCTGCAGTGTTGCCAACTCCTCACTCGAAAAAATCACCAAGGTTTTTGTTTTTGGGTCTAACCTAACCTCAAGCAAGAAGCTGGCAACACTGCTTGAGACTTGTTCTGCAGTGTTGCCAACTCCTCACTCGAAAAAATCACCAAGGTTTTTGTTTTTGGGTCTAACCTAACCTAAAGCAAAGAACTGGTAACACTACTTGAGGCTTGCCTTAATGGTTTGCTCTTGTAAGGTCGCGTCCGAATAAGCAGCAGATGTCGCCTAGAGCACCGTTCCATCTGGGGACTCAGCCAACCTCTGTTGTCCGAATTTGCGGCAGACGTGGAGTGGGAGGGGAGAGCAGAAAGGCGCGACAGATGCACGCTTGAACTTGCTGTGACGCTGCGCTTGGCAGCCATATTCTAACTTTCACTTTGTACAGACAACATTTACTGATTAGAGGATGTAAAACTCAGTTATATTTTAACATTTTATCGATAATACTCAATGTAGAAAAATTATAAATGATGAAATAGCGTGTTATATTTTTAATATGAGTAGTAAATAGGTGGAAATTATTGTGATGTTTGTTTGGCGTCTTCTACTTCCGTGCGATGCGCCTGCGCCCCAGAGCGCGGTGGGTGAAGTTCGGGCTGACACCTGGCGAGAAAAGTGGCAACCGTACTACAAGGGGACATGTAGATTCGGACGACTTGGACGTGACTTCGACGGTACGCGAGAGCAGCGGGAGAGAACGGGACGGAGTGCTTGCCAATCCGGACACGGCCTAAGGCATAAGCTCTATTTTCTCGCAGTGTGGCCAATATTTTACTTGAAAAAATCACCAAGGTTTTTTTGGTCTAACCTAACCTAAAGCAAGCTGGCAACACTGCTTGAGGCTTATCTTGCAGCGTTGCCAACATCTTACTCGATAAAATCACCAAGGTTTTTTATTTTTGGGTCTAACCTAGCCTAAAGCAAGAAGCTGGCAACACTGCTTGAGACTTGTTCTGCAGTATTGCCAACATCTTACTCAAAAAGTCACCAAGGTTTTTATTTTGGTCTAACCTAACCTAAAGCAAGGAGCTGGTAATACTGCTTGAGGCTTTACAGTGCATAAAGCAATTTGCCAACCTACTGGAAGTTTTGCCTTAGCTTTTTACAAAAAAAAGAGAGGGGGAAAAAAAGGGAAGAGTTAAACAACCGACAGTGTTGCCAACACCTACCTACAGCTTTTTTTCTTACTTGGCAAGGGCTTAGCTAATTTATATACTGGCGTAACATACATACACTGGGCAATAGAGCCGGCAACAAATATATACTGCCGTAAAAGAGAGAGAGATGGATGGATGGCAACACAGTATGTGTGTGCGTGTGTGTGTATAATATGTAGCATTATTAACTAGAGTGTGTTGGCAACCCATCTACAACTAAAAAAAAAGATAGAGATACCAACATTGCCGTAAGATAAAGAAAGAGAGACCTATCGCGACTTTTGTAAACCTCTCTTGGGGGAAACACGATGTGCTATACACACGTGCGCGCTGGCGCTTCTTATTATTTTCGTATTGTGTAATTTTTTATGATGTAGGTTTGCATGTAAAAATAAGTATACCTGAAAGTTTTAGAATTTCAAAATAGCTATATATATATATATATTTGCTATTATATCAACCAAAATAATAGAATATATATAAACAAGAATATTTTCATAGTTTCATACCTCTACTAGATTGGTGGAAAAATATACTAATGGGCAATAAAATCTGAAGAAAATTTGTGTCTAAGAAAAATAAACTAAATAGAATTACACATGCATACAATATTTATTGTGTTTTTTTTCTATCTACAATTATATTTTTCTTATATATTTTTTTATTTTTTTATAGAGTTGATTAAAGCACATATTTGAGGAAGGCAACACCACCCATATATAAATAAACATACCCCGAAAAAAATGCGCTCCATGAAAAGTTGCCCTGTGTGCAAAAAAACTATATCGAGCAAACATTTTGCAAGACATTGTCGCACCTGCGTGACAGGCAAGCATTTGGCTGCCACCGAACTGTGTTCCGGATGCAATAAACACATTACAATTGCGTATGCCAAGAAGCATAAGCTTACTTGTCTAAGCAAAAATACATCTGGGGCCCAGCCTTCGACCAGCTCAACCAAGAGGAAAGTGGAAGCCGACTCGCCACCATCCGTCAAGCGCATCAAGACTGTGGCGAAAGCAGACCGGTCTGCTTTCCAGCGTTTGTTAGAGGACTTTCCTCTTACTTCGGAGGGCTCATGCGATGTGCGTAGCTTTTTGGAGAACGTGCAAGCCCAAATTATTTCCATCCTCGGCGATGCGCTTGCAACGCACTCCACTAAATTCTACACATCGCTACGTTGCTGGTACAAGAAGCCGTCTGGTGAAATTTACAGGTTCTGCCACAACACCAAGGCAAAGGCGCTGCATCTGGCGGATGTCGACAACCTCAAGGTCATCTACAACAAGTTTGTCGAGGAGCTGGTGGCAAAGCAGGAGGAACATCAAGCCAAGGGCTCGGGGGGTTCGCTGTGTGGGGAGCCTCACGAACTGCGCGTCAAACTTTGCAAGTTTGTGCCTCTCTCCGCCTCCAGCTACGTCCCCTTACCAGAAGCGATTGTGGAAAAAAAGGCTGTCCTGAACATTCAGAACAGTGACGCCAAGTGCTTCATATGGTGTGTGCTTGCAGCGTTGCACCCTGTCGACCGGAAAAATCACCCTCACCGAGTTAACCACTACCTACCCTACGAACCAGAGCTGGAAGATGCGATGGCTGGGATTGACTACCCGGTGGAGGTCTCGGACATTCGCAAGTTCGAGGCCCGTACACACAACCCTCGGTTGGCCATCAACGTTTATGGCCTCACCGACGAAAATGTGGTGTACCCTATCCGGGTGAGCGACGTAGACGACGGCGGTGCGCAGGAAATTTATCTTCTGCTCATCAAGGACGAGACCCATCACCATTACACTCTCATCCGTTCCCTCTCCCGGCTTGTTTCGAGCCAGCTGAGCAGTGATAGTCACCACATAGAAGTTTGTCCCAGGTGCTTGTCTATATTTCGTAATCGAAAACGGCAGGATTACCAGCGCATCAGAGGTCGCAACATCGCTGCCGAGAAGCTCGCTAACCACAAGCTCTACTGCAAAGCCAACGAGCCTGGGGTGGCAGACTTGCCCAAACCTGGTACCGTGGAGCGTTTCCACATGCACGGTGCCATGGTGGAGCACCCCGCTATCATCATCGCGGATTTCGAAGCCTTCCTCAAACCCCTGTCCACTTGCGATCCCGATCCCGAAGTTTCCTCCACCACCCCTTACCAACTCCACGAGGCATCCAGTTTCGCATACGTTGTGGTGCGACGGGACCAACACATTGCCCCCGAGCCCTACGTGTATCGCGGTCCCGATGCAGCCAAACACTTCCTCGAGAGGATGGTTGTCGAGGCCATCGAGATAGGGAAGGTGCTGTTGACCCCCAAGTCTATGCTCCCACTGTCCTTCGACGATCAACGTAGACACGAGGAGGCTACTACCTGTCCTGTGTGCACCTGTGAGTTTAGCATCAACAACCGTAAAGTCCATCACCACGATCACTTTAACGGTAGGTACGTTGGTCCTTGGTGCAACGACTGCAACCGTAGGGCCTGGGACCCGCGCTTCATCCCAGTGTTTTTTCACAATGGCTCGGGGTACGACTTTCACCACCTGATCAAGCATCTTGGATACGACAATGCAAGAATCAATATCCTGGCACAAAACGAGGAGCGTTATATTAGCGTCAGCAAGTGGGTGCCGATCCCCAACTCAAAAAGCAGGAGCATCGAGCTTCGCTTCCTCGACTCCCTGAGGTTCCTCCCGGCCAGCCTCGATGCTCTTGCGGGGAAGCTGAGCAACGAACAAATGCTTATTACCTCTGCAAATTTTCCAAACTTGGATGCCGGTCTCTTCAGGCGTAAGGGGGTCTACCCCTACGAATACGTCACCGACTCTACCAAGTTTGTGGAGACGTCGCTACCTCCCCAGGCGAAGTTCTACAGTCAGCTACGAGGCTCGAACATCAGCGACGAAGAATATCATCACGCCCAGTCCATGTGGCGCGAGCTGGCTTGTCGAACTCTCAGAGACTACCACGACGCCTACCTCAGACTTGATGTGACGCTCCTCACCGACATGTTCCAGACGTTCCGGGCGACCGCAATGAACATCTACCACCTGGATCCCGCCTACTTCTATAGTCTCCCCGGACTGGCGTGGTCAGCCATGTTTCTGGTGACGAAAATCAAGCTGGAGCTTTTTTCGGACGTAGACATGGTGCTGTTTGTGGAACGTGCCGTGCGGGGTGGAATGGTCCAGGTGTCGCAACGGCACGCGCGCGCCAACAATCACCACATGGCTACTGGCTACGACTCCACCCAACCGTCGAGCTACATCATGCACACGGACGTAAATAACTTGTATGGGCACTCCATGATGCAATCACTCCCTTTTAGAGGGTTCGAGTGGGCTGATCCTTCCAAATTCGACATCGAAAGCTTCGACGATTCGAAACATGGGTTCTTCGCCGAGGTGGACCTTGAGTTCTCCGAGAAGCTGCAGGATTTGTTCTGCGATCTTCCCCCTGCACCCGAGTTCAAGTGTCCGACCGATTCCAACCAGAAGAAGCTCGTCATGGATTTCGAACCCAAGAAGAATTACATCCTGCACTACAAGAATCTCCGGTGGTTGATGCAGCAAGGGGTCACAGTCCACACAGTTCACCACATCCTCAAGTTCGAGCATTCTCCGTGGTTGCGTCCATATATCGAAGGCAACACCAAACACCGCACCGCAGCCACGTCCGAGCTTGATAAGGATTTCTTCAAGCTTATGAATAATGCAGTGTTTGGCAAAACCATGGAGAATGTACGGAATCGCGTGGACATAAAATTGGTGACGAGGAAAGAGCGATGTCGTCAGCTTGTCGCAAGTCCATTGTTCAAGTCTCGAACAATCTATAACGAGCAGCTGGCTCTGATTCACATGAAGCAAGGTGTGGTGAAACTCACCAAGCCCATCTACGTCGGAGCTACTGTTCTGGATCTGAGCAAGCTTCACATGTTCGAGACGTACTACGACATATTACGTCCACACTACGGCCACAACATCTCGCTTCTCTACACGGACACGGACAGCTTGGTATACCACGTTCGCACAGCCGACGCATACGGGGATATAGTCACAGTTCCATCTTTGGTTAAACTCTTCGACACCTCGGGCTATCCCCAGCCGAACCGGTACGATATCCTGCCCCACAACAAAAAAGAGCCCGGCAAACTCAAAGATGAGAAGGACGGAGACGTGATTCTCGAGTTTGCAGGTCTTCGCGCCAAGGCCTATACCATCAAAGCCGAGGGCGGCGTTACCAAGAAGGCCAAGGGTGTCGGCAGACAGGTGGTTCGGGAGCATCTCACATTCGAGGACTTCGTGGATTGCCTCAAGACCAAGTCGTCGGTTCTAAGAGCAGAACAGCGCATCCAGAGCGTCGACCATGTGTTGACCACCAACAAAGTGAGGAAGATTGCCCTGGATCCCAACGACGACAAGAGGTGCGTTCTCCAATGTGGAATCCACACACTGCCGTGGGGGCACTATCGCTTAGCAGAAAGCGAAACCTGCAACATATGCCCATCTTCAACAGAAGATTCATAAAACAACAAAAACAAAAAAAAACAAAAAACAAAAAAAAAAAAAATCATTTTGTTAGTCATTACAAAAAAAACACTGACTGTCATTACAAAAAAACTTTGACCGTATTTTAAATAACCAGCATACCTATGAATCTCTTTGGTTTCCGAAAACAAACCAACATGGAGACTGTACACCGCGCGACGACAGATCATGAATTTCTACCTTCCATGTTAACTAAACTTAATGGTCTACTGATTGTTCATCTTAACAGCATTTGGACGAAATTGGATGATGATGTGGGCAAGATGTTTTACGTCTTCAACAACAATTTACATTTTTACGAAATTCCGATCGGTGGGAAACTTCAAATCACCGTGAATCCGGAAAACGTAGGCGAAATCAAAATATCTACCGGCAAGATCATTTTTCGAATCAAGCACGACAAGATGCTTTCTAACATTACGTACGATGTTTCTGCAGGAGATTGTTTATACGTGGAACTCCTAGGAGATTACGATAAACTCAAAAAAAAGAACGGCGAGTTGCTTCCCGACAGCATCCGCTGTCTGATCGTAGGTCCTTCGGGGTGTGGGAAAACAACACTGCTCGTGGACAATTTTCTCCTCGCACCGAATTGGTTAGATTGGAAGAACAGGCACCTGTACATGTTCTCGAAAAGTTTGGAGCAATCCAAATACCAGCAACTGATGAAACTGTACGATGGTCTGGACATTGCAACGTTCTCTTCGGAAATAAAGCCACTCGACGATTGTCGTGAAAATTCAGTCGTTGTGTTCGACGATGTCATCCTGGAAAATCAAAATGAAATTCGCAATTTTTTCACGCAAGGTCGTCACAAAGGAATAGATTGCTTCTTCCTAGCTCAAACGTTTTCCAAAATTCCAAAACAGTTAGTACGCGACAACGCTAATTTCATATGTTTGTTTCGTCAAGATCACACCAACCTCAAGCACGCGTACGATGACTACGTAGGCGGAGACATGAACTACAATCAATTTTCGGAACGCTGCTGCTCCCACTGTTGGAACAGTGACGATTTCGGATTCGCGACGATCGACATGACGAGGAAACCCAACGATGGAAAATACAGAAACAAAATCAACGACTTTCTAAACGTTGCAACGTTGTGAGAAACGACGTGTATAAATAACGCTATGTCGAAACGAAAAATCGAAGACGAAAATCTCAAGCTTCGCGATTACCTCGCGAAACGTTTCAAAGGTTGGAAATCCGAGAATCGCTGATTCTACGAAGAGAAGAAACGTCAAGATCAACCTGTAATCGACGCCATCAGCGATCTAGGTAAAGAAATTAAAGGCGTCACGGAACAAAATAAAAATTTGATCAACGAACTCGTACCACTTGCAGCTAAAAGTTACACCGTACCCACGCCCATTTCGAGCATTCCTTCCACGCCGTTCGAACTGAAGGACGTACCGGCACGACGTCGAGCCATAGGTAGCACACCGTCGTCTTTGGATAAGATCGAGTTGGGACCTTTGGCACGAGACTACCTGAGCACGGGGAAATTCGACAAGGATGAAGTGTTCGGATTGTATCCAAGCATGGAGAGCAACGAAGGCGGCGGTGTGGTTTGGAAGATTGGAAAATCGAAGGTGAGCTTCGAAGGCAACGACATTAAAGTTAATTTAGGCGAGAAGGATAGTTGGAACAGGTATCCGGGTACGGTGGGACTGTGGGAACTCGTTGCCAAAAAGCAGCCGAAAGATTACACCGACGAAGATTACCAGAGTTACAAGGAAATTTTGATCATGACGGATGCCTTGTACCAGAACAACGACGCCTCGCAGAATAGGGTGAAATCGAGCAGCGGCGAGAAGTACAGAAATCTCATCAAACCGATTTGGAACCAGGTGAAAACAGGCAGCGGCGTCAAACTCTACAACACCCTGCCCAAAGAGTTTGTGTGGGTGGACGATGTGCGCAAGCTCATAGACCGATTGTTGGTTATTGCAGGAGAGGAGAATGCAGGCAATCGTAATTTCTACAACGAGAAGGTAGGAATTGTGGACATGATCAGCACCAAACTTTCCAACTTCATCGTGAACGACGACAAGGGCATAGGTTACCTCATTAAAATTATCAACACGCTGCCTCCGAGATTCTGGAACGTGGCCGAAGGAAAAGGACTCGTGAACGACATCATCAACAAGTTACCTTTCGAGATGCATTTACCCGGCTACCAGTACTGCGGACCGGGTACCAAACTCAAGAAAAGATTGGAGAGAGGAGACAAGGGTGTGAATCTGTTGGATGCCGCATGCAAAGATCACGACATCGCCTACAACACCACTCGCACCGATCTGGATGCACGTCACGAAGCAGACAGAAAGTTGGAGCACGCAGCTTTCGAAAGATTCGTTAGCAGAGACGCTTCGCTGGGAGAAAGAGTTGCAGCACTTGGCACCACCATAGCCATGAACACAAAACAAAAATTTGGATGGGGTGTGTAGAAATAAAAAAAATTCTCGAACCGTGAAAAAATTTTCTTCGGCATATAAATAACACTACATAAAAAAAAAAAAAAACTCCAGTTGTGTTTGCCATCTTATAAAAAAATGAGTAAACAATCACTAGACGCCCAAGCATTAAAACAAATGCTAAATTCATCAGTCGAATATGTAAAAATTCAGGAATTGGAAGTGGACAAACCTTACACGATAACTTCCGGTTCAATTGTTTCTACCCAGTATGGTCCCAAGGCGCGTCTGTTGCTCAACGCACAATACAGTCTATTTTTACCAGATCGATACGCTAATATGTTATCTGACGAGAAGCTAGCTATTTTAATCGAGAACAAAACTCAAATCGTGTACAAGGGTACAAAGGAACTTCTTGGTAAGAAAACAAAGCACGTAATAGAATTTGTGTAACGGTTCTACGCGGAGTATATCCTTGAAAAAAAATTATACGGAACAAAAAAAAATCTCAGAACATTTATATATAAATAACATACCGAAAAAAAATTACACAAAACAAAAAAAAATCTCAGAACATATATATAAATAACATACCGTGAAAATAACATATAGAGCATCAACATGAAGCCTAAAGGTGTCGTGTACCAGATACCATACTCCAATCTGAAAAATCTAGGTGCCCTCGATGGTTTACTCACCAAGAAACAACGCGAGAAGAAACGTTCTTGCTTGACGAAAGGACACGGAATGAAATTACTTCTCAGCACACCTCAATTGAGACGCTTGCAGCGTTCGCGGAAACAGCAAAAAATCGGAGGTTTCATATTCAGCATCCCAGCCATCCTGGCAGCATTGGGGGCCGTTGGAAGTTTGGCCGGCGGAAGTGCCGCCATCGCGAAAACAGTCATCGACTCGAAGAAGAACAAGGCAGAATTGGAAGAACAGAAACGTCACAACCTGGCTATGGAGAAGAAGGGGAAAGGTATAACCAAAAAACAAAAAAGCAACCTCGTTGCTTTGAAAAAATATAAAAAAAAGAAGAAGCCCTGTCCAACTTCGATATTGAATCTCTGATCGAACTGTTGGGAATAAAAAACTTCAGGGGTGTTTTCATGTCCGATTCTCTACCCTCTGCTGTGAAGAAAAAAGAGTATGGCGTGGTCAACCTGGACAGTTACAAAAATCCTGGTACACATTGGATATGCTACCTCAAAATTGACGATAACAATGCATTTGTTTTCGATTCGTTCGGTGGCACACCACCTGCCAGGTTGGTGAAGTATCTCAGTGTTGCCAACCTCTACTACAATGACAAACGCATCCAGGGTTTCACCGATGTTAACTGCGGCCACCTATGCCTTTCCGTTCTCGCATACATGTCTAAAATAAATAACCCATCGGTGGAACATTTTCAAAAAGCATTGTGGAATCTTAAACACGATGGGCGTGTTCCATCTCACGAGCGAATCTTCAATCTTGAAACTCACGCTGCACGACGACATCGTCTATCCTAAATCCGTAGCTCTGCGTGCATTCTACAGCATGTACCTCATACCTAACGTCACGCAGCACAACAACAAAATTAGCGTCGGAAGCGAACACATCGTCGTCACGCCAGGCCAATACAATCTTTCCACTTTGCAAGCTCAATTACCCAAGGGCACGTACCTTTCTCAAAATTCGGTCACGCACAGAGTGGAAATCGTGTCGGCGACGGAGACCGTTGACCTGGGTACCATAGGAGAACTTTTAGGTTTCGAGAACAACACCAAACTCGAAGCTGGCATCAAGCACACGGCAGCAAACATTCCTAAATTTCTAGCCATAGAGACTCTGAACGTTCACTGTAACGTGGCGGAAGGAATGATTACTAAATCTTCGGACGGATTGTTAGGAAGTCACAAGCAGACGGGAATCATAGCTACGTTCAAACCCAGTTCCGAGTTCATGGAACCGATCATCTACACACCCTCTTCGCCGATCTATTTTCCAGTATGCCGCAACCGCATAGACGACATAGAGTTGGTGGTGACGAACGAGAAAGGAGACGTGGTGGATTTCGCAGGTGCCACTACGACGGCCATCGTGGAGATCAACATATAATAAATAACACGCATAGTAAAAATGGAGCAAATCGAAAGTTACGAATTGCAATCTTTCCCTCCCAACCGTCGCACGTTCGCCAATCTCAACGAAGCGAACAGGGAGATCGAATACGACGTGGACGTAGGCGATGGGTTTGTTCATCCTCACAGAGCGGACCTCTACCTTCAATTCGACGTGGTGAAGAAAGAAAGCGGAGACGCGTTTCCCGCAGCAGCAAATTTGATACTCGTGGACAACTTCGTGCCTCATCTGTTCTCGCAGGTGGAGGTGAGGAAACACAACACCGTCATCGACAGAATAGACTATCCAGGCATCACGTCGACGGCAGTGGGAACATTGAAATTATCCAAAACAGACGCAACATACTATCAAGCAGGAGGATTCGAAGCAGGGACGAAAATATCGACGACAAGTCACACGGTGCTCTTTCCCATGCGTCTGCTGCCGGGATTCTTCTCGGACTACAAGGAGATCATGTGGAAGGGAGGATTGCGCGTCACGTTTCGAAGAGCAGCCAACGACAACGACGCGCTGATGCGATACACCAACTTGAACGCCGACGGCACGCCGATAGCCAACACTTTACCCGAAGCAGCCAAGTGCGTCATCCGGAGCATGGAGTTGAGAATGCCGATCGTGGAATACGAAACAAACTATGCCCTCAAGTACAAAGCGGAGATCTTGAAGAGTCCGCAGGTGCCGATTCGCTTTCACGGTTACCAATGCGTGCAAAAGGTGGCGTCGGGAAGTCACATGGAATTCGACGTGACGACGCAGTTCAACAACATACAGTTCGACATGCCAGATTTCGTCGTGGTGCTTTTTCAGACCGGGCGCGATAAAAATCAGGAAAAAAATTCCAGCAAATTCGACAACTGCAAGATCAAGAATATTTATCTGAAGAATGGAAGAAACGAAGTGTTCCCGCGCGAGAATTACAACCTCGACATGACCAAAAACGATTACCTAAAACTTTACGAAGCTTACACCTCTTTCAAACGCGTGACCGAGGGAAACGTGGACATGTACTACACGCCCAGCGAATTCATAACCCACAGACCCATGTCCGTCATCAATACCACGAAGAGGAAGCAGGTGGTGGTCAACGATCGCACCAACATCAAGGTCGTCTGCGAGTTCAACAGCCCGTTGCCCGAGGACACCGTATGCAGTGTGATCCTGGTCGCCGAGAAGTCCTTCGTCCACGACGTGAAGAACGAGAGGGTCACAGAGCAGTTTTAACAAGTTTTTAACATTTTTTCTTGCACAATAAGAAATTTTTGTACTAGCACAATCAGTTTCAATGGCACAATACGAAAAATTTCACTAGTTCAAGATCAGTTACAATATCAATTTCATCACTTATCAGTTACAATATCTTTTTCTGCACTATAGCACGAGAGAATCAGAAAATTTGCACAAAAAAATTTGTTGTTGTTTTTACACGAGAAAATTAACAATAAAATTCTTTTTTTATCGTTTCAGATGCTGTCGAAACATCAAAAACACATACACATACAAACACACTAAAAAAATAAGCATGCAACTTTATTTGTAACACACACACATACATTCTCCATCTTCATCAAAAAAAATATTATAATAAACATAATTATTTTTATCTATCACACAATAAAACTCTATATCCAAAATATTACAACATCAAATAACACTAGAGTCGTTAGTACACGTTGCATGCATTACGGAGGTCCTCTGTAGGGTTTTATGGAAGTTTGGGGAAAAAAAAAAACGCGTGAAACCCTACAGAGGTGCGGTTATCTACAGCCGCAGCCGTTAGAACCTTTTTGGGTTGGGCACCACGCACCCTGGCGGGGTTAGGGGCCAGGCATCCTAAAAAACAACAATTATTTATTTGTTTGTTTGCCTCACAATACGAAAAATAATAAGAAGCACCAGCGCGCACGTGTGTATAGCACATCGTGTTTCCCCCAAGAGAGGTTTACAAAAGTCGCGATAGGTCTCTCTTTCTTTATCTTACGGCAATGTTGGTATCTCTATCTTTTTTTTTAGTTGTAGATGGGTTGCCAACACACTCTAGTTAATAATGCTACATATTATACACACACACGCACACACATACTGTGTTGCCATCCATCCATCTCTCTCTCTTTTACGGCAGTATATATTTGTTGCCGGCTCTATTGCCCAGTGTATGTATGTTACGCCAGTATATAAATTAGCTAAGCCCTTGCCAAGTAAGAAAAAAAGCTGTAGGTAGGTGTTGGCAACACTGTCGGTTGTTTAACTCTTCCCTTTTTTTCCCCCTCTCTTTTTTTTGTAAAAAGCTAAGGCAAAAATACCAGTAGGTTGGCAAATTGCTTTATGCACTGTAAAGCCTCAAGCAGTATTACCAGCTCCTTGCTTTAGGTTAGGTTAGACCAAAATTAAAACCTTGGTGACTTTTTGAGTAAGATGTTGGCAATACTGCAGAACAAGTCTCAAGCAGTGTTGCCAGCTTCTTGCTTTAGGCTAGGTTAGACCCAAAAATAAAAAACCTTGGTGATTTTATCGAGTAAGATGTTGGCAACGCTGCAAGATAAGCCTCAAGCAGTGTTGCCAGCTTGCTTTAGGTTAGGTTAGACCAAAAAAAACCTTGGTGATTTTTTCAAGTAAAATATTGGCCACACTGCGAGAAAATAGAGCTTATGCCTTAGGCCGTGTCCGGATTGGCAAGCACTCCGTCCCGTTCTCTCCCGCTGCTCTCGCGTACCGTCGAAGTCACGTCCAAGTCGTCCGAATCTACATGTCCCCTTGTAGTACGGTTGCCACTTTTCTCGCCAGGTGTCAGCCCGAACTTCACCCACCGCGCTCTGGGGCGCAGGCGCATCGCACGGAAGTAGAAGACGCCAAACAAACATCACAATAATTTCCACCTATTTACTACTCATATTAAAAATATAACACGCTATTTCATCATTTATAATTTTTCTACATTGAGTATTATCGATAAAATGTTAAAATATAACTGAGTTTTACATCCTCTAATCAGTAAATGTTGTCTGTACAAAGTGAAAGTTAGAATATGGCTGCCAAGCGCAGCGTCACAGCAAGTTCAAGCGTGCATCTGTCGCGCCTTTCTGCTCTCCCCTCCCACTCCACGTCTGCCGCAAATTCGGACAACAGAGGTTGGCTGAGTCCCCAGATGGAACGGTGCTCTAGGCGACATCTGCTGCCGATTCGGACGCGACCTTACAAGAGCAAACCATTAAGGCAAGCCTCAAGTAGTGTTACCAGTTCTTTGCTTTAGGTTAGGTTAGACCCAAAAACAAAAACCTTGGTGATTTTTTCGAGTGAGGAGTTGGCAACACTGCAGAACAAGTCTCAAGCAGTGTTGCCAGCTTCTTGCTTGAGGTTAGGTTAGACCCAAAAACAAAAACCTTGGTGATTTTTTCGAGTGAGGAGTTGGCAACACTGCAGAACAAGTCTCAAGCAGTGTTGCCAGCTTCTTGCTTGAGGTTAGGTTAGACCCAAAAACAAAAACCTTGGTGATTTTTTCGAGTGAGGAGTTGCCAACACTGCAGAACAAGTCTCAAGCAGTATTGCCAGCTTCTTGCTTGAGGTTAGGTTATATCCAAAAACAAAAACCTTGGTGATTTTATCGAGTGAGGAGTTGGCAACACTGCTTGAGGCTTTCTCGCAGTGTTGCCAGCTTCTTGCTTGAGGTTAGGTTATACCCAAAAACAAAAACCTTGGTGATTTTTTCGAGTGAGGAGTTGGCAACACTGCAAGAAAATAAGGCTCGCCTTACGAGAGCAAACCATTAAAACAAGCCTCAAGCAGTGTTGCCAGCTTGCTTGAGGTTAGGTTATACCCAAAAACAAAAACCTTGGTGATTTTTTCGAGTGAGGAGCTGGCAATACTGCTTGAGGCTTTCTCGCAGTGTTGCCAACTCCTTGCTTGAGGTTAGGTTATACCCAAAAACAAAAACCTTGGTGATTTTTTCGAGTGAGGAGTTGGCAACACTGCGAGCCCCACCGAGCCCCATTTTCGGGCGCAGAACCGGGGACACTGCTCTACTGTCGAGTGCTGTGCAAGCATCACACCCGACATCTTATCGAAAGTCCATCAGGAATGGGTGAATCGACTCAATATGACACTAACCAACAATGGTGGACACATTGAGCATATCCTCTAACATCCTGCAACAATGAGAGAAACCGTTGAAAACACTTCCTTAACACCCTGTAGCATGAACATGAATAAAGTTTTGTAAAAATGAATGCTACCATCGTGTTTGTGAGCTTTTTCCAGTGTAATTTTTATGTGTCACATGCCTAGGTTCCCATTTAAAAAAGTGATCTCGATCCAAGATAGTTGTTGTATTTGTGCTATAACCAGGACAGGAAAGGAAGAGCCCATCTCAAGCAGGTTTGGCTATACTTAAAACAAGCTCAACATGCCTATATGAGCTTTTTGCTCAAGTGTGGCACCCCCTCTAATCCAAGATTTTTGTAAAAAAGCCCTCATGGATTCCATGAGAAAGGAAGAGCCCTCTCAGATTTATTTGCTCATACTTACAAAAGTTGCATCAGCCAGATTGTTGTCCATAAACTTGTCAAAAATTGATATTTTTTTGGCCATACCAGAAATTAAGCCAAAAAGCTATATACACACACACATACACACCCATATACACACATATTTACTTCCAGTTTAAGTTTAATTGAACCCCAGGTTCAATCTAATATTAAAACAATGCAATATGCAGAGACTCTCTAGAATTGCTCCGTGACTCTCTCATTTCTTGCATCATAAACATATGATTTTTCACCTATAAGAATAACACTACATATGGTGTCATCAGGTAATGCCTCATGAAATTCACAGATAATTTTAATATTTGTCCTGTCATTCACCACAACTTGTTTCCTTTTTGAAGTGTTAATTACAAACATGGGTCTCTGTGCTTTGAATTCATCTGGTGTGTAATACATGTCAGTATTGCCTGTAGTGACACGTTTGAAGGAAGAAAATGCCTCATATAATTTGAGGAAATCATTCTTGGACATGTCTAAATTGTAATTTTCTCTAGGAAATACCTCATTTCTCCCATTTTTAAGATATATGTTCTTGATGTTGCAGTTATCAAATTTACTTGAATTTTTTTCCTGATTATTGTGTCTTCCAGTCTGAAACAATACTACCACAAAATCAGGAATGTCATATTGAATACTGGAGAATGAATTTGTAGCATCAACTTCATAATAAGAACCAGATGCGGGCTTCTGTACACATTGATATGTATAAAATTGCAGAGGAATCTGTGGATTTTTTATTATATCAGCTTTGTATTTAAGAGCATAACTGGCCTCGTATTCAACAACAGGGATTCTTAACTCCATAGTCTGAATAATGCATTTGCCTGCATCTGGTAGGGTATTGGGCAGAGCTTCCCCTGCAGGGTTTATTGCACTGTACCTCATCAAGGCATTATTATCATTTGCAGATCTTCTAAATGTAATTCTTAACCCACCCTTCCACATAATATCTTTGTAATCTGAGAAGAATCCTGGCAATAGGCGCATTGGGAACAACACTGTGTGGTTCTTAGATAATATCTTATCACCAGCCTCAAATCCACCGATTTTGAAGTATGAAGCCTCGGTTTTGGATAATTTTAATGTGGCCAAAGCTGCGGAGGTAATGCCGGGATAATCTATTCTGTTTATAACAACGCCATGCTTTCTGATCTCAATTTCAGAGAATAGATGCGGCACAAAATTGTCTACAAGTCTTATATTTGTATTTGCCGGATAATCTGTTCCATCGAGCTTTACAACATCAAATTTGATGTATAAATCTGCTCTGTGGGGGTGTATAAATCCATCCCCTACATCAAGATCAACCTCAACCTCTGTGTTGGGTTGATTTAAATTTGCAAATGTCCTCCTGTTTGGGGGGAATGATTGTAGCTCATAACTCTCAATATTTTCCATTTTCTTCTTGTATGTATTTTTATTTAAATGTTAATCTCTATGATGGCAGTTGTTGTGGCTCCAGCAAAATCAACTAATTCTTCTTTTTCATTAGTGACCATCAATTCAATATAATCTATTCTATTATGGCACACAGGAAAATATAATGTTGGGGATGGATTGTAGATGATGGGCTCCATAAATTCAGAATTAGGTTTGAATGTTGCAATGATGCCGGTTTGTTTGTGAGTGCCTATGCCATTTGATTTGGTGATCATACCCTCAGCCACATTACAGTGAATATTCAGAGTCTCTATGGCTAAGAATTTGGGTATATTCATAGCAGTGTGTTTGATGCCTGGTTCAAGTTTTGTGTTGTTCTCAAATCCTAACAGCTCTCCTATGGTACCCAGATCTACTGTTTCTGTGGCAGATACAATTTCTACCCTGTGAGTGACAGAATTTTGACTTAACACTACACCTCTGGGTAATTGAGCATTTAGAGTGGATAGATTATACTGCCCTGGAGTAATGGCAATTTTTTCATCCCCTACTGCAATTGTGTTGTTGTGGTGTGTAATATTGGGGATCAGGTACATGCCATAAAATGCTCTGAGAGCTATTGTTTTGGGATATACAATATCATCATGCAATTTGAGTTTCAATATTGAATTTTGGCTGGTGAGATGAAATACCCCCATGATGTTTCAGATACCACAAGGCTTTTTGAAAATCTTCAATTGATGGTTTATTTATTTGAGACATGTATCTAAGAACAGATAAACACAAATGTCCGCAATTAACATCTTTGAAGTTTTGAACACGGGCATTATTGTAATAAAGATTAGGTGATTTTAGATATTTTATTAAATTTTCAGGTGGAACACCTCCAAATGAATCAAACACAAATGCCTCATTGTTTAAATATTTAAGATAACAGATCCAGTGAGTGCCCTGATTTTTGTACTCATCCAAATTAACAATGCCACACTCTTTGTTGAGTGGTTGTTCTGGCAAAGAATCAGACATGTACACACCTCTAAAATGTTTGATGCCCAATGGCTTGATTAAAGCTTCAATATCTTGGTTTGTAAGCGGCTCTTGTTTTTTTTAAACTTATTCATGGCAGTAGTTGTATTTATGCTATAGCAAGCACCACTTACAAGTGTAGAAAGGAAGAGCTCCTCTCAAGCAGATTTGCTTACACTTAAAACAAGCTCAACATGCCCATATGAGCTTTTTGCTCAAGTGTGGAACCCCCTCTAATCCAAGATTTTTGTAAAAAAGCCCTCATGGATTCTATGAGAAAGGAAGAGCCCCCTCGGATTGATTTGCCTATACTTATAAAAGGCACTTCTGTGAGATTGTTGTCCATAAACTTGTCAAAAATATGCCCCTCTTGATGCCCACACTTAAAACTAAGCCAAGATGCTTATAAGAGCCACACACGCCCATACCCATATTTACTTCCGGTCTATTTTTGGCTATTTCTACCTATTTCTGCCCACTTCCGGTCCATTTCCGGTCTATTTTTGACCATTTCTACCCATTTTGTCCACTTCCGGTCCACTTCCGGTTTACTTCCGGTCCACTTCCGGTCCACTTCCGGTCCACTTCCGGTCCACTTCCGGTTTGACCACTTCCGGTCCACTTGTGGCCAAGTTGTGGCCTATTTCTGGTTTATTTATATTGCTTCATGCTGTGCAATGATTTGAAATAAATAAACATGCCTATGAACTTATTTGGGTTTAAAAAACAAGGTATTATGGACCTGCCAATACCACAACCCTCTTCTGATATGCTGTCTAAACTGAGTGGCTTGTTAATTATTCATCTGAACAGCATATTTACAGATGTTGATGATGAGACAGGCAAAATATTGTACATATTTAACAATAATTTAAATCATTACCAATTACCTGTAGGTGGGCAATTACAATTTATTACAACCCCTGAGGGTGATGTTAAAATTTCAGTAGGGAGAAATATTTACAGAATTAAGCACTCAAACATGATTTCTGGCACTGTTTATACTGTTTCTGCTGGTGACTGCTTATATATTGAGGTCCCTGGATCCTATGATAAGCTTATACCCTTTTTTATAGAATTAAGAATTAGATATTCTATAATAAATAACTACTAAACAAAATGCCTAATGATATTTTTGGCCATACAAGACATGAAGATCACAGTGATGAGATTCTGATGCTTGATGTCAGAGTCAAGAAATTAAGAAGTGATTTACAAGCTTTACAAACCACACTCAATGCCAGTCTTCAATTAGAAATTACAAATTTGCAATCACAATGCATGGACCCTCTTCTTAAAATTGATTCTGAACTCAAATTGCTGCTTCAGAAATATACTGACCTGGCTACATTGGATAATTTTCAAAGTTTAGAAGAAGCTGTAGCAGCTCTTCAAGCCAAATTTAAGACCCAGGCTAACAACTCTGAGCAATTGAAACAACAATTGGAAGAGCAAATAAATAATGTCCAGGCACAGCTCCAAACAATTGTCAAAAGCATAAAATCACAAGAAGATTTTGATCTCGTGATTTCCACTCTAAAAGAACAGATTCAGTCACTCCAAATACCTAATCTGGATCCTCTGAACAATGCCATAGCCGAGGTTAAAGAAAAAATTGAGACACTTGAAAATTTTATGAACAATTTGCCATCTTCTGATGCTTTGAATGCAATAACTCGGAGTGTTGCAAATATTAAACTGCAACTTGAAACATATGAAGATTTTGGAAAAATTCAAAGTTCCATAACCCATCTTGAAGGTACAATAGCAGCAGTGCAAAGTGATTTGGCAAATGTACTAGAATCCAGATTGCCCGGGATTGTAGACACACTCATCAGTGTCCAGCAACAAATCACAAAGCTTGAAAACCTCAACACTGAATCTGAACTGTCTCATTTTCATCATTTGATAGATGATATCCAAACAAAACTTGAAATTTTACAACATTCAACACCCTCTCAGGCAGATATAGCCCTGCTCCAAAATGCTATGCAAAATGTGGCTCATGCTTCTGAATTACACAATGTGAAATTGGCACTTGAATCTTTGCAAAATACAGTATCAAATCTGCCCACATCACAGGAACTTAAAAATATTAAGAGGGCAGTGAATCGGATATTGAAATCAGAAGATATCAAGAATATCCAGGCAGAGATCAAGCATCTCACACAGACAGTGGCCACTCTTCCAACTAATCAACATATTAATGAATTGCATGCCCTGTTTGAGGATATCAGAAGACAGGTCCATGATCTTACAGCTCAAAATTCAAAATTGGCAATTGTTGAAAATTTGCAACAAATTGTAGCTAATATCAAGCAGCAGCTAGGGACCATGGAATCCAATCAAGCAAATGCTCTGTCTGTTTTTGACACCCAGCTACAAGAAATTGTGCAACAATACAAAAAACTTGTTGTGGACATAAAAATCAAGCCGGGCCATGATGATGTTGTTAGAACCATCAATGAGCATCTTGAATCTGTAACAAGCAGATTGCTCACAGCAGAAAAAGAAATAACAGGCATAATTGAAAATCCTAAACATACAGTAATTCTTGAATTGTACAGCATCCCCAACAAAGAATATGATTCTCCATTTACACCAGGTGGGAAAATATATATGCTGTCCCCTGCACAATTTTATTACCAATTTTTTGTTGGGGGCACATTGAGACCAATCAAGATCAAATATTGGCTTCAGCCACAGGCACACCACTACCCCACCTTATCAATAACAAATGCTGATAACAAAGTGAAAATCACCAGTGTAGAATTAGAGGATTTTACAGATCCCAGTACATTGGAAACAGCCTATACTGAAGATGATGGCTCTCTGGAATTTAAAATACAAATAGGGGACAAATTATATTTAGAAAATCCTGCAGTTTCAGCTAATGAACACCCCATAGTTGCAATACTCTTGTTTACATATTATGTCTAGAAAAATTATTGTTGATGAATTACACAGACAAGCCCGACATAATTTTAAGAGACTGCCAGTAGTCACAAAGGGCATAGATGATTTATGGCAAAGCGACTTGATTGAAATGGCAAGTGGACAGTTGAAAAACTTAGACAAAATCAACAAGGGCTACAAGTATCTACTCACTGTAATAGACACATTTTCAAAATTTGCCTGGGCTGTGCCACTCAAATCCAAGACTGGAACATGTGTTACAGAAGCCCTCAGAACAATCATCAATCAGAGTGGAAGATCCCCGCGCTATTTGCAAACAGATAATGGCAAAGAATTTTATAATTCAGTGTTTCAACAATTTATTAAAAGCCAGGCAATACAACATTATTCGAGTTACAGTGATCTCAAAGCCTCAATTGTAGAGAGATTCAACAGAACCTTAAAAAATCTTATGTATAAACAATTTACACTGCAAGGTAATTATAAATGGATTAATATTCTTCCAGAACTTCTACATAAATATAACAATTCTGTCCATTCCACAATCAACATGAAACCCTCTGAAGTAACTTCATCTGATGAGCAAAAATTGATCAGCACTGTTTATTATCCTAAATATCAGCCAACAATAAGAAAGGCCAAATACAGGGTGGGTGAACAAGTAAGAATCAGCAAATATAAGCACTTATTCAAAAGAGGCTTTACAAGAAACTGGAGCACTGAATTATTTACAGTGGTTCAGGTTAAACCCGGGACCCTTAACACATATATAATAAAGGATCACCGAGGAGAAATTCTCAAAGGCAGGTTCTATGAACAAGAGCTCAGCAAAACTAAACAGCCTGACACATATCTCATAGAAAAAATCATCCGCAGAAAAGGCAAGTAGTTACTTGTCAAATGGCTAGGACTCCCAGAACACAGCTGGATCGATGCAAACAAAATAATAATATGAACACCTGGGATGTTATAAAGAGGCTGCCAGAACCTGAACAACAAAATAAGAGAAATGGCAAATTGTTACCTGATAATATTAGGTGTCTTATTGTTGGGCCATCTGCTTGTGGTAAAACTACACTAATGGTTGATAATTTTTTATTGGTACCCAACTGGTTAGACTGGAAAAACAGGCACTTGTATATCTTCTCTAAGAGCTTGGAACAATTAAAATATCAGCAGCTGATGAAGCTATATGATGGATTGGATATAGCCACTTTTGAACCAGATGTTAAGCCACTTGATGAATGTCTCGATAATTCTGTTGTTGTTTTTGATGACATTATACTGGATAATCAAAACAAGGTTAGGAATTTTTTTACACAGGGCCGGCACAAAAACATTGATTGCTTCTACCTGGCACAGACTTTTTCAAAAATACCCAAGCAACTGATCCGAGACAACAGCAATTTTATATGTGTGTTTCATCAGGATCATACCAACCTCAAACACATACATGATGAATATGTAGGTGGGGACCTGAGCTACAATGATTTTTCCAAGATTTGCAGCAAGTGCTGGAACCAGGACAGTTATGGGTTTGTCACAATTGATATGACAAGAACACCCAATAGTGGCAAATACAGAAATAAAATTAACAATTTTCTAGACGTAGAGACGTATATAAATAAACATGAAAAGGCCAATCATTGATGATCTTAAGTTAAGAGATTATCTTGTAAAAAGATTTAAGGGATGGAAATCAGAGAACCGTGGAATTTATGAAAAACACAAACAAACAGAACAGCCTGTAATTGATGCTATTAATAATTTAGGTAAGAATATCAAAACTGTTACAGAGCAAAATCAAAACTTGCTCACAGAGCTTGTACCTGTAGCTGCTAGGAACATATTAGATTATCCATTCACCCCACTTTCAAGTATTCATACACCTAGTCCTATTGCTCCTAGAAGAATTGAGGCTAGTCAGGATCCTATTGATATGGGTCTTCTTGCTCAAAAATATTTAACCACACCTAAAGACAATAAAGATGAGGTTTTTGGCTTATATGCTGACACAGAGCTTGATGGCAGCATCATACATAGAATTGGCAATTTCAGAGTAACATTTATGGGAGATGATATAATTGTATATTCAGAATCTCGACTTGGAGAAAAAGGTGCTTTTGTTAAGTACTCCGGAACACCTGGATTGTGGGAACTGATGACTAGGAAAAGGCCTGGCAGCTATACAGATCAAGATTATGAGGATTACAAAGAAATATTAATAAAATCAGATGCTCTATACCAGAACAATGATCCCACACAAAAAAGGGTTAAGTCGAGCAGTGGGGCAAAATACAACAATTTAATCAAGCCCATATGGTCTCAGATCAAGACTGGCAGTGGAATCAAACAATACAACACCCTGCCTAAAGAATTTGTGTGGGTTGATGATGTCAGGAAACTTGTAGATAGGTTATTAGTAGTAGCTGGGGAGGAAAATGCTGGGAACAACAATTTTTACAATGAAAAGGTTGGAATTATGGACATGATAAGCACAAAATTGTCTAATTTTATAGTGAATGACACTAAGGGGATTGGATATCTTATAAAAATTAATAATACTCTACCACCTAAATTTTGGAATATTTCTGAGGGTCGGGGCCTTGTTAATGACATTATAAACAAGCTGCCATTTGAACTACATATTCCAGGCTATCAGTATTGTGGTCCCGGTACAAAATTGGATCATAGATTAAACAGAGGGGATCCTGGTGTTAATCCCCTAGATGCTGCTTGTAGAGACCATGATATTGCATACAACACACATTCTGATCTTGATAAGAGACATGTTGCAGACAAGAAATTAGAAGAGGCTGCATTTGGTAGATTTGTAAGCAAAGATGCTTCTTTAAGTGAAAAAATAGCAGCATTGGGGACCACCATAGCTATGAATACCAAACAAAAATTGGGGTGGGGGTTGTGAATATGTATATAATAAACCTAGGATGAAGGCCAAGGGTGTTATGTATCAAATACCTTATGCAGGTCTCAAATCTCTTAAAACTATTGACAGTCTTTTAACCAAAAAGCAGCGCAAGAAAAAAAATTCTTGTATTGCAAAGGGGCATGGTATGAAATTGTTGCTTAGTACCCCCCAATTAAAAAAATTACAGCAATCAAGAAAAAAATCACATGTGGGGGGATTCATATTTACCATCCCTGCCATCTTAGCTGCTCTCGGGGCTGTGGGGAGCTTGGCTGGGGGATCAGCTGCCATAGCAAAAACAGTAATAGATGCCAAGAAGAATAGGGCAGAATTAGATGAGCAGAGGCGCCATAACCTGGCCATTGAGAAACAAGGCAAAGGTGTTAAAAGAGCCGTGAATAAGTTTAAAAAAAACAAGAGCCGCTTACAAACCAAGATATTGAAGCTTTAATCAAGCCACTGGGCATCAAACATTTTAGAGGTGTGTATATGTCTGATTCTTTACCAGAACAACCACTCAACAAAGAGTGTGGCATTGTTAATTTGGATAAGTACAAAAATCAGGGCACTCACTGGATCTGTTATCTTAAATATTTAAAAAATGAGGCATTTGTGTTTGATTCATTTGGAGGTGCTCCACCTGAAAATTTAATAAAATATCTAAAATCACCTAATCTTTATTACAATAATGCCCGTGTTCAAAACTTCAAAGATGTTAATTGTGGACATTTGTGTTTATCAGTTCTTAGATATATGTCTCAAATAAATAAACCATCAATTGAAGATTTTCAAAAAGCCTTGTGGTATCTGAAACATCATGGGGGTATTTCATCTCACCAGCCAAAATTCAATATTGAAACTCAAATTGCATGATGACATAGTGTATCCCAAAACAATAGCTCTCAGAGCATTTTATGGCATGTACCTGATCCCTAATATTACACACCACAACAATACAATTGCAGTAGGGGATGAAAAAGTTGTCATCACTCCAGGGCAATATAATCTGTCCACTTTAAATGCTCAATTACCCAGAGGTGTAGTGTTAAGTCAAAATTCTGTCACTCACAGAGTAGAGATTGTATCTGCTACAGAAACAGTGGATCTGGGTACCATAGGAGAGCTGTTAGGATTTGAGAACAACACAAAACTTGAACCAGGCATCAAACACACTGCTATGAATATACCTAAATTCTTAGCCATAGAGACTCTGAATATTCACTGTAATGTGGCTGAGGGTATGATCACCAAATCAAATGGCATAGGCACTCACAAACAAACCGGCATCATTGCAACATTCAAGCCTAATTCTGAATTTATGGAGCCTATTATCAACAATCCATCCCCAACATTATATTTTCCTGTGTGTCATAATAGAATAGATTATATTGAATTGATGGTCACTAATGAAAAAGAAGAATTAGTTGATTTTGCTGGAGCCACAACAACTGCTATCATAGAGATTAACATTTAAATAAAAATACATACAAGAAGAAAATGGAAAATATTGAGAGTTATGAGCTACAATCATTCCCCCCAAACAGGAGGACATTTGCAAATTTAAATCAACCCAACACAGAGATTGAGGTTGATCTTGATGTAGGGGATGGATTTATACACCCCCACAGAGCAGATCTATACATCAAATTTGATGTTGTAAAGCTCGATGGTACAGATTATCCGGCAAACACAAATATAAGATTGGTAGACAATTTTGTGCCACATCTATTCTCTGAAATTGAGATCAGAAAGCATGGCGTTGTTATAAACAGAGTGGATTATCTCGGCATTACCTCCACGGCTTTGGCCACATTAAAATTATCCAAAACCGAGGCTTCATACTACAAAATCGGTGGATTTGAGGCTGGTGAAAAGATATTATCTAAGAACCACACAGTGCTGTTCCCTATGCGCCTTTTGCCAGGATTCTTCTCAGATTACAAAGATATTATGTGGAAGGGTGGTTTAAGAATTACATTTAGAAGAGCTGCAAATGATAATAATGCTTTGATGAGGTACAGTGCATTAAACTCTACAGGGGAAGCTCTGCCCAATACCCTACCTGATGCAGGCAAATGCATTATTCAGACTATGGAATTAAGAATCCATGTTGTTGAATACGAGGCCAGTTATGCTCTTAAATACAAAGCAGATATAGTAAAAAATCCACAGGTTCCTCTGCAATTTTATACATATCAATGTGTACAGAAGCCCGCATCTGGTACATATTATGAGTTTGATGCTACAAATTCATTCTCCAGCATACAATATGACATGCCTGATTTTGTGGTGGTATTGTTTCAGACTGGAAGACACAATAATCAGGAAAAAAATTCAAGTAAATTTGATAACTGCAACATCAAGAACATATATCTTAAAAATGGGAGAAATGAGGTATTTCCTAGAGAAAATTACAATTTAGACATGTCCAAGGATGATTTCCTTAAATTATATGAGGCCTTTTCGGCTTTCAAGAGAGTCACTACAGGCAATACTGACATGTATTACACACCAGATGAATTCAAAGCACAGAGACCCATGTTTGTAATCAATGCTTCAAAAAGGAAACAAGTTGTGGTGAATGACAGAACAAATATTAAAATTATCTGTGAATTCCATGAGGCTTTACCTGATGACACCATATGTAGTGTTATTCTCATAGGAGAAAAATCATATGTTTATGATGTAAGAAATGAGAGAGTCACGGAGCAATTCTAGAAGAATTACATTATTTTAATACTAGATATACAAGTTGAGCCTGGTGCCCAATTGAACTTAAACCGGAAGTAAATATGTATGTATGTGTGTGTGTGTGTGTGTGTGTGTGTGGGTGGGTCTTGGCTTAGTTTTAAGTGTGGCCAAAAAAAAATATCAAGAGGGGCATATTTTTGACAAGTTTATGGACAACAATCTCACAGAAGTGCCTTTTATAAGTGTAGCCTCATCAATCCGAGGGGGTTCATACATTCTCATAGAATCCATGAGGGCTTTTTTACAAAAATCTTGGATTAGAGGGGGTACTACACTTGAGAAAAAAGCTCATATGGGCATGTTGAGCTTGTTTTAAGTGTAAGCAAATCTGCTGGAGGGGGGTTCATACTTTCTTGTCCTGGTTATAGCATTAATTATACTACTCATGGCTCTTTTAACACCTTTGCCTTGTTTCTCCATTGCCAGGTTATGGCGCCTCTGCTCATCTAATTCTGCCCTATTCTTCTTGGCATCTATTACTGTTTTTGCTATGGCGGCTGAACCCCCAGCCAAGCTCCCCACAGCCCCGAGAGCAGCTAAGATGGCACGGATGGTAAATATAAATCCCCCCACATGTGATTTTTTTCTTGATTGCTGTAATTTTTTTAATTGGGGGGTACTAAGCAACAATTTCATACCATGCCCCTTTGCAATACAAGAATTTTTTTTCATGCGCTGCTTTTTTGTTAAGAGACTGTCAATAGTTTTAAGAGATTTGAGACCTGCATAAGGTATTTGATACATAACACCCTTGGCCTTCATTGTAGGTTTATTATATACATATTCACAGCCCCCACCCCAGTTTTTGTTTGGTGCTCATAGCTATGGTGGTTCCCAATGCTGCTATTTTTTCACTCAAAGAAGCATCTTTGCTTACAAATCTACCAAATGCAGCCTCTTCTAATTTCTTGTCTGCAACATGTCTCTTGTCAAGATTAGAATGTGTGTTGTATGCTATGTCATGGTCTCTACAAGCAGCATCTAAAGGATTAACACCAGGATCCCCTCTGTTTAATCTATGGTCCAATTTTGTACCTGGACCACAATATTGATAGCCTGGAATATGTAGTTCAAATGGCAGCTTGTTTATAATGTCATTAACAAGGCCCCGACCCTCAGAAATATTCCAAAATTTAGGTGGTAGAGTATTAATAATTTTTATAAGATATCCAATCCCCTTAGTGTCATTCACTATAAAATTAGACAATTTTGTGCTTATCATGTCCATAATTCCAACCTTTTCATTGTAAAAATTGTGGTTGCCAGCATTTTCCTCCCCAGCTATCACCAATAACCTATCTACAAGCTTCCTGACATCATCAACCCACACAAATTCTTTGGGCAGGGTGTTGTATTGTTTGTTTCCACTGCCAGTCTTGATCTGTGACCATATGGGCTTGATTAAGTTGTTATATTTTGCTCCACTGCTCGACTTGACTCTTTTTTGTGTGGGATCATTGTTCTGGTATAGAGCATCTGATTTTATTAATATTTCTTTGTAATGCTCATAATCTTGATCTGTATAGCTGCCAGGCCTTCTCCTAGTCATCAGTTCCCACAATCCAGGTGTTCCGGAGTACTTAACAAAAGCACCTTTTTCTCCAAGTCGAGATTCTGAATATACAATTATATCATCTCCCATAAATGTTACTCTGAAATTGCCAATTCTATGTATGATGCTACCATCAAGCTCTGTGTCAGCATATAAGCCAAAGACCTCATCTTTATTGTCTTTAGGTGTGGTTAAATATTTTTGAGCAAGAAGACCCAATTCAATAGGATCCTGACTAGCCTCAATTCTTCTAGGAGCAACAGGACTAGGTGTATGAATACTGGAAAGTGGGGTGAATGGATAATCTAATATGTTCCTAGCAGCTACAGGTACAAGCTCTGTGAGCAAATTTTGATTTTGCTCTGTAACAGTTTTGATATTCTTACCTAAATTATTAATAGCATCAATTACAGGCTGTTCTGTTTGTTTGTGTTTTTCATAAATTCCTCGGTTCTCTGATTTCCATCCCTTAAATCTTTTTACAAGATAATCTCTTAACTTAAGATCATCAATGATTGGCCTTTTCATGTTTATTTATATACGTCTCTACGTCTAGAAAATTGTTAATTTTATTTCTGTATTTACCAGTGTTGGGTGTTCTTGTCATATCAATTGTGACAAACCCATAACTGTCCTGGTTCCAGCACCAACTGCAAAACTTGGAAAAATCATTGTAGCTCAGGTCCCCACCTACATATTCATCATGTATGTGTTTGAGGTTGGTATGGTCTTGATGAAACACACATATAAAATTGCTGTTGTCCCGGATCAGCTGCTTGGGTATTTTTGAAAAAGTCTGTGCCAGGTAGAAGCAATCAATGTTTTTGTGCCGGCCCTGTGTAAAGAAGTTTCTAACCTTGTTTTGATTATCCAGTATAATATCATCAAACACAACAACAGAATTATCGAGACATTCATGAAGTGGCTTAACATCTGGTTCAAAAGTGGCAATATCCAATCCATCATATAGCTTCATCAGCTGCTGATATTTTAATTGTTCCAAGCTCTTAGAGAAGATATACAAGTGCCTGTTTTTCCAGTCTAACCAATTGGGTGCTAATAAAAAATTATCAACCATTAGTGTAGTTTTACCACAAGCAGATGGCCCAACAATAAGACACCTAATATTATCAGGTAGCAATTTGCCATTTCTCTTATTTTGTTGTTCAGGTTCTGGCAGCCTTTTTATAACATCCCAGGTGCTCATATTATTATTTTGTTTGCATCGATCCAGCTGTGTTCTGGAAGTCCCAACCATTTGACAAGTAACTTATTGCCTTTTCTGCGGATGATTTTTTCTATGAGATATGTGTCAGGCTGTTTAGTTTTGCTGAGCTCTTGTTCATAGAACCTGCCTTTGAGAATTTCTCCTCGGTGATCCTTTATTATATATGTGTTAAGGGTCCCGGGTTTAACTTGAACCACTGTAAATAATTCAGTGCTCCAGTTTCTTGTAAAGCCTCTCTTGAATAAGTGCTTATATTTGCTGATTCTTACTTGATCACCCACCTTGTATTTAGGTTTTTTTGCTGTTGGCTGATATTTAGGATAATAAACAGTACTGATTAATTTTTGCTCATCAGATGAAGTTACTTCAGAGGGTTTCATGTTGATTGTGGAATGGACCGAGTTGTTATATTTATGTAGAAGTTCTGGAAGAATATTAATCCATTTATAATTACCCTGCAGTGTAAATTGTTTATACATAAGATTTTTTAAGGTTCTGTTGAATCTCTCTACAATTGAGGCCTTGAGGTCACTGTAACTCGAATAATGTTTAATTGCCTGGCTTTTAATAAATTGTTGAAACACTGAATTATAAAATTCTTTGCCATTATCTGTTTGCAAATAACGCGGGGATCTTCCACTCTGATTGATGATTGTCCTGAGGGCTTCTGTAACACATTTTCCAGTCTTGGATTTGAGTGGCACAGCCCAGGCAAATTTTGAAAATGTGTCTATAACAGTGAGTAGATATTTGTAGCCCTTGTTGATTTTGTCTAAGTTTTTCAACTGCCCACTTGCTATTTCAATCAAGTCGCTCTGCCATAAATCATCTATGCCCTTTGTGACTACTGGGAGTCTCTTAAAATTATGTCGGGCTTGTCTGTGTAATTCATCAACAATAATTTGTCTAGACATAATATGTAAACAAGAATATTGCAACTATAGGGTGTTCAGCAGCTGAGACTGCAGGATTTTCTAAATATAATTTGTCCCCTATTTGTATTTTAAATTCCAAAGAGCCATCATCTTCAGTATAGGCTGTTTCTAATGTATTGGGATCTGTAAAATCCTCCAATTCTACACTGGTGATTTTCACTTTGTTATCAGCATTTGTTATTGATAAGGTGGGGTAGTGGTGTGCCTGTGGTTGAAGCCAATATTTGATCTTGATAGGTCTCAATGTGCCCCCAACAAAAAACTGGTAATAAAATTGTGCAGGGGACAGCATATATATTTTGCAACCTGGTGTAAATGGAGAATCATATTCTTTGTTGGGGATGCTATACAATTCAAGAATTACTGTATGTTTAGGATTTTCAATTATGCCTGTTATTTCTTTTTCTGCTGTGAGCAATCTGCTTGTTACAGATTCAAGATGCTCATTGATGGTTCTAACAACATCATCATGGCCTGGCTTGATTTTTATGTCCACAGCAAGTCTCTTGTATTGTTGCACAATATCTTGAAGCTGGGTGGCAAAAACAGACAGAGCATTTGCTTGATTGGATTCCATGGTCCCTAGCTGCTGCTTGATATTAGCTACAATTTGTTGCAAATTTTCAACAATTGCCAATTTTGAATTTTGAGCTGTAAGGTCATGGATTTGTCTTCTGATATCCTCAAACAGGGCATGCAATTCATTAATATGTTGATTTGTTGGTAGAGTGGCCACTGTCTGTGTGAGATGTTTGATCTCTGCCTGGATATTCTTGATATCTTCTGATTTCAATATCCTATTCACTGCTCTCTTAATATTTTTAAGTTCCTGTGATGTAGGAAGATTTGAGACTGTATTTTGCAAAGATTCAAGTGCCAATTTCACATTGTGTAATTCAGAAGCATCAGCCACATTTTGCATAGCATTTTGGAGCAGAGCTATATCTGCCTGAGAGGGTGTGGATTGTTGTAAAATTTCAAGTTTTGTTTGGATATCATCTATCAAGTGATGAAAATGAGATAGTTCAGATTCAGTGTTGAGGTTTTCAAGCTTTGTGATTTGTTGCTGGACACTGACAAGGGTATCTACAATCCCAGGCAATCTGGATTCTAGTACATTTGCCAAATCACTTTGCACTGCTGCTATTGTACCTTCAAGATGGGTTATGGAACTTTGAATTTTTCCAAAATCTTCATATGTTTCAAGTTGCAGCTTAATATTTGCTACACTCCGAGTTATTGCATTCAAAGCATCAGAAGATGGCAAGTTGTTCATAAAATTTTCAAGTGTCTCAATTTTTTCTTTAACCTCGGCTATGGCATTGTTCAGAGGATCCAGATTAGGTATTTGGAGTGACTGAATCTGTTCCTTTAGAGTGGAAATCACTAGATCAAAATCTTCTTGTGATTTTATGCTTTTGACAATTGTTTGGAGTTGTGTCTGGACATTATTTATTTGCTCTTCCAATTGTTGTTTCAATTGCTCAGAATTGGTAGCCTGGGTCTTAAATTTGGCTTGAAGAGCTGCTACAGCTTCTTCTAAACTTTGAAAATTATCCAATGTAGCCAAATCAGTATATTTCTGAAGCAACAATTTGAGTTCAGAATCAATTTTAAGAAGAGGGTCCATGCATTGTGATTGCAAATTTGTAATTTCTAATTGAAGACTGGCATTGAGTGTAGTTTGTAAATCTTGTAAATCACTTCTTAATTTCTTGACTCTGATATCAAGCATCAAAATCTCATCACTGTGATCTTCATGTCTTGTATGGCCAAAAATATCATTAGGCATTTTTGTTTTAGTAGTTATTTATTATTGAATACCTGATTCTTAATTCTATAAAAAAGGGTATAAGCTTGTCATAGGATCCAGGGACCTCAATATATAAGCAATCACCAGCAGAAACAGTATATACAGTGCCAGAAACCATGTTTGAGTGCTTAATTCTGTAAATATTTCTCCCTATTGAAATTTTAACATCACCCTCAGGGGTTGTAATAAATTGCAATTGCCCACCTACAGGTAATTGGTAATGATTTAAATTATTGTTAAATATGTACAATATTTTACCTGTTTCATCATCAACATCTGTAAATATGCTGTTCAGATGAATAATTAACAAGCCACTCAGTTTAGACAGCATATCAGGAGAGGGTTGTGGTGCTGGCAGCTCCATAATAGCCTGTTTTTTAAACCCAAATAAGTTCATAGGCATGTTTATTTATTTCAAATCATGCTCTGGAATTGGGCATTGATTGCCATTTTTCAAATCACAATGCCCCCATGGTAGAGTATGTATGCCACATGATAAAATGCATCTCTTATCATCATGTGGGTCCAGAGCCACTTTTCTTACAACATTTGAGGTCAATAAGTGATCCACACTCTGGATTCTGGATTCTGATGTTTTGATTAAATTCTGGGATTTGAGGCAATTTTTATAATCTTCAAATTGGAGCTCTTTTTCCACAGCTACTTTGCCAATGCCCTTGGCTTTTTTGACAACAGCACTACATGTTTTAAAACTGTACATCTTGGCACTTAACCCAGCAAATTCCACAATAACATCACCAAGTGTCTCATCTTTTAACTTGCCGGGCACCTTTTTGTTGTGGGGTTGAATATTCAAATGGCCTGGCAATTCACTGGTGTCAAAATATTTAAACAATTCAGGCTGGGTCATATCTTGATAAACATCTTCTGTTTTAATATCAAGAACAAAACTATCCGTGTCCATGTACATCAATTTTACACGATCCTTATAAAAAGGTTTCAACACATCATAATACAATATTAACATATGTAATTTGGCCAAATCCAATATTGCAGCCCCTACATAAATAGGCTTATCAAACTTAATTTTTGTTTTTTTCATGTTGAAAAGTGCCATATTTTCATCATAAATTCTTCTATAATTGAAATTAGGTTTTGCAACCAATTTTTTGCTCAGGCTGGGGTCAGTAATTATTTTAACATCGGTATGTTTTCTGACATTTTCAATTGTTTTGCCATATACAGAATTTACCATCAATTTAAACAAGCCCTTATCAAATTGGCTCTTTGCAGATGTTCGAAGCTCCGTGTTTGTATCAATGTATGATTTCAACCATTCTGAGTGCCTGAACCTTAAGACTTTTCCAACTTTGGTCACTTGGACACCATGTTTCATCAGGAACTGGAGGTTCTTGTAATATATGACATAGCCCTGTTTTGACTCCAGTGTCATCATGAGCTTCTTCTGTTTAGAGCCAGGTGAGCACTGAACCTCAGGAATTGGGGGCAGATCAGAAAATTTATTGTGTAAATTTTTTGGAATTATCAGATCAACCTCTAAGAAGAGGCCATGTTCACGGTCATCAAAGTTCTGAAAATCCTCAATATTGAAATCTTCGACCCACTCAAGCCCTGCATATGGCAGTTTTTGCATCATGGCATGACCATAGAGGCTGTTTGCATCTACATACTGTATATAATTTGATGGCAATTCTGGATTATAATCACGCATATATTTGTTATTTGCTCTGGCATATCTCTGAGAACATTGCACCATCCCCCCTCTTATACCTTGCTCCATAAACAGATACATATTTTGATCTGGGATCAGATCCAATTTCTTTTTAGTGTTTAAAAACATTGCATCCCATGCTAGGCCCGGGGCACTGTAAAAATACACTGGGTCCAGTTTATAATTTTGCATAGAAGATTTTCTGAATGCCTGCAATATATCAGCTAAGAGGGTCACATCAAGTTTTAAATATGCCATGTGATAATCACCAAATGTCTTGCATTTTAAATTGTTCCACATCAATTGGGCATGGTGATAATCATCATCAGTGATTCCAGATCCTCTGATTCTGCTGTAAAACTCATGTTGTGGAGGCAGGGAGCACTCATCAAATTTAGAAAAATCTGTAACATAATCATATGGATATACACCCTTCCGCCTAATTAATTTCAGGTCCTGATTTGGAAACAATGCACTTGTAATTTTGAATTGATCATCAGATAATTGAGTGGCCATTGTAGCCAGGCTAGCAGATAAAATTCTGTAAGAATCAAGAAATCTTATGTGAATAGGAGCACCATTAACTTTAATTATTTTGCTAATAGATATATATTTTTCATCATTTTCAGCTAAAATATTTAAATTCTGCTTGTCAAACCCCTCGTACCTGATCAGATGATGAAAATCATAATTGGATGCTCCATGGCAAAATATGGGGACAAATTTTGGTCTCTTGATCTTAATATTACAGCTATTACACAGGGCCATTAAGAATTTACCATCTGTATGAGAATGGTGTTTCACCTTGATATTTGTATCTGAAAATTCAGAATCACATACCGGGCATTTTTCTGCATTGTTGAAATCCTCAATCTGTTTCTCTGTTAAAGGCAACATGGGTTTTGATTTTAATAAGATGTTAGATGCTATGTCACGGCACTCATTTTCTATTCTATGTGCAAATATTTTGATGGCATCTGGCCCCATGTATGAATCTTTTTTGGTAACAACATCATCCTGTACAACCACATAACAAAAGCTGGAAGGTTCATGTAGCTGGTATGGTGTAATTGAAGATTCTTCAGGATCTGGATTGCAGGATGCAAGAGATTTGAGATTTGATTCAGAATCACAGACAATATATACTGGGTGTTCCAACAAGGCTTCAAATTTTTTGAATTTGCAATTTTCACTTGGATTAGGCATCACCATATCAACAGGTTTATGGTTCCCACAGTATTTCAGATGCTCAATTAACTTGTTTTTGGCAATTTCTGCATTCTTTTTCCTGAACCCCATTTACCATTTTCCTGCCATCAAATACAGTTAAACATCTTCTGCACAACTTAAATATTCTATTAGATTTGTCTAGTTGTGTTCTCACTAAAGCTTCAAGATTATGTATCAGAGTGTAATGATATTTGCCATCCCCTTCAATTAAGAGCAAATCAATTGGAATAGCAGATTCATCATCAATTGTACTGATTCTGAGAGGTTCTATCGGGCAATTGCCAGTGGAACAAATAAATACATTAATAGATAATTGTTTGCCATTGATATGCCTGGCCTTTTTTTCAAATTTATCAATATTCTGAACAGACATTGGATATTCCAAACCCTCCATTGCATCGTCAAAAAAATGTACATGTTGTTTGTAATAACTTATTCTTTCAGGATGCCTTAAAACTGGAAACAAAGCAGCTAAAATACACCACAAAAAACATTTCTCATCATTATTTTCAATATTAACCACGGCTGTTTTGTTTTTAATATTGGCAGGTAATGGCAGATATGTAGATCCTTGCAATGGGCTGAATTCAGAAATATTAACATATAACTTGTGAGGAGAGCCGCATAGGCTCCATCCAGACTCTTTTGCCGCAAATTCAGAGTGTTTAATGTTCAATTGATCCATTAAACTGCTTATTATTGTGTCTGAATTTGCATTTGAATATACCGGTACAGTTTCTGTTCTGTGGGGCTGTGTAAATTTTGTGCCATTTGGTTTCTTATATTGAGTATACAATTTGAGGGAGAGCTTATAAGAGCCATTTTGTGCATTTAGAATTGCCTGCAGATCAGGATTTACACTGTTCAAAAAATTGTTAATGCCACATCTTGGCTCTGATACAAACCGATAATCCCTAAGTTGGGCATTAAAACTGCTATGGATAGGTTCATAGCGTGGCTGCTTTGCTGCTCTGGCATTAAGAGGTGCTTCATGCTTCCTTTTCAGACCAGATGTAGATGGTTGTGGGGGCAATGTTGATGACTGTACAGAACAAGTATCTTTATGTGTATATGTGAAGTATTGCATGCTGTATTTTCTATTGCATTTGGGGCATATTTTTGTGGGAGCTCTGTATTTGTCTGGGTTACAAATCTTTTGGTGTCTGGCCCAATTAGAGCTAAATATATTCTTATTACACTGATTGCAATATTTTTGATTCGGCATTTTTGTTGTTGGTTTATTATATATATTTCCTGGGCTTCAATTCAAAACTCTATGCTGGATAAAAATATCAGTTGGGTTCAGCACTGTGCTGTGTATATGTGTGTGTGTGTGTATGTGTGTATGTGTGTTAATATTTTTGGCTTTGGTATTTATATAAAATTTCCTGGGTTTTAAATCAAATCTTTATGCCTATTATGACAGGTTGTAAGGCCAATAACCCACAAGTAGAAAAAAAGAATAAATATTCATTCACACTGACCTTCCGCAAATACCTGCACGAACATGCATATCTTGAATGGCAATGACCCAGCACTGAGTATTATGTATTGATTTTTGTATAACAAGCTGGGACAGATATAGGCCAGACTCTAAATAAGAGTGGATTACAACAAACAAGCTAGATGTAACAAATATCAGGCAAAATATTGTTCAATATATATTTAATATGAATATTAAATCAAACAGGCCTGTAAGTATGAGAAGCACTGTAAAAACACATCTGTTCTCCTCAACCACTCTCACAATACTGGCTGATACAATGCAAAATCTCTTTATATACCCTAATTTCACGGGAATTTCCCGGCTGATGCAATTTTGCTTGCACGCAAAGCTTCAATACTCAGAAATTGCATCAGCCGGGAAATTTCCGTGAATTTTGTTTTTTACAAGAATTTCCCGAGGGTTTTTTCACAGAAAATTCCGAGGGGGCATATTTTTCACGGAAATTTCCCGGCTGATGCAATTTTGTTTGCACGCAAAGCTTCAATACTCAGAAATTGCATCAGCCGGGAAATTTCCGTGAATTTTGTTTTTTACAAGAATTTCCCGGCTGATGCAATTTTGCTTGCACGCAAAGCTTCAATACTCAGAAATTGCATCAGCCGGGAAATTTCCGTGAATTTTGTTTTTTACAAGAATTTCCCGAGGGTTTTTTCACAGAGCAATTCTAGAAGAATTACATTGTTTTAATATTAGATATACAAATTGAACCTGGTATCCAATTGAACTTAAACCTGAAGTAAATATGTATGGGTAGGTATGGGTTTAGCATAATTTCAGGTATAGCCAAAAAAATATCAATTTTTGACAAGTTTATGGACAACAATCTGGCTGATGCAACTTTTGTAAGTATGAGCAAATAAATCTGAGAGGGCTCTTCCTTTCTCATGGAATCCATGAGGGCTTTTTTACAAAAATCTTGGATTAGAGGGGGTGCCACACTTGAGCAAAAAGCTCATATAGGCATGTTGAGCTTGTTTTAAGTATAGCCAAACCTGCTTGAGAGGGGCTCTTCCTTTCCTGTCCTGGTTATAGCACAAATACAACTACTCAAGATTGCGGCTTTCAAGATGCCGACCATATTTCAAAAGCGGTTCGGTAGGTTTTCCCCCATCCTCAAACTACATGTACACATACAAAATTTTAATAACCGCATTCATTTCGGTTCTATATTTTCCCGTTCCGCACTTTTGGATAACCCTGTATATTCGTTTAAGAGTCAAATTGTATGAACAAACGCAGCCTACAGCACCTGTAATTTGGGGTTTATTCCTCTGTAGAAGTGCAAATAACAATTATTTATATCACACAACGCTCTGCAACATTTTTATTTACTATAGTTCTCGTCTAGTCTCATGCTGGCAAGAAAAGTGGAGAGCAAGGAATAATCCGCAGACCAACGAGACAACAGCGGTGACGCCGAGAGTTACGACGTCGCGGGAGGAGGTGCTGCGCGCACCTCGTTCTACAGCGGAGTGGTTAGCACATAGTACTATGACACCAGGGGTCCCGGGTTCAAATCCTTGCCTGGGCATGTATATTTGTGAGTGTCCATTCATCAATTTCATCAAATCATCACTCATCCTCATCTTTGCAAATTAGCCAAAAGTGGCACAAAAGGCGAAGTAAAATAAATCAAATCAAATCAAATCAAAACCTCGTTCTACAGGCTGCTGCGTTTCTTACCGCGGTGGATTGATCGCTTCCCCACTTCCCTTGCCAGCATGAAGGGCGCTCGCCGTAATACTGGACAAGAGATATAGCAAATTCATGAAGACATTGAAAGTTTTCCTGTAATGTTTGTCTATGTCCCACCCACAAGTATCCAAGTTCAAAAATAAAGGTGAAACTTTAAATATTGAGAAGAAATACATAGTACGGGAGGTGACAAGTGGACATAAATCTTGTAACCTTTACATTCGCTTCACCCAGGACATATTTTCTTGTTACTACTGTTTCCTATGTCATGATAAGGTATTGCAGCTTCAGCCAATTAAATTTTGCTTCTTTGTGTGTCCAGAAAAGACCAGCCATTACCTGCAGAGGGTGTTAGCAGCTGGAGGTTGTTTTGGTCCCTCTTCAGCCTTCTTTACAGGGCCCTTTACTTACATTTACCTTTAACCTGTCTCCATCCGCACTGTCACCAAGTGGAGCCATATAATGGTTCGTATCCCACTTTAAACTATAGGTCCTATCTCGATTAGCCTTATGCTCTTATTCAGTGTGTGTGTGTATGTGTAATAGAATTTTACAATAAAAAGATTAGTACAAACATTGATGGAAATATTTGATTTGTGTTATTTAGCATAGCAATTCTGCTACTTTGGCTAATCGCGACGATGAGGATGAGTGATGATGGGATAAAATTGATGATGGAACACTCACATAGAACAGTCATGTTCAAGTGAAGATTCGAACCCGAGCCCCCTGGCGTTGTAGCGCGCTGTGTTAACCACTCCACCACGGAGGATGGTATACCCCGGGACAGCCAGTTAGAGTTGTATACATACATTTTGCAAAAACATGTACAGATGAAACTTTGGCAAGTCACTTTTGAAAGCTGATTAAGGAGACAATCCAGCTGGTAATCATGGACCAATACCCGTTTCATACTGTTTCTGTAATTTCTCTGTTTTTCCAACCAGTTTTTTACAATGTTGGGTTGGGAATGCAGTGGTGGTTAGATAAGCACATCAGGTTTGATGGCCCTCAACGTAAATAGTAATTTCGTTCCATCAACGGGATTCTAGTCCCTTGCTCCGCCGTAAGTAAGACCAGTTTCGTCTCGTAACTCACAGTACTCACAGTACAATTTAAACTAGTCGTTCCACACCATAGAGAGACAGAGAAAACTCGCGGTTAGAAAGAAATTAATGCTTAGTTTGCGGTATGGAGCATTCAAAGGAAGTTATTAACCGAAAACTGCTCTGTGGTGCTGGACAATTTAAACGTTCATTGTCTTACATAGACATATTTGAGTATGTAAGGAGCATGGAAAGGGCCGCTAAATTCTCGGTTATCCTCCGGCCACTCGCATTGCAGGGTTTTACGGTTTGTAGATCCGGTACTGTCTTTTACAATTCATCCACAGGTGCATCAATGGAATTTCTAATTCAGCAGATGCGCGTGTATGGCTTTCACAATTAGCATTTCCAACGCAAAATTAGCGTAATTATCTCTCCGGGCTTACCCTCTACGTCATGATATCCCGGGACCAAACATCAATCTCCTAGCAGAACTAAGAGGAGCGTTCTGCCGTTTTTCCTTATTCTCCATCATATTTATCTGTAGTCAGATAGGCATTGTGAGGCATTCTCGGAATAGCTCATATGTGCAACACTTTTCTAATAGGTGATACTTGGTGGAGGCACATTGCATAGGGTTCGGATCTCACTTCAAACTTTAGGTCCAGTCCCAATTAACCTATATGTGCATAATAGTTGACTTAAAACAAAAACTCAAACTAATAGCTGCTTTGCAAATTCTACAGGGGTTGGCTTGCATCTAATGCTACTGTTTCTATATTTCCCCGATCAATCAGCTTAGTCCACCATTAACTGTCCAAACACAGATCGAGAGACAAATTGATTGATTGATTGATCGGGACTTGACCTACAGTTTCAAGTGGATGCGAACCAATATATGCCTCCACCGGTTATCGAACCCGGGACCCCTTGATTACAAGGCGACGACGCTACCACTGCGCCATCGGGAAGGCACTCGAGAGACAAATGTTGCCCGCTGAGCAGCGACTGCACTCGCCCATGAAGATCCACCTTTCCCTCGTAAAATCATGTCTGATCATCACTAGGTTCCATAAATCCGTCAAACCCGCCGCTTTCATGGGATCCCAGTTGTCAGTGGTAGACGTGTGATTTTCCATTACAAGGGCTCTTTTTGTTTTAAGGAGAGCTCCCTCAACTGTGCAACTTAACATAGGGAAATCTACTATTCAGCGATGTGCAATGTAAATTCAGTAATGCACAATGGTGGTATTTGCCAACACATATCAAAACATCTAATTTCTGGCGAGTTGTTTATTAAACACAATAAAATAATTTTAAAAAGACAGTAAATGTCAACTGCGATACACTCTTATTCAATTTTCCGTAGACTACTATAGGTCTTTTCAGTTCTTACGGTGGGCGCTCTAAAAGCTGGCAAGAGATGTGGGGAGCGATGAGTTCGCGGCAGGTCAACCAGACAACAGCCTTGGCGCTAAAAGACACGACGTGGCGGAAATACATACTACGTGAATCTACAGGCTGCTGCGTTTCTTATCGCGCTGGATTGGTCCCTTGCTCGCTCCCCACTTTCCTTGATAGCTTCTAGAGTGCCCGCCGTAAGAACTGAAAAGACATATAGCATTTGGACGACCTGCCAGAGCTATCAGGAAGCAACTATTCGTAACTGAAATGAAGAAGAAACGATTTTAATGGCTTTCGAAATGCAAGCATTGTACTTCTGTTGATTACTTAGTGATGAAGATCGTTTTTTGAGCAAGATAAATAAAACATTGTAAGGTGTGCCAATTGAGAATGTATCTGAGAAACTAATTTGCAGCTGGTTGTGAATTATTCAGCTAAGGACACGTTTGGGTGATTTTTGTGCTAACGAAGGGACTGAAAACCTTCTTTCTACTTACGAATTAACGGATTAAGTGAAACTTTGTGAAATTCTCTAACGGACGGTTTTGAATAAGGTTCTCCATAATGTTAGTGGCATTTTTCAGTCCATAAAAGGGAAAGAAGGTGTTAATAAATATGAAGATACGCTATTCATTTTCGAGTGGTTTCGTTTTGTTTTTCATGCTTCGTTTTACAGAATTCAGAAGTGAAGCGATTTTGTTTCCACAATCATTGTTGTAATGTCCCAGGTTCGAATCCCGGCCTGGGCATGGATGTTTGTGAGTGTCCATTCATCAATTTCATCATATCATCACTCATTCCCACCTTCACAATTAGCCAAAAGTGTTATAAAAGCGAAATAAAATAAAGCAAATCAATCAATAAATTTTAAATAATTTTTGATATATTTCCAATCTTCTGAGCTGTCCAGTCCTCAAACAGTTTTTAGTGTGCGAAGTTTCTTCCACAGTCATTTCAATGTTATGTATCAAATTTTACGGAATTAAAGCAATGGAACTAGTATGTTATATACTGCCTTTAACATATCAAACTTTCCTCAGCTTCGAGCACCACTTAATTATTCCTTTAAATCAATTTTTTATTCGTCACTTTTGCGTGACTGAGTATGTTTTCATGTTCAAAACTTCCTCTGAAAGTGTATAATTTTCAAATTTAATTATATTTATACACTATCGATTTGTAGATTTTGTGTAAGCGATACATTTAAAATGTCCATGTATTATTTTGTAGCGGCATACTTTGTGTAAATTGTTTCTGTTATCTCATCTGTACTTTCATTTTTCATAGTTTTCGCATTACAATAGTAGTACTTTTAAATAAATGAAACATTAATTGTACGAATATAGTAAAAATTTTGGGTGCTTCGATTTTTTTACACTCTATTACTAATTCCTTCCTGTAAATTATAAAATTTGTATTTCAATTACATTTATATTATTTTGGTGACTTAATATTAAAACTATTAACTACTGGAATCAACTATTATTATTTGTATCAGATACTTTTTTCGGTTGGGATCCTATTCCACTGTTTTTTGAAATTCTTACATTGGTCGATATCACTGACCTATGCAGGATTTCTTTTCTAAGGGGGCTGGAATTGCGAATGTGAGTAGTACGTAACTAAACCTTCTAGTGGGGCTGCTGTATGCTATAAAATATTTTGTAATTATCATTTTTAACCCTTGTTTAAAAAGTTGTTTAGATACATATGGTAATCGTAGGTTACTTAAGTTGGTTTGCATTTACTGCTCTGTACTTTTCAGAGTTCTTAATTTGCAAATTTGGATTTCTTCAAATTTTAAAGGGCTGTAGCTCTTCCTCCTTACACCGGTGATCATATATACTTTTCTCGAAACTACACTGAATATTACTTTAATGTTTTAACAATTATGTTGTAACATTTTTCTTGATTTTCTCGGTTTGTGTCTGTTAAATCTAAAAATTACGATGAGATTTTATTATATATATTTTCCCTTTTCCTTCACTCCTCTAATCTTGAACTCATCATGCTTGATATTAATTTTTAGGACTACTTGATCTTTATTGCAAATTTGGATATTATTTTGGCACAATGATATTAGCGGTGGCTCTCTTATATTGAAACTGCTGTTTTCCAATTCGTCTACTAATGAGCATTGTGTCACAGCATTAAGAAAGCCACAGGAATTATTTCAAGAATAAATGTCCAATTATGTGCATTATACAAATACTTCAGGACGGAAATTACAATAATCAGGAATACAGAGCAGATATTAATTTATTAGGAAGACTACATACAGTTTGCATGTTCAATTATTAAGCAAGCAAACCGATGCCTGAGTAACCAACTCCAAGATGAGGCTGTACGTGGAGGTTGTGTCCGTGTTTCTTGACGACTGCGTTGAATCCATTGTGATCGTCAGCCACGTAGTCCACAGTTCTAACACTTCCGTCTGGTTCCACAAGACTGTACTGTCCCTTCACTAGAGGCCCATCACGTACTTCATACTGGCTCTTCTGGTCGCCTGTGTGATGGTCGCTCACGGCGTACTTGAACTCGTATTTGGGATAGGCCTGGAATAGTAAGCAAGTTCATGTATTACATTGCAAGAATTTGTCTCTTTCTTTAAATTTTAATTTCCTAACAAATGCCAATTTTCATGTACATCCCATCTTGGAGTACTACAATATAATATTTTCTATAATGGTATGAACCACAACTGAAATTACAGGATATAATTTTGCACTTACATAATAATCCACGTGCTGAACTGGTGGAATAGCTAGGGCGAATGCTAAGAGCATAAACAATCCGACAATAACCTGAAAAGGGAAAATAAAATCATATTGAATTAAAGATCTCAATAATATCTCCTGGTTGCAACTTCTAAATCAACAGCATAGAAATAATTTACAATATTATTCGACGTTGGCCAAGTTTATGATTTTAATCTAAGGGTGATACTGTTATTTGGTTAATGGAAACCGAAACCATTTAGAATAAAATAAATTTAAGCTATCAAATTCAGGATTTATATAATTATTTTAAAATATTTATGAGATAAATAACTTTTAATTTTCTTACAGTACAAAGTTTCGAGCACAGAGAATATGCAATAGTTTGTGTCTAGTCTGAAGTAATAACAAGAAGTATCTTTCTTTGAGTCTTTTCCGGCCCCATGGCGCAGCGCACTGCGACGCCACGGGTTCCGTGTTCGAATCTCAGGTAAGACATGAATGTTTGCGTTTGTCCAAAAAAGGAAATCTGAGAATTGAGAAAATAACCGAAATATGTGAAAAATGAGAAAGGGTTATACTGCCGCTTAGGGGTATTCCTAAAAAAAAAAGAATGGTTAGCACATCGCGCTACGACGCCAGGGGTCCCGCGTTTGAATCCCGGCCTGGGCATGGATGTTTGTGAGTGTCTATTCATCGATTTCATCATATCATCACGCATCCCCATCTTCGCAAATTAGTCAAAAAGTGGCACAAAAGTGAAGTAAAATAATTCAAATGAATTAATCAACCAATCTATGAGTTTTTAAAGTCCATTTTATACACCGAAAGGCTAATCTCGATTGGGCCTACAGAATCAAGTGGGATACGAAACAACATGTGCCTCCACTCGGTATTGAACCCGGTACCCGTTGATTGTATGACGTTTCCACAACACCAAGATGACGTATCGGACACACGGTGACATTGAAAAAAAAAATACGTTATATTTTTTACTGCTTCCTAATATTGTCTTATTTCTATCGGCTTATTATTTGATATTATGGAAGTAATGAATAATATTACTATTTGCATTTGGAACATTAAAATAGGAGATAAAGAAATTAAGCTACAATGTTTTGTAAGCTTTCTGCAATATATTGCATTTCTCTTCTTACTTACCAGAAGGGCATTCATAATGTTCTTTTGTTGCTGCTTGTAGTCTTTTGATATGATTTATGATAGATGTGAGCGTCTTATATACGCCATACGAGAGAAACTTGTACGACGCCTTCCTTTTGTTTTCACACAGAGGGAAACTTCTCAACAAGCCTACGGAATGTGAAATTCGCGGAAGGAATCTCTTGTAAGGAGTAGATTGCCCCGCTGCCATGGAAACGAGAATGATTTTGCACATTGTTCGGAAAATTTCAGGTTTCTTAAGATTTATATCATATTAGGATGGTACTCACTGAGGTAAAAATTGTCTACATGACCACTGTGGAGTAATTTGACTTTGCAAGATAAGTTTTTATTTTAGACCATGAAGAAATTATACAAATTAATGCCCAAAATGTTAAGTTTTAAGTTCGATTACAATTTAGATCACAATTTCTAATATATGAAAATTTTAAACTAAGTTTGTTAATTGGAAATTGTAATGATCCTGGGAGGTCATCACAATTATTTAGTTTGTGAGTGTTTTTTTTCCGCAGTGGTGGCGATTAGGGGGGCGAGGGGGGCAATTGCCCCCCTTACTTTTTGCTACTTTTGCCCACGCACTATGCTAATCCTTACCTACAAGGGAAGAGAAAATTGTTTTTGCCCCCCCAGTTTTGTCACTTTGCCCCCCTAGTTTTTTAACCCAATCGCCCCAAGTGGGTCGGGGTGTAGGTTTGACTGTAAAATTACAAGTTAGATAAAGTACGTTGGTTATCGTGAGGGTGACCTTAATAGATGCTCTTATTCCCCAAAAGCCAACAGTTCCCTGTAAAAAGCCTGCCGCTACAGAAATTGGCGCAAGTAAAGGACTGAACTTTCCTGACGTTAGTTGTAGCTAAGGTTACGACTCCAGAGGGCAGCTGCAGCTCTGTTCCTGTTTCAAGTTTACGGCTGTGTTGCTCGTATTAAAAGAAGCCATTCTCCCCCATTGTGTGGCAGTATATTGGCCTAGTGTGTGTAATATCCTACACGAGCGTGTGCTAAACTTACACCGTTTAAAGTTGCATAAGTGTATCCAGCTATAGTCATTAAACTTTCTCTAACTTTAGACAGTGTACTTGTCCCCGAACCCTGAGTAAAATAGAGTTTCATGCCACCGCTAGAGAAAAGGTTAGCATTATGGGTAAAACTTTGCAGTGTGTTTGTCTGAACGATTATTGCATAGCTAGTTGGTTTGCACCTCCGCAGACGTGCTAGCGTAGGTGTAGGTGTAGTAGGCACCCGAGGAACGTTGCATAATATAAAAATAATACTATAATTCACTGGCGGTAAGGTACATCAGTGAATAGCAATTTTTCCATATTTTTCTTTATACTATCAGTTAGTTACTACAGAACTCCTTGATCTAGGAGTTTGTGGAGAGCACTCCAAAACTAAGCCTGGCGTCAGGTTTGCAGCAGGTTTTCGCATATGTAGATCCAAACGTGCAGAATATAGTTCCGCTGAGACGGGTTGCATTCCGACACAACTGCACACTTGTAACAAAACAGTTACTCTGTATTTAATGTGTAATGTACAGACAAAATGATACATCCATTAGCAGGTATGGACTTGATCGGTTGCAATCACTGTGCAGACGAACTTGAATCCGCAGAGTCTCCACATGGGCAGTCGGTAGAACTGAAGAAACAGAAAAGGTCAAGAGCGAGTCGAGTGAGACTGAATACGTTGCAAAGCGCGTGGAATCAGTGATATCAGTGTTGCACATCCCACTATTTTAACCCTATTTTTATCGTGATTCATTGCTATTCGTGCTGTACAGCGGGGAGAATGGCTGAATCGAGGTCTCCTGTTCAGTGTCCGGCTTTGCCCGAGTGTTATTTTGAGTATCATCCGAAGGAAAAAGCTCTTCAAAGTTAAACAAGTTGTTTTAAATACATATTCCTCCTTACGGCAACAAGACCAAAATAAATCAGGGCGTGAGGTGACTTGTCGTCAATGAGCGCACCAACAATCTCGGATGTTGAATGATTTGCGGTTGAGTTTAGGAGTAGAAAACAATTGTTTGTTGTTTGACGACAAAATAATCTCTGCCGTATTAAAAGATATCGCCGTAAAAAAAAAAAAGTTAATTATTTGGACGAGGCATGCGTCAACGCGGGTCGTACATTGATCAACCGTGCGAGCGTGCAAAACCACCCCACCACCAGGGCTGAAGCAATCGACGACGGGGGAAGGGGGGGGGGGCTTATTGTTCACGCACTGGCAGCAATGCAATGAAGGCTTTCTTGAAGACGCATGTTTACTGTTCCGTGCAATGAAAGGGAATGATTATCACAAAGAAATGGATGGACCAACATTTGGCTCCTGGTTTAGTGAAGTGATTCATAAATTGAAACAAAACAGAGAAATAGTAGCAGACAATGCACTACATTGTATATAACAAATCATGCTCTTTTTGCTAGTATAAACTTGAAGGGCATGTATCTTATAGTAACGTATGTACTGCGAACGAAGCAACCAAGATTTTCATAAATTTCTTTCTTTCTGAACGAGAGACAATAACTCATTAATTGGACATTTCCACTTTGACATAAAAACGTTTTAAATCCATTCAATTTACGGATAATGATACAAACTTGAGATGTGCAAAATATCTCTGCGATATTTGTTTTGGTTCTCGAGAAACACGCCTTCAAACACCGCTCATTCACCTCCTACGTCACTGATTTGAGAACGTCCTCTGCACTGATTAGAGGTCCTCTGACGTCATCAATTAGATATGCGTGCAGACAGGGCTTCTGCTCGTCCCGTCAACTTAGCATGAGCCGTGAAAGCGACAGCAAAGTCACTTGTTACTGTGTAAAACAAGTATCTTGTAACTTCCAGTGCAAAAATGTGTGTTCCATTTCTTGGAGATGAATGATGTCCTAAAATATAGCAGTACTTACTATAATTCAGCCACTCGGTAGAGGGTTTTCCATTAGGCTGACCAAGCAAAACTTGTAACAGTCATTGGCTAAATACTTGAGCAGCTTTGTTCATTGCGAATACATAGGTTGGTTCTGACTGGCAAGAACTTATTGTTATAGGAATGCCTTTTCTGGAATTACAATTATTTTCGTCATAATATTTTCTTCGCAAATTTTCAAATAAAAATACGTTTAGAAAACTCTGGTTTTCAGGCCAATTTCTGCAATATAAGGGGTGATACGGTATAAATAGGCACGGGAATTTTTTTAAATTTCCTGCAGTAAACGACAGTTTTCTTCAGTTAATATATATATTGCAAATTTTTGTATTTATCCTACTCTTACGTCGCTTTTCCGTCCGCAACGATGAGAACGCATGGTTAATTTAGTATGTATCTTCTCTAACATCAAATTTCTTCCAACTTTTGGCTAATTGCGATAATGAAGATGAAGGACTACAAGCAGACTCGGGGTGCAGGAGAAACTCCCCCCGACACACACACTACCGCCACCACCACCAACCAGCACAATCGAAGTATCGCCCAAACTGCCACGATACGAGACGAACGTTTTGGTCTGTCCCACCTCATTTCAAAAACATTCACTTGTCCCGTCTCCTTTTATGAGATGAGACGGGAAATGTCTCGTCTCGTGAGCAGCACTAACATTAACAATAGAAGCATCCATCACCCTAGCTGTCCCCAAACTCTCGAACAAACATAGCCCCATGTAACAATTTCCAGTTCAATGAAATGTCACTCACAAGGAAACAGTCATGCCCAGGTCGAGAGTCAAACCTGGAACATGCGACTTCCTGAGATAATTAATGAATTTTGTGTTTAATAATTACAACGCCAGTCCATTCGTTGTGAAGAAACACTATTGATTGGCCCATTTTTCATCGACGGAACCTTAAATGATGAGGGATACTTGGATTTGTTAAGTGAACAGGTTTTTACCTACTTGCTTACAGAACATGGAATTCTGTACTTTTTTCAGTTTTCTCAACAGGACGTTGTGAGAGAGTTTCTTCACGTTTAACTTTTCGGTAGATGGATCGCAGACGGAGACATGAACAGCATGCATGTCCCTCATCTAAGACGTTTGGACTTTTACCTTTGAGAACATTAAAGGCAATAATATGTGCACAAAAAATCCGTAATATTAACTACCTCATAGTTCCTGTTTGCGCTTCTGTTGCACCTGTTATGTTTCAAGATGTTCTGCGTGTGTGGGAGAAACGTCTACGAGTGTGCATAAAGGAATAATGACGACATATTGAGCCGATATCTTAGGTGGAAGATATGATATAAATTTTAACTGTTTAAAAATACGTTGAACAAAACAATCGCCATTGCTTTTTTTCTGAAATTCTGACCTGATTTGTTACATCCCATTACCCCCTTTCCATTTAAAATGTATAAGTTCAATTCAAAAATTCAGCTTCATACATACAACTATGGCTCACCCACGGCCTAACCTGTTTTTATTACGTCGAATTGTGCCCAGCATAGTTCCTTTATATTATATAGGGGTGTTGCCTGACCTTGTATTGTTGATTGAAAGTGTAGATTTGGTTGAAGGGATTCAAAGATTCTTAATGTCACCCTAGAACGTCACAGTGTACTCTGGTCGAAATTTAAAAATATCAGTTGAAATATTTATCCACTAGGGCAGTGTTCCGCAACCTTTTTTTACTCACGACACATCGCAGATGGACCTAGACTCAACACGGCACACCAAAATGTCTGTCCCCTCAAAATCATATGAATCTTAATATAATTACGAAATATTACGTCGTTATGTAATCAATTATTATTATTATTATTATAAAACATGAATAGACTTATGCATTTATTAAAAATTTATTAACTTTAATTCACTGTAGAAAATACACATTTCTAATACGAATTTTAGAGTAAATAACTCTACTCATACCTTCAATGTGATACTTGAGTCTTCTTAGCTGCACACAGACGGCTGATTCGTGGCGGAATCGTTGACAAAGCAAGCCTCATTTCTTAATCGATGGATTTGAGTCTCTCTCTCTCTCTTTGATGTTTTAATTGCAGTCAACGTCGAGAAGCCCAGTTCACACAAATAAGTAGTTGAAAATGGTAATAACGCATTAACTGCCATCTCGGAGATTCACTGCTTATTGACAACCAAAATGTATCCAAAGCCACTTCGAAAAATTTTAATTTCAATGTAGTTCTGTCTGCTTTCAAATCTGCCAGTTCCTCTTGTAAACGTAATTTTTCGGAAGATATTTCGAATCCATACTGAATGGATCACGAACCCAGTCAAAATCTTCAACGCTCTCTCCAAAATATTTTTTGAAAGTCTGCTGCAAGAATACTAAACGCTTCAATTTACTGGGAACCATAGCAGCACACACAACACACTCGGGGATTGGGCATGTTTTGTCACCACACCAAAAAAATCCGTAAGATAAATAGTTATCACTATATTGCCGGTGAACTACATTCTGTTTCTTTTTTTCGGGCTCAATGGTTTAACTACTTGCACTCGAGGACGGACCACTCCGTAGAAGGAACTTATCCATATCGAAAAAATAAAATAGTAAGACTGGTATAGCAATCCAATATTCGCACTACTGCAGAGCACAGCTGCGATAGAACTGAACTGAAATACTGTAATTGTTGTCTGACAATGTGTGGGTCCTTCGGCGAAGGAAAAGAGCAATAAAGTTTAAGAAGCGCCGACAAACAGGCACAAAACAGTCAGCCGTACACAAAAGATGCAGTGTTACAAACAAAGAACTCGCTTGAATAGCGGGCCGCTAAAAGGCTTGCTAAAAGTCTTACGCGGCTTTCTTTGCGGTGAACACAAAGCATGACGCCTGTAACCCATCAAACCGGCCCAATATTACAGGCGAGAATACATATAAGATGAGCAAACTATAAAAATATTGAGTAAATAAATTAAATTTAATTTCTATGAAAATATAACTGTTATCAGCAAGAATAAACAAGCACCTTCTTACTTAAAATCGACAATTAATTTCTTACAATATTAGAATAGTAGGTAAAAGTTCGCGTCACACATTTCACCTTGTGACGGCACACCGGTTGCGGAACACTGCACTAGGGGACTCAAACTTGTAATGCAGATGAACAGCTAGCACATGAAATATTCAAAGCGCGACTGCTGTTGATCAATTGGCATTCTAGTACTTTTATATATGGTATGCACATAGTGAGAAATTGTCCAATTTGAGATTATGATATTATTATTAGGTTTTTCCCTGACTATGTGTCAGATTCCCATGGATGATTGAGGGGACAAAAGCACGGACATGAGAGAAGCTTAGTCCAGAAACGCGCCTATCTAGAGTTGTAATGCAAAACCGTTTCCTTCTTTGCAATTTCGTCTTCCTTTATGTCTTCTGGTATGCTTATGAATTAGAAGCAGCTAAATGATCACTGTTGGTAGCTTTAATAAGTACTAAAATAACTTAATCGTGCCTTATCAATCGAAGATGAATACATTTATAGCAGTAGTTCAAAATTGGTTCCCCCAGCTTCGAATCAGTGGTAACAGCTCAATATGCTCTTTCACAAACGTTGTAATATCCCTGAAGTCCTTCGGACAATATCATTGGATTCGTTCTGGAAGTTCCTTTTCATTATCTACAGATGTCGCACACTCACGGCCAATAAACAGGACCTGCTCTCCCTATCCACCATTGAAGGAAAGTCTGATTAAGATATTCAACAGCACAAGTCATAAAGTGAGTTGGAGGAGTCCCACCCATTGGAAAATATGGCAAGGTTGTAGATTACCTTGTTTTGCAAACACAATTAACATAGACATATTTCTGCCCATGACTGAACGAGTGAACTCGTCAGGGCTAGACGACCCTGGATATTTTGATCTGTTTTCATTACTCATACATTGCAGGTAAGGTTTTCGCCAATTCAACAGACCTTTCAATGAAATATTACTTGCCTAATTTTACGTGCGAGATGAGATATTGATTATTAATTTTGGGAGATTTTGTGTTAAGGTTTTGGATAATTTCGCCCCCTTTTGACACAACTTTTCTGGGAACGTTATTTTGTAGCTGTATTGGTATTTTTTTCATCTTCCTGCAATATACAGACTGCGTTAAGGTTCGTAGTAGGATTATGAGATACATTCAAGTTCTAAAGTCTCTAAATTGTTTCATGAATAGAAGCAGTTATAAACGGGAGAGTTGCTTGAGAAGGAGCATATATTCTTGAAGGTTGAGGACTGACATCACGGTTCGGCTCATAGGAAACTAGTGGCGCTGTCCAGTGACGGACGTGTTTTCGATACTAGAAATGGAGTCAGTTACATTGAAAGAACAGCGTTTTTTTATTCCTTTTCTTCACCTACTTGAAGCAACGCCCATCCATATTCATCTTCCAATGACTGAGACATGCTGTGCTGGTGTCATGGACGTAAAAAATGTGCGCTCGAGAGTGCGACAGTTCAAGGAAGGCCGAACGTCGTGCAAACGAACCAAAGGAGCCTCGACCACGAACAAGAAGCCAGTTACCACCATTGCTAAGAAAATGATATTTTGATACAGCATAGACGTTTCGCTCACACATTGTTAACCTAAGGGAACCACAATGGCGGGTGGTCACACCAGAGAAAACATGTTTGTTTTAGTTAAAAAGTAGAAAATTGAACAAGAATTTATAAAGATATGCACTTTTCAGTGCAAAACACTGTTTATTTGAAGAAATTTGGAATGGTAAGCATTGGATTATGAAGGACCAAGATTTCCCTCAGTGCCGTAATATCTGTGTCTTCTAAAGAAAATTGTGCTTTACCTTTTAAAATTACGCAATTCTCTTGGAATTACCCCACATGTAAGAATGTCGTGAAAGTGATACGTTTTAAAAATGCAATTACACTATTTGTTAAAGAATATAGAAGGTTGTAAGGTTAGAGGAAGGTTGTAAAAAAATCCGATAGCCTAACACGTCGTGGATCCACCTTGACAAAACTCAACAAGGTTCCGCGTTTCACACAGGGGCAACCTTCACACCTAAGCTCAGGATGAAGACAGCTATTTGAAATATTTTGGTCTTGTATCTTTCGAAAATTCTCTTGGTCGTCAGGCGTGCGATTGAAGCAAATTTTCTAGATGAAATACCGCAGTAACAACACTGAGGGGAACATTAAAACTATCATAACATATTGAATACACAGCATAAACAATAAAAAATGTAACTCATTCTCAAATAATTTCTGAACTTATTATAATGGAAGATTGATACAGAACACAGAAACTAGAAGCTCAATATAATTTATTAAAGAGGAACTATACAATTCACGTTTTTAAATATTTATCCAAGCAAGCCAATACCAGCGTGACCAACACCAATATGAGGCTGTACGTGGAGGTTGTGTCCGTGTTTCTTGACGACTGCGTTGAATCCATTGTGATCGTCAGCCACGTAGTCCACAGTTCTAACACTTCCGTCTGGTTCCACAAGACTGTACTGTCCCTTCACTAGAGGCCCATCACGTACTTCATACTGGCTCTTCTGGTCGCCTGTGTGGTGGTCGCTCACGGCGTACTTGAACTCGTATTTGGGATAAGCCTGGAATTGATATCATATATTGCTGTTGTCCAGTTTTTGTGAAAGTAGGGAATGTATTTTCAACGTATGTTGGCTCAGTTATGTGTTACTTAAGCTAAAATATTTAACACCCCCATAAATATGTAAATATTTCCATTCAAATATAATTTTTAAGTACCGAACCCTATATTAAGTTTTATACTTACGTAATAGTCTACATGATGAACAGGTGGGTTAGCCTGTGATAATGCTGCAAGTGTGGCAAAGAAAGCGATATTCTGAAAAAAGAAAATAATTTGAAATAAAAACCATGGTGTTGATACTTTTGTTACTAGGGTATTTCTGAGAATACTTTAAAACTAGTGCCTGCTGGAGTATATAAAACTTACACGAAACTAACTTTTCCTAATTTTATGCTTTTAAAACATTAATGTGTATGAGACTTTTTACTCATAAAAAAATAACTACATTTTATTAATTTAACAATGGAACATAAATTGGTTGATCGCAGGAATTAGTGTAAATGTTTACACTAATGAGTAATCAATTGTGTAGTAGAATTACATAGTCTTCGTTATAAAGAGTCTGTTCAGGATGGAAATGAATATTTTGTTGAATTCATACTAATGAATTAGGTGTTGAGACAATACATAGCGTGAAATGCATTTGGCTTCTCTATTCAGATTTGCATACATTACAACTTGCATGTCTTTAGCTAATGGCATTTGAAAATGTACTTTCCACATGATTATAGTGTGCCCTCTTAAATAGACGTTACTTAGTAAAGAGATGTGTTGTAATTTTAAATATAAAATACTAGTTTTACAAAATGAAAATTGTATTTGTCGTCGTAAAAGTTGCAAACTCCTATTTGATTAGCAGTAAGTCAAAGTTTTTTCTCCATAAGGAATAAGTAGGTTACTTCCTGAAGTGCTTCCAAATCTCGTGTTTCTGAAGTTGAATCTGGCAGAACAGGAATTCATTTTGCATTTCAAAGAACTGCTTGTGTACTAATGTTTAATCTCTTGAGACTCCATGTTCTTCTTAAAGGTTCACATAACATTTTGTAGATGCTAATGTACATTCGCACTCTTGAGAATATATATGTATATACATATGATATGCAATAGAAATGTACATAGCAAATTTATTTTTGTCATGCTGAAAATAACATTCCATTTCTGTTTAATAATCTTATGTATCGGAATCGGTTAAATATCGGCATCGGTATCGGTTCCAAAAATTATCGGTGAGTATATCGGCATCGGTAAATTTTCAGCTTCGTCACATCCCTACCATCTTCTAACATTGCTAGAATGTTACATTGCTAGAGTAGTTGTGCTGTCTAGTGTGTATATGTTTATCTTATGTAGTAGTTATGCTGTCTAATGTATTTCTGTTTGTCTTGTGTAGTATCGGTGATGTGTATGTATGTGTCTTGTGTTGTAGTTGTGCTGTCTAGTATGTTTGTGTAGTAGTTGTGCTGTCTTGTATGTTTGTTTTGTCTTGCGTAGTAGTTGTTCTGTCTAATTTGTTTGTTTGTCTTGTGTAGTAGTTGTGGTATGTAGTTTGTTTATGTTTATATTGTGTAGTAGTTGTGGTGTGTTTGTGTTTATATTGTGTTATAGTTGTGATGTGTTTGTGTGTGTCTTGTGTAGTAGTTGTGCTGTCTAATGTGTTTGTGTTCGTCTTGTGTAGTAATTGTGTTGTCTAATGTGTTTGTGTTTGTCTTGTATAGTAGTTCCTCCATTCATATTGGGGGTTAGGCGTAGAGCTGACAACTCTGCACTGTAAAAAAAAAAAAAAAAAAAAAAGTCAAGAAACAGCAATATAAGGCCATGGATGTTCCCAAGGTAAAATATTCCGGAGGTAAAATAGTCCCCCGTTCGGATCTCCGGGTGGGGACTACTTTGGGAGGTCCCTGGACTAAGGATAAGATCTACGTTAGGAATAAGGATATTAAATTAGGCACCTGGAATGTTCTGAGCCTTTACCGGCCTGGGGCATTTCAGTGTACAGTTAATGAGATAGTTAAGTATAAATTGGATGTAGTAGCTGTCCAGGAAGTTAGGTGGCCAGGAGAAGGGAATTGTAAAACTAAAAATTATACTTTTTTCTATGGTGGTACTGAAAATCATAATTTTGGAACAGGCTTTTTCATAAATAATAGAATTATCTCGGCTCTTAAAACAGTAGAATTTATTAATGATAGGATATCATATGCAGTTTTACAGGGTAGGTGGTGTAAAATTATTTTAATAAACATACATGCACCAACGGAAGATAAAGATGATAATACTAAAGATGATTTTTATACAGAGTTAGAACAGGTCTTTGATAAATTTTCTCAGTATGATATGAAAATTCTGTTAGGTGACTGTAATGCACAGATTGACAAAGAAGATACATTTAAACCCACGATTGGTAAAGAAAGTCTTCATGAATTAAGTAATGATAATGGTATAAGATTGATTACTTTTGCAACCTCAAAGAATTTAATTGTGAAAAGTACCACTTTTAAACATAAAGATATTCATAAATATACCTGGTCTTCTCCAGATGGTAAAACTCATAATCAGATAGATCATATTCTCATTGATAAGAGAAGGCATACTAGTATAATTGACGTTCGTACACATAGAGGTGCTGACTGTGCCAGTGACCATTATTTAGTAATTGCTAAATTAAGAGAAAGACTCTCAGTGATAAATCATAAGCAACAAAATCTAAAAGTTCTAAAATTTGATACAGGAAAGTTTACTGATGAAAGAATTAAGAAGGATTACCAAATTAAACTGTCAAATAGATTTGATGTTTTGCAGGATTTAAATGATGATGAAAATATAAATGAAACAGACGTAAATAAGAATTGGGAGCACATACGTAATGCAATATAATCAGCAGCTAAAGAAAGTATAGGATACCATAAACCAAGAAAAAGTAAGCCATGGTTTGATAATGAATGTCATAATCTAATAGAAATAAGAAATCAGGCTAGACTTAGGTGGTTAAATAACTTCGATGATACAAATCTAAACAATTATAATAGAATAAAGCGAGAAGTTAACTGCACGTTTAGAAGTAAAAAAAGAGATTACTTGAAAAGCAAAATTAACGAAATTGAAACAAACAGCAAAAATAAAAATATCGGAGATTTATGTGAAGGTGTAAATGAGTTTAGGAAGGGGTGGCAACCTAAAGTAAACTTGATAAAAGATAAAGACGGTGATTTTCTAGCTGACCCAAGCGATATTCTAAATAGATGGAAGAACTACTTTAATGACCTTTTAAATGTCCATGTAGGAGATAAATCAGAAGTAAATGAAGTACACACAGCAGAACCTTTAGTTCTAGAACCTAACTTGACTGAAGTTAAAGATGCTATTAAAAGGCTAAAGAATAACAAAGCACCTGGCATTGATTTAATACCAGCTGAGTTAATTAAATATGGTGGAAATTCATTAATATGTCAAATTCATAAATTAATTTGTTTAATATGGAATAAAGAAGAAATCCCTCAACAGTGGAAAGAATCCATAATTGTTCCTGTGTTTAAAAAAGGTGATAAAATGAACTGCAATAATTATCGTGGAATTTCTCTACTCTCAACAACATATAAAATATTATCTAACATTCTTTTAACAAGACTAACCCCATATGCTAATGAAATTATAGGTGATTATCAATGTGGATTTAAACGTAACAGATCAACTACAGATCAAATTTTTCACATCAGTCAGACACTTGAAAAAAAGTGGGAATTTAATCAAAATGTCCATCAGCTATTCATTGATTTCAAAAAAGCATATGATTCGGTCAAAAGAGATAAATTATATAATATATTAGTAGAGTTTGGAATACCTAAGAAGCTTGTTAGTATGATAAAAATATGCCCCAGTGAAACAGAAAGTAAAATTCGTGTGGGTATTAATATGTCTGACAAATTTACAATTCATGATGGGTTAAAACAAGGAGATGCATTATCTCCATTGCTCTTTAATTTTGCCTTAGAATATGTTGTTAGGAAGGTAAAAGAAACTAAAGAAGGACTAAAATTAAATGGTGTGACTCAGTTGTTAGCATATGCAGATGACGTAGACTTACTGGGGGATGATGTGAATACAATTAAGAATAATGCTAAAATATTTTTCAAAACTGCTAAAGAGATAGGTTTGGAAGTTAACAAAGAGAAAACTAAATATATGCTTACAGGCCGAAACCAAGTGTTAGGTAATAATCAAAATCTAATTATTGATAACAACTCGTTTGAACTAGTTTCCAAATTCAAATATTTAGGAGTAATATTAACAAACGAAAATTATATTAAAGAGGAAATAAAAAGTAGGCTTAATTCAGGAAATGCATGTTACTTCTCTCTTCATAAACTTTTGTCTTCTCGTTTAATATCGAAGAAACTAAAAGTTAAAATATACAAAACCGTAATTTTGCCTGTAGTATTATATGGATGCGAAACTTGGTCCCTTACATTGAAAGAGGAACATAAATTGAGAGTATTTGAAAATAAGATCCTTAGGAAAATCTTTGGACCTAAAAGGGATGAGGAGACAGGTGAGTGGAGAAGGTTACATAATTTAGAAGTACATAATTTGTATTCATGTCCAGATATTATTAGAATAATTAAATCAAGAAGACTTAGGTGGGCAGGCCATGTGGCACGAATGGGAGAGAAAAGAGGAGTTTACAGGATTCTTGTTGGGAAACCTGATGGTAAGAGACCTGTAGGAAGGCCAAGACGAAGATGGAGGGACAACGTTGAGATGGACCTAAGGGAAATCGGCAGGGATGGAAAAGAGTATATTGAACTTGCTCAAGATAGGGAAAGATGGAAGGCCTGTGTTGCTGCAGCCATGAACCTTCGGGTTTAAGAAGGCTAGGGAGTTAGTTAGTTGGTTAGTTAGTTAGTTTTACAAAATTAATACTCCCTCTGTCCCATAATTATTGTCCGGTACACCTTTGATTGTTGTCTCATAATAATTGCCCAATATTCAAACTGTGACATTGGTGTATATAGAAGAAGAACATGAAACAAGGGAATGAGTCATACAACTTTACTACTCAAGGATCAGTACAAATTGTGCTTTCCATCTGCCTCTTCGTCTGTCATTCCTGTACTACCATTTTGGCATACCGGACTATAATTATGGGACAGAGGGAGTACATAGTAAGTAAATAATTATTAATTGGTTGCAAACGTGTTTGTAATGCTTAGAAATCACAACGTTCAGCGTAAGAGAAGGTTTGAAACTTGAGAAATACGCCCAAACTAGGAACTAAGAAGTTTTGTTATTCTATAATAAACTGATGCGTTACGTTATCAAATAAAGGAAATAAGTCTCATACTCACAACAGCGAAATTCATAGCTGGTTGATTTGTATTGATAAAATTGGTTTCTGATGATACAAAGGAAAGTTTCATATCTTATATACGAATGTGAAGTGAAATTCACTATTACATTTCTGTTTCGATCAATCACTTAATTTCGTGATGGCGCACATGAAATGCGAAACTTGCGGAAGTGCACTGTTAGTGTCAGATAAAGATCGTTCAGACATGATTTACGACTGAAATTTGTTGATTGAATTCATATTCTGTATTGGCGACGTTAATGGATGTTTAATACCATCATGATAAAGATTGATTGATTGATTTGTATACACTTCAGCACATAAGCTATTTCGACCGTCATGTTGTACGGAGATAAACCCTTAACTAAGAACAAAATTGAGGGTAGGCTCGCTCCAAAGAAAATGTCTCTCAAAAACTTCCTTGCTCAATTTTTTAACCTAATTATTTTTGTGGGGGGGGGGGCCTAAATATCCTTACCAAGGTTAAAAGATGAAGCTGTAGACTGACACTCAGCACACAAGGACAAACACAGGACAATTCAGCCCTACGCAGGATGATACTGGGTAGATCAAGATGCCAGGGCCTCGTTAGTCTGAAATATTACAGTTACAGTGTTGCACTATGTGGCAGTGATGTTGACGTTTGGGTGCCTTACCAGAAAGTCTCCCCTTACACCTCCATAAATAACAATAATATAATTTAACCTATTTTTTTCATGTTTATATTTTCAACAAAGTGACCACATATTATAACAATTACCAGAAAGCGTTTCTTTCCTATCAATATACTTAGGCTGTACTGAAAATAATGAAAAATTGGACATAATATTTTTTTCTGTGAGTATTTTTACTGTGGTGTAAGTGTAGATCGTCCAAATCTACACCTTCGGTAGAGCAGCTTTTCCTCTAAGTTAAGGCATTACTCAACGCGGTCTACGTCAGAAACGATGCATTTGCACCACCCTTAAAGACAACTCTCGAATCCTCTTTGAAATATTTTTAGATGTTCACTATTGTATTCACATCACTACGACCTTCATAGGCGTTGGAGAAGTTACGTGATGCTATTACAGGATATGATTCTTCGTTTCTTCGAGTTGGTGTTTTAAATCCACTTTATGCACATTAAAGCTAATCGCGACTGGACCTACAGTTTAAAGTGGGATCTGAACCACTATGTGTCTCCACCGGGTATCGTACCCGGGACCCCTTGATTACAAGGCGACGACGCTACCAGTACGTCATCGTAGAGGCCCTACTTCGTTTCCAGATCATAAAAAAAACATTGTGCTAATAACTTTCCAAACTGATTTTACAATTTTTTCAAAAAGGACATGTTTGTCGTGCCGAATTAGGAGAATGTATAGGGTGGTGCTTAATGAACAGATAAGAGCGTCTATATTTTACGGAATTCTTTGAAATTTCCTTACATTTTTATGCAAAGAAATGCCGTTTCAGGCTAAAGGTATTTCCTCCCGTTTCGCAGAATCCCATTTCGCCGAGTGGCCCTGAGACAAATATCTAACCTAAGTAAAATTTTCGGTGAGATGGTAATTCCCATTTCAACGAATAACCTTTCACAGAGTATTTTGAACCGGGTGATGGTTTCCCCTGCTATGAAATATTAGGAACCGAACGAAGTCGAAAACTCATTGTACATTTTCATTGGCTGATGAAAGTGTATATTGAATATTAGTTCCTTTCAGCGCTTTTTGGATAGGCAGTTCCTTTTTAGCCTGTGTTCCAACCAATGTATTTTTCGTTTCGTGATCTCTTCCAGCATTGCCCTTTTTCCATTTTCACTTACTATTACCAAAGCAGTTTTATATCTTACTTTGTCTGTGCACTTCGAACTCTCCATTCTGCACCATAGACACAATTCTAAAGCTTTAATAAGCTTTTCTTCAATTCTTCGAAGAGTCGAGGATTCTGCACCATAGAATACACTCCACACAAATCACATCATTAGACTCTTTCTTTCTCAGTTCTTTGTCCGAAGGTCCACAAACACACTTTTTTATTTTATTAGAGGCTTCTTTTGCTATTGTTAGCACATCGCAGTACAACGCCAGGGGTCCCGGGTTCGAATCCCGTTTTAATATCAGGTGGAGGCTCATTGCACAGCGGTTCGGATTCTTGTTTAAACTGTAGGTCCAGTCCCGATTAGCCTATCTGTGCATAAGGTAGACTTAAAACAACGACAGCAACAATAACAACACACACACACTCACATACCATCACACACATACCACCATACACACATACACAAAAATACGATATTCTTTGTTTGTGCTCTTCACTGCGGACCTAAAATATACGTCGGATTTTTAAATGATACAACCACAAATATTATGCTATATTCAACGTTTGAAACGATCCACCTCAGACTTTACATCGCATCTTTCTGCATCCGGAAATGCTTTGTCATAAATTACAAGAGCGTAAGTAATCTAATAAGTCGATCAAGACCGTTGTTTGGTGGTTGAAACTACTAAAGCAAAGGGGAAAAGAGCAACTAAGTGATAATGTAGATTTATTTGTTTACATCAAGGTTACATAAAATATACCTCAAAGTCTTTCTTTATAAATCATTCATCTCCTTTCCGGTGGAAGCACATAGTGGTTCGGATCCCACTTTAAACTGTAGGTCCAGTCCCGATTAGCCTTACTGTGCATAAAGTTGACTTAAAACACCAAATCAACCAATTAATCTCCTTTCAGAGTTTGCCTTCTACGATACTGTAGTCGGCCAGCATTCAAATACAGTTCTGCATCGCGTACATCACAGTATAATTTCATTTAATATTGTGACAAATTTTACTTCAAAACCACAGATTAAAGCGATAATAGTGTCCAGAAAAAGAACCTCAAAGTAGTCTTCACACAAAGTATTTTAATACATTGCCAAACATTGCAGTGAAGAATCATATTATGCTTTTCCATTGACCGTATTTTCGATTCATGGTGAATTTGCTAAAAGGACCATGTCAAGAAATCTAAATATGTAAGTTTTACTAGTAAATGCATTTAAAATGCACGAAACAATAGGGGAGGACAAAATTGAACCTAAAAAATACGTAAAAATGCAACACAAACTGTTAAAAATACTGACAGAGAAACTAAAAGCCAAAAAAGGCCGAAAAATGCAAAAACAATGCAAAAAGAAAGTGTTCTCAGGCTCTAACTGAAGGGAAACTGACATGATATCAGGTTTAGCATTGTTTTTAAGGGTCAGAAAAAAAGTTGATTTTTCCTCAACTTCCGGACCCTAATTACTAATTATGACCATTGCAAAAGTTGGAGGGAAGGAGTCGGCTTACTTAAATTTTTCTTGCTGAGGGATCGTATCGTCCCATTTCTTCACTTTCTAATACAGAAAAAATCAGGTTCATATTTCGAAAATGACTTGCAGTTTTCCACCACGAGAATACGATTTTCATAGTTTGAAGTTCATTAGTATTATCTTGCAAGGTTTCCATTGTTTTAATTTCGCACATATTTTATATTTCATACGTTGAATATCCCTTTCCTCTCTCTTTTCATACAGTCTTTGGAAAAAAGGTGAAGTTTCTTTGCAACCGGGTTCTCGTTCAAATGACTCCTTTTCGCTCTTCTCTTCCTACTTTAAACAAACAACAAAATACTTGTTAACTAAATGATTGCTTGTTCAAAACACGGAATTTGTACACAATTTACAAAATATGACATAACATCAATAGACATGTTCATCGTTTTTCCCTTTCAGCGTTTCTCGATTTTTTTTAAATTCGATTCCTCATGAAAATTGCCATGAGTAAAATATACCTAGGTAGACATGACATAATGTGTAAATTGACTTTTTCAAACTGGTAGCAAATTTTAACATGAGCTACCTAGAGAAGAGGTAGCGTGCTTGATTGTCACGAGGGAGGTCGTAGGTTTGATTCTCCAACTCAGGAGTTTATCGTTGGATGTAAAGTTTATCTACCGTGCTAAGAAGTTAACATTGGTCTCTGTATTTCACGAGGTGAAAGGAAATAGTAAGAGGAGGTTATTTCAATGATAGGAGGAAGTCACATGCCACGTGGAATGCGTAGAATCAAGTTACGTAGTGCTAACTCTGTCATGGTGGTTTAGAATATTGCAAAGTTAGTGGGGAAAGTTGTTAGATGTGATACTCGTACTTTCTGTTCAAAGAAGACAAACATTTTGGATACAAAGCAGTGACGGATTAACGATCACTATGAGGTTTTGAATTTTTTGTTTGTCACTCACTATATAAATACTTATTAGTAGTTTCTTATAGAAATCGGCCTCCGTCGCAATAACAATTTACTTATGTTAATTGGCGATTTACTATTAGTTTTAGACGCATGGTAAGATAGTGGTGAGTGGATTGACAACAGTCATTACGAAGGAACGGACATAAAATTACCAATCTTAGCAATTTGAACTCATTAAACATCTCTCCTTCGTTCCAGTACTGCACTACATCACTACTTAACATAACTGTTTTTTTTAGTATATCGAAATCAAATAATCAATATTTTAGGTGTCAGTGAAGAACAAACAATACATAACTTAAATAACATTCCATTTTTCATCCTGAATACATATATGTGATTTGTGAATTAATCATGATGTGTGTGTTAACACAACATATGAACAATAACTAAAAAGAAAAGAAACGTTTTAACTTTAAATACTGGAAATCTGCAACTTCTAAGGAAAAATATGCGCAGAAGGAACGTTCCTCAAGTGTGCATCGGATTTATTTTTTAAATATTCTAATATCAACGGTCTCTGTTCAGCAAACAAAAAAAATACAAAAAAGAGGAGAGGGTGGGATATGAAAAGGCGACCTTTTAAGCTTGACGAAAAATAAGGATAGCAGCGCCTAACAAACTGCTCTACATTAATTTGATGACGGTATACCCTTAAAAACATGTTGGCGTTTATGAAGACTCCCACCTTCCTGTGTTTCAAGCACATTTTCTCGACAAGTTGTGTAAAATATATTTTTTTTGAGAACTGTTTGATATTATGCAAGGTATTGTAAATAAAATGTCGCATAAACTCCTCACAAATTTGCTTCTTTCTGCACAAACTTGATGGCAATTTCCTCCAGGTGGAGAAAAACTCTATTCAGTGTTTCAAACCCCCCAAATTTCAAGTCGAGCAAGCAGAATCTTAAATATCCCTCAAGGTTATTTTTCCAATTTATTATTTCTGTTTGATTGTGTATTATAATAGTGGTTTATAGTTTCTAAGTTCATTGAAAGTGTTCAATTGAAAACCTCTCACCGCATCGATTTTCGTCTAATGGAAGGGCCTACTCAAAGTTTGCTACTCTCACCTGGAGACGAAGTGCAATGTTGCTAAGTTTACGATTTCGGGACTTAGAATTCTTTTGGGGCGGTCAAATAAGATGTTGCGAAGAGTACCAATCCTCAGGACTTAATGTATCCATTATATATATCTCCACACAAAGACGTAGCGAAATTCACAATTATAAATTTATATATTTATTTCCCTTCAACAGAGACAAGTCTCCAATTACAGAAAGGTAATATCAAAATATTACATTTTCATTTACCCTTCAATAAAAATATTCATTTAAGACAACCGTTCCCATTCTGGGGAGCGTTTCGTGGGATTATTTTGACAAAAATTCGTAGTAATGTATCTTGTATTAAACACGTTTAAATTATCGAATGAATAATGGCATGCCAATACAAGTAATGAAAGTGAAAAACCACTGCTAACAATATTTTACAGAATAGTGGTATGTTTCGGGCGTACCTAGCATACGTTTTACTAGTAACTTGAAGTAACATCCCACATTCTCCACCAGAGTAACACTGCTATGTGAAAGTTAAGATAAGGGAACAAACGATAAACGAACGAAATATCCGGTCACTGATTTAAACTCAGAGCTAGACAATGATACCTGAGTGGAGTAAAACATGACTCATAAAAGCATTGAACCGAGAAAAACACAAGTAAAAGTTTTCCATCGCACTTTGGTTTATGCATTACACAGATATTCCCGTGTATTTCTGCCAATTAAGGGCTACTGAACGGACTTGATTCACTTTTGTATGCATGAACAACAGACTGCAGCCACTGGAACCAATTTTAACTGAATTTCGAACGTAGTGTGGGTTATCAAATTTTACTACGAATTATCTAATTTGTTCCTTATTCTATTGACACAAACTGATATATTATTATGTCCATGATTGACTGATTGATTTGGTTCATATTACTTCGCTCTTAGGTAGGCGGAAGAGCACAGAGGAAATACAAATTATTCCAATCAATCACAGCAAACCTAAATGCTTCCTTACTTTGAATGAAAAAGGCATGTAAAGTCATATGTATTTATTAAAGAAGGATGCAACAAAAAACTATTATTTTAAAATTTATTCAAGAAATCCAATACCAGCGTGCCCGATAGCAAGATGAGGCTGTACGTGGATGTTGTGTCCGTGTTTTTTGACCACTGCGTTGAATCCATTGTGATCGTCAGCCACGTAGTCCACAGTTCTAACACTTCCGTCTGGTTCCACAAGACTGTACTGTCCCTTCACTAGAGGCCCATCACGTACTTCATACTGGCTTTTCTGGTTGCATGTGTGGTGGTCGCTCACAGCGTACTTGAACTCGTATTTGGGATAAGCCTGGAAGAGTAAATTTTTTAGGAATATTAGATGCATTACTTTTTTCGTACATTACTAAATATTTTATTGACGACACACACACATAGAAAGAGAGAGAAAAGCAGGAAAGATAGAAAAATAGATCGTGACTTCATTGATCTGCAATAAAAGTAGAAATAGTGTTTGCAATTTTCATAAAAGGATTAAAATCAAGCTTGATGAAATGTATGTTTACTCACTTAATAGTCAACGTAGTGAATAGGAGGCACACCGTGCGTTAGTATCACCAGGGCAAATACTCCAACAACAACTTGAAAGACAAAGCGAGAAAAGGGAAATTTATGAATTTGAAGTAAAATATATTGACTAAACGAATAATTGAGTTATATATTGTAAGAAGCAACACATGTCTTCTCGCATTTGCAATGATTTGCATTAATTTTATAAGGATAAACATATTCTTGATAATTGAATTAATTCATAATAGAATAGTGAAATACTTCACATGTAAACTGAGTTCTATCTCGTATATCTGAAGAAGATGCATATATTCTAAAAATATTTAAAGTGAACAATAATAGGAGTATTAGTTGAAATATGAGTATTAGGGAAAATTTCTCCCATTTTCTTATTGAAGAATATAACTAGCTTATCGTCATTTTGTTTAATAAGTCTTATTAACAGAAAGTATATTTTTCAGACTTACCACATACGAATTCATATCTAATTGATTGTATGTGATAGGATTAATTCTGACATTTCACGAAAAGTCTGACTGTTTTATATAAGAAGTGAAATCTTGTTATATCGTTTCATTTCCTTTACACGAATTCAAAGAAATCCAATTATCTGAATATAGGAAATATCAAATTTGCGGAAGAATTCTCTCTCCATATAGAGGAAAGAAAACTTTTCACACACCACTGATGTGTGAAACGTTTTGAAGACATCATTTTTACAAGTATTTAACCAATATATGAGAGCCTCTCACTTATCATCTCTAGAGAATGAATCACGATGAAGACATTTTACCTAAAATCACTTACATGTTTCTTTCCTTATCTAAGTGGTGACCTATTCAGTAATATCCAAAGATATGAAGCAACCTTTGTGATCAGTCTACATGTTTTCATGGTTTAACTATAAAAGCTTTTGGGCATTAAAATTGAAGTATGTTGTGTCTTACTAATTTCTTAAGAAAACAATTCATCTTATATTTTTTTGTCGTGTAAATCTCTACAAGTTTCAATTGGAAGACAAAATATTAGATTCTGAAATAAAATTGATCTGAATTAGTTGTATACCTTAAGATTAAGCCTGAATGTGAAGTGATTGTATGAAGTGAGGCATAGTTTATTTTGATCGCTTACACATTTGGTTATTGAAATTGATACCAAACATAAAGTTAAGATGAGCATTTATGACACAGAACATCTTTGAGTTATGAAAATGCCTCAAACTTAAATATTTTGAAATTACATAAATTATATACATCTAGAAGTAGTGCAAAATCAGTGACACTTCTTTACATTGTGGTTATTCTGAGAATTCGCACATCTGAGTTGCAATATAAACTCAGAAGTATACTGAAATGGAATAACAGATCAGATTATTAGTACAAACAGAAATTTCAGAAAACCCTCTACTGTAGTTACATTTATCACAGTCACGAAATTGGTGACTATACCACATGTCGACCCTTATGTTTTTCCGGACTATCAAAATTATATTTCCATTTACCACCTCACATAATACGTTACTATGCAGCAAACCAAAATTTAAACTGTTTTTGAGGTTAGCTGCACCCCGTAGTTGGTTCTGATTTCTGCTATTATTATAACGAGGTGCACGTATGTTGCAGAAAAGTTAACATAATTACATGTAAATACCAAGAGACAACATACTGTTTTTCGAAAGAATATAGTGGATAAATAACCTGGTTTAGCAACATTTGGTAATTCAAAAATCGTAAATTTGGTAATTGTGTAATTTTTATTATTGGTAATGAACATATAAACAAACTTTTCTTTTCTCCAATAATCGGGCTGAAACTTATATTTTGGAAGGCTGGATTTCTTTTAATGTTTCTACGTGGATGATATACACGTTAATGAAATATTGCACGGATACGCTTGCCACGAGCAAAATAGGGGCAAGGTTGCCGACGGGTACATTTTTGTAATAATTCTCCGCAACAGGGCTGTCCGGTCCACTGTAATTTTTAATTAATTGCAGAACAAACCCCTTCACATGTTATTCGATCACTAGCTACACCGTCGATTCAATTCCTTGCACCATCTATTTAGGATATAATATAGGCCTATATCCTGCACTGGAGGATAAAATGAGGAAACCAGCCTGTGCCTTCAAGTCCCAGTTCCAATAGTCGGTGCCATCCGCACCCACCTTGTTTTGATATGTAGTATATATTGTCGTCTGTTGACAACAGTTCTTTGTTCGATATAAATCTTATCGGCCAAAACGATACCCGTCCCGCGTGGAAAATTATACTGCATAAGTTTGATGATCTGTTATAAGCAATACAATTTCATTTAATTAAAAACGTGTAATAAATCAAAAATATTTTAAATGCATATCCAGTAAGTGTTAATATAATTTTAAAATGAAACAAGGATCCTCAGTGTTCCAAATAACGAGAATTCAAAGACGTTACATAGGAAAGAGGGAGAATATATATAAATACCTTTAAAAGCACAATGAAATAAGTTACACTACTTTATTAAATTTAGAAAGGCTGCACCAACACACACATTGTAACGACCGCCATGTTAGCCAAATTTCACTCATATATTAGAATATCTCTTATTCGTATGCTTTCAAGTCAATAACTTGCATTACATTATTTATACTTAAATGTTTTTAAAAGACCTGACAAGCGATATCTCATTGGGTCACTCGTGGTCAAAATATAGAGTCCTATCGTCGATGTTTCCTGGTTCTCGGGACCAGAGACAACTTCCTCTTATTTTCAAGCAGCTCCCGAATTATATTCACGATGCTCTGTCAACATGAAATTTTTATTTAGCTCCCACCGAGAATTGATACTTGAGCGTTCGCACCAAAGGCGAGAGACCTACCCGTTTCGCTCCGTGGATGCCCACAAGCACGCATGTGATTAGCATATTAAAAGAATACTATAGAGATATTTGAAACCTGAAAGAATGAAAATTACAATTGAAACAATAAGTAACAAACTAATATAACTTCAAGCATTTTTTTTCAAGAAGAAGGCGACAGTGGAAGTTGAGAGATTTGAGACAGAACAGTTAAGCAGGAACTTCGACATAGATATTTGAGAGAGGAAGAAGGTTGGTGTGGAAGGCCTAGAAATATCAATAAATCACATCGTAAAATATACTGACAGGAAGGCAAGCAGGTGCCCAGACTTGTATTGCAGCCACATCAGGGTACTAGGGAGAGGTGTGGTGTCGCAAAAGTTCCGCTCAGCGAAATATTCGCTTAGTGAAATATCCGATCACACGTCCAAGAACCATTAATGACCCTCACACCCACCCTAAAAAAATAATAATAAAATATTCATGTATAATATTTATTTAATATTTATTTCCCATCATACTTTTCCCAGGCTGTGGACTTTCTATATAATTGAAATATCTTTCAACTATTTAGGTATGTTTAAAATCTGTCGTTTCCGTTTTCCACGTTAAACTGTGAAATGTGCCATGCTTTATTATGTGGTAAATGTGAAATGTGGCTGGTAGCCCTCTAAGTTCAAAGGGCGTGTAAAGAGGTCACTAGTGTGAACGTTCTTACGGACTGATGTACTGAGCGATCCGATTTCCCAACACTTAAGTTTTTGGTACTTGCAATGTTTACCACTTTTAGTCCTATATTTCCTGCTAGAGAGCATTGTCATATCATCGGTTTGTTGAGTTTACTGCAGCTTTTGTAAGAATGATATTGCTCTGAGACACCATCTAATGTTGCCTGTTTCTTCGTACCTCTTTACTGTGTTCTCGATTCTTGCATCCAGCTTTTGGTATGCAGGTTTCCTTCTCTTGCCCTCAAAATTTAACTGTGATCTCAAGCATGAATTTTCCTCTTCTTTCTTCAAACAAAGAACAGCGTCTCTGATCCTGGGATTTGGTCGTCCAAGTAGATTGTTTAGGCGATTATGCCATCCTTCAACAGCATTCGTAGTTCGGTGCCGTCTCTTGTAGCACGTCCAAACATCGACAGGAATTTCATCATTTTCCAGCCATCTCTCGACAAAAGAATAAAAAAACTCCCATAACTTTGCGTGGAAGGGAGCCTCTGATAGGATCTCTAATCTATGTCTTCAGGTTTCAGGAATGCTATTTATGGACACATTTGAATATGATGACGAATTTCCTTGTTTTCTCGGTCTCGTGTTAAGCCAAGCGCTTGAACCTTTCGCCACAGGCATTTCTTCGAATGGAAGAAATATTATTCTTGTTATTTTTGTAATTCCTGTAAGTGACAAGGGGAAATGTAAATTACGAGCTCATCTGATGTAAACTCTTCTCTACTACGAGCCGAGCTTCATCTGGGGCTCCACAGGCTCCACCTCCACTTCTTTCCTCCAGGAAGCTGAGCGCAAATTTTGCAACATTCCATTCGAACGAAATTTTCACTGATCGCATTTTTCATACAATCCTAGGGAGATGAGGGCTAATAACCCACACTCAACGATATTAGAGAAACCAAAGTGAACCATCGGACTGATCGATCGAAGATGACTTTTGGCCTGAAGAGGAAGACGAGAATAGCTACATGGAATGTCCATACACTTATGGAATCAGGAATATTGGTGCAGCTGATACAAGAAGCTAAACGACTAAACAGAAATCATGGGAGTAAATGAAACCAGATGGAAAGAATTAGGGGAGGTAACTAGTGATAAAATGACATTTTTCTACTCAGGTAAAGAACATGAGGAAGAACATAGAAATGGAGTTGGATTCTTTTTGTCGCCTTTAGCCAAGAAATCATTACTGAGTTGGGCACCAATATCAGATAGAGTTATGATGGCTCGATTCGATTCTAAAATGAGACCCATATCTGTTATTCAATGCTATGCTACCACAGAAGAAGCAAATGAAGCAGAGAAAGAAAACTTTTGTAAATCAATATAAGACACCCTCATCAAATTACATAAACAAGACATACAAATAATTATGGAAGGTCTCAATGCTAAGGTAGGCGACGATAGTTCAGGATTGGAAAATGAAAGGGAAGACACGGATTCGGAAAGAAGAATGAGAACGGGAAATTACTATCATAATTTTGTGAAAACCATGACTTAATAATTGGTGGAACAATCCTCCCACATAAGATTTGTCATAAGGTTACGTGGTTTCTCCAAATTCAAAAACAAAACATCAAATAGATCATATCATAATAAGTAGAACATGGCGAGGAAGTCTACAAGACGTAAGAAATAAGCGCAGCGCTGATATTTACAGTTACCATCAAATAAAGACTTATCAACGTCAGGTCAAGACAACAAAAACAAGAAATAGCAAACTTACACAAACCAAAGGATCAAGATATTGAGAGTACTGTTCGACAGGATAAAAGGAAGTGGATAAATGAACTAGCAGATCAAGCAGAATAGGCTGCAAGCAGAAATAACTTAAAAGAAATATACGATATAACAAGACAATTAGCAAGGAAGAAAATTCAGCAGAACAAACCAATTAATGATCTTAATGGGAATTTGTTTACATCAGACAAAGAACAAATGGAAAGAAGGAGACATTACTTCCAAGAATTTTTAAACAGAGAAAATAAAGAAGAAACTACAAATCAAAATCTAGAAGCATCAGCAACTAGTGAGAAGTATGAGATCAAAGGCCTGAAGAAAGTAAACACAAATACTCCTACCTTAGATGAGAATAAACTAGCAATTAAGGAATTAAAGGAAAGTAAAATTGCAGGCAAAGATAGAATACCACCGGATGTTTTGTTTGCGGATATAGAAACTTCAGCAGCACATTTATATCCCTTAATATCCCAAATTTGGAAAACAGGATTGATTATTAAATTGCCAAAGAAAGATCTTACAAAATGTATTAGTAACTGGAGAGGAATAACTTTGTTATCAATAACGAGTAAAGTAGTTGCGAGAATATAGATAAATATATTAAGTGTGGTTCACATAAATGTTCTTCGAATTATAGTAGAACAGTCAGCAGAATGGAGACCAACACTATATACAGTCTTCATCGACTACGAAAAATCTTTAGATTCACTAAATAGAAACAAAATGTGAAAGAATATTCACGAAACAGGTATGCATACATAATCTGATAAGAAACATGTATGAAAGAAGCAAGTGTCAAGTTATAAACAACAACCAGCTTTCGAAACCAACAACAAATAAAACTGGAGTGAGCCAAGGATGTTTGTTAGCACCAACTTTGTGCCTATTATTGATGGACTATGTAATGAGGAGAGCTTTGTACAAAAAAGAGGAAAGGAATGCAATGGAAAATGACAGATAGACTGGTGGACCTCGAATTTGCCGATGATATTTGCCTCCTTTCGCAGTCCTTCAAGGATATAGAAAACAAATTGAAAGACAATGAAACCGAATCCAAAGTAGTCGGATTAATGATAAATGGGGAGAAAACAAAACAAATGAGAATATATGCCCCAAAAAGCAAAAGTTGGAAATAAGAAACACAAGTGTCGAAGAAGTGGAAAAATTACATTATCTTGGACCAATAATAACCAGAAATGGAGGAAGAGAAGAAGATGTAAAAACAGAATAAGCAAAGCCAATGTAGCTTTCATTCAACTGTATCCAACATAGTAAAGTAAAATAATTGGATTAAAAACAAAGCTCAGGATATTTCAAACAAATGTTAAGTCAGTTTTACTATATGGCTGTGAAACTTGGAAGCAAAGAAATAAAATAGGACACTAAGTTCAAACATTTGGGAATAAGTGCTTAAGGAGGATTTTGAATATAAAGTGGCCTGATGAAATTACAAATGAGAAAATTTGGGATATCACAAATCAGAAACCAATCATACAACAAATAAAGAAGAGTTAATTGAAATGGATCAGGCACACCCTGAGAAAGAAAAATGGCTCAATAGAAAAATATGCTTTGGATTGTTACCTTCAAGGAAAATGAAAGAGAGGACGCCCCAGATGTACATGGAGAAGGATAATCGAGCAGGAGGTGCTGCAACAAGATAAGACATCTTGATACGTTCTAAGCACAATTACTTCACGCGTCGTATTATTTTATTATTAATATTAACTTAATAATACTCAGCGGTGAACGATGAGACTCGGTGAAGTACACAGACTCCTCTCAGATACAGGGATAGTGTTAGGCAAAGACAATTTTCACAGCACAGAGAAATAAAACCACATTACTGCAGTATATATCAACTGAAAGGTTTTATTCTTTATTTCTTGCAATTATAATGCAACTATACTTGAGACGAAGGCGAGGATTTCGCTTTGTCGATGAATTGACTCAACTAAAACGCATAAACTCAATGCGTGGCTATCGGCAAGCCTATGATTACATAGACCTAGCTTGCGCCCCGAACTACCACACCAAGAGATATGCAATGATAACTGAGCCAATATTTGCTCTTTAGCCTTTTATTTTCAAATTAACCCTTAGGCTAGCTTTATTATTTAACGTAGAATGGTTGCAGTATTGTGCATAGCATCAATGCATGGCTATCGGCGTACCTATGTTCACATAGTGTGATGATTCTTACGCGATATCCTCGCTTTTATACTATTTTCGAGAACACAGATTAAAGTACAGATGAATCATTCACTATCTACAAAAAGATACTATCAACAAAACTGACATCTATACATCTTTAGAAATACAAATTCGTATAGTGCACTCTTGCAAACATGAAGATACATTAAACTACTCATAACAGAGCATAAAATACAATAAACATTAAACAAAAGATATATATTACAAACAGGGTGCAATATTACATATAATAAAAAAGAAATTACGCTTTCTTTTATAAAAATAAATACATTAGTGACATATCTTCTACTGGTGACGTCACATAAAAATGTGGATCATATCAATGGTTGGAGGTCAAGAGCTTGGTGAAGAATCGGATAAAATGAAAATGCTTTACGGAGAACCTATGCTCCACTAGGAGCGATAGAAAATAAGTCGTGTAAGTCAAGTTAAGCATTTAGCCAGAAAAAAAGGTAACTAGCACTGCTGAAAAGGTTCTTAGAATAGAAACTAGAATATATTCATAATGAGAAACAAGAATGAATACGAGAAGAAAGAATACGAAAGTCAAACTACGGAAATTCTAGATCTGAACTCAAGCAGTTACCTTTCTACATACTCTCCATGGGAAAACTTTCTATCAGTAACATTTTTGAGCCAAGGTCGGGGATAATCGAAATTTATTACTTTACAACAACGGATATTTTTATCGACAGCGTTAGAGGAATGAAATTTCCAGAAAATGAGTTTTCCGTGAGTGAGATACACAAAGATATACTCCAATATAACAGGTCGTCCTTCCGAAATTTTTGTGTATTATCAATGTACGTTTAAGTGAAACATTTTATTGAATGCTCTTCCTTTAAACAATACAAGGCAAGCCGTTTAATATGTAACTTCTAGCGCAGGTCACGTAATGACTGAAAACTTTATTAACCAATGCTTTTTAAAGCAATATAAAAATTATAACTAGAGTAAGACAACTATTGATTCTGAAGGGTTAAAATGGGAAGACCGCTTATGACATATGTGCTCTAGCTGATGATGATACAGCAAGAACAGCCCATTATTTCAGGCATGCTAACAGTAGAAGAGCGAATGTTAGGAATTTGTACTAAGATAACGCTCTGTCGCTTAATGCAGACCAACGATTACTCTGGAGATCAATAGATGATATACTACGACAAATTGATATACTCGATTATAGGAGGACTTCAAGAGAAATACCTTGAAGCGGCCTAACAGGAGTTTGCTAGCCTCGAGGACATTGTCCACTGGCTCAGGAGAGTCGAAAAGAAAAAAAATCTAGTCAAAAGTAGGCAGCGTCAAGAAATGTTTAATACAATTTTGGTAGCGACTCTGAGCAATCTTCACCTTCGGAGCCATCTTCCGAAGATGAAGAAACGCTCACCATAAATAAAAGCGAAAGCGTTTCATTAAATCAATTCTAAAAGTTGCAACTAAAGAAACAAACACCGAAATCCAGGCATCGGGTACAACCGCACAAAACGAACGAGTACCCCAGGACGTGCAAATGTCCACCCTTCAAAAACAAATGGAAGCTTTTTCCCTGACTAATGATAAGGTTGTTCAAACCATCACAGCGTGTAATAATTTCACGCAACAACAACAACAAGTTCTCCAAGAACAAATGGTTCAAAACGTTCAAAGTCCATCTCAATCGTTTCATTTTAACCGTTTTAACCAAGTACGTTCAAATCGAGGACAAAGAGGGAATTTATGATCTCACAATGTTTTCCCACGAAACACTGACAATGCTTACCATGCAACCAAGGACAAAATTTTCGTTCACAACAAACAGATCGCACATTCAGACCCTCAAGATTATATAATGGAAGACGCGGTAATGGTAAGTTTCAGCTTTCCAAACACCAAAGGTGGGACAGACGGACACAAACTCAGGTGTCCCAAGCGTCCCAACAAGCCTCATTCATCTGCAGAAGCCAATCACAAGCCAGAACATTACCTTTTAAATTCCAATTTAAACATGTAAACACTGTACGGCATGAGGCATGGTGTACCGGGCGACTATTTAGAGTAAATGTCCCTCTCATAAAAGAATAAGACCTGTATTTTGTAAGCGCACAGATGGGAAATTGTAATGGGAAATTTGTAAACATTTGTTTAGATCTAGGATTTATGACAAGTTCATTCCACCTAATTCGAGAAGAATCGAAATTATCTCTTATATTAAGGGAGTTTCTGAAACACAAATTCCTGTACGAGAATTAGCTATTGTCAGATTTCGACATGTTTCGACATGCGTTCCGCGTAGCCAATATCCATAAACGGTATCCACTATAACGAAACGATTTTTGGATCAAACATGATGTAAATATTTATTCCAACAGTAGTACAGTGCAAATTTCACGCTTTGGAAAACCACTTCCATTTTCTTTTCCGAAGAACGAAACTGAAGTAAACATTATTCCGGATCATTCCGTTAACAGAATTGCAGCCGAAGCAAAGCCGCAAGTAATCTTATTTTCAAAAGTTTACATTCAGCCTCGCTGCAAGATGTTCGTGCCTGTCAGTATTGTCAAAACGGCAGATAAAAGCGTGAATGTTTTTGAACCTGATCTTTATCTTCGCGAAAAATATATTTTAATCCCTAGAGCTCTCATAAATACCAACTCGCCTATTTTGCCTGTCGCTACAACTTACAAGATGAAAATAAATAAAGAGACAATACTAGGTCATTTAACTTGTGGTGAAATAATCATGCCGTTTCCTTCGCATCCAGCGAAAGATAATAATGGCGCGCAGCCACAAGAGGAGCATAAGCACACAAGTCCCCCCTCACGCAAGTGTCTCAACTTAACAGAAGAAAAATTAGACAAAAAAAATTGCACAATCAAAATTTGATAGTAACAAATTTAACATTAACAAAGACCTTAGCGATGAAGAAAAGAAAAATATTAATGACCTAATTTTTGAATTTAGTGACACATTTCAATGGGATAAGTTAGATCATGGAGATTATCCACTCTATGAGTACAACAACACAGGCACTAATATGGCGTTCCATAGACCGCATAGTGCCTCTGCACTTAAGAGATCAAGTTAAGAGAGAATTGCAAGAAATGAAAACTGCGGGAATTATTACAATTCCCCAATATTTCTCATAAAGAGGCCAAATTCTACTTATAGATTACTAGTTGACATTCGTCATTTTAATGAACAAGTAAAATACCACACATTTTCTCTTCCGTCAGTCGAAACTATTTTAAATAAACTTGCGGGAAAGAAATATTTCACGCAACTTGATTTAGCTTCAGCCTTTTACCAGATCAGGATCTCTGAGTGATCTAAGACCAAAGAAGCGTTCTCCATTCCAGCGATTCGTATGAGTTCAATTACCTTAATATGGGATTCAAGAATTCACCTGCAGCACTGAGAAAGGTTATTTCCATGGTTTTCAATGGCATCGATGAAAACGAAGTGTCAATATATTTTGATGACATCACGTTAGAAAGTAATTCCATTCCATCACTGCTTAGAATCATGCATGATACATTTACAAAATTACGCCAAGCACAGTTGCATCTAGCACCTCGTAAATGTTTCTTTGGCTACACCAAAATGTTATGTCTTTTGAAAACGTAGTCTTACAAAATGGATTTCAAATTTCACCAAAAATGATAAATTCGATTTTAAATTATCAAGTGCCCAAAAATCAGAAAGAAGTAAAGCGTTTTCTGGGCGCATGTTCATACCTGAGAGCCTACATTGAAAAATATGCGTCAATTGCCTACCCAATTCTTCAACTTTTAAAGAAAAATGTGAAATTTAATTGGACAGAAGAATGTCAAAATTATTTTGAAACACTGAAGAAAACCATTGTTTTCGCACCTGTACTAGCAGCATATTCTCTTGAAAAACCGAACTATGTGTTCACAGATGCAAGCACCCGTAGCATCTCTGGAATTTTAATGCAAAGTGACGACGATGGGAACTTGATACTAATTTTGTTTGCCAGCAGAACATTACGCGATGCAGAAATTAGGTACAATACGTTTTCCTTTGAAGCTTTAGCATGTGTTTATGCACTCAGAACGTTTCGTTTCTAGCTGTTAGGAAAACCTCTTCATCTCGTAACAGACAGCAAGGCACTTACGTTCCTAAATAACAAAACAGGAATGAATAGTAGAATGACACGTTGGGCACACTTTCTTCAGGAGTACGACATCATCCCTATCCATCTCAAAGGGAAATGCAACACTCTGACCGAAGCAATAATTCGTCGTGCACACCAGCAGAAACAGAAGATCAATATCTGCATGTATTTGCAAACGCAACTGCGATGATACGTCAAGGACAAATATTCATCTTGGAATGATTATATGAAATCTATTGTTTATAGTCAAAACATTAATGAATATTGTACCATTGGTACGAGTCCATTTCAACTTTTATTTGGATACACTCCTCGTGTTTTGACTCATTCTGCACTTGATTTGCCATGTCAAAATATAGACAACAACACAAGGCTAGAAAAATTGCGTAAAGAGACATTTCATTCAAGCCAAACGTTTACGTCGATAAGCGACACCAACAAATTGACTACCCAGTTGGCAGTCAGGTCATGATTTTTGACCCTGTTGTACGAAAAGGGAACACAAAGGCCTTTTGAAAAACATATTTTGGCCCAGGAGTTGTACTTAAGAAAATCCATCCAAATGTATACAAATTTTCAGTGGAAAGATAAGAAAGGGAAGATGCATGAGTAAGATATTAGCGTAACCAGTCTGAAAAAATATATTCCATCACGACAATTTGAACACATTTCCTTGCCTAAAACTTCAGAGCCTTCCTTCAACAAAATTCAGCTCGTCGAAGGAAAAATAACGCAACAAGAAGGCAGATATTCTAGTGTGTCCTTCAAATGAACGATTTTTTGCAGCCGAAGGATTTTCAAATGCATGTGGTTCTCGCCTGGACACCGACCTCAACCTTGATGACGATACTCAGTCAGAGGATGTTAAAATTGGAGAAGTTCACAATCTCAGTTCAAATTACATTCTTCATCCGGCCATTTCAGCCGAGCACGGCCTTGCATCTCTTTGCAGAAGTTATGGAAAATGCCTCGATTTAATGCTCGCTCTTCAGCAACCCAGCATTACTTTTCCGCTATGAACTCTGGATGTCTTCGACTTTTACCCCACCGAAGCAGCTAGGACAGCAATCGACTGCGCGCAGAGTATTCTATCGAAGAATACTAATCACGTGGAATTTATAAAGTTTTGCGTCTACAGCCAAGAACACTGGGAAATATTTGCCAGACTACTTGAAAAATCACAAGTACACCAATAGAAAAAAAGAAAGAAAGAAAGGATGAAAAGAATACGTACGTATACACGGAAATTATATACAGGTTGTGACAAAAATGAATAGCCCGTTCTCGCCTTAGACAAGTGTCAACATTGTTTCCTTAACGGAAATTCAGTACATTACGACCATTTTCAATTGAAAATCCTTTGTGAAATAAGAATGACACTACTAGGTCTCGAACTCCAATAAATCACGGCGCATATGCATGTGAAGAGTTAGTTATTTAATCTCACGTTGGTATAAGGATATAAAGTCTATTCAGTTGATATTTTCGTCAGGTTAGATGAAGAAAAAATCGAAGGAAAGATTCAGTGCACAAGACATGCAGAGAACGTTCTTCGACAACTGATATGTCCAGCACTATAAGTTCAGTTTAATAGTTATGCCAAATGAATTAAAATGAGAGAACATTTTTTATTATATTGTTGCCACAATTTTATATATATTTCTACGATGTCGATTGTTACTTTGAGAAGAAGTTATATTATTTTCAACAATTTATGTGCACAATATTACGTACAGCCACAATGCTAACACTTAGGTAACACTGTATGAACTTCTGAATTTCTACATCATATGTCGACTTGCTTTAGTGGGTGGCAGGGCAAGAGATAAACTACAGGAGCCATCCTTAAAATATGACGAGGAAAATGCGTCGTTATTTTAGGCCCCTTCGGCATATGGCTTAACAATGTATATTTTCTGACACATACACTTTCAACCCTATTTCTATATTTAGTACACCTTACATTGTACACACTTAGTAAACATTTACACAATGTTGTGTACATAAATCGAATAATTTTCGTTTCAGCGTATGTAAACAAAGAATAAATTTTACCATTTTTCATTTTTCCTCTGTTCCTTTCAGAATACTTACTACGATGGCCCAGGCAAGAGAGAGAAAAATGGCATTTATCTGTTACTTCTCCTTAAGTATAGCTTAGCTCATTCTTACCATGCTGCGGCAACAAATCAATTTCAAATAGTTTCTGGCATTTACCTCAAGCCGTTACCTGAAGTCATCACCTATGACTACGTAATTCCTCTTATATACAAAGTTTCCTTCGAACTTTCCCCTCTACAGCGATTCGATTCCAAGGTACACGAGGTTATGCGTAACGACACCTACGAAACACATGTCCAAGAATTTACAAAGACTGCGCCATCACCTATTCGATAAATTTTCAATCTTTCAAACACACTATCAAGAGACCCAAGACTTTACGCAAAATTCAGCGTCTCGAGAAAAACTATCAATTTTTAGTTTTATTTCAACTTTTGCGGAACATTGTTGTGACTTCGCCACAAGAGGATCCGTGGACAACATCAGAACTTCTCAACAATAGGTCGAGAGTGCAGTTCTTGCACTACGTGAAGAATTAACAGGCAACCATGTATTTATTCAGAATTTATCCAGCAAAATACAGACCTATGATGCTAAAGTAAATAACATTGTGAAGCAGTTTAACGCATTCGTTACCACATTCGATAACCAACAAAATAAACATGTTCAGATTCTTCATACACTTGCAGAAAACGAGAAACTTTAATTTCAAGACTTAATATTGGAAATTTCGACTACATTAATGCAAATTTCACAACTAGTGACAATTTTAAAATTCCAAAGTACGTCAATATCATGCCGCATGGGATATTTAGATTCCGAAACTGTAACTTTGCAAAGCCTACGTAACGTATTGAAAACATATTTCATGATGGATATTCATTGGCTATTCGAACGAAATTGATATAAATCTACTATCAAACGCAAATAGCAACATGTAAAATAACGGACACACACACACACATCTATTTAACTCTTAATGTGCCAATTAAACGAAATTTGTCGGCTTATAAAAGTAGGGGCATTTGGACAGTACTGAATAATCTTTTGGGGCTCGAATCATCATTTGGGGCTCGTCGTAGCCTTTTATGATGTATATTTTGAGGACAGAGTTGGCAACACTGTGGGCCCTTACTGTAGCCTTTTATGAGGGGGGCCCATTGCCCTCTGTTTACATCTGGCAACACTGCCGTAGATTCTTTGACAGTGTTGTTAACCTACTGGGTTTTTCACTGTAAACTTTTATCAAAGGGCCTGAGGGCTCGTCGTAGCCTTTTATGATGTATATTTTGAGGACAGAGTTGGCAACACTGTGGGCCCTTACTGTAGCTTTTTATGAGGGGGTCTATTGCCCTCTGTTTACATCTGGCAACACTGCCGTAGATCCTTTGACAGTGTTGTTAACCTACTGGGTTTTTCACTGTAAACTTTTATCAAAGGGCCTGAGGGGTCCATGTACTCTTTATGTCTGGCAACACTGTTGGGGGCACAGAGTTGGCAACACTGTGGGCCCTTACTGTAGCCTTTTATGAGGGGGACCTATTGCCCCCTTTTATATTTGGCAACTCTATTGGATGTTTTTTTTTGAGGCTTGGGTTTTGCCAACCTATCCGAAGAAAATTCTACTATATGATCTTTCACTGGCTAAGCTAACCTACAAATAGGAATTGGCAGCACTGACAAAACTCGAATTATTATTTGAGGCTCGAATTGTTATTTGACGCTCGAATCATTATTTGATGCTCGAAACGAATCGCTAAATATAAAATAAAATAACAATGCCTATGAACCTGTTTGGCTTCAGGAAGCAGGCTATGGAGGCATTCGCCCAAAGCGCACCGTCGCCACCTGCAAGCTGGGACCTGTTACCCTCCCTATTATCTAAACTCAACGGTTTGTTGATTATACACTTGAATAGCATCCTGACCCAGTACGACGAGGATGTGGGCAAAACTTTCTACATATTCAACAACAACTTGAATTATTACCAATTCCCCATCTCCGGCAAACTGCAGTTTGACATGAATCCCGAGAATAAAGGAGAGGCCAAAATTTCCTCCGGCAAGAACATCTATCGCATCAAACACGATAGGATGAACAGTACCACCACGTACGATGTATCTGCTGGCGATCGCCTGTACATAGAGCTCTTGGACGACTACGACAAACTCATCCCTCTTTTCATAGAAATGAAAATTAGCTATCCTATAATAAATAACAATAATGCCTAACGATATTTTTGGCCATACGAAACGCGACGACCATGGCGACGAGCTTCTCATGCTCGACGTCAGGGTCAAGAAGCTGCGAAGCGATCTGCAGGCCCTCCAGTCCACGCTCAACTCCAGCCTCCAGTCCGAGATAGCTAGCTTGCAGTCTCAGTGCTTGGACCCTGTACTCAAGATTGATGCAGAGCTAAAATCGCTGCTGCAAAAATACACCGACCTTGCGTCGATAGACAATCTCGACAAGCTGACACTGAGTGTGGGCAATCTGCAGAACGAACTTCTGAAGCTGCAACAAACGCAAACCTCAGACGTTGAACAGCTGAAACAACGCTTGCAGGATCAAACAAGCAACATCCAGACCGAACTGCAAACTATCATCCAAAGCATTAAAACACAAGGCGACTACGATCGCGTGAACGCTAGTATTGCTAAATTGCGCGAACAGTTTCAATCTTTCGAAACCCCTACGTTGGAAAGCATCAAGGCTGAGCTTCAAACGGATGCTTTGCAGGCGGCCATCAACGAAGTAAAAACTAAACTCCAAACGCTGGAGGATTTTATCAACAATCTACCGTCGTCCAGCGAACTGAACGCCATTGCCCGTAGCGTGGCCAACATCAAACTCCAACTTGAGACCTACGAGGATTTCGGGAAGCTGCAAGGCACCATAACCCATATTGAGGATGCTCTTGCTGTTATTAGAAATGATCTGGCGAACGTTCACGATGAGCTGGAAACCAAACTGCCGGGCATCAGGGATACACTGGCCAACGTCCAACAGCAAATCGCCAAACTGGAAAATCTGAATGCAGAATCCGAGTTGTCTCATTTCCATCACTTGATCGACGACATACAGACTAAGTTGGAAACCCTGCAACAATCTACCCCCACCCAGGATGACATAACGCAACTGCAAGAAGGCATACGTGCTGCTGCCGATGCCTCCGAGTTGGACGCGGTGAAAAAAGCTTTGGAATTGCTCCAAAACACGGTGGCCACCTTGCCTACCTCTCAGGAACTGAAAAGCGTGAAGAGAACTCTCAACCGAATACTCAAATCCGACGACATCAAAAACATCCAATCCGAAATTGAATCGATACGGGGGTCTGTCGCGACTTTACCTACCAACCAGAACATCACCGAGTTGCATGAATTGTTTGCGGAAATTAGAACCCAGGTCCACGACCTTGTAATACAGAGCTCCAAGTTGACGCTTGTAGAAAGCCTGCAGCAGATTATTGCCAGCGTGAAAGAGCAAATTGGGAGTATCGAGGCAAGTCAGGAATCGACTATAGCTAATTTCAGCACCCAACTACATGACTTAAATGAAAAATTCAAGAGCCTTATTGTCGATGTAAAGATCAAACCAAACTACGACACTGTTGTTCATGCTATCGAGGAACACCTGGAATCGGTGAATGGCAGATTGGAGGATGTGGAGACTGAGGTTCGAACCAACGTAAACACTCTAAATGCCAGCATCGACAATCTCAAGTCTACGATTGTCATCGAACTGTACAGCATACCAAATAGAGAGTTCTCCTCCCCTTTCAATCCAGGTTACAAACTCTACATGTTGACTCCTGCAAAAGCCTATCATCAATTTTTCCTCGCTGGCACACTTCAGTTCGTCAAGGTTTCCTACTGGTCTTTGCCTCACGCAACCCACTACCCAACCATGACTGTGACGAACATTGGCGACGAGCCTAAAATAAGAGGAGTTGAGCTGGTCGATTTCACACACCCCGAAAGTCGAGAGACTGCCTATGCCGAAGATGCCACTCAAATTATCGACATAGAAATAGGTGACAAGCTGTATATAGAAAACCCAGCATTGTCTGCAGCCAGAAATCCCATCCAGGCTATATTCTTATTTTCGCGCCATGTCTAGGCAGGGTATCGTGAACGAGCTGCATAAACCTGCACGACGAAACTACAAACGACTGGCGGTAGTGACCAAAGGCGTGGATGACCTTTGGCAGGCTGACCTTGTGGAAATGAGTAGCGGCAACCTAAAAAATTTACATAAAATCAACAAAGGATACAAGTATCTTCTTACTGTTATAGATACATTTTCAAAATTTGCGTGGGCTTTGCCCCTCAAGGCTAAAACAGGTGTGTGCGTAATGGAAGCATTCAAAACTATTTTCAATGAAAGTGGCAGGCGACCTCGATTTCTTCAAACGGATAACGGAAAGGAATTTTACAACTCGATATTTCAACAGTTTGTTCAGAAACAAAATATTCAACATTACTCGACTTTCAGTCACATCAAAGCCAGCATAGTGGAACGTTTTAACCGTACTCTCAAAACACGCATGTGGAAACGATTCACGCTTCAAGGTAACCACAAGTGGGCCAATGTGCTTCCGGAACTCGTAAACGGCTATAATCACAGTTTGCATAGCACGATACGCATGAAGCCTGCCGATGTCAGCAAGTCTGATGAGGTACAATTGATCTCTACTGTTTATTGCCCCAAGTACCGGCCTACTAACAAAAAACCGAAATTCAAAATTGGAGACCAAGTAAGAATTAGTAAATTTAAGCGCATGTTTGAAAAAGGCTTTACCAAAAACTGGAGTACGGAACTTTTTACTGTTGCTCGATTGTTACCCGGTAACCGTCACACGTATATAATAAAAGATAATCGCGACGAAATTTTGAAAGGGCGATTCTACGAGGAGGAACTCTCTAAAACAAAATACCCCAATACGTATCTTATCGAAAAAATATTACGTAGAAAAGGTGACAAACTGTTGGTGAAATGGTTGGGACTCGAGGAAAAAAGTTGGATCGACGCAAACGAGGTGATTGTGTAACGGGTGCTTGGGATGTGGTGAGGCGACTACCAGATTTTCCCCCGGAGCGTCAGGCTAGGAAAAACGGCGAACTGTTGCCGGACAACATTCGCTGCCTTATTGTCGGACCTTCAGGGTGTGGGAAAACAACTTTACTTATTGATAATTTTCTTCTTGCTCCCGACTGGTTAGATTGGAAGAACAGGCACTTGTATGTTTTTTCCAAAAGTTTGGAGCAAGCAAAATATCAACAGCTGACAAAACTGTACGAAGGGCTGAGCATAGCTACTTTTGCCTCCGAAGTAATGCCACTAGACTGCTGCCATGAAAATTCGGTGGTGGTCTTCGATGATGTCATCCTGGAGAACCATAACGAAATTCGCAATTTTTTTACACAGGGGCGGCACAGAGGCATGGACTGCTTCTATCTTGCTCAGACTTTTTCTAAAATTCCCAAGCAGCTTCTCCGAGACAACGCTAATTTTATTTGCTTGTTTCGTCAAGACCACACCAATTTAAAACATGCTTACGATGATTATGTAGGCGGGGACATGAACTACAATCAGTTTTCCAAATTTTGCTCTTCATGCTGGAATCAAGATGATTTCGGATTCGCCACGATAGACATGACGAGGAAACCCAATGACGGAAAATACAGAAACAAAATAAACAACTTTCTAAACGTTGCGACGTTACAAGAAACGTCTTGACGTATTATAAATAACAAATAATGAAACGCAAACTCGCAGACGACAACTTGAAGCTGCGCGACTACCTGGCCAAACGCTTCAGGGGTTGGAAATCAGAGAATCGCGGAATTTACGAAGAGAAAAAGCGACAGGACCAACCTATTATTGATGCTATAAGTGGACTAGGTAAAGACATCAAAGATGTTACCGAGCAAAATAAAGATTTAATCAACGAGCTCGTGCCACTTGCTGCTCGAAATTATGCTGTGCCTACACCGATATCCAGTATTCACACTACCCCGTTTGAACTTGGAGCTGCACCTCTGAGACGTCAGGTTCTAGGCAGTACCTCTTCGGACAAGGTAGTTGAATTAGGTCCGTTGGCGAGAGATTACCTGAGCACTGGGAAATTTGAAAAGGACGAGGTGTTTGGATTGTACCCCTCTGTGGAACTTAACGAGGGTGTGGTTTGGAAAATTGGAAAGTCAAAAGTTACGTTCGAAGGTGACGACGTGAAAATTAATTTGGGCGAGAAGAACAGCTGGACTAGGTATCCTGGCACTGTGGGCCTGTGGGAACTTATCACCAAAAAGCAACCTAAAGATTACACAGACGAGGATTACCAAAGTTACACAGAAATTCTAATCATGACGGAAGCCCTGTACCAAAACAACGATGCAACACAGAATCGCGTAAAATCAAGCAGTGGAGAAAAATACAGGAACCTCATCAAGCCAATATGGAACCAGCTCAAAACTGGCAGCGGTGTCAAACTCTACAATACCCTACCTAAAGAGTTTGTTTGGGTAGACGACGTAAGGAAGCTTGTGGATCGATTGCTGGTTATTGCAGGCGAAGAAAATGCAGGCAATCGCAACTTCCACAACGAGAAGGTGGGCATCATGGACATGATTAGCACCAAGCTTAGCAACTTCGTTGTCAACGACAACAAAGGTATAGGTTACCTTATCAAAATCATCAACACCCTGCCTCCCAAATTCTGGAATGTGGCCGAGGGTCGAGGTCTCGTGAACGACATCATCAACAAGCTACCCTTCGAGATGCACCTGCCAGGTTACCAGTACTGCGGACCGGGTACCAAACTCGAACGACGACTGGAGAGAGGAGACAAGGGAGTGAACCCATTGGACGCAGCATGCAAGGATCACGACATTGCTTACAATACTCACACTGATCTCGACGCGCGTCACGATGCAGACAGAATGTTGGAGCATGCCGCGTTCGGGAGACTTGTTAGCAGAGACGCCTCGCTGGGTGAACGGGTTGCAGCATTGGGTACGACTATTGCCATGAACACAAAACGAAAATTGGGGTGGGGGCTGTAATTAAATAACACACGGATTACAGAGAGAAAAATTTAGCAAAAAAAAATGTCTACGCATATAACAGACTTACCAACTGAAGTGTTATGCAAAATATTTATATTTACCTTCGACGATAGTCACGAGGATGTTAAAAAGCTTATTGATTTAGTTAAAATAACACCACAATTTCGCTTGCCCTGTGAAATGCTACTTCTGGATCATCTGAGAAAAATAAGCGGTGTGAAATCTTCTTCTTCTCCCTATGCTCTTTTTCGGGCTGCTGATGAAAAATTGGCTGATAAGATGGACGAACTTCACGAGTGGAGACAGGGGAGAGGACGATATACAGACGACTGGTATGCTTCAAATGCAGAAACCAGTAGGATCATCGATCACTTGATCGCATTAGGCAATGCCGAAATTTTTTTCTATAAATAACACACTGTAAAAAATCTACGAGACCAAAAAAAATATTTCTTCGATATGAGTGAAAAAATTAGTGACGTCCAGGCATTAAAACAAATGCTAAATTTGTCAGTCGAATATATAAAAATTCAGGAATTGGAAGTGGACAAACCTTATGCAATAACTTCTGGTTCAATTGTTGCAACCCAGTTTGGTCCTAAAGTACGTCTGTTGCTCAACGGACAATCCAGTCTATTTTTACCAGATCGATACGCTAGCATGTTATCCGACGAGAAGCTATCCATTTTAATCGAGAACACAACTCGAATCGTGTACAAGGGGACAAAAGAACTTCTTGGTAAGAAAACAAAGCACATAATCGAATTTGTTTAATAGCTGCAAAGTATATATAAATAACATACCGTAAAAAAAATTACACGGGAGGGAAAACAAAAAATCTCTGAACATATATAAAATAACATACCGTAAAAAAAAATTACATCATGAAGGCCAAGGGCGTCGTGTACCAGATACCATATTCGAATCTGAAAACGCTGGGTGCCCTCGATGGGTTACTCACCAAGAAACAACTCAAGAAGAAACGTTCATGCTTGTCTAAAGGACACGGAATGAAATTGCTGCTTAGCACTCCACAATTGAAAAAGTTGCAGCATTCGCGGAAGCAGCAGAAGATTGGAGGTTTCATATCTAGCATTCCGGCCATCTTGGCAGCTTTGGGTGCAGTGGGCAGCTTGGCAGGAGGCAGTGCCGCTATCGCCAAAACCGTCATCGATGCAAAAAAGAACAAGGCCGAGCTGGAAGAACAGAAACGTCACAACCTGGCTATGGAAAAGAAGGGGAAAGGTGTGACCAAAAAGCGAAAAAACAACCTCGATGCTTTGAAGAAATATAAAAAAAAGAAGAAGCCCTGTCCAACTTCGATATTGAATCTCTGATCGAACTGTTGGGAATAAGAAACTTTAGGGGTGTTTTCATGTCCGATTCTCTACCCTCTGCTGTGAAGAAAAAGGAGTATGGCGTGGTCAACCTGGACAGTTACAAAAATCCTGGTACACATTGGATATGCTACCTCAAAATTGACGATGACAATGCATTTGTTTTCGATTCGTTCGGTGGCACACCGCCTGCCAGCTTGGTGAAGTATCTCAGTGTTGCCAACCTCTACTACAATGACGAACGCATCCAGGGTTTCACCGATGTTAACTGCGGCCACCTATGCCTTTCCGTTCTCGCATACGTGTCTAAAATAAATAACCCCTCAGTGGAACATTTTCAGAAAGCATTGTGGTACCTAAAACACCATGGGAGTGTTCCATCTCACCAGCGAGACTTCGGTCTTGAAACTCGCGTTGCATGACGACATCATCTATCCTAAATCTATTGCTCTTCGTGCATTCTACAGCATGTACCTCATACCCAATGTCACGGAGCACAATAACAAAATTACTGTTGGAAATGAAAAAATAGTTATCATGCCAGGACAGTACAATCTGTCTACCTTGCAAGCCCAATTGCCAAGAAATGTACTGCTATCTCAAAATTCTGTAACTCACAGAGTTGAAATTGTGTCTGCTACGGAAACAGTAGACCTAGGCACTGTTGGAGAGCTTCTGGGATTCGAGAACAACACAAAGCTCGAACCTGGCATCAAGCACATCGGTGCCAACATTCCTAAATTTCTAGCCATCGAGACTCTGAACATACATTGCAATGTGGCAGAAGGCATGATCACCAAATCCTCGGATGGTATCCCAGGCAGCCACAAGCAGACAGGTATCATCGCTACGTTCAAACCAAACTCTGAATTCATGGAACCGATTATCTACACACCCTCACCACCGATATACTTCCCTATATCTCGTAATCGCATAGACAACATAGAATTGGCAGTGACAAACGAGAAGGGGGAGGTGGTGAATTTTGCCGGAGCTACTACCACCGCCGTCGTGGAGATTAACGTATAATAAATAACAATCATGGAGCAAATCGAAAGTTACGAGTTGCAGTCCTTCCCACCCAATCGTCGCACGTTCGCCAATTTGAACGAACCGAACAGGGAGATTGAATACGATGTGGACGTCGGGGATGGGTTCATTCACCCTCACAGAGCTGATTTGTATATCAAGTTTGATGTGGTGAAGAGAGACAACGGGGAAGCATTTAACGCCAATGCAAATTTAAAACTTGTGGACAATTTTGTATCGCATCTGTTCTCGCAAGTGGAAGTTAGAAAGCATGGCACCGTCATCGATAGGGTTGACTACCCTGGGATTACTTCTACAGCTGTGGGAACACTGAAGCTCTCCAAGACCGATGCAGCATACTACCAGGCAGGGGGATTCGAAGCAGGAACAAAAATCAAAACTCGAAGCCACACAGTACTGTTTCCCATGCGTTTGCTTCCAGGCTTCTTCTCCGACTACACGGAGATTATGTGGAAGGGTGGTTTGCGCGTCACTTTTCGCAGAAGCGCCAACGACAACGATGTGCTGATGCGTTACAGCACCTTGGGTGCAGACGGTACAGCACTTGCCAACACACTACCCGACGCTGCCAAGTGTGTCATCCAGTCCATGGAGCTGCGCATGCCTGTGGTAGAATACGAATCTAATTACGGTCTCAAGTACAAAGCCGACATCTTGAAGAACCCCCAAGTACCCATCCAATTTTACGGCTACCAGTGCGTGCAGAAACCTGCTTCCGGCAACCATTTTGAATTTGATGTTACTACGCAGTTCAACAGCATCCGGTACGATATGCCAGAGTTTACCGTCGTGCTCTTCCAGACGGGGAAAGATAATAACCAAGAGAAAGATTCTAGCCAGTTTGATAATTGCAAAATTAAGAATGTTTACCTCAAAAATGGAAGGAATGAAGTTTTTCCACGCGAGAATTATAACTTAAACATTACGAACGACGATTACCTGAAACTTTACGAGGCGTACACAGCTTACAAGAGAGTGACCTCCGGCAATGTGGACGTGTACTACAACCCCGACGAGTTCATAGCTCGCAGACCCATGTTCGTCATCAACACATCTAAAAGAAAGCAGGTGGTTGTCAACGATCGTACCAACATAAAGATCGTATGCGAGTTCCACGACGCCTTGCCTGCAGATACTCTGTGCAGTGTCATTCTTATTGCACAGAAAACATTTGTGTATGACGTCAAGAATGAAAGAGTGACTGAAAAGTTTTAGATACAAAAAAAAATTTAAAAAAATAGCACACAATAAGAAATGTGGAATTTTATATACACAAGTACAAACTACAATAAGCAGTTTCCAGAAGTTTAATTTTGCTGTGCCATGCATGCATGTAATCGAGGAAGTGGAATTTTTTTTTTCTTTTCGCATTGCCTATTATTTTTTGTTACACTCTGGGCAGGCCTTACTAGTTTGGAGGCGATAGTGGCCCCACGGAAGTGTATGGACCCCACATTCAAGAATACACCTCTTGTCGTCGTGTGCATCCAGAGCAACTTTCCTGACAATATTAGTTGTAAGCACATAATCGACGCTTTGGATACGATGCTCTTTTTGTAGAATGGGCGATTTTGTTCTGAGGCACTCGAGGTAATCCTCAAACTTGAGGTGCTCCCGAACCACTTGCCTGCTTACACCCTTTGCCTTTTTTTGTTACACTCTGGGCAGGCCTTACTAGTTTGGAGGCGATAGTGGCCCCACGGAAGTGTATGGACCCCACATTCAAGAATACACCTCTTGTCGTCGTGTGCATCCAGAGCAACTTTCCTGACAATATTAGTTGTAAGCACATGATCAACGCTTTGGATACGATGCTCTTTTTGTAGAATAGGCGATTTTGTTCTGAGGCACTCGAGGTAATCCTCAAACTTGAGGTGCTCCCGAACCACTTGCCTGCTTACACCCTTTGCCTTTTTTGTTACAGAACCCTCAGCCCGGATCGCATAGGCTTTGGCACAAAGTCCAGCAAAGTCCACAATCACATCCCCATCTTTCTCGTCCTTGAGTTTGCCGGGCTCTTTTTTGTTTCGGGGCAGGATGCCGTACCGGTTCGGCTGGGGATAGCCCGATGTGTCGAAGAGCTTGACAAGAGCTGGAACTTTGGCTATATCACCATACGCATCGGCCGTGCGAACATGGTACACCAAGCTGTCTGTGTCTGTGTAGAGGAGCGAGATATTGTGGTTGTAGTGTGCACGTAGTATGTCGTAATATGTCTCGAACATGCACAACTTGCTCAGATCCAAAACTGCAGCTCCCACATAGATGGGCTTGTTGAGTAGCACCTCGCGCCGGTTCATGTGAATCAGAGACATCTGTTCATTGTAAATTGTTCGAGACCTGAACAGCGGGCTTGCAACAAGTCGACGACACTGTGTTTTCTTCGTCACCAACCTCACATCAACGCGATTTCGCACATTCTCCATGGTCTTCCCAAATACCGCATTATTCATTAATTTGAAAAAATCGCGATCAAGTTCCGAAGTGGCAGCAGTGCGATGTTCGCTGTTCAGTTCGATGTACGGCTTCAACCATGGAGACTGCCTGAACAAGAGCACGTGGTAAACTGCTTTGACCGAGACCCCTTGCTGCATTAACCACTGGAGGTTCCGGTAGTGTAGCACATAACGCTTTTTGGGCTCCAAGTCCATGATGAGCTTCGGTTGATCCGAGCCAGGTGGACACTTGAATTCCGGAGCAGGCGAAAGGTCACAGAATGTATCCTGCAGCTTCTCGGGGAAGTCAAGGTCCACCTCGGCAAAAAACCCAAACTCGTCGCACTCTTTTTTGATGTCGTGGTATAAAGGATCAACCCACTCAAACTGTCCTGTTGGGAGTGGCTGCATCATGGAGTGCCCATAAAGATTATTCACATCAGTGTACATGATGTAGCTTGATGGTTGGGAGGGGTCGTAACCAGTGGCCATGTGGTGATTGTTGGCGTGTGCGAAGCGTTGCGACACTTGGACCATGCCGCCCCGGATAGCTCTCTCGATGAAAAGCATGATATCAATATCGGAGATAAGTGAAAGTTTAATTTTAGTCAGCAGGAGCATGGCCGACCATGCCGGTCCAGGAAGGCTGTAAAAATATACAGGGTCCAGGTTGTAAATGTTTATCGCAGTCGCCCGAAACGCCTGGAACACATCGGCAAGAAGCGTCACATCAAGCTTCAGGTATGCATCATGGTAATCACCAAAAGTTCGGCAACCCAACTTGACCCACATAGACTGAGCATGCTTGTACTCCTCGTCGCTGGCTGTAGAACTTATCCTGGGGAGGCAGCAACTCTTCTTCGAACTTGGAAGGGTCGGTGACGTATTCGTAGGGGTAGACCCCTTTACGTCTGATGAGTGCGACATCTAAGTTCGGGAAACTTGATGTGGTAATGGCTAGTTGGTCGTCTCTGAGCTTCCCAGCAAGAGCATCCAGGCTTGCCTGGAGGAACCTCAGAGAGTCGAGGAACCGAAGCTCGATGCTCCTGTTTTTTGAGTCGGCAGGGATCGGCACCCACTTGCTGACGCTAATATAACGCTCCTCGTTTTGTGCCAGGACATTGATTCTTGCATTGTCGTACCCTAGATGTGTGACCAAGTGATGGAAATCATATCCCGAGCCATTGTGAAAAAAGACCGGTATGAAGCGCGGGTCCCTGGCTCTCGAGTTACACCTTTTGCACCACGGGCCAATGTAGCTTCCGATCCCATAATGGTCATGGTGGTGGACCTTTTTGTTATCGTCAGTGAAGACCGAGTTGCAAACAGGACAATTTAGAGCTATTTCGTGCTGATGCTTGTCTTCCGGAGACAGAGGCAGCATGGGCTTGGGGGCCAACAGCACCTTCCCTATCTTGATGGCTTCCTGTTGCATTCTCTCCAGGAAGTGTTTGACCGGGTCGGGACCGCGATACACATAGGGCTCGGAGGCAATATGTTGGTCTCGCCACACCACAACATAGGAGTAACTCGAGGCCTCGTGGATTTGGAAAGGAATAGTAGAGGATGTTTCGGGGTTGGGATGGCAGTTAGACAGAGGTTGAAGAAAGGCCTCGAAGTCTGCTACAATATAGGCAGGATGCTTCACCATAGCACTGTGCATGCGAAAACACTCTACTGCACCAGGTTTGGGCAGGATAGTTTGTGCAGGCTTGTTGGTACCACAGTAGAGCATGTGGCGAGCTAGCTTCTCAGCAGCAATGTTGGGTCCTCGAGAGTGTTTGAATTTATAATGGTTTCGGTTGTCGAAAGTGGACAGGCACCTGCGACACACCACGATGTGACCATCATGTCTATTTTTCTGATTTGAAACAAGTCGAGAGAGGGAACGGATAAGGGTGTAATGGTGATGGGTTTCGTCCTTGATGAGCAGGAGGTTGATTTCTCGTGCACTATCATCATCTACATCACTTACCCGAATAGGGTAGACGATGTTTGCCTTGGTGAGACCGTAAACATTGATGGCTAATTGCAGGCCCAACAAGTCACGAGCACGAACCTCAAACTTGCGAATATGCGAGACTTCTACAGGGTAGGCAATCCCGGCCATTGCATCCTCCAGTTCCGACTCATACTGCTTGTAGTGTGCAACATAGCGTACACTCTTTTCCCGAGGTATAGGGTGCAATGCTGCCAGCACCGACCAGAGGAAGCATTTGGTGTCTTTGTTCTGAATATTGAGAACAGCTTTGCTTGCTTCAACCTCGGGTGGCAGGGCAATATAGCTAGACCCTGACAGTGGCAGGAACTTGTTAAGTGTCAGACAAAGTTCGTGGGGCTCGCCACACAGCGAACCGCCCGAGCCTTCAGCCTGATGCTCCTCGTGCTTTGCCACAAGCTCCTCGACAAACTTGTCGTAGATGCTGTCGAGGTCAGTGACATCTGCCTGATGCAGTGTTTTTGCTTTTGTGGCATGGAAGAATTTATATATTTCATCAGACGGTTTCTTATACTTGCAGCATAGCACAGCATAGAATTTAGTGGAGTGTGTAGCCAATGCATCGTTGAGGATGGATATTATCTTAGCTCGCTCGCTCTCCAGAAAACTACGCACATCGCAGAAGCTGTCTGATGTTATGTTAAAGTCTTCTAATAAATGCTCAAACGCAAATCGGTCTGCTTTCTTCGCCAGCTTGACGCGTTTGGCAGGTGGCGATGCATCGAGGGAGGTTACTTCTACCTTTCGCTTGGAAGGTTGCGGTAGAGATGTTCCAGTGCTCTTGCAAGTAAGCTGGTGTCGCTTGAAGTTGGCAATAGTAATATTTTTTTCACACTTAGAGCACAGTTTGGTCGCACATATTCGCTTTCCCGGCGCACAAGTACGACAGTGCCTTTGAAAATGTTTACTTGACACAGCAGTTTGGCACGTAGGGCAATTTTTTACAGAACGCATAATGCAGAGATTTTTGGGGGTATGTTATTTAATATCCAATGCTGTGCAATGCAAAATATAATTGTTCACTTTTTTTTAACTATTCTCTATGACCTTACTTGGGTTTTTTTCGCCAAATTATATGCTTCTAGTCTCCTATACAATACAATATACGTACAATATTGTCAACAATATCATATTTGAGCAGGTCGCTTGTTACCTAAACACTACAGCTCACAGGTTGGTAAAATCTGACATGAAAGCAGATAATACGTTTAAGTCTTATTTATATATAATTTTCACGGGCGTACAATATTGTCAACAGTATCATATTTGAGCAGGTCGCTTGTCACCTAAACACTACAGCTCACAGGTTGGTAAAATCTGACATGAAAGCAGATAATACGTTTAAGTCTTATTTATATATAATTTTCACGGGCGTACAATATTGTCAACAATATCATATTTGAGCAGGTCGCTTGTCACCTAAACACTACAGCTCACAGGTTGGTAAAATCTGACATGAAAGCAGATAATACGTTTAAGTCTTATTTATATGTAATTTTCACGGGCGTACAATATTGTCAACAGTATCATATTTGAGCAGGTCGCTTGTCACCTAAACACTACAGCTCACAGGTTGGTAAAATCTGACATGAAAGCAGATAATACGTTTAAGTCTTATTTATATGTAATTTTCACGGGCGTACAATATTGTCAACAGTATCATATTTGAGCAGGTCGCATGTCACCTAAACACTACAGCTCACAGGTTGGTAAAATCTGACATGAAAGCAGATAATACGTTTAAGTCTTATTTATATATAATTTTCACGGGCGTACAATATTGTCAACAGTATCATATTTGAGCAGGTCGCTTGTTACCTAAACACTACAGCTCACAGGTTGGTAAAATCTGACATGAAAGCAGATAATACGTTTAAGTCTTATTTATATGTAATTTTCACGGGCGTACAATATTGTCAACAGTATCATATTTGAGCAGGTCGCTTGTCACCTAAACACTAAAGCTCACAGGTTGGTAAAATCTGACATGAAACCAGATAATACGTTTAAATCTTATTTATATGTAATTTTCACGGGCGTACAATATTGTCAACAGTATCATATTTGAGCAGGTCGCTTGTCACCTAAACACTACAGCTCACAGGTTGGTAAAATCTGACATGAAAGCAGATAATACGTTTAAGTCTTATTTATATATAATTTTCACGGGCGTACAATATTGTCAACAGTATCATATTTGAGCAGGTCGCTTGTTACCTAAACACTACAGCTCACAGGTTGGTAAAATCTGACATGAAAGCAGATAATACGTTTAAGTCTTATTTATATATAATTTTCACGGGCGTACAATATTGTCAACAGTATCATATTTGAGCAGGTCGCTTGTTACCTAAACACTACGGCTCACAGGTTGGTAAAATCTGACATGAAAGCAGATAATACGTTTAAGTCTTATTTATATATAAATTTCACGGGCGTACAATATTGTCAAGAGTATCATATTTGAGCAGGTCGCTTGTTACCTAAACACTACAGCTCACAGGTTGGTAAAATCTGACATGAAAGCAGATAATACGTTTAAGTCTTATTTATATGTAATTTTCACGGGCGTACAATATTGTCAACAGTATCATATTTGAGCAGGTCGCTTGTTACCTAAACACTACAGCTCACAGGTTGGTAAAATCTGACATGAAAGCAGATAATACGTTTAAGTCTTATTTATATGTAATTTTCACGGGCGTACAATATTGTCAATAGTATCATATTTGAGCAGGTCGCTTGTTACCTAAACACTACAGCTCACAGGTTGGTAAAATCTGACATGAAAGCAGATAATACGTTTAAGTCTTATTTATATATAATTTTCACGGGCGTACAATATTGTCAACAGTATCATATTTGAGCAGGTCGCTTGTTACCTAAACACTACAGCTCACAGGTTGGTAAAATCTGACATGAAAGCAGATAATACGTTTAAGTCTTATTTATATATAATTTTCACGGGCGTACAATATTGTCAACAGTATCATATTTGAGCAGGTCGCTTGTTACCTAAACACTACAGCTCACAGGTTGGTAAAATCTGACATGAAAGCAGATAATACGTTTAAGTCTTATTTATATATAATTTTCACGGGCGTACAATATTGTCAACAGTATCATATTTGAGCAGGTCGCTTGTTACCTAAACACTACAGCTCACAGGTTGGTAAAATCTGACATGAAAGCAGATAATACGTTTAAGTCTTATTTATATGTAATTTTCACGGTCGTACAATATTGTCAACAGTATCATATTTGAGCAGGTCGCTTGTTACCTAAACACTACAGCTCACAGGTTGGTAAAATCTGACATGAAAGCAGATAATACGTTTAAGTCTTATTTATATGTAATTTTCACGGGCGTACAATATTGTCAACAGTATCATATTTGAGCAGGTCGCTTGTTACCTAAACACTACAGCTCACAGGTTGGTAAAATCTGACATGAAAGCAGATAATACGTTTAAGTCTTATTTATATGTAATTTTCACGGGCGTACAATATTGTCAACAGTATCATATTTGAGCAGGTCGCTTGTTACCTAAACACTACAGCTCACAGGTTGGCAAAATCTGACATGAAAGCAGATAATACGTTTAAGTCTTATTTATATGTAATTTTCACGGGCGTACAATATTGTCAACAGTATCATATTTGAGCAGGTCGCTTGTTACCTAAACACTACAGCTCACAGGTTGGTAAAATCTGACATGAAAGCAGATAATACGTTTAAGTCTTATTTATATGTAATTTTCACGGGCGTACAATATTGTCAACAGTATCATATTTGAGCAGGTCGCTTGTTACCTAAACACTACAGCTCACAGGTTGGTAAAATCTGACATGAAAGCAGATAATACGTTTAAGTCTTATTTATATGTAATTTTCACGGGCGTACAATATTGTCAATAGTATCATATTTGAGCAGGTCGCTTGTTACCTAAACACTACAGCTCACAGGTTGGTAAAATCTGACATGAAAGCAGATAATACGTTTAAGTCTTATTTATATATAATTTTCACGGGCGTACAATATTGTCAACAGTATCATATTTGAGCAGGTCGCTTGTTACCTAAACACTACAGCTCACAGGTTGGTAAAATCTGACATGAAAGCAGATAATACGTTTAAGTCTTATTTATATATAATTTTCACGGGCGTACAATATTGTCAACAGTATCATATTTGAGCAGGTCGCTTGTTACCTAAACACTACAGCTCACAGGTTGGTAAAATCTGACATGAAAGCAGATAATACGTTTAAGTCTTATTTATATATAATTTTCACGGGCGTACAATATTGTCAACAGTATCATATTTGAGCAGGTCGCTTGTTACCTAAACACTACAGCTCACAGGTTGGTAAAATCTGACATGAAAGCAGATAATACGTTTAAGTCTTATTTATATGTAATTTTCACGGTCGTACAATATTGTCAACAGTATCATATTTGAGCAGGTCGCTTGTTACCTAAACACTACAGCTCACAGGTTGGTAAAATCTGACATGAAAGCAGATAATACGTTTAAGTCTTATTTATATGTAATTTTCACGGGCGTACAATATTGTCAACAGTATCATATTTGAGCAGGTCGCTTGTTACCTAAACACTACAGCTCACAGGTTGGTAAAATCTGACATGAAAGCAGATAATACGTTTAAGTCTTATTTATATGTAATTTTCACGGGCGTACAATATTGTCAACAGTATCATATTTGAGCAGGTCGCTTGTTACCTAAACACTACAGCTCACAGGTTGGCAAAATCTGACATGAAAGCAGATAATACGTTTAAGTCTTATTTATATGTAATTTTCACGGGCGTACAATATTGTCAACAGTATCATATTTGAGCAGGTCGCTTGTTACCTAAACACTACAGCTCACAGGTTGGTAAAATCTGACATGAAAGCAGATAATACGTTTAAGTCTTATTTATATGTAATTTTCACGGGCGTACAATATTGTCAACAGTATCATATTTGAGCAGGTCGCTTGTTACCTAAACACTACAGCTCACAGGTTGGTAAAATCTGACATGAAAGCAGATAATACGTTTAAGTCTTATTTATATGTAATTTTCACGGGCGTACAATATTGTCAACAGTATCATATTTGAGCAGGTCGCTTGTTACCTAAACACTACAGCTCACAGGTTGGTAAAATCTGACATGAAAGCAGATAATACGTTTAAGTCTTATTTATATGTAATTTTCACGGGCGTACAATATTGTCAACAGTATCATATATGAGCAGGTCGCTTGTTACCTAAACACTACAGCTCACAGGTTGGCAAAATCTGACATGAAAGCAGATAATACGTTTAAGTCTTATTTATATGTAATTTTCACGGCCGTACAATATTGTTAAGAGCGTCAGTTTCCGTAGAGCTCTCTTTTTTCCATCTTCCCTCTATACAGTGAAGCTGTAGAAGACACAATTAGCTAACCTAGCATACAATATACCTTCCTAATTAACCCATCCGCTTACCTACTCGTCAAATTGACGGGTTCCCGATTTTCATCACGTAGTTTCTTTTTCATTCAATAGATGGCAGAGGTTGTATGAGCTTTCAAATCTATGACGTGTATGTTTGGGTTGCTAAGTTTTTCATACCATTTCAAGTGTGTTTTGTTCAGTAATTTCTCATGTAAACAAACCTTCATTTGTTACGTCTTGCAAACATGTTGCATAAGAATGTTGTAGAAGATTCTGCGATTGAAAAGTTGCTTTTCGATAGCAATGAAGAGGAAAATGTGGATTTTGAAAGTGGAGGTGAACACGGGGGTTCATTTTGTGTTAGTGAAACTGAAGAATGTAGTGAAAGTGAGGAAGAGGTCGCTGTGGCAGGAAAAATATAAAAGGTTGAGGAATGGAAATGGAATGCAAAAGTGTGTGTGTGATCAAATTTATTAGGTGAGTTTCTAATTATCTTTCAAGTAAACTGCATATGTGCAAACTTATTACTGTACTTCCACTTCAATATATAAAATTGCTTGAATAGTTTTTCACAATATTTGACATCTTCTCTTGCTGTGCAACCTTCACGGGAGATAGCCAAATTTAAAATGGTATTTCATGGCAAAAAAATTGTCATTTAAATGGTATGCGGATGGGTTAATATGGATATTGTCACACATTCCTTTTATTTTATACTGTTGTAAATAGAAAAAATTATGTACGGTAAATGTTTTGTACATTATAGGGAAAAAATGCAAAATATCCCCCAATTTTAATTCGATCCACCTCTGAATCGAATTTTTACATATTCTCACGCCGGCACATATGTTGTTCTAGTTGACTTCTTTTACTTGCCTTGCTTAATTAACTCTCGCTAATTAGCATTTTTTTGGAAGAAGTCAACTAGAACAACATATGGCGGTATAAGAAATATGTAAATTAAAGAATATTTTAGTAATATAAGGGCCCTAGCAATTAGCTTCGTCGACTAAGAGTACTCTTTTAAACGTCTTCAGCTAGATCGTATTACTACGCGAGGACGTTTAAAATGTTTGGGTGTTGAAAAAGTTTGACCTACTTTTTATTTTTATTGTTTGTTAATAGATGGCGCTGATAGTACCTCTTCTCTCTCTCCCCTCTTCTCCTCTCCCCCTTTTTCTCCTCCTCCTCTGCTGTATGACAAATAGCACAAACATAAAATCAAGATTTTGGAGAGCAAAACATAAAATTTGCATGCATCTGATGTCGAACTAGGAACTTTCGGGGAGTCAACATTATTTTTTTACTCAGTCGTCATATAACATGAACACACGCAAACATTCACATGTGCTTTTTATTATTTTGTGTTCGGTAAGTACAATTATATTCTTACATAAATTATTGTTTAATTTAATAAATTGTAAACTCGGAGCCTGCTATACTAACACTTCTTCTGTGTTTCATTATACTATTGAAAGCGAATGTTGCGTGCATACGGAAATAACACAGAAAAAAAAAAGCGGATGGAAGCAATTTAAAATCAGTGGAGCAAGGTTAGTATTACGAGAACGTAAAAACATGTGCTTTCATTCAACTTCGAAAAATAAGAATAAATATGTGCATACAGAACACATATGCTTTCTTTTCACAGTTGTAAAATCATATAAATTGTACATGAAGTAAGTTACGGGAAGGCTCTTTCTTTTATGTCTGTGTATATGTATGTTGTACAATTAGGTACAAGTATTGTATAATTAGGTACAAATTGTTGTACAATTATTTCCCCCCAGTTGTCCAGTTGGAGTTGGGGGCATAACACTGGTACTATTTGTACTCACAGTGCTTACTCATGTATTTTGTTTAATATTTTATTTCAAATTCACTGTCAGAAACTAGTGTTGCCAGTTCCTGGATGTAGGTTTACCTACTCTGTTGGTTGTCACTGTCAAGCTTCCAGTATTCGTACAGCATAAAAAGCTATAACCCCCCCCTCTTAAAATATATATATTGTATACGCCAAGATGCTCAATAGCCTAGCAACACATCATGAAAAAACATGCCAAGAGGATCCAGTGGGTTTATAAGTCAGTGCTGCCAACTCCTATTTGTAGGTTAGCTTAGCCTGTGAAAGATCATATAGTAGAATTTTTGTAGAGTGGGTAGCCAACACCGACGAGCGTCAAATAATAATTCGAGGCTCAAATAATAATTCGAGTTTTGTCAGTGCTGCCAATTCCTATTTGTAGGTTAGCTTAGCCAGTGAAAGATCATATAGTAGAATTTTCTTCGGATAGGTTGGCAAAACCCAAGCCTCAAAAAAAAACATCCAATAGAGTTGCCAAATATAAAAGGGGGCAATAGGTCCCCCTCATAAAAGGCTACAGTAAGGGCCCACAGTGTTGCCAACTCTGTGCCCCCAACAGTGTTGCCAGACATAAAGAGTACATGGACCCCTCAGGCCCTTTGATAAAAGTTTACAGTGAAAAACCCAGTAGGTTAACAACACTGTCAAAGGAGCTACGGCAGTGTTGCCAGATGTAAACAGAGGGCAATAGACCCCCTCATAAAAAGCTACAGTAAGGGCCCACAGTGTTGCCAACTCTGTCCTCAAAATATACATCATAAAAGGCTACGACGAGCCCTCAGGCCCTTTGATAAAAGTTTACAGTGAAAAACCCAGTAGGTTAACAACACTGTCAAAGAATCTACGGCAGTGTTGCCAGATGTAAACAGAGGGCAATGGGCCCCCCTCATAAAAGGCTACAGTAAGGGCCCACAGTGTTGCCAACTCTGTCCTCAAAATATACATCATAAAAGGCTACGACGAGCCCCAAATGATGATTCGAGCCCCAAAAGATTATTCAGTACTGTCCAAATGCCCCTACTTATAAACTTTACGAAATAATCGCCATTCCATTTAAATTCGACAACGAAGCATGCTTCATTGACTCAGTTCCATCGTCTGTGGAAATTAAACGATGTTAAAGCTTTCAGCCTTATATAAGGTCAAGTTCATCGAGAAAAATTATGTAAAATCCAGACTCTTCTTTCGTCCCATTATGGATTCGCAGCATGCATACGACAAGTTCTTAATGCCATGATTGTACCCGACTCCTTATCTGAACGTTCATACTCTTGTAAGAAGAATTCTTACACTTAAATCTTGCAAATTGACCGAACGGAATTTGTGATTACCTTTCCTCCCAATAATGTTACAGTTCAATATCCTAACGCTTCCTTAATCAATTATCCTCTCCGCACTCATCAACATAACGGAGCCATCAATATATCCTTACCTTGTAATTCGAAAGTTGTCATTTCTGATCACCTCGTCATTCATCCTGTGTATCCTTGCGTCGCAAAACAACATTCGACCATTCATACCGTACACTTGTAACCTTCGGCATCGTCAAATTCAACAGAAACTACTCTTAGAACCATTTATGATCTCACGCCTAACTTCAATATTTCTCAAGTGACTAACATAAATTGGAAAATGCAAGTGCCACCTCTGCATTTAGAGTCTTTTCAGTTCTCTCCTATGCCTGAATTCCAACCCTTTTATTTACATGTTGACGTTTACATATATACGCTCTACATATGGAATCTATTTTTGGGGATACACAAAAAGTTTCTTCTTCTTTGTTTACCTCAATGAGCAAGAGCGTTCGACTTTCATTCACCTACACACATGCTCTCGGCCGCAACATTCATCCTTTTTCTATTTAGTTTGCTTGTTCTCTTCATCTTGTTCATTCTCAAGAAGTTCCGTATCATTCCTTCTTGTATGTAACGCAAGCAGCGTCGCCCGGCCACGCGACCGGCATTTTCACACCTACCTCGCAGACCGTGGGTTCATGCACCTCTTCAACCCCTCCCTTCTCCCGCAATTCAAAATCCACCACAAAGCTCGATCTCTGGCCTACCAATCAAAATAAGTATGCAGCCCTTGCTGACGTTAAATCAATTATTTACAATTCTTAAAGCTTTCAGTCCCAATTCAATTTTTTTTAATATTTCTTAAGGACCCAGGGAAACACATACGTATCTTTGCGCCACGTGCCTTATTGTTTACATTGACGATGCGTTGAGTCTCTCTTGCCAGATGTCACGTTGCAGCACTCAACGATCCGGCTCCGACGACCAGTGAACTTTGGACAGCGTAGCCACCACAGGAACTGCTGACGCTGCTGTTCTTCCAGTGATGACATATTTTGATACTCGAGATGCCGATATTTCCGATTCCACTGCTCTCCGGGCATTGCGTCATCGTTCCTTGACTTGCATGTTTTGCTTGACTCAAGGGCAAAGAAATCAACAGCTGATCGAACAGTTTCTGATTTTATTTACTCCTGGTGATGGACATGGTGTTAGGTTTTGTTACTTATACATTGGGTGAATGGTTCTTGTGACAATGATTTGGTGTTCAAAACAATAAAAAAAATGGAAAGATACAATAAACTTAAGAGCGACGTAAAGAAACATTAGTGACACATGTGACCATTTTGGAACCTTCAAACTAATGAGTTTTTGTGCATCCATAACTGTGATGATGGTGACATTACATCTCCGGACTAAAGTTACATACAAACTTACTACCATGATATGATTATTCCATTTATGTTTCATACATTATGTTATATTTGGTGTATATTTCAGGAAACACTACCGCTCGCACCCGGTGTGCTTCGCTTTGGCAAGAGGGAGTGTGTGGTGCAAGATCGCCTGCCCTAGCTTGCTACCTGCGTATACAATGTTAAGTCAGCAGATGAGAAGGTGTTTGTACCCGACTTCCGCAAGGACGGAGAATGCTATAGGCGAGAAGTCGGAGGAGAATAGTCAGTGCTTGATTGGATTTTGTTGAGACAGGGAGGAGGCTTCGTTTAGTGCGAGCTAGTGTGGAGCGACCGTGCACCATCATCGACAGGTATGTGTTTTCCAAAACAGGGTCCGATTCCTCATTAAATAGTATCAATAGTCCGAATTTCTATCTTTCACCTTTTACTTCCTTTAATTGTATAATTTGATGCAGAGTCACTTGGGAATGGTTCCCGAATATCGCGGGTATCCTCTTTTATATAGACCGCTCCAAGGGGCTCTGTACAATACTTATTGTTTTTACTACTTTTATAGCAATTCGACGCAGACATAGTATACATACCTTTCTATGTGAAGTTAACTTCCTCTTGGCAATATATCTGTAAATAGAGCAAAACAAAATTTCTTTGTATGTGCTAACTCTTCTTTACCACACGGATTGTTGTCTAGCAAGGCACAAATAACTAAACAATGTGTCACATGCTCATTGTTGCTCCTTTTGTCCTATCTAGATTATAGAAATGTTGGACTAACTTAACTAACAAACTCTATAGATCAACAATGCAAGGTGATTGAGTTACAATTTTGTTTGGTGTGTCGGCACATGTGACCATTTTGGAACCTTCAAACTAATAACCCACTTATCTAAAATCCTTACATGAAAGTGAAAAATGGGCGTCAAAAGACTTGAGAAAGATTAAAAGTGCAGGGCTGTAAAAGGACCTGCAGAGAAAATACGTACAGCACATTAAAAATATAAGGATACTACTAGGACTCGAACTCTAATAAATCAAGGCGCATATGCATGTGAAGAGTTAGTGATTCAATATCACATTGATATAAGGATACAAAGTTTATCCAGTTGATATCCAGGTTATATGAAGAAAAAAATCAAAGGAAAGGTTCAGTGGACAAGACATGCGGATAACGTTCTTCGACAACTGATATGTCCAGCACTATAAGTTGAGTTTAATAGTTTTGCCAAATGAATTAAAATAAGATAACATTTTTGATTATATTGTTGCAAAAATTGTATATATACAGCGTGGCAATAAATATACTGTCATACTTTAAAGTGGTGTTACGTCGCTTTGGATAATCGTATTTACATGAAATTGGTGACATTTGAAAGAAAAACTCAAATATTTTTGTGCATGTAAACAATGGACACCAATATCAGCAATGGACAACAATGAACGAGATCAAACATAGAAACTGAAATAAATTCACTCCTGACAACAATGGATGATGCGGGTTCATTGTTGGATATTTAGCAGGCAGGCAGGTTACATGTGAATGTTTTCCTTTAAAATTGTGTTGTTACTACAGAAGATTTAAGAACGTAGTTGGTGTATTTTAGAATATCATTACACGCAGAGTTTGGTGAACGTGTTGGTGTGTTATATCATTCCACGCAAAGTTTGGTGAAGGTTCAGCGTGCGGATTGAAGTCGAGGTCACCTGACTTGACGGTCTGTGACTTTTTTTTATGGGGTTACATAAAAGATTGTGTCTATGTACCCCCATTGCCTCAAAACCTCAAGAACTGCAAATTCGCATCACTTCTGCAATCCAGTCCATTCCTGTGGATATGTTGGAGCGTGTGTGGCATGAATGGGAATATCGCCTTGATGTCTGCAGGGCCACTCGTGGGGGGCCACATTCAATTTCTATGAGTTGTAAAACAAAATATTTGAGTTTTTCTTTCAAATGTCACCAATTTAATTTAAATACGATTATCCAAAGCGACGTAATACCACTTTAAAGTATGACAGCATATTTATGGACACGGTGTATATTTCGACGATGTCGATTATTACTTTGAGAAGAAGCTATATTGCTTTCACCAATTTATATACACAATATTACGTACAGCCACAATGCTAAACACTTAGGTAACACTGTATGAACTTCTGAATTGCTACATCATATGTTGACTTACTTTAGTTTAGTGATTGAGTTACAATTTTGTTTGGTGTGTCGGCACATGTGACCATTTTGGAACCTTCAAACTAATAACCCACTTATCTAAAATCCTTACATGAAAGTGAAAAATGGGCGTCAAAAGACTTGAGAAATATTAAAAGTGCAGGGCTGTAAAAGGACCTGCAGAGAAAATACGTACAGCACATTAAAAATATAAGGATATCTAAAAACGGCCTCAGAATCAGTCTAAAAGCTATGCTCTTCTCAAAGCTAAAATTATTTGTTTAAACACTGTCATTAACGTTCCCAACATCCATAAGGATTTGGGAAGGTTAAAATCTTGAGGACAGTAAAATCGCCACTTTCGATAAGTCTCCAGTTTTGAGGTTTTCCTTTAAGTGCACTTTATACAGAGCTTGGCTAATCGAAACTGGGTTTACAGTTTAAAGTGGGATCTGAACCACTACGTACCTCTACTGGGTATCGAACCGAGGACCCATTACGCACATTCGATAAGAATGTGTTCTATTTTACTGATTTGATCTTTTTGATGTAGGTAAGGGCAGTGTCTTGGATAATGTGTTATAGTAATTCTCTAAAAAGTCACAGAGTTACTTTTTCAGTTTGCAGCATTTTCAGACTTCTATAATCATAACTGAGAAATAAGCATAATTATGAGAGATTCATATTTACACAGTGCAAAGAGCATTATTGTGTTAGCAGGGACGCATTTCAAAAGGTATGATAAATATTACTTACTTACTTACTTACTCGAATCCTCCATGTGAAAAATATAAGTTGGGAAAATATATGGAAAGGGCTCATTTTGTGAGCCAAAAAACAAAAATATCCTGTTTTCATCTGAAATTTTAGTTAAACGTTACAATTTGAAACAATACTTTAAATATTTAGAAACATTATCCATGGGAGAAAAAAACAAAACAGAAAATTTCATACATATGGTGAAATTGCTTTCGAATATGACCAAACTACAAGAACATTTCAGATATATAAAGGGTTATAACACCATTAAGGGTTTTATCCATGATATGAAAAACTCAATATGCTGACCAAGGTAGAATTTATTTTATTTTAAAACATAAACTAAACGTAACGTTTTAAGCTTCTAGCTCTGAACCAACTACAAATGAAAGAAGGTTCAAAACAGGAAGGTAATACACACAAAAATCACTCCTCTCTCGACACAGGATTATTAGAAAGTTGTTTATCTGAAACATTCCTTGCCAAGTGTTCCAGCAGGTGGTCTTCCCCTGTCAACTGTACTTTCACCTGACAAGCGACTTAGCTAAATATTTCCTTTCATCTTGAAGGTGGTTGGACTCTTTACCTCACTCTCTTTTTTCTTATCTTCTCCTTCATCATTCCTCTTCCATCTTCTCTCCTCTTTCGCTCTTGTCGTTTCCACTCTTTCTAACACCTTCTTCAATTCTTTGCTTACCTACAGTCCCCCATTCTAATTCATTGTGTCTTCTTCCCCTTTCTTCTCTATTTCCTTGGTCTCTTTCCATTTTCTCACTAGTACTCTCTTCTCCCTTCCTATCTGCTTAGCCTCATTACACTCTATGTCATGTCCTGTTTCTCTCGTGTGCTTAAATATCGCATTTCTCTCTCTCTTATGTCGTAGAGCATCTTAACAATAGCGAAGAATGCAAACAAGAAAAAGGAAAACAGAGAAGAGGAAGAGGAAGGAATTATCTACGAAGTGAAGTGTGAAAGATGTCAGAGTGTGTACATAGGAGAAACGAAAAAGAGGCTGAAAGACAGGTTGAAAGAACATTGAGATGATTCTTTGACACATTCCAAGGAGCATATCATCGCAAAAAATATCGAACACGTAGCAACATGCCCTAAATAAAACATTGCAATGGTTGGAAAGTGCATTAAATCACATGACCGCAGAAACAACGTTAGAAATGTAAAAATTCCAGAAATGAAATACTAATCTTTCTTACTGTAATTTTAACATAGCCATGCTTTAGGTTTACAAAATATTTTGTGGGGTTATATGGTGCGTTTGTGTGTGTGTGTACTCTACAAAGCCAATAGTAGAAAATTAGATTACGAGATAAGGCATTCAAGTTTCATTTCAGTCATTCAATATATGTCATCATCTTCGTCACCTGGTACTTGAGTGCTCCAGTCATCATCTATAAACGGATGGTTCCAAGTCCATGAAATTTTGTAGGCACCATTGCACATTTTTGAACATGTCCCTTCATCAATTTTATCAGATCATCATTTACCGAATCGTCGAGAATAACCTAAACATAAACATAAGCAACATTAAATGGGAGAAAGATATGAAAATTCAGTTAATCTCAAATCTCAAATGCGACGATCAACATAGAAAGGTAGAATCCATTTCCAAAAAAAACATATGAAAATGCTAATTTCTTCTGAGAAGCTATAGATTGTATATGGAGCGGCTACGAGCAATTAATGAATTTAAATATTTAATTAGACTGAAAGAAAGGATGAAGAAAGCACATCCTACATATGTAAAAATATTTAGTACTTAATATAATTTTTTGAAAATGAGAATATACTGCCTTTTCATATTGTTGAACCTAGTAATCCATAGCCAGAATGACCGGTACTGAGAAGAGGTTGGACGAGGAGGTTGTGTCCGCGTCTCTTGACTACTGCGTTGAATCCATTGTGATTGTCAGCCACGTTGTCCACAGTTTAAAATCAAATCAAATCCTAAGACGCCAATACAAAGATACACTTTCTGTAATGAGCTCTATTGAGATACAAATAATACTTTGGTACAGTCAAGGACTGCTCTAAGTTTCACCGAACACATTGAATTTCAAAGGATAGTCACAACCCAGAAGTATCCACATTGTACATCTATGGGAAACTACTAAATTTAGGAAATTGAATTTTAAAAAGAAATAATAGAATTGAAAGTCATAATTTATTTTATTAAACACAAACAACAAGAAATGTGCAATATTCATCCAAGGAATCCAATCCCAGCGTGACCAATACCTAGTAATCCATAGCCAGAATGACCGGTACTGAGAAGAGGTTGGACGAGGAGGTTGTGTCCGTGTTTCTTGACCACTGCGTTGAATCCATTGTGATCGTCAGCCACGTAGTCCAAAGTTCTAACACTTCTGTCTGGTTCCACAAGACTGTACTGTCCCTTCACTAGAGGCCCATCACGTACTTCATACATAATATTTTAAGGGTATATGAACCATCCCAATATATAAATTGAGGTACTGGATAATCTACATGGGAGAAACCTCTGTAATAATACCAACTACTGAATATAATCCGTTTACATTCAGACAACTAGTTCTCACTGATGATATCTGCTACTACCTTTCCAAACACACACTGATATATTCTAACACAAATTTATAATTTTTAATTGAAATTTTTTAAATATCTTTGAAAGCCTACACCGAGTTGGCTTTGTTTCAATCGCTTAAAACACCACTTCCATGCTAGACTTAACACATGATATTTAGTTTAATGTTGAAAAAGAGGTGTCTCATGCTCTGACTACAAAACTCATCTTAATACACAGAGGAACAGAGAGAGAGAGAGAAGAGAGAGAGTGAGGGAGACAGAGAGAACAGCTGTCAAAAATTACAATAACATAAGTGTGCAATTGCGTGTTATCCAATGATTTTATTATGGCGCTAGAAAAAACCGTTCGTCTTAGTTCTAGGGTAATGACCTCGCATAGCTCCATAGTTTTGGAAGAATTCTAAAAACTGTACACACTTTTGAAAGAAGATATAAAATAATGAGGAGTGAACTTCTTTCAGAATTTTTGAGCTGAAAGTAAAAAAATAGAGGAGAAAGTAAACTAAATGAGGTCGAAATGACCGATCCCGTCGTTCCAGTGTTAAGCTACGCCAGATAATTTTGAAAATATATGTGAATGTATCCCAAAATCGTATGGTCTTCTCTTTTCGGGTACCTTCTGAGAAATGGCAAATTGTATATAAATTTTATAAATAACCTTTGTGGCTTCGAATATTTTTTTTTAATAAAAAATCATATTGTTTTAAACAATTTAACCTCAAGGACCTTATTCATCGTTTTCATGAATAATATCTTGATAATTCTTCCTTTGGTAAGGCACTGAAAAAAACTATTTCCATCTATCCCGGACTGATCTAGATTACGAGAAGACTTAGAACTTACTGCACATCAAAGCTGAGAACACCTAAATTGCCACAACTGATTTCTGTATTCATGCTTTATCTATTTATTATAAGAAGTTATTCACTTACGAAAGGGTTGATTTGGAATCCTGCCTTTGATACACGGATGATAGAGTTGGAAAAAAATATTCAATAATTCTTCGAGTTCCTTAATTCCAAATTGTGCCATGCACTATTTTGAGAATGATTCGAAAGTTATTAAAGTTATACTTAATGTACTTACGAGCATGGTTATTTAAATGTCCGGTACAATAGTTCTCAATATTTTAAGTGATCCAATATTTTGGGTCAAAGACTAGTTAAAATCTCTTCCCTCCCACTGCTTAAATTAAACACGGTGCAGTTGCGTTTACCGTGTTATCACTATTTACTCCATGGATGCTAATCAGAATATTATTTATCTCAGAATCGTTTGTTTACTGACAGGTTAATGAACGGTTAATAAGGAACATTAACAAATATTTTAATTAATATTTAATTAATATCACTGCAGAATATTTTATTTTTAGCCTTATTAGAAAGAAATATATTTAAAAACTACACGGAAGAATAAAATTAGAATAACAGGATAGTAGAAGCCTATTCAATCTACTTGATTATCAACGAGGAAACATAAAAAATTATCAAATCCGAAAATTCCAAATCAATGTTGAAACTTACTGTAATAAGCGTTACAGATATACAAAGGGTAATTTGATAGAGTCACGGACTGCAAAAGTTTCAGGATCACATTAAAATTCAACGGGATAGTGACAACCTAGAAGTGTTCATATTGTACGTCTATTGGAAACCGTTATTTGTATTAAATTATTTATTTTAACAAGATTCCATACTAGACTTAACACAGTGTATTTAGTTTAATTTTGAAAAGAGGAGTCTCATGCTCTGATTGAAAAAGTCATCTTAAGAGACGGAGAAAGAGAGAGAGAGAGAGAGAACAGCTGTAAAAACTTACAATAACATGACTGTGCAGTGGCGTGTTATCCAATGGTTTTATTATGGCGGTAAACATGACCGCTCGTCGTAGTTCTAGGGTAATGACTTCCCATAGCGCCTAGTCTTGGGATAATTGTAAAAACTGAATACACCCATTAAAACAAGGTATAAAATACTGAAAATTCAACTTCTTTCAGAATTTCTGCGCTGAAAGTAAAACAATGGAGGAGAAAAGTAAATCGAAAAAGGTCAAAATGGCCGCTCCCGTCGTTCTAGTGTTAAGCTACGCCAGGTAAATTAAAACAAAATATAAGGCAATATATCCCAAAGTCATATGTCCATCTCTATCGGGTACTTACGTAGAGATGGCAAATGAATGATATTTTTCCTTTTAAATAACCTTTGTCGCTTCGATCGATTTTTTTTAATAAAACATGTTGTTGTTGTAACGATTTAACCTCATGGACCTTATTCAACGTCTTTCGTGAATAAATTCTTGATAATTCTTCCTTTGGTAGGGCACTGAGAAATCCAAGACCATTAATCCAGGACTGATCTACTTCTAGATTACGAGAAGATTTGACCTTAATGTACATCAAAATTGAGATCACCCAAATTGCCACAACTGATTTCTGTATTCATGCTTTATCTATTTATTATAAGAAGCTAGTCACTTACGGAAAGAGTTGATTTAGAATCCTGCCCTTGATAAACGAATGAAAGAGTTAACAAATAATATTCACCCATGTATGCTAATCACAATATTTACTTATCTCAGATTCTTTGGTTTACTGACACGGTTATGAACGGTTTGTAAGTATTATTAACATAATATTTAAGAAATTTCACTGCAAAATATTTATTCATTGTACCATATTAGAAAGCAATATATTTACAAACAACACGGAAAATAAAATTAGAATAGTAGAGGCCTATTCAATTTACTTGATTACACTGGTCTACGTCCATTTTGCTGACTGGAGGCTGATGGTTGTTCTTTAGTAATTCGAGGGGGTAAATCCAAAACCGAAATCCGTTTTTTTCTATCACGTCAGGTTTCGGAGGAAAATAGAAAATTATCTAATATTTGGGATGGATATTTAGAGAAATGAAACAACGTTGTCGGTAAAGAGGTCACAAGATGGCAGCAGATGGAATATTATAATAATTATTATTTAAATCAGTTATTCGAACATTGTCAACCCCTAAACAAAGGACAAATATTACTGACTTTGTAAGGAAATCATATAGTGCATATTTTGGAATTAAAATTGGGTGACCAAGATAACTCCTTGGCACCTCATAAAGTACGCAGGACCTGTGTAGACTAAAGGAAAGAAATATGTTACCGTCTGGAACAACCTTCATGTATCGGGACAGAGAGAAGCATCTATTAAGATATTTTCAAAGAAACGAAGAAATGTATTGTACAGATGTGAAGGGACTAATTGAAGCTATGGGATGTACGTATAATGCAGAAGAATGGAGGCTTTTTATTGATAGCTCGAAGAGGAGTGTGCCCGACCCTGTGGCCGAGTGGTTAGCACATCGCGCTGCGACGCCAAGGGTCCCGGGTTCGAATCCCGGTCGAGCTTGGTTGTTTGTGAATGTCCATTCAACAATTTCATCATTTCATCACTCATCCCCATCTTCGCAAATTAGCCAAGAGCCACAAAACGCGAAGTAAAATAAACTAAATCAATCAATCAATCGAAGAGGAGTGTGAAGTGTATGTTGCTGCATAATGGCAATAAGTTAGCATTCATTCCTGTTGGCCACTCCGTACATTTGAAGGAAAGCTACGAAACAATGAAAGAACTGCTTCGATAGAAAAAGTATGCAAATGACAGTTAGCTTGTGTGCGGAGATCTCAAGGTCATTTCAATGTTACTTGGTCAACAAGCAGGTTTCACGAAATATCCATGCTTTTTGTATTTATGGGACAGTCGAGCAAGGAACGAACATTGGGTACGAAGACTGTGGCCTGCCAGGAAAAGCTTTGAAGTCGGGGCGAAAAACATTCAGAACAAGCCGCTTGTTGATCCTAAGGAAGTGTTACTTCCTCCACTGCACATTAAGTTGGGATGAATGAAGCAGTATGTAAAAGCTCTGGATAAGAATGGGGTTTGCTTTAAATACATTTGCTCAAAATTTCCTGCATTGACGCATGAGAAAGTAAAAGCAGTTATTTTTGATGGTCCTCAGATAAGGATGCTAATGAAAGATGAAGAATTCTTACAAACAATTAACCGCACAGAGAAAGTTGCATGATGTGCCTTTTCTGATGTCAATACAAACTTTCTTGGAAACTTCAGGGCGCACAACTACGAGGTTCTAGTTGAAAATTTGTTGGTGACGTTTCAAAAGTTAGGAGTAAATATGAGTGTCAAGCTTCATTTCCCGCACAGCCACTTAGATGTATTTCCGTCCAACTTGGTGCCGTAAGTGAAGAACAGGGCGAACGCTTCCACCAAGACATAAAAACCATGGAGCACCGATATCAGGGGAAATGGAATGAAAACATGATGGCCGAGTATTGCTGGTGCTTGCAGCGTGACGTTCCTGAGGCCACCTACTCCAGAAAATCAAAGAAACGAAATTTTTTGCCTAAGTAGGTATACATGTTGTGCTATTCTGTGGTGTATGTTAAATTTATCATAAGTACAGGCATCGGGTGTTGACTGTATGTGCTCATGAAACAAATTGATCAATTTGCCGGAATTGACTAAACTTTTTGTGCATTTAGAACTCCCTATTGAGAAAATAGAAACGTATGTTTGTTAAACAACGTGACTTGATACTCTGCATGGATATCTGACTACGTCGCATTCTCTTTGCAAGTGCTGCTGGAATGTAGCCGGATATAATTTTCTGAAAATTTGAAATGTGACTTGTCAAACAATGCAAATTAATTCCTGTTATCAGCTCCGCCACCTATGTATAGTCCTATAATTTCATCATGTGCAGGTATCTATATGGAAAATTGTTGGAGTTTAGCCCAGTATTATAATATTGAGAAAATTTTCAAATGTGATTTGTGAAAAATTTTGTGACGTGATACACATTTTCTGACTATATATTTGGAATCAGCGACCTCAAATTATATACAATCAGTTAAAATATCTAAGTCAGCAGATTTTTTTCTTCATATGTAGACGAGTGTTATCAACGAAGACGCATAAAAAATTATCAAATTTGAAAAGGTCCAAAACAAAGAAGAATCTTACTGTAATGAGCGTTACATAGATACAAAGCGTAACCTTTTAGAGTCACGGACTGTTCTAAGTTTCAATTATCATATAGAATTTCAAAGGGATAGTCACAACGCAGAAGTGTCCACATTGTACGTCTATGGGAAACCGTTAATTTTAGGAAATTTTATTTTAAAAAGAAATATTAAAATTAAAAGTCATAATTTATTTTATTAAACAAAAACAACAAGAAATGTGTAATGTTCATCCAAGGAATCCAATCCCAGAGTGACCAATACCTAGATGAGGCTGGACGTGGAGGTTGTGTCCGTGTTTCTTGACCACTGCGTTGAATCCATTGTGATCGTCAGCCACGTAGTCCACAGTTCTAACACTTCCGTCTGGTTCCACAAGACTGTACTGTCCCTTCACTAGAGGCCCATCACGTACTTCATACTGGCTCTTCTGGTCACCTGTGTGGTGGTCGCTCACTGCGTACTTGAACTCGTATTTGGGATATGCCTGCAGGAGAAATATTCATATTTATTGCTGTTTCGTTCTTGGCGATGGACGAATACTTATCAATCTTTACTTGTTATTTTAGTGCATGTATGTCTTCGTTCCTTTTAGATTTAACACATGGATATAAGAGAAACAACGTATCTATAACTTGGCATTTTTTCTATTTGAAAAACAAGTATTTACTTACATAGTAGTCCACATGATGAATTGGTGGAATTGCAAGAGCTAGTGCTGAGAAAGCCAGTACTCCAACAAGAACCTGCAACAAAGGTAAATCGAATGACGTATGATTAAGACTAAATTCACAAACAAAATTATTATTTACAAAATCAATGAAAGTATTCAACAATACATGAGTAAATTCCGGTTCGTGATGTAATATTTATTGTATGCTTCGTAACCCCAATTCACTTGGATACACAAGTTGTGAAGGAATGTGTGTGATTTTGTGGTTTCCAGCATATTTTTCAACATTTGTTCATTCATTTCAATAACTACAACCCAAAAAATATATATTTTAATCGGATTTATTTCTTATTTTCAGAGATGTTAAGTCTAATTTGCAAGCAAATTAAATGAGAGTTTCTATCAGTTTTATCTAACATGAAACTTTAAACATATTTGATATTAATGGTTATACCAAAAACTTACCACGAAGGAATTCATTTCTGTTTGGATACGAAAGGATTACACTTTACAACTATAACACAAGTGGAGAGAAGTGCTTTATATAAGACAGAGAAGTGAAACGTTCCAACCTCCACTTCCTTTCAATCATTAAAAGAGTTAAATTTCCTTCCTATGTTAATTTAATGTGAAATGCGTAGAATTGGTAATTTTATCAAACGAGAGGAAAATAATTATCTGTTGCTTACTCAGTCGTGTAATCGGAAGTCAGAATAAACTGTTATCCTATAATGCAGGAGATTGAAAAAGCCGTAATCAAAGCTTAGAAGTACAATATAAATATATATATACGTATGTACAGATTTCTCCTCGGATCTTAACTAAAAGTACAGTTACAAAGAATAATTCTCAAGTCTTACGTAAATATACAGTTTTCAGTATACACCCTTCTGAACAAATTCTAACACGCTGGCGATATTGAATCCACTAACTTTTTCAACACGTTACATTCAGAACACCTAAACGAATTTTGGTGAACGTTCTAAGTATTTTGCATGCTTGCTTATTCAAATGAAGCCTATCATTTGTATTAACATTTTAAGGGTATATGAACCATCCCAATATACAACTTGAGGTACTGGATAATCTACATGGGAGAAACCTCTGTAATAATACCAACTACTGAATATAATCCGTTTACATTCAGACAACTAGTTCTCACTGATGATATCTGCTACTACCTTTCCAAACACACATTGATATATTCAAACACAAATTTATAATTTTTAATTGAAATTTTTTAAATATCTTTGAAAGCCTACACCGAGTTGGCTTTGTTTCAATCGTTTAAAACACCACTTCCATGCTAGACTTAACACATTTTATTTAGTTTAATATTGAAAAGGAGGTGTCTCATGCTCTGACTACAAAACTCTTCTTAATACACAGAGAAAGAGAGAGGAAAAGAGAGGAGAGTGAGAGAGACAGAGAGAACGGCTGTCAAAAATTACAATAACATAAGTGTGCAATTGCGTGTTATCCAATGATTTTATTATGGCGATAGAAATAACCGTTCGTCTTAGTTCTAGGGTAATGACCTCGCATAGCCCCTAGTTTTGGAAGAATTGTAAAAACTGTACACACTTTTGAAAGAAGATATAAAATAATGAGGAGTGAACTTCTTTCAGAATTTTTGAGCTGAAAGTAATAAAATAGAGGAGAAAAGTAAACTAAATGAGGTCGAAATGACCGATCCCGTCGTTCTAGTGTTAAGCTACGCCAGATAATTTTCAAAATATATGTGAATATATCCCAAAATCGTATGGTCTTCTCTTTCGGATACCTACGGAGAAATGGCAAATGTATAGTATATAATTTTATTTAAATGTCCGGTACAATAGTTATCAATATTTTAAGTGATCCAATATTTTGTGTCAAAGACTAGTTAAAATCTCTTCCCTCCCACTGCTTAAATTAAACACGGTGCAGTTGCATTTACCGTGTTATCCCTATTTACTCAATGATTGCTAATCAGAATATTATTTATATCAGATTCGTTTGTTTACTGACAGGTTAATGAACGGTTAATAAGGAACATTATCAAATTCTTTAATTAATATTTAATTAATATCAAAGTAAAAAAAAGTAAAGTAAAGTGTTCCCCTGTGCATAGCACCACGCCATGAAGGCGTATAGGGGGTGTGGGGGTAACGCCCCACACTTTCTTGATCCGGTCGTGAGTGGGGGTGATGTGATCAGCATCACGCCCCTGACCGCCTTTACCCCCCAGGGTGTCCCCCAGGTACCCATGTTATTCGACACTGGGTGGGCGCCGGGGCCGCTTCCACCGTTAGAAAAGTTCCCGGAATTGAACCGGCCGGGGATCGAACCCGGGACCTTTAGCATGGTAGTCAGACGCGTTACCGACTGAGCCACAGAGGCCACTATTTAATTAATATCACTGCAGAATATTTTATTTTTAGCTTATTAGAAAGAAATATATTTAAAAAACTACACGGAAGAATAAAATTAGAATAACAGGATAGTAGAAGCCTATTCAGTCGACTTGATTATCAACGAGGAAACATAAAAAATTATCAAATCCGAAAATTCCAAATCAATGATGAAACTTACTGTAATAAGCGTTACAGATATACAAAGGGTAATTTGATAGAGTCACGGACTGCAAAAGTTTCAAGGATCACATTAAAATTCAACGGGATAGTGACAACCTAGAAGTGTTCATATTGTACGTCTATTGGAAACCGTTATTTTTATTAAATTTTATTTTAACAAGATTCCATACTAGACTTAACACAGTGTATTTAGTTTAATTTTGAAAAGAGGAGTCTCATGCTCTGATTGAAAAAGTCATCTTAAGAGACGGAGAAAGAGAGAGAGAGAGAGAGAACAGCTGTAAAAACTTACAATAACATGACTGTGCAGTGGCGTGTTATCCAATGGTTTTATTATGGCGGTAAACATGACCGCTCGTCGTAGTTCTAGGGTAATGACTTCCCATAGCGCCTAGTCTTGGGATAATTGTAAAAACTGAATACACCCATTTAAAACAAGGTATAAAATACTGAAAATTCAACTTCTTTCAGAATTTCTGCGCTGAAAGTAAAACAATGGAGGAGAAAAGTAAATCGAAAAAGGTCAAAATGGCCGCTCCCGTCGTTCTAGTGTTAAGCTACGCCAGGTAAATTAAAACAAAATATAAGGCAATATATCCCAAAGTCATATGTCCATCTCTATCGGGTACTTACGTAGAGATGGCAAATGAATGATATTTTTCCTTTTAAATAACCTTTGTCGCTTCGATCGATTTTTTTTAATAAAACATGTTGTTGTTGTAACGATTTAACCTCATGGACCTTATTCAACGTCTTTCGTGAATAAATTCTTGATAATTCTTCCTTTGGTAGGGCACTGAGAAATCCAAGACCATTAATCCAGGACTGATCTACTTCTAGATTACGAGAAGATTTGACCTTAATGTACATCAAAATTGAGATCACCCAAATTGCCACAACTGATTTCTGTATTCATGCTTTATCTATTTATTATAAGAAGCTAGTCACTTACGGAAAGAGTTGATTTAGAATCCTGCCCTTGATAAACGAATGAAAGAGTTAACAAATAATATTCACCCATGTATGCTAATCACAATATTTACTTATCTCAGATTCTTTGGTTTACTGACACGGTTATGAAACGGTTTGTAAGTATTATTAACATAATATTTAAGAAATTTCACTGCAAAATATTTATTCATTGTACCATATTAGAAAGCAATATATTTACAAACAACACGGAAAATAAAATTAGAATAGTAGAGGCCTATTCAATTTACTTGATTACACTGGTCTACGTCCATTTTGCTGACTGGAGGCTGATGGTTGTTCTTTAGTAATTCGAGGGGGTAAATCCAAAACCGAAATCCGTTTTTTTCTATCACGTCAGGTTTCGGAGGAAAATAGAAAATTATCTAATATTTGGGATGGATATTTAGAGAAATGAAACAACGTTGTCGGTAAAGAGGTCACAAGATGGCAGCAGATGGAATATTATAATAATTATTATTTAAATCAGTTATTCGAACATTGTCAACCCCTAAACAAAGGACAAATATTACTGACTTTGTAAGGAAATCATATAGTGCATATTTTGGAATTAAAATTGGGTGACCAAGATAACTCCTTGGCACCTCATAAAGTACGCAGGACCTGTGTAGACTAAAGGAAAGAAATATGTTACCGTCTGGAACAACCTTCATGTATCGGGACAGAGAGAAGCATCTATTAAGATATTTTCAAAGAAACGAAGAAATGTATTGTACAGATGTGAAG